>NC_137969.1:88737671-90115171 GCF_963924665.1 Micromys minutus | reverse complement strand
CTGTCTCCCTCTCCTTCCCCCTCCCCTCCCCTCCCCTCCCCTCCCCTCTCCTCTGCTCCCCTCTGATCCCAGTTCTTCTCTCATTCCCCTCCCCCTCCCTCCTCTTATTTCCTCTCTCCCTCTCCTCCCCTCCCCCTCCCTTCCCTCCCTTACCCCTCTCCCTCCCCTATTTCCCCTCTCCCTCCCCCATTCCCCCTTTTCCTCTCTCTTTCTCTCTTTCTCCCTCTACATCTCTCTTCCTCCCTCTCCTTCTCTCTTTGTCTCTCTCTGTCTTCCTCGTCCCTCCCCCTCCCTTCCCCCAACTTCTTCTTCTCTCTCTCCTCCCCCCCCCCCCCCCCCCGTCTTCTTCTTCTCTCTCTCCCTCTCTTTCTTCCTCTACATCTCTCTTTCCATCACTCCCTCTCCCCTCTGGTTCATATTTACCCAGTCATTCTCAGAAGTCTCCTGGAGTTGTGTTTGTTTCTAAGATGTAATATGATTTCATTTTTCTCTTGTTTAAGCCCCTTCCATGCCATCTAGTTGGTGACAGGCTGAGATGTCATTTAGCTTGTGGCTGAGATTGCTACAGCCTCTTCTGCTATCTTTGTGTTGTCTATTGTAACATCTCCCTTCCCTGTCCGGAGCCCAGTCACATGGAGCCGATGCACACCCAGGTTTTGCAATGACCTCTGACTTTTTTCAGTGGCACACGAACTTGCCCGGCATGCCCCCTTCTTTCCCTGCCTCCCCAGCTCTGAGGTCTCACTGGTCTCTGCTTCACCCTGGTCCACTGTGACATTCCTTCTTCTAGATCTACCGATTTCTCAAGTGTGTCTGTCGTTAGAGGATTGGTTTTTAGGGGTAGAAATGGGAAAATAGAGGTTTCTAAAAAAAAGAAAAGCAGTCAAATAAATGAGTCTTCTTAAATTTAATTAATGTTTTCATTGTGTGCTCATTTGGTTAATATGTGCATGTGTTCATGTGTATTCACATGTGTATATGAATGTATGTGTGTTCATGTATGTGTGTGTATTCACACATGTATGTGTGTTCATTGCTGGGTGTAAAACATAGTTAACATACGCTTGCAGACGAGTAAACACTTGTTGACTTGCTAATGAGCTTTTTGGTTGACTTTCAGTTTTATGTACGGAGAGCTGACCGATAAGGACACGGTTGAAAAGGTTCGCCAAACCTTTGAGAACTATGACATGAACTCCTTCGAAATCCTGATGTACAAGAAGAACAGTGAGTACCCGAGGCTCAGAGCTCTCTCATGTGTGTAGAGTGTGCGGTGTTGCCTCCACCTCTGACTCTTTGGTTCTTCTTCTTTCCCCTCATCTAACTAGAAGGCACTGTGTGTCACTAACCAATTAAGACTTCATCTGGTTTTCTCTCAAGACTTTCTCTCAAGCATTTTTCCTCTTGGTTCATTTATGAATTGCTTCTGGAAGGCACCAGGGGAAAGGCAGGAGAAGCTCTGTTCTGTCTGTCTTTGGTTCTATCTCCCATGGCTCCTAGCACAAAGAGTGACTCCTATAGGTGCCCAGCTAAGAGTCTGTAAATAAAGTTCTCACGATGATCATCCAAGGAGACAGTATTAACGGCATACCATACCATCATGGATTGGTCTTGGCCACAATTACTTCCACCAAGTATACAATGAAGTCTATTGCCAAGACCAAGCGTAGATCTTGTCTTTCTCTTAAGTGGCTTCTTGCTCAGCAGAGGTGAGCTGTCCCAAGAAGTGAGGAAGGTGGAGTGATGTCAACCTCTGGTCTGTTTCCACACTCACGCATGCACATGATACAAACATGCACACACACATGCGTACCATACACATACACAGCCAATGAAGACTCCTGCTTTTTATAAAAGTAGGCTTGATTGACAGGTTGTTGGTTCAACTAACATATCTGGAGCGGCCCAGGTGGGGCATGAGGGTGTGTGTCTGTTGGGTGGTGTTCTGGACTCAGTGATTGACAGCTTGCTTGGGAAAGTGCTGAGTTCATCTAAAAAAGCTGGAGCTCTTTTCCTGTTTGGTTGAAATGCCAAGGGGATTGTTTGCTTGGTGTTTATATAGTGTTGACTCAAGAGCTGCCCTCTGGCCAGGAGCAAGCCCCGCAGCACAGCACAGTTCCTATAGCTTGTTGCTGGAATCAGTGTGCAACTCTGGCTTGTCAGTAGGCATTCTGACCTTGGCTCTGCTGTGAGGCTGATGTAACAGCTCTTTCCCCGTGCCACATCTGATTTTCACGTCTAGCCTTTAGCAGATAGACTTGACACGGTTCTGCACTGTTTTATAATGGTTGGTTCTCTCAGCCCTTCCAAGAGGCCATGGATTTAATTTAAATTCCTCACCCCACATCACAGTGCACCAGGACCTTGTGCCCAGTGGTTGTTCCCTAGCCACGCCTGCTAGCATGCGTTTGTGGAGGCTATACTCTGCATGAGGACCAGGGGTAATCAGTGTTTTTGCTGAGCTCCCTGTGCCTTGACTTTATATCTGTACTGTGCATTTTTTATTTACACCAAGACATCAGTGGGCCAACCGAGCTTTGGATGGGGCCGACAGAACCATGTGCAGGGTCAGCAGACCCGTGACCAGGATAAACTCACACAGAACACCCAAGGCACAAACTGAGGCGTCAATAGCAATATTGATTTCCTCCTAGGAACCTAACTTCTACTCCCTAACTGCTTCTTGCTTCCAAATTTTACGCTCTCCTGAAGGTTTGGTTTGTTGAGCCTGGGAATTATATTGTTTGTTTGTTTTGTATTAGGATTCTACACTTATTTCAATTGCTTCTTACTGGCCAACTCTTATCAGGCCCTGGCTTGCTGCAAGAACAAAAGGACAGATTCCAAGTCTGTCTTTACAGCATCCACAGTATAGCCATAGGTGGGTCTCTTAACCCTGATTGAGGAGGTCAGGGAAGGAACTCATCCCACCAGGCATGAAAGGTGGATTCAGGTTAGGCAAAGAACATAGCTGTCGCAATGCAGGCGGAGTGAGCAGCAGAGGAGAGAGCTCCCTGGGGGCTTAAGAGGCACAGCAATGCTTCTCCGCTGCTACCTGCGTGGGAACTCACCCGTGACTAGAAAGGTATACGCCTGTGCAGTGAGTCTGGGGAAGGTGTGAGGTTGGCTTTCAGCTGTTGTCTGTATGCCTGGGTCTCAGTAGCCAGGATCCGGAAGATTGGCTTCATACCTATGGGATGTGTCATACATAGCTGTATTCCTAGTACCTGTTGCAGAACCACACACACACATACACACACACACATAACCTGCTCCATCAAAACTCATGGGATGCCTGGGAGTGGCAGCACATGACTGTGAACCCAGCACTTAGACAGAGATGACAGGGTTGCTTCAAATCCAAGACAAGTCTGGTCTGCCTAGTGGCGTCTAGCTCAGCCAGGCTCTTATGCGACAGCCAGCCCCCTCCACACTGCTCTTGCTAATTTGGTCTTCTGAAGTCTCATCTGGATGGCCTGTTACTCTCTGCTTCTATGGCTTCTGGGTCTAAAGGTCCCAATGTTTGCATGTTCTCTTCCCAGACTAGATGCAGAAGTTTGTCAGTTTCCTGTAATTATTCCCAACCCCCATTGCTGTGCTCACATGCCTGAACAGAAGATACTGAGGGAAGAGGGGGTTATTCTGGCTTACAGTTTGAGAGAACGCTGTCTGTTGCAGAAGGGAAGGCATGGCGGTATGTGGCTCCATGGTATGCAGCGTAAGAAAACAAAGTAGCTGGCTGTACGGTGTCCACTGCCAGGGAGAAGTGTGAAAGAGTTTCCTAATTCCTCTACTGCTGGGGGCTGTGGCTTGAGTGTGGAATCTCCCTCACAGGCTCACAGGTTTGAAGACTTTGTTCCTAGCTGGTGGAGCTCTCAGGAAGGTTTGGAACCTTTAGGAGGTGGAGCCTTGATATAGGAAGTGAGGTTTTATAGCCCTACCCCACTTCCTCTTTCTTTTCTGCCTGCTGACTGCCAGCCCTGAGCTTCTGCTGCTGTGCCTCCTCTGCTATGATACACTGTGTCCTTTTAGAAACCATGAGCCATTTCTTCTTCTTTGAGTTGTTACTGTGGAGGTGTTTTGTCTGAGCAACAGGAGGAAAACCAACACACTGGGTGTTTCCGAAGCTCTCAGCTTTCCTTACTGACAACAGCGCTGAACCAGGTGTGCTGATGGTCTCCTTATCCACAGTACTCAGGAACCTGAGGCAGGAGGATTGAATTTGAGGCTAGCCTGAGCTATGTATTGAGACCCTGTCTCAAAAAAAAAAAAAAAAAAAAAAACAAAAAAAAAAACAAACCCAACCTAATCCAACCAAAACCCAGGAAAACAAACCAGAACTAAGCTTCTGGGATGGATGTCAGCGGGCAGGGGTTCTGTTAACTGTTCCCTGGAGGTTGACAGTCGCTGGGTCAAAGACACAATGGTGAGGCATTTGCTAGGCGGTGGCTTTCTACTGTGCAGCTGATCGGCAGAATGAGTGTCAGACTCACTGCACATCACAAGACCAATACTCAGACACCCAAATCGTTACTGCACACAATAAAGATTCCTTGTCTATCAAGTTTTTAGCACCAGTGAGATTGAATTGTTTTCTTCCTATCCACTTAAAATCAGATTTTAACATGATTCGTTCATACTCTAGGTCTCTCTATTCTATTTAATGCTAGTGATTTTCCTCCTGGTATTTATAAGTCGTTTAATGTTTTTGAACATGTATGTGTGTGCATGTGTATTAGTCAGGGTTTCTATTCCTGCATAAAACATCATGACCAAGGAGCAAGTTGGGGAACAAAGGGTTTATTTGGGTTATACTTTCCACATTGCTGATCATCACCAAAGGAAGTCAGGACAGGAACTCAAGCAGGTCAGGAAGCAGGATCTGATGCAGAGGTCATGGAGGGATGTTACTTACTGGCTTGCTTCCCCTGGTTTGCTTAGCCTGCTTTCTTATAGAACCCAATACCACCAGCCCAGGGATGGCAGCACCCACAAGCCCCCCCCCCCATCACTAATTGAGAAAATGCCTTAAAACTGGATCTCATGGAGGCATTTCAAGGGAGGCTCCTTTTTCTGTGATAACTCCAGCTTGTGTCAAGTTGACACACAAAACCAGCCAGTACAGCATGTGTGTGCATGCTTGCTTGTATAATGTGTACGCAGGTCCATTTTGAGGCCAGAGGTTGATATTAGATGTCTTCCTTGATTCCCATTTTGTTTGCCGACATAGTCTCCCACGGAAACAGGTACTCACAGATGCTGAGCAGCTGACTCTGGGGATCTCCCATCTCTGTCTCATGAGCTTTATTTGGGTTCTGGGACCTGAATTCTGGTCCTCCTCCTACTCACCCACCGAGCTCCTTACCCACTGAGCCATCCATCCTCGGTTGTTTTGACAACTCTACAGACTGCTGTGACTTTTCTTTCTAGTCTAGCTCCTCAGTGAGATCTTATGGGGATCTTCTAATCAGAGGCACCAGCTTTCTGTCCAGCCTTTGGGGAGTTGGGGGTGAGTAGCTAAGGGCTTCAGTGGCATGGTTTGGGAGTTTCATATGTTGGAAGATGGGTTATTTGGATACTTTATGTCTGTTGGTTGGTCTGAAAACTTGGCATTCCTAGATTCCCATTCATATCTTTTATCGTGTTCCTGCACATACCTGGGAAGCTGTGTGGTTTTCTTGCAACAATAATAATTATCATGAAGAGTCAATTCAGCAAATGTTTATGTGCTTACTCCTATGCTGGTCTATTAGTTTTCCAATCAAGAAACCTTACCTCCGAGTTAAAGCCGTACCTCTCTGGCCAATGTGTCATCCCTCCTTTCCATCCCCCGTGCAGTGTGTGACTCCATGGTTTGAGGGCAGCTGGTGGCTTCGTCTCTGGGATTGGTTGTGTAGTTAGAGATGTCCAGGTTGGGCTGGAGAAATGGCTCAGTGGGTAAGAGCACTGACAGCTCTTCCAGAGGTCCGGAGTTCAAATCCCAGCAACCACATGGTGGCTCACAACCATCTGTAATGGGATCCGGTACCCTCTTCTGGTATGTCTGAAGACAGCTACAGTGTACTCATATATAATAAATAAATATTTTAAAAAGATGCTCAGGGAATTGTGTCCTGCAGCACTGCCACTGGCCAGAGCTTTTGGCCAAGTAGCTATTGAGTCTGCAGGCGGCTCAGCCCTGGCCATAGCTCATCTGAGAAATGGCTCCCGCCCTGCAGGAACAGCCCAGTGTGGAGACAAATCTAATAAGTAATGCTGTCCTATTTCCCCATTTTCCAAATGGCTCACCTTTTTCTTTTTCTATGAAAAAGTGTAGCTGAGGTGTTACAACTACCAATCATTAGTCAAACACGCTGAGAACTACTGTCCTTATTAAGATTCTTTTTTTATGTTTTGGGACTTAAAAACAAACCCCACAACATGTACAACTGAAAACAATTTGGAAATGGGGTCTCACCACATAATTCCAGAGGGGACTGAATCTCCGTAGATCAGGCTGACCTCGAATTCACAGAGATCTGCCCACATCTGCCTCCAGAGTGCTAGGTTTAAGAGCAGCACCGCAATATCCGAAGATGTGAATTTTTTTTTATGTCTGTGTTGTTCTTTATGTTTCTGACTTTTATAGAATGACCAGGAAGCTCATTTCTTTATCCAAGTAATAAAAGCACTCTCCATTTTCTCATTTGCTATCCAAATAGTTGTGTTAAAATATCCTTTAGAATATTAAACAGTTTGAAATATATTTTATATATTATTTGAGGTTAGCATTTAAACTTATTCTACACATTGCTCATTCATTTGTCATAGTGTTGCTTATTAAATAGGTCACTTCTTTCTGATTTAAAATTCTCTCTTCCTCTTTTGTCTGTGTGTGTTCATCTGTGTGTATGTTCACTTGCTTGTGTGTTCTCTTGCATCTGTGTGAGCATTAATTCATGTGTGTTCATGTCTGTGCGGGTGTATGTGTGTGAATCTGTGTTCACATGTGTGAGTATGAGTACAGGTGTGTGTGCATGCATGTGGAAGCCAGAGGACAATCTTGGTAATGTTCCGTAGGAGTCACCAGCTAGTATTGTGAGACAGGTCTCTCACTGGCCTAGAGCTTTCTGAGCAGTCTCCTGCCTCTGCTTCCCAGTGCTCAGATTACATGTGTGACCCACCATGACCAACTTCTTCATATGGGTTATGGGGATTGAATTCAGAGGCTCACACTTGTGTAGGTTTGTCATCTGAGCTGTCTCTGGAGCCCCGCCCTTTTCTTTACACAACAAACCCTCACATCTATGTGTTTACTTTTGTCTTCTTGTCCTTCTGTAGTGCATTTGCTGTGGGAGTAGGATGTAGAACCTTTCACTTTAGGCTTGCATACTTACAACAGGGTAAGGCTACTTACAGTTGCTATTCCACCTTAGGTGTAAACTTGAACGTGTGAGAGCCTGACTCATTGCAAGTACTCAGTAAAAGATGCTCCTCTTCCCCCTTCTTCAGTTCCCTCCCCTCTTCTTCCCTGACCTTCCCTTCTCTCTCCTCCCCTCCCCTTCCTTTTCTTGTCTGCCTTCCTTCTTTCCTTCTTTTTCTTTTTTTTTTTTGAGACAGGATTTTTCTGTATAGTCCTGGCTGTCCTGGAACTCACTATGTAGACTAGGCTGGCCTCATGTTCGGAGATCTGCTTGCCACTGCCTTCCGAGTCCTGGAATTAAAGGCATGTGCCACCACCACCCCACAAGGATGATGTTTCATAATTGTTTGTCTTGCAAACAGTCCTGCTGATGGTTAATTACAATAGTAGGTTGTCATTTTTTCCCTCCCCCAGGGCTATGCTCACACCTTCATTTTTCTATCCGAGTCAAATTCCAATTTATTGAGCTCTCGGGAAAAGCATTTGAAGCCAGACTGTAATTCTGACTGAAACTGCCTTCTATTAAACATTAAGCAGGAGGTCTATCTTACCCAGATGTGCTATCTCATCTACAAACAGCGTCACTCTCCAATTATTTAGGTTTTGTTTCATGCTCTCTAATTATGTGGAGGGCTGAGTGTTGATTTCTCCAGCTTTTCCCTTGCTGTGGCTAAGATAGGGCCTCTTCCCTCAGAACATGGTGGATTTCCTCAAACATGTTGAGATCTATTTTCTTTTCAGTCTTTCAAACGGCCCTGGGGATTTCAATTGCCAGAAGAATAATTGGAAAGGAAGAAGGGAAGAGAAGTGGTAGCTTCAAATGCCCGTGTCTCATGTATGTTTATTTTTACTCCATCTTCCGGCAGTCGTCCCTGTTTTACGAGTGGGTACTTGATGTTTAGAGGCGCTAAGTTGCCGTGGTCAGGCTCATAGTAAAGAGAGAAAGGGCTTAGCCCTGGGCCTTGGGAGGTCCACCCCATGCTCCCTTCTGTTTCTGCACTTTCATCTTAGTGAAGGTTAGATCCAAAGCCAACAATCTGTTTCTGCGCATTCTAGGCCCAGCATGATGCAGCTCTTCTCAGAGCCACTCAACGTGGCTTGGTCTGTTCTGCTGCTGTGGAAGGTAATCTGATGCACAGAGGTCTGGTTATATAGCATACCTAGGAGGCCCAAAAAGAGTGATGGAGGTCCAGACATCTCTCATCCATCAAAGCCTGTGTCATGTTATCTTGCTACCGGAGTCTAGGACTTGCCAGGGCCAGGCTACATGGTAGGGATGTTACTTCTTTAGACATGAGAATCAGAGCTAATAAGGTCTGTGACCTGGAACTCACCTTCTATTGGCCATCCTTTGCTCTGAATGGGCCCCTCTCCCAGTTGCAGCAGCTGCCTCTCCACTGACAACACTATCTATCAGGTTATGCCTTCCTGGGCTTGCACATCTATCTTCCTTAGCATAGGAATGGGGGCCAAATGTTTGCTTGTCTCTCTGCAGGGCTTATCTGGTCTCATATGCCCTGGCCTGAATCATGATAAAGTAGTCCTGCTTCATTTCTGGGCTCTGAGGCCTCTTGAGGTCATCGATCTGGCTTTGGCCAGCAGGAAGATCAACCCAAGAGCCAAAGGGTTTCTGACTCTCCTTGGGACCTCCAGAAAGGGAGAAGCAAAACTGGACATTGGGGTTCCAGGCTCTAGAAGCCTCGTTTCCATGAGAAGCAACTCTTTCTTTCATCTGTTGAGAGTCTGAGCGTTGTTGCACTGGATGAAGATGCTTTTCTGTGAGGAGGGACAGGGTTGGAATCTCTGGTCTGTGCTGGAAGAGTCTGGTTCTTTCTGAAACATTTCCAGACGTGAAAAGTCGATCCATTCCACTTGCTTTCTTAGAGATAGTTTGGAATGGAGGCAGGCCCGAGTGTCTTGGAAGACACTGGCCTAGAACTGATGTCTTTGAAACTCAATCATCTGTCCTAGAGCATACAATCTTCCATCTTGCTGCAGAGCTCAGCTAAGACTATGTGGTATACAACATACCACTGGGATGGGCCTACAGGGTAGGAAGACAGAGAAAGTAGACTGAGATTCTTGTCCACATGCTGGGCTATGATCTATTTGAGGAAGAAGTCTCCAGTTGTTATGGGTTTTTTTTGGGGGGGTGGTGGGGACAATTGCCTGTCCATCATCAGAACCGATTGAGATGTGGGAATCCAGATATAAAGATGAAAAATGTCACTGTTCTGACTGAGAAAGCTGATCCTGTGGGGTATAGACTGTATCTGTGGGAAAGGTTTCAGCCCTGCAGGTACACAGATTTATCCACCCATCACAGGTAGCACCAGAGAATCATAGGTTTTTCTCCCAGCCACCATTGCCCCCATCCTTTCTGTTCCTCCCACTATTTATAAAACGTGGGAACAGAATGAAGAAGAGTTAGTGTCTCCTAAATCACCAATCTACGAGGAAAGGCCTTGGGGGGGGGTTGTCACATGGACAGAGATACCTCCAATGGAAACTGCACACCAGGAAAAGGAGGTTCCTGCCTCCTTACCAGCCCTGGTGATCACCTCAGGATGAACTCCAAGGAGGTGTGAACTTTTGATGCCAGCTCTCTAGGTAGACAGGGGGGTGATCAGAGTGATGTGTATTTTAATCAGGGGCATTTGTTTCTAGAACGGCAGCTGAGTAGAAAGGGGCACATGGCTCATACAGGTGGCTCTGTTGAAACGTGAGGAATTCATAATGAGCTGGAACTGCGAGGAAATAGGCAAAGGCTCCCCAACATGATGGATGTGAGGGCTCTCAAGATCTCCGAGTCATGGGCTCTCGCAAGCCTTGTCAGTGGGAATATAAAGGATAGTCAGTGTAGCCTTACTGCATGCGCCAGAGACAGGGGCCCATCTGGGTCTAGCAGTACAGATGAGGCTTGGGGGACCAGATGAAGGTCTGCACCGGGTTAGGAGGTGGAGAGATGAGGCTCCTGTCTCCCCATAGGTGTGGCTCCTCCCATCTGGTTTGACATTAAGCTTGATAAAGTAGCAACGATCCCGATTTCCATTTGAAAACAGTGTGGAGTTTTCTCTGGAGGAAAAGAAGGTGTTTTCATGAGTTGTTTGCTCTGCTAATGCCAGCTAGAATATGGTCAGTTGTGGCTTGGTGCTGTCTTGCTGTCTTCAGTGTAGAAGGGTTTGGGTCCCTTAGGTTCTGCAGAGGTTTCTGAAGATGCAGTTACAGAATCCTTTTAAAAACAGAAGATAATTACAGGGTCATATTTTATTGTGAGTTTTGAAATACTGTTCTTTTTGTACTATGGATTTCTTTCACAGTGTGCTTTTCTTAGGGCAGCATTACAATCTATCAGCTTTCTCAGGGCACCCAGAATCTGGCAGTTAAGATTATGCAGAGGGGAAGATGAACATTCACGGTGGATGTGTATTTCAGTAACTAAGATGTAAGGAGGACATATTTTCCATTTGCTTGTTTTCTGAGTGCTTATGCATGTTAGGGGTAGCTGTGCTTACACACAAGCGAGTGATATATTCAAATCAATAACCTAGGCATTGTCAGGGTTAACTCTAATGTCTGTTTGTCCAGAGGCATGACCGTGAGGTTTTCTTCATTATCGGTTCTGTTCTTACAAACTAAGTGAAATGCTGACTACATGAAATGCTGGACACAGTGCTGGGAACATGGGGGGCTGTCAGGTTTCCTTCCACACGGTGAAATCCTTATGGACTTCATTTTGAAAATGTTACTGTTCTAATTTCACTGTTGCCATGATACGATGTCCTGACAGAAAGTAACTCTGGGGATCAGGGCTCATTTCTGCCTTTAACTCCAGGTTACATCCCTGGCTATGAGGGGAAGTCAAGGCAGGCATTTCAAACATCTGGAACACTACCCCTGCAGTCCGAGTAGAGAAACGGAAGCCTGTGTATCCCGTTGGCATGCTCGCTTGTGCTGAGCTGGGTTTCTCTACTCCAACAGTCCAGGCCCTTTGTCAGGTGCCATTCATGGTTGACGAGTTCACATCAGTTGATGTAATTAAGACAGTCCCCATAGATGTGCCCATAAGCCAACTTAGAATAAACACGCCCTCCCCGAGACTCTCCTCTGAGGGGATTCTAGGTGGACTGAGTTCTCTGTCATGGCTGTAAAATAGAACATGGACTAGCTCGAATATGGAAAACCTGACAGCTGTTTATGGAACATCTTTCATGGCAGATGCTGCTCAGAAGAATGTATGTGCTGTAGCTTTGTGCCACCTTCATTTCTGAAGCACAAATAGCTTGTTGCTTCTTGGTGAGATGTCTCATACAAAAAAAACAAAAAAACAAAGGTGGCTTATTTGCTTTTTAGTAATGATTGTTATTTTGGGGGAAGCTAAAGAAAGAGGATGCGGATATTTGCAGGGTAGAGTCCTCCAGAAGCAGTCAGTAGCAGGGGCACGACTCACTGCCTTCTGTGGAGGTCGGTGATGGCGAGAAGAGGTTCATACCCTTCAGGCCGGGATGGACAGTCCTCGAAATCTTGATGTGTTACCTCAGGCTGGAATGTTACCACACTTGAGCATTGAGTGGTGGGTCTGCCATGGCAACTTCTCCGGGTTGCTTTCTGTTTACTGTTGTTTGGAACTGTTTTGGACTTTGGCTTGAGGGGGAGGGGCTTAGAAATTCAGTTTTTGGCTCATGCTTGTTTAAGCGAGTGCATAAGGCTGATCGTTTCACAAGCTTCTCGTGGGTAGTGAGTGAGGTTCTTTAGCCGCGGAGGGTCTGTTGGTGGTTGGCAGTGTCTACTCGGCCTGTGCTTTTTACTGTTGTTAATTCACTGTATCTGAGTTTCTTCCATGAGATTTTCAAGCTGTTTTCTGAGGGTTCAGACACCATACTTACAAGATTACGGGACTGTAAGAAGGTCCCCCACTGTGTAGTCACTCTGCACATTTTTATCCCAGCAAGAAAAATGCGACAAGTAAAAAGGAGGACATTTAACGGTGAATTAATATTTGTGTTTGTTCATTCCTGAGTCTTTGATTTTCAGAGGAGGATGTAAACAGCTGACCCGCCTCTCGATATTCCTTTCAGGGACACCCGTGTGGTTTTTTGTGAAGATCGCTCCGATCAGGAACGAACAGGATAAAGTGGTTCTGTTCCTTTGCACCTTCAGTGACATCACCGCATTCAAACAGCCCATCGAGGACGACTCCTGCAAAGGTTTGTAACTGCTGCTCTGTGCTAGCGCACTCTCGCTTTCGCTATGGAGATTTTTGAGGTTGCCAAGGCAATCTTGTGCAGAGATCAGGATTTAAGTCTTAGTTTGTGTCAGGTGCTGTGTCACTCTGCAGTGTGCTTGGGGACGAGAGAGACAGAGAACATTTGGTAACACATTTAAAAATTCAGTATTCCATCATTACAATTGGATGGAAGAAAGCAGCCCAGCACGTATGACCTCATGGTTTCAGGTTTTATTTCCATTCCCTCCATCCCTTCCCCCACTGGAGACTGAACCCATGGCCCTGTGTATATCAGGCAATTGCTTCTACCAGGCTATGAAGCTCTTGATGGGTTTTCACAGTTGCCCACATGGAACAGGCAGGCTGTGCTTACCTGACTTCCTTGTGCACATATTTGGGTCTGACTTATGGATGGTTGCAGCCTTTTTAGATAAAAACTAGAAACAAGGGAGTAATGAACCTATAAGACGGGGCGGGGAGGTGCGTGGGGAAAATGGAAATGTTGGAAAACTGGCTGTGAGTCTGCTGCATTGTTCTTGAAACCAAAAAGTGGGCTGAATTTACTTATCTGAGCTGTCACTCGATTAGGGAAAAGTTGGATATAGTTGTACACCCAATACCATGCTCTGAACCACACCTAGGAGTCTACATGTGACTCATGTGTGCCTGGTCACTTCATGTCTGTGGCTGACTAATTGATAGGCAGACATTACTGAGGCCAGGGGCTCATTTCACAGGGGTCATTTAATCAGCTGAATGGCCTTAGGTTTCAGACAGATCGGGGGCGTGTACAGTTTGGACAGCACGGGAGGCTTTAGCAAGGAGCCTGCAGGAAGTGTGGGAGAGCTGGGCTCCTGCACTGGCTCACTGGGGTCACGGACAGCAGGTGTGGACCGCTCCTTCACACCCTTTCCTGCAGTTGTTGGCATTCACTCAGCCAAGAACCCAGCAGTGCTTCAGGTTGCTGGGCCACCAGGCTCTGTGCTTGGCTTTCTTCTCCAGCGCTCTGCTCTTGAGGACTCCTGGGATGCAGTGAGAAATATCAGTGGAGTCCAGGGGAGAGGCAGGCTGGGACTCATTACCCTGGATGTGACAAAGTCTGATGGTTAAAGAGGCATCGTAGGGGAAATAAGCATGATTTGGCCATGCCAAAATGTTTTCTGTGGAGAAACAGCGGCGTGTAGCTATTATTCTTAGTCATAGGAAAGGCACACCCTTCAGAGAAGGCTTCTTGTCCCGCTCCACAGAAGTGATGATTCTGAGTGATGGCAGGAGACTGTCTGGGTTTATTTTTCTCAAGTCGTGTGCTCCATTTATTTAGCCTAACCTGCTCCCATAGTGCATCTTGTTGCTGATGAGAACCTTGGTACACACAACAATGCATTCCCTGCCCCTCCCAACTATTCCGTTAGCCAAGGTAACTTCTTGTCACGTGTCAGTCCTTTTTTGTTGATGAAATAACACAAGTAACATGTGGCCTTATCTGTGGGGAATGTAGATCACATACCTATACAGCACATATTCACATATGTAAACACCTGTACCTATGCAGAAATATAGTACATACATATACACATATTCATGAATATATATGTGTATACACTTATGTACAGACATACAACCATATATACAGATGCACATACATGCACACACATGTCTGAACACATGTACATGCTCATACACATTAGCTTTCAATGTGAGAATCCTGGTAGGGAACCCAGCTTCATGCTACCTGACAGTCGGCTGTTGTGTTCTGGTTCTCGTACTTCCTCTGTCATGGGATCCCTGACCTGGCGTGATGTGGTGGCTGTCTGCTCAGGACAAAGTCAGGTTTTATAGTAGCCTGCTGGTGATGGTGAAGTCTGGGATTGGAGAGATCTCCTGAACTATCAGGCTGTAAACTTCAGTTCTGGTTGCAAGGATCTGACCCAGATGGGAAAGATGCTACTGTGTGGCTGGATTGCTCTGGCTTGGGCTTGCTTTCCGGATATGCTATTGGTTCATTGTCCCTGACCTGCTTTGTTCTCGGTTCGGTACCAAGTTTTCAGAGTCCTGCTTTCCAGGGCTTGTTTAGCATTCACTTGTGAACCAGACTGGAAGCAAGGAGAAGATAACATGCAGAAAACTCCCCAGTCCCCTCATGGGACATTTCCTACATCTATTAGTTCTTTTAAGTCACGTATGCTCAAATTGTATTTCAAATTACTTGGCCTTGGTTGTGTACTTCACAATTTGAGTGCCTGGGTGGTGTGGGGGTGCATTCCGGGAGTAGTTCAGGAAGCCCGCTCGTTCCTAACATTTTTCTCTGAACAACTAATGCACAAACGGCAAACAGCCAGATAATAGGGAGTTGACTATTTTGCCTGGAGTCCCGGGCACTGCAGTTGGGCTCTGGGCTTTGTCACTAGACTCCCATCTCTTACAGCTCAGTGACAGGGCACCTTCCTCCTTCATTCTACTGTCTACTGTCCCCTTTGACTAATTTCCTAGCTCTGACACACACACACACACACACACACACACACACACAGAGAGAGAGAGAGAGAGAGAGAGAGAGAGAGCGAGCGAGCAGGGGCTGAAAGTCAAGCAAGGTTTTGGCAAACGGCTGGTGGGTTACACCTGGGCTCTGAGAGGAATGCCTCACGTTCCAGCTGCTGGTCCTGCTTCCTTTATGAAGAGCAGGTGCCAGAGCCTTTGCTTTCTTCTCTGTTGAGCGCAAGGCTTGAGCGGGTGTGAAGTATGGGTGGGGCTTTGGCTATCACCGCTCCATCGCTCACAAGGATGAGTCATCCTCTTGCTTTCTGGTAACTTGTGGCAAAGGTGTAGACTCACCTGTGTGTTTGAACTTCACATGTGAACCTGACCAGAGGTGGTGGGCGGATGAAAGGGAGAGCCTAGATTACAATATCGGAGGATGAGGGCTCCTTCCTGGGTACACTGATGAGATGCTCTCAGTAATGATGAGTCAGAGACACGGTCCAGTCTTTCTGCTGCCTGTGCTCACCAATCATCTCTCTCCCCGGAGAGGCGGAGCTACTGAAGTTACCCTCAGTAACTGTAGTTACAGGAGCTACTTAAGCAGCCCTTGTAGACTTTTCACGTTTGCACACTGATGGGGAAAAGATTGGAAGGGACCCTCCAGGGCACAGTGTTGCACGCTGGCCACTTGTGTTCAGGGTACACTGTTCAGTGTCAGCGCTGCTCTGAGGTGAAAAAGAACCTGTCTCTGAAAGAGGTTGTAAAAACTGGTCCACAGTTCCCGTGGCGTATCCCACTGAATTCAACCAGACCTGTTTTATGCAGAAGATGTCAGTGCCCCCTGCAGGCTGTCCCTCAACAGCCCAGCCACTGTGCAGCAGAGATCCGCATCCCTCTTTCTTGGCACAAGGCAGGCAGTGGGGATGTGTAGATACTATTGTATTAACACCCGGTTCTTCTGGAGTGAAATGAGAGCCTGCTTACTTGCTATATTGACAAATATAAAAAAGCTCTTCAGATGAAAGACTTAAAGTTATAGGAAAACCATGCCACTCGTCCTTAGTCCCATAGTTCTCTGGACTCTAGGTCTGCCCTGGGAAGGTGCTTCAAGGGTAAAACTTTGAAGTCGCAGTTTCTGTGGAGGGTGCTATTTCTAGAGGCAGAGGGATGGGAATGAGTCATGTTGCCTCCTTTCAGCATCACAGAGGGTAACAGTTGCACGCTTTGTTTATTCGCTGTGCACCAGAGCACATGTGTTTGGAGATCCTGGTCTTGAGACCTGACAAGCTTTCAGCAGTCTCGTGGGACAGCTGCCTGGTCAAAACCTTGATTCGGATGTTGCCTGTTAAGTTGTAATGTTATATTTGGGGGACTTTAAGGGCAGCCAGGATTGTTTAGACTTTTTAGATTCTCAGAAACACTTGTCCTCCATGAACCCCCACCCCCGATAAAATCAGCCAGTGCCTTCCCTATACACCTAGATGTTGGTTATTCATTTCCTGGTCTTGTGGAAGGCAGTGCAACTACTCAAGGTAGTCTATCAGTTACAAACCCTAGTTTGTAGCTTAGTTTCTGCAAGATCAGACTGATGGAGTGGCTGAGACTACCCTAGAGAAAGTTGTCCAAGGTAGAGAACCATCCCTGTCACTTGGTGTGAGCCTGTGAAACAGCCTTGCCCCGAGGAGAAGTCTGCACTGTAGATAACTTTCTCCCAAGGCACCCCAGGCTTCCTTTCCTCGTTCCCAAAAACTGCTTCACTGTGTCTCAAGGCTGTGATCAGAACGGACCTCAAGTGCGTTAGAAAAGCAAGCTGCTGCCTTAACCTCAATCTTCAGAAACAAAAATGGGTTGTTTTCTGAGCGGCTGGTCTTGCTTGCTTGCAGGCATGTGAGATACACTCACCGGAGCTCCAGATGACCCTGGTCGGTGTCCTGTGGTGTCCGTTGGATGAGAATGCCTGTCTTCTCTTTGTGTGTGGCTCACCTTGTCTTTGTGTTTTTCTGCCTGCTTCAGGTTGGGGGAAGTTTGCTCGACTGACCAGAGCTCTGACAAGCAGCAGGGGAGTCCTGCAGCAGCTGGCCCCCAGTGTGCAGAAGGGCGAGAATGTTCACAAGCACTCGCGCCTGGCAGAGGTAAGAGTCGGGGTAGCCCTTCTGCCTCACTTCCTGTGGGTGAGTGGGCTGAGAACGTACCATTGTTTGGAGATGCTGTGCTCGTGTGAAAGGGGACCTCTGGGACCTCCAGCTTCTGCGCCGGCACTTTGGTTTGTCTAGGCTCCATAACCATGCTGTGTAACAATGCTGGGAAGGGACATACCTGCTTTGATCCTCACCTTTTCGTGTGTGTAAAGGCAGGCTAGAGACAGCCCTGTGTTCACACTCGCCTGAGATTACAGGCGTCAGCTCACTTTTCTTAGGACACAGCAAAGAGCTGCAAATGATTCTCTTTTGTAAAGGAGACCATTAAAAATTTTATAAATCATAGATGATTTTGTTATTTGAGCAATACAGACTACCCAAGGAAAACACAATGCAGGAATCAAAAGGCAGGAGATAAAAACCCCCGTGATCTCTGGCCATGGAGCATTGTTTTGTTATTTTGTGTGAACTCAATACTTTCCTTGCATATATTCTACTTCCTGAAGAGGGAAACTCACAAGAGCCACGTCTGAGAATGACTGTGTCTTCCTTTCTTTACTTTATATATCCACAACCCCTCTGCAGGTTAGTAAGTGTTCTTAAAGTTGTTGATCTAATAACTTGGCCGTAAGGACGATTTGAGGAGGCGTGGTATTCTTCTGTCTCCTGGAGCATGTGAAGGGCTGGACACCCCAAGAAGTGTCTGTCAGGTTTAATGCACCCTCATCTCCACATGCCACGTCCATCAGGCCTGATCTTCACTCTCAGTGAGAGTCTCAGGACGCTTCATCCCTCAGCCAGCAAACCTCCATCTTAGCCAAATGTGTCAGAGTAAGCTCTCGATTTGCCCAGAGATAACTAGTCAGCTTTTGAGCACTGGTTAAAGTTACCGCCTTACTGGCCACGCCTCTGGCTTCCAGTTTTGCTAAGGGAGGAGCTCCCAGCATTCTGAGCTCCCGTGTGTGCCCTGTACATGCATGTGCAGTGCATGTTGGGTAAGTTTATAACACGGTCACCACAGGAGCTTTGGTAACTTGTTCTAACAGTGGGAACTTGTGCCTTGTTGAGGGGCATTTGTATGGTGGCAACAACATTTTTATTTTGTTGTTGTGAGGTGTCTCAGCTTATGACTAAAAGATTACTAAACAAGGTCTAATAATTCACAGATGAGTTTTCTCTGTTTCTTCTTGTGGGTGATGCCCCTGCTCACCATGGTACAGCCGTTCCTCAGGTTGGGTAAATCTCGTCATTCCAGAGGGCATTGTTTTCCCCTCAGGGAACTGGCTAGAAGTTGACAGGGTGGAGGCGCGTACCTTCACAGAAACACTTAAACCGGCTGCCAGGGTTTAGCTGAGCGGACACAGAAGTAACTGTTTCTCTTCCCCCATCAATGGAGTACTCATAGATTTCCTTTTTTTTAATAAAAATAGGATATTCTCTGTATTTACATTTCAAATGTTATCCCCTTTCTCCCCCACTCTCCTCTCCCCTCCCCCTCCATTTGCTTTCATGAAGGTGTTCCCTCTTCCAACCACCCACTCCCACCTTAGAGTCTTAGTGTTCCCCTACACTGGGAAAATGTGTCTTCACTGGACCAAAGGCCTCTTCTCCCATTGATACCTGACAATACCATCCTCTGCGAAATATGAAACTGGAGCCTTGGGTCTCTCCATGGCTCACACATTTCCTTAAGCTATACTGATAAAGTCACACTTTTGCATTTCATGGTCCTTGTCCTGTGGTCAGTGGAAAACACCACTCTTACCTAGAAAGGGACACTGCATCTTCAATAATGCTGACTCCCGTCAGGACATGTTATATCACATGACAAGGAGAAAGAAAGGACTAAAACAATCATCTCATGAATCGAGGGAAGAACAAAGTGGCCCCATCCATTCTTAATCTGCTTAGATGGGTTTTTTTTTCTTCCCCAATCCATAAGATATCTTACAATTGAATGTACAGTCTACTCAGAAAATATAGTCATTCATTTATTTCCATATGAGAGCATGTATGTGTGTATGTGCAGATGCATGCACCTGTGTGTGAGTGAAGAGGACATGGAGGGTCCTCTGACACTTTCCTCTCAGTCTTTTGAGGCAGGACTTCTCCTTAAACCTGGGTCTTACCTATTCCTACCCAAGTTAAAAGCCAACAAGTCCCAGCATCCTTCTGTGTCTACGTGCTGTAGCGGTAAATATTAGAAAAGCAAACCTTTCCAGTGCACCACACCATGCTACCCCCAGCTACTCCGGTCCCAGGGGTGCCCATGCTCCTGTGACTCTCTGTCCCCAGCAGTCTCTCCACTGTGGACCCTGTTCATATTCCCAGAAACCACCCCTGTAGTTATTGTCACAATTTCTACTAGCCCCCCCAAAAAATCAAAACTCTAGAAACTTGTAATTTATCAATCAGATTTATATCAGTAAATTCTCACTCCACAAATCCTCTTCACAATAAACTCAGAGCCAATTGATAGTGATACAAACTGCCAACCTAGATAAGACAGATTGTCCTATAACAATCCATCCCTTATAAGATATTTATAACTACGTGTGACAAATGCCACACAGGGTGGATCATCTTCTTCCTCCTCCATCTTGGCTGCTTCTCCTCCCTATCTCTCCACCTTTCCAAAACTCTGCCCATGCCTATCTTTTTCACTTCCCAATCACCCGCTATGCCTTATCTGCCCTCACCTGCATAACAACCACAGGCTGCCTTAGATTTGGTTCTCCTGGCTTGTAGCTAATGCCTTTCGAGGTACCTAAGTGCAGGGATTGGAACTGTGCTACTCAGCCGAACAGTTCTTATCACTGAGCTATCTCTTCACGCCCAAGCCTTCTTCTTTGCTGTGTTTGTTGTGTAGAGATAGATTCCAGGCTTTTAGAACCCAGCAGCATGTGCTCAGTGGTATTACTTAGTTTGTAGAAATCGATTTAATGAACAAAGGAAGGAAATGATCTAGTATCTTGCCTACCTGTCTGGTCCCCTTGGTTCCAAAATGAGGTAATAATCCAGGACTCATCCTAGGGCAAGCTTCAGCTGGTGATTTAGTGATTTTATTCATTTTTTCAATAAAGGTTAATTTTAGGTTTTGATTTTCTCTGCTGACTTTCCCCCCCATTTTCTACTTCATTGTTTTCTGCCTAGATTTAGTGATTTATTTTAGTCTTGTTACTTTTGATTTAATTTTCTCTGTCTAGTTTCTTAAAGCAGATGTTTCGATTTCTGATTTTGATCTTTTTTTCTAATATATTAAAATATTAGAAATTCCTCTCTATCAAAGCATAAGTTTTGCCTTTAGTTAAAATAGGTTTTCATTTAGTTAAAATATACTTGAATTTATTTATATGTGCTTGTATGTGTGTATGTGTGTGTATGTGTGTGCATATGTGTGTGTGTGTGCACATTCACACTTAGAAGCCAGAGGAGGACATCAGGTATCCTGCCACATATATCATTTCTTATTGTTTTCCTTTGAGACAGGGTCTCTCATTGAACCTAGGGCTAGTCTGGTGACCAGCAAGCCACAGCAATCCTCCTGCCTCTGCCCCTGGCACGCTGGGGCTACAGATGGGTGTGTGGCCACTCCTGGTTTTTATGTGGGTGCTGTAGACTTGAACTCATACTTGCCAAGCAGGTGTTCTTACCTGTCCTCCTCATGGTGCTTGCCCCCCACACTTAGATCCTGCAGTTGGGCACCCGTGTAGAACTGTTATGCATCCTTGGAGAACTGGCTCCTTGGTCCTTGATGAAGTTTCCTCTGATGTAGCTACCCTCCTTTCATTCGATTAGTGCCAGCATGGCATGCCCTTCCCCATCCCGTCTCCATCTTTACTTAATTTGTGGCTGCAGACAGTGTGTGGCTGGATGGCTGGGTTTTTTTTTTTTTTTTTCTAAAATCAATCTGATGAGCTACGTTTAATGTGATTACCAAAGCCCAGACCTTGCCTGTAGTATCTCTGCTTCTCTGCTCCTGTGGCATTGTCCACTCTTTTTTTTTTTCTTGGCTTTAACTGATCAGTTTTATGACTTCACTTTTTGTTTATATAAAATACGCTTCTTTTGTGTCTGAGTATGGCATATATATATAACATATATATATATATATATATGTATATATATATATGTTATGTGAGTGTGTGTACGTGTAGGTATGGGTGTGTATATGTGTGTGGGGGCATATGCATGTGTGCATGTGTCAGTTAGAAGTCAAGGTTGGCTGTTATCCTCAGTGACTCCGGGCATTGTTTTTGAGGCAGGGTCTCTCACTGAGCCTGGTGCTGTCTCATTCATTTGGAATGGCTGGCTGTGAGCTGCAGGAATCCACACTTCCTGTCTCTCCAGCACCGAGATTACAGGCACGGCTGCTGCACTCAGCTTTTTACAAAGGGGCCAGGGATCCAAACTCAGGTCCTCTTGCATAGCAAGCGTGTTTCTGATGGCGCTATCTTCTGAGCCCAAAAGCATGATTCTTTTAACTCTTTTCCCCCAGTGGTTGGCCTAGAGTTTGCAATTCATGCAACAGTATACTGTTTCATAGGTCACGAAAATACATTCTAATAACAACATGCACCAGTGTTCTATTTCATGGACCATTGCTTTACTTCACATTATTTACAAAATGTACTTGTACATGCACCGTCATAGTCAAATACATTGTCATTATTGTGTTTCCTATGTGTATATATGTATGTATTATATATATATATGTAAATATGTACTATATATGTATGTATGTGTTGCAGTCTGAGGACAACTCATGGGAGGCAATTGTTTTCTTCCACCAGACAAATCCTAGGGATCAAACTTAGGTTATCAGGCTTAGTGGCCAGTGCCTTTACCCACTGAACAATCTTGCCTAACTGCTCTTATTTTGATCAAACTTCTATGCTAGATAGCTAATAATAACAAGGTGGAACATGTTTACCTTTAGCGCCTCTCTGGGAGTCTTCTAGTCTTTAAGAACATCTGGAGTAGGGCTGTACCATTTTCCTTCTACGTAGGGAGCTTCACCTCCTCTGGTCTGAAGACCTGGTATGGCCTCTCCTGTGAGACCCATTCACTATTGTCTGAGGAAATCTCTGCTCCTCCTTCACTTTGGAGGGGTGAGTTCATGAGGTGCAGATATGGAGGTGGTGTGCATTTTCTGTGTGCACATTACCTTCTGCTTGCTTGGTTTTGAGGTACTGATGAGCCTTATCTTTATATCTCTGAAGATTCGTGCTAACTGTCAGCTCAGCAGGATCTAAACTCCCCTGGGGAGTCTCTGAGCATGCCTGCTCAGATTATCTAGATTGTGTTAATTGATGTGGGAAGACCTGTCCACAGTGGGTGGCACCATTCCCCTGGTTAGGATCCTGAATATATGAATGGAGAATGAGCCGAGCAGCAGCAAACATTCAAGTTCTCTCTGGTTGTTATAGGAGCCATGTGATGAGCTGTTTGGCTCTTGCCACCTTGAGTTCCCTGCCATGGTGGACCGTACATTGGAGCTGTGAACCAGAATAACCTGCTCTTTCTAAGTCGCTTTTGCCAGAATATTTTATCACAGCAGCAGAAAAGACGCCAAGACAGTTGAGTGATACTTTTGTCAGTGGCTCCTCTCAGGATTTTTGCTTGCTTTTGTTGATATTTACATGGTCTAATGAGGCATTTCCTCCGTTTGTTCTGTTTCTGTGACAGCGTCCTGCTCCTGGGACCTGAGATCTGTGCCTGACGTCAGTGTGGTGAAGCCTCTGGTGCTTGTTCTTATGTATGTCTTCTGTTATGAGCATCGACAGCTTCATTACTTGTCCTAGATTTTGAATATTTTCTGGTTAGTTTTTCAGTACTCCTCCATCATTTTCGATTTCTAATGTTTCTAGCTGGACATACTGGAGCTCAGAGATTTCGGATCACCTCTGCTGAGTCCCACCTCCTAATGATCCCAGCAGAGTTGGTTTTCATTTTGGGTATTGTGGTTTTTAGTCTTTCTGTTGGTTCTGTCTAGACTGGCCTTCTCCCGCTGTTCCTTCACACTGCCAGTCTGTCCTTGCACGCTGTCTACATTAACCACCAGACCTTACTGCTTTAATCACAGTTGCTTTAAAATTCCAATGTAGAAATGGTTCTGACGTTTGCTCTGCCTCTCAGACATGAGCTTTTCTTTTCTTGTTTTCCTCTGGCTTTGGCTGAAAGCAGCCATGACTGATAAGGAATAAGAAACTCAAGGAAAGATGGAGGTGTGTTATCTTTAGTGAGACAGGACACAGGCAGGGCCGGGAAAGTGTTCCTTGGCTGCCGACTTCCCGAATTTGGTGAGCCTGGATGGTGGACTGTGCCCTCCACAGCTGTGTGACAGCCTTGCCTCCTCTCTTAGGAAGCATAGGATGAGGAGAAGGTGATGCAGAGGGTTCTTCCTTCCCCATGGCCAGCAAGGCCAAGCCTAGTGACATGGTTTCTCTGGAGGTGAGGCCTTGTTGGGGAACCTTGCTATTTAAGGTAGCGGTCCCCCATGGCCAGATGGCTTTCTAAGCTTTGTGCAAAATGGGGGGCTTATCAGCAGGGCTTCCCTGTCTCTGTCAGTCTTTGTCTAGATAGTGTCCCTGGACACAGGTGGCTGGCCTTGTCTGAAAAGTGACCTTGTATGGAGTTCTCTACAAGGCTGTGTAACTCAGCACACACACACCTCACTCTTGTTTCCCACCCACATGATAAGTAGGTACTGTATTATCACCAGTCAGCCCTTCCTGCTCTCTTGGTGCCATGGCCAATTAATCCTTACCACCCATACCTCTAAAAATCCCCTTATGTACCCTCCATGGAACAATAAAGTTGTTTTCTCTTGCTTCGGTGGTCTCCCAAGGCTATGCTCATGGCCACCTAAACTCTGGTCTCCACCTCTGTCCCCTTTGTTCTCTCAGTCTGGTGGCCAACAGCCTCTGGGGAGGAAGGGAGGAAGGGCACAAGGTCTTGTTGAGAAAGACACTTGGATCAGAGGGAGAGGTCCTTTATCTCCTTGACAGAGAGTTGGAGGTTTCTATTCTCAGATCTTTCTCATGGAGGAAGCACCTAAATGTAAAAGCCTGTGACTGGGTCCTGCTGGAGTCCACCTAGGTGATAGCAGTTTTTCTTGTGACAGCATGGCTTTGCTGCCTTCACTCCTTCCTGCAGGGAGTCTGCTCAGGAACTCTGCCCTGACCCCTGAGCCCCTTCCCACCTAAGTCCTCATTCCTCTGATGAGGTGAAAGGGGCTTACAGAGGTGAGTGCTGTGAGAACCCAGTAAGGACTGCCACACTTCTCCCATGCAGGATTGGAAAACAGAAAGCCTTGATGATGCTCACAGCAGGGCAGGGGATGTTATCTTCAGTTTGTAGTTGATACTGCCCTGTGTTCTCAGTCAAATATCCTTGGTACAAGAGGAGCCCAGGGAAAGCCTCTGGGGGAAGCAGACACAGTCTTGTGGTCCTGCAACAGCAGTCTGTGTTGTTTCTAAGGCCTACTTGTCTGTCAGCTTGCTCTGTCTCCTAGCTCAGCCAGACTTGGTCCTCACTGTGCCTTTGTTCATAGTCCCCTCCCACAGCCTCTAAGACAGGAGGTGCACTAAGGGGCAGGCTATGTACACCCCAGTCTCTGAATACCTTGGGCTGGTTTACAGAGGAGGGCCCTGGGGCTAGAGAAAACTTGCTGACTTTTTTGAGGTAAGAGGTGGCTTGTAGTTTAAGCATGAGGTTGATCTGAAAAGCCAGGGATGGTGTGTGCCTGTAATCCCAACACTGGAGAGCAGATCCCTGGGGTTTGCCAGTGAGTGAGCCTAGCCTATAAAGTGAGGTCCAGGCCAGAGAAAGACTCTGACTTCAGGAAAATCAAGAGTAGGTGCATATCTACTTCTCTTACTGAGGATCCAAGTTTGGTTTTTAGTACACACATTTATTTTTTGTTTTGGCTAGTTTTGTTGCTAGATGAGTTATCTTTCTTGTAGATTGTAGGTCTTATCTTCATCTTAATTTTTTAGTATTTTTTTATTTTTATTTATTTTATATTTACATAATCATACCATCTACCTCTCCCCTTTTCTCCTTCCAAACCCTCCCATGTACCTCACCTTGCTCTTTCTTTCAAATTCTCGGCCACTTTTTCAATCGGTTGTTACATTCATATATGCGTATATACTTGTCTTCCTAAACACATAAATACAACCCACTCGGTGTATATATAATGTTACTCATACGTACACATGTCTTCATCACTGACTGTTTGCTACTGGATAACTAATTGGTGTGCTCTTCCCTGGGGCAGGCTACCTACCCTGCTCTCAACATTCTTTAGTTACCTGTAGTTATTTGTGTGGCATTGAGACCTCGCGTGCTTTCCCCTGTTCATTTGCCATGTCAGCTAGTGTTGTTCTTGTTCAGCTAATGTTTAGGCAGCCATGTTGGTTAGATTTTATGTGTGTGGCTTCCTACGTTCCTAGAAGACACCATCTCACAGTAAACTCCCCACATCTCCGGCTCTTCATTCCCACCTTCAGCAGTGATCCCTGAGCCCGAGTTGCAGGAGTTGTGTTGTAGAAGTATGAGTTGGGACTGGGTTGTCATTTTCTGAAATGGTGTCTACCTGGTGCAAAGAAAAGTTTTCTTGATGAGGGTGAGGAGGGCTGCACTTTTCTGTGGGTAGAAGGGCAAATATCTAGCATGTAGTTAGAGACTTTCTGTTTTAGTAAGGTGGCAGTTGTACAGTTTATGACTTGACCAGCCCTGGGTAAGTAGCTATTATGGTGATCTGAATATGCTTGGTCTGGGAATGGCATTAGGAGATATGAGCTTGTTAGAGGAAGTGTGTCACTATGGGGATGGGCAATAAGACCCTCCTCCTAGCCACGTGGCAGTCAGTTTTCTCCTAGTGGCCTTCAGATAAAGATGTAGAACTCTCAGCTTCTCCTGCACTATGCCTTCCTGAACATTGCCATGTTCCTGCCTTGATGATAATGAACTGAACTCCTGAATCTGTAAGCCAGCCCCAATTAAATGTTGTTCTTATAAGGGTTGCTTTGGTCACGGTGTCTCTTCACAGCAGTAAAACCCTAACCAAGAGCTAGCTTTCCAGTATCAGGCACATTTTCTCTTTTATCCAGTTGGATTTATGTACAATTAGAGAACTGTTGGTTACCACCAAAGCATGTGTGCCACGACTGCACCCCTAGGCTTATCATGGCCATTTTTGTTATTGATGTGGTCCATGAGTGTCATAGCTGGGGAGGACTGTTGGTTGCTTTCCTCCTTTGGAAGCATGGAGTCTTCCAGATAGTCATCTTTTTATGTATGAGATTTCTGCCTAACTGTTTGCAGCCAATAGGAAGAACAGCAATATCAACCAACCAGACCTCCCAGAGGTCCCAGGGACTAAACCCAGGGAGTGACCCATGGTTCCAGCTGCATATGTAGCAGAGGATGGCCTTGTTGGACATCAGTGGGAGGAGAGGCCCTTGGTCCTGGGAAGGCTCAATGCCCCAGTGTAGGGGAATGCTTGTGTGGAAAGGAAGGAGTGGTGGGTGGGTGGGGGAGCACCTTCATAGAAGCAGGGGGAGGGGGGATGGGATAGAGGGTTTCCAGAGGGGAATCTGGAAATGGGGATAACACTTAAAATGTAAATAAATAAAATGGTCAATAAAAAGATTTTTGCCTAAATATTATTGCCCTTAATAGTGTGCCTGATTCTTCTGAGTCAGTATTTCCCATCTATTTTGTAAGTTGTCAGTCTCTCGGTTTTTATATTCCCGACTCTTGCTTTCAGCAAAGTGCATCTGCCTCAGAAACATCTTAAGTCTTACAGGGTGCACAGTCTGCATATCACTTTAATACTCTGTAAGCCAGGTATTAACTAAACATACGTTACCATAAGCAATTCTCCAGACAGCATACAGAGTAGGAATCACCATTATATTATAAAGCTGGGCACAGTGATGAGGTGCCATGCATCTGCGAGTGGTCGGCGCTGTGCTCCTGAGTCCTCTCAGATTATCTCTACCCCTTGTGAGGATTGTCATCCGCTATGCCTTTGTTAGTTCACACATAGTCAGACTTCTTGAAGCACATGATTTTGTTTTCTCTTTATGACTCTCTTCTTTTCCTCCCTCAGTTTGGCCAGTTCTAACTCAGTCTCTGTTGATTTAAAGAAACACTTCTTTTTTCTATTCTTTCAATTTTATTTTTTATTTTATGTCTTTGAAATATTTTTAACCATGCATGGAAGTTAATCATTTTAAGGGACTGCAAAATGGCTCAGAGAGTAGAACTTCTTGCTGCAAAAAGCCTAATGGCCCAAGTTCAAGTCCCAGGACCATGTGAAAGCAGAAGAAAAAAACAGCATAGTCATCTGACCTCCATGGTATGCCCTGACACCTCTATGCCCACACAAACATGTAAACACAGACACACACAGACACACAGATACACACACACACAGACATACACAGAGACACACAGACACAGACACACAGATACACACACAGACACACACAGACACAGACACACAGATATATACAGACACACACAGACACACAGAGACATACACACACAGACATACACACAGACAGGCACACACACAGACATACACACAGACACACTGTAATAATAAATCAGTAACATTTAAACCATTAATCATCTTAATTCTTTCAAAAGGATACAAGGACTTTGGAATACTTCAGTCCTGAAACCCTCCTACACATAGTTTCCTTGTTCGTAACTGCCTTGTTGGCTGTCTTTTTCCTTTATTGTCAGTTCCTGACTTGATTTGTTCATGTGTATCTTACTAGTTCACCTGCTCAACATGTTCCTTTGCAGCCTACAGCTTACTTATGAGCTACTTTCATTCCAAGAAAGTCTATCATGGCAGAGCCTGAGGAGGAAGTCTAATATGGTGGAGTCTGAGGAGGATGTTCATCATAGTAGAGTCTGAAGATAATTCACTCATTACTCTTTACATGCTCCAATGTCTTTAGATCCAGGATTATTGCTTGACCGAGCATTTCCTTTTATGCTGACATGTAGGTCTCTTGCTTAATCTGTTCATTGAGTTATTCATGATAATGCCTATGCCTTTCTTTCCAAGAATTCAATTTATCTTTCAAGTCTTCCTCTTTAAAAAACGAAACAAAACAGCATCTTGCTGGTTGTGTACACCTTTAATCTCAACCCTTGGAGGCAGAGGCAGGTGGATCTCTCTGAGTTCAAAGCTAGTGAGAACCTGTCTCAAAACCAAAATCACAATACTGTTTAGTTTACCTACATTGACTTCTTGAATTTGTCACTGCTTTAGAAATATCCTACTCCTCTTGTGTTGTTGAATACCCCCCCCCCCTTTGAGCTTGTCCACAATGATGGCTTCTTGGTGGCAGTCCTTTGGTGCCAGGTGATGTGACAGCGGAGGCAGTGGCTCTGACTTTATTATGGGGAGATACTTCATCTGGTCTCTGAAGGCTTTGGCCTGAGTCATGGGAGTGCTACTTGGCTCCTTCCTACATGTATCTGGCACAGAATGGGACTCCAGCTTCATACAGCATCAGACTCGGGTGACTTGTTTCTTTTCCCGTTCTCCAAAGTGTTGGACGGAGGACTTGTGTATAGTCCTCCTGCCTGCTTTGCACAGGCAGCCCCACAAGAGCAGGTGGCTTCCCCAGGGTAGGGCAGCTGCTGTAATGCCTGGTTCTGTACAAGGCCTGGGGGCTTGGGCTTCCCTCCTTTGGGCTGTAGTGGTCCTGGGTCCCAGGTCCCTACTTCCCAAGTTAGATCTGTATGTTTATTAAATATCCCATCATCATTAACCAGAGATTTGGCATATCTGTAAAAACAAACAGCTTACCAAAATTTTCTATAGCAATGTGCCCATTGGTTCTCTGAACATTGATGCTGGTGTCAGAGACAGCTAATGTCAGAGTTAGGAGACAGAGGGTGTGAACAGTTAAAACTGGATATAAAACACTGAAGTTTAACACTCAATAAGACTGGCTTACCTGCCCCTTAGTGACAAAGGCTGCTGTTTCTCTCCCACCATCGGCCACTGGTCAGTGTTATCAGATGCTGTGCTTAAACCTAGCATTTAAATTTATTTTTAATTTTCTGAAGTGTGAGTTTGAGAAATATGAAAAAAGATGCCCCGTATATGCGGTCCTTCCTTCTGCCTCAGGGTGTTGGGAGCCAGTTGGTTGGCTAACACATTCCTCTGAGATGAATGTTCAGTCCTGCAGGACTCTCCTTAAGCAGGAAGCTAAACAACTCAAAATAGCTTCAGGAAGTCCCTGAAACTGACCAGATCTACTGCCCACCAGAGTAAGCAATAAAAGCTGAGAGCCTGCTTGATGGGAGGAAGCTGAGCTGCAAAGACTCAAAGCAGCTGAGTTGCCTGAAGAGGTTTAGACCAGAGTGGCTAGGGAAGGACAGTCCCAACCCGCTGAGCTGCTGCGGGCTGTGCAGTGTGTTCCAGGCTTTCCCAGCTGCCACCTGTGCTGGGTAGACCTTGGTGATTAATGCAGCTGCTTTCAGTAATTTCTGCCTGTAAGTAGAACTCATTCATCCACTAAGTTAGACCTTGATGGCGTCTGCACTCTGGTCTATCATGGGCTTCCTCTCTGGGGTGAGTAGACGTGTATGCTGTATCTCCCCAGGAAAAGTCTCAT
The DNA here is from genome assembly GCF_963924665.1 of Micromys minutus. Taxonomy (NCBI): domain Eukaryota; kingdom Metazoa; phylum Chordata; class Mammalia; order Rodentia; family Muridae; genus Micromys; species Micromys minutus. Next base: position 90,085,267 of record NC_137969.1, on the reverse strand, counting down.
CACCAGCACGGCTGGCTGTGCAGGAGCTCAGAGGACTGGTACGGATGCAGTTCCGTTATTGAACACATGTCAGGTCTGTTCTTTCTGGTCCCTGCTTCCGACATTTAGGCTGAAGCTAGCCAGGATCTTTCCTTCTCTGGTTCCAGTCTGTTATAGTGGAGGCTGCCAGGGTTTGTATGAGTCAAAATGTGGTTCTTTATCTTAAACAAACTATCTTCAGTCTGGATGGAAAGGATAGTCTCACTCCATCTGGTTCTGGGGCATTGACTCCCTTTGTCTGTGGAGACTGTGGGTGAATGCTAGTGTTCCTGACTCCACTGCAGGAAGCTTTGTAGAGAGCATCACCCTAGTGGGTGGAACTTCATTTGCAAGTATGCATCTGGGTTTGGAAATCAGTTGTGTGTGTGTGAGAGTGTGTACAGGTCTGTGTGAGTGTGTACAGGTCTGTGTGTGTGTGAGTGTGTGCACGTCTGTATGTGTGGTGTGTATATGGTGTATATGCATATGTGTGTGCATCTGTGTGGAGATCAGATGTCAACAACATGCTTCTCCCTTGATTACTTTCTTCTTTTGAGATACCATTCACTGAGCCTAGAAGTCACTGGCTGGCCAGTCATCCCCTGGGCCTTCCTGGCTCTACCTCCCCATGATTGGGAGCTTTTAGGTTCTTGGGTTTACCCTTCAACACGTAACCTACCGAGCCCTCTCTTTAGCCCATTTTGCTTGTTATAATGATAGTTTTGGGTAGGGTGAAACATAGATTTATTAAGGAAAGGTGAGAAAGAATTCCTGAGAGTGGGGGGGAACTCCAAGAACCCCTAGCATGTTGTTGGAAGGAATCCTCACTGCAGGTGGACAGTGGGGCGGGGCCTGCTACACAGTTCATCTAGTGATGTCACTGGAGAGCTTAGAAATGGCCACTGCTTGATGTGCTGGAGGCGGGCTTGGGGAGAGGCTGTACCAATGGAGCTCACCTTCCTCCCAACCCTGAAGGTAGCTTATTGGGTTGATAGGGTCTGTCGGGCTTGGAGGGAGCCTCTGCCCTTCTCTGAGGATTATTTTCAGGACGCGCTTACTGCATTCTTGTGAGCTTTGTTTGCTAGAGTCGGGAAAGGGACAGCACAAAGTTCAGTGACACCACAGGTCAAACCTGCACTCGAATTTGGTGAAAAAGCAGTAAACATCCAGCTGACACCAGCCCCAGGGTTTTCTTGCAGCACTCACTTCTCTTTCTTCTCTTTCTGCTGGAAACAGGATGATGTAGTGGAAAAAGACAGAAATCTGGAGTCAGACTGACCCAGGTCCTCCCGCCAACCTCCGCCTTGGAGGACCAGCAGGCTGAAAGGCTGTTTAGCTTTGTTAATCCTCCTCGGATCCTTGAGCAACCGGTGTGTCACTGACCTTAGAAGGTGTGTGTGTGGATTTTTGGTGCTTGAAAACACACGTCTGATCTAATTGTGCTCTGTTAAAAATGGCAGTGCTTTAACAGCTTCTTAGTGCGTCTTTGGGCATATTTAAATTATACATGGTGACCCCAGACTGGAGTAACCCTTTGTTCAGCTGCTTCCTGCCCTCACTCAGTGCTGGAACCTCAGTCTCCCCAGGCTGTTGTTCCCTGGCATGGGGACATAGCCTCCTCATCTGGTCCATCTTACTTCATCTCTTGGTGGGAACTTTCTTTTCTTCCTTCACATGCGGAATGAAAGCCCTGCTTGGACCTGTCACATTTCCCTACAAGGGTCTTGTTCCTTGATCCCCTGCCCACCCCAGGCTGTCAGCATGTCCTTCTCAGACCCTCCCCAAGTATGACTGACTTTCACCTGCCTTCTCCAGTAGGTGACCGGTCTTCCCGGCAGGGCCGTTTCTCTGTATGTATTCTTAAACCAGGCACGATTCTGGGACAGGGAGATGGTTCCGGGAGAAGCACAAGAACAATCTTAGAAGCGCACAAGAGCCTGGAGTAGTGCTTGCTTATAATACCATCTGAGTAGCAGAGGCAGGCAGATAGGTCACTGGAGTTTGCTGGCCTGCCAGGGTGGGTGAAGCTCTAGGAAGATCTTGTCTCAAGCAAGTAAGCAAGCAACAATCAAGCCCCAAACTAGGTGACCCTTGAGGAATGATATTTCAGGCTGTGTTGTAGTCTCTACAGGCAATATGGACACACATGTACCCACATACACATGTACCTGTATTGGTACATATACACACATGCACACACACACACACACACATACACACACACACACACACACACACACACACACAAAATCAAATAGACACATGCCACAGTGCTAAAATATGCCAAGTACCTGGTAAATGTTTATTATACAACAAAGGAAGGAAAGAAGCAAAGACTGGTCCTCGGCCAATGCTGGTTTGTTCTCACACTTGGATCCCTCCCCACCTCCCCTGTGACAGCGGCATGGCATGTCTCATTGTGGACAGTAGAGGATGGTTTGTGGTGGATCTCACACAGTAACATCATCTCTGGCTGGTATACCTCAACTCCAAACCATCCTAAAATTTGTAAAACAGTGTCCCAAGAATGCAGCCGAAGGGCTCAGAAGAATGGGCAGGAATCAAGTTATTGCCGAGTTGCCGGTGAGTGTGAGGCATCTCATGGCGGCTGCTCAGCGCTCTAGTGTGTCTGAGTTAGTATTCTGCATCTGTTAAAGAGCAAGTGCATCATGGAAAACCCTAAAAATAGCACCTGCTCAGTTTATGGAGAAGGGCGTCTGTAACAGAATGAAGCTATGTTGTACCTCAGGATGTCTGTAGCCCCAAGTCAGGCTTTCATCTGTGACCGAGCCCTGCCTCAGCCATGCTAACACCCAGAGCTCTTTGTTCCTTTGAACACATAGATGGGTTTGTCCTTAGACCCTAGTCATAAACATTAGGCCGTTCTTAAGCTGAGGAGCTTTGTGAAGCTGCTATGAGGAAGTAGAAAGAAGGGAACACGTAGGAGCCAGCGCTGTCTTTCTGTTCATGGAGAGGGATATGGGAGGCTGTGTGGGTGATGGAAGAGATGTTTTTCTCTCGTCTCTGTGTGTCTTTAAATGATGAAGTAAGCCAGTTTGTTAGGCAGAGCGGGGAGGACTCTGGGGGTCACCCTTAGAAAGGCAGTTCTCCATCTGATTCGGGTGCCTTCTGTTGCTTGTGGGTGTGTGCCACATAGCTCTCCTGAGAGGATCCTTTCAGGGGCCATTTAGATCCCAGAAAGAATCATGTGTCTAAGCTCATGTCTTCTGAAAGAATCTCACGGCCAACCTGCCCGCATGCTAACCACTGGCTGCATGTGGCTATCAAGGTCCCTCTCAGCCTCCAGACTTGGACTTTCTAGGCTTTCTCTACACTACTGCCATGCGCATGGCACAGACAAGAGAGAATGTTCCATATTGAGGCCATCATAGGCATGTGCCCAGAGTAGGGTATTAGAGTATGGTTACTATCTTAGGGTTTCCATTGCTGTGAAGAGACACCATGACCAAGACAACTCTTATAAAGGCAAACATTTAGTTGGCACTGGCTTATAGTTTCAGAGGTTTAGTCTATCATCAGCATGGCAGGAAGCATGGCAGCACACAGGCATACATGGTGCTGGAGAAGGAGCTGTGTTGGGAAACCCTGCTGTGAAGGTTGCAGTCTATCATGACCAGACAGCTCCCTAAGCTCAGTGGGAAAATGGAGAACTCCCATTTTTCAGCAGGACTTCCTCTTCTCTGCCTGACCTTATCTGGGGAGCCTGACCCTCACATCCTCTACCTGAGGAATGTCACATAGTCCTTGGCCAAATTATGGGTTCGACTTCCTGGAATGCCTCTCCATGCAAATGAGGTATTCCCAGCACCTTAAGTCTCAGCCGATGAACATTCACCCTAAGAGGAACCCCTTCCCACTCTCCAAGGTTGTTCACCCTGAATAAAGCAATACACTGTTTCACTGAAATCCTCAGAGAAGATAACCCTCAACCACCGGCAATGAGGGACCAAATTCCTGCTGACCTGCCCATTTGGACTGCACTCCATCCTTCCCTGCCCAGAACCCCAAGATAGGAAGTGCAGCCACAGAGCTGAGAGTTCTACCTCTTGATCTCCAGGCAGCAAGGAGGGACTGTCTTCTGTAGGCAGCCAGGGGGAGACTAAAGTCCATGCTGGGCGGAGCCTGAGCACAGAAGACCTCAAAGCCTGCTCACACAATAACACACTTTGTCCAACAAGGCCATGCCTCACCAAATAAGGCCACACTTTCTAGTAGTGCCACCATGTATAGCCAGATATTCAAACATGAATCTATGGGGCCAAACATACCCACACCACCACAGTTACCATTTTCTGGGTCTTTGCTCTCAGCCCCAGAAGGAATAAGTACAGCCCTTGTATGTTCTTTAACTCCTGTAACTCTATGACATATCCTCCATCAATCACAACCATCTGTAATGGGATCTGATGCCCTCCCTCTTCTGGTGTGTCTGGAGACAGCTACAGTGTACTTACATATAATAGTTCAGATCCCCCGAACCAATATAAAAACCGGACAGGCATGGTGGTTGCCTGTAATGGAGCACCCAGGAGTCAGAGACAGATGATCCCTGGGGCTTCAAGTAGCCAACTGGTGAGCTCCGGGCTAAACTGAGAGACCCTGCCTCAAATGCATAGAGAAATTGAGGAAAACACTCAAGGCAAATTCTGGGTCTCCCTATGCATACACATCTGTGTATACCCATCTTACACACTTGAACACACACATACACCTTTAAACAACAGAAGAGAGAGAAAAAAAAATCTCTAAAATGCTTCAGAGGGGGAGGGGAAAGGGGAAGGGAAAGGAGCGGGAAGAGGGAGGGGAAGGGGAGAGGGAGGGGGAGGGGAGGGAAGAGGGAGGGGAAGAGAAAGGAGAAAGGGATGGGAGGGGGAGGGGAAGGAGAGGGAAAGGGGAGGGGGAGAGAAAGGAGAAAGGGATGGGAGGGGGAGGGGAAGAATAGGGGAAGGGGAGGGGGAGGAAGGGGGAGGGGAAGGAGAAGGAGGAGGGGAGGGGAGGGGAGGGAGAGAGGGAGGGGAGGAGAGTCTAATACATTCAGCCACATGGAAATTGCTGATGACCTTGCCAGTGTCTAGAGACTAAAGGCAGTGATCAGACAAGATGTGAGGCAGGTACTCGAGGGCAAAAAGGTGAAGGCGCTGACTTTTCTTTTTAAGAGTCTGGCTACAAAGGGAATCGGCAAGAAAAGGAAGTTGAATTGTGTCTCTGATGTAATAGAAAGAACTTGTGTCCACAGAAAGGTTAAGGGGAAGGACTGAGGAGCATCATGGGAACTTGAGGCAGTGAGGCCCTGGAGCAGGTGGGAGAAGATGAGGCTTAGGGAAGGTGGAGGGGCTAGCCTTTGACAGGGAAGCCACCCCTACTGAGCGTGGGGACCTGTAACTGCTGGAGCCATGAACCAAGAGTGTAAGAAATCACAGCCTCTTACCCATCTTAGCAAAACCACTCAGCATGATGTCATTTCCGGACTCTCCCCTACATATAGGTTGATGACTTTTATGGGGGGGCGGGGAACACAGGCTCAGGTCAACCTACCTGATTTGTGATGGTTAGTTTTAACTATTAATTTGCCACAACCTATAATCACTGGGAATAGGGGAGAGAGGACTTTTGGATGAAAAATAATCTAGGTCAGGTGGCTTGTGGGAGTGTCTGTGGGAGATTGTTAGTTGGTATAGGAAACCCCATTTCACTGTGGGTTCCTAGGCAAAGGGACATTGTATAGAGAGAGCCAGCAGGCTGTAGGGTTGTGTTCACTTCTGTTCTTGACTGTGGATAAAGAGTGAGCAGGGCCACCTTGACCTCCCTATTGTGGTGGCCCAGTACCTGGCACTGTCACCCCAGGAACCCTTTAATTCCATATGTTGCTTTTGGTCAGGGTTTTTCTTACTATACCAGCAGAAATGTAGCTAGGACAAGGACCTTAATGAGCCGTTCTGGAGAAGGTCAACACTGGGAGGGGAGATGGTGCCTTCAACTGTGAGCCTGAGTTTTTTAGGAGAGTTGCCACACTACAGAAGAAGAAATATTGGACTAGGAAACTGGATTTGGGGTTAGTGTCTTTTCTGTAGACTGCAGAATGGCTGAGAGCAAACCTTTTACTTTGTGATGTATTTCCCAGCTGGGACATGATTGGAATGCCTTCTAATGTCCTGGGCTTCGAGATGAAGACTGTGTGTCACCTGTTTCATGAGGTGTCTAGAGCAGTGTGTGACTTGCATGCTCTGAGCTGGCAGCATGCCAGCCCTTGCCTACTTTGCTTCCTCAGCCCTGCTGTGATGTTGGGTGAGTCATTTTATCCTCCATTGCACGGAGCCTCTGCCTCCCCATCCCTGTCACTCTCATAGGCAGACTGTGGGGGTTTAAAATGCAGCATAGGACTCTCTGATGAAGAGCACTGTCTCCTTGTTGGCGGGAGCACTCCCCTTTCTGATCACTGTTTCCTTGTTGGTGGGAGCACTCCCCTTTCTGATCACTGTCTCCTTGTTGGTGGGAGCACTCTCCTTTCTGATCACTGTCTCCTTGTTGGTGGGAGCACTCCCCTTTCTGATCACTGTCTCCTTGTTGGTGGGAGCACTCCCCTTTCTGAGCACTCTTTCCTTGTTGGCGGGAGCACTCCCCTTTCTGATCACTGTCTCCTTGTTGGTGGGAGCACTCCCCTTTCTGATCACTGTCTCCTTGTTGGTGGGAGCACTCTCCTTTCTGATCACTGTCTCCTTGTTGGTGGGAGCACTCCCCTTTCTGAGCACTCTTTCCTTGTTGGCGGGAGCACTCCCCTTTCTGATCACTGTCTCCTTGTTGGTGGGAGCACTCCCCTTTCTGATCACTGTCTCCTTGTTGGTGGGAGCACTCCCCTTTCTGAGCACTCTTTCCTTGTTGGTGGGAGCACTCCCCTTTCTGAGCACTGTTCCCTTGTTGGTGGGAGCACTCCTAGCCCCATCCATGCAGGCCAGTTTAGAGCATCTAGGACAGAAACCTGCCTTGTTCAGATGTCCTACAGAGAGGATGGGGAGAGCGTACATCAGAGATCCTACACTGGGAGAAATGGCATCTGCCTTAGGGGACCTCAGCCAGGCTGAGGGAGTCACTGGACCAAGCTTGGGAACAGTACTGAGCATGGAACCAGGACATGTACTTAGATACAGGCCTGCCTTTAGGAAGAGGGCCGGGTAGTTTTATGTCTATTTGGCACAAGCTATAGTCATCTGAGAGGAGGGCATCTCTCAGCTGAGAGGCTGTCTGTATAACACCCAGCTGCAAGTAGGTATGTAGGACATTTTCTTAATTAGTAATTAATGAGGGATGGCCCAGCCCATTGTGAGTGTTGCCATCCCTGGGCTGGTGGCCCTGGGTTCTATAAGAAAGCAGGCTGAGCAAGCCAGTAAGCAGCACTCCTCCATGGCCTCTGCATCAGCTCCTGCCTTCAGGTTCCTGTCCTGACTTCCTTTGATGATGAGCAGTGACATGGAAGCGTAAGCCAAATAAAATGTTTCCTCCCCAGGCTGCTTTGGTTGTGGTGTTTGGACATAACACTAGACCCCTAACTGGGATAGGAGGTATTGTAGGAAGGCTGCTATCTCTCTGCCTCCCTAAGCTTCATTTGGACAGACTGACCAAAAGGAACATTCTAGAAACACCTGCCCATGCTGCTGAGGGCAGAGAAGTTGGTAGGAACATTGTGTTTTGGTTCCAAGACTTACAGGCCAGCTCATTCCAGATGAGCATCCTGTTTTCCACACTAGGCTAAGCTTGTGGAAAGTGCCGAGTGTGGAACCAAGGCATAGAGCTGGGCAAGGTCCACATACCTGCTCTAACTCTGATCCCAGAAGATCTGGCCCTTTGGAGGATAGCAACCCTTTTCTCTGTTTCTGTCTCTGTTCTCTTTCTCCCTCTCCTCCTTCCATCTCTCCCTCTCCTTCCCCCTTTCTCCTCCCCCACCTCCTTCCCTCCTTCTTTCTCTCTCTGTCTCCTCTTCCCCCTCCCTCCTGTCCCCCTTTCCCCTTCCCTTCCCCTCCCTCCCTCTTTCTCTGTCTCTGTCTCTGTCTCTCTCTCTCTCTCTCTCTCTCTCTCTCTGTGTGTGTGTGTGTGTGTATGGTGTGAAGGTCAAAGGTCAACCTAAACTACTGTCATTTCTAAAGTACTGTCCCCCGTGTTCCTGATAGACTCTCATTGGCTTGGCTCTGAGCAGGCAAGGCTGGCTGGGCAGCAAGCCTCAGAGACCTCCTTGTCTTTCCTTCTCCAATGTTGGGATTACATTCATGGGACACCAGGTTTGACTTCTCTGTGAGGGTTTTGGACTCTGAACCTAGGTCCTCAGGCTCATGCAGAAGGCGCATTGTAGACTTACTTATCTCCCCAGCTTCCATAAGCCCCAAGTCAGATAATGACACACTGAAGCACCTGGATTAGGGGAGGCTTTGATCCACTGTTACCAGACTTCGTGCTGGGAATCCATTGCCTTGTTCCCTCCTGGGGAGGAATTTGGTCAATCTCATGGGGATCTTCTCCAATCAATATGAATAATCAGTCACTTGTCGCTGTAGCTTCTATAAGCGGTGATTGTAGCCAGATAGCTTACTGGATGCAAAATGGTCTCTTGGTCAGGAAATTTTCTTAAGGGTATTGATTTTCTGTAGATGAAGTGCTTGCTCTGCAGAATTCTGTGTTATTTCTGTTTTTCACAATGTCATGATGACTCAGAGAGTTCACCGCAGAGTGACACACTCCAAGAGTCCAAGTCAGATGCTTAAATCTGTCTCTAGCAGCCCTTCGTAGCTTTCTCCACAGGCTTGTAAAGAGAATGAAAGGCAGTTAAGTGCTTGCCTTTAAATCCTCAGGAACCCATGTAGCTGCCACCAGCCCATGTTCTAGCCATGGGAGGGAGAGAGGGGAGCCCCAGAGCAAGGGGGCTGCAGAGACTCGCTGTAGCTATGAGTTCTTACTGTCACCGATAGACCCTGCCTCAGTGAATAGAGTGGAGGGGTGAGCAAGGTTGATTCCCACTCTCAACCTTTGGTCTATGCAACTACATTTATGTACCCCCACACGTGTGATCTATACACACTCGAAGACATGCACGCACATGTGCAGATTGTAACACTTGGAAAACGGGCAAGAAAAAAAAAAGCCCTACCATCTAAATCTGCTTCTAAAATGCTTGTCTCTGCGGTTAATGTGTAAGAGCTGAATCTTGGCCATGGAAGGAGGGAGCTGCACACAATTCTCCATCAACCTCCCTCAGCTCCTCCCAAGTACTCCTGTAGGGGAAGCTGCATGAGGAAAACGTGGTTATCCCAGTACTGTGGAGAGAGGGTGAGGTACCATTGGTCCAGGCCTCCCTCAAGCAGGGCCTAGTAGTACTCTCAGAAGACTCAGAATGGAAAACCCCACTTAGAAATAATTGTGGATTTTTATCAGACGATCACAGGCATGGCTGCAACTCTCAGAAAGGACACCTTCTTCCTGAGGGCTTGCCACCCAGAACTAAGGAGCCGTAGGTGGCTTCAGTTTGTAAGCAGCACATCGCTGCTTACTAGTGGAGCCTTATCTAGTTGAGCAGTCTTATCACTCAGACTGGGTCTCAAAAAACAGAACAAGCCCTAAAACTCCACCTCCCTTTTCACCTGCCTTTCCCTTAGCTAGATTCATAGTATTTGCAATGTGCCTACATTTGGTTGATATTTAAACACTAAACTTATCTGAGATAACTAAATATTCACAGACAGTTCTAAATACTGGAGCTAAACCATCCCACAAATCTGTCTTCTCCTCCTCACACCCTTCTTCAGCTCTGGAAGCCATTTACTGTAATATTTTTATAACTGTGTCATCTCAAGTAGGTATGTAATTGGAATCATTCGCCTGTAGTAAGGACCGGGTGGTGACACACACAGTCCACAGGAGTGAGGACATGGACTTGACCCCCCAAACACACATGAAATGCTTGTGTGCACTTACAGTCCCAGGGCGAGGAGGGCAGATTGCAGATCCTCGGGCTGGCACTAGCTTGTCTTAATTGGCTAGCTTAAGGCCAGTGAAGAGACCCTATCTGAAAATACAAACATACACACGCATTTCGATGGGAACTGTGCTAAACTTAGATGTCCATTTGGGGGAAATGGATATGTTTGGTGTGTTGGGTCTCCCAAGTTCTGAGAATGGCGTCAATTCATTTTTTGGCTCTGTCTCATGGACTTGCTGTTGTTTTCAACATTTGAGGGGGACACAGTTTTCTACATTTATACCTGTGCATTTTTTCAGCAGCTATGAGTGGTAGTTTAACACACCGATGTTCATGTCTGTGGTAAAGGAATGCGGTGGCTTTTGTACGTCTCTCTTGTCTTGTTGAACTTGGTAACTAACAGTTCATTCTGCAGAAACCTCTACAGACACCACTGTGTTCTCTGCAAATGGGGCAGTTGTGACTTCCTCTGTGACCTGGACACTGGTTCTTTCCTGTTTTGTTTTACTGTGTAGTGAGAGTGCTGAGCCAGAGTGTGAGGGCCATGTCTCACCTTTTCTCATCTTAATGGGAAAGCTCATGGGTTGTCATGATAAAGTGAAAGGTTAGCTATAGGGCACAGGGCCTGTGCCCCCGCCCTGCCCCACCTCTGCCCCATGCTCCCCTTCCTGTCCCTGCCTTGCCTGGTCTTCAGCACCCCCCCACTCCTGCCCCCACCCCACCCTTGCTGGTTTTCTGCCTAGTTTCGTATCCTTCCTTGAGAGCGGCGGAGTGCTTTGAAATTCTTTCCCCTGCATTCATGAGGGTCGCCCTGTCTTCCTGGTGGCTTGCTTCTCAGTTGCACTGTCCTTCTCTCTGAGTTGCAGTGGTCATGTCTGTCATGAAGCCAGAACTGCAGGATGATTCCAGCTGTGCTTTCAAGTTACTTACTCCCCCACGCCCACCCCCTGAGCTTTGCTCATGAGGGTACCCATGGTTTGTTTTTTTACAGTGGTTACTGTACTGGGGTCTGAAGCTTCCATCTGCCCCTTCTTTCCGTCTGCTCTTTCTGTGCTAATCCTGTCCCATGTTTCCATTTATTTTCCAGCGTGTCTAAGAAATCAGAAAGCCTCTGATGTTTGTGCCATTTCTAGTCCTGGCATTGACTGATTATGTTTCACTCAGTGTGTTATTCCTGTGGTTCTTTGTATAATGGTGTTTGTGGACCTGGGCACTTTGAATATTGACTTTAGATCTCTCTTGGAGCTTTAGTTTGGGACGGTGCTTTCTTGTAACACACAGATGGGGATTGGGCTGGCACGTCCCACTTTCAGCCCACCTTGGGTCAAAGAACAAGTTGTCACTCTGTCTGTAGTGACACTGAGGGATGCACTCTGTGGCCCAGTCTAGCCATGAACTGGCAATGATCCTCCTGCCTCAACCATCTGGCATCAGGAGTCTGTGCCTCTGTGCCTGGCAGGGTGCTGCTCACTGTGGGTGAGTGGCTCCTCCCCACACACTGGGAGTGGCTCCTCCCCACACACCGGGAGTGGCTCCTCCCCAATCCCCTCTTCTTACATTGTTTCCACTCTGGATTGACCTCCTACTGCTGGGGTATGGTGGGATTTCAGGCTCCCCTCCTCTGGCTCACCCCTGCAGGATAGGAAGGTGGCTGTTTCCTCGCAACTTTGGGAAGGGGAAACAGGCTTCTGAGAGTACCTTTGCCACTCCTGGTAGGGACAGGGTACAATCATCTCTGTAGCCCATGGCTTCAGCAGCTCGTTGTCTAAGGGCTTTCTGTTTTGAGGAGCTGCACGGTGCCCTGACCTTTGGCTAAAGAAAAGGGATTGTGTGCGGGGAGTGGTATTGTCTGTGTGTCTTGGTGTTTCTAGGGTACTTACCTCTTTTATTCAAAGACTGGGCACACCTGAGGAGCCAAGTCAAGGGCACACCTGCTGTGTCTTTGTTCCTACTCCATCTTTTCAACCTTCTATTTAGTTTGGTTTTTATCTGTTTTGTTCTTTGAGCCCTACCTCCCCTTTTTGGTGGGAGGGGGGGCAGGGTCTCCATGTCTCAGGTTGGCCTCAAACTCACTGTGTAGCCAAGGTGATTTTCCTTTTCTTTCTCATGTGCCAGTGTTGGGGTTATGGGGCCCTGGCACAATCACAACTGGCTTATAGAATGCTGGGGGTCAGATGCAGGGCTCAGTCCATGCTAGGGGAGCACTCCTCTGACTGAGGGGAGCACTCCTCTGACTTACCTCAGCCCCTATGTTTCCTTACTTGCTCTGATAAGTCCTTTTCACAGGGAAAGAAATTCTGTGTCAAACTCAGCACAGCTCTGAGCACAGGTGGAGTGTGGTCTCTCTCATACTCCCTGCCCTACTTTCTCAGGAAGACGGATCAGATCAGCCTTCATCACAGTTTGAATCCTCAGCACAGAGTAATGCTCAGTGTGTGTAAGCTCCAAGAGAGGAGGCCCTGCGTTCTTTCTTCATTGCCAGATGCCCAGGACCTATCCACATTGTTCTTGGCACAGAACGATAAATGTATAAATATTATGGAATAAACTTGCCTAATTCTTCTGCTTGGCTTCTCGCATGTCACATATAAAACTGGCTAGGGGAAAACAAATAAGTAAGGTTGTGCTTAGAAAGGAACAAGACAATGAACGCGACTCGGTATTTAGCACCCTGCACAGTCAGCCAGACAATAGCCTGCTGTCGTTTACGGTATGAGCACTTCGGTGAGCATGGTCACATAAATTCTCCCATTCTCCTTCAGCATCTGCTATTGTAGCTAATGGTCTGTTCAAAGTGTTGTGAGCACTCGCCATTGGCAGATCCAGACTGGTGAAATGCTTCTGTTCAATCCTAACTCTTTGTCTCTTGGTGGTGTTTTTCTGGACAGGTCCTGCAGCTGGGTTCAGACATCCTCCCCCAGTACAAGCAAGAGGCGCCAAAGACACCTCCTCACATCATCCTACACTACTGTGTCTTTAAGACCACGTGGGATTGGATCATCTTGATCCTGACCTTCTACACGGCCATCCTGGTTCCTTACAATGTCTCCTTCAAAACCAGGCAGAATAACGTGGCCTGGCTGGTGGTGGACAGCATCGTGGATGTCATCTTTTTGGTGGACATTGTTCTGAATTTCCACACCACCTTTGTTGGGCCAGCGGGGGAAGTGATCTCTGACCCCAAACTTATCCGCATGAACTACCTGAAGACGTGGTTCGTGATCGACCTTCTGTCCTGTTTGCCCTATGATGTCATCAACGCTTTTGAGAACGTGGATGAGGTTAGTGCCTTTATGGGTGATCCAGGGAAGATTGGTTTTGCTGATCAGATCCCACCACCACTGGAGGGGAGAGAGAGTCAGGTACATGCCTCAAATCTTGGACCTTGTTGTCATGTCTTTAAAGCTGAATGGAATGGGGGGTGGTCAGCACAAGAGGCGTTGAGTGGGTGGGAGGCAGCATGAGCCATGGCCACCACAGAGGGAGCATGCACCATGGGTATCCTGCCTGCCGTTCCTGTCCTCTGGAGGTCCAGAGGCCCTGCATGTCAGTGAGCGGGTGTGAAAGAGACGGAGGGCTCACTCTTCCTCCACGTGGAAGAGTGCAGCTGCTGGCTCAGGGAAGGGAGGCTGCAGGAGCAGCCATGCATGGCCACTACACCAGGGAGCCTTCCCTTTGGTACTGGATTGCTGGATGTGTACCTGTTGGGTGTCCTGATGACAGGCTTTCTCTTCTCCTGCCCCATGCTGGCTGTTCCACAGGCTGTAACGGATGGTAACTGAGGCCATTTCTGTTCTCCAGGGAAATGTTGCAGAGTTGTTTCTCTGCTAGTGTTGGTTTTGGAGGTAATAGTTTGCTGGGCTACTCTGATAGGCAGATGCTGAGGTTGTGTGGACTCTCAGCCTTGTAAATACTTTGTAGCCATGTTGGGATTGGGACATGCTCCGGCAGCCAATGAACAGGTGCCTGAGACAGTTGTGGCAGGAAGGGCCCCTGGGCTGGTGAGGAGCCAATGTCTCCTTTCCAAAAGCAAGGATGCCAAGTCACCACAAGGAGCAGTGTAGATTCTTATCTGGATAATGGTCGGAGGGACGTTCTCCTCCATTCCGGATTAAGAGAAAACAGCTTGCTTGATAAACCTCCAGCTTGCTTGATAAACCTCCAGCTTGTTCAGCACCCGGACCTCATTGTCTCAGATTACAGAGGGTCAGGACGATTAACTGTGGGCAACTAGGCAGCCATCTGGAGGCCAAGCTGAGGCAGGGCACATCCTCTGGGGTAAAGGTAGCCATGGAAGAAACAATCTACTCCCATCCAGGGTAGGAAGCACTGGCTGAGGGCATTACCATGCCTCTGCCTTCAGACTAGCATGGCAGTAGCTGAGGGTATCAGCTGCTTTCTGTGGGAAAACCAACATCCCTGTTGCTGTCCAGCCAGGGGGTAGCTTTCCTACTGAGTGTTTCCAAGATCAGAGGGTGGAGGGCAGAGCATCAATACACACAATATGTTCCAGAACGGCTCCTGCTATATTTGTTTTAAGATACTTTATTGCTGAGACAGGGCCTTGTGTAGCCAGCCTAGAACTTATGTAGCTGGCTTTAAACTTGTAATCCTCCTGCCTCAGCCTCCTCAGTGCTGGTATTACAGGGGTGTGCAAGCAGGAACCAGTTGTCAATATAATGTAAACTTTCAAGGGCCAATTCCTGGGTGCCTTCGGTGAGTTTTGCAAGATTAAATGAGTCTGGACAGACCATCTACATGCAGAGGACAGAATCCCCTCTGGAGAGGATATTGGCATTCTTCAGTGTGAACTGCAGAGCATAGTGGGAGGGGTCTGCCTCTCAAGAAAAGTTACAGTGTTGGCTTATATAGTTCAAATATATTATTGTAATCTAAAGGAGATCTCATACATCGGAAGTTAAATTTTATACTGAAACAAACTAACAGTTATACACTTAAAGGGCTGTGAGAGAGCTCAGTGAATGAGAGTGCTCTTGACAGCAAGAAGACCTGAACACAGGTAATAGCACACAGGTTAAACTGTGCATGCTCATAGTCCCGTTGCTGGGAGTGCAGAGACAGGTGAATTCTGGGGGCTTGCTGGCGAGCCAGCGTAGCTAGAACTGAGCTTCAGTTTCAGTTGGAGACCCTGTCATAGACAATAAGGTGAAGAAGGATAGAGGAAGAGATAGATGTTTTACTCTGGCTTCTGTATACCATGCACAACTGTTCATGTTCATACACACACACACACACACACACACACACACACACACACACGTATGTGCCATGCATACACCACATACACATGTACACACATACACATGTTGGGGCCCAGGAGTCACTTCACATGCCACATGATCTCAGTCAGTCAGGGATAGTTTATTAAGCGTACACCCCAGGACTGATCAATCAGGGCCACGATTTGAGCTTGGGAGCTGAACCGTGACATTAAGATCCTATGGAGTTTTTAAACCTAAGATCCACAAACATCTGTGCCAAGTACACAGATGTACAAATGAATATGATTTAAGGATAGTGGATTTTTCTTAGGAACCTGTCTTTGTTGTCATTTCTCCTGCTCCCATTGGTTGGGGTATTTCACTGTGGCAGAGGACTTGGCTTGTCTAATATTCACATCCTAACCTGTTTACCAGGATGGGGACTGTCTAACATTCATGATTTAACTTGCCAACCAGGATGGGACTTGCTTTGTTTTTCTCTCTGCAGAAGGATGTCAGTTTCCAGGGAGGTCTTAGAAACTTAAACTTGACTTGACCACTACTCAAAATGGAAGTCTTATTCCAAATACTTTCTTATATTGGTGCAGGTGTCTCTTACGTTGGGATCCATCCGAGAGTTAGCTTACCAAAGCAAATACCATAAAATCTTACACACAGCTTCATATTGGGAGCTGTCTGCCTCTCAAAAGAGTTATGCCATCGGTTTATATAATTCAGATATGTTATTGTAACCGAAAAGAGATTTCCTAGACGGTTTGGGTCCGTGCTTATTGCGGGTAACTATACAGAACAATTCTTCTGACTTCTATCGTGATTGGCTTCCAAGGGCACAGAACATAACAAAAAGTGTGATAAACCTGAGCATGAGAAAGTTTCTTACCAACAGCAGAAACATCAGAGAAAATGTCCTTATATTAGTAACAGCCTAAAATGTCAGGCTAGCCAGGTAACAGGTACCTAGGCCTTACCACTCTACTTAGGTTTTAACGTTCCATCTAGGCCTTAATATTTTAGCTAGACCTTAACACACATGCACATATTCACCATACATACATGTCCACACACGTACATACACACATATACATACATATACATGTGTATATATATGCACATATATACATATGTGTACACACATGGACACACTCATAGCCATGTACTATTTATGGCAGTGACATTGGAATTTTGCAGCTAAACAGACAGTTCTTCAGTTTCCATGGTTTTTCATTAGTGTCTGGCAGTGCTGCAAGCACGTCGAAAGATTGTCTCCACGCCCCAGAGGCTAACAGGATGGAGAGCTTGTTCTCAGGCACTGCGTGTGCTGGGTTGGGAAGCCTTCAATTTTGAGCACTGTAGAGACAACCCCTGATTTTCAGGTTTGTGGGATGATTCGGTTTAGGAAAGGCGCCTATTAACAGTGGGCTTGGTGTTGGAAAGGGCTTGGAGCCCGAGGTCTGATCACCTCACGATCATACGTAGCAGCTCTTGGGTTAAGGGATTCAGGTCAGACAACTTTTAAAGCATTGGATGAGAGCTGACTGTGCCTTTCACAGCGGCGGTACGTTGGGAGCCTGTGTGAGGAAGCTGGGGATGAGATCCCTGGTCCTATTTTGGTCACAGCTGCGCTCTGTTCATGCCACCCTGAGCCCCCTGCCGGCTCCAACTCAGACCTCCGGGCTCTAAGTCTGCTCTGCATTGCTCCAGGTGCTCTTTGATAAAACAAGAGGTCTTACCTTTGCCCCGCAGAAGAGGACGTGGAGTGGGTGAGACATTTAGGAGTGAGTGAAAGGAGGGCACAGGAGGCCAGAGACGGATAGGCCCTTCTGAGCTCACTGGAGAGAAAGCAGACATGGGGAGGGGGGCTGCTCTCACATGGACTCAATCACCTGCTTGCAGAACTGCTTGGGCCCCTTCTGCCCTGTCTTCATCTTCCCAGTGACAGATTTGATCAAAACAGTACCACACGGAAGTGAATCAACCTGACTCGAAGCTGCTCGTGAAGTGTGGAGGAGACAGTGTGGTGTTGATCCCAATGAGGGGCAGAGCCACTGGTCCCTGAGGGCACCCTTTGTGAAAAGCTACTATTTAAGTTAATGGAGTGGACAGCCGGGCCAGTGGCAGGTAGAGGTGAGGAGGCCATGAGGCATGGCTCTCTACTTTTCTCAAGAGTTAATCTGGGGGAAGCTGTAGCGAAGTCCCTTTATGAATGTCTTAGATTTTTACTGCTGTGAACAGACACCATGACCAAGGAAGCTCTTCTAAGAACAATGTTTAAAATTGGGGCTGGCTTACAGGTTCAAAGGTTCAGTCCTTTATCATCATGGCAGGAGAATGGCAGCATCCAGGCAGGCATGGTGCAGGAAGAGCTCAGAGTTCCTACATCTTCATCTGAAGGCAAACAGGAGACTGGTTTCCATGTGGTGAGGCAGAGGGTTTCCAAGTCCACCTCCATAGTGATACTCTTCCTCCAGCGAGGCCACACCCACTTCGACAAGGCCACGCCCATTCCAACAAGGCCACACCTCCTAATAGGCCACTCCCTAGGCCAAACAAGGTTTAATGGCTCATACTCCATACCTGTTCTTGCCTTATACTGTTGACTGAGGCTGTAACATTGCTGATCTAAGACTGCAATTCCCTCTGGTCTAGATTCTTATTCTGGGAGAGTGTAGGAAGAATGAAGAAAATACTGACTCGTTTGTCATAAAAATGTACATGGAGCTTAATTAATGTCCCTGGGTCTTCACAGTTACACCAGTGGGCTGTGTGCCAGTGTATATCACCAAAAAAGAGGGGACAAGACAGCAGTGTTGTTGCAGTGTGTGTGTGTTGGGGAGACTTGAAGGGAAAAGATTGGACCCGGCTCAGGTCTGGTTTACGAAAGAGCTGGATAGAACCACTCATGCCCGTGATCTTGCATCCAGCTTGTGGACATGGCCCTCTTGCTGGTTCCAGCCGGAAAATGACCCTTTGTTTCAACTTGCTGTGCTCATGTAGATGGCCTCCATTTGCGTCATTGCCCGTCTGTGGGTAATCATCCGCTCTGGAGGCTGTTTGTGAATGTGTTGCACGTTAGTGTAAAGTTAGAGGACAGACCATCTGCAACCTGGGCGAGCTGAAGCTCGGAAAGGGTGTGTTGGAGCCCTTGGCAGACCGTTGGCCTGGCATACTTCCTGGATTAAAATTGGGGTCGTGGGGGATGAAGCTTCCCCTCTCCTAAGGAAACCTTGGTGCTTGTTGCTCTTGCAGTGTGAAAGTGCAGAGTGGGGAGGGGGAAAACTGGGTGTCTCTGGGTCACTCTGTGCTGATGTGCTGCTAGGAGTCACCTTTCTCCCTCGCTGAGTGACATGCAGCAACCCGACCAGCTGGTGCCAGCGATCAGCTGATCCTCACCAAGAGTGAGGCGTGCTGGTGGCCGTGGGTTCTCTTCCTCTTCCAAGGACCCTAAATGCTTTACTCTGTGGAAAGTAAAGAAACTGTGAGGGGCTGGAGAGATGGCTCAGTGGTTAAGGGCACTGACTGCTCTTCCAGAGGTCCTGAGTTCAAATCCCAACAACCACATGGTGGCTCACAACCATCTGTAATGGGATCTGATGCCCTCTTCTGGTGTCTGAAGACAGCTACAGCGTACTCACATACAATCAATCAATCAATCAATCAATCAATCAATATTTAAAAAAAGAAACTGAAGACATTGGAGGAGGGAAGGTGAAGGGTGACTTGTCAACCTCCTCACTGTGCTTTCTCATGCTACTGCCCTAGAGGGGTTGGGTGGCCAGAAAGACCATGCTTTAGTTTCTAGAACCTTCTTAGCTTCTGTCACTTTAAATCACCACACTGGGTCAGCTTCCTGATAAAGATGCCTGCTGCATCGGTGTGGTGGTGTAGGCCTAAGGCAGGATAGTGAGTTCAAGGCCAGCCTTGGACACACTGTAAAACCTTGCCTCAAAAAAGAGAGAAAAACAAAAACAAAAAACAAAAGAAGTCTGGCTTAGTGTTAAAAGACTCCAATTTCAGCTACTCAGGAGGTTGAAGTGGGAAGGCCATGAGTTTGAGACTAGCTTAGGCTACGTGGTATAGGCTCTGTGTCAACCTCACCCCTTCCTCATTCTTTATGACCTACACTCCCAGGTCCTGTAAATGCCACAGGACCTCACTCAGTCTTTCACCTGAGCCTCTGCTTAAACGAGTCTCTCTATAAGACTTTGCACCCTGAGCATGGGTCAGGAAGAAAACTGATAAAATGATAAATAAAACATCTGGACAGTGCTCTCTGCAGGGGGATTGCAGCTGCATCTACACCATCTCTGAATTAGACCCAGGCTACCAGCCATTGCTTGTAGATCACAGTCATCGGGAGAGAAACACCCACATCCAGGGTTCCTCCTGCCACCACCAAGACCCAGGATGAAGGATGAAGTCTGCATGTCTGCTTTGGTTCTCAATTTTATTGACATCATTGAGCAGCAGAGATCCTTGGCATAGACATGAGGTGTATAAGGGCCAAGGAAAGGGGACAAACTCACAGATGCTACACTGTGAGTTAGTGTCTTTCCTTTGTTCCTCTAGACAGTGACTTGCCTGAAAGGTCACTGATACATGTCAGAGAGCTACTGTAGGCTGCAGAGATGAGTCAGTCTGCATCGGTGCACAGGTCTCATCTCCTACTACTCTTCATGTGCAGGGGACCTGGAGGAGGGGAATGAGGAAGAGGAGGAGGAGGAGGAGGAAGAGAAGGAGGAAGAGGAGGAAGAGAAAGAGGAGGAAGAGGAGGAAGAGGAAGAGAAGGAGGAAGAGGAGGAGGAGGAAGAGGAGGAGGAGGAAGAGGGGAGGAGGAGGATGAAAAGGAAGAGGAGGAAGAGAAAGAGGAGGAAGAGAAGGAGGAGGAAGAGGAAGAGAAGGAGGAAGAGGAAGAAGAGGAGGAGGAGGAAGAGGAGGAGAAAGAGGAGGAAGAGGAGGAGGAGGAAGAGGAAGAGAAGAAGGAAGAGGAGGAGGAAGAGGAGGAGGAAGAGGGGAGGATGAAGAGGAGGAGGAGGAAGAGGAGAGGAGGAGGATTTAAAGGAGGAGGAGGAAGAGGAGATTCCAGGGCATAGCCTGCACTGGTCCAGGCTGAAATGACCAGCATTCCTCTATGACATTTGCAAAACTTGCTGTTAACAAGAGGAATCATGGTCTAAGCCTACCGTGGAATATGGTTCATCAAGAAAAGAGCTACCCTATCCCATCATGGAAATATATGGAGGAAAGTTAGGCACACATTGCTAAATAAAAGACATCTATATACTCTCTGATGCCAGTGTTGGGAGTTTCTAAAAAAGGCAAAAGTGTGGAGAGAACAGAGAAGAGGAACGCTTGCCGGGAATCTAGACGGCAGGAGGAGGAGCTACAGGCAGAGAGCGGATGCTGTGTGCCACTGGGGTGGTCACATGTCACTCAACACAGTCTAAACCACATCATAGAACACTAGACAGAAGTAGGTCCTAGACACCAGGAGTGGCCTCTGATAATAATAAGTGTGAATGTCACACTGTGCCATGCTATCGAGAGGCATTAATGACAGGTGTCCCCATACTTCACTCCACTCTACCATAAGCTAAAAGTCCTCTAAAAATAATGTCTGCAATTAAACACAAAAGCCCACCATTGCTGACACGAGCTGCAGGGTTGGCCTGTGTTGCCCAGATGTCCTGGGCAGCAGAGGAGTCATGGTGAGCATCTCCTGAGAAGAAAGCACAGGTGAGGGCTGGGAACCACGAATGGATGGAGCAGGGCCCACTATGCCGTGGGCATTCAGAGTCTGTGCTGAGGAAAGCCTGGGAGCTGGGAAGTGGGCTCAGAGGAACCAAGAGGCACGGCTATTCCCCAAGGAGATCTTGGAGTTGCTACCGATCTCCATTATCACTAGCCAGCCCTGCACAAACGCACCAGGGTCCATCACAGACCACATTGGCTGCTCACCTGAAGCTCTTGCCGGTCAGCTTCAAGAGACACCCACCAACTCAAAGTGACCACTGGGGCCCAGACCAGAGATATTAGCAACACCCTGGCTGCCCACCTAGCATCGGCATTTCTAGAACTCTTGGAAGGAAGGGCAAAGATGACAGAAAGAACCTCCCCTTCAGAAGAAGCTCCGGTAGAATTGCAGGGTTCAGGTGCTGGGCCTGCCACAGGCGCAGTGTTAGCAGACATGATAGGAGGCTTTGGGCGCAGGGGTATGGCTGGGGTGAACCTTTTGAGTTCGGGAAGTTGTACTTGAGGGGGTTCTAAGCAGTACAGTTTGGTAATTGCGTCTCTAGAGCTAGACAGACTTCAGGAGGCTCAATGCAACCCAGGGAACGAGAGACATACTGCTGCACTATGGCCTGCCGTCTCTCTCCTCTCCTCCTTCCCAGGGTCCTTTTCACCAGCCCACAGTTCTCATCCCACTCTCTACCATGCTGTCTCTCTGCCTCTGGCTGGCTCCCCTCCCTGTCTGTCTGTCTGTCTCCATCTCTGTCTCTGTCACTCTGTCTGTCTCACTCACTCACTCACTCTGCATGTGATGCATGTGCATTTATGAAAGAGGCCAAGCTATATTTTGCAGCCCACCCCTACCACACCTCCTTGGTTCCTTAAGATTCGTTCTTCCTCCTCATCGGTAAGCAGTTCTAGGATGACATGCTTAGCGTTGCCCACATCTGTCAGGGACCTTGTAAGCAAGAGGTAATTAATGATGGGATGGTTTACAAAGACACCAGGCAAGGATAATGAAGCAGCAGGGGACAGCTCAGGTTCTGGATGGGGACTAGAGTCAGGGGCCTTACTGTCCTTCACATGAAATGGAATCTGCCTTTTGCTTAGAGCCAGACACAGAGAAAGGATGAAGAGCACTTTACAGGAGTGCTCAGCCTTGGCTGAGGGTGTCCTGCAGTAGCTGCGGAAGACACATACATACCCTGCTTCCCCATCCCTGCTTCTCCTTAAACCCTTGTAGTTCTCACTGGTGACCAGGGACCAGACAGCGGGGTAGGTTTAGTAGCACACAAAGGTTTGCACCTTCTGTGGCTCAGGTATCGCCTAGCGTTTGTGGGAAGGGGTGGATAGTATTTTTAATGGGTGGGTCTTAGCCCACCTCTCTTCCTCCTTTACTTACTTATTTAAAAGGGGAATACCATTCTCAGCTGATAGGCCACGTGAAGTTTACTTCTCTTACAGATGTTTTGGAAAAGTGTTGGCTGCTATCTCTTCATAGCACTGACTCCGCCCCTTCCCCTCCACCCTGGGGACAGATTAACCCTTCACTCTCCTTCCTGTGTCTCCTTTCCACACCCTCTCTTTGCGGACTCCCCCCCACCCAGCCCCGGACTGTTGTTCTACTTTTCCAATTTACTCTTTAGTTGTGTCCAGTTATTTTTAAAACTTACTGTACTTTCTGATTTTGGTTAATGCATTAGCAAGTTTCTGTTACTTTAACAGACACACAGGTGAATGGGCCGCTAAAGGGGGGGGGTTAGTTTGGCTCACAGTTCTAGAGACTTGAGTCTGAGTCATGTGGCCCTGTTGGCTTGAGCCTCTGGTAAGGACACTGGCCCAACTAGTGAACATATCTTAGGGAAGGAAGACTGAAAGGAAGGAAAGAGGGGTGTGGAGGTAGAGGGGGCTCATAGTCACCTTCAAGATGACTACATCCCTAGGATGACCTATGGACCACTCACCAGGAGCCCCCCTTTCTCGGAGTGTTGGGTTGGTGATGTATCAAAAGATGTATCGGTGAAGGTTTCCAACAACCGATCCACAGTGGTACTCGTTTTTTTCCGAGTTAGAATTGCCATTTGACCTATTTATACTTCAAATTTTCTCCTGATATTTTTGATCCTACCTTTTATCTTGTCAAATACACTGAGTCTAATTATTTTAATGTCTTCTTTAAATAACCTTGCAATCTAGGGTCTCTGCGGGTCTCTGCCCGCTGTGTTCCTCTGTGTCTTTTATTGTTCATATAGACTTTTTTTCCTTCCCCGATGTTTAATTTTGAATATGTGCTAGATACTCACTGTGAAAACTATAGGAATATTTCAGAGTACAGGAATCATGTTTCTTGAGAAAATGGCTAAGAACACAGCAACAGCCTCACTTGAGCAACAGCTGAAAAGCAAGTGCAAGCTCTTTTTCTAGTTCCCTTTAGTCTAGATGAACAGCAGTGTAGTTCTAGCTGAAAGCGGGGCTATCAGTGTCCCTGTCTTCTATCACCTCACGGCTTTTGTCTGTGTTGTTTAAGTCTAAGAAGCTGTCAGAAGCAGTGTTCAGATCTCGAGCCCTTCAGATGCATCTTGGAACTGGTAGCTAACCGTGGGAGAGCTGCCGGACGGCTGAATACACCCTAGAGTATGCATGGCTTTGTGCATTTGACCCCATAATTCCTTGTTGCACTGCTGGCTTGCTGATGCACTCGGGCTGATTTAAAAGCAATCTGTGTAGGTTCTTCATTAGTCTTCGTGAAAGAATTCATGTGGATTTATTAGTCTGCTGTTACCAGAAGACTTCAATAATTCCTTAGGGAAAAGCTTCGAGCTGTTTACCCCTATTGTGTTGGCCTACGTTTTAAAAAAACTTCATGAATTCTGACAGTGTGCCCATCGATAAAATTATAAGAGTTTGCAATGGCGTAAGCTAGTTTTCTTATAGCTTGCCATTCACAGTTATTAATTTAAACATGTTGCCTATTAAATAGGCTTAAACTGGAACCCTGTTGGTTTTGTATCGGCCCCATCACCAGTATGTCCTAGTCTGAATCCTCTTAACTGAGACAGAAGCTTAAGCAGGTATATGTAACTCACCTTGCTGCCTTCCCCGGAATATTGGGATACGGTTATTCTCACCTTGTGGGATTCGGGGGAAAAATGGGCTAGATGAGAGGAAGAAAAGTAGGCATGGTCATACCTAGTCCAGTGACTCCCTGAGCCTATGGCTTTTCTTTCATATTGATCTGCCCTTGATTAATGACCAGTGGTATTGGGTCCCATCTTAGTCAGGGTTTCTATTTCTGCACAAGACATCATGACCAAGAAGCAAGTCGGGGAGGAAAGGGTTTATTCAGCTTACACTTCCACACTGCTGTTCATCACCAAAGGAAGTCAGGACTGGAACTCAAGCAGGTCAGGAAGCAGGAGCTGATGCAGAGGCCATGGAGGGATGTTACTTACTGGCTTGCTTCCCCTGCCTTGCTCAGTCTGCTTTCTTATAAAACCAGGTCTACCAGCCCAGGGATGGCACCACCCACAATGGGTTGGGCCCTCCCCCCTTGATTACTAGTTGAGAAAACACCTTACAGCTGGATTTCGGAGGCATTTCCTCAAGGGAGGCTCCTTTCTCTGTGATAACTCCAGCTGTGTCAAGTTGACACAAAACCAGCCAGTATAGGCAGGTCTCTTGACTTGAAATTCTTAATTCCCATTCTGGGAACCTG
Source organism: Micromys minutus (assembly GCF_963924665.1). Lineage (NCBI taxonomy): Eukaryota > Metazoa > Chordata > Mammalia > Rodentia > Muridae > Micromys > Micromys minutus. Next base: position 90,060,582 of record NC_137969.1, on the reverse strand, counting down.
TCTCCATTTGGCTCTGGTAGAGAGAGTTGGGTTCTTAGCAGAACTGCATGGTTTTTGCCCAAGCTGTGTGGGTTAGGTACTAGGACAAAATACATGCTAAACTGATGCACATAAGCTAGGGCTCACCTGTTTCTACTAAGCGGACCCAGACAATGCTGGTCGGCAGGCTTGGGATTCAACCTGGGGCCTTCTCAAAGGCTTGTAAAGTGCCTCAGAAAGCTTAAGGCTTAGAGGTGCTGGGATCCCCTACTGTAGAAGGAGACAGGCTACTCAGAGGACAGAGAACAAGGTTACATGCTTCCTATAGTCAAATAAAATACATAAAAATAAATAAAAATTAAAAAGAAAACAATGCTATTTCTAAACAACTGGATTCATTGAACAGAGGCTCCACAAGAATTCTGGAGTTCCTTAGCCTGACCCATGACACATTGTTAGCCTAAGAATAGGCTTATACAATAAATAGAAGAGAATTTAATTAAATAAGAAAGGATATTAATTCAATCTATATAAAGAGAAAGGTGATATATTTGCATATGTATATCCACAGAGATATTAATTTCCATAGAATGAAGGAATAAGTGAAAATTGCTTTGTTTTAAAGGATATGAAGGAGAAATAATGGTTTAAATGTTTTTAAATATACATGGATGAATAAATAAATTCAGGCCTTTGATTTGAATGTGTAGGAGACAAAGACATGGACACAGGTCTCTTGGGAGCCAGAAAGCAAGATAATCTATAAACAAATCCAGGTCCACTCAGGCTACACTGAGAAGCCCATCTCAACTAATGATGATGATGATGATGATGATTGATGATGATGATAAATATCTAAATGCAGGTGGTCATAGATTGGTGGTTATGGTATTGCAAATCTTCTGGGAGAGGGGTCAAAATAGAACAGATCTAAAGGAAAAAAAAAAGATCTTCATAATCATTTCTGGCTTAGTTCAGATGTCGCTTCCCATGTGATTTCCTAACTGATCCTCTGCACCAGGCCTCATACCTTTGTCTTCTTGGTCCTACAGACTACTGATGCACCCCTGGTCTATAGCTCTAGTCTGCCTTATGCTGCAGGCACACAGCCCATTATTTATGGCTCTAGAATCAAAATCTGAGGAAGATGAGCTTTAAAATCTCATTTCATGGTGGAGTCTCTACTGACCCGAGTGTCCTTGGAGAAACTCAACAAATTGGATGTGTGCCAACTGCGGGGCACTTTGTCACTTGTATGTAGAGAAGCTCAGTGTGCTTGCAGGAGCGGTCCAGTGCTGCTTACATGCTTGGTCATTTGTGTATGAGGCCTTATTGCCTTCAAGACGTATGGACTCCATCTGAGCCTGAAGAATTTGGTTTGGTTGTTTGGGGCCTGTTTTTATACCTGTGGGTACTATAAATTTGGAGAGTGTATTTTCATCCTCATAGAACTTAGAAACTGTGCATATCGAGAGAGAGAGAGAGAGAGAGAGAGAGAGAGAGAGAGAGAGAGAGAGAGAGAGAGAGAGAGAGAGTCCTCATGCATGTGGAGGCCAGAACAACGTTAGATGGCTTCCTATGTAGATTCCTACCCGGTTCCTTTGAGGCAGGATGTCATGTATATTTAATGGAAGACATTTAGAAGAGGAAGAGAAGGAGGAGACAGAGCAAGGGTTGTCAGTAATGGATTTAGTTTGATGAACACTAACACAACAGTGTCTGGGAGATGAGGCTGTTTTGGTGCATTTGAAGCTCTGTGGTAGAGTGCAAAGGGAAACCTAATAGCTTCTGTCATAGGCTGAGCTTTCCATGGCTCTCCTTTTCTGTGTGGTCATAGGATGGGTTCACATCTAGCCACTGAGCTGATAGACACTTAGTAGAAGAAGAAAGAATTCATGAGGCTATGAGCACATGCTTCCTGGCCTTGTTCCTTCTAAGGACTTTGGGGGTTTTGCATCTCATCTCTCTCTTTTATACACAAACAAGTTGAGGCTGGCCATTTGCCCAAGTTTGCAGGACTAGGAGTGTTGGGTGGAACATGAATGTAGGCTAGTGTGGTTTGGCCACCATGTCACACACACTGATGCATGACATGGAATAGTTAGGCAGAAGCCAGCTTCTAAAGGGCCTGGCTTTGGAAACAGGAGAGCTTCAACTAACCCCTGACTCACACTATGATTTCCCAAATGATTTCGTTTCCATGAATGTCAAACAAGTACCAAGTGCTTACCAGCATCCCACTGCAAAGTAAAGTGGTGTGCATGGCTGTACACACATTGAGAATTAACACGCAGGTTCACACGCACGCAGGCAGAATCTACATGCTGACAACTGATCCACTGTCCCAGCAGACTGCTTCAAATACCATGTTGTTTGCATGCTAATCAGAAAAGGGATGTGAGAGAACTATACATATCCGTAACTGTCACAATCGTGAGGGAAAGAACTATACATATCCGTAACTGTCACAATCGTGAGGGAAAGAACTGTATAGATCCGTAACTGTCACAATTGTGAGGGAAAGAACTATACAGACCTGTAACTGTCACAATTGTGAGGGAAAGAACTGTATAGATCCGTAACTGTCACAATCGTGAGGGAAAGAACTATACATATCCGTAACTGTCACAATCGTGAGGAAAAGAACTGTATAGATCCGTAACTGTCACAATCGTGAGGGAAAGAACTATACAGACCTGTAACTGTCACAGTCCTGAGGGCACAGTGGGGGTTATGCAGATAGGATGAAATGAGTGACCTATGGGGCATGAGAAGACTGCTGTGGACTGGCGCGGGCACGGGAAGGGGGGCACTTCTGATGGTGAAGGTGTGGATGGCAGAGTAGAGATGAACGATCCTCTTCCTGGTGACCCAGAGATGAACCCACGAAAGGAGAGCATACACTGAGCAGAAATGTCGGCACGTCGTAGAGGTCGGGGGATCTGCTTTCGATGATCCAGAAAAGACCGGAAGCCCTGTTAATAGTGGGATAAAGAGATACCAGAAGACCAAGAGTGCTCTGAGATAAAGGGGAAAAGGTGTGTTGATTTTTACGAAGCTGGATTCTTGAACTGGGTATATAGATGAACAGGATCAGCTTGCATAAAAAATCCAACATGGAGAACGGAGCACGCAAAAGCTTCTCTTAAATGCTTTACAGAACCTTTACGTCTTAGCTCTATAAACATTTTAAGAGGGGTTCTAGGATAGATGAGGTAGCAGATGTGTTCTGTGTCTCTGGGAAAAGGTATGGCACCACCACCCCTGCCCGTGCCTACAATCCCTCTACCCTGTGACTCTGGTAAGTGGTTATTGATTGACCAGCCCTGGAAGAACAGCCGTTAGTTCAGGGCTCAGGGGTGTAGAGGACAGGGCTTCCTCGGGTTGACAGGCTGGGAAGCAGGTCTGCGAGAGGTCCAGGCAGAGGAGAGTCAAACAATAGCATTCCCCACTCTACAAACTGCAGGCTGTTTGTTTCTTGTGGATCACAAGACTGTGGGCCCAGTAGTTTTCCACTGAGCCCTGGGCTTTCAGGTTGTGCGTGTGTGGGTGAGTGCACCCTCAAGTGAGTGCATGCATGTGGGGGTTAGAAGACAACCTCAGATGTTCCTCAAGTGCCTTCTTCTTTTTGTTTGAGTCAGAATCTCTCATTGGCCTTGAACTCTGCATAGTAGTCTGTGCCTGCCAGCCTGAGAGTTTAAGGACATCCTCCTGCCTCTGTCTTGTGTCTTGTTATGGCTGGGAGTACAAGGGGCTACCATATCTGGAGTTTTTTATAAAGTAAAACATGTTTTCTGAAGATGGAAATGAGGTACTCATAATTGCATGGCAGGCAGTTTCCCCACTGAGTCACTTCTTCGGCCTCAGTTTCTCATCTTCACTGAGGACAGTGTCTCCTTGCAAAGTGTTAAGGGGTTGGTAACACGCAGGTACCCAACATACTATCACTTAGTAACCAGGACTGCTGGCACTGTTAGCCCAGGATCCAAAGCACTGTTACTGACCTCACAGGGACACTTGGGTTCAAGAAGTACCCCCGCTGGGAAACCACCCTTTTCTGAAGGCACAACTGGTCACACTCCACCTCTGCTGGGCTGTGGGTTAGGTAGGAAGCTCAGCTCTCAGCAGGAATTTGTATTGGTCATCTCCAAAGGCCAGACAGGAATAATAATGCTGTGGATTTATTCTGCTTTCTGGTTCTTTAAAAATATCTTTTTAAGATCTCGTCTTAATTTTGGCTCACACACGGCCGTATACATTTAGAATGTTTTGAAATGCACAGATTGTGGGCGGGCCGAATCAAGTTAAGTATCTTGTTACTTGGGCTGTTTAATTTGCACATACACAACAAATTAATCATTGCAGAAAATGAGGGACCCTGCCTGGAGAGCTGACATCTGAGCACCTCTTCCATTTCCTGGAATCGACTACATGTCCCGGAATGTCCAGGTCATCTCCATTCACCTGCAGGCTGGGGTAATGGGTGCATGTGCCATGAGCTCCTTCCCTTAGAAAACAAACAAACAAACAAACAAACAAACAAACAAACAAACAAACAACCACATGGCTCCCCAGACCTGTGAAATGAGTACTTTTCTGACCAAGCCGTCTCCCTTGCCCCCACTTAATACTTTTTATATATTGTGTGTACGTAAAAATGTTTTAGCCATTTTTAGATGTGTGTGGTATTATTAACTGTGTTCCCTATGGGGTCTAAAAGGTCTTTAAGACTCTGCAGACCTCGCTGAAACTTTCTAGCCGTGGCCAGCTCCTTCCCACGCCCTCCTGTCTGGAGCTCCTGTCATTTTCCCCTCTCTGCTTCTGAGTTTAGATTTTTTTAGATCGAGTGTTGACACCTCACACTGGCCTGTGCTTTGCTTATTTCTTTCCTCAGCATTCTCCCTTTGCAGTGACCGAAGTCCCCCCTTTAAAAGGCTGCGTGCTATCTAGGCACCCGGGTTGATTTGTAAGTGAGCACAGTGAGGAAGCTCAGTGAGCCCGGGTTTACAGACGTCTCGTCATCACAGAGACCCCACTTCCATCTAAGTCAGGGTCTGCCCCCTGAGCTCGCATGGCTGAGTCCTGTTGGCAGTGCTACTGTCTTTTTCTCTCTGCTGGGTACCACTGGCCATGCGTCACAATCACCTAGACTGCTTGCCGAGACTGTATCCTCGGGCTCCGCTCCATCTGCTGAGTCCCAGTCCTGAAGCTGACATCTTCAGCAGTCTCCTCACGTGGCTCCTCAGTCATCCTAGCTCCTGATGGTGGACAAGCATCTGCTGTCACCTCAGGTCATTTGGATGTTTTCCCATTTGGACGGACGATAGAATCCCTAATCTTCTGTGCCTCATCTTGGAATGTCCTTCAGCTGACCCGTTGGCTACAAGGGCTCTTCTCTTTCCTATCCATGAGCTATAGCACCCCCTCAGTTTTGAATCAACTCACGACTCCTGAGCTCCAGAAAGGCAGAGTTTGCTGCACCAGAACATTCTCTGATACTTGCCTTTCATATGTTGCTCTGCCACCTCCCATACACTGTGTCAGGGGTGTGAAAATCATATCATTTTAAACAGCTGCCATCTAAGTGATGCTGTCAGATGTGTTCTCGGCTTAGGGACCTATTCTTACTAGCTTAGGGTTTCACTGCTGTGAACAGACACCATGACCAAGGCATATCTTATAAGAACAACATTTAATTGGGTCAGGCTTATAGGTTCAGAGGTTCAGTCCATTATCATCAAGGCAGGAGCATTGGCAGTGTTCAGGCAGGCAAGGTGCAGAAGGAGCTGAGAGGTCTACATCTTCATCTGAAGGCAAACAGGAGAAGACTGGCTTCCAGGCAGCTAGAACTTACAGCTCATGCCCATAGTGACACACCTACTCTAACAAGGCCACACCTCATAATAGTATCACTCCCTGGGCCAAGCATGTACAAACCATCACACAATCTAATTTACTGTTTTCTTTTATAATAAAAGAAACCCACCCCCAGTTTATAGGTGCCTGCCAGGAAGAAAGCTGCCATTTTTAGAGTTAGCTAACAGCTTTCTTGTTCACACACGACAGTCATATCTGTTAATATGCAGGAAGCATGTGGAACTTCAGTCCCCACAGCCTCTCACATGATACTATGCTCTTCTGACGGTTGCTTCATCGAAGGAGTGGATACGAAGGTTCTTGTGGGGTGCCCTGAGGGCAGCGTGTGGAGCCGGCAGTCTGAGAGCGGGTTCCATGAGAGGGTTTATGGAAGAGGTGGCAGATGGGCCATGTCATGAGAACACGAACTTGACTGGCACGTTCTTCACGGTAATTCTCACAGTTGCCTGGGGACTTTGATCTCAGAACATACCTGGGCGTGTTGGGTAAGTCATACCCTCATTCTTGATGTCTGTTGACCATTTTAGTTTATGTAGACATAGGCCTTCTTGAGCCATAATTTGCACAGTGAATTTTAAGATGTAGAAAATACGTGAAGGTTCTTAGGTTTTGAGCTTTTCAGAGGACACACTGGTAGAAACGGGTATTCCTTGTGGGAGATATCTGTTGTAAAAAGTGCTGGCTTATTGAGAGGCCCTGAGACATCCATCTTGCACGGGTCCCTCTCAAGAGAGGGAGGAAGCTGCAAATATAGAGAGATGGAGGCAGAAGATAGCAAAGCATCTTCTAGTGGAGCATGCATCATGGCCAAGATCTGAGGCTTCACAACAGACTGTGTTCAGGAAGGTAGGAGGCATGTGGGCGAAGGCAGACCTTGTAAGGAAGAAAGTGAGAGGTGCCACCTGGGGATGGGTCTGAGTGAAGGGCCTCCCTTAGACTGGAGCGTGCTGGTTGTTTTAACTGTCCATAAACCAGAATCACCTCGAGTTGTTTATATTTTTATCATATTGGCCTGTGGACCTCCTGTGGGGATTGTTTTGATTGTTCCAGACCCTGGTAGTGATGCAGAGAGTTGATTTTATATTTTACCCAGGAGTGGTCACAGAGTAAGGGCCTTGGTAGACCATATCCCTCTGGTCTGTCTCCTCACCGTCCATGATGGGACAGCAAAAGTCAGACTGCCCATGTCCCTGTGGAGGTCTGAGTAAACTCCATTTTATGGGACTCTAACACTTAATATATTTTTAATATCCCTTTGATATTTCATCCTTGTTTCTCACCATCAAAATGATGAGGAACATGCCATCAACAGGGTACCTTGCCCAGGGTCATGCCCCCTGGAATGCTGAAACTGTAGCTTTTCTGGGTAGCGTCTTTCTTTATTCTGCTAGTTTCCCTATGGTTGACATAACATGAGTAACTAAGATGCCACACTAGTCTTTCTTCTTCTTCTTCTTCTTCTTCTTCTTCTTCTTCTTCTTCTTCTTCTTCTTCTTCTTCTTCTTCTTCTTCCTCCTCCTTCTCCTCCTCCTCCTCCTCCTCCTCCTTCTCCTTCTCCTCCTCCTTCTTCTTTTTCTCTGAAGATCCACAGATCCACAGTCCTCTATTTCTTTCAGTGGGTAGGGCTCATAGCCCCTGGTGCTGTGGCTTAGTCCTTCTTCCTCATATTTACAATCGAATTCCCCTTCCTTGGTATGTAAATCTGTGGAACAGGCCATTTATAAAAGGGCAGCTTGACGAGGCTATAACTCCTGCCTGATTTGAAATGCTGCTGTAATTAGTTATAGGTCGACGTTAGTGAAATTGAATATAATCCATCATACTTATTGGATATGGTAAGGAGATGTATACCCCAAAGGATCACCGGGAAAGCCACATGAAGTGCAGATGAGCTGAGTATTTGCCTGGGCAGCTGTGTATGCAGAACAGGGCAGTATGCTCTGCACCAGCTCGAGAAACAGTGGGAGCCGGGGAAGAGTAGGCATTTAGGAATTCAAAACACATATGTGTTGTTTGTGATAGCATGCATGAGTTTTGTGCAATCTCTAGGCAGATAAAAATCTCAGCATCATATGGGAGGGGCATTGTTTCACCCCAAGCTGAGGAGCTGTTAACAATCTATGGCTTCTGGGAGAAGCAGAGTCAGTTTTTTTTTAAGGGTGTGGTCCCGGGTAAGTTGACTACACTGCTTAAATGGCCCCATACCCAAGAATATGTGGACATCACAAACAAAGCTTGTTGTTTTTTTCCTCCCAAAGTGCACAAAGTTGGTGGGTAGGGAAGAGAGGATGGATTGGGAAGGAGTAGGGGTTGAGTACCTCAAAATACATTATGTGAAATTCTCTAAGAATAAACAAAACCATTCTAAATTCATTCTTGAAAGAAAGCAGTATAAATTGAGGACAGAGAGGGCAGAGGATTCAGCAGCGTTAGGGCATTCTTACCTCCCGTCTGTTCCTTCTACACTGGTCTATTCCACGTCTCCCCTGCAGGTAAGCACTAAGGGATACACTGGCAAACTGTAATTCTCATCCCATTAGATACTTTGTTGTTGTTGCTGCAACAAAATAACTAGGGATAGCCACTTGAGGCAGGGCAGGTGTGCTGTGGCTCACGGTCAGAGAGGACAGTCTACTGTGAAGTCACTGAGGCAGCGGCCACACTGTCCCCAGTGAGGGTCAGAGGGAGGTGAATGAGGATGCTTAGCTTCCATTCTCCTTTTTATTCATCCCAGCCTGAGGTGATTCTGCCCACATTCAAGGGTCTCTCACCTCAGTTAGCTCATTCTGGAAACTCTCTCATAGGCAAACTCAGGGGACTGGATCCTGGGAATTTCAAAGCCTGTCACAAGATCAAGACCAATGCTAAGTGGGGGCAGACACACCCAGTGCCACCACTACACAGAAGGATACAACAATATTACCAATGCATAGGAAGACATGCCAGTGCCATTTCTACACAGGAGGACACACCCAGTGTCACCACTACACAGAACAGACACACCCAGTACCACCACTGCATGGGAGGGCACATGTTTGCTTTACTGAATGTTGTCATTTCTAATCTCATGTAAGCAGTGAAGCATAAAATATAGTTGCCTCTTAAAATTAAGTCTCTCTCTCTCTCTCTCTCTCTCTCTCTGTGTGTGTGTGTGTGTGTGTGTGTGTGCGCGCGCGCGTGCACGTGTGCAGGCACACAGGTGAATGACATTCATTTGGAGGTCAGCTTTATGGAGTCCCTTGTCTCCTTCCACTTTACATTGATTCTGGGACAGTAACTCGGGCTATTAAGCAATGTGTACTTGCTGAGCCCTTTCCTGGATCTATTGTTGCCTGTGACTATCATTTAGACCAACATCAGGTTGTTTTCTCAGCGCTAGAAAACATTGCTTTCCCAATGGGCCTTGGAGGTTAGTAATATGTTCGTGTACAGAACTTACTGGTCGCATCTTCTCACAGAATCTAGTTCCAGCTCTGATTTTCAGAGCTAATCACTTTGGTCATTCGTTTAGCCTTGAGGTAAGGGTTCTGAAGTGTTCCTTCTGTTTACCCTGCCTGTCACCTGGGTGTCCCGGGTGATGTCTTGTTACAATAGACCTGTCCTATGATCCTGTGAAAAGTTTATTTCTACTCATCTGAATTCTTAACATATCTTAGAGAGTGTTACTTTCCACAGCTTTTCATTAGTACTTACTTGATTTTATTCCCACTGTCTTTGTGGCTATTGAAAGTTTATGAGGAAGGAAGATGGACGGGAGTGGCCAGCTTGTTTACTTTTATCACTGTTGGATTCATTTCTGTTTCTTGCCCTTGGATCCCTCTACCCTTTGTTTAGAGCAACTTGAATTTTTAATTAAGTTTTTTTATTGGATTTTCTCTGTATTTACATTTTAAATGTTATTCCCTTTTCCCCCAGTCCTATCCCCCCTCCCCCTCCACTTGCCTCCATGAAGGTGCTCCTTCTCCCAGCCACCCTCTCCACCTCAGTGCCTTGGCATTCCCCATACACTGGGAAAACACAACTTCACTGGACCTAAGGCCTCTTCTCCCACTGATGCCAGACACTGCTATCCTCTGCTATACATGCAACTGGAGCCATGGGTCTCTCCATGTGTGCTCATTCGTTGGTGTTTTAGTCTCTGGGGATTCTGGAGGGTTTGGTTGGTTGATAAGGTTCTTCCCATGGGGTTGAAAACCCTTTCAGCTCCTTCAGTCCTTTCGCTAGCTCTCTCATTGGGGTCCCCGTGTTCAATCCGGTGGTTAGCTGCAAGTATCTTCATCTGTATCTATAAGACTCTGGCAGAGCCTCTGAGGAGGCATCCATATCTGGCTCCTGCCAGTAAACACTTCTTGGCATCAGCAGTAGTGCTTGGGTTTGGTGGCTGCATATGGGGTGGATCCCCAGGTAAGGCAGTCTCTGAGTGATCTTTTCTTCAATCCCTGCTCCTCTATTTGTCCCTGTATTTCTTCCTGTGAGTGTTTTGTTCTCCCTTCTAAGAAGGACTGAGGCATCCACATTCTGGCCTTCTTTCTTTTTGAGCTTCATAAGGTCTATGAATTGTTCCTTTGGGTATTCAGAGCTTTTGGGGGATAGTATCCAATTATCAGTGAGTGCATACCATGTGTGTTCTTCTGTGATCTTTTTTGTGTGTGTGAAGTAACCATGTGGGTTACATCACTCAGGATGATAGCTTCTAGTTTCATTCATTTGCCTAGAAATTTCATAAAGTTATTGTTTCTAATAGCTGAGTAGTACTTCATTGTGTAAATGTATCACAATTTTTGTATCCATTCCTTGAAGGCACAACATACCCAAACTTATGGGATACAATAAAGCAATTTGAAATTTAAACCATGTCTGCCCATCTACAACCTCAGCAGCAGACTCACCACACAGGTGCTCACACCTGTGTGTGCACACTAATACTCTCATGTTCTCTCATGTATGCATGCACACTGATGTTCTGGGCTTCCCCACCCTCTCCACGAAGCCGTGAAGCTTGGCTTTTGAGTTTGTTTCTATACTGTCTCCTTTGAGGACTGTGGGAATTGGAGGCAGTTGGAGAAAGAGAGCAACTCAGGAAAAGCACCCTGGGAATTTTTCCAGCAGACCCTGCGTGAGTGTCTGAGAAGCTGCCTCTATCTCTGCCTCACTGCACAGGACAGATGAAACTGGGCACCCGGGACACAGTTCCAGAGCAGACCCTATTTTCAGGTGGTATTATTCCTAGTAGAGATAATGTTTATAGCTAGTCAACCAAGAGACTGTAATAGTCAATCCCGCATTAGTGACCCATTCATTCTACTCCATCATTAAGAAAGCTAGACTTCTAGATTCATGCTGCAGATTTTCCTCATGGAGCCAGTGCATGATAAGAAACAGTTCATCTCTTTGTCTCTGCTTCAAGTGGCTCCTGCACTGAGAAGCCTCTTGGACTGGTTCCCAAAACAATCAAGTCTCCGATGCTCTGATTCCTTTCTGACAAGAAGGGATGTCTGGGTAACTCCTGCCTGTCTCACTGTCCACTCTGCCTGGCTGACATGCTGTGAGCACTGTCTGCTCAGTCCACTGGGGATCTTGAAAGCTTTGTCTTAGCAACTTTAGTGTGTTACTGTAGATGTGATTCTGGGGGAGGGGAGTGTCTTCCACCCCTTTTGTTCCCAAGTAACAACATTTTAGCTCCCAAATGAATGACATGGAGACCTAGTACATTTATTAACAAGCTGCAGGTACTATATTTTAACCCTCTATGGCTGTCTACTTCCCAGCCACATGGTCCTTTACCTCCAAACTAGGTCTTGTCCGTCTTACTCAGTTCTATGTGTGTCTTTATGGTGACCCACCCCCCCATCTGTTCATGGCCAGTCCTTGTGGTCCTTCTCCTTTTTTGTCCTTTCTTCTCATTCCGCTCTTTTTGCTTGGGATACTCTGACTAGGATCGGAAGTCCCACCCTATTCTCCTCTGCCCAGCTTACTGGTTGATCAGCTCTTTATTTACCAATCAGAGGTGATGGAAAGGACTTTTTATACAAGTCATTGAAACAGATGCTGCAAATATCATGGCTCTGCCAAAGTCTGGACTGCAACCCCATCTCTGGTCACAGCAGTCAGCATCTGAACACACTAATGAAATCTCTTCCCCTTTGTGTCCGCATTCCTTCCCCCATTCCTTCTCTTTCCCTCTTCCCACCCCTCCCTCTTCTCCAGTTTCCTCTTCTCTTCTTTCCTGTTGTTTTAGTAAGATCTCTACTTGAATGTCAGGCTGGCCTAGAACTCATGGTATTCGTCTTGCCTTGGCCCTGCCCACTGCTCAGATGTTAGGATTATAGTGTAAACAAACCACCATGCCCCAACCTTCCTCAGATGAACCTAATGAAGACCTTTAGGGTTGGAGGCTTTGGACCTGCAGGGCTGAAATGCCTCTTGTGCTCAAGTCCTTGGCATTTTGATGTGTTCTGTGTTTATGAATGAGGATGCCAATGCACTACTGGCTGATCACTTTGTAGCTTCTCAGTATGTGTTGGGTACCACCTCACCTGGAGAGCCTGGGGTTGGGGAAGAATAACTGGTCTCACAGTTACGGCTTGTGTCCTCTCTGTGATGATCTAGGTACATTATACAGCCTGCTCAGCCTTCGACCAGATCACAAAGCTGTCTCTTCATTTTGGGAAACTTCCTTTTCAACCTTCATTGCCATGCGGGTCTTGCAGTCTTTTAGATTATGAGACTTTACCACTAGAGACCATAGGTTGGCTGATTCCAACATCAGCACCAAGTCACTCATTCTTTTTCTGCCAAGAGTTAGTTCTCAGAAGTTTGCTTGAGGAAATGTGGGTTCCCATAGCCCCTTTGGCAGAAGGTGATCTTTTGTGCTTGTCAGTCCTTCTGATGGCTTAGATTTGGAGTCATTCAGGAGTCAGGGCCTCTAAGCAAGCCTGTAGGGGGCCATCTTTATTCATTGACATGGGAAGTCCCATCTTGATTGTAGATGTGACCATTCTGGGTTTGCGTCTGAGTTTGTACAACTTATTGAACATCCAGTTTCATGCTGTATACATAGAACAAAATCTGATTTAAAGGAAGCCGTTTCAAGGGCAAATGAGATGCAGGAAGCTGCAGGCACACACGGCACATTTGATCTAAACTTCTGAGACAGTGTCTCTCTGTGGAGCCCCGACCGTCTCACCCTCCATCTCCCTGTCTCAGTTTCCCCAGTGCTGGGATTCTAGATGTGGACCACCACACCTGGCTTAGCATCTTGTGAAATGCTAGAAACTGTTCTATTCTGTCAGAGCCTCCTCAAAGCTACAAATACCACCATAAATACAATGGAATTATAGTACATTTAAAATCTTAGATTCTCTTAGTGAATTTACTACTGGTTTTAGTTCACTTCTTGTTGGAACTAATTTAACTCACTTAGCACCAGATAAATGTCATCTCTCTATATATGTGTAGAGTAGGCTAGAGATAAGAAATTGGGGAATCAGAATTTATTTTTAACTGGTTATAGTTGCAAATAACTGAAGATTTTCTCATGACTTCAGGACTAAAGAAAAACAAACAAAAAGATCTGAGAAAAAATTATAAAAAGATAAAAATAATGGAGTTTGAATTACTAAACATATAGATAATAATTTGATATCTAGAACATATACACAGAGATGAGAGAAATATCAAGATCTATAGATTACAAAAGAATAGAACACTCACTAGGAGGAAGAATGTTTATATAAGATGTCTAATGTTACCAGTAGTTGAAAATATTGAAACATTTAGAATTTAAAATGTAGGCTGGGCAAGGCTCATTCAAGATGACAGTCTTCCGTAAGGGGCAACCCTCACTTGCCACTGGTGGAAGGCCAGGTCAGGCTGCAGAGTGAGGCTGTCACAGAAACAAACATCAGAAAGAAAGCCCAGCTTGGTGGCAAAAGCCTTTAATCCCAGGACACAGGAAGCAGAGGCAGGTAGATCTCTGAGGTCAAGACCAGTCTGATTAATAACAAGTTCTAGATTTTCCAGTGCTATGTAGTGAAACTCCAGTAAAAAATAAACAAGCAAACAAGCAAGCAGACAGCTACAACAACGACAACAACAACAGCCCAGAGCATGTCTGGTGGCCAGGATTCTCACCACAACTCCTTCCCTACAGCTCTGTTGGCACTGAGACTGTGCCAAGGAAGAGGAGGCTGGGTCCAGGTCTTGTGCTGACTCGGCTGGATTTGAACTAGCTTCTGATGTCTACTCCAGCATAGTCTGTGACCAAGTGAATGGTTGAGCTGTGGTCTTGACTAGAGAAGGCAGCAGAGTTTTCAGAGGGTCACACTGTCTTGATGTATTTGCTCATGAAGTTCGAGTCCAGCCTCCTACCCACACACCAGTGCATCCGCAGAGGAGGAATGCCAGTGCACTTGAAATCGTGGATTACACATTTCTTCCAATCAGGGACTGATCATATGTGTGATCTTAAGAGTCCAAGCTAAAAAAATGAAAAGAAAGGAAAATGTGGTTTTTAAAAAGGGCCGAAGAAATGCAACAGTTGTACTTAGTTAAGAGGGGAAATGAGCTTTTCAAATTTAGCAACCTTGTTATCAAATAAATGCACAAAACCAGTTCACAGAGAGAATGTCAGCATGGAGAGTATGTGGCTGAATGTCCGTCCACTTCTACCACACAGGTTAAGGCACCTAGGGATGCTGTGGAACCCATGCTCAGGGATAAGGCAGGTCATTAGAAACAGCTTCTCAGTATCCTTGGATCCATAGAAGATCAAGACCTCAACATATTGTACACATGGTCAAAGTGCCACATGTGACTATGTTAAAAGAATTAAAGAAGGGCACAGGGTAAAACACATGGCAGAAGGCAGAATAATTGAGTTTGAAGAAAGATGGTTGGAGTATTATAGTCTGAGGAACAAAGGGAAGCTTGGAGAAAAATCCAAAGACCAGAAGACAAGGTGAAAAAGGTGTAAGCTGCAGAGAAAGTGTTGAGCAGGCTTGCTGAGTCAAGTGAAGGCTCTTGCAGCCCTCCTCCTGCTTTCCTAGGGGTGGAGAGACCGGGTCATTCCTTTAATTCTAAAGGATTTGGCTGCTGCGTCTCACAGGTCTCTGTGCTGGCAGCAGTTCAGTCTTTCCAGGATATGACTGTGCACCTTCTATCAGCATCCTGCTGTTTCCGGTCCCCTTCACTGCGGAGGACCCATCAGCCTTCACTTGAAGGAAAAGAACAGTTCCAACCAGCAAGCCAGTTTCTGTTTGGTACAAAGGAAATTTCCAATTGCCCAGACCCCAAATACCAAACTGGGGATACAGAAGGATTTTTGGTGGTTAGAGAAAAGTCAACACTCCTCAGGAACTTCACATCTGCCCAAAGGAGCAATTTCTCTTACCTTTGGCAGAAGGGACATATGGCTACCTGTTGTGCCTGTCAGCACATCAAAACTCATACAGACCTTCAGGATCCCTCAGTATCACAAGTGCCCATTACACATGTCAGTGTTCCTGTCTCCTAGCTCTTCTCATCTCCCCTACTCCAAAAGCCAGCAGCTTGGAGGCTTTCCTCTCTGCAGCTACTCATTCCCCTTACAACCCTGCGGTTCTCACTATGCTTCCCCCTCCTCATCTCCCTGCCCCCCGCCCTTCTTTTCACCATGTTTTACATTTTCTTCATCCCCTACTATTCTCTTCTCTCTGCCAGATAGCTCTGATGATGTCTAGTCTGCTGGCCATGTTCAGTCTAGTTTCTTGTCTGGCTGTTCTCTCATATCTACAACAAAAACCTCCCCCTTTACCATACTATGGAATAGTCATGTCATCAGTTTTATAAAGAATCCAGACGAAGAAACTAGGATCTCAACCAGTAAGCTAGTATCCAAATGAAGAAGCTAGCATCCCAACCAGAAAGCTAGCATCTCAATCAGGGAATTAGTATGCCAACCAGGAAGCTGGCATTTCAACCAGAAAGATAGTATTCAAATCAGGAAAATAGTATTCAAACCAGGAAAATAGTATTCCAATCAGGAGAACAATATCCTAATCACATCATAGTATCCCAAACAGGAAGAAAGTATCCAAACCAGGAAGCTAGGATCCCAATCAGGAAGACAATATCCCAATGACAAGAAAGTATCATAGCCTGCAAGGTAGTATCCCAGTCAGGAAGAGAGTAGCCCAAGCTAGGAACATAGTATCTAAACCAGAAACATAGTATCCCAACTAGGAACATAATATCCAAACCAGTAACATGGTATCCCAACAAGGAACATAGTATCCCAACTAGGAATATTGTATACAAACCAGGAACATAGTATACAAAGCAAGAAGCTAGTATCCCAACCAGGAAGCTAGCATTCCAACCAGGAAGCTAATATCTCAATGACAAGAAAGTATTCTAGCTAAGAAGCTGGTAGTATCCAAGTCAGGAAGAGAGTATCCCAACAGAAACATAGTATCCAAACCAAGAACATAGTATCCAAACCAGTAACATGGTATCCCAACCAGGAACATAGTATCCAAACAAGGAACACAGTATCCCAACCAGGAATACAGTATTCCAACTAGGAACATAGTATCCCAACCAGGAAGCTAGCATCCCAACCAGGAATATAGTATCCCAATCAGGAGGACGCTATCCCAATGACAAGAAAGTATCCCAGCCAGGAACATAGTATGCAAACCAGTGCTCTCATATAGTCTCTTTGTCATGGGGAAATAAAACAAATTAATATCACTTATGGACACTGACACAGATCTCCCCAATGACAAAGGTATTAACAAATCAAATATGTAACATGTAAAAAGAGTTATTCACCATGACCCAAAGGATTTACACAAGAAATGTGTAGCAGATTTAATATCCTCCAAATTAATTAATGTAATCCACCATGTTAATGAAGGACAAAATCCACACAGCCGTCTCAATGGGTTTAAAAAGGTATTTAATGAGCCTAATACTCAGGATAAAATCTGAAGAACACAAAGCAACTTCCTGGTTCTGAATAAAAGCAACTGTGAGGCAGCAACATTAGGGGTCAGTATGGGGAGCAATGGTGGGGACACCTTACACCTCAGAATGCAGAGAGGGGAGAGAGACCAGTGAGGCTCATACCATCCCCATGAAGAATTCCTTTCTGGAGAGGTCATAGTGCAACTGGCAAGCTTGCAGTTTTGGAAGTTGTTACTAACATTAGGGAAAATAAATATACTACCACCATTATAAAATAAATATATTACTATAAACACTTGGACTTAGTTCCACTCCTTCAAACAGTCACTTGGAAATAACTCAAGGGAAGAAAACACACATGTGGAATGTTCCTCACACATCTTTACACATATAAACAGTTACCCGATAATTTCACAGTTAATGTGTCATCTGATGAAATGTGATGTTTCTATTTTAAAATACCCCGAGAGGCTAGTGTCCTGGAAAAACTCATGTAGTGCTTTCATATTCATAAAAAAGGCAGATTTTTAAATCATATGCTGTAATTAAACTCTGTAGAGGAATGCGCAGTGGGGCTGCATTGGAAGGAAAATTACCTATGAGGTTAATACAGTTACAGTTGATTTTTTTCCACCTGTTAAATAGATTCCATTATTCTTGTGAGACAGTATTATTATAAAATAAATATGATTCTTGGAAGAAGAACCAAGAGTCAATGGACTCCAAGTCACTTACGTTGGCACAGGAAGGAAGAACGGTGGGTCCACAGGACTTTTCCGCTCACAAGACCTAATTTACTGAGGTCCCGTCTGTCCATTGTTAGACTTAGTTTCTTTTTTGTTGAACATTTCATTCATGGATAGGATGTTTTGATCAAATCTATCCCTAATTTTCCCTTCAATATTCTCCTTCTCTCCTCTCCCCACCTAAGTCCACGGAGGCTGTCTGTCTGTATATGTGTGAAGGACCATCTACTCAGGGGCTGCGTCCCTGAAGGAAACTTATTGTTGCTTCCCAGTAGCTATCAGCTTCGAATAGCTTAGGGGTGGGACTTTGTGATCCCTTCCCCTATGCATGCTGAGATTAATTTTTTAAGCATTTCATATGTGAGAACGGTATCATCTCTCTAATCCCTCTTCCCCCTTCCACCCACCCCCAGACACAGATACACTCCTCAATTTCATGGCCTTCTATTCTTTAGAATAACTGTTGCATATGTGCATATAAAAGTATAAATGCAACCTGCTGAGGTCATGTAGTGTTGATCAGATGTGTTTAGGGTTGACCTCTTGGCTTTCCTTGTCCTTCTCCCCAGAGAACATAAATTCTTCCTCTCGAACAACTGCTAGTTGACTGTAGTTCTTCTGCAGGGGTGAAACCTTGGGTATAGGAAGCATGCTGTAGACATCCTATTTAGGGCTGAGCACGCGTGTTCAGGCCCTTAAGCTCTGCATTTGACCAGTTGTGACTCTGTGTATTAGTCACCATCTTCACAAAGCATCTTCTCTCATGAAGACTGAGAGAGGCTCTAACCTGTAGATAGAAAGATAAGTTAGGGGGCGCTTTATTACTGCGATCACTTAGCAGAATAATAAATAGGGGCTGTGATCTAGCCAATCTCTGGTGTGTGTGTGTGTGTACGTACTTGGTGGTGGTACTGAGTATGTAACCCAGGTTTTCCCATGTGCTAGGCAAGTGTTCTACTTCTGAGCTATGTATTCCTCTCTCTTTGTAATAAAAGATAAATCACTTTGAGACAGAGGCAGGGCCTCTATTGCACAGGCAAGCCTTGAACTTGAAAACCTTCTACCTCAGCCTCCAAAGTAGACGAGATGCTGCAGTCATGTCACCAGACCCAGCTAAGAATTTTATTTTGTAGGGTTAGGTGACAGGTATTGGTAGTTGATTAGATATGAGGAGTCTGCTAAACTCACTGACAGAAGGAGACTGTAGGCACAAAGGAGGCTGGCTTTAGAAGGTGACCCAACCTTTACACCTACTATTAATTTTACACCTATTTAGCATGAACGTGTTACTTTTTACATGGGCTGAGTAAGGTTGAAATAGCCAAATGTCAGAATAAAATAAGACTTTTATTTATATACATATGTATAATTTTTACATATAATTTATACATATTTATATATTTGTATGTATTGATGTGTGTAGGGCCCATATTGTCATATTGGAGGTCAGAGAACAACTTAAAGGGGGTTAGTTTTCTTTTTCCTCCATATAGGTTGTGTGGCGTGAATGTAGTCACCTAGTCAGCTTTATAATGAATTACTGTGTAGAAGTCTAGAGAGCAGGCAGCCTAAAGGGTAGACAGGAGAATCACACAGATCTGCTAGAGAATGGAGAAGCAGAGTAGGGGCGCCCTTGAGAACTCTGAGCACAGGCAGAGTGCATTCTGGGAACTAGAGGTCAAAGGGCAGAAGGATATGTAGGAGGAAGCAGCTAGGCAGCTGTGTTTGCCCCACTTGGTACTGACAGGAAAGTTAGTTAAAGCAGGATGAGTCTGTATCCCTCACACTGAGCCACAGGCTGAAGAAAGGGCTTGGAGAGGCTTTTTCTAAGATTTCAGGTGAGAATTTTCCCGTTGTGTGGATGAGCCCCTGACTCACTGTTGCTGTGTGCGTATTCTGGCCCTTTTCGACTTGAACACACACTTACCCTGCATACACAGGCCCCACCCAGCCAGCGAGGCAAGCCAGAGTTCTGTAACTGAAATGATTGTCACCCTAATGATAATTTTCTCCTGCAGTGAGAAATGAATTTTAAAAATCAATCTCTCATTTTTCTACTTCTTACAAGAAATTGTCTTCATCAGAAAACAAACCGGCTTGCTGATTTTGACAGCTTCTTTGTTAAAAGCAGGATTTCATCTTTTCTTTTTCTCCCAGTGCATAAATAAATCATCCGAAAGGTAACTCAAGGGCAGCTAAAGTCATTACTGGGTACCAAGGCTTCCACCTGAGACAGAATCGATAGAAAGGTACAAACTCCCCAGGTTGGATCTCAGAGGAGGAGCAGGACAATCGGACAATATCAAACTAGCAAGCGAGAGCTAAGAGTAAACGCATGGACCCCAGACCTCAGGCCCAGAGGCTCTTAAAGATACCATCTGCATGGGTGGGTCTGTGTGAGGATTAAGAGCTGCCGTGTATGAGAAACTGCTTTGTAATCCACGAAATACAACTCACTGTTATTATTAGAACTTGTGGGTGGTGTTTTGGGAAAAATAAGTAGACAAGAGGGTGGGTGAGATCTGCTCTGAGGCTGGTTTGGAAGAATGAACCACCACCAACGCATAAATAGCCGTTTGTGCCTGCAAGGTCATGGCCCTACACCCAAGTTAAGTTTTCAGTACCTTCTCTTGAACCTCAGAGGGTCCCGAGTGCTCGCTGATGAATTAGATGCACGCGAATTCTGTCAAAAATGTGCAGCATTTTATAAGCTCTTTCAAATCATGAAATCTATCATAGAAAGGAAAAAAAAAACTGGCTCTCCAAGAGAGGGAAAAAAAACCCTACCCTGATTTCCAGAATTTTCTAACTCCAAAGTATAGCTACTTGTCCCATAGTTGACCCTAGGCTCCCCACAGGGCTTCCCTTGAACACCAGCGGGGAAGCCCACAAACAGGGTTATGTAAGCTGAGCACCAGACACAGACGGGAACAACCTTGAGCATGGATGACCCCAGCCTGGAACGCAATAGAAAGTAATGTGCTTTGGTAATTACTACTTTCGATTTGGACAAGGCCCATTTGAAGCTTTATTATTACTTCTTGTTTAACAATCGGCTCCGAATATCTCTGAAAACTTAACAACTGCTCCCTAGAGCTGGTCTGAGCACACAATGCTGTAAGGAACACACGGGTCACAGAAGAATAAATAATGGCTGTCAGAAAAGGCTGAGACACGGAACATAAGGAAAAATACCACAAGTCAAACCTCATGGAAGCAAGCTGTTGAGTCGACGACTTGTAAAATCTTAAATGCTTCTGTTTAGCAGAGAATGAAGACTTTGAATAGTGAAATAAGCCTTTGGCTGGAAAGCAAGGCAGTTAAAGCTGCAGACATCCTTAAAGAGAGGACACTTGCTCTCCAGATAGACAAGATCTCAATTAACTTGTTCTAGGAAAAGAGCGGGACTAACACCACAGAGAAGACTGAGGCAGTGGCTTAGACCATAAGAGACAAAGAGGAGCAGAAGACCAGAGGGATGATCAAGAGGCTCAACACCTACGATGAGAGAAAGCCCCAATCCAAAGGGTCCGGAAGTGGTCACAGTCATGGTCAACGTGTTTCTAATAAAATGTGGGCACCAGGTCATCACAGAGTTACCGCACTTACAATACATACATTTATAACTGGGTTGTGTCTTTAAAATCTGCTTCATTTATTCTTTAACAGTTTGATACATGTATACAGGATATCTTGATCCTGTCTACCCCTAGCTCCTTCTAGACATCCCTCCAACACAGCCTACTCCCTTCCATACCTTCTTCTCCTTTCCCCTCCGGATGGAGGACGGAGTCAAATTAGTATCACCTGCTGGAATGTTGGCTGATCTTGTTGACTTGATCTTGTCCGGGACACCATAGCTGCAGCAAGTCATGGTTGCTGGGGCCACATCACACCCAGAAGGCAGCGTTTACATGTGCCCCATATCTTCGTTCTTATCTTATGTTCTTTCTGTCCTCTCTTCTGCAAGGTTTCACTCTCCCTCCTCCTTTCCTCCCCACTCCCCTTCCCCCTCCCCCTCCTGCTCTCCCCTCTCCCTCCCTCTTTATCTTCCCCCTCCCTCCCTTTCTACTCTTCCTTTCCCCCTTCTTCTCTGTCTTTTCTCCCTCCCTCTTCTTCTCCCACACTCCCCCTCTCTCTCCTCCTCTCCTCCCCATCTTCCCCCTTTCTCTTTCTCTCCCTCTCCCTTCCCTCCCTCCATCTCTCTCTTTGTGTGTGTGTGTGTGTGTGTGTGTGTGTGTGTAAGAGAGAGAGAGAGAGAGGGAGGGAGGGAGGGAGAGAGGGGAGGATGGGGGTGGGGGAGAGAGTCAAATGTCCCACTTAGGGCTGAGTACTCACAGTCCCATATTCTCAGTGTTTTGACCAGTCATGAGCCTCTACATTAAACTGATATGCACTATAAAAAAAGTTTCTCTGGCAGAACTGTGAGTATAAACATAAATAAGTATTTAGAAGGCAGTTTGATGATGTCCATTTAGCTGAACAATAATAAGAGGTCGTAGCCCACTAGCAAGGCACACAACTTCCTAAGCCATGGGTTTTTGGTCTGGTTTCCACTACCAGGCATGAATTCCCTACTGTGGAGCAAGACTTGGATCCAGTCAGAAAGTGTTAGTCCTGAGAAGGAGTGAGTTCAAAATAAAGCAAGCTGTATTTGAGTGCACTCTAGGCTGGTCAGCCAGCCCAAGTTCTCTCCTAAAGATAAGGTGTTCACCATGGGCGAGAGAATTGATAATTGTTCATTGTTAAAAGGATACAATGAACGGGAAGGAACAAAGGCAAGGACACGCATCATCAGGGACAGGGATCTTACTCTTGATTGCAAATAGAGGCCTTAATTATGAGGAACCTGACGCAGTTCAAATAGACTTACCTCACAGCTAGCTCTTAACATGGAAGGAAATTGTTTTAACTATAAACAGAACTCTTATCCTGCAAAGTATGTTTTCCATTTTGGTCTTATTTCATTCAACCTGTGAGGTATTTATTTCAGCCTTGGCCTCACAAAGGCATTTGGTAACCCCATTTGGTTATCCCATTTGGTTATCCCATTTGGTTATCCCATTTGGTTACCCCATATGGTTACCCCCTAAGGCTACCCTATATGGTTACCCCATTCAGTTACCTCATATAGTTATCCCATATGGTTACACCATTTGGTTACCTCATATAGTTACTCATTAATGGTCATGCCAGCATTGCCTCAAAGACTCATCTTTACTGGGTGGATTTTGCAGTGTTCACTGCTGGATGATCCTGGTTGGTAACTTTATTTCCCCAGTGGCCAGCATAGCATCTCTGTGGTATTATTTGAACTTTTTCAGGGATTAAAGAAAGAAGGCACAGTATAAAGCCATGCTTTAAGTCCAGTTAACTCAAAAGCCAAAGTACACAGGTTAGCTGCTGCTGAAGGCAAACCGATGAAATTTGTAACCAAACAAGGGGGTCAGGAATACTGCAGCACAAAAGTCAGGCATCTGGATCCAGCTGGTGTGTTCCAATAAGAAATGGGGGTTTCGATGTTAGGAAAATGTAGAAATATAATTTACTACAGTAAAAATGCACATAGGCAATCTGGATGATTATCTCATAATTCAGAAAAGCCACTTTATTAAAAGTCAATATCCTCCCTAATTTAAAAAAAATTAGCAAAGTGAGTTTGAAGGGTGCCTTTAATTTGATAAAGAACAATATGTACTCAAAAATCTCTGAAGACATTATTTTAATAAGGGATATTTTAGAAGCATTTATAAAATGAGTTGGGAAGATGACAGTAATGTTTAGTGTCCCTGCTTAAAGTCAAGATTTTACTAAAAGTCCTAAGTGGCGCAGTGCAAGGAAATGAACAAACATACTAAACACTGGCTGGAAAAGGAAGAAGCTAAAGAAGAAAAGTTATATGGGAAGGTTTCCTCTAGTAGTTACGGGAGTTCTGGTTTGTGGGTACTGTGCCGTTGATGTAGGATAAAAACCTGGATGGACTGATGGGAAACAGACAGACAGACAGACACACACACACAATTAGAGGGAATGAAGGTGGCTGTGCTAGGGACAGAGCCCAGGATTTTGCATTCCGACAGCCAAGTTACCTCCCCAGCACCAGCCAGATGTGGTTGTACACATCTGCAATCCTGGGAGGTGGAAGTAACGGGATCAGGAGCTCACAGCCATCCTTGGATGTGCAGAGAGTTTGAGGCTGGCCTGGACTATCAAAAACCTGACACACCAAAAGGGAAAGGCAGCATTGCGGGCTACCGAGAAAGGGAGGCTCACTCAGCAGGCCTTCCCGACATGCATGCACTCACTCAGTAAAATGGTTCTCTCTTACCATTCTCAAAAGGAAAAATGCCAGATGAATTCTTGACAAACATGGTAGTCAAAACTTTAAAGTTTAGAAGATGTCAAAGTGCCACGTTTTTCAGATATGCTGGCGATTTCCTATGGCAATTTCTAAAGGGGAAAACCACAAGAGTTTGATGTAACCACATTAAAATTGGGAATTAAAATAACAATATTCATTCTGAAAAGAGAGCATGAGGCGAATGAAGAAGCAGGTCCCCTGGAAAATGTTCTTGCATACGTATAAACTTGGAGGACACGTATCACGAGGACATCTTTAAGAAGTCCTGAAAAATATTAGTAAGAGGCCAGACAACTATGCCTACTAATAAGCCAAACACAGTGAACCTTAGGCTGTCTTCATCAGCATGAAGTAGCCACATGGTGGACTGTTACCACACAGAGAGGACCAGCGGGATGTTACCTCAGCAACACAGCTAAGTAAAAACTCATGTCTCCTCAAGCCAAGTCCAGAGATAGGAAAATGTGCAAACTATGTGTATTGTGTTCAGAAGACTCAGTGGTGATCAACATGGGCTGGGGAGGAGGGGAGAGTGGAAGACAGAGACAGACAGACAAAGAGAGACAGAGAGGCAGAGAGAGGAGAGAGACAGAGATAGAGACAGAGATCTAGAGAGACACAGAAAGACAGTGTGTGTGTGTGTGTGTGTGTGTGTGTGTGTGGTATGTATATGTGCTTGAGTGTGCACATGAAAAAGTAGGTGTGTGTGAGAGAGTGGGGGAGAGACAGACAGACAGACAAGAGACAGAAACAGAGCAACTTATGCAAAGACACACTGAGAGAGACAGAGACGGAGAGAGCTGGATGGGAGGAGGGTAGGTGCGGGGGAGCGGGGGATTGGGAGTCTGCCCAAAATGGAATAACAGGGAGAAGACACACCCATCTTCTCACACTCCTGGCTGTCAAACTGAAGAAGATCTGACCTTTGAGTGAAGGAAACACAGCCTCTGAGTGCAGCTTGCTGCCTACAGTCTTCTGACTGACTGCAGGGCCTTCCAGCAAGTATCCGTGTCTGTGTGTGGGTGATGTGAGTGTCCAGGTGACTTAGCCAAAAGCATCAGAAAGGCAAGAGCCCTACAGAGAAAGGTCTGGGTACCAGGCTGACTTGGAGGACCATGGAGAAGAAGTTATCTGAGGCCAGGAAGGACTTTCCAAAAAGGCTGTTAGGAGAGATACTTAGAGCTCTCAAAGGCAGAAGCAACTCCCTACCAGCTAGTGCAAAACCTCACGATTTGGGGGAACACTGAGATTATTCTGCTTTGGCTGGGAGGTGTCACACATATGTAACCCTAACACTGAGGGTACTGAGGCAGGGACCTTGTGAGTTCCAGCTCAGCCTGAATATTGAGACCCTGTCTCCAAACCAATCCAAGGCAACCTAAACATCAACCAACTATACCTGATCTGAGCTGTGAGAAAACTGAACTGCTTTAAAACTGCTGTGGCTTCACTTAGCAGACATGAAAGAACTGCAGAGAAGACGCACAGTGGGGAACATACCGGTCAGCTAAGTCCGGAACAACACAGCAGCCACAACAGCAGACAGGGCAGCAGTAGCCCTCATTCCAGCGCACTGCATGTTCCAGAAGCAAGGGGGACGAGCTCGTCAGCACGTGCAGGATGCTGGAACCAGACTTGATGCCCTGGGCTTACTATACAGCAAGAAGCATGCTGGGAGACTTGTGGGAATCCTGAGGACATTGGAAAGGACATTGTCAGAGAGGAGAACCTGGAATGGGGGAGCATCCGGGAAGCCACACTGTTCTCAGAAGATTCTGTGATGAGGGTGACTGGCCTGATGGGAACATAGCGGTGCAAGTCACGTGATGAATACGGGCTTGTAATCAAAACCTGGAAGGAACTCTCACAACTCAGCAAGTAGACAAATACCCAACCAATCAAAAGGGCAAAAACCCTACGATATTTAGTCAGCATTCAGCATAGCAGATGAACACACGCAACAGTGTCCCCATCACCAGATGTGAAGGGAGGGTTTTAAAGCAGGGGCGTCCCACTGAGGACAGCTGGAGTAGACCAGCTAGAGCAGCTGCATTCGAAGACTGACCTGAGGGCCCATGTGGAGGAGGGTGCCAGGGATGTGAGCTCTCAGCTCACTAGTGCCAAGGTCTGGTACAGCAGCCATTTTTGAAACAGTTCAGACGTTTCTGAAAAGGTTAAACAGACCTGTTACCCAGCCACTGGATTCCGTTGGCCAGAGAGAAGACTGCAGATAGTTTAAAGCTGATGCGGCCTCATGACATCTTTATCAGATCTTATGTAACAGCACAGTCCCAGGTCAGATTGTGGCAAATTGTGGTTTATTTCTACAGCAGGTTACCTCTCTTCCAGCCATGAAGAGGGCGAACTCTCGGGTGCCTTTAGCAGCATGACAAGTTATAAAACACTTTCACTGAGTAAAACCCATATGCAGTGCATTTCAATTAATCCAAAGTTCTAGAAAAATGTGAGCTCTGTCACACATTGCGGTAGAAAGCAGCTTGAGGTCTTACCAGAGTTAGGGGTGGTGAGTGTAGGCTGTTTGAGACAGAAGGTTGTAGAGGGGTGAGAGCAAACCTCACAGGTGATGGGTTTCATGCGTACATGTGATTGTTATACCTCAACATACTTCTCTGTAAAACAAGAATTAGGTACCTAGGAGCCTCTGAGGAGGCTGGGAAGAACGCATAGGTAGATGAGCCAGAATCGCTGTATCCTGCTCCTTGCACCGTGGAGTATGCCGTGCCCAGTGTTGTCATAGAACATGTCTGTTTAAAATAATGCTGCTCATGTGAGCATGAGATAATAATATTTAGCAGAATATATTATCTGGCACTAATGGACATTCCTGGTAGAGGCAACATCTTAATTTTAAGTTCCAAAGTGAGAGAAAACATGGCCAGAAAGGACACTGCAGGTGTCTGCAAGGTTCAGTAGGGTAAGAGGAAGGGAAGGCTTTGAATGCCCTCTAAAGGATTTGGACACTCACTGGGAGAGTGTGTGCGGGGAGAAGATTGTAGACGAGTCTGGGATTCTTTATACAGATCTGATTAGAAGAAGTTATCCCTGAGTTGAGGAGTCCACGTTGTTAGAGTAATCTGTGCAAGAGGATATAGAAGCTGTGGCAACAGGGGATGGGGGAGGGGAGAGGGTTGGGTTCAAGATATCTCCAGAAAGACAGGAGAAAGCAAGAGAGGTTTGTCGTAGACACCAGGGGCAGGGAACATTTGTAAAGCAAACACATACTACATCTTTCAGAGATAGCAATGACTCAACCTGGAGCCCCCCATCAGCAGATCTGGAATAGCCTGTGGTAGGAACAGCCCTGGGGTCTGTGGTGCTGAAGGGGGGGGTGACAGCTGGGCTTGGATCAGCTCAGTTGTTGGAGAAGTGGGGTCCTTGATGAGGGTTCCTGTAGTCTGTTCCTTGGGCCAAGGGAAAGGCTTGCTTATACACAGAGGAGAGAAGGAGATGTTGCAAGTACTGTAGGACTAAGTAGTGTGGTGCACCAAGATGCAGCGTTCTCACCCTTCAAGTGGAGGTGTGGGCACAGTTGCAGAGGTGGGAGACTGGATTTGGGAATATTCGACAATGCTGGTTATCTGGGTCAGATAAGAATAGGACCAACTTTTGAGATTGAGATCGTAAATCAAAGAAGGAGGTAGCAAAAACCAACTGACCGAGCAAGAGCCCTCGTAAAAACATTGCTGGGTTAGGCTGCTTACGTGGTTGCCCACCTCCTGTAACGAACAGGAAGACATAACAGCCAGCATGCATTGTTCCCTGGGGAGCTGTGAAGTAAGCAGCCCAAACAAGACTGCGTGGAAGCCTCGGTTGCAGGCTAGACTAGAATGAGGAACCATCCATAGCAAGAAAGCTTGGTGGGTTCCTCTGTGAAATGAATCTTTAGTTGATGGGACAATCCAGCGTTAATAGACTTTTGTATGTCGTCTGTAGAAACATGGATGCCCTGGGTGGTAGAGATGATGGTCGTAGAATGGCCAACTCCAGTTTCTGCTCTAGCTCAGATCTCTGTTATTCTGATCCCTCTTGGTGTCTGCCATTCTCTCAGAACCATAAACCCCATGAAGAGAGCAGCCTGGGCTATGGAGAGAGAGTCTGAGACTCAAGACAAAAACAAACAGCTTGGTCAGAGTAAGAGGTAGTGATGGCTCAGAGAGATTTCAGACTTCTGGGCTCTGAGCTTGGCTAATGCAGGGCTTGGGGTAAATCTTTATGTTCTCTGCCTTTCTTGGCATGGGGCTGTGAAAGGTATCCTAAGAATCAATGCCTTTTCTAAAGCTTTGCTTCACATTCAGACTTTGATATGGGATATTCTGTGCCCAGCAATACCTGCTTTATGGAGGCCTGGTATCTGTACTAAGCCTTCTATGTGACTTTGAATATTATGTTTATATCTGTCTTTTATTTCAAATAAAGAGAAAAACTTAAAGTTACAGGAAAGAAAAAAAGGTAGCCGGTTTTAATGTTCCTTGTTTCTAATGCCAGAGTCAGGACTGGCACATACTGAGATCTCTGCACACTGCGTGTTTCGACAGGTAGGCGGGGATTTATGGATAGAACTCACATTATTCATGTTAGGGGCCTATGGAAAAGGGAATATGCGGTGTGCATTCATGAGTGTCCAGGGCTCCTGGAGCTGGAATGAAGCATGTGAGGTTAGAGATCTGAGAGTCCATACAAGCCTCGTGAAAGGACAGGTCCTGAGACATGATGGGGACGGTAGTAAAGATCTGGGGACGAGAAGGAAAACCAGGTCCTCGGGGCCAGACTCACAGCATGACTGAACAATGCCCCTCGGGAAGATGCTTGGGAGTAAATGCTCAAGGTTGCAAACCTTAAGCAAGTGGCAGAGAGTGGTCAGTGGGAGAGAGACGGCAGCGGGATGGTACAAGGAATGGCAGCAACTTACACCCAAGGAGGAAAGGGCGTCTGCTGTAAGAGAGAGGGCAGTGCTGTACCTAGGGCTGTTGTTACTGAGGCCATGCAGAGCAGGGAGTTCAGTCTAGGAGCTGTCCTCTTCCTAGTGAGGGACTGTAGCTCTGCTCTTTGCCCTGAGTAACATTTCTTCTTATTCACGATGCATAGTCGGTTGTTACCGTAAGGATTTGGTGTTATAAGAACATGACAGTGTTATAGAAAAAGATTAATCTCTTGGATTTTATCCTGTGGCAGATATGTATTTTTCCATTCCCGAGCAAAGCTTATCTTGTTAAACCCCAGAACCATGACCAGAGAAACTAGAAAGAAATGTTTCTGCAAGGCGGTTTCATAAACACCGTCCCACAGGCTGTGAATAGATTGATAGCTTCCGCTAGCTGGGCTACAGAGGAGCCTGACACAGTGGCTCAGTCCTGTTCTGCCAAATACACACATTGCAGCTCCAAGTGCCTTTGATGCCCAGAACGTGTTCCTTGGGTCATTAGCATATCTCCTCCTTCACCTTGGCTGCTGGAGCAGCTGACACTTTGCAAGCTCTACCCAGGTTCCCCCAAATTCTTAGTTTTATTAGAGGTGCCTAGGTTTCCCAGCCCCACCTTCATTCCCTCTGCACCCCTGTGTACAGAGGTCTGCCTCGGGAACCTCCCAAGACCTCAGAGAACAGGCCTACCGGCCTGGGCCATTTCACTGTGGAAATATTCGTGTTGTAATGCACGTGTTGGTTGGCACTTTCTAGAAAACCTCCTTCCCCCTATTAAGGAACGACTCTACTTAATTTATTCCTTTTGTATTCTGTGTAGAACTTTCTATATTCAGTTAGTATCTCGTTAACTCCCCCCCCCATGTATGTGTATTTCTGTATGTCTATGTGTGTGTTTGGTTGCTTTCTGTGTCTTCCACTAGAGGCCAAGCATTGTGAAAATTTAGCTTTGAATCCTGGGGTTCAGCTTCTTGCATACAGAACCACCCACATGCCACATGTGTGTCTTTCAGGTGCTTTGCCAGTTGTTTGTATGTCTTTAGTAAAGGGTCAAAGGTTCCTACTCTGTAGTGGTTGCCATGACAAAGCGATGTGCGTAGATCTTGTAGCCCGGTGTTCGTCATGCAGATTGTCGTGTAGGTGAGTGATACTGCGTAGCTGGGATCTGTTCTTGGGCTATGGCACACGCAGGTCTTACCTTGATGATACCTGACCTACTCTCTCCTGAGCAGTAGGTGGCACTCTAGCGGGGCTGCAAGGGTTCTAGAACAAGTGAAGAGCTGGGGCAGCGACTCCTAGTTATATATCTGTTTTTGTTCTTGCGTTTCTGTGGCTTGATGGTCCTCTCCTCCCTGGCCTCTGGTTTTAAAGCATGCTATATTCCGTCAGCAGGTTCCACATGGCTGGGTTGCTATCCACCATTCTTCCTTGTTTAAAATCCTGCCCACAACCAGACCGCTGGTTCACACCATTTCTGTAGCACGTTATCTCATAATGTTGCTAAGGCCTGTCATTATAGTAAGTGGTTTTGTGCACAGAATAAAATTATTTTTGCAGCAGCTTGAAATGGTCCAGAATAATGACCAGATAAATCTCGTCATTGGCAGTGGATCTACTGTGGCATATCTGCAGAGAGTACTGACATGTCAGAGGTTCCTCTATCCCCTCCAGCCCCCGCCTCTGGACCCCCCTTTTCTCTGGTTGCTTGTGTCACCTTTCAAGCTGGAGTGTTTCATTCAGCCTCTAGGAGGCACTGAACCAGCCCCGATTTTGCTGTGTATGCAAAGAAGCCATCCTGGGATCTGATAGTGGAGGCATGGGTTAAACAATCTCACTTCCCTATGATTGAGTTGCATAATCTAATGGTTACCTATACGTTGAGGTCAGTGATGGAAGACTCTTTGGAGGAAGGAGAACCAGGGAATGTACCAGTGCATATTTGTGTGTGTGTGTGTGTGTGTGTGTGTGTGTGTGTGTGTGTGATATAGAACAGCCAACTCTGCTTGAATCTGAATATGGATGGCTTTTAGTGGCTCTAGCAATCCCAGGAACATTTATGCTATCTCGTCCTCTCTGTCTAAATACTCAAACTACACTGAAGCACTAAGAAATTATGCACTGCATCTCTTCCTAGCTTAGGGGTCAGCTAGCTGTGGCCTGTAGACCAAAGCTGGTCTGAACTTGTTTTATATAGCACAGGAGCTAAGAATGGATCTTTACGCTTTAAGCAGTTTAATAAACTCAAACAAGAATGACACTACTTTGTGATATTAGGAAACTATACAAAATTCACATTTTGGTGTTTACAACGGAAGCGCTGTGTGGATGGAGGCATATCTCTTTGTTTATGTTCTGCCTGTGGTTGCTCTGGGGCTCTAAGGGCTGAGTGGAGATGCTGTGAAGTGTCTTCCACCACGAAGGCTAAAAGCTCCCAGCCTTCCTTCCAGTCTTTAGCTAAAATGCACACATGATTTATGTTGTTGTACACATTTATGTACAGAGTGTCTTGCTGAGCCTTAAACCCTTTTCTGTAATAGTCACCATAATTATAACTCTAATGAGCTTGAGTTTGTGTAGGGCTTTGTAGAAAGAATGCTTGAGAACCATAATCGGGGTTCATTATCACCACCACCCACATGAGAGGAGAGCACTCATTTCACCAACTCACACAGCCACTGAGCCCTGCGAGGGGACCCCACCGAGAGGCAGCACAAAGCCGGGACTTCTGACCCTAATCCTTCCTTTGTATTATTGTACCATAACTGTATAATCTTTCCACAAGTTAATACATCTTACTTTAACATTTTTTCTCCTCTTTGTGTGTGTGTATGTGGCATGTGTGGGTATGTATGAATGTTCTTGCATGTGTGGGAGTGTGTACACATATGTGCACATGGAAACCTGAGCGTAATGGCACAAAATCATCCCCAGTCACTCTCCTGCCTTATTCATTGAGCCAAGGCTTCTCAATCGAACCTAGAACTTACCCATACGACTATTACCAGCTAGTACGTTCTAGGGATCCCGTCTCCCTGTTCTAAGGCTGGAAACATGGGCAGGCCAGCATACCCACAGGACGTAAAAGTAAAAAATAAAAGAGGAAGGAGTATGGCTGCTCCTAGGTGGAGGAAAGTTTATTATAGACACATGGGAGCTTATAGCCATAGGCAGAAACATCTGGGAGAGTTCAGAGTGGCCATGACCCGAGAGACATGAGGAGAAGGGGAGGGGGAGAGAAAGGGGAGGGAAAAGAAGCAGGTGCAGTAGCCAGGAGGGCCTAGAAGGAGGGGTAACCAAAATGTCTGAATTAGATCGCTCAGGGCAGCCCAGCCCCTGTACTGGCAAAGTTTAGGGTAGGGGGTGGGGTATAGCAGTAACAACCCGTAACAGGTGGGGACTAAGGAATGCAGGGAGAGCCTGGAAGCCAGGTCTGCTCTGATATAGCAAATGAGCTCTGAAGCCATTTGACTCAGGTTTGAGACCTAATACCCACCTAGAATTTTACACAGTTTCTGGGGACCAGAATCCTGGTTCTCAACTTCGAGTTGTCACCCAGCAAATCTTTAATGAACAGTTCCTCCCTTGTAGGCAAGGAGGCTTTCCTTGGGTTGTCCCTTCTGATGGATAGAATGTCATCTGAGTGGCTGGCTGGCTGCGTGGTTCATAGCCTATTATTCTTCTGAAGGGATGGCACAGGTGTCGGCTTGGCTTTGCCTTTTAGTGGTGAGCCTGCAGTGTGGCGGTGAGCCTGCAGTGTGGTGGTGAGCCTGCAGTGTGGCGGTGAGCCTGCAGTGTGGTGGTGAGCCTGCAGTGTGGTGGTGAGGCTGCAGTGTGGCGGTGAGCCTGCAGTGTGGTGGTGAGCCTGCAGTGTGGCGGTGAGCCTGCAGTGTGGTGGTGAGGCTGCAGTGTGGTGGTGAGGCTGCAGTGTGGCGGTGAGCCTGCAGTGTGGTGGTGTGAGGCTGAACTGTGAATGGAAGGTCACTCCAGAGCAGAGCCGTCAGAGTGATGAAGTGGGTCCCATCTGTTCAGTGCGGGGTGTGCCCGACACTCAGAGCAGGCTAGCTGTGGCCGGTGGGATGAGCTGCAAGCTGGCCAGGTAGAGAGTGTGGCATGAGAGAAGCTGCCCTAGCAGGTGGCAGTAACTGCATGGGACCATCAGTGAGATGCAAGCAGACTGGTGGGAAGAGAACTCCAATTACCCCGAATGGCTCAGGTGGGGGTGTGGATAGGGAGGAGTAAGGGGGTCACTCATGTTGAGCCTCCCCTCCCCACGCCCACCCCAATGGAGACTGGGCAGGTGGGACCGGAACACTGCTTTTTTGTGGCTGCCCAGAGGTGGCACAGGGTGTCTTCGTGGACAGTTAGAGTTTCTAAACTGGGAGCGGTGTAGCAACTGTCTGTCTGGTAGGGAAACAAGCAGGGAAGGATTTCTGGTTCTGGAAAAGGTTTCCGCCACTGGGCTCTCCCCATGAAGGGCAGATCTTCTTTCCCAAGGCAGCAGGGGTGCCCCAGGTTTCCATGACACCAACCATGTTCAGCCAGTCCCCAGAAAGCACACGCCTTTCCTCAGACTACCAGATCTGAGCCCTTTTCTAGAGGGGATGTGAGGGCTGACCTTTGCACTGTGCTTTCTCTAAGTTACCTGTAGCTTATGAAGCCGGATGGGCCAACACTTGCGAAGGAGATCTGGGAACTGTGAAGAGGCGAACAGATGCTGTGTTGCCTCCCTGTGTGCTATGACCACAGTACAGCTCCCATGAGCATGTTGGCATCCCACTCTGGGAGGCAGGCAGTAAAGCAAGCCTCCACCCTGATTATGCAAACACAGGCGCTGAGAGCCCCAGACGGACCAGCGGGGTCTTCTAGGCTACAATGGTTCTAGAAGAGCCTCTTTGGAGAAGATTCACATTTGAGAAACAGCTTTAAGGTGAGAGGAGAACATGAGGTGTGAACTCTGTGCATTTCGTGAGCAAGCAAGGAGACCCCAGAGTATTGGAAAAGCAGGACCCATTCGGTGACAGGAGTGTGAGACACAGTAAGGCAGGAACAGGGGACAGTGACATTTAGTTTTCATCCTGATGCTATTGGGTGACCTGGTGATTCCCCCCCATCCCCTGCCACCCTCTTTGCCCTCCACCTTGGTTGGCCATTTGCTCTATTATCTTGGGCATGCTACTGCTCAACTTTTATCTTTTCCTTTTAAAGTTTCTAGCCCAGGCTGTTGGTGTCAAACTCATTATGTAGCTGGGGGTGACCTTGAACTTCTGAAGTTCTTGCCTTCACCTTCCAAAAATATTAGGATTACAGACATGGACTGCCAAATTCAAGACAAAAAGTATTTATGTTGTACCAAAACAACTTTTTTGTTTTTTGAATTTGAGACCAATTTATATTATGAAACTTATGTAAAAATACTCAATTAAAAAAAAATCACAAACCGAATCCAAGAATATATAAAAAAACTTCACCCATTCCAATCAAGTAGGCTTCATCCCAGGTGAACTGAAACTCTGTGTGTGTGTGTGTGTGTGTGTTGCTGGGAATTGAACTCAGGACCTCTGGAAGAGCAGTCAATGCTCTTAACCACTGAGCCATCTCTCCAGCCCTACTGAAACTTCTTAATGGTGTGTTTTGTGTGCTGGCACTTCATGGGCTAAGCGTGACCTCTCTTAACTTCCACAACCCCTCAAAAGTTGGAACTATCATTGATTCTCACTTTACAAAGAAGGGAACTGAGGCCCAGACAGGTTAAATAAAGAGCCAGGACATGCCCTGGATTCTATCCCCAGAAGTGTGTACATACTTTAATAGAAGGCATATGTGGTGGTGCAGGCCTGTGCTAGAGGCTCTGAGGGCTGGGCAGGGAAGAAGGTAGTGTTTGGGGAGCGCTGGTTTCAACTTGGGTGAAAACTGTGCTCTGGTGGGTGGGGATGGTGGACATCTGAAGGCCCTTGAGTCAACCCTCAAAGGTGGGTTCAACTGGGCCTGATGGTGCAACAGTTACTCCAGCTGTTTTGGAGGCTGAGGCAGGAGGATTTCAGGCTCAAGGACTTCCTGTCCTGTAGAGCAAGTTCAAGCCCCACCTCCCCCAGCAACTTGGTCAGACTTTGTCTCAAGATACAAAATAAAACAGGGCTGAGGATGAAGCCCAGTGATTGAATGTTTACCTATCAGGTGGGCAATTAAGTAAGGCTGTAAGTTCATTCACTAGCACTAAAGTTTATCTTAAAGTGTGTAAAGTGGTTAGCCTGTGTCAAGTTGGCATGAACACAGTCGTGATGCAGAAGTGTGTCATGACCTCAGAAGACATGTGGATGACCCCGTTGCTGCTGCCGGCACTTGCTCTGGACAGTGCATATCAACTTGCAAAGTATCCTGCGGGACATTTTCTTGTGGCCTCGTGACTGTTCTGAGAGCCATGTGAGAAGTGACAGGCGGCACTTTCATTAGCTAATCACTAAAACCTTACAAGAAAGCAGGGTTTCCCTTAGGAGACTAATGGATGTACCCTGCTACCTACAGACAATGGAATGTTATCCGACGCTCAGAAGAAGTAAGCTATGAAGCATAAGAAGACACAGGGAAACCTTGAAAGCTGTTACTTAAGAATGGACTTAGCTGTCCCTGGCTACATGCTAGATGATCCCAGGATAGGACATTCTGGAAAGGACAAAGCCAGGGCAGTGGTGATAGAACCACATCAAAGGTCGTATGTAGTTGAGGCAGAGAACAGAGTTTTAGATGGTTGCTGGATTTGGACAGATCTCTTCTCTGAGCAGCAATGACCCCGTCTGGGGTCAGGTTGAAACTCTGGGGAGCCTTTGAGTGTTCTGTAATAGCCACTTTGAAAGCCGAGTCTGACCCTACTGTCTCTTGGGCCTAGTAGGCAGGGAAACTCTATCTACTGAGTGATGACAGCTATTTGTGCTTGACTTCCAGAGACCTCAGAACTATGTTTTGTTTTCCCCAGAAACCTCTGAAGGGAACCATCGTTTTTCTTCAGAATATCCCCATGGAGAGTTATACACAGAGGTTAGAGGAATGCAGAGTGGAACCCTGTATGTGTTGGTTCCTTCAGGGAATGAAGATGGCAGACTGGTTCTTACCCAGCATTCCCCTGTGATGGCAGACTGGTTCTTACCCAGCATTCCCCTGTGATGGCAGACTGGTTCTTACCCAGCATTCCCCTGTGATGGCAGACTGGTTCTTACCCAGCATTCCCCTGTGATGGCAGACTGGTTCTTACCCAGCATTCCCAAGTGCTGTGGGAGAAATGGCCTCTGAGATCTTAAAGGGTATTAGGGAAGAATAGTCAGCATTAAAACCATGAATGAACAAAACAGAAACCACAAAGTTGGAAGGCCCTTCTTACCTAAACCTCGGGTCCTGAGAGCTCCTGTTGTCCCCTGCCTTTCTGGAGTAGGGCTGCACCTATGGAGGCCTTTTCCTGGGGGACAAGCTCTGTCCGAGGCTGGCACCTTGTCCAGTGTTTTTCTTCCTTCACTGTGAGACTGATGGGGAAATTCTGGTTTCTTGGGGACATTGCGTGAATAGACTGATAGTCAAGGAAGGGACACAGTGTCTCTTAGAGTGTCTTCCTCTCGGCCAGGATGCCATAAGCATCTCATTTCACCCTCATAGACTCAGCCCAGGGCTCAGGCTGCTGACCTGCACTGCAGTACCACACTCCTGCCTTACGTTTCAGGCAGCCATTCACCCATCTAAACCACTGCTGGAATCCTCCTCTTGACTACCCATCCCCTAAGGGACCTGTGCCACAAATTCCTGGTGTTTGGCAAGATACCACCAGATTGGGGGCTCCATCCTTTCTGCCTGCACCTTGAACTTTGGTCAGGATGAGACTGGCTTATGTTCAGACAGGGCATGTGTGAGACTTTTAGATCTAAAGAGACCATGTAGGGAATGGTCCAGGCCTCTCTGCTGCTTCCTAGAAGGATGCTTTTCTAACTGCAGGACCATTTTGCGCATAAAGATCCAGGACCGTGATAAGGGACCAGTGTTCTCCTGTGGTCACAGTCCTGGCGACATCTTAGGAAACTCACTTGGCTTTTCACCCACACCAGACTCTGACCTGTGTTACCCCCAAGATTTAAATCAAATTAGGCCAAAGAAAATGAAAACTGTAGGGTCCAGGCTTCAGGGTACAGGGTGGCTGCACTGCTTTCTTTGAGATGAGGGAGAGAAAACGTTCTAGGGCACTTGGATTTTTTTCTCTTTTGTGGAAGCAGAAAACTGAATTTAGTATTCCAAGCAATGGACCTGTTACTTGATAAAAGCAGACTTTCTGTCTTATCTCCTTTGGATTTATTTATTTAATTAATTTTATTTTACTTTGGTCAACAACCAAAAGTTTATTTCCAGTATCTCCAGAAGGGGAAGCTCAGTGGTGTAGATCTATGAGGGAGCACAGTTTGCTTCATGCCTCTGAGTAAGCACAAGGGACGTCTGTGGTCTTTGCAGTGATTTCTAAACTTCCTCCAATGACTGTTTTCTACAGCCACTGCAGATGCGCCTTTTGGATGACATTAGTAGATGAAACAAATAGAAGGGTGCAGGCAATCTCATTTTTGATTAAAACGCTCCCCTTGGGCTCAGTAACCACATCCTTTCCCTGAGTCTGATCAGCTGACCTGCTACATGAGGCGGGAGTAGTCCCCCCATGCACGAGCACAGCCTGTGCCTCCTGCTGACTGGACCACAGATATGGTTTGCCCCCCATGTAGCTTACCTTCTGTTGGCTCTGGGCTTTGATCTCAGGCAGTGTGAGGGCAGGGGATTAGGGTGTCCTGTTTTTCTATAATTTCTCAGTTCAGGATGTGTCTTTTTTCCCAGGTTTCAGAAAATAACCACTGGATTGAATTAAACATGGCCGAAGTACAATGTTGAAATGAGTAAGGGGAGGCAAATTAAATTTCAGCTCCAGAGAGCAACTTCCAATGAAACCTGGTAAAACCAATTTACCCCATCATCAACAGAAATGGTTGAGTTCTCAGAGTATGGAACATTCTTAAAGTCATTTTTTTTTTTTTTAAAGACAACACATAGGCAGTTTTTCTTAATAAACTAGTGAATCTTTATATTTGGCAGGCTTCCCCAGAGGAGAGCCAGTGGGGGCTGCTCATAGCATGTGTGAGGTCTTAGGTCTCATTGCCAGAGTCCAATAAATGGCTGTGCTGAAGTATGCCCTGTATCCAGCACTTGGATAGTAGGGGCAGGAGGAGGATCAGAAGTTCATGAGTTCAAGGCCAGTCTTTGTTACATGAGATGAGAGTAAGAGGTTTGGGGGGGAAAGAGACCTCTAGTGGAAATGTTGTGTATGTATGTAAATATAGATACAGGCAAACACACACACACACACACACACACACACACACACACACACACACACACACACGAGGATGGGTTACATCAAGCTGACCCACATGGTCACAGAGGCTGAGCAGGTTCATAGCGGTGGCTGCCTAGCAGCTGCAGAACCATGAAAGCTGATGTGTGACTTCATCCTAGAGGTCAGAAGCCTGAGAAACCCAAGGTATAACCTCAACTTCCTCAGCCTGAGAC
Organism: Micromys minutus; assembly: GCF_963924665.1. Classification (NCBI taxonomy): domain Eukaryota; kingdom Metazoa; phylum Chordata; class Mammalia; order Rodentia; family Muridae; genus Micromys; species Micromys minutus. Next base: position 90,022,151 of record NC_137969.1, on the reverse strand, counting down.
CAAAGGCTTGAGGGACCTCCACCCATGGCCCAAGTACAAATTAGAATCAAAGGTTAAAGTGGCATCAGACAGCACACCGTCTTGGGAAGGAGCTGCTAGAGGGAAGGGAGTTGCCTTCCTTTCTTTCTGTTTGATTTTTTTTTTTAATTATTCATTTAGGTGCTTAGTCCTTTGGTTGGTGCTGCCCAGGTCTGAACAGGTCGCAGGTGTCTGAGCAGGTCATAGGTGTCTGAGCAGGTCACAGGTATCTGAGCAGGTCACAGGTATCTGAGCAGGTCACAGGTCATAGGTTCTGAGCATGTCACAGGTGTCTGAGCAGGTCACAGGTATCTGAGCAGGTCACAGGTCATAGGTTCTGAGCATGTCACAGGTGTCTGAGCAGGTCACAGGTATCTGAGCAGGTCACAGGTATCTGAGCAGGTCACAGGTCATAGGTTCTGAGCAGGTCACAGGTGTCTGAGCAGGTCACAGGTGTCTGAGCAGGTCACAGGTGTTTGAGCAGGACACAGGTGTCTGAGCAGGTCACAGGTATCTGAGCAGGTCACAGGTGTCTGAGCAGGTCACAGGTGTCTGAGCAGGTCACAGGTGTCTGAGCAGGTCACAGGTGTCTGAGCAGGTCACAGGTGTCTGAGCAGGTCACAGGTGTCTGAGCAAGTCACAGGTTCTGAGCAGGTCACAGGTGTTTGAGCAGGTCACAGGTGTCCTCTGTCACTCAGTTCACTGGCCCACATGCCCATCTCCTCTGTAAACACTCAGACACACCCAGATGGGTCCTTGAGACATCCTCTATCTCTGAACATCACTCCCTCCCACATCAGGATCACAGTCCTTTTAGCAGACCACTAGGTTCGGGATCACCACAGAGCATCTGTGAGGACGCCTGCACTCTGAAGGGAGGAGATTGAAGGTGGAGTCCATGTGCTGGTCACTACTTCATACATTCACATGTTCATCAGAAGAGTAGGTCTATGATGAACTTGGAATGTCTCAGGAACCCGGTGATGTCCTCAGCACCCGGAGGGCTAATGTAAGGAATCACGTCTCTCACTGGCACTGCCCTTCCAGACCCAAGGGCATGTCAGTCTCCAGCAGAGCAACAGAGTGTGACATGCCCTTCACACCCCAGGGTGCTTTGCCTTTATTGCTGCCTGGAACTAGTTCTTCTTAGACCTCATGGCTTACACCCTGTCTCCCCTGGCCCTTTCCTTGATGCCACTGTCTCCTGAGTGACATTGGCTGGCTGGCCGCCTTCCTGCTACTTCTCTGCTTACACTGTGCCTGCTCTGTTAGCATACCATCATGTGGCAGCTCTTAAAAATTCTAGGAGGGTGAAGGTCTGGGTCTGGTTTGTCACTGGTCTGTCTCCAGTGCTCGAGTTATAAGTAGGAACTCCATAAACATTTGTTAAGCTTGGTGTGGTACAGACCTCGAATCCTATCTACTTGGGGACTGAGGCAGAAGGATTCTAAGCTGTAGGCTTCTCTCACCTGCAGAATATCCAAGGCCAGCCTGGACAGTGTGGTGAGATTCCATCTGATTATAAAAAGTTAAAGGAAGGTGGGGGTAGGGCACTGACAGGACCACCCTGCTCTGCCTGAAGCTCCTCCCACCCCTCAAACCTGTTAGAAGAATGATTGGAATGTCATGGGGGGGCAGTCCCCTGGGGGAGGCGGTAGTTATTGTTTTGAGTGCTGAGTCACTCTTGTTTGGAAAGATGCAAGTATGGAACTCTGTCCTTAACTTCGGAGTGTAGGGAGAATAAAGAGGAAGGCCAGTGCTGATAGAAAGCCGGTGAGCAGGTACCAGGCAGGCACAGTCCATTGAGATGCAGGCCCAAGACCTCAGCACATGAAGGTATACGAGAAGGAGAAGGGTGCAGGTGAGGGGCCTCTAGCAGTGAGGGTAGAAGATGATAAAAATGATTTTTTTTTTTAAATTTCTAATTTGCCATGGCTGCCATCGTGTTCCCAAGCAGATGTGGGAGTCTGGTGGAATTATGGGGGGGGGGGGAATTCAATACTATGCTGTTGAGTTTAGTGTCTATAGCTATGATAGGAAAAAAATTATAGAAGAGACAGTTGGTTTGTCTTGTTAGATGAGAAGCCAGGGGGCTGGAGAGATGGCTCAGTGGGTAAGAAAGATTTCCACACAAACAAGGCTTTGACTTTGGATCCCAGCACTTACATGAAGAGCACATACACACACACACACACACACACACACACACACACACACTCACACACACATACTCAAACACACTTTCTCTCACATACACACTCATACACACATACATTCACAGACACATATACTCTTTTACATACACACTCACATACACATATACACATACATGCACAAATACACACACATACTTACTCTCTTACACACATATACACTCACACACATAAACTCACACACTCACATACACACTCTCTCACACACACATACACACACTTTCTCTCTCTCTCTCCTTCTCATACACACACACACACACACACACACACACACACACTTTCTCTCTCACACACACACACAAACACACATATACTTGCACAAGGTGAAGTAAGACAAATCTAATAGATGGTTTGTTTGGGCTGCTCATTTAAGTAAATCTGGAAAACTTGCGCAGTGATGGACAATCAGCATTCATCAGTGATATCACAGAGGAGCCACGGAGATTTCCAGAGTCTGCCTTCCCTCCAGGATGAGCCCAGGAGCGTCTATTCTTGCTGCTCTGTTCTTATCAACCCACCTGGAGACTCCCAGCTCCTCCTAATGTCAAGATTCCACAAAGCATCCAGGGAACTTGCAAAGAGAGATGGTTTTATGCTGTGAGGAGTCTCTGGAAAAGCCTGGCTCCTTAGCATGTGGTCCTGCCACCTTTTAATGTACTCAAATGAAAAAGAAGGTTGGAGTGTTCCGTTTCATTTATCCCATGAACTAAGCTCCGGGAAAGTAGGGAAGTGGGGGAGCCGAACTAACATTGCCAGGATTCCAGCTGCTAATGTAATAAAAGGGAATTCGCACAATCTCTGAGCAATGACACACCGCTGTGCAGAGACACGGCGGTGAAGTTCCAGACCCTCCTTAGAGAAAGGAGGAGAAAGCATGTCCTGACCTCAGACTCCTTCTGAGCATGTGCTGTGTGCTATACTTGCCCCTGGATTCCAACATGGGGGCTGACACTGTTCAACCCACTTGCTTCTAACTTGCATGACAGGTTGACTCTTATATTCGGGAAGATGTTCTTCCTGGTGACGTTTTGGAAGTGAGGACCTTATCACAGGAAATCGTGTCTAGTGGTAATGGACACAGAGAACTGTTGACTTGTGGAGGAGTTAGGGATGTGGTCTGACTTACGGTCATCACGGAAGCCCCATGGTGGAGTCGGTGACAAGCAGAGGGATGATTAGATTACCAGATGGCCTGACCATCTGGGCTGAGAAGACAGGTCGAGAAGACGCCACATGGATCTACCTACCCTGTGGCCATTGGGAGTATAGCTAGAGGGCTGCTTGGCCTCTGAGAGGTGGGTGAATGTATTAAGGTGGCCATTGTGGTGGAAGAGTAAGGAACAGGGATGTGGAAGGCGAGAGATAAAGGTAGTTCGGGTGCTGGTGACCTGGAGGGTGCCCGTGGTGGAGGTGGAGGCATGGGACAGTTAGAGGGAAGGGCCAAGGAGAGGTAGACCACCTTTAGGGGCTTTCTGGGCAACCTAGTGTTGTTTTGAGCTCTATATGAACTAGGAAAAAATGAGAGGGCAGCTTTACCCTGGAAAGCACGCTTTTCTCTGAACTGGGGCCTTCAGGAGGAGGTGGCACGTGGGTGGCTGCGTACATGGTGTTTGATTTCTGACTCATTCCAAAGACTCCTTTGCCTCCCAAAATAATCTCCTTTCTGGCTGTTCACTCTGTAACTGGAAGCTGGTTACCCTCAGTTAGGGTGCAGAGAGAGGGAGACCCCTGTGGAGAGAGATCTCCCCTTGCCCTATCCACTGACTGCATCTAAGTATGAGGGGCTGTGTCTACTCTGTGTGGCAGGGCCGATCACAGCAGAGGGAGGGGGGCCCTGGGAACTTCCATGCTGCTGCTGAGCTTCATTAATAGATAAGAAACCACATCTGTCGAAGGTCCTGTGGCTTTGACACCGTTTATTTGTCCTGCTGTTTACTGTCTTCCTGGGACTGGAAATTCAAGTTAGGCGTCCACACGAGGTGGTGTGTGCCACCGTGCTCTGCATCTCAATGAACTCTAATTGCAAATGTTTTTCCTTAACAATCAAAGTGATGATAATGACAGAAATTAGGTAAATATACATTTATAACAATATAGGCAAAAATAGAACAAAAACAGCCTGTGGTTCCTGATTGCTTTCTAATACACACATATTTATTTGTTTATGTGCAATGTAGCGCGGTTACATAATTCATTGCCACATGAAATAAATATGCTACAATTCAAATATTTCATATTACATAATATGAAATATTATACAACCCTTGAAAGTTTTCTTAAAATAACTAATGGTGTGGAAATATATATATATTTATTGTTTTCATGTGTAATAACTCTCCTTGTTTTGTTTAACTTTCAAGCAAATCATAAAACACTAAACAGAAATCTCTATTCCATATACCTTGGAATCAGAGTTCTGATTTTGAAGGACTGGAGAGGTGACTGAGCAGTTAAAAACTTTTATTGCTCTTATAGGGGATGCAGGTCTGGTTCCCAGCATGCACTTGGCAGTGCCTCTAACTCTAATTCCAGGGCACCTGACACTCCCCTCTGGCTTCTACAGGCACCAGGAAAATACATGGTGCACATACGTAACTGCAGCTAAAACACTCATACACATAAAACTAAAATAAACAACAAATTTTTCAAAAAGCATTCTAATTTTAACTTTTTCAAAGGGTTGTATAATATTGCATGTCATGGAAGCATACACAATGCTTAACCCAATGGCAATGTTTGGGCCGAGGGGCGGGGCTTTAGCTTTGTTCTTTCTCTCTGATTCTGTGTCCATCCCCTTCCAGGGCATCAGCAGCCTGTTCAGTTCTCTGAAGGTTGTGCGGCTGCTCCGTCTCGGACGAGTAGCCCGTAAGCTGGACCATTACATCGAGTATGGCGCTGCGGTACTGGTCCTGTTGGTGTGCGTGTTCGGGCTGGCTGCCCACTGGATGGCCTGCATCTGGTACAGCATTGGGGACTATGAGATCTTTGATGAAGACACCAAGACCATCCGCAACAACAGCTGGCTCTACCAACTGGCATTGGACATCGGCACTCCATACCAGTTTAATGGGTCTGGTTCGGGGAAGTGGGAAGGAGGGCCAAGCAAGAACTCTGTGTACATCTCCTCGCTGTACTTCACCATGACGAGTCTCACCAGTGTGGGCTTTGGTAACATTGCCCCATCCACAGACATCGAGAAGATCTTCGCAGTGGCCATCATGATGATTGGCTGTGAGTACTGCACTCGGGGTGAGGTGGGATAGGACAATCAGGAACTCAAGGTTATCTTGATCAATGGCCTGGCCTATTGCAGGCTGAAGGTGGTACAGGGTTACTCTACTAGCAGGATCAAGGAATGATTGCTTAAAATGACCAGCTATAATCTTCCTGGTCCTTAGATCAGCTCATGAGAAACAAGTTTAAGAAAAAAAATTTAAGAACTGTGAAGAGGATGGGGATATAGCTCAATTGGTAAAGTGCTTGCCTGACATACATAGCCCTGGGTTCGATCTCCAGCACTGTGCAAACTGTGTTTGGTGGAGCATGAGGTGATCTCGGCATTCAGGGAGCTGGAACAGGACAATCTGGAGCCCAAGGTCATTGTTAGCTAAATAGAAAGTTCTAAGCCAGCCTAGGTCTATGAGATGCTGTTCATAGGAGGAGAGGGAGGGCAGAAGTACAGGAGAGTGGGGGAAAAGAGGAGAGAGAGATGGAGGAAGAGAGAGAGAAGAGGGGAGAGAGAGAGGAAGAGGAAAGAAAGGGAGAAAGGAAGGGAGCAGAGAGGGACAACTATTACTTTTGGTGCCTTCACAAGTCTGCTCTCTACGTGTATCTGGATATCTGGATACTGATTTTTATAAAGTTTGAAAGACAGTTTCAAAAAAATTTTGATAAGAGTACTGAGCTGTCGGTGTCTTCCTGTGTCCAGTTTCATCTTAAAGCAGTGAGTGTAGTGTTTCCGATTGCACAGAGAGGCGTTCATGGAGAAGACAGACAGACAACGCTTTTCTCCACAGCCTTCCTTGCTTTGTTCTTGATGAGACTCATGTGCATACTCAGCTGGCACCTAACATGTCCTGAGAAGTGTGTTAGTTAGACGTAGGTTAGATCCAGGTAGTCTGGCCGGGTGTGAGAACTCATACTGTCTGCCAGAGGAGCTCAGCGCAGCTCGGCCCTCACGACAGTGGCTATGTATAAGAGCGAAAGCTCCAGTGAAGTCTGGTGTTTAAGGAAACATTCTGTTTCAATTACTTTTTCTTTCAGGCTTTCCTAGGGAAGAGTTTATTTCTCTAGGAGAACTACCTGAATCATTACTTTCTTCTCCAGTTCTTCCTATGTAGCCCAGGATGACCTAGAACCCACTCTTTGGCCTAGACCAGCTTCAAACTCCTGCCAGCCTTCTTGTCTCAGCCCACCCAAGTGCTACGATTGTAGATCTGAGACATGACTATTCCCAACCAAGATGGATATTTTTTCTGTCTGCCTCTTGGTAGAGAAATCCTCATGCTGAATACACAACATGCCAGTACCAACACACACACACACACACATGTTCACACACACACAGAGAGACAGAGACAGATAGAGAGATATAGGGAGAAATAGATTAATGGGATACTGTTTCTGCACTAAATATACCCCTAGTTCTTGAGGCAAGTGCTGAAGCCCGAGTCATTTTACCACTGACAACTGTGCCGTTGTTGCTGTAGAAGAGTCTAGGAAGTGCCTTTGGTTGATGACACTGACCCCTCCCTTCATCCCAGGAAACCTTAGTAGGGAGGGTACCTGCCTGAACCTCAGTGGCTTGTATTCATGCTTCCACGGCATCCACTGTACTGTGTTAGCACGTCACAGGAGAGGCCACTCTAGGGAGGCATCTGATCACACCAAGAACTCAACCTCCAGAGCAGGGCTTCCTTCTCAAGGTGACATTGGTGAATGTCTTGTTGACCAACCTGGAGAAACCTGAGGCTTCAGCTGGGCACGCTGCCTACCTGTTAAGAGTTTCCAGCTCTGGGGTCATCTTTGTTGCTCTACATCATCATACAGTGGGCTTGCCACCCCCTTCTTGTAACTTCCTCGTGCCTGACGCAGGCAGATTCCCGAGTGTTTTAGTGGATGTGTCTAAAGGGGTAATTGATTGTGAGAACTGGGGGCTGCTGGAGACGGTGCATTTGCTCCTTATTTTAAAATGGGTTTTAATGGAGATGATTGCCTGGCCATGGGAAGCCGTGAGGAGGATCTGTGGGTGGATAATTGCTTCAGTTTAATTAGAACTTGGGGTGCTTTCTCACGTCTCAGGCAAGGATTTAAGATCTTTTCTCTTCTAGAAGGGTTGTAGCCTCAACTGCACTGGTTCCTAGTCAGGGTTTGCAACTTAAAAGCAAAACAAAGCTTCAGTGATGGGGCTTGAACTTAGCAGGTCTCATGTTTGACCTTTCACCTTTCACATCCACCCCACCACTTGGCTGCTTCTACCCTTCTTACAGGATTTTTATGAGCCCTGTGTTTTAAAATATTCAACGTGATATACTGTGCAGATGTACATGCAACGTGATGTAGGGCCAGACTTCGTTCCCTTCAGGGGAGGTGAACCGGCCGATTATAGTTGTTAACGACACTCTGTTAAGAGTGGAAAGTTAGAAATGGACCCACTGGGGCTGGAGAGATGACTCAGTGGTTAAGAGCATTGACTGCTCTTCCAGAGGTCCTGAGTTCAAATCTCAGCAACCACATGGTGGCTCACAACCATCTGTAATGGAATCCAATACACTCTTCTGGTGTGTCTGAAGACAGCAACAGTGTACTGACATACATAAAATAAATAAATCTTTAGAGAGAGAGAGGGAGAGAAAGAAAGAAAGAAAAAGAATGGGAGAAAGAAAGAAAGAAATGAACCCATTTCATGGTCTCCAAAGGCTTTCAGGGCTTCTTATAGCTTCTCTTCCCTAAAGGTGTGCAATGAAGGCAGGCATATCTCTTTTCCCAAGCTATTCCTCCCTTAAGAGTGTTATGTCCTAGTATCTGGGGAACGCTGGTCATTTCCACCTCTTGTATGATTGTGTCTTCTCAGAGCCAGGGGATATTCCCATTTCTTTACGGTAACTGAAGAATAGTACTCAGGTGGCTCCTCTGTGTAGTGTGAAGCATGTGGATTGTTGTGCTAAGTGCTCCTGTTTAGCAGTTTGCAGAGTTCAGGTCAATGCAGACACTATGCTGACAGCACCCACGTGGTCTATGGCTTACTGTGCCTGCCATTTGCTAAGGAAAGTAGGGCTCAGGGAAGTTTGTTCACCTTCCCAAGAGTGTGGGGCTGGTGGACAGGATGGAGAAAGCTCAACAGTCTGTCACCTGTGAGGAGGATGGAGCCATACTCTCGGTGTGGGCCATCTGCACAGATGCCCTGTGCTTGGTTACCGACAGGTGCAAACCTGAGTAGGCTGCCCGTGCCTGCTGTGGAAATTCTTTATGCTTCTTTGTTTCTTTTATTTAAGAACACAGTTATGCTCTGGACTCAGGACTAGCTGTTTTCCAGCAACCTGTCACTTTTGGTTACAGCTGTGACACATGTCTGACAAATTCTTGTGTTAACAAGAAAGGTTTGGCACCACATGTAATGCTGGTAATCAGCCCTGTAAACCCACCTCCAGAACAACGGTGCTTGAGAATAGCTGTCAGTGTGAAGGTTTACTGCTTTTCCCTTTGCTGTCTCTGAGCACATGTGTGTACACTTAGTACCGTTCCTGGGGTCAGACTTACACCAGGACTTGGATGTCTAGCAGCAAAAGGCTGGGCATATCCTGAGACCTCTGTGCTGCCTCACTCACAGACCACCTGACAATCCTGACAGTGAGTGAGAAACGAGACTCATGTTTTCCTTTTGTGTTCAGTTTTTCATGTCATGAGGATGGGGTGGCATTTCTTGGCTCTCCTGTGGTGATGTGTTAGCTGTCCTCTCGGTGATGTGTACTTTCTGCAGTTTCCGGTGTCTGCTCTGAATGCCTCCTCATTGCAACCTGCTTATTCCCTAGAGGATGACAGGAAACAGTGGAAAAGCATTTGCAAACTAGTCTACTTCCCTCCATTCAGACAGAATATCCCATTTGGAGCACGTGAAAACCGAGGCTGTCTTCAGTGGGTTGTCTTTAGATCTAAGTTGTAGCCAGCCCTCATCCTGGTCTCCCTGTCAGCACAAGCCAGTGACAAGGGTCTGGAGTTGGAGTTCTCACTGTGGCTGATCCATACTGTGGCATTTGAGGGATTTCCAAGGAAGAAAGATGCATATGACAACGGTGATTTATCTCAACCTCAGGTTGGGTCCTGACCCTGCCTTGGATGGCTCTTGGGGAGGATTTGATAGTAAAGAAGGTTAGGATTCTGTAAACTCCACCCCAGAGTTACCTGGCAACACCCAGGTATGCTCCGCCCCACAGTTACCTGGCTCTAGAAAAGGGGCTGCTTGTCCCCTCCTCTTTCTCTTGTTCTTCTCTCTTTCTCTCTTACCACTTTGTTCCTCCTCTCCCCATTCCCTTCCTCCCTCTCTCTCCCTTCTGTGTTCATGACTGGCCTCTGCTTCTCTTCTCCTCCTCCTCCTCCTCCTCCTCCTCTTTCTCCCTTCTCCCCTCTCCCTTCCCCTTCCCCTCCCTCTCTCCCCTCTCTCTCTGCCCCTACTATGCTCTTAACTCCCCTCCCCATGCCCTGAATAAACTCTATTCTATGTGGCTGGTCTCTCAGGGGGAAGGGATGCCCAACATGGGTCCACCAGGGGCCCTTGCCCCCACATCTTACCACACCTCCATAACCCCCCCACCTTTATCGTTTTCCTAAGAAAGAGGCAGTTGTCATTTCCTAAATATGTTCTTGTACTTTTCTGTTTCTCCCATGATGTCACCACTGTCTAAGTGAGTAGTACTCACCCTCCCTGCCTGGTGATGGCAGGAGATCCAGGCAGCTCCAACTCTAGATACCACCCAGGCCTGTGCAGCCTCCTGCATCTGTGAGCCAGTCTTTCTAGTCATTCCCTCTGAACCCTGGCTGGGCTCCGGTGATTGGGGATTCTTGTGAACAACCTGAGCCTTCTGCAGACCCTTCCTTCAATCTCCTGCTGGACCTGAGCCTGTGTAGATGAATCAGTGCTTTTCAATGTTCCCAGAGGCTTGGCACTCTCATACAGCAGTGGATTGCTTTATATCACTTTCTGATTCTTCTAAAATAATTGGGTCACAACTCTCAGTAAGAACTTAGAGGTAGGAGAGGGAGGGAAGATACTCTTAGATGATTTTAATGAACCATAGACCCTCAATAAACCTTAAGCTTTGGGAAAAGGGCTTCAATGATATTGAGGAAGTTTATTGTTTATGGCATACAGATGTGCTATTGGGTAGAATCCCAGCACATGTTTCTTAGAAGATCAGACATCACCTGGCTGCCTCACAGACACCAGAGACTAGCTTCTTTTCTATGTCCATGTGTCACATCTGTGTTGGGATCCCATGTGACTGTTCAAGCTTCACCCATTTTCCCCCTAGAAAACATGAAGAAAGAGATGGGAAAGGCCAGCCATGCACCTCTCTTTTGAGAAAAAGACTGAGAAGTTATGTATATTAATTTTCCTCATATCCCATTGGCTGGGATTTGATAGCCTAGCCACATGTAGCTGCAAGAGAGTCTGAGAAATGTAGCCTTACCTCAATCATTGGTTTGAGGGGAAAACCAAAAATTTAGTCATTTTACTGGGAAGAAGGGACTTCTGATTCAAGTGTGAGATCTGCTCTGTGGTTTGGGTTGTGCATTTTCTGTGAGAGTCAAGGGGTGCCCTTGTCTCTGCCTCCATCGGTGGCAATGAAATGTGACAGCCATGTGAAGAAGACGAGAGTTTTCCCTCTGGAGGCCAAGACTTTCAGTGTCATTAAAACCAAGGCTGCCTCTTGCTCTTCCTACTTAATTTTGTGTTTCCTGTTCTTAGAGAAAATAAAGCAATAATTGCTGCTCTGTCTGAGGAGCGCGGGATGCTATTTAATTTCATTTTTGGTTTATGTTTATTTTGGGAAGTGGGACAGTGTTCAGAATTCTCCGGGAGAAATAGGCACTTGCTTTTATCATTTATTCTTAGATGTCTCTTCTAGCCAGGGAAAGAGCCACTTTTTCTCGGGAACTTGACTCACCCCACCCATCACCCATGGCCCTGGGCATCTCCACCTGTGGGAACTACCATCTGCTTGTCTTCCTTTATCCTTTTACAGAACACAAGCACTGCTTTCTCCCACCCTGTCCTCACCACACTGTGCTCTTTAGGGTCATGGGCCCTTTGGGAGTTCTTATTTTCTCTTACATCAGACCTGCCTCTGAACAGCTTCTGACCATCTTGGTATCTTTCTCGTTTTGCTGTGGATTTTGTTCAGGTCCAGGTCTGTGTTCCCTCTTCTCCTTGAACTGGGGATAGAGTGTCAGAACCAGCCAGGTCTGGCTGCCAGAGAACAGAATGGAGTACAGTGCCAGCATAGAGGTCCCACCATGGGGTCAGAAGTAGGAGCTCTTCCCCCTCCCTGTAGCTCCTGGAGGAATTCAAATGATGATGTTGCCAGCCTCATTAGTCCTTCAGGTGTGGCCTTATGTAAGAGAATTTGAAATTGCCTTGCCTGCCTCTGTGTCTAATCAAATGTAAGTACCCATGGCTGTGAGTTTTCTAGATACAAACCAGCCAACCCCCTTCAAGAAACAAATTGACTGGAAATTAAGGGAAGCCATTGGTGTGATTGGAGAGGTCTCCCAGATGACACTGGCCAGGCTTGACTGGCAGCATCCTGTTTGGGCAAGACATGGGGACCAAGAGTTTCTGAGAGAAGGGACAAGAACACCAAGTCAGCATAGTTATGCAGTCCTTAAAACAGGTCTCATTCCTCTTTTGGCAGACTTGAAATAATTACCTCCCTGCACAGCTTCAGAGGTGGCTTAGCTGAATGTTGATCCTAGTTTCACCTGACAACAAAGTCTTTTCTCTTTGTGTTGTTGCTCCCCTGGCTGATTGTTTTGGGATAGGGCAAGGGAAAACATCCTTTGTGTTGTGTGTGTGTTGAGGGTATGTGGAATTAAGAGCTGAGGAGTTTTCAGTGGAGATACTTTCTTGCAAGATATTTTTCTACTTTGGGTTTATGATTATAATTAAAACTATCTGATGGCATGAAGTGTGGGAGGACATTGGCCTTGATTGTAGCTGGTTGCTGCACCTTGAAAAGAATTTACAAAAGCACTAGATATTAGGAAACTTGGATAGGATGAAAGCTAATGGAGAGATTCTCTCTGGCCTTACAGATGGGTACCATTGTGTTTTTATGTAAAGACAGAGACTCCAGGAATGTGTTTGTTGTAGGTGTGGGGTAAGAGGGGGCCCCTGCAGGCCAATGCTGATGCATCCTTTCCCCCTGAGGGACCAGCCACATGATGGTATAGTATAGAATAGTTTATTCAGGGCGTGGAGTGGAGAGTTGACAGAAGGGTGGGGAGAGAGAAGAGGTAGAGGAGTAGAGGCTGGCCATGAGCATGAGAAGGGAGGAGGGGAATGTGGGTGTTGGGATTCTGTAAACCACACCCCACAGTTACCTGACAATAGTCAGGTTATGCTCCACCCCAGTGACCTGGCACTATAAAAGGGGCTGCTTGACCCCTTCTCTTTCTCTTGAGTTCCTGCTATTTGCTCTCCTGCTTTCACTCTTCCCCCTTGCCCCTCCTCTCCCCATTCCCTTCCTTCCTCTCTCCATGTGCTCATGGGCAGCCTCTGCTTCTCTACTCTTCTTTTCTTCTCTCTCTCTCTCTCTCTCTCTCTCTCTCTCTCTCTCTCTCTCTCTCTCTCTCTCTTTCTCTGCCCCCACTACCCTCTTAACTCCCCTCCCCATGCCCTGAATAAACTCTATTCTGTACTATACCATCGTTGGTTGGCTGGTCCCTCAGGGGGAAGGGATTTCCAACATGGGTCCCCCAGAGACATCCCCCTTGCCCCCAGGCCTTGCCGCACCTCCATGGAGCATACACCCGCCCCCATACTCTTCATCTTTTTTCTAACATTGGTGTGGAAGCCCGGGACATCTCTTTTCTTTGATTGGTGTCATGACTCAGATACCTCTTTTCTTTCAGAGGGGGAACAGGAACAAGAGGAGAGCTAGAACAGGAAAAGGCAAGAGAGAGAGGAGGGTCAAGCATCCCCTTTTATAAGGAGTCAGGCATACCTGGCTGTTGCTAGGTAACTGTGGGGCGGAGCCTATACTAAATGCTAACAGGCACATTATCTGAGAAACCCCCCTCCCCTTTTTTCTTAAATGGAATTTATACTGAGATTGAAGTGGCAATATTGTTAGAATTCGATATTTAGTTTGTAGTGTGCTTCTCAACGCCTGTCTCCTTTGAAGCTCATAGCACCTTGTGGAGAAGATAGTGCTGCATGTCTTTATGGCTAAGGAGACAGTAATGTTGCTTGCCGTAGGTCATGCAGCTAGCAAGAAGGGAGCTGGGCTCAGCAGTCCTGGGCAGTGGTGTGCTCCCAGTCTCTGAGTGCCATGGCAACCACTGGTTCTGGTAACCGCAAACGGTGGTGGTGGTGGGTCAAGGGTGGCGACAGCTCCCTTTCCACCTGCAGCAGAGGAATTGATAAATGTCATTTCATACAACTAGCTGCTGTATGTCAAGTACTCATCACAGTTTGCAACTGGTACTGATAGACAGACCACGTTGGGAGGGGGGATCATACTGAGGAGAAAGGAATGGAAGAAATCATATTGAGGAGAAAGGATTTTTTCTCTTTAAGATTGGTGAGAGACAACCGTCCACTAAGGGAATGTTTCTGAAGACACAGGAGTCAAGATTTCCCCACCAGTCTAGGCAACCACCCCAGTTCCCAACAAGATGAGATGGCTCCAGGGAATGCAGCCACTGACCATTCCCTGCTTTCCTCTAAGCAGCAAGGAGAAAGCTGCTGATCTGAGATGAACTCTTGCTTCCTGGCCAATCCCCCCAGACTCCATCATGTGGTAGGCTCATGTTTGTGACCCACTTCTGTGTGCCAAGAGACCGGGGCTGTGACCCTTACCACGAGGCCGGTGTGCTGTGTGTTTTGAGCAGGCTGACTTCTGCCCTGAAGTCTTACACTTAGATGGTGTCTGGGATGCAGGAGAAGTGTCTGTCTGGGCTGCAGGAAAAGGTGTCTGTCTATCTGATCTATAGGAGAACTTGTCTGTCTGGACTGCAGGAGAAGGTGTCTGTCTGTCTGGACTGCAGGAGAAGGTGTCTGTCTGGGCTGGGCCTTTGACCTGGAGGATTCCTGTGGTTTATGTGGATTGTATCATTTAGTCTCAAAACAAAGATTCCATAGCCCATCTGTTCATCAGCTCATTCAGTCTGCCCGCGTCTCTAGAACAGTCCTCATTAGAGGAGACTAACGGGACAAGAGAGCCTTCTGAAAGCCACCCTCAGTGCCCACAAAGCCAGCTAGGCTGCACACATGGCTGATGGAAGGTCAGAAGCCACCTTTATGTTCTGAAGTCATTGATCTTAGGAAAAACCCAAAGATTGGATCAGACAGTCATGGAAGCAGATTCTGCCGCTGTTCTGCTACTTGATAGGATGAAACCCTTGCACCCCCAGGCCGCTTCTTCACCTACAATTGAACAAAATGGCAGTGATAAGCCTAGGCTGGTGCCTTCTAGAACTTGTGTTTCTGCCTGGCGCCCCGGCAGGAGCCCCTGCTGGCACACGTTAGTGGTGCTCTCTTTCTTACCGTGTCTGTTGATTTCAGTCAGTTGATTTCTTACCAGGGACTTGGTGTGTGTCTTAGTTAAGGTTTTACTTCTGCAAACAGACACCATGACCAAGGCAAGTCTTAAGAAGGACAACATTTAATTGGGGCTGGTTTACAGGTTCAGAGGTTCAGCCCATTATCATCAAGCGGGAACATGGCAGTAACCAGGCAGCCATGGTGCAGGCAAAGCTGAGAGCTCTACATCTTCATCTGAAGGCTGCTAGCAGAAGACTGACTTCCAGGCAGCTAGGATGAGGGTCTTAAAGCCCACACCCACAGTGACACACCTTCTCCAACAAGGCCACACCAACTCCAACAGGGCTACATCTTCTAATAGTTTTACTACCTGGGCTGAGCATATATAAACTATCACGGTGGGTGTTGGCTAAGGGTTTAAAGGTAGGGAGGAGACACGTTAGACAAGGTAGTGATGGGAATGGGGATTGCCCATCTTCTGTGTGAGAAGAGCTTAATAAAAGTCTATGTAGGGGATTTAAAACAAGAGAATCTCCTGGTGAGGATCTGGCCAGAGAGGCTCTGAAAGGGCCAGCTCCAGGAACCCTCTGCTGACCTGACTCTGCAGTCTCTTGGAACCTTTTCCTTTCTTACTCTTCTTCACTGTGGTCCCTTGTGCACATGAGAAAGGGATGATGCTTTTATCAGAGGCCTGGCTCTGAGCTATAACTATGCGGTGACAAAGCCAACCATTGCCTCAAGAAAACTAGGCAAGGAGCAGGGGCTGGAGAGGAGCCCAAGAGGAAGGGCAGTAGGTTTGGGGGGAAGACAAGCATGTGGGGAGTCACCTCGGGCTCTGTAGAGCATAGAGTTAACCTTGGCCAGGCTGGCTCTTTATTAGAGCTATAGGAAAGGATGGGGAGAGGAGCTCAGAGAGCTTAGATGGGGGTGGCAGAGCCAGAGCAGGGGAAGGGAACCTCCCCTTTCTGCTTAGAACTGGCACAATGGCAGTCCACACCCCTGGCTTAGAGGGCCCAGGTTTCCCGTGGGTGAAATGGAATTACCCATTGGAGAAACTAAAGCACACTCTAAGGAGTCCCACAAACCAGCCCAGATGTGTAAATTAGCAGAGAAGGCAGAGACGGCACCTCAGAGAACCACAGTGGTGAAGCTGCTGGACAGAGACTGCCCACCAGGCCAGCATGGATAACCAGAAGGCAGGAACAGAGGAAGGGACAGGTGGAAGCCACAGGCTTCTCCTGGCGGGCTTTGGAGTCTGTCCCTCCTGGGAAGCTCAGGTGTTTAATTACACTGAACTGTGATCACACGCAAGCACCGGAGGGCTTGGCTGGAACCCAACAGTTTAGCAAGTAGAAGTGAGGCTGGGTTTCAGAGCACAGGACTTTGTGAACAGGCTCAGATCAGCCTTTTATCCTTGCTTTCCTTTCTGCCCTCTCTCCTTCCCACAAATACAGATCAAAGCCTTTCTGTGAGCCAGGCACTTAGACATAGTGTGAGGACAGATAGACAGCCATTCTCTTCTAGTGATCATGGACCAGAGTTCCAGTGGTGGTGTAGGCATTCACTGAGCTTCAGACTCATTTTGGATGTTGTCCTATCAACCATGTTCCCAGGATTCCTGTCTTCTGCCATTGGCTTTTTGGAGCCAACCCCACAATGTGACATTTATCCACAGCTTTCTTTGGGGAAGGGGGTATCTTCTGTCTTTATGTTCCAACAGTAGAATTGCACAACGGCCACCATGCCTGTCTAGCATTTCCATGGGTTCTGGAAATGAACCCTCCCTGGGTCCTTGCTTTTGCACCTCAGTTTACAAAACATCCAGTTTACAAAAACATAAAAGTTGTACATATTCATGAGTTTCTATACAATGTGTTTTCTTCCTTTCTTTCTCTTCCTTTCATCCCTTCATTCCTTCCTTCCTTTCTCTCTCTCTCTCCTTCCTTTCTTCTTCCTTCCTTCCTTCCTTTCTTTCTTTCTTTCTTTCTTTTTTTTTCTTTCTCTCTCTCTCTCTCTCTCTTTTCTCTCTCTCTCTTTCTTTCTTTCTTTCTCTCTCTCTTTCTTTCTTTCTTTCTTTCTTTCTTTCTTTCCTTCCTTCCTTCCTTCCTTCCTTCTTTCTTTCTTTCTTTGCAGTACTAGGGAGTGAATGTCTTTCATATATTAGGTAAGTGCTCCACCACTGAGTCATATCCCCAGCACAGTGTGCGATCCGTAAGTCAAACTAAAGATCTCCTCAGACATTCACATCTTCATCTCGAGAACCTTCCCAATCCTTTCACCTTTTGGTGTGTATCCACCTTTGTCATCTGTGCTACAGTGCTCAGAGCTGCTGCCTCCCATCCGGGTCTAACCCCTCTCCGTTCCCCTCCCCCTCTCTCCCTGGCTTCTGGAACCACACATTCTGGTCTTTATTTCTGGGAGAGCGACTCTTTCAGCTTCCAAATATGTGTGAGAATGTGGTGTTTATCAGTGCCTGGCATATTTCACTCAACACAATGGCCTTCATGTCCACCCGGGTAATTGCACATGACTGGAGGGCTAAGGGTGTTGTCTCAGTTTGCTGCTGACTCTGTTAACCCAGGGTCCCCAGCACTGCCCATTGTTTCTGTGGAAGTAGTGTGTGTGTGTGGGGGGGGGGGGGCTGTACATATGTGTGTACTGGAGGTGGAAGACAGGGAGCATGCATTTGTGCACAAGTATGTGCAGAGGGTGACATCAGGTTATTGTGACTTTACCTTGATTGTTTTTCCAGGTGTATGTTGGTGAGAAAGGACCCTCACTGAGTTTGGACCTCACAGTTGGCTGGACTGACTGGGGCTACAGGCATGTACTGCCATGCCTCTGGTTTAATGCGAATGCTGGGAGTCTGAACTCAGGTCCTTGTGTTTGTTTGCTAAGTGCTTTGTTTGCTGAGCCATCACAGCAACCCACAGCAGCCTATTCTCTTTCCTGGTTGCATCTTCTTTCCATCCCTAGCTATTCCTCCAATACTGTACTATGTGGTTCCTTGGCTGATATGGGATTCTGTCATAGTGGGTGGATCTTCTGATGTTCTGTATCACCCACAGTGATGGGGAAGCATCCTGAGCTGTGGTTCTGGTGCAGTCAGTATCCCATGGGGTTGCCAGTGTTTGACTGTCTCACTAAGGCTTTTCTTCATCCCAGTCTCATTCCAAAACCCCACTTCAGTTGGGGCTGGAAGAGCTGTTTCCTCTTCTCACAGGACCTCAGCTACGGCAGCGTTCCTAGACAGGAAGTCTTATGTGTCTGCTTTCCCTTGAACTGGTTTTGGGTTAACTCTATGATCCCAGTGGCCACAGCCTCATAGAAGTTAAGGAGGAGAGATACTCACTCACCCTGTAGAGGTGTAACTGGGAAGTGACCATGACCCTACACCCACTCAGCAGAGCAGTTTCGGGGTCTCATTAAATACATTCCAACCTCTTACCTGCATGGGCTTAGATGTGAATTTACCTTTAAGATTCTGGACTGTCTGTGAGGCATGGTCACAGGCATTTCCTCCCAGCATCTAGGTTTTGTTCCACCCTCTGGTGCTCACCTCCCTGGACCTCCAGTCAGCACTGAGGTCCCTTGGAATAATCATACTAACCCCCATCCACTTAGAGTTAGCTAGACTGCCCACTTGTAAGCCTCCACTCTGGGAGAGATACACGCCCCCTTTGTTATGCTAATTGGCCCAGTCACAAGCCAACTCCACACCTGGTCTTCCTGTTTCCAGTTGCCCCAGGTTACAGACTTCACCTCTTCTACCCAGCAGCTAGGGAATTTGCATACCTCCTCTGTGATTACCTGAGTGTATATACCAAGACTGGAGTCAATCATGACCGACTGCAGTTCCAGATAGAGTAAAGCATTTCTGGCAACACGAATAATGGAGTTTTGTCTTTCTTTCAAACCCTTAGGCCTTCACCTGGTTCGGAGTAGCTGTTTGTGGTGCAGGCACCACAGAGGTCACCTTCAGGTGGCCCCTCATCTAATCCCATCACACATCTGCTGAAGCACAGCTACCCTAACCCCAACTTCCTCTCTGACACACTTCAGAAGCTGTCAGGAGGGGAGAGGCACTCTCTGTATCCAGCCTTGAGAGAACTGGGGTGGCTCTGTGGACGGGCTACCTGTATGCATGACTTTTTAAAGTTACTCGCCACATGTATCATTTCAATGTTAAAAGGTGTTTATAAGAAATAGTTCTGGAAACCTTTTCATTTTTCTGGATCATGTCTGGGAGCCAGGATCACCGTGACTATGGAGTTACATTGTACCCTTTTCTCCAGTGGGTGCTCCTGGGAATCAGAGGGTACTTACTGACTAACCCTGGGGGTAGCCATGCTACAGGGTAGTATCAAACTCCACAGCACCCTGTCAGCCCTTCTCTGGGCACTGTGCTGTCTGCCATGAGGCTCTAGGACCAGACAGACAAGAGGCCTGGCTGTTTAGGATCCCTGAGCTCAGAGGCTCAGCTCTTACGGTCATACATCTACACGTAGAGCCAGGACTTCTCTCTGGGAGCACAGGCCTGCCACTGTGACAGCCACTTTCTTGCTTCCTGAACCTGCAGCTGGAACCCCCAAGAGGGGAGGTGGGCAGTGGGAGCTGATGTGAGGGCACTGCAGGCTTATCCTGGGTGAAGTGGGTTTGATTTGGGGAGAATCATTTGAGGTTCCTTTGCTGACACACTGCTTGGAGCAAGCTTTCACATAGGGGGGAGTGAGGCTCAGATCTGTCATCTGGCTTTCCCTCTGTGACAACCTGTGCATTAACTGAATGTCCTTCTGTTTAGCGGAGGAGAGCCCATGCCCTGTTTTTTCCTCCCCTTTCCTTGGAACCCTACACATGCGCCTTTGGGAATCCTACAGGGAACAATAAGGCAGACAATTTACCTCAGCCTGGCTTCATTAAGATGAAAGACCTGGTGCTCACACAGACCTGTCCTGCTCTAACTAGAATGAACAAGTGCTGGCACTGGCTGCCTCTGCTCACAGAACTAGTACCGCACATGTAGCTAAAGGTGTCTGTGTTGGCCATTCCAATCACTTGCATAGAATGTTTAATGCTTAATTTCCCGTGCTTTTGTCTGTGTATCAAGCTCCGTAGTACCCAGGCATTTGGCTTTTATATTTAGACAGATAGGATAATAGCAGTGTTGATGTTAAGAGCTCATATGTATTGGTAATGTGGTGATTTAAATATGCTTGGCCCAGGAATTGGCACTATTTGGAGGTGTGGCCTTATTGGAGTAGTTGTGGCCTTGTTGGAGTAGGTGTGTCACTGAGGCATGGACTTTAAGACCCTCATCCTAGCTACCTGAAAGCCAGTCTTCTAGCAGCCTTCAGATGACGATGTAGAACCCTTGGCTTCTCCTGTGCCATGCCTGCCTGGAAGCTGCCATGTTCCCACCTTGATTGATAATGGACTGAACCTCTGAACCTGTAAGCCAGCCTCAATTGAATGCTGTCCTTATAAGAGTTGCCTTGGTCATGGTGTCTGTTCACAGCAGTACAACCTAAACTAAGACAGTAACTTACTAACAGATACCATTAACTTATACTAACTCCATTGTCACATCCCTGCAAGGTGGACTTGCCATTACGGCCATGTCACAAATAAGAAAACCAATGTATAGAAAGGCTGTACCCAAGTGCCTCAATCCTGCAAGAGATGGAGGGGCAGGGTTTCCAATCTCCGAGTGCGTATACTCACTGACTGTCTAGAGCCTACCTTAGGTCCAGATTCCTCTCAGGCTGCCTGGTGTTCTTCCTCCTGCCTGAAAGAGGCCTGTGTTCTGTGGGGAGTCAGGAGAGAAAGTGGGGTGGTCAAATCCTGATGAAAGTGG
The DNA here is from genome assembly GCF_963924665.1 of Micromys minutus. Classification (NCBI taxonomy): domain Eukaryota; kingdom Metazoa; phylum Chordata; class Mammalia; order Rodentia; family Muridae; genus Micromys; species Micromys minutus. The sequence continues at coordinate 90,001,303 of NC_137969.1, read as the reverse complement.
GCCATAGAGATGGTCCCCTCTTCTTACATTCTTCTTGATATTCCTTCTCTGTGTGGTTTTGGAAAGTTCCCAAGCCAGAAACCACCTTCTGATCACAGCATCTGCCTCTACAAGCCATAGGTGATAGTGGCTGCCTGCAGGCTGGTTGTGCAATCCTTGGCTGGGACCCTGGAGGCAGAGAGTCCTGATTGGCTGACACTGCAATTGGGGATCACTCTGACTACTCTTCCTCCTCCTCTCTGTCCCTTCACTTGGAAAGGACACATAGGTGTGCAATAAAAGTTATGAGTGGGGGAGTGGAACTCAGTAACCAAGGGGTTATTGGACACCTAATGTGTACAAGTCTATCTGTTCTAGCACTTAGACCCTCTACTTTACTTTGAATTTACAGATAACATTTTTCTTCTGTTTGATAATATAATGAAGTCCTATTCCCATCACCTATGCCTGGAGTAGTTGGGGAGCTGGTGAGAATCTTGGAATGTGGTTGGGGTATCCAGATGAAGTGAGATCTTCTTGTAGACCTGGCCTTCTGGAAGGAGTGTGGCATGATCTCGGGTGCTAAGTTCTCCTGTGTTGCCAAACACATTTTTTTTCCCACTGACTTTACAAAAGCTGCCAAATGCCGAGCACAAATGGGAGGATGAACGTAGAGTCTAGGAAGGCAAGTACACAATTCTGATTGTATGGATGCCTCAGGAGGAGGTGTGAGTCTCCGGGGGTCAAAGTTCACTGTGATCTGAAGGCAAGAGGCACAGGAGAGGTGTGGGGAGCTCGTGGAGGCAGGCAGGCTGAAGGGCCTAGCATATTCAAACAGCATGAGACAATATTGAATAGCTGACAGGCGGGGATGAGCAAGCAATGGGAATGAAGGCCCAAGCAGAAAGCTGCAGCTGTCCTGGGAGGGCAAAGTGTGCTGGGAACTGAACCCAGGGCTTAGTGAATGTGAGGCAAGAACTGTACCATTTCCCAGGAAGAAACACTTCCTCTGACTTAATGAGCAGGTACTTGCTGAGCTGTGGGCAGTGTGCTCTTTGGAGGTTCATTACTGTCACCGCCGATGGGCCAGGGGTTAATTCACGGGCCATGTGTCTGTCATCCGAAGTACATCTTAAAGAAGGTTCTGTATGCTTCTCTATAAGCTACAGACATTTATCAGTCTGGCCATGTAGATTTACCAGAGGAATTAGGGATCCTCCCCGCTTGAGAGTGGTTTAGCAGTTAGTGGGCCTATGACATGGATTAAACAAGACAAAACAAGACAAAAAAAAAAAACCCAACAACTAAACAAACAACAACAACAACAAAAAAAACCCAAAACAAAAAATCTTGCAAACTGCTCATACCCTGGGGATGCCCATACATGAGACAAAGAGGTTTCCAGGAATATGACAGGAGATGGAGCTGTGTGGTAGAGGAAGAAGGGGATCCCAGATCACACAGTTGGGGGGTCACAGTACCATGAATAATGCAGGGGAGACACAGCTGGATTTTGGAGGGGACCCCATAGTACCAGGCTGACCGATACCAGGCTTTGGAAGAGTTAGACCAGAGGATTTTCGAGACTGGTGCATTTCCTGGAGCTGGGAGGGTGGAGGCCAACCAATCTCAAGTGGGCGGGGTGCAGCTGGCATGAGTTTGAGCCCTCCAGGGCATCTGAGGAGAATAACTGGACTTTGTCGTTGAGTTTGGCTTAGAGATAGAAATAGAGACCAGGCAGTTAACTGAGGGTACATGAGGATGTGAGGCTTCTCTTCTGGGGTCCCAGAATGTGTGTGTGTGTGTGTGTGTGTGTGTGTGTGTGTGTGTGTGTGTATGTGTATATATATGTGTGTGTATGTACATGAGTGTATTTGAGTATACATGTATGAGTATTTATGTGTGTATGAGTGTGTAATATGTGTATGTATATATGTATGTGTGTATAAGTATACGTGTATGTGTGTACATAAGTATACATATGTATATGTATGTGTGTATTTATGTATGTATCTATGTGTATATATTTATGTGTAAATGTATGTGTATATATGTGTGTGTCTATGTGTATATATGTACGTGTAAATGTATGCGTGTATATGTGTGTATGTTTTTGTGAAGTGGGGTGAGCTGTATTAGGGTTGTGGGTTTGGAGCTGAGACTTTGCAGTCTGGCTTGGCTGAGGGGGAGGAAGATGAGAAGAAGGGAACGGTGGGGGACAGGGAACATCTGGGTTAGAAACAAACCTTTGGTGATGGGTCAGGGTACTCTTGTTTCTCCAGCAGTGTCTACAGATACATCTGTGGTTCTTCTTAAACTCAGTCTGAGAGAGGCCCTATGACCCAGACCCACAGTCTCAGCTCAGTGGTGACTGGTCCAGTTTGTATCCCCATCAGGGATGTTAGCAGCTCTGTAGAGCCTTCAGTGGTAGTACCTGCAACCCTCCCATCCCCCACTGTGTTTCCTGGCTCAGCTCTGAATCCTGCTACAGGAAGAGTCCATGCAGGGAAACATCCCAAGTACCTCACACTTCCCCCAGCCTCCCCAGCCCACCAACCTCACGAAAAACATTGGCCTTTCCAGTGGAGCCATCATCTCCAAGTTTTCAAAGATGCCTGCAGCTTAAATTAGACAGGAGAACTTCTAAATGCCTTCTGCTCAGACCGATGCCTGAGCTCAGCTTCAGCATTGCCTGGGATGGGAATCACAGTGAGCTCTGTACCAGAGGCTCTGTGGCCTTGAAGCCTCATTCAAAACATGATGGGACTGTCCTGAGTCAGCCTGAGTCCCAGAGAGACAAACAGTTACACACCAGTGTGATTTTAGCTGTGTCCTGTCTGTGTAACTATTTGCCCAGAGCCCATCTCTGCCTGCCCCCTTCTTTGTAAGTTCTAAACATGTAAGTTCCCCATCACCTCTGTCTGAGGTATATTCTCAGCATACAGCATAAGGGTAGTCAGGGTTGAAATCCCCTCTCTCTTTACAGTAGATTTTCTTTATCTTTCTCATCATAAGGTTGCTTTTTTGTTTTGTTTGGTTTTTTAAATCTGACTTTAACATGTATCTTTGTGGTATTTGGTTTATGAGAACATAGGTTCTTTAAACAGCCCTGGGCTTTAGCTCAGAGAGGGAGGCCTGGAACCTGCTTTGCCTGGAGGATAGCACTCTGACCCAAGACAAATAGCCCCACCTCTCTGAGCCTCATTTTCTATACCCAAAGCTTGAGGATGTTTATTTTTCTTTTGAAACAACATTGACAGTTCACTCTGTCTACTTACAGGTGCATTTTTGCATACGCTTATGGGAGGTGGTGACGCTCCATGTGGCAAACATGGAGGTCCAAGGACAACACGAAGAGGTGTCCTAGTCACGGTCTCTATTCCTGCACAAAGCGTCATGACCAAGAAGCAAGTTGGGGAGGAAAGGGTTTATTCAGCTTATACTTCCATATCGCTGTTCATCACCAAAGGAAGTCAGGACTGGAACTCAAGCAGGTCAGGAAGCAGGAGCTGATGCAGAGGCCATGGAGGGATGTTACTTACTGGCTTGCTTTCTTATAGAACACAGGTCTACCAGCCCAGGGATGGCACCACCCAAAATGGGCTGCCCCCCCCATCACTAGTTGAGAAAATGCCTTAAGCTGGATCTCATGGAGGCATTTCCTCAAGGGAGACTCCTTTCTCTGCGATAACTCCAGATGTGTCAAGTTAACACACAAAACCAGCCAGTACGGTAAGTTTTCACACTGTACCCTGTGGATCTCAGAGACTGAATCCAGCTCATCGGGGACTGGTGATAAATGCCTTTAACCGCTGAGCTATCTAGCTGGTCTGCAAATAAGTTTGTTACCTGACAGTGTTGTGAAGATTTACTGGAACCACCAGCTCAGACCATAGTCAAATACACCCATGGGATGTGTTTATCATTGTATGTGTTTGTGTGTATGTTTGTGTGTGTGTCTCTCTCTCTGTGTGTGTGTGTGTGTGTGTGTGTGTATGTGTGTGTGTACCAGAGGCACCTGGCAGACTCTGTTGTAGAACTGGATTCTCTCCCAAGCAAGAAAGCCCCTGTCTGCTTTAAATGACTGTGCCAGCCCAAGGCAAATTATCAGGATGGGTCTTACTGTCTTCTTCCCTGGAGGGTGAGTGGAGAGGGTCTCTGGGAGGCTAAGAAGGGCTCCTTATGTGCAGATAGGAGAACCACTGTAGAGTGACTGATATCCACCCTACTGTGCCTTTCACCACCTTCCCTGCTAGGTGATAGCTTCAAAGTGTAGCTGCTGCTCCCCCCACCCCATCCCTGCCACATCTGCCAGTAGCCCCACACCCATGCTCCATGTGTGAGCTCAAGACATTCCTTGGTTTTGAAAGGTCGGACTCCTGGGTCAGGGATCCTCTGACCTCAAGGTGCGGGTTCTCCACACCTCACAGGAAAGGAGACACCCCAAATCACTCACGAGAAACAGTCTTGATGCAAACTGCAAGAGAATTTTTATTCCGAGTGCGCTTGGGGCCCACAACCTGTATGCCATGTTGGAGTAGAGGACTGCGGACCATGAGGGCAGAATCGGGACAGATTTTATATGGCTTACAACAAAGCCCGCCAATCATTGGCAGAGCCCATGAATCACAACCCAATTATTTCATAGCAACAGCCTGTGAGTTACAATCAATCATGTCAAAGCCCGTGAATCACAATCCAATCATTTCCCTATAGTCTCAGAGCTCTGTATTTGCATGGTCTTCTGGGTGGGGGTGGCAATGGCAGTCAGAAGTCACTAGGGTGGGGGGTTCTTAGGTTCGGGGTTAAGGATCCTTAACTTGGGGTCCTTGGAGGGGTTAGGCTATATTTTTTTATTTTTTCAGTTTTCCTCAGTGAACTTTGGTGAAATCATGCCTTGGTCTGTTGTTGGTACCTTTAGAGGCGAGGTAGATGTTGAAGTCTCTCTCAGGGAAGAACTCTTCAACAAACACACCCTTTCTCACCGAACCCTTCCCCAACTCGAAAATTCAAAACCCAGCCTCTCCCCTTGGAGATTCAGGTCTCCATGGTAACATAGGTTCACCTGTAGTGCTGGCATAGGGTGGAATCCCTTTCTGGTTCATTGCTAACAGAAACCCCTTGAAGTTAGAAGCAGCCACAGGGGAAGACCTGCTTACCTAGAGTAAGCACCTTTGCTGGGGACCACAACAGGAGTTCCTAAAGCAGATCTGCTGCTGCTGGAGCCCTTGGCCTCGACCCCCTCCTTGCTTTCTTGTCCTAGCTTCTTTGTGAATGAAGTTGGTGTGCACTCTCCTATGGAGGGCTGAACATTGTTCTGGACATCATGATTTGCATGTCTCCATAGCAGGTCGCTAGGTGTGTTCCATCTGCCCTTCTGCAATAGATCTTCATTTTAACCAGGCTCACGGAAAAATTAAATTCAACTCTCGGAGACTTAGTTGAGGTTCTGGGGCCCAGGGGACTCTCACTCCTAATGCTGTTCTCTCTCCCTCTCTCCTCCCTTCCTTCTACCCTCCTATCAGATTCTGTTCCTCAGGCCATCTGTGGTAGACAGGAAAAGCCCCCAACTTGCTCTTCAGGATTTCTATGAAGGCTTCTTTGGCTAACACAAGTTTGCTTACCTGTGAATCAGGGGTGGCTGAGATCAGAGTCAGAAGAAAGACTTGTCATGAAGAAATGGGAACTAATACTTCTGTTTCCACAAGGGCTGTGCCACAAAGCCCCTCCATGTGTAGCTTACACTTGGTTTCTTCTCACATTGCCTTGCTCATGCTTGTGATAAGCAATATCAAAAACAACGGCTGACACCCTAAATTGCCTTGAGTCTCTGGTGATCACCTGGAGTATTTCTGAGGCTTGCTTGTTTGGTGATCTGTCAGTGTTAATCTCAGCTGAGTGGTGCAGGAAGTTTCGAGCTTACACCGGCTCTGTTAGCGAGGTGGAGGAAGAGAAACAGGCCTGCTTAGTACCACAACCTGGGCCCAGAAGAGCCCTGGGGTAGGAGGAGGAGGCCTGGAGCAAGAGGAGGAACACTAGCGTGGGAGGAGGAGCACTAGGGCAGGAGGAGGAGCACTAGGGCGGGAGGAGGAACACTAGGGCGGGAGGAGGAACACTAGGGCGGGAGGAGGAGCACTAGGGCGGGAGGAAGAGCACTAGGGCGGGAGGAGGAGCACTAGAGAAACATGAGGAACACTAAGGCAGGAGGAGGAGCACTAGTGTGGGAGGAGGAGCACTAGGGCAGGAGGAGGAGCACTAGGGCGGGAGGAGGAGCACTAGGGCGGGAGGAGGAGCACTAGGGCGGGAGGAGGAGCACTAGGGCGGGAGGAGGAGCACTAGGGCGGGAGGAGGAGCACTAGGGCGGGAGGAGGAGCACTAGGGCGGGAGGAGGAGCACTAGGGCAGGAGGAGGAGCACTAGGGCAGGAGGAGGAGCACTAGGGCAGGAGGAGGAGCACTAGGGCAGGAGGAGGAGCACTAAAGCAGCATGAGGAACACTAGGGTGGGAGGAGGAGCACTAGGGTAGGAGGATAAGATCTGAGGCAAGAGGGGCCCTGGCCTTTCTGATTTTTCACACCCACCTCCAAAAAGCCATTTCCTGTGTTGAGGCATTGATCTTCCATACCCTACTTCTGTTCTTGTTCCTGCTCTATGTTTGCTGGTCCTGGTATCTTAGTGTCTAGACTGCTATTAAATATTGGAGTGTGTATGTGTCTGTGGCTGTCTGCCTGACTGTATCTCTGTTTGTTTGTGTGTCTGTCTGTGTGTCTATGTGTCTGTCTGTGTGTATGTGTGTGCTGTGTCTGTGCATGTGTATATGTGTGTCTGTGTTTTTGTGTGTGTTTGTTTGTGTTTATCTGTGTGTGTGTCTCTGTGTGTCTGTGGGTTTATATGTGTGTCTGCGTTTGTGCATCTGTGTCTGTGTGTGTCTTTATGTATCTGTGTGTCTGTGTTTTTGTGTGTGTTTGTCTGTGTCTGTATATATGTGTCTCTCTGTGTGTGTATCTGTCTCTCTCTCTGTGTATCTGTTTGTTTGTATGTGTGTCTGTATGTGTGGTGTTATATAATTAGAGGCCACAGAGGCCCATCTGCTGCCCCGTCTATGAGAGCCACAGTGATACCTAGTCTCTAGACTTCTCCATCTAGACACAGATCAGCTTCCATCAAGGTGGGGTTGAATTTATGTGTCATAAAGAGATAAGCCAGATCCTTATGGTGGCCTACACAGTGACAAACTGCAGAATATTCTGAGGTGGTGAATAATGTTTGTCAACTATCCTTGTAATGACACTGAATGTAAGGGATTTGTGAAGGCTAAAACCCAGGTCTTAGCTTGAAGGAGCTCAGAGTCAAGTATGGTTAAATGACATCTTAAAATGAAGTCAGAAAGTGGACAGCAGTGCGGATAAGGTGGTACAAGGCTTGCCTAGACTCATGAAGCCAAAACAGGGCATGGTGGCACACACCTGTGATGTAAGCACTTGGGAGGAGGAGGCCTCTGGAGTCTGCAGGATACAGTAAAGGCTGCTTCTAACCCCGGATGTTAGAACGAGGCCACAGACTATAGTCACCCTAGCTTTGAGGCCTTCAGTGTTGAGAGGGGGAAGACTAAGGGATTGGTGCTACCAGCCTTATGTTACCGATTTTAAGAAATACTTTAGTGCTGAGCAGGAATCTGACCCAAAGATAGAGGTACCCTGTTTTTAGTTACCCAGAAGACACCTGCTGGAAAAGGTCAGCAATCATAATAAAAGTATTGCCCAGGCTGGGAGGAGGTTAACCTTGGTGTTTAATCCTCCCAAGAACTAGCTCAGTCACCTGCAGGCAGTTCCTAGTGCACATCTTGCATTTAAAGCTCTGTATTGGTGTTTTTTCATGTCCAACTTGGACTAAGCTTGCTTGAGGCCTTGGGTTGAGGTCTATAATGTCACTGGGGTGTGCTTAAGTCCCGTGAACTGGGATGCCAGAGTTGACGGGCAGGAAGTGACAGGCAGGTGACAGGCAGGGAGGTGACAGGCAGGAGGTGACAGGCTGAGAGGTGACAGGCAGGAGGTGACAGGCTGGGAGGTGGCAGGCTGGGAGGTGATAGGAGGTGACAGGCTGAGAGATGATAGGCAGGAGGTGACAGGCTGGGAGGTGACAGGCAGGAGGTGGCAGGCTGGGAGGTGACAGGCAGGAAGTGATAGGCAGGAGATGACAGGTAGGAGGTGACAGGCTGGGAGGTGACAGGCTGGGAGGTGACAGGCAGGAAGTGACAGGCTGGGAGGTGACAGGCAGGAGGTGACAGGCAGGAGGTGACAGGCTGAGAGGTGACAGGCAGGAGGTGACAGGCTGAGAGGTGACAGGCAGGAGGTGGCAGGCTGGGAGGTGACAGGCTGGGAGGTGACAGGCAGGAGGTGGCAGGCTGGGAGGTGGCAGGCTGGGAGGTGACAGGCTGGGAGGTGACAGGCAGGAGGTGACAGGCTGAGAGGTGACAGGCAGGAGGTGACAGGCTGGGAAGTGGCAGGCTGGGAGGTGATAGGAGGCGACAGGCTGAGAGATGATAGGCAGGAGGTGACAGGAAGGAGGTGACAGGCTGGGAGGTGACAGGCTGGGAGATGACACACTGGGAGGTGACACACAGGAGGTGACAGGTTGGGAGGTGACAGGTAGGAGGTGACAGGCTGGGAGGTGACAGGCAGGAGGTGACAGGCTGGAAGGTGACAGGCTGGGAGGTGACTGGTTGGAAAGTAATGGGCAGGAGGTGTTGGGCAGGAGGTGATCGCCTTCTCAGGGTCATATAGCAGGAAGTGCTTGACTCAGGATTCTAACATGTACTGCAGCTAAATCCTGAGGCCACCCTAGATTGCCCACACCACCTACCTTTCTGAGGACCCCAGCCACCCACATTTGTTGCCAAACTTACCCTGACTTGTGAGACACACTGGATCTTGACCACAAAGGACAACAGTCCATATGTGTGTGTTCTGTGTTGCTCTAATGCCAGGGCTGTGTTCAGAGGCAAACTTCTTCACCTCCAGACATGCATTAGTTCTTCCAGTGAATAAGGGCCAACATGTGAGACCCAGACAGTGTTGGCTTTATGGTTTGGCCAGAAGGGACAGGCTCCTCTCCGTTGGAAGTAAAACCCTCTCAGTCTCCTTCATGTCCATGGCAGGCATTTGCTGCGTTTCCACACCTGTGCATGGGTTCCTTCTGTCTTTCCTACATGGTCTCTATACATCCTGTCTCATGCTTACTTCTGGTTGGGAACACAGGCATAGAGTGCAGAGCCTTGGTTTCTGAGTGTTTGTTCCATGGAATGGCTCCTGGGGCTGTTCATTCCTCCCTCCACAGTGCCCCCGCTACATGCTGGCACCTGTGGGCTGCAAAGGCACATTCACAGTTTCTGTGACTCCCTGGGTATTAGGGACTATGATCTGAGGAGTGATTACTTAGTGATATTTTTCCTTTCAGGGTTGAAAAGGTTTAGAGATTTTTACCTGGTGTGGCTTCTAATTAGTGAGGAGTTTAGATGCAAGCTTCAATTTCTTCCTCCAAACAGAGAGAAACACCTCAGCATCCCTGAGCAAACACTCTCAGTCTGAAAGGGAATGATTTCCTCCCCTCCTCAGCCTCCTCAGGCTGCTCACTAGGACACTGAAGGCTTCTCTGACTCATCACGGAGGAGCCAGAAAGCTCTGTCTTCTAATCCTGAAAATGCTGCTATGCTTTGAAGAAAGGGGGAGTGGGGTTGCAGGCTGAGCTGGGCTGGTGTGTGTGGGGGGGAGGGGAGTGGGGGGGGGAGTGGGGTTGAAGGCTGAGCTGGGCTGGTGTGGGGGGGAGTGGGGTTGCAGGCTGAGCTGGGCTGGTGTCGGGGGGTGGGGGGGAGAGTGGGGTTGCAGGCTGAGCTGGGCTGGCGTCTGTGGGCATCCTGTCTAAGCACAGAACACACAGCTCCCAGCGGGCCTCTGGAAATGAAGAAATGAGGCTACATGCTCACGGGTGGCTTCGGGGACAATTCCTCCAGCCTTGACTTTCTCTGAAGCCATCCTGTGATTCTGTCTTCTCACTGGGGGTTTCAGCAACCCCCCCCCCCCCCCCCCCCCGTCTCCCAGCTTCCCAATGAGGGTAGACCTTGGTCAACCACTGCTTACTAAGAATATCATCACCTCCTCAGCATGTGTGTTTACTATGACTACCTCACTAGGGTCAGTTTTAAAATCCAGACAGACAAAAATGTTCAGGAGACTTTCTGGTTTAATGTCACCTTTGACTGTCAGCAATATTGAGTACAAGACAGAGATTTTCCCCCCATACTCCTCCTATACCTCTAAATACTAAACACCTCATTGTCACCACTTCGGACTAAACTAAAGTTCATGAGGGTTTGAGCAAATGTGCTGAGACTCCACCGTTAGAGTTTCTGGCTGCATGTTTGAACTGCCCATACCTCTCTGCCCATCAGTTTGCTATACCACAGGCAGCAAACACTGATACTTTCATTGTTTGTTTATGTTTTTTTTCCCTGAGCCAGCATTGGTTTGTTTTTTGTTTTGTTTTGTTTTGTTTTTCTGAGCCAGCATGGTGGCACACAGCTTTAATCCCAGCATTTGAGAGACAGACTCTCAGCTATCTTTGAGTTTCAGTCCAGCCAGGGCTACTACATAGTAATTCCCTGTCTGAAAACTGAACAAAACAAAAGCATGTACGTTTCACTTTTCCAGAATGCAATGCAGTCAGAATCGTATGGCAAGCTGTCCCTGCCCTTGGCTTCTCCTTACACAAGTGCTTAGCATCTTTCATGTCTTCCCATGGCTTGATAGTTCCTTTCATTGTGATGCTGTATAATAGTTCATCATCTGGATGGACCGTCATTTGTCCAGTGGTCTGCTGAAGAACATTTCAGCTGGTGTGTCTGTGTGCAGGCATTCCTCTGAATGCTTAGCTCGGCACGTTTGGGCAAACACTAAGTGGATGAATTACCCGATAAGAACGTTATCTTCCAAAGCACTATGCTATTTGGATTCCCACCACAGCAAGTGAGCATTCCTGTTGCTCCACATTCTTGTCAGCATGTGCTGATATCATGCTGGTCTTTGACCATTCTCACCAGAGTGGCAGCGGTTTACTATTGCTTCAGTTTGCATCTCCTTCCTATTCTGTGAGGCAGAGTATTCAGAACCAGGATCATATAAATACGTCTCCTATGTTTTCCTGTAGGAGCATGTGATTTTTGTCTTGCAGATAGATGTGGCTATTTGTTGGGGGTTAATTTTTATGAAGGCTGTGAGGTCTATGTTTGATCTATGTTTACATGTGGCTGTACAGTTGTTTCAGTACAGTTGATTGTAAGACTGTCTCCATGATGTTGCCAGTGCTCTCATGTGTCCCTGGTGTTGCATTTTGTTCCTTTATCACGGACCAGTTAAGCATGTTTGTGTGGGCCTATTTGTGGGCTTTCTAATCTGTTGAATTATTGTTCATGCTTCACCAATAATCTATATTATCTATATATAGCTTTATAGTTGTGGACTCTATTACCTGTGATTCTTCTCCTTCACTGTTATTAGATTTTCAGATTTTCAAAACCAGGGGCTGGAGAGATGAGATGCCTCAGTGATTAAGAACATTGGCTGCTTTTCCAAAGGATCTGGGTTCAATTCTCAGCACTCACATGGCAGCTCCCAAACATCTGTAACTCTAGTTCCAGGTGATTCTGTGCTCCTTTTTTTTTTTTAGCTTTTGGAAGCACACATGGTAACACATACAATAATAAGATACACATAAGATAATAAAATAATGATTTTTAAGTTTAGAGTCAGCTTTTTAATAGCCATACAATACCTTAATTACTGAACTTTAATCTTTTTGCAGAACTAGCTTTTGGTTTTGTTTGATATTTTATCAGTTAAATTCATTGAATTATGCCCATTTTATATATTGATCATATATCTAAAATCTGCATGGTATTTATAGTGTACAGTGTGAGTACTTAACCATAAATACATAAAGGCCAACTCAGGGCAGTTCAAATCTGTGTCTTCTTAAATGATTTTTTCCTTTGGTTAAGATGCTCTGAATTCCTCTCTCTAGTTCTTAAAGGTGTTTATAATAGATTGTTGCAAACTATAGTCACCCAGTTGCACTGTAGAGTAAATGGAACTTATTCCTCCTTAAACTCCTATTTTCATACACATTGTATGAACTCCCCTATCACTTGTCATAGTTTCTCTCCCTGCTGCTGTGATAAAACACCCTGACAAAAGCAACTTAAGGGAGGAAGAGTTTTCTTTGGCTCATAGTTCTAGGGTGCAGTCTATCATGGTAGGAAAGTCAAGGCAGCTAAAGCTTGGAGCATCTGATCATGTCACATCCACAAGTAGGAAGTAGAGAGCAATGAATTCCTGCTATGCTCAGCTTCCTTTACTCATACAGTCTAGGGAATAATGTCATCCAGAGTGGGCAGGTCTTCCTGGTTGGATTAATTCAATCAGGATACCCTGCCACACACAGAGGCATGCCCAGAGACCCACCTCCTTGCCGAATCTGGAGTCTGTATTGACAGCACTATCACATCTTTTATCTTTCTTTCTAGACTCTTTGCACCTCCGGAGATCACTGTCATACTCTCTTATATGACATCAGGGTTTGAAGTGTCAACCTGTGAGTGAGAACATTCAGCATTTGTCTTTCTGTACCCCACTTCATATAACATCCTGTATTTTTATTCACATGGCCACAAATAACAAATTTCATTTTTTTGAGTAACATCATAGTGTTTACATACATGGTCAGATTTCCCCCATAGTATCATCTCTGCTACATCCCACTGATTTTTGACAATTTTTTGCTTTTGTTTTTATATACTTTAAAATAGTTTAAATTTTTATGCAGTTTTGTTCCTTGATGCTTGTGTTGTTTTTAACCATTTGATTTTCTAGTTGTCATCTTTGATTTCTGTCCTTGTTCCATGTTGTCTGAGAACAGACAGTATAGAGTTTCTGTTGTTTTACATTTACTAAGGTGACTCTGGTAGTCGGGCTGTGGTAAAAGTTCCATGTAGACATGAGGGGACTGTGTGCTCTACTGTAGTTGGATGAAGTAGTCTGTTTATGCCCATAGTCCCAGGACTAATGGTATTGTTGAGTTTAACTGTGCCCTTACTAATTTTCTGTCGCCCCCATCTGTCTTATTTCAAATAGAAGAGGGTCCAGGTCTGTAGCTGTGTTTAGTGTTTACCTGTTTCTCCTTGGAATTCCCTTTATGCTCCCCCCTCCGGGGGCACTTTGTTGTTGGTGCACACACAGTAATGATTATGTGTCTTCAAGAAGAACTGGTCCATTTTAATACATAATTTGGCACCTCTTCTCAACACAATGTCTAAAGGACCTCTGTGAGCTATAAACTACTTAAAAGATGGTCAAGGGATAGAAATGGTGTAGTAAAATAATAAATTTACATGCCTGGTTTCTAATTCAAGAAAACCATGAAGTGGACTCAATTACTTATACATATAATTAATTTCTTACGTTGGTACATTTTTGTTACTTTGGTGTTAGCAGAAGGAAAGAGATCATTCATTCCTGCAGTGTCATGAATATGCTGGCAGTCTTTTACAGGACACAGAGAGCAGGACCCTACTCTCCAAGGCTCCACCCTCTGGCGGTAAAAGCAGAATATCACAGAAGTAATGGTTCCCAGCCCAGCGGTAGGAGGGCTTTCAGTGGATGCCTTTTCAGAAGCTTGGAAGAATTGTTGGACTCTGTGTTGAATAAATCCTACAGGCGGTTCAATGATGAAATGGGAGCTTCTTTATTGAAGACCAGGGAGGGGCCTCCGGCATTGCTGCTGCCGGGGTTATGAGGACCTGTGGAACACGGATCCTCCATTTTATGCTGAAGGCAGGATACCCTAGTCTGACGTCTAATGGCTCCTATGACTACCTAGCATCTGACTTCATTTGGCTTTGTCATAGGATGTAAGCTCAGGGCACAAAGCAGCCATCCTACTGATGAAGCTGCTTCCTTCAGATCCTGCTGCTAGCCCTGCCCCTCTCCTGTCTGCCCTTCCCCCTCTTTTCCATACTAGTGGCTGCATAAATACTCATTTAATGAGGCTGTCATAGCTAAATTTTTAGAAAGCATCTCGTTGCTTCCAAAACAAACAGTGCTTTTTACAAAGTCATTTGTCCCTACTGGCAAACTGTCAAAATCAGCCTTTGTAGTTTTCTTTCTTTGTTTCCTTTTTAATTTAGGGAAAAGCTGCTCCCCAAATTGACTTAGATCTCCCTCAAGAAACAAAATTACCTGTGAACTTATTATATCTAGTCTGAGAGCTAGACCGAATGTTGGAGACAAGCAAGCTGAAGCATCCCATGCATCTGGAGTTACATTCTGCTGTGTGACCAATGGAGACAGAAAAGATTATGACATTTGCCCATACACTTAGTAGGGCTCAAAGGCACTGAGCGATGAAAGGGATGTTGGGAGATTCTACACAGGAGCACCAGGTGTTCTTTACGGCTCCTCGCAGGGCTGAGCCCCTTGTGGAATGAGTATTGCATGGGTTTGACATTTAGTGTACTTATATTATATACCCTCAAGAGAGGCCCATAGATCAAAGGTCCCACAGGGATGGGAGCACTCAAGGGGAGTCTAGGTGTCAGAGAGCAGAACAAGGCTTTGGATGTCCTACAGAGGCAGTAATTTCCAGACATGTAATATAACTGCAGAAATTATGTTTAACCAGACTCTGCTGGGGAGTATTATGGGCTGTCTCTTCAATGTCCCTCAAAAGCTCACGGGTAGATAGATGGCTTGATCCAATTACAGTGGGACCTCTGGGAGAGCTCTGACTTCATGAATGGATTATTTATTTATAGATTGGTCAGTTTGGAGAAGGGAACCTTGTTGTAGGAGGGAGAACCCCTATTCCTCCATGCTTTGGAAAGTGGCGGAAATGTATTTCTTTTTGTTCAAACAGCAGAAAACCCAAGGGTGGCCACCAGCCCTAGTGGGGAGTCAGAATTGGTCGGGTGGGGGTTGTGGGAAGACAGAGAAGGTGTGCATATGTTGAATTTAAACATGTGCATGTTTTGGATGTGTTAACTCTAAAATGTCCAACAGGCATTTCCTGAGCGCTTTAACTTGACTTTTTTTCTGCCACTGTGTCTCTGGGTTCCCGGCTCTGCTCTCATTGCTGTATGTGTTCAATAGACTCTAACTGGTAAGTCAGCTCTCCAGCCAATAGTTCATATACTGTTATCCACGTGTCGGATTTTAAAATTAGTCTAAGTGTCCTAGAGACTTGGGGGAATTTTCTTGGAATCCATTTTAATATGGTAGCAAATCAGGAAAAAATAATGTCTTAATAATGGTGTTGCTATACTTAATGATTTATTCCAAAAATTTTAAATTCCTAGGATGAAGGCTTGATAATTTTCTCCATACATTTTCTGTACATATTTTGTCAGGTGAAACATTTAAATTTTATTTAAAACTTTAATCTTCCAGAAAGCATTGGTTTTTATCATGTGAGGCATAAGAAGTCGAGGATCGGTGAACTCTGGTTAAGTAACAGGTTTGTGGGGATGGGATCCACTTTCTTCAGGATGCTTATTGTTATTTTTAATATAGTATTTTGTTAATCCTTTGAGAATTTCATACAATATAATCTCATAATTTTCACTTCCTACTTTGTGCCCCTAACTCCTCCTGGCTCCACCTTCTCATAAACAAAAAGAAAGAGTTTTGCATTTTTTTTTTTTTTTTTTTTTTTTTTTTTTTTTTTGTGGGTGGGGAAGCACACACTTGGCTCTGTGTGAGGTCAGAGGATGACCTGCCCCAGGAGTCAAATGCAGGCTGTCAGGTTTGACATCAAGTGTCTTTTCCTGCAAGATATCTGGCAGCCCCTACGTTTGAAAAAAAAAATAATAATCTTAGAAGTTTGCTTTTTTTGTCCTTTTTTTAAAATGATATATTTCTTTATTAGATATTTTATTTACTTACATTTCAAATGTTATTCCCTTTCTTGGATTCCCCTCTATAATCCCCCTATCCCATCTCTCCTCCCCCTGCTTCTATGAGGGTATTCTCCACCCACCCATCAACTCTCTCCTCCCTTACCTGACATTTCCCTATACTGGGGCATTGAGCCATCATAGGACCAAGGGCCTCTTCTCCCATTGATAAGGCTATACTCTGCTACATATGGGGCTGGAGCCATGGGTCTCTCTCCATGTGTACTCTTTGGTTGGTGGTTTAGTCCTTGGGAGCTCTGGGGGGTCTGGTTGGTTAATATTGTTGTTATTCCTATGGGTTGCAAACCCCTTCAGCTCCTTCAGTTCTTTCTCTAATTCCTCCATTAGGGTCCCCGTGCTCAGTGCAATGATTGGCTTTGAGCATCCATCTCTGTATTTGTCAGGCTCTGGCAGAGCCTCTTAGGAGACAGCTATATTAGGCTCCTGTCAGTATGCACTTCTTGGCGTCAGCAATAGTGTCTGGGTTTGGTGGATGTATATGGAATGGATCCCCACATGGGGCAGTCTCTGGATGGCCTTTCCTTCAGTCTCTGCTCCACACCTTGTCTCCATATTTCTCCCTTGAGTGTTTTGTTTTCCCTTCTAAGAAGAACTGAAGCATCCATGCTTTCATTTTCCTTCTTCTTGAGCTTCATGTGGCCTGTGAATTATATCTTGGGTATTCCAAGCTTTTGGGCTCATATCCATTTATCAGCGGGTACATACCATGTGTGTTCTTTTGTGATTGGGTTACCTCACTCAAGATGTTATTTTCTAGTTCCATCCATTTGCCTAAAAATTTCATGAACTCATTGTTCTTAATAGCTGAGTAATACCCCGTTGTGTAAATGTACTACACTTTTTTTGTATCCATACTTCTGTTGAAGGACATTTGGGTTCTTTCCAGCTTCTGGCTACTATAAATAAGGCTGCTATGAACATGGTAAAACATGTGTCCTTTTTAGATGTTGGAGCATCTTTTGGGTATATGCCCAGGAGTGGAATAGCTGGGTCCTCAGGTAGTAATATGTCCAATTTTCTGAGGAACTTCCAGACTGATTTCCAGAGTGGTTGTACCAGCTTGCAATCCTACCAAGAATGGGGAAATGTTCTTTCTCCACATCCTCACCAGAATCTGCTGTCACCTGAGTTTTTGATCTTAGCTATTCTGACTGGTGTGAGGTAGAATCTCAGGGTTGTTTTGGTTTGTATTTTCCTGATGACTAGAGATGTTGAACATATCTTTAAGTGCTTCTCAACCATTCAATATTCCTCAGTTGAGAATTCTTTGTTTAGCTTTGTACCCCATTTTTAACAGGAGTATTTGGTTCTCTGGAGATTAACTTCTTGTGTTCTTTGTATGTATTGGATATTAGCCCTCTATCAGATGTAGGATTGGTAAAGATCTTTTCCCAATGTCTTGGTTGCTGTTTTGTTCTACTAACAGTGTTCTTTGCTTTGCAATTTTATGAGCGTTTAAAATGTTTTACAAAAGCTTTGCAAATTTTATTTGTCAATTGTTGATCTTAGAGCATAAGCTATTGGTGTTCTGTTAGGAAATTTTCTCCTGTGCTCATGTGTTTGAGGTTCTTCCCCACTTTCTCTTCTATTAGGTTCAGTGTATCTGGTTTTATGTGGAGGCCTTTGATCCACATAGATTTAAACTTTGTATAAGGAGATGAAAATGGATTGATTTGCAGTTTTCTACCTGCTGACCTCCAGTTGAACCAGTACCATTTGTTAAGTGTTAAAATGCTGTTTTTTTTTAACACTGAATGTTTTTAACTCCTTTGTCGAAGATCAAGTGACCATAGGCATATGTGTTCATTTCTAGAACTTCAATTCTATTCCATTGATCTACCTGCCTGTCTCTGTACCAATACCATGCAGTTTTTATCATGATTGTTCTGTAATACAGTTTAAGGTCAGAGATGGTGAATCTCCAGAAGTTCTTTTATTGTTGGGAATAGTTTTCCCTATTCTGTTTTTGTTGTTGTTGTTATTCTAAATGAATTTGAAAATTGTTCTTTCTAACTCTACAAAGAATTGAGTTGGAATTTTGATGGGGATTGCATTGAATCTGTATATTGCTTTTGGCAAGATGGCAATTTTTACTATATTCTGCTAATCTATGAACATAGGAGATCTTTCCATTTTCTGAGATCTTCTTTGATTTCTTTCTTTATAGACTTAAAGTTCTTGTCATATACAGATCTTTCACTTGCTTGGTTAGAGCCACACCAAGGTATTTTATATTCTTTGTGACTATTGTGAATTCTTTGGTTTTTTTTTTTTTTTTTCAGCCTGTTTATCCTTTGAGTAGAGGCAGGCTGATGATTTGTTTGAGTTAATTTTATATCCAGCCACTTTACTGAAGTTGTTATCAGGTTTAGGAGTCCTATGGTAGAATTTTTGGGGTCACTTAAGTATACTATCATATCATCGTAAATAGTGATATTTTGACTTCTTCATTTCCAATTTGTTTCTCTTTTACTTCCTTTTGTTGTCTAATTGCCCTGGCTAGTACTACCAGTACTATATTGAATAGGCAGGTAAAAAGTGGGCAGCCTTGTCTAGTCCCTGATTTTAATGGGATTGCTTCAAGTTTATGTTCATTTAGTTTGATGTTGGCTACTGGTTTGCCGTATATTGCTTTTACTATGTTTAGGAATGGGCCTTGAATTTATGATCTTTCCAAGACTTATATTATAAAAGGGGGTTGAATTTTGTCAAATTCTTTCTCGGCATCTAATGAAATGATCATGTGGCTTTTTCTTTGAGTTTGTTTATATAGTGGATTACGTTAATGGATTTCTGTACATTGAACCATCTCTGCATCCTTCAGATGAAGCCTACTTGATCATGTTGGATGTTCATTTTGATATGTTCTTAGATTCAGCTTGTGAGAATTTTATTGAGTATTTTTGCATCAATATTCATAAGTGAAATTGATCTGAAGTTCTTTTTCTTTGTTGCATCTTTGTGTGGTTTAGATACGAACGTAATTATGGCTTCATAGAATGAATTGGGTAGTGTTTCTTCTGTTTCTATTTTGTGGAATAGTTTGTGGAGAGTATTGGTATTAGGTATTAGGTATTCTTTGAAGATCTGATAAAATTCTGCATTAACCCATCTGGTCATGGGCTGTTTTTTGGTTGGGAGACTTTTGATAAGTGCTTCTATTTCTTTAGGGGTTATGGGACTGTTTAGATGTTTAGTTAAATCTGATCCTGATTTAACTTTGGTACCTGGTATCTGTCTAGAAAATTGTCCATTTTGTACAGATTTTCTAGTTTTGTTGAATATAGGGTTTTGTAGTAGGATCTGATTATTTTGGGGGGTTCCTTGGTTTCTGTTATGTCTCCCTTTTCATTTCTCATTTTGTTAATTTGGATATTGTCTCTGTATCCTCTAGTTAGTCTGGATAAGGGATTTATCTATCTTGTTGATTTTCTTAATCAAACAGCTCCTGGTTTTGTTGATTCTTTGTATAGTTCGTTGCATTTCTACTTGATTGATTTCAGCTCTGAGTTTGATTATTTCCCGCTGTCTACTCCTCTTGGGTATATTTGCTTCTAGAACTTTAGGTGTGCTATCAAGCTGTTAGTGTATGCTCCCTCCAGTTTCTTTTTGGAGGCACTCAGAGCTACGAGTTTTCCTCTTGGCACTCCTTTCACTGTGTCCAATTTCATCAAATTTAAAAAAGTCTCTAATTTCTTTTTTCTTCCTTGATCAAGTTATCACTGAGTAGAGCATTGTTCAGCTTCCAGGTGTACATGGGTTTTCTGTTGTTTTTGTTGTTATTGGAGACCAGCCTTAGTCTGTGGTGATCTGATAGTATACATGGGACTGTTTCCATCTTCTTGTATCTTTTGAGGCCTTTTTGTGACCAATTATATGGTCAGTTTTGGAGAAGGTACTATGAGCTGCTGAGAAAAAGGCATATTCTTTTGTCTTAGGATGAAATGTTTTATTAAATCTATCTGGTTCATAACTTCTATTAGTTTTACCATGTCTCTGTCTTGTTTCTGTTTCCATTATTTGTCCATTGATGAGAGTGAAATGTTGAAGTTTCCCAGTATTATTGTGTCAGGTACAATGTGTGCTTTGAGCTTTAGTAAAGTTTTTTTTGTGAATGTGGATACCCTTGCATTAGGAATATCAATGTTCAGAATTGAGTTAATCTTGGTAGATTTTTTCCTTTGATAAATATTAAGTGTCCTTCCTTGTCTTTTTTTGATAACTCTTGGTTGAAAGTTGATTTTACTTATTAGAATGGCTACTCAAACTTGTTTGTTGGGACTGTTTGGTTGGAATTTTTTTCCAGCCTTTTAATCTGAGATAGTGTCTGTTTTTGTCACTAAGGTGTGTTTCCTGTATGCATCAAAATGGTGGGTCCTGTTTATGTATTCCATCTGTTAGTTTATGTCTTTTTATTGGGGAATTGAGTTTATTGATGTTAAGAGATATTAAGAAATAGTGATTGTTGTTTCCTGTTATTTTTCTTGTTAGAGATAGAATTATGTTTGTGTGGCTATCTTTTTTTGGGTTTGTTGCAAGAAGATTACTTTTTAGTTTCCCTTCTTGTGTTGAAGTTTTCCACCTATTATTCTTTGTAGGGCTGGATTGTGGAAAGATATTGTGTAAATTTGTTTTTGTCATGGAATATCTTGGTTTCTTTATCTATGGTAATTGAGAGTTTTGCTGGATATAGTAGTTTAGGCTGGCATTTTTGTTCTCTTAGGGTCTGCGTGACATCTGTCCAGGACGTTTAGGCTTTCGTAGACTCTGTTGAGAAGTCTGGTGTAATTCTGATAGGTCTGCCTTTATATGTTATTTGACCTTTCCCCCTTACTGCTTTTAATATTCTTTCTTTCTTTTTTGTACGTTTGGTGTTTTGATTATTATGTCATGAGAGGAATTTCTTTTCTGGTCCAGCCTATTTGGAGCTCTGTAGGCATTTTGTATGTTCATGGGCATTTCTTTCTTTAGGTTAGACAAGTTTTCTTCTATAATTTTGTGAAAGATATTTACTGGCACTTTAAGTTGGGAATCTTCACTCTCTTTTATACATATTATCCTTAGGTTCAATCTTCTCATTGTGTTCTGGATTTCCTGGATGTTTTGGGTTAGGAGCTTTTTGCATTTTGCATTTTCTTTGACTGTGTTTCAATGTTTTCTATGGTATCTTCTGCACCTGAGATTCTTTCTTTTATCTCTTGTATACTGTTGGTGATGCTTTTTAAACAAATGAATTTCTAGGAAAGTAATCAGGAGTCATAGAATGTGTTTCTTTTAAAGACAGCCACACACTATGGTGTATGCCTCTTCTCCTATGTGCTCGATCCTAAGTATGGAATTCTAGGATACAATATCATCAGAAGCTAAAGTTACTGTGCTATACAAAGAACTCTGGAATTTCCTCTTGCCCAGTCTGCTCTCTATTTATTCCTCTCCAGCCTCTGGCCACTGTTCCATCCCCTGGTGGACATTATGTGGACTGTGTATCCTACCTGTGTGAACAGCCGTGCACCAAACACAGAGAGTATCAGCCTTCGGGTTTTGTTTCTTTTCTATACCTGATAGTGGTGTGGCTTTGTGGTATGATAATTTTGGTTAGGTTTGAAGCAACTCCATTGTATTTTCCATAATGGCTGTACTAATTTATGTCCTATCAGTAATAGATAAATGTCTGGTCCTCTTCTCTTTCATTATTTATTACCTGGATGTGAGGTTATTTGACACCCAGCACGAGCCAAGACAGAGTTTAAATTTGTAATACCCCTGCTTCAGTTCCCTGGGAGCTGGAATTCCAGGTGGGTACCACTGTGCCTGGTTTTTGACTTCTCTGATGGTGGCTATTCCAGTTGCAGAGAGGTGACATCTCACCATGGCTTTGATTTACCTTTCCCTAAGGATTAGTGATCTTGAGCAGGGATCTGCTGCTGTCTGTGTTCCTGGACATTTTCTTAGGTTTACCACTAGCTGTTCTGTACTACTGTGACTGTGAACAGCAACAGTATGTTACCATGACCTTTTATACTTATCAAACATTGCAATTGATTACTCTACCTCTAAATAACACTTCTGATACTTAAATGTAGATTTTTTTGTTAAGCTTCCTGAACCTTTTTTTGACGAGATTCCTTGATTTTCGGTGTGCTGATTGTCTTGTGTTTACTATGCTGGTTTATATAGTTTTTATATAGTATTTCCTATATTGGTTTTTATATAATTTATACTTAGGGGTTTCTAACTCTCATTCTGCATTGTTTTTGCTTATTGATGTTTTAGGACTTTTAATATGATACTCAATGTAGAAGCCACACTAAGTGCTCTCTGTTCAATCCCTGTTATCAGAGGCAGCTCACCAAGCATTAGCAGGACAGATTTTCTTCCTATTTAACTGCATCACTGATGGTCCTGTCCCTATTCACTCCTCTGCTTCTTCCAACCTCTGCTAACCACTCTCAGGTTCTGTGGGTTCACACCTTAGATTCTTTATATGAACAGTTGTGGAAGGTGAGTTTCCCAGATGTATGAAGACCAGCATCCTTGCAGTCTGCACCAATGAAGGAAACACACACACACACACACACACACTCACTCACATCAGAGGTTTATTTATTTATTTATTTTAGGAGTATGAGTGTTTTACTTGCATGCATGTCTCTGCAGGTGTGTACCTGGTGCCC
The DNA here is from genome assembly GCF_963924665.1 of Micromys minutus. Taxonomy (NCBI): domain Eukaryota; kingdom Metazoa; phylum Chordata; class Mammalia; order Rodentia; family Muridae; genus Micromys; species Micromys minutus. Next base: position 89,978,631 of record NC_137969.1, on the reverse strand, counting down.
ACAGAGGTCAGAGGTTTTGCTGGAACTAGAGTTACAATTGTGAGCCATCATGTGGCTGCTGGGAACTGAACCCAAGTCCTCTGCAAGAGCAACCAGTGATCTTAACTACTGAGCTATCTCTACAGCCCCACCAGGACATTCTTGAAATAACAAAACTATAGAAACAAGGAACAGATCCTGTGGGAGTTAGGAAAGAGAGAATGAACGTCTGGGGGGAAAATGGAAGGATCCTAGAAAGGAAACAGAAACCTAAGGAAGCAAATGGAGATGCAAGGTGCTGGTTCCAGGGACTGGGGACCGTCTGTTCCACAGATGATGTTTCCAAACACACAAATCCCACCTCTACTTTACTGCACACAGGAACTATGTAAGCAGTGTGTAGTATACCCAAGCATAGAAACCAAAACTGTGAAACTTACAGGTGCTATAGGAATACTGTGATTGTGAAAGACTTCTTAGAACACAAAACACTTGAAACATGAAAATGGGAAAAACCTGTTTACATCATAAAGATCATTAAGACAATGACTTTTTTAGTTATATTTTAGAATGCAGTATTTGAATCCAGAGCACGCTAAAATTTATACAACTCAATAATGGAGAACCAGCTCAGCATTTCAAATAGGAAAGGAGATGGATATATGAGTAGTCATTGACACATAGAGAGATGTTAGGTTTAATTAGGCATCAAGGGATTGTCCTTGACATCAGTGGGGTCCTCACTACAAGGCTAACATTCAAACCGTTCCTCTCTGCTGCTGGTGTGGTGTAAAGTTAAATTGCCAATCAACCTGGCTGATTTTTTTGAAGTTAGGCACCTACTTTTAAGGAGCCCTGGAGTCTCTTCTGTTTACTGATAAGCTGTCTCCGGAAGCATCACTCTGTTGCTCATTCACAACAACTGGGAACGTGGTAGAAACAAATACGTTTGCGTCTTTCCACAGGTGGAATAGTTAATATATTAACTAAGGAAGGATACGTTTCATAGGTATGGTGTTCTCTATAGCAAGTCTCTGCTATGTGTCCCTGCTTTCCTTGGTAATCTGGCAGAGAAGAAAATGGGGTCTTTTATTCCAATCTTATTTCCTGATATTAACTCTCTGATCAGCCTACCCTTTAAGTGTGTATATGTGTGTGTTTATGTGTGTGTGTTTGGGATAGAGAGATATCACATACATATCTCTCTACATTTTTATATGTAGATTATAAAATGGGCATAAAGGCTAAGACACCAAGGTAGAGTTTGAGAGAAGTTAGCTGGTAGAAATATATTGGTGAGATAAGGACAGAGACCTGCTGCAGGAAAGAAGCTGGAAAAGCTGCAGCAGCCATTTAGAAAGCAGAGCTGTAGATTTGCATCTAGCAAGAGAGGTCAAAGCACAAAAATAGGGCTGGGCAGATGAATGGAGCCCCAGATGGACAGACAGGAGAATGGCAGTTGCTGGCAGCTAGACTGTGGTAGCAGGAGGGACCAAGCCCAGCTGAAGCCCCTGACACAGCCAAAAGGTCCTTGATACAACCTGCCTGTTGTTCCTTGATACAAGCATGACACGTTCTGATGACACAGTTGGGGAGATCATCGCCCTTGCTGTGACAATGCCACATCTCTACACGGCACAGCTGAGGAAGTTATGCTCTTTCCTTGGTTGGGAGTGTCTGATAAGTCCTGTGGCCAGGTCACCCTGATAATGATGTCAAATTATGTGTCAGATTGGGTGACATCTTGTCCACATCCTATGCTGCTTGGGTACTGACAGATAGAAGGTGCTGACAGACAAACAGAAGGTCCAGACAAATAGACAGATGTGCTGACAGAAAGAAGGTCCTGACAGATAGACAGAAGGTCCAGACAGATAGACAGATTGCTAGCAGACAGACAGAGGGTGCTGACAGACAGAAGGTCCAGACAGATAGACAGGAGGTCCTGACAGACAGACAGAAGGTGCTGTTCACATTCTTATGTCCACCCAGGTACAATATGAAGTCAAAAGCCACTTGTAAATTGGACGGTTGTAGGGCAAGGCACATTGCTTTATACGATACGGAGGAGCAGAGAGCACAGCACCGCCTGATCTCAACAACAGCTCCATCGAGGGGAAGAATCAAACCCGTTAATATCCACACAATGGAGATCAGCGCAATAACATAGCCATGAGTCTGACATGGACATGACAGCTGATCATCATATTTACTGTATACTGCTTTTTTTCCATAAAGACTTACTGTTTTTCTTTTTCATGTGAATGAGGGTTTTCCTGAACATGTCTGTGTACTACACGTGTGTCTGGTGCCATGAAGTCCAGAAGAGGGTGTCAGATGCCCTGAAACTGGAGTTTCAGATGTTTGTGAGCCACTATGTTGGTACTAGGAATGTAACCAGGGGTTCTCTGAAAGTGAATTTGACACTTTTAACAACTGAGCTGTCTCCCCAGCTCCTATATTGTAGTGTGTGTTTGGTTGCTTTTGTTTTTGTTTCTTTGTTTTTAGGCAAACCCAAATATATCTGGTGCATGGCTTAATTTACAGGAAATTTTAGGGAAGACATGACTAATGCAGCGGCATAGGCAGATACGTGGTCCAGGCAGGGAGGCACAGGGGAAGTTTGGGCAATTGTCTTAGACGTGGTTGTTCATTCTCAGACTTCTCAGACTGAAAATTTCAAATGGGAGGTTAGGAGGAGACAGACCAGCCTGGCTGTGTACACATAGTTCTCACCCCATCTGGACACAGGATTCTCTGAAGTCTTACCTGGTAAAATACATTAATTAGCAAGGAAAAGCAAGGCTCAGATGCAGCGGAAATTTGTGTCATTGGAGCAATTTGCAACTGATGGGATTATGTTGCAGTAAATATTAAAACATAATAAATGGTTTTAACTCTTTACTGGCCCTGAGGTCTCACTCAGCCCTGACCCTGATATGGAGCCGCAAACATCTGGTCCAAGCCGCCACCCGGATCTCACTCCATTCACACAACTCCCTTCCTTGGCGGTTTATTACCACCCGTTCTCTGCCTCAGTCTTGGGATGTTTCTCTACCCCCAAATCCCACAAACACAATTCTACAGCCTGATAGTTTTTCATACTCTCAATCCACAAACCCTCTACACTACAAGATTACATTGAATAGACAAAGATACAAACTGCCCTTCTATATGAGATATTAGACCTATGAAATCCTTAATGTTCATAGCTATTTAATGCCAATTAATATTACCTGGGTCCAGCTGGTCCTTGGGAAGCTTCTTCTCCTCTGACCTTTTAGACCTCCCTTCTCTCCACCTCCCTCACCCCACCCAGCCACTGGCTTTCCTTTATTTTACTAATTAAAATGGAAAGATTCAGTTGGAGTCATATAACTAGGCAGCCCTTCTTGGGGAAGTGGAATTAACATTAAAATACAAACAGCTTCAGGACAATCTACAGGATTAGGCTGCCTTGTAGTTACTTCCTGTCTTGTTCTTGCCTCCCAAAATAGCCAGGTCCTTGACCCTGAAGCAGGGTGACCTCGGGACTGTGAACTTGGAGTCTGAATGAATTGCTAATAGATTTGGATTTGACTTCTTTATTGTTTGTTTTCTTATTTTTAAATGAATGTATTATTTATTGACAGTAAATGTCTGATTTGTATAAATATTTTATACACCTGTACACCCAAGGTCACTTTCTCTAGTGAAAGTGGTTGCAAATGGAAGATTTAAAAGGCCTGTTCTGAGTGAATGCTATCCAGTGTGTGCTGTGCTGTGGAGAGATGGAGAAATTTTGTCTAAACATTTCTACACTTCTGTGTACATTTTGTAACTGGCCATGCATGCACATACACATACACACATGCACATATGCACTCATACCCACACATGTACACATGCTCACATATACACACATACATACAGGCGCACACACGCAGGTACATACAGGCACACATATTCACACACATGCATGCACACATATATATACATATACATGTACACACATGCACACACACACATACACACACACATACCTATCACCATTAACTGAAATTGGGACTTTATGAGGATGACCAAGGATGAAGAGAGACAATAGAACTCTATAGTTAAATTAAAAGAGTCTAGAACCAGGGTATGGCAGAGGTGGACACAGAATGGCTATGAGTTCAAAGCCAACCTGAGTTACACAAGATTGTCACTTCAAAAGTCAAGGGCTAAGGATGCATCTCATCAGTGAAGTGCTTACCTAGCATGTTCCAAAGGCCCTAGGTTCAATCCTCAGTCCCTCAAGTATGTAAACAGGCACCCAGGAGGAGCTATGTAGCTGTTTATAAAACTGATGATGTGGGAACGGCCTTCGAAAGGTAGAGTTTTCATACTAATATGATCTGAAACTGACATTGTAAGATGTCAGCTCTCTGAGTTTGGCTTTTCCTGAAAAAATGGGATGGCACCGAGTCTTCCCCATAGAAGGCCTTGTTCTGGGCCTCACTGTGAGAACGCTGCACTGGGAGATGGGCATTTTCTCACCCGCAATGACAACAAAGCAGATTATGTTTCAGAGATGACCTGATTCTCTCCCATTCAATGTGTTCTGTGCCCATCATACCTCTGATACCATTTCCTGTCCCTGAATCTCACAGCCTTGTGACCACAATCGAAGGAACGTTATGGTGTTGAGTGTGAAGTCAGGATAGGTCACAGTTTCTGCCTGTAGTCCCCTGTAGTCCCCCTGAGTGACCGTATGTGGGTGTTGAGCACCCAGATTTGACTGAGGATCTAGCTGATGTCACAGTCAACTGCTAGTCACATAAAGAAAGTAAACAAACTTATGGGTGGTTGTGATAGAATCGCAGCTCAGGTCCGGACAGACCACACCTCCGGACAGACTACACCAGTCCAATGCAGTTCCATATGAGAGAGGTCACATGTGGGGGAAGGGGACAAAAGGGATGGCAGAGACAAAGGGGGAAAGAGAAAAGAAGGGGTGAAGGTAGAGGGTCTACCTTATATTTAGGCTGAGATATAACTTTTGCAGGTAGAGGTGGGAAGTGGTCTCTGGGAATGTATGGTGATTGCCATGGCAACAGATGCACAGTCCCTGTCACCTATGGTGACATCACCGTCATCACTGGATTCAAAGGCAATCTGACTGTGAAGCCAGTTCCTGATGTCAACAGGGGTGACTTCAGTCAAGCCACCCCATGTTTGAGCCTTCCAAGCTGAGGTTCCAGAGACCAAGCCGCCAAGACAGGCTGTGTTTTTGCAGCAGAATCCATGATCCTAATATAACAGCTCTTTCTCTAAGCAGCTGTGGTTGGGGTGATTTGTTCAGCATCAGTTATGACTAGGTCTTGGCCTCTTTGGAGTGATGCACAAGTCTTCCACCTGCCCCAGTGCTAAGTAAGAGGATCTGGGTACCAAAGCTGCAGCCCAGACCCCTAACGTTGCCATCTGCCCCACTGATCACCAGAAGTTCTGTGACTGACAACACCACAGGTTCTGTCCCTGCCTCTTCTCTTGTCTCTTCCCCATTTCCATTTTGCTGGTTCAAGAGGAGGCTGTCAGTCACAGTGAGGTAAGGGCTTGGACTCTCCTAGTGGACCCTAAGCTCATGGCCATTGAAGCATCCACTTCTAAACCTTACCTGGTGCCCACGTCTTCACTGGCCAGCCTGTTTCACCATGCCAAGTGGGCAGAGCTTGGCTCATTGGTGGGGACAGCTGCTCTGCTGTGTAGCTGAGAGCAGTAGGCTCCAGCGAAGCTCTTCTGTGCCATGGGCATGTTCAAGCAGGTCTCCTTAGGTACTTGGGGGCATTCAGGCAGGCGTTCTGTGCATTTCTTGTAAATCAGCTTTGCTTCCTAACAATGAACTTCCCAGCTCGCTGGCACGGCCTGTTCATTCTTTGCTGTTCCAGTCACTGACTGCCCTGGGGCCTCTGGCAAGCTGCTTCTCTCGTTGCCCAGTCCCAAGGAGGGTGTTTTATATGCAGATCCCAAGCTTTTGTGAATCCTACCATCTGTGGGTTTTTTTTTCCAAGTCAGGAGAGAGGCCAGGACATCTGCAGAGTTCAAGGGCATTGCCAGTGGAGCTCCTGATTGTTGCAAACAGGGGCTGGGTGCTTTCAGTGTAAAGACTTACCCTTACAGAAGGTATGCTGTGAGGCTCCTGCTCAGCATAGTGGGGATGTGAATGAGAAAGATGAGAGTGACCAGGAGCGCCTTTGCCATGAAACACTTAGGCAGGGGTGTGGATAAGCCCCGAGAGTTCCCAGAAGTTGTGTGTCTATGGGCAGATCCAACAGCAGCCTCAACCACATGTAGGCTCTCAAAAGTAGATGTTTCCCTAGCTGTTTCTGTCTGGACTAGTCACTGCGGAGTCCTGTTCACCTTGGGGAAGAGAGACAGTACTCAGTCTGCCTGTAGAACATTCCCATTGGGGATTTGAGGTCCAGTGTCTTGGATGCTAGTGGAACATGGCAGATGGCGCCGTGTGGGGTGTTCTAGCGCTCTGTGCTTCTCTCTCGGTGGCCAGTGTGTGAGCATACACTGGCAGGAAGTACTTAGGTACATTCCAAGCTTGGGCCTCCTTCTAAACTTGGCCTTTTGTCACTTGTGTATGTGTGTGAGTGGGTAGGCAGAGGGATTGGATTTTAGTTTTGTTTTGTTTTTTCCCTATACTTTTTTCCCATCTCTTTTAAGCCTCAAAGGCCCTGAGAGGTCGGTGTTATCTCTGGTTAACAGGAAGGAAACTGAGACTCACAGCCAGGACTGGCAGAGCTGCGGTTCACGTGTCCCCTTCTCTCTCCAAGTCCCTGTTCTTTCTATCACAGCTCTCAAAGGTTGTCTTAGGAAAATGGACATTTCAGTGGCCCAATCTGTCACCCTGTCCCATCCAGTCCCATCTGTCCTATAGTCTTTACCCTAAATGCTCAGTTTCTGCTGCAAGAGCCATGATACAGTAGGAATATTGAATCCCTGGGGAAGAAAAGGCAAGAAGCCAATCAGGGGTACAGCAGTGGACTGAGTCTTTTCCAGCATAAGTAGATGGCTCTAACTGTGCCTAGGATATCTAAGCTGCCTTTGGCTGTGCATGTCTTTTTAATACCCAGGAAATCCCACTCATCTTGATGAGTCAGCCCATTGTTTGTTGGGATTTCCGCTTGCCACCTGTAGAATGCTTGTGGCTGCAGAGGTCCGTCCTTGCTTTCTTGATACTCAGCATGTTTGCCTGAGGAATATTTAAGTGGCAGACTCTTACTGTGGTTGATGGCTCTGAGAAATTACTTTCTGGAAGTGTTCTGTCAATCATGTGGGTCCACCAAGGATGGGGGTGGGGAGGGCTTCTTTAGAATCTCTCCTCTGCTTTTTTGTGGGACAGGAAATGGCTAAGTTCTCAGAGGTTGCTTGGAACTCAAAATGTCCTAGTTAGGAGGACTTATTGCCGTGATGAAAATCTGTGACCAAAAACAAGCTGGGGAGAAAAGGGTTTATTTGGCTTATACTTCCATACATAATCTATCACTGAAGGAAGTGGGAGTGGGAAACTGGAGTGAGGAGCTGATGCAGAGGCCATGGAGGTGTGCTATCTACTAGATTGCTCCCCATGGCTTACTTAGCCTGCTTTCTTATAGAACCCACAACCACAGCCCAGGGATGGCACCACCCATGATGGGCTGGCCCTCCCACATCAATAACTAATAAAGAAAATGCCCTACGGGTTTGTCTACAAGCCTGATCTTATGGAAGAATTTTCTCAACTGAGGTACCCTCCTCTCAGATGACTTTGGCTGGTACCAAGTTGACATAAAACCATCTAGGACACAAGCTAAATTTTGCTCTGCTGGGCAGACAACTCCTTTATATCCAGCCTATAAAATCAGGGCATGTGCTGGGCAGAGCACAACTTATGGGTTCTTCTCTTAACCTGCCATTGCTCCAGCCTTTCCTCCTACCACCTTCTCTTGCTCCCTGAGTCCTCAGCTGCAAACACCTAAACTGTTTTCCAATGCCTGCCATACCCTTTCTTCCTCTGGGCCTTGGTCATGCCAGGGTCATACACTCAACTCAGATCTCTTTCCTCCACTGTGATACAGGAATTCTAGAGATATCTTCCCAATTTGGTTCTGGAACACTGTTCCCAATGCTCCAAGACTCACATATTTAGGGGTTGGCCATCTTTTCCCTCACTGAACTGAAGACTTTGGGTCTTCAGAACGATTCCTGCATATAGTGAGCAGCCATTCAATAACTACTTCTAGATTTTGAGTAGGTAGTGCTGACAGAATTGCAGACTGAGGAGATACCATGACTTCTCACATTCCATGTAGTGAGAAGCAGAACCCCAGGCTCTGGTCTGGTCTCAGCTCTGCCAGCTTTGCGGGGAACTTGTGAATCCAGGGCCTGGCTCCCAAGCCCAGTGCTCACTACACAGTGTTTCTGTCTTTGATTTTGAGAATCTATATCTTGGGTTGATAGAAATAGAGTCTTTCACTGTTACTACCCATGTCTTAGGTTAAGAATAGAGAATGTTCAGTAAGGTACTTGGGTACATCTAGATAGACCAAGAACACCATGAAGGAGAAGATTACATCCCATCCTCTGTGATTTAGAGGCTGTCCAAAGGCTTACCATGATGTGAGCAGTAGGAGACTGAGATGGCCCCTTTTCTGGGTCTCAGAGCAGACAGTGTGTGTTTTCTGGAGACATGTGGCAAGAGACTGAGCTGAACAGTGCTTAGTGAGCAACACTGGCCTGTCATGTGCCAGAAGCACCTGGCTTTGGAAGTGCAGCTGGCTCTTAAATGGCACCGGTGCATGAAAGAGAAGATGCTGAGCATGGGTGTTAGAGGCCAATCAATTCTGAAGAGGTGGCAGAAGCTTCTGGAACAAATTTCAGGCAGGGGATTTTCATTTCCCAAGAGGCTGGCAGGCAAGGCTAATCTGATGGGGGTATCTCTTATAGAGCGTACTCTTTACAAATCATGTTATCATGGTGCTTTCTGTCTCCTGGCTGGCTGTGGTGCTGCTGTGGTAGGCTTAAGCCTGTGCCCCAAAGCTGCTGAGAAGACCTGGCTCTGCCAAGGCTGAACTGGAAGAGTTGTGGGCAGAGTGATAGACCCTCCATCTCCGGAGACCCTGTGGATTTAAAGGCTTTGGTTTACTTTCATCCACGTATTTATTGTGTGTGTGTGTGTGGTGGGGGGTTGTACACACATGTGAGTGCTCATATACAGACACAGAATTCAGAGGAAAATTTGGGGGTGGGGGTGTCGGTTCTCTTCCTTTCCTATGTGTTTCTCAGGACTGAACTAGGGTTGTCAGTCTGAGGGCAATCACCGTAACTCACTGAGCCATGTCCCCAGCCCCCAGAGGCTGAGATAAAGGTGGACTTGCTTATGGCTCCATGGGTACCATGTTGCTCAGTTGGCTTTACTTCTGTGGATGTTGCCTTCTTTCCTGGATGCCATTTTTCCTGAGACACATCCTTACACCCCCATTTTCTTCCTCTTACCCCTAAAGTTCCCAGGGGAGACATGTCTCAGATGGCATGATGCTCCTCCAGAATTCTCTATGCTGTGGCCAGCCAGGTGCTCTCTGAAGATGATTATGAATCATAGATATGAACACAGGGGGCTGGGGACCTTCTTATTACAAGATTTGCACCCTGGGCTCCCAGGGAACAGTTCAGAGAAAGTGCCCTTCCCGTTCATGTGCACAAAGGACCTATCTTTGTTTGACACACTGAACTTTTGTCTAGGACATGGCTAGATCAGAAGGCTCATGGTTTGAAACCATACCTCCACAAACACTCAAATCCTCCTGGAATCTGTAGTGATCCGAGTGACTTCTCAAGGAAATAGTAATAATTGCCATCATTGTTAATGCTGGTTTCTGGCAGAATCTTTCCCTATAGCCCAAGTTGGTACATGAAATTTACTATGTAGCTCAGACTGTGGACTCACAGGAATCTCCCTGCCTCTGCCTCCCAAGTGCTGGGATAATAGGCATGAGCTATCATGCTCAACTTCATGAAAGTATTTTTTATTATCCAAATGGACTTGTCCAGCTTTTATTGGGTGTGTGTTGTGTGGTTTAAATTTTTATCTGTCTTGTGGTCACACAGTAGAATGTTTATAGGATTCCATATATGTGAGTATATTTTAATCTACACACAAAACACACAGTGCACACACATAAGCATTATCAAAAGCCAGGTTCCCAATGCCCATATGTTTGGACAGTTTCTGTTCTTTTATATGAAAGAATCCCCCACTGTGTGTATCATGTTGCTTTCATTTCTCTTCTTAGAATGATTCTGCCCTGCCTTACAATATATTAGCATGTATCTCTCTCTCCTAGCTACATACTTATTCAAACGTCAAGACAAGACACTTAGCTCTGTATCTTTGTAACCTTAATAAAACCCGGGAATGTATTATACATACTCAATTAAGGAATCCATGGATCTACCTGAGAGGATTAAAGTAGAAAAATTGATAAGTTTTCATGTTATCATGGAGTTAGGATGTTATACTTGGACCTCATAAAGACCTAGTGATCTTTTCACATGGGAAAGACAGTAAGATATACAGTTGTTTGCTGTCATTCATGAGGTGGGACACAGCACATCGTACTGATGGCTCAGGGCAAATTTCCATTCTTGGCAAAACATCTTTAGCTGTAGGGACTATGACAGGGGCCAAGAATGCCAGTGTTCTAAGGGACACTGTATAGATGGGATGCGCACGGTGCTGATGACCTTGTATGGGTGGCTATGCATGTGTTCTGTTATATCTTGATATAACTCACCTCAATTATAATATTAGTTTTTGAACTGAACTGATTGAGGCGGGGGCAGAGAAGGCAGCCAGCCCATTACAGAATTGTGAACATCAGCAGATATGTGTGGCTCTTGTCCCACATCCTCTGAGTCAAATCTTCTTCTAGGTTGTAAAATGTTAGGGATGGTATGCCAAGCCAACAGTTAGGAAGGCCACCATCTGTTGCAGCGCTTGGGTAGAGACTGTTAAGGTTCACACTAAAACCCTGTAACTCACAGTGGCTTTCCTGCCTTGCAAATTCTCATTTGTCATAACTCATTGCCATAATTTAACATCTTTACCAAATAATACTATATATTAACATCTAATTCTCTTGAGGTTCATTTACCAGAACAGACCCTTGTTTCTCTTAAAAGGGCACTTGCCTCCCAAGGTCTGACTTACCTTGTCTTTCATTCTTGTAGGGAATGGCTTCATTCTATCTAGTTTGGCTCATGGTAATTTTTAAGGGAATGTAAATAAACAACAAAACCCTAGAAAACAACGCCAAAGACGTCCAAGGAATTAGTAAAAGCGAGCTCATGAGTCCTAAGAGTTATGGCAGGGAAGTTTTACTATAATCTCTTGTTAGGTGATAGTGATGCTAATGTAGTTTGGCCCCTAACCTGTCATGTGACACACAAAGGCTAACATGGCTTCTAGGCAGTCACCGAACTGTTTTGCAGCTGTAACCTGAGCAACCTTAGCTTTTGAGTTGGATGACCATGATCACATGAATACTGTTCATTTTGCTTTTAAACCTCGTATTGGTTTCATGTAAGGATGGGGGAGGGATGGATGTGTCTTTTGGCTTCTTGTGAGCAATGAGGAAAGACCTTTCCTATCTTGGTGATGTGGTTCCCCTTCTGTGTCAGCTAGGGTGACTTTTGCCGTGGTGAAACACCATGACATAAAGCAACTTGAGAAGGAAAGGGTTTATTTTACTCACAGTTCCATATAACAGTTCATTTTTTAAAAGCAGTGACAACAGGAACTCACACAGGGCAGGGACCTGGAGGCAGGAGCTGATAGAGTCCATGGAGTGGTACCGCCTACTGGCTTGCTCCTCATGGTTTGCTCAGCCTGCTTTCTCAGAGCCACCAGCCCCAAGATGGCCACACTCACAATGGCCTGGACCCCCTCCTGTTGATCACTAATAAATTCTCTTGAGCCAATCTTACAATTGTCTTATAGCTTGTCTTATGAACAACTTCCTCAATTAAGGTTCCCTCCTATTTGATGATTCTGGCTTGTGTCAAGTTGACATAAAACTTCAATGACTGGAAAGGCTATAATCTGAATTTGTGGGGCAATTGGACATTTGTTTGTTAACTGGCAATATTTATACATTCCAATTAGTATCATTCTGCTTTGATTATATTCATTAAACTCCGGTCCCAGGGAAGCAGGAATCTACTTGCTTTTCTGCCCGGCATCCCTCCAGTGAGCATCTGGGGGGTTTCTTGTGGCATCCTGAGCAGGCTCTATGCATGTCTTCCCCTCGGTGACTGGCCTAACTCTGGAATGCAAGGCCTTCACTAGTGCTGTGGTGCAGCTGAATCAAAGGCTTTAGGGACACCCACAAATGATGACCCACGACTTCTACTCTTCTCCAAGTTCAACCACATACATGCCCTGCAAGGGTCCCTATCCCTTCCCTTTCTGCAGCCTTTGTAGAATGAATAAAACAGCAGTCAGCACAGTGGGAGGCAAGAGGGTGCCATGTTGATGCCAGACTTATGCAAGGCGGGGTTAGAAATCTTACACAGTCACCTCACATGACAAGAGTGGTTTTCCCTACCCCTGCAGTTTTTATAATGAGTGCTGTATGTATGTATGTATGCACGTACGTAGGTACATATGTACGTACTGTGGGGTACCACAGCAGCACACAGAGACCAGAGGACATCCACAAGAGTCAGTTCTCTCCTGCTTTATGGATCCCTGTGATAAAACTCTAGCTGGCAAGCAAGTGCTTTACCTGCTGAGCCATTTCCTAGGCCCAGTGGGTGTACTGTTTTGTTTTGAATTTAAACAAAAAGGCAGCTGTCACAGAAGGAACAGCTAGCTGGGCTGGAGATCCTTGAGGACAGCAAATGACATGGGAGGGGATTAATACATGCTGCTGAGATAGTCTCTGTGGACTCATCACTAACTTAACATTTTTCTGGAATAAAAAAATAAAAGATCTGGTTGGTGAGATGGTGACAAGGCTGCTTCTTCCCTGTTAAAGAGCCAGATGCTGTTCACCAGGACCAGGCACTGTGCATAGGGGTCAGGCGCTGTTCACCAGGGCCAGGTGCTGTTCACCAGGGCCAGGCATTGTTCACCAGGGCCAGGCAGCTGGCTGTCACATAACACAGATATTTGTGAGGGAGAGGGGAGAGGTGAGTCGCAAACTAAGTCTAGAGTGAAAATGTGATTTAAGTAGCTGGTAGCCTGAACTCTCTCAGTCAGTGTGAGTGGCAATGCCCTGTGCTTTGTGAACTAGCAGACAGTATGTGTGTGTGGTCCCGAGACTCTAATGAACACCATCTATTCTTTGCTTCTCTCTCTTTCTTCTCCCCTCCCCTCCCTCTCCTTCTCCCCTTCCCTTCCTCCTCCCCCCCTTCTCTCTCTTATACTCTCTTTTCTCTCTTGTTTTCTATCTGTTTCTCTGTCTGTCCCACTCTCTCTTTCTGTTCCTTCCTAGTGAGTGTGTGTGTGTGTGTGTGTGTGTGTGTGTGTGTGTGTGTACATATGGGTGGGAATGTGTGTGTGTTGTTGTGTGCAGGTTTGTGTATATACATTTGTGTGTATGCATGTGGTTGTGAAGGCTAGAGGCCAGCCTCAAATGTCATTCTTTGACAGCTACCCACCTTTAAATAGACTCATGTTTGCCTAGATAACGTCATACATGTATGTAATACATTATGGTCATATGCCCCCTCCCCCACAACCTGATTCTACCTCCCAACTTTACCACCATCCCCTCCACCAAGCCCTCACACTGCCTTCCTGTGTCGTACCCTTCTCGAAGGCTCCACGTGGAGCCCAGGGGACCTCAGCCAACGTTAGCTGAACTTGGCTTCCTCCAGACCTGATTTCCTCTCTTCCTCATCATCACATTACATCCTTGCACTGTTGGATAGCTGGATATCTGGTGTAATTTTAAAATAATCTTGTTCATTTGTGAGGCTGAATACCCTGCCATCTGTGTTCCATCTGCCAATCTCGAAAGGCTTCTGCGTGCCTCTGACCTAAGAATTTGAGTTGTTGTTTTGTTTGTTTGCTTAAGGTAGAGTGCTGTGGAGTAGCATGATCTCCCAAGTATCCTTTGGTGTCTTCAGATAGGGTTAGTCTCTGTGAGCTCTAGGTGAGCTGCTGAGAAGGGCAGTGGTGGATGGAATGAAGCCCTTTGCCAGTATGCTCGGTTCGTGGAATGGTGCACCCTGGCTCTGTGCCCATGGCCAGAGCTTGCTGAGAGGGGGTTGGAGGATCCATGGGTATTTATTTGAGCAAAAGTTGAAGACGAAGCTCACAGTATTAAGGCCCATTTCAAACCCTGCTCTTAGAAGTTTTGGGGTTTCCCACCCTGTACCCAGCGTGAGTTTCTTTATTCCTTCCTGAGTGTTTGTGGGGTTTGGCGACAACACATTTTCCCTGATGTGCCTTCAAATACTGACATCCCAGTGGGATTAATAATTCACTGCGGCTTCTTGAAGTTGGCGGTCAACGGTCCTGAGGCAGAGAAACAGACGTTCTTGTGTGTCCAAGAGGAAGCTTGTCATCAGGCGGTTCTCCTGCTTAGAATCCCAGGGTGTAGCACCGAGCCTCACGCTGGCAATGGTGACCCCACCACACGCTTTTCTTGCCTCTCTCACCGCTCAGCTCCTAAAAGCATCAGCAATAAGTAATTAAGAGAAACACATTAAGTGCAGTTCTGTGTTCTTTAGAACATCTGCGCGTCATGCAGCCATGGACCAGAAAAGTGAACACCTCATGATTAATGACAGCGTTTCCCAGCCAGAGTCATATCCTCAAGTTCACCCTTTATTGTAAGAGGGTCAAATGAATTCCCAGTCTCTGGTCATTCCTTTACCCCAAGTAAGATTCTCAAAGCTTGGGGCTGGAAGGCGTCATCTCAGACCTTCTGAGTCACTGGATCTACAGGGCCTTCTAGTCTGACCTCTTATGTATTAAAGTGGTTCTTCTTTGAAGACAAAGGGTATAAATGATAAACCTAGCATGTAACTGGGGGTATTTGGGAGGTAGAGAACACCTAAGTGGGTGATTCTCTTGTGCCCTGCATTGGTGTTTAACCAGGAGCAGCCTCTTGTTGGCCACTTACTGTCACCTCTTGGCCCATCTATGTAATAATGCTGTTGAAGCAACAGGGACAGACTTGAAGATAAGAATTCTTCTGCCCAACCATCTTTCTTTCTTTCTTTTTTTTTTTTTTTACCCACACTCCCAGGGCAGCTGACCTGGTATTTATGTGTGGAAAGACAGCAGTGTTGCACACAGAACAAACCCACAGCAGCCTGAGAAGCGTGCTTAGCTACGGTGTGAACACTGCAGTATTTGTCCTGGTGGCTCTGGAGAGCTTGCTGCTGTCGCTTTTACTTTATTTTATTTTTTAAGGACAGGGAGGCAGAGTGACTTGGGAGATCTGAGAGCGTGTGTCTAATCTAGTTTTCCACTATAAAGAGAGAGAGAGTGTGCACACAGCCGGCTCCTAGCCTTTCTATAATACCTGGATCACAGACCCAGCTAGCCTTTCACCACCACCGGGGAAGGTTCTAAACTCACTTTTGCAGAACACTTGGAGGAAGTCCTCTCCCAGAGGTCCTTCCCAGGCCAGATGTGAGGTGTCCACGTTGTTTTTCCCCAGGGACCTGGGTCAGAGTCTCCACTCTCGGAGAGGCGCTACACACTAGACACCCCTTCCTTGCTCAGATGCTCACGTGTAGGAAGCAGCACCCTTAACTCTTTCAGGATTCTCAAAGCATTTCTTTCTCTTGCTGTAGGATGCATTTTCTCTCCCTGCCTTTCCATTTAACCTCTTCAAAGACAAGAAACAGGAGGCAGGAGGATGGCTGCTGGTTTGGGGTTTGTTTGGTTTTTGGATCTAGGGTGACCCTTTGAGAACAACAGAGAACATCAGAGCCATTATCTGAGGAGTATGTCACCATGGCTGAGTAGAAAATGGTCTCACAACCAAAAGACACATGACCTTTGATCTAGTCTTTAATCTATGGTTTTATAAGGAAACAAACATGCGTTTGGTTATTCCTGGAAAGTCAGTCAACATAAAGACAACCTATACTTTCAGCTCTGTTGGCTACTCCAGGCTCTGGGCTATTCCTTTGTTCCAGAAAGGACTCCCTTAGACAGGTAGGTGTACAATTCTGTATTCAGTCCAAGGAAGGCAGAATTCAGCAGACAGTGCTAAGGCAATTCCTTCCACCATAAATATACTCTTTAAAAACAATACTTCTAAATGAAATCAAGTGGGCCATCATGTTAAAATTGTGGTCAAATTTGATATAAACCCATTCTTCCCTGTAACTCTCAGGCATCTCTGTAATCTTGGAAAAGGCTATTTTACTCATAAGAAAAGTAGACATTGGTTTGGCAAACTTAAAAAGCATCTATGCAAATCCCCATCATCAGCAACTGCAGTGACAGTGCCTGGCGTCCACTGACTACTGAGCAACAGACTTCTCTGGGCCCTCCCTCCTCATTCCACCCCTCAGCTCCTCTGTCAGATCACTACAGTGTCCTGGTTTCACATGTGGAAACCGAGGCAGCAGGCAGCCAAGTGACTCCTCCTAACTCACAAAGCCACTAACTAGTCTGACCTCCTTGTCTTTCTGTTTAATTCTCATACCTGCCTCCCCAATGCAGCCCCACCCTTTTTAGGGCAGTTACTATATTTTCTGTTTTGTTTTTTAATCTGTGTACTTGTGCAGAAATTTCTGTGCACACTTCAAGTTCATGGTGGGGCAGGATTAATTGAATGTAGCTGTAGTCTAGTGTCCTTCGGGGTATTTGGAGATAAAGAGAGAAGTATTTTGCTCCCTAGTTTGCTCAAACGTGTCTGCCTTCCAGAACCGTGTCAGAGCACATGGATCCTGCTAAAGTACACTGGCTGCTTCAGAGGCCCTCTGGTAGCTTCCCGGCAGGCTTGTTTGTTTTCATTATGCCAATTTTATGCCATAGCTCAAAAAACAAATTAAAGAAATAAATCTCACGGAAAATGATTACAGGTAGGAACAGCACTGGCTGGTTCTCTTGTTTATGTCTACAATTAAGAACCTACCCTTTGCTCTGCCAATGGGACCTTCGCTTTGTTTCAGAAATGTGGCCATTGAGCTCAGGAGTTTGTAGAATTTCCTTATCATGTGAAATACCTCCTCACTCTCCACATTAAGGCTAAAGTACAGTTGGGGTACAGTTACCATCTTTTCCCTCCCATCCCTCCTGTGGGGCTATGAATTCCACTGATTATAGAATTCCCATATTAATCGCTTGATGCAGTTTTCTGGTCTGTTATCACATGTTGCTTTGATTGGTCTGACTGTTATGACAAGTACCATTGCACAGAGCCTGCCCATAACCCAAATGTGTTTGCACAGGGTCTGACTATTAGCCCAGATAGGTTTGCACAGGGTTAGACTATTAGCCCAGGTTTGTACAGGGTCTGACTGTTATGTATCTTTGCATTAGATCTAACCGTTAGCCCAGGTAGTTTTGCATAAGGTCTAATTGTTACCCATCACACGTAGGTTTTTATAGGTACTCAGTGGTCTTGTTTTTATGGTCTAAATGTCTTTATTATTCTTTGGTTCTGTGGTCTTCTGAGAGCAGATCTGGCACTTTTCCCACTGCTTTCCTTTGCCCAAGGTGCCTGCTACCTTCAGAAGACTATTTTCCATTGGGCCTGATGGCGTATTAGCAGAGGAGACAACCCAGGACAGAGGGCACCTTGCAGCTAGCTAACACTGATCAGAATGGCTGGGGGTAGGGAAGGAGACATGTGTGCCAGCCACAGCAACCCCTCTGCTAGGTTACTGGGGTAGTGCTCCCCTTTCTTCTAAGGGTCATGTCTACGATGTCCAAGGTTGCTTGTGCATCTATTGGCAGATGCCCTGAAGGTCCTAAAGCAGAGGTTCTCGTCCTTCAGATACAAGAGTTCCTTAAAAATACAGGTGGGGACACAAGAGAGACGGTTCGGCCGGTAAAGAGCCAGAAGCACAAGCACGCAGACCTACATTCACACGTGCAAATGTTCATAGAGACAGATGCCCATACCTTGTCCCCCACCCCCTGACAGCTTTGAAAAGACAGGTGTTCAACATGCATTGCTTTCCTTGAATTTATGCGGTTCATGGCTCCAGTTAGAGTTGAATCCCACGTCATGGAGTTTGGGCGCACGCATGCCTGTGATGGTCTTTGTGTTTTCATCAAATGTGTTAAAATGAACACTTAGTCTTATAGAATAAGAGGCTGAACTCAGAACAAAGACTTTCCAAGAGAACTAAGAGACTCTGGGGGCTCAGGGAGACCTCAGCTTGGGTGTGCTTATGTGTACACAGGTAGTCATTGAGAGACCTCAGCTTGGGTGTGCTTATGTGTGCACAGGTAGTCATTGAGAGACCTCAGCTTGGGTGTGCTTATGTGTGCACAGGTGATTGAGAGACCTCAGCTTGGGTGTGCTTATGTGTGCACAGGTAGTCATTAGTTCTTACTGAAAGCACAGAAGAGGGTTTTGTACACATGGAATTTAATAATGGATTATTCAGAAAGGTTATGGGAGGTATTGTGTGTGGACAGTTTGTGGGGCTGCACGTTCAAGGCCACCAGCATAGTTCCCCTTTTGTCTTTAGCAAGCTTCATGGCTCCTGCCTAGAAACTTGAAATTGTAGGGGTGAAGGAGGTGCTCTTAGTTGGCCACACCAAGTGAATTTCTTAGACAGCATGAGTTGTAATGGGGGGAAAAAAGCCACAAACTTGGTGACTTTTGAACAACAGAAATGTCGTTTTTACAGTTGTGGAGATTGGGAAATCTAAGGTCAGGGTGTCCATAGATTGATTTTCCCGTGAAGGCTCATTTTCTGGTTCACAGGCAGCCATCTTTTCTCTCCTTTATGGGAGGAGTGCAGGGGAACTCTGGTTTGTTGTTTGTTTCTGTGAGAACCAGGACCTATGGGAGGCATTTCTCACCTTAACCCCACAGGTGTTAACCCCACTTACAATGGCAGTGTCCTCAGAGCTGCATCACTTCCCCAAGCCTGGCTCCCTGTAGCATCTCTTAGAGGAATAGTGTTTTCATGCCAGTGCACTTTAGGTGTGTGCTTTTAATCTGCAGGGGGGCTGTGATGTGCTTTCTGCCTAAAGCTCAGCCTGTGCCCGATGGGGACAGCTTGATTGTGACGTTAGTAATTCCCAGCTCTGATGCTGCTAATTATTCACTACACTAAAAAAAAAAAAAAAAAAAAAAAAAAAAAAAAAAACATTTAAAATAGCTGCATCCTAGAGCTTCCCAGAGGTTGTTTACAGTTTGTTAGTGATTTGGACTGAGAGAGACAAAGCTGCCATGTTTAGGACTATGCTGGCTCTCTGAAGACCCCCAGGCAATAAGGTAAAGTGACATCCAGATCCAGACGTGATTTCAGCCTCTCAATCAGTTTGGTGGCAGCACACATCCCCCTCTTATGGGATGGCAGCAATCCCCTGAATCAGTTACATGAAGGAGAGTTATTGTAATGCTGGTGTTTGGTTTATTGTGTAATCTGTCCAATATTTTACCACATACAGTATCAGAAACTTCCTCTCAAGTGGCTTCTAGGGCTGAATTAAAAAAAAAAAAAAGGTCCTGCCTTATAAAGCATAAAGAATTTAGCTTTATCTGACTTTTATTAATGTCACCTGTGATTTCTGAAAGGCTATGTTTGCTTAGAAATTTTATCCTGTAGAGAATATTGACTTCAGTTTGGTTATATTTTGGTATTTTCTCATAGAGGGGGACCAAGTAAGTAATCCTGATTGTCTCTAGAAGTACATATATACATATATGTGTGTGTGTATATATATGTATATATATACATATATATATATATATGTATATACATATTTTTTGGTCCCAAACTGAGGTGAACACATTAATCTTTATTTACATGCTTTGTTTTCTCTCAAAAACCAGTTGCCCAAATTAAAATCTTTATGCTAATATTACTACATATCCCCCCCCCCAGAAAAAAAGAAAAAAATATAAGGACTTTATAAAACTCAGGACAGGAAGGGACTAAAAACCAAATTCCTATTTAGTTCTAAATGTAATGAAATTAAGAAAACTTGGTTTCTAATTGGGGGTGGAGTGGGGGATGGGATGACAAAGCCAAAACAAGTCCAAGCATCAGCATCATTCTTCCTACCCTGCCCCCACCCCACACCCCACCAACAACAGGAGCCCAGTGTGTGTGGTCTGCTGGAAACGTGGCCTGATGTAGGCTCGGTGGCAGCATCCTCTGTCCAGTGAGACGGCACCAGGGACACACTCTGCTGTAGTGGGATTCTGTGTGCCTAGTGGGTTGTGGGGTAGGGTTTTCGGGATCTTCGAGGCTCCTTGTTTAGCTCCACCAGCCTCTCCCAGCGCCTTTCTCAGGGGAAAGGGCTCCATCCAGAGTGGCCCCTACTCAGCTGAGGGCTGTAAACTGTCCTTCTCTGTTCTCTGTCCCTCTCTCGTCGTCTCCCACCTCTCCCTCCTCCCCACTGAACTTGTCATGGGCCCACTTGGGGCTGGTACTGGATTTCCTGAACATGAACCGGCCCCACCCCTGGGGGAAGGCGCCTTGGCCACCACCTCAGCTCATCCATTTGTCACTGCCCTCGCCTTTCCAGTCTTCATGCAAGTGATACTTGCTCTTAGGTGTATACTCTGGGTCCCATTCTTCTTCCCCAGCTTCTCTTTTGAAAATCATTGTTGCTGTTGTTGTTATTGTTACTGGAATAGTTTCCTCTGCCCCAACCTCTCCCTCTGGCTTGAAATTGAAAGGTTCCCCGAGCTCTGCCGCCTGTTTCATTTGGATCCATGAAGTCTTCAGTCCCCAATCTAGATTTGTCAAAACCTGTGGTGCTCTCCTTCCTCTCCTCTGCTTCCTTGGGGTACTCCTCTGCTTTGTAGGAGTGAGGTGACTGGGAGGAGGAGGGGGAGGAGGACCTAGACTGGTCTCTTGCTCTGAGGTGCTTCTGTTTCTTTGATCCTCTGTGGCTTTTCTCTGTCTTTTCAGTTAATCTTTCTCTGGAATCCACCGACTCTCTTGACTTGCCTCTCTTAAGATCTCTCTCCTTAAGTTTTTTATGACGTTCAACATCAAAGCAAAGATCTACAGGATCATCTTTATATTTTCCCTCGGCCTTGTAGCCAGGTTCCCGTGGACTTCTCAGTTCCTCATGAGTCAAACCACGCTTTCTGAATGCACTGGGGGAAATGTCTATCCTCCTGTGTATCTCTGGGCTTTTCTAATTTTAGCTGCTTCTTGTTCACATCCTCTCTTTAGGTATTTAGTAAAGTGTTCGTGCAATGTCATTCCAGAGGATCCAAAGTGATGCTCTTTAACATGATGACAATGGTCACTATGTGCTGGGCAAACAGTTCTGAGACTGAGCTGACTCTATGTGCTGGAAAATGGAACAAAATTCCTGCTCCTTTTTGTTGCTGTGGACTATATCCCGACAAAGCTTCCATTCCTGAGCCAATAAGCCACTGGGTTGTGCAAGGTCCTCAGCGAAGGATTTCATCCAGACATTGGCCTGGGTCTCCAGAGTAATGGAAAAGGAGGACTTCCCTGAGGAAAAGTCTTTGTTTCCCAGCTTATCACGGCTCTCAGAGGTCTTCCTTGGAGGAGGCGATGAACTTTTTTCCTGGACTGCCTTGTATGCAGTCACCTGGAAATTCTTTTCTGGCACAAAGCCCCTGTGACCACTTTCGCTCCTCTTGGACCCTCCACGTTCCTCCTTTCGGGATCTCTCTGTGAAAGGCTCCTCCTCCAACTCCTCCGCTTTCCTCTGCTGTTCCTTCCCTGCTTGCGGGCTCTCCCACTTGCCTGACTTCTCTTCCTCCTGGTTTTTGCTTGCACAGGCTATGACTTTAGACATGCATTTGGGCTCATCATCAAACTCTGGTTCCTTCCTTCCCTTACTTTTGTCCTTATCTTGTTCGTTCATCTCCTCCTTGTGGAAGTCAGCCATCTTTTTCTCAAAGTCATCTTGGAGCTTATACCTTTTGGGCAACTGGCTGCCTTGGAAGGGCTTCTCAGTGTCCATCTTGGGAGCAAATGGATCAGATTTCATTTTGACATCAGTATCTTTCTCCTTCAGCTTCTCTTTATCGGTATTTGTTTGTTTCTGCTCCTTATTCTTCCCATTCTCCATCTTCTGCTCTTCCAGATACCTTTTTGTGTACGCTGCTCCTCCCGGAGCAGTGCTCTCCTCTTTCTGAGATGAACCATATGCAGAGCCAGTGGCTGGTGGACTCTTACCTACAGGGCTCTTTTTGGATGGACTCAAAGACCCAGAGCCATGGTCAAACTGACCTTGGTGTGCCCCAGACTGATATCCAGCACCACCTGACATAGACGAGCCCATCTGGGATGCATTAGAAAGTGGAGGACTAGGTTTTGGCACAGGACTAGGGTGTGGTGACCTTTGCCTAACCACTGGAGGGGGCTTTTGAGAGCTGGGCTTCTCTCCTGGGGACTCAGATCAGAAACTGAGGCCCGTGATGCACATTTAGTGCCATAGGTGGTGGCATCTGGCCATGGCTTTGAGCTCTCAGCCCCTTTTTATATCTTGAGGGCTGCCTCCAGAGAATGTCTGCTCCTTAGCTTTATCCCCCTGGCTATCACCAGCTGCCTGAGATGGCAGGCTATCCTTGGAAGAGGACTTTTTCTCTTTTGTAGACTTTTGCTTAGACGACTCAACTCTGCTATGGTTGGAGGATGACCAGGAAGATGAGGAGTGTCTTAACCTGTCAGAGGATGACTTATCAGAGTTCCTAGAATGGCTCCTGGACCGTGGTGAAGGGGACCTTCTTTCTGGGGACCGGGATCGAGAACAGCCCGGACGAGGGCTGTATGCTTGCCAGTAGTTCTGCCAATTGGAACGGTAGTTTCCATAGCCACCTCGGTTATACTGGCCCCAGGGATAAAAGCCTCGGTTTCGCCCACGGAAGTAATAGGGCCTCCTGTAGCCTCTGTTGTGACCTCGGAAATCTCAATTCTGATATGCTCTGGGGTGATTTCTTTCTCTGTTACAAGCTGGAGAATATGATCTGGAACAAGACCTAGAACTCAGCCTGTGCTTCCTTGAACGAGAGACAGATTGGCTTCGAAAACAAATGAGACCGAGATCTAGATGCAGATCTTGATCGAGAAGAGCAAGACCCAGACTTGGATTTGTTTGTTTTTGATATCTTGGAAGAGTTTACACCTTAGTAGAATTAATGATTCAACTTGAACTGCTTCTGAAAAACACCAGCACCACCACTGGCTTCTCCAATTTACAGTCAGGGTGTAACTCTTGAGCCTCCGAGGTGACTACAGCTGCAGTCTCGCAATGGCGTGACCGGCCCGAACCTCACCCCGCCTGATAGCGTGCCCATGTCAGCACGTATATTTTAATAAAGATTTAACTTAGTATTGGTGGATCTGGAGAGAAACAAATTCATAACATTAACAAATCAGAATGAAAAAAGTAAACTTATATGCACACACATACACACATATATACATACATAAACACAAGCATACATATGTATGTGAATATATACATGCATTTATACACATATACATATATGCCTACATGTATGTAAATGCACAGATATGTAAACACATACATAGATGTATACTTATATACATGTACATATGTATGTATACCTATATCTATATACACAAATGCATATACACCCACATGTAAATGTACACACATATGCACACACATATATACATGTATGGCTATACATATACATGCATGCACATAGCATGCACACATACAAATGTATTCATATATATTCATATTTAAATATATACATGTATAGATATATATCCATGCATACATTCCATATACATTTATACATACATATATGTATACATTTTCACAAATATATACTGATACATTTTTATACATACATATACATATGCATACATAGATGCATGAGCATAATGCACATGCATTCATATATATGAATATATGTATATATATACATATATACACATGGGTAAGTAAAGTAGAATATAAAATCTGAGAAGACTCATATGCATATGTGCATATGTGTGTGCATGTATGTTGTTGGTTTGAGGGAATCAAACTCAGGTCTTCTTGGTGGGTGGCTGGTGCCTTTAGCCTGCTGAGTGATCTTGCTGTTTCTTGAGTTTAGATTTTATTGTTTGGTTGTTTTTGGTGCTGGAGACTGAGCTCCGGGCTTCCTGTTTGCTAATCATATGTTCCACTACTTACAGCACTACCTCCCAGGCCTAACTGCTTCCTGTTATAGGACAAATTTGACAAATTAGGACACATCTATAGAGGACTGACATCACAGAGAAGGTTCTAGAAGCTTCTTACAGAAGCACTGTTGAAGAAATAGGGGTTATTTTCCTGGGAAAGGGAGGATTTGGGGTATGGAATCATAAGAAAGGTCTGTAGATCTCAAACACCCAAAACCAAGAACCACATATTGCTGTTTGAAATGATTAAAACTGAACAGAATTTTAAAGGAGGTTCTAGGTGGTCCCAGCTCATCAGAGGCTGCAGAGCCAGCTAGTATCTCAGTGTAGATCCAGTGTGTTTGTCACCATGGATGCTCTGTTAGCCTCTGTGATCCTCAGGACTTGAATTTCATAAGAGAGACAGACTCATTCAGTACCACAGGGAAGGACTGGATGAGAAAGTCTTCCAGCAGTTGAGCTGAGTAGGTCAGTGTCAACAGGGGAGCGTCTTGTGGCTTCTGTGACAACATTACATGTCAGACCATGGGCACCAAATGCTGGGCCATAGGTCCAGGCCACCTCACCTGATCTGCTCACGACTTTCCCCTGCTGGACTGGCAGAGGCTCAGCTCAACTCTTTTTCAGTTCTTAAGTCAAATCTTGATTTGATGTAAAGCCTCCCTGAACAGAATCATGGTTTATGAATATCATAAAACACTTTCAATTAAATCATGCCCAGAAGTAGTTTCTTTCTGGGGATATAACTTCTGCACATGAACTTGGTCACACGGTGGAGATACCAAAGCCTCCTTTTCCAACTCCTGTTTCAACTTGAGTAAATTCAGACACTCAGCTTACACAGAACAAAACCCTGAAGTTGGCAACAGTGTTTCCCTTGGATAAACCAGAGTGAATCTTTGGCCTGTGTGTTTGTAGGGTGTCTGTATGGTAACGGAATGTTTTCTTAAATACTTGTATGGCTTACAGAGAGTGGAAGCCGTAACCAGTAGGCATTTAAAAAGCCTTTTAGCATCTCCCAAAGAGCCGATGTCTGAAAACTCCAAAGCCAGGGTTAGCTTCCTGAGCATACTCTTCAGTTGTTTTACGAGCTGCCCTGGCCTGAGATCCTAGCTCTGGTTAGGGTAGGCAGAATTCTTGTTTTGTTTTATTATTACTATAATTATAGTATTTATTTGTTTATTTCACACTTCTAAAACGATACTTTCAAACCTCCCAAGGGACCAATGGAGGGAAACAGCATGAATTAAATATGTTAGGACTGTTTCCCAAAGAGATGAAGAGAGGGAGTAACAGGGTCTCTATAGACCGACAACAGGCTACATACTTCAGTCACGTTGGATCGGCCACGTGGCTTTCCGGACCATCCCTGGCAACCATTATATGTTTTTGCTGCTTTTGTTCACTGCCTGCAGCTGAGGATGGCCTTGAACTCCTCACCTTTCTGCCTCTAACTCTTCAGTGCTATAATTACAGACATGCACCTTTTACTGTTTGCTTCATTTATTCTGCAGCTCATTTCTTCCTCTCCCTTCTGCTGTTCAACACAGAACCGGGCGTGTATCACCCGGGCTTTGCAGGGGTGCTTTGTCATGGAAGAGCTCCTGCCCAACCAAGGCTTACTGGTCAGGTGCTGAGCTCTGACCTTGAGAGGAAACCTCCTCTTAGGACTTTTGCCCCAGCTAGGTATCCCTCTCAGGAAACAACTTGGTTTCCTGGCTCCCTGAGAAAGGAATTCTTAATGAATTCTGCTCATGGTCAAGGAAAATTTTCATGGGTGTTGGAAACTGTTGGATGATTAATTTCTTTAAAAATCTCTCTCCTTCCCCCCCCCCCCCGTGTGTGTGTTTAATGTGTGTGTATGTGTACACATTTGTGTGTATATGTACATGATCATATGTGTGTTTGTGTGACTATGTGCACACATGCCCCACAGCATATATATGTAGGTCAGAGGACAACCTTAGCTATACTGTAAGGAAGAACTATAGGTGATGCCAGATGGGGAACTCATATGCATTTGTTAAATAGAGATAAAGAAGGTCACAAAGTTTGGTAGAAGAAACCGGAGATGTCAGAAGCAGGTGTTAGGTATGGGATAGATGTTACATGCCTTTTGAAAAAGTTTCATTCTTCATGGGAAGGCCTTCCTGTGCAGCCAGCAGCTCCAAAGAAAGAGCACCTTTAGGAGACAGCCAGGGTGCTGGATGGGCAGGACAAGGTTGAAGGGTTAGAAAGGGACATATCAGAGGTCTCTGGGTCATGGTAGGGACTGCAGAAAGTCTTGCTGATTAGATGGTCCCTTTGGCTGCTTTGATGAGGAAAAAAACTGGACAAGGACAAGAGTGGCCACATAAAATGTTAGCCAGTGGGGTAGCTGTGCAGAGAACTAGGGGGCCTGAGATCACCCAGGAAGTAAGCTGTGCCCAGCAGAACTCACTCACCTTGGGGTGGCTGCACAGTCAGAGTATAGTGCCCTCCTGTTTAACTGGATCACAGCCTCTGTTGGCCTGGGAGAGAGACTGGGCTGGCACTCTGTTAAGTGGGAAATGAGATTCCTTGATTTAATGAGAGGTGGTTTTGAATCTGGGCACTGGGAGGCCCTGTGTGGCAGTCCATCATCCTCAAGGAGACTCTCAGGGGCCAAGTTTCAAATGACCTTGAATGCCCTCCATAGCATACTTAGTACCATAAGCTGCAAACAGTTCCTCTTGAGCCTTCTTTCTTGCCCCCACAACCTATCGAGCCCCTAACCTTCACCTTGGCTGGTCTGCTTGAGTAGTTCCTGCTGATGGCTATTCACAGGGAAGGGCCTGATTGGATGAGCTTCAGTGGAGATGGTTTTGAAGATCAGCTGTTGCTATCCTTATGTCTCTGACAAAGAGGAATGGCCCCCTTAAGGAAGGACATTCTGGTCCTTAGAGCTGACTTCAGTAAAGCATTCCTTCAGCCCCTTTGAGCGGCTGTAACAAAACTCCATTGTCTGGGTAATTTCTCACGGTTATAGATGGTGGGAAGGCTTGCTGCTGTGTTCTTACATGTCGGAAAGGCAAAAGATGTGGATTTTCTCAAGCTCTTATTAAGGGCACTGCTTCGAGTCACAAGGACAGAGTCCGTGGGACTTAATTACCCCCTCAAAAGGGCTCACATCTTAATTCTTTTGCGCAAGGGATTAAGTTTCAACATGAATTTTGGAGAGACACCAACAGTCAAGCCATAGCAAGTATGCTCTTGCTGAGAGCACACTGCTCAGCGGGTCCCACAGGAGTGAACCCTGGCTCTGACCCATCCCTCTGCATGGTCTGTCTATGCTCACGCTGAGATGGGAAACGTACCTGGAAATCACAGTTACTCGGGATAGGGAGAGTAGTGAGAGATGCTCCTGGCAAGGGAAGCTTGTGTTCAAGTGTGTCACGTCTCCTTGTTACTATGGCAACATGGAGGCAGCTGTCTTTAATGATGCCCAGTTTGTTGTTTTTGTTTCACTGGGTTAGGGCCTTTGCCTGCTTGCCCTTGTATCTCATTGTATCTATATTGTCTGTGTGTTGTGTGTATAAGTGGCACTCACTCACTGACTAAACACTGCTACCAACAGGGGGTCCTTGTCACCTTCACAGCCTTCACAGTTCTTCCTCCTAGAGGCATGTGCGGCTCGCCTCCTTTCAACAGACGAGAAAACTGAAGACCAGAGACCTGTTTTAACTGAAATAACAAGCCAGGGTGATGGTGTGAGGGAACTTAGTTTGTGACCCAGATCTTTCTGGTCTCGAACTGCCTGTTCTTTTATCCCCACTGTGCTCTGGACCTACACTGTGGTGTAAGCCTTATGGGGCAAATCAGTGCGCTGGGTGCTCTTTGAGTGAGTTGGAATGGACCTTCCTCTGCCTATTTCACAGTGATCAGAGAGTAGTGTGACATTTACATGTGAGCTGTCATATATAAGCATGGTCTTTAAATAACCACTTTTCAACTGCAGATGAAGAGTGCCTTTAGTGCAGGGATTGCCTTATCTTTGATATTACCCCCTTCTTAGACTGGCTCCATGAAAACCGTCTAATGTTTATTGTAAGATAAAGTTATAATCTAGGGAGAGGATGAAGCCTTAAAGGGTTTCTGAGTGACTTGCTAAAGAGTATTATGGTTGTAACATTGTTACAGGCAATTTATATTCAGTCCAGGATCAAGACATGGTGCTCTGAGGGTCAGCATGTTTCCCGACAGGCTGTGACTGTCCATGTGCCAACTCTGTAGGCCCAACCACCCGGGCTCTGTGCCCACAGTGCCTGGACAGAAGGGACAGGTAATTGCTCACTGGGCTCCGAACACAAAGGCACATAGTGCAAAGCTGTTTTTCCATAGGCTATCCATTCCAAGTGTATCCCGGTGAGTACTGTGACTAGTCTGTGGGCTTGGAGTGGCTGTGGCATCCTTCCCCCAACTTCATGAGTGGAAAAGAAATGCTTCTTAGATGTTCTCTGCTGAAACCCTGATCTGGAAGCTGCTCTGCTTCTTTCCCAGGATGTGGTCTCTTCAAAAGGAATAAGTTCTGGGGTCTCCTTTACAAGACCTGTGCCATGCCCTTGATTTTGCCTAGATTTTCTGTATCTTCTTTGCCTTTTGGCTTTATCCTCTATTGTTATTCTTGCTATTTTTATCTTTGTAATGTAACATCCTTAAGCAACCTCCTGGTAAAGTTATGGGCAAGAACTGGGAGTGTGTAAAACTCCCATAACCCACTGCTTCAAGAAGGAAACAGCTCACAGCTCACCTGTGGGCTGTGCTCTTAGAGCCAGGAACTAATAAAACCCGAATTTTCCAAGCAACAGCCTCAGACCACCACTTTTGTTAAGATACAATGTTGAAATTACAAAGGCTGTCAAAAATGAATGAAGATCAAACTCCAGTTTTTATTAGTCCCAGCAGACAAGCTTGTGTCTGAGCAACGAGCTCAGAGCAGAGAAGCGGAGAAGCACACACGGTGCACATCCTGCGCCACACACTGGAGCGATTAACACAGAGCTTCTGCCCTCCAGTGTCCCCTGCCTGCTAGAGCTGTGGCGGGTATGTCACGGCCCCTCCAAGTGAGCTTTGCCCGAGCACTGTCTGAGAGCCCTGCTCCTGGCTAGCTTGTCGATCTGGTGCAGGAAGAACTGATAGAAACCCGAAATGAGCACATCTGGCGCCTCCGGGACAAGTTGGTTCATGGTTGAAGGCAGAGGACTCATCTGCCCATGGATGCCTCGTCTTCTCGCGGTTGGCCATCTTGCTGGCCAGTGCATGCCCAAGCCATGAGGAAGAACTGGAAAGGATGTACCATCTCAGCCCTGCTCTGTTACTGAGCATGTGTGAATTTTTCTGCCTCAGCTGGCCTCCACATGCTTAACATTCCAATAAGGCTCCTGAAAGGTTCCTGGGTCCACAGACCCTGTCAGAGGATCGTGGGCAGCTCCCGATAATTAGCTTTAGAAAGCATCCCACCAGCTTTCTGCCTTCTGTTCTCAGATTACCCCCTACACACATCCTGTGCCCCCAGACTCTGAACCCGTACCCCCCCCCCCACCATCATCCAGATTCCCACTTACCTTTCAGGAACTTATCTGAGTGGGATACACTGCTAACATCCACCATCCCTAGTGTAGGGCAGGCATCCCCTTCCTGGCACCTTGGTGGTCGTCCTTTATTCTCACAGGATCAGATTTAATGGGATGCAGCAGCTGAATGCCAATCTCTGCCTGGTCTGCTCTAAGGAATGGTTCATTACCATTTGTGGAACAGGTGGGTAAATGAAGAGCTGGAGGTAACCTGCTGTGGCTGCTCATCACAGGATTGACCTCTTAGCACCCTGCCATCACCTGCTCAACAAAATAATGACTTACAGTGGAGGAGTCGTCCCCAGAACGTACTGTCTTGGAGTGTTAGAAGTGCATTAAAACATGCTAGAAGATGGTCTAGCTTTTATAATCACCAGATGCTGTGGCAGGTAGAATCCTTGTGAAGAGTTCCCTTATGGGAAGGGACAGAGCAATGTCCCCTCATTCTGTTATGTGTAGACTGGAGTACTTAGTCACATTCTGATCTTGGGGCCTGCCTTAGTCAGGGCTTCTATTCCTGCACAAAACATCATGATCATGAAGCAATGTGGGGAGCAAAGGGTTTATTCAGCTTACACTTTCACATTGCTGTTCATCACCAGAGGAAGTCAGGACTGGAACTCAAGCAGGTCAGGAAGCAGGAGCTGATGCAGAGGCCATGGAGGGATGTTACTTACTGGCTTGCTTCCCCTGGCTTGCTCAGCTTGCTTTCTTATAGAACCTAGGTCTACCAACCCAGGGATGGCACCACCCACAGTGGGCTGGGCCCTCCCCCCTTGATCACTAGTTGAGAAAATGCCTTACAGCTGGATCTCGTGGAGGCATTTCCTAGGCTTCTTTCTTCTGTGGTAACTCCAGCTTGTGTCAAGTTGCCACAAAACCAGCCAGTACAGGGTCCCAAGCTTCCAGAGCTGTGATAAATACATGCCCCTTGTCTAGGCCAGACAACCTATTGTGTTCTGATGTAGCCACTTAATCTGAGTCACGCACTTTGTGCTGGCCATTGTACGCAGCGTGGGAAAAGGTACTCCCCCCACCCCCACACACAGACTAAAGCTTTAGTGTTACTGTGCTCTCTCCTGCCAGCTCCAGGGCACATTTGTCCCACCCCCTGTGGAACAGCTTCTGGTCTGCTCACCCTCAGAGCCCTCTCTGCAAGCTTTGGCCTGACATTTCTTCCTCATACCAGAAGTCCAGGCTGCATGTGAGTAGCATTGCCTCAGCCCAGACAAGTCTGCCCTTCTAGAACTTTTACCCTCTCCCTCTGTGTTGGTTTGAATGGCAGTGGTCCCCACAGGCCCATAGGGAGTGGTACCATTATATTATAAGGTGTGGCCTTGTCGGAGGAAGTAGAGATGGGTTTTGAGGTCTCCGATGCTTAAACCAGGCCCAGGTCCCACTCTCTTCCTGCCAATCCAGTGTGGGAACCCTCAGCTACCTCTCCAGCACCATGTCTGCCTGCACACTGCCATGGTTTCCACCATGAGGATAATGAACTGAACCTCTGACCTGTAAGTCAGGCCCAATGAAATGCCTTCCTTTTTAAGGGTTGCTATAGTTGTGATGTCTCTTCACGGCAATGAAACACTAAGACACCATCATCAGCTGCAGAAGGCTCATTGGCTTGGCAGATCTTCTTGGAGTAGAGTTCAAATCCAAAGTTTGAAAGAGAAGTGGAAGGAGTGCCCTTCCAGGAACTGTCAGGCCTTGGCCCCTATAGATTGGCCAGAGAGGAGCCCTTTGTAGGCATGTGAAGATGAGAAGAAGCCCTTTTGTAGGCATGTGAAAATAAGCTTCCAGCCTCCCATCTCTAGCCCTCTCTCTTTTCTCTTCTGTTCTTGCATAGTCCTCTTGCTTTCTGATGCTGTCAGAAGGAGGGTTTGTGGTTTACCTTTGAGTGTGTTGTGAGTAATTTACCAGGGTCCCCTCCAACACTGGTTGGTCCATAGGTGCCCAAGCTCTTGAATCTCCCATGTGGACTGTTAGGTTCACCCACCTCAAACAGTGCTGGAAGAACTATGACCCGGGCTCAGCTGGAGAGTGCAGATAAGCCAAGATGAGGCTTGGAGTACTCCAGGGACTCAAACGCACAGCTCCCAGGACCCTTCTCGTTGACTTGGATGAAAAACTGGGATGGCATGGGTTTATCTGTGTGCTCTACATCCATTTTTCTGTTGTTATTCTAACCAACATGGTATATACCACCTCACTGGACATTAAAAGAACTCACTAATGTATATGTTAGTGTGTACATGCATACAAAATGCCAGAACAGTGTCTGGCCCCCGAGTCATGTGTATGTCTAGTGGATAGAGGCATGTTTGGTGCTATGCATGAGTATTTTACAAGCCTCTTGCTCGGGTCTGAATCCTCTTGTTTCTTGCTGGCTCAGGTGTGAGTCCTCATCTGTTTCTAGCAAGCTCAGGTGTGAATCTTCGTCTGTTTGTTGCTGGTTCTATGGCTTTGGTGTCTCACTTGGTCTCTTTTCAGTCAGATACAATACAATAAAGATAGATGACCACACATCGAGTATACAAGGGCCCAGAACAAAGGCTTGCACACGGCAGCAGCTACGTGAACACTTACTATAGCCGATGTTACCATTTCTTCTTGTACTCACTGGCTCACTATGTGGCCCTCTGTGTCCAAAGGGGGCAGTCATCTGCCTCATGGAATTTCAACAACAGAGTTAGAACCACTGGCTCATGCACAGAGAGGGACGCTAGCGTGTGGACCGTTTACAGAGACCTGCTACCTGGCATCATGTGAGGTCAGAGGCTGAGTAATTTTCATCCTGGGTGATTATTAATTTGGTGATACTGTGAAAAGAGGCACCATGAACTACACTGTCACATAGCAACTAAATGACACTTGGAAACCTGAAAGGTAAAGGCTTATTAATGCAGGAAAATCACAACATTCTTGGGAGACTAAGAGCAGAGCCATCAGCTGTCAAGTGATTTAATCTCTCCCTCACACTGTGAGTGGGAGAGGCATTTTGCTAACTGTTGTCGCACATGTGATGTCCAGATTCAGGTGGTCAGGGAGAGAACAGTGTCTTCAGAGAAGTCTTCCACTTTATCTTTGTTTTGAGATGTGGGAGGGAAAGTCCACATTTCTGAGAGCCTTAGGCATGGCTGCCATTGGAAAGTAGGTCTGGAGGTCCTGTGCATTTAAACAGCTCAAAAATTATGTGTTCTTCCAAGCTGCTTTGTTACTTACTGTGAGAACAACATCAGCTCTCATCACAGAATAAGACAGGGCATGGACTTGTAAACCTTCTGGGCAGCAAGATACCTTTCAACGTGTGGCCTGAAGCCAGGGGTTCATCTATGACCCAGGGCTCAGCAAGTACAAGCCAAGCCATAGAATTGAATCACTGGGAGACACTTACAACCAGTGTCTTGGTTCCTTCACAGGAGTATTTGCCTGTGGAAATTGTTCCTTTATCTACAGGGCTATTAAAACGCTGGTCAGCAAAGTGGTGCAGTGTATTGTTAATGGGTCATAATGCTGTGGACACTGTTAATTTCATTTGACAGACTAGAAGTGGCTGGAAATGACCTTCTATCTCCCAGTAAGAACGGTGCTTGCTAAGTGATGTTCCCTAGTGTGTGGAGTCTGAGGTAATTTAGGCATCTGTGCTATATTTAGCATGGTATTAAATGAGTTTTCAGGTGTTCCTTGCTATAAATAGGGAAATAAGTGTATTTTTATGGTCTTCATGTGGAGAGCCACTTTCTGACCTGGGCAGTGTCTAGGCATGTGGAGGTGTGTGAGGCTAGACCTGGCAGGAAATTTAGAGTGAGTATAGTCAGGTCAACACCAATTTCAGGCTCATGGGGGTGTTGCCTGCTGTTGGGTTCTGTCTCTGCCCTTAGCTGTGAAGCTCTTGTTCTGTGGAGTGGTGTTAGCTACACCCTGACTATGGCCAAGTATCCTCTCAACAAGACAATCGATCATTGGCCTAGGGCTTTGCACTTAGTCCACTAGGGAAACAGCAGGCTCATGTGCACAGGCAGTTTTGCAAACTTAGCACGCTCAAAACTGCCTGAGGAGTCTGTGAAAACACCATCCTGAGCCTTGATCCAGAGACCCAGTAGCTCTGGGGTGGGAACAACAACAACAAAAAGATCTGAATTCCTCCCATAGACCAAGGGAATATGGTCTTGCTGGTCTGTTTGGACACATACGAACTAACCTCCTAGAGATAGCCTTACAGCCGTTGATCTACAGTGTTTATCAAGTGACTGCCGAATGCAGAGGGAGCAACTCTGAAATGACTGGACTGTAATTTCCTCAGGTCAAAAAGCATGTGTGAAGACAAGTTCAAACTAGCATAGCACTGGAAGCGAGAGAGATTATAGCCAAGACCCAGGGGGCAGGGTCTGGGGCAACCGAGGTGCAGTTATAAACACTGGGTGGTGCAGAAGCAATGCTAAGGTTGATCTTGGAGTGGGTCAACCAGTGTCGCTCTGGAGTTTGCCCTGCTGACTTGTTGATGTAACCATCATAAACAATACAACTGTATCAGTTCCCTTGCTGATGCCCAAGAGGACAAAACACTTGGTAAGAAACAACTTCAGGGAGGGAGCATTTACTCTGGCTTACAGTTTGATGGGCTACAGTCCATTGTGGTGGGGACATAATGACAGCCAGAGCTTGAGGCGGGTAGCCACAGCGTGTATCTGCTATGCCTGTGGTGGGAAGGCAGAGAGCCAACACAGCAGGCATCAGAAGTGTTCAAACCCTTCTTTGGGAAACATTTTACATGTAAATCACAGGAGGCCCTAAGAAGGCCTGGCTTTGCCTCAGAGCCCAGGATGTGCTAGGTTGTGTGTAACCCCCCAGGACTGGGTACAACACACCTGCATATTCAGTGTTGGTTGGCTGAATTAAAATACTGGATGAATAAGTTTCTGAGGGATTGTTGCCAGATGTGTAGACTGTGGAAGTCCTGCTGCTGACTATGGCACAGTGTCGCATGGGTGCTGGGTCCTGCTATAGGCACTTACGGACGTTAGTCCATTGTTAATATCATAACTGAGCCAGTTGTGTGATGTTCACTGGTCATTGTAGCACTTGAGGGTCTAAGATAGGGCTAGCTATTGTAAGTTCTAGAACAGCCTAATTTACATAGTGGATTTCAGGCCACTCTGCGCCATTAGTGAGACCTTCCTTCAAAAGCTCAACTCTAAACCGAACAGGAACCCCATTGTATCTGAAGGCATTTCAAGAGAGAAGGTGGTTGCCCTAGGTCAGCAGTGGGCCTGGGACTCTGAAGAGAGCATTTTAGACTTTAAGGCAGAGTCTGTGTTCTGGGTGACTCCTCTCTGTGGGATGGACTTGCTGGCAGGCAGTGAGCAGCTACTCCCTCTCTTCTCATTTCTGCCCAGACACTGAGATTTACAGATAGGAACATGTTTCTACCGGTTTTCTATAACTGTCACAGTAGAATGATCAGGCACAATCTCGTAGTAAAAACAGAAAACATAGCATCAACAAAATCAAGTGTGATGGTTGAATGGCAATTACTCACGTAGGCTTGGACATTTGAACACTTCGTCCCCAGTTGGTGGCACTGCAAAGGTGCTGGGTCCCGCTACAGGCACTTGCAGATATTAGCCTGTAATTCAGGAGGTGTGGTCTAGATAGAGGGTGAACATCACTGGAGGTAAGCTTTGAGAGTTCAAAGTTATCTCTGCCTCACGCTTGGGGTTCAAGACATAAGCCTTCAGTGGCTGCTCCAGCCACTGCCTGCCTGCTGCCATGCTTCCCACCATGATGGTAGTGGGCTTTCATCTCTCTGAAACCGTCAGACCAAATAAACTTGTCCTTCTATAAGTGGTGTAGACCATGGTGTTTTATCAATGCGAGAAAAATAGTTAATACAGAAGAATGACTGACTGTTCTGAGGAGCAAGTGTATTAGTTACAGATGGACTATGGCCCCCAGACTGCACCCCTTCCCGTCCTTATTTCTGTTCATACCCTTCAGCTCTTCTGTATTCAGAAGTGTCTTCCTCCAGATAAGAAGGATGGAGGTTTCATTATACGAGAAAATCGTGGAACAGAAGTCTTTTTCTGGGAAAAAAGAAGAAATGAAAAATATGCAGCTATAATCTTAATGGCTCTTTCCTTATGGTGCTGGGATCCTGGGCTAGTAGGGTAGGCAAGGCTGGGAGTTATGGGGGGGGGGAGGTGGAAGAGAGGAGGAGGAAGGATAAAGGCAGTAGACCCTAAAAGTGTGCCTTAGCAGGTAAGGCAGATCTTTCTTCTGAGCTCTTGAGAATTGTTCCAGAAGAGGCCACAGGTCACAAGTCCAAGAAGTCTGGGGGTGTGGGCGGGGAGCATAAAATAGCATTTATGTCCCCATACTTTGACAACATGTTCTGAAAGAAAACACAGCACGAGAATAATGCACAGAGTGTCATAGAGCAGGTCAGGTACCTTATCCCAAAGCTGTATGTGCTCCAACACTGCCATAACTAGGTGATCAGCAGTGAGCTCCCAGTTGACATCTCCTACCCAGTCACACCAAACTCTGAATCCACATTCTGTGCCCTGCTCTAATATAAGTGACACCTAAGGATCTCCTTGTGTTTCTGATATGAACAACAGATAAGCATGCACACACACAAAAGAGGCACAAAAGGCAAGCAGAGAGGAGGAAACCTCAACACACGTGTCCCTGGCTTCTTCTAGAGAGTGAGAGGAGGCGTGCACCTTCAAGAGAAATGTGCATCCAGTGAACACAAACATCACCCCCTGGAGATCTTCCCACTTCCCACTTGTCCCATACTGGTTTACAGCCAGGCGGGTTTGTATCTTTAGTCCTTTCCTGGCCACAGGCTCCTTGCATTTCCCTTCCATGCTTCCCTGTCCCTAGTTTGTCTCCTAAGCTTAGAATACAAAAGAAAACTACATCAAAGCTGAAACCTTCTTGCCACACATGATACTGTAACAAAAGTGAAAGTGAAAAGGGAGCAAGTAAAATGTTTATCACATAAACCTGAGGTCTGCTGGGCTCCCTGGCATCCACCTAGTGTGGTGGTATCTACAGTCTTAGTGCCTGGGAGGCAGAGATAGGGGGCTCCCTGGGGCTTGGACTCTAGTCAGTCTAGCCAAATCACTGAGCTATCGGATCAGTGAGAGACCCTGTTTCTAAATAGATAAATAAATAAGTAGACAAACAAACATGGTTGTTCTGTAAGTAAAGGCTGCTACTGCCAAGCATAAAGACCTGAGTTCAAATCCCAGGGTGGGCATTATAGAAGGAGAGAGCTGACCCCCAAAGTTATCTTTTGACCTCCACATGCACATGGCATGTGTCACCCCCATACACAAAAACACTCTTTTTATATGTATAGAATAATGATGACATTAGACCACTCATAAGAAAAAAGTTGAGGTAGGAAAGTATTTGCAGAACACATGTCTACTAAGGAGCTTGCATCTGGTGTGTCAAACGGACCCTTACCACTTGATCAAAAAGACAAAATAATACAAACAAAAGCTGGACAAACACTTGAATGGTCATTTGTCTAGAAAAGATGCACAAGAGGCCACCAAGCACTTGGAAGAATGCTCAGTGCTATTAGCCTTTGTGGAAAATCCACACTGAGATCTCAAGTTGACGTTCACTAGGGCGGTGCAGCTTTATTTCTGTCGCTGTGAAATCTCCACAGTCAAGAGTGGGGAGAAATGAGCGCACGCAAGCATGCTCACTGACTTCTGCTCATCTCAATGTCTTTCCTCTCCTGTAATTTAGGATCCTCTGCCTATGCAATAGCTGGACTTTGCTTCGTCATAGGTTCTTTTTCTCACCCTTTATCCCCTGGTCTTACCCCCATCACTAGGTAGGAGAGAAACAAGGATAGAGGGAAGACAAAGAGATAGAGACCCTT
The DNA here is from genome assembly GCF_963924665.1 of Micromys minutus. NCBI lineage: Eukaryota > Metazoa > Chordata > Mammalia > Rodentia > Muridae > Micromys > Micromys minutus. Next base: position 89,940,855 of record NC_137969.1, on the reverse strand, counting down.
AAATCTAATTCTTCCTACATGTTTTTTCTTTGAGCATGACTACTAACAAACAGCAACTGATCCCCCCTATACGACCAACACAACCCATTCATGGGGCTCTAGCAGTCACATATTCTCTGAAAAGATCCCAGAATTCCAAACATCACACAAACAGAAACTATCTGTAGCTGGCAAAAACCACATCTCTGCTTTATCATGGGCCAAATCAGTCAGCTGCTGCAAAGCAACCCCATGTCCCCACACATGGGATTAAACCAAAAGGACATTCTTTTTTTTTTTTTTTTTTTTATGACTTTATTTTACAAAACAAAGATAAATGTACAGATTTTAAACATTTTTTGCTTAAAATTATACTTTTTTGTCAGTACTGTTTTTTCAGACATTAAAATAATTTTTACATAAAACCATGTGAATATATTTTTTTTTAGTCAGTACTTGATTTTTTTCAAGGGCTTGACAGTATGCATTGAAAACCTAATAGTTACAATAAGCTTAAAGTACATGCAAAACAAAACGCAACATGGAAATAGTCAAAGTCTTCTTGTTTGTAAATATATGTATATATTTTTTTGTTTTCTTTATTTCTTGGACTTCATACAGTCTGTGAGTTGTTTCTGGGGGAGTGCAAGCCTCTGGGGTTAGCATCCCACTATCAGTGACTGCATATTATGTCTGTTCTTTTGTGACTGGGTTATCTCACTCAGGATGATATTCTCTAGATGCAGCCATTTTCTTAAGAATTTGGTTAAGTCATTGTTTCTGGTGGCTGAGTAGTATTCCATTGTGTATATGTACCACAATTTTTGTATCCATTCATCTTCTGAAGGACATCTGGGTTCCTTCCAGCTTCTGGCTATTATAAATAGAGCCGCTATGAACATTGTGGTGCATATATGTTTGTTGTGTATTAAAGTGTCTCTGGGGTATATGCCCAGAAGTGGAATAGCTGGGTCTTCAGGTAGTACTATATCCAATTTTCTGAGGTATCGCCAGACAGATTTCCAGAGTGGTTGTATTAGCTTGCAACCCCACCAACAGTGGAGAAGTGTTCCTCTTTCTCCGCAGCCTCACCAGCATCTGCTGTCATCTGAGTTTTGGATCTTGGCCAATCTGACTGGTGTGAGGTGGAATCTCAGGGTTGTTTTGATTTGCATTTCCCTGATGGCTAAGGATGGCTCAGCCGTTAAAGGCTAGGCTCACAACCAAAAATACAAAAGGACATTCTTATATTTCTGTGTGTGTGTGTTTTTAATAACCCAAAATTTGAGAATTCTCACTTCATAGTGCTGCCCTCACTGGACTGGGACTTTATCCGTAGTTAATTTAAATTAAGATAATTTAATTAAGATAAGCTTGTATAGACATACTCATAGGCCACCCAGATACAATCTCCTACTGAGAAGTCTCCCCAAGCGATTCTAGATTGGGTCAAGTTGATAGTTTAAAATTCATGGTCACAGATGGTGACATGAAAGGCAGGTCACAGTAGAGCTTGGTAGAGGAGCAGAGGGCACAGGCAGACACACTGCACCAGAACCTTCATGTGCTGTAGGAATGTAAAATGTACAGCTACCTTCACAATGGCTGTTCTTATGTTGAGACAAGTTCTCCCTACAAAGCCCTGGCTGGCCTAGAACTTGCTATGCAAAGTTGTCTGAGAACTCACAGAGATCTACCACCTGCCTCCTAAGTGCTGGGATTAAAGGTGTGTACTACCCTTAGCTCTTTTTATCTCTTTAGTTATGCACATACTTGTGTGTCTGTGTGTGGGTATGTGCACTGGTGCAGGTGTCTGTGGAGATCGGAAGAGGGTATCAGATGCCCTGGATCTGTAGTTACGGGATGTTATGAGCCAACTCAGACCCTCTGCAAGCGCTGTGCGCTCTCTCAACTGCCGAACTGTCTCTCGATAACCAGGAGGAGTAGCTTTAGAAAACAGCTAAGGGGTTGTTTGAAACACAGTCTCAGATCACAGCAGTGCCAGCTGCGTACCCGAAAGAATAAAATGCATGTTCGCTCACATACTTACCCTCAGATGCTCACAGTATTTCACAAACATAGCAGCCAGAGTCAAAAGGGAAGGTAAAACCAGAAATGGCTGGCTATTAACTGATATGCAGACAGATGAATGTGGGTGGCCCACATGATGGAGTACTATTTAGCCAGGAAAATGTGCATAGTGTGAGGGAAGCTGTCACAGAAGACATATCGTGTGATCTGTATAAATGCCTTCGGCGGATGAATTTGTGGAGACAGAAAGTGGTTGTGTATGGTAGGGGAAACTGGGAAGGGATGGAGAGGGTCTGACGGTGGGTATGCGATTTCTCTTTTGAGAAATGAAAATGCCCTAAACCCTATGGGTGCACAACTCTGAAAATATGCTTTAAAAACAGCGAGTTTTACATTTCTGATGGAGGCACTGTGTGTGTCTTAGAGGTCCTATCAATGAGATAAAGCACCGTGGCCAAAATCTACCTGGGGACAATGGGGTTTATTTCATCTTACTGCCATCATCCTTCCTGGCCCTCTGCAGATTCACTGTCATAGCTGTTTGTGGTGGAACCTCGGTTGGCTCCTCCTTACTGTGTTGTTCTAAAGCACCAGGCTGTGTCTCACTTACCATCCAGAGCCCGAGGTAGCATGGCACTTGGCACACAACAGAACTTGGAAGGTTCAGAGCTTGAATGTGCACTGTTGTGGGCATGTGAACACACACTTGGCTAGTGGCCTCAAGCATGGGGATACAGACACAAACACACACATACACACACACATACATACACACACACATACACACACACACTTGACACATATAAAATGGCTTCTTTCTTGCTACATGTGTTTGAGGTGCCAGCTGCACTGGGTCTCATCTACCTGGACCCTGCCTAACACTCCACTGGTCCCAGTTACCTACTATCACAAAGTCTTCAGCTTGAGATGTGAGGCTCTCCCGGGGTCTGGACACTCTGCCAGGGAGCACAGCTCCTCTACCAGGGAGCACAGCTCTAGTTGCGGGCCTTCTCATTGGGTCCACACTCTGCAGTCTGGCTTGTGGAGCACTTGAGGAGTACTGATGGAGTACTCATGGGGCATTCATGGAGCACTCACATATCGTTCTTCTCTTTGTCTCCAGCCCTTCTGTATGCCACCATCTTTGGGAACGTGACAACCATTTTCCAGCAGATGTACGCCAATACCAACAGGTATCATGAGATGCTCAACAGCGTCCGGGATTTTCTGAAGCTCTACCAGGTGCCCAAAGGACTGAGCGAGCGGGTCATGGACTACATTGTGTCCACCTGGTCCATGTCCCGAGGCATCGACACGGAGAAGGTAAGAGTGGGAGACTCTGCCGTACCACCTGTCCCCTAGCTTTCTTTCCCCAGCGGGCTGGGCTCAGAACTCTCCAGGGACATCTGGGATTCTCAGGCCCTTCTTCCAAGGGTTCAGATGGCTTCTCTGTTGTCTCTACTGAAGGACCAGAAATGTAGAGCCATCATTTAAGAAATCAAAGGCACAGTATATCTCCTGGAGCACAGGGAACAGATGTCCTACTGTCTTGGGCAGTGGCGAGATGAAGACCCTGAACAGGAGGCTGTTTCCTTTTGTCCCAGGTTCCTAGATGGCCCCTTGTTTGCCAACTTTGCCTTTTAAAAAGAAACATTGATACTTTTTGTTCAGCGCTTAAAAAAAAATATGATTGATCTTTGTTATATTTGGTCCTCCCCTTACAGTGAGTTTTACATTTTTATAAACGCATGGCATCTCCTAAGGCTCACCTCTCTCCATCCTCTCGGTCCTGATAAGAATCCCAATGTGTTGCCATTAAAACTAGATCCTGACCACCATCCCTGGCCATGAGCACTGAGCGTGATGGACAGGCTCAGTAATTACCCTGGTGAGACTATGCCTCAGACAAGTCCAGGCAACAGGGGCACAACTCTGCCTTAGTCATCAGCCGGCGACTGCTGCTCCATGTGACAGGCGGTAGCCGACCCTCCTGAGCACTGCCGTTCTCCAGCAGTTGTCTTCCTCCAGATGCATGTCAGGAAAACACAGAGAGAGCAGAGAAAAGGCGTAGAGGGCTCATTTATGGTTATCTTTGTGTCCCCCACTCCCTCTAAGACAGATCCTGTAGCCCAGGTTAGCCTGGCAGTACCTCCCTTGTTCTGAGGTTTCAGGTCTGTGCCACCACACCCCTTATGCATGCTAGACATGCTCCGAGACATGTCCCCAGCCCCCACTTTGTGTAGCTTTTTTCACCAAAGAATTAGGAGAATGGAAGCACTGTGGCAAAAGTGCCTATGGACACATTGAAATCCAGATTGACCTGGGCTGCGAGATCAGCCGCCTGTATTCCCGTCTACCTCTATGTGAACATACACGGAGCACTGGCCTGAGGAACGCTCCGTTCTGCCCAGAAAGGCCTGTTGCCTTGGGTCTGTCTGTCTGTCTGTCTGTCTGTGAGCCATGACAAAGCCACCACAGCACCAGCTTCCACTCTTTGAATGTGCGATGAGAACAAATGTTTTCCGGGTGTGGCAATTCAGAGCAGGAATCTCAGACTTGGGAGGTGGAGGTTGGGCATCTGTGAGTCCGAGGCCAGCCTGGGCTACATGGCAAACGGTTTTGAGGGAAAAGCAGGAAGAACCAATGTTAATTTGCACAACTCTTACCCACTGTACCCGTGTAGCCTTCACTTCCTCCTGGGGACGGTGTGGCAGTATAGAGCAGGAATCTCAGACTTGGGAGATGGAGGGCCAGGCTAACACTGGGATCTGAACCTGGTTTCATCTGGTTCCAAAACCTGTTCTTTTCCTATCCTCCTCCTCCTTTAACTTTTTAAACTACATTTTTCTGTGTACATGTACGTGCAAGTGTATGTGCATGTGTGAGTGTGCAAGTGTGTGCATCTATGTGTACATCATGTGTGCATGTGGTGTGTGCATCTGTGTGTACATGTGTATACATGCATGTGCACATGCATGTGTGTGGATATATATGTGTGTATGCATGTGTATATGTGTGTGTCCATGCGTGTGTATGCATATGTAAAAGTGTGTGCATGTGTGTGCACCTGTGCTTGTACATGTGTATGTGTCCATGTGTGTTCATATGTGCATGTGTCTGCATGCACGTGTGTGTGTGTGTGCATGTGTGTGTATGTTATGTCGTGGTATGTCTTACTGGAATCTGTTCTTTCCTATCATGTGGATCTCAGGGATGGCATTCAGGTCCTCAATTTTGGTGGTGTGGCTCTAGCACCACCGAGCCATCTTGCAGGCTCTGCCTCTTCTAGATGTAAAGCATGCTCTAGAAGGAAGAAGGATGAGGTTCACACTTCCTACATGGGCGGGGCAGGGATTAGCCCCGCTTGGCTCCTGGCTCTGCCAGCTTCCTGCCCAGCTATGCCTGTTTGCCCTGCTCAGCACTGGCAACAATGCCTGCTGGTTCTCTGGGTGCCTGGCAGCCGATGGAGCAGAAAGATCTTTGATCTTTGCCCTGAATCTCCTTTTTCCCAGGCACTAGAATGACTCTGTAGATCCTGCTGGCTGGGAAAAGCCCTTCCCTGTCCCCTTCTCTGTCCCCTTCCCTGCAGGGCTGGGCAGGGAACTGCCTGGAACACTGCATAGTCAGCTTGCATTCCTGCCCTAGTCACTGCTTACATTCCCAGAGGGCTTTGGGGCCTACCTTAGTTCCAGAGACCCAACCATGGCAGCTCATGACAGCCTGAGGAAGGAGGCAGCAGTTGCCGAGGAAAGAAGCAACACTGAAGCCCCTGCTTCCCTCTCTGTTCAATAACTGGCCAGTGACTTTGTGCACATCATGTGTCTCTCTTGCCCCAGGTCCCACACTTGGAGCACATTGAAGTCAAATGACCTTTAAGGCCACATGGCCTTTGTGGCCTTTGGGCTACCCATGGCCTCCTAGGCCATGAAAACTCTGTAATGAGAATTAAATAAGGACCCCAAGTACCTAGGTGCCAGGCCTAATTAACACAAGCAGCATGGGAAACCTCACAAAATCCCACACGCAGAAGGGAAGACTTGGTACCAGGAGCCAAGCACTCACTGTTCAAGGCCACACATTCGGTGTGCAATGAGAGCAGGACTGAGTCCAGAGCCTCAGGCTCAACACTGATGTACAGCCCAGAGAGGCTTCTCTATAGCCACAACTCTCAAGAGTAGCCTCTCAAAGCCAGGCAATTGAGAGGGCAGTCCTAGAGAGTAGGAACTCATGGCTGAAACCCTGCCTCAGAGAGAGGGTATGTTACCTTTCTGCTCACTCCAGTGTAGAGCTTGCAGATAGGAGCAACCATGGAGGAGCAGCCCAGCCCAGAGTCGGCCACCATCTCCTCTTCAGACACCCTCTGTCCCCCTCTACCTTCTTCATGGGAGCTGGAATCCGTGTTCTGAAAATGATGTTACCTCATGGCCAAACCTTATGCAGAAGCAAGCATTTAAATGTGATTTCACCTGGAGGATTTACCTTGGTTCTGCTATTAAGCACTGCTTGGACCTGATATGTTCCCTCTCCCTTGAGATCTACAGCGACCTGACCCGTGTGTCCTGGCTCCCTTACAACCCACGTGCAAAAACCCCTCAGATTACCACATTTGAAGTAGTCTTGTTTGCCATGATCTTGGCCAAGGCTTTGTGCCAAGAGATTTTCTTTGAAAAGTAACACATATTTCTTCGTCCATTCTTCCAGAAACACATGAACTTTCTGACCATTTTGCAACTCAGAGCAGAGATAGGGATGTATCTTAGACAGGAAAGTATCTTAGCTTTGCAGTGAGTGTTTGTAGTCTGTACTTTACAAGAGGAAATCACGGAGTAGTTAAATCACTTGGGGAAGAAGTAGCTGGGTGTTTAATCACAGGACCTCTCCCTCTGTTCCACCTCCACATGGACACTGAAGACAGGACTGAAACCATCCAGGGCAAGACTGGGTAGGGAGGCTGGTGGAGAAGCCCCATCTGTAGAGGCAAGTGGTTGGTTTTAAGATGGGAATGGGGCCCTGGAAGGTTCCCAGCACCAAAAGAAGGAGCCACTGAATGATCATTGATTTCATGACCCCTACTTGACTAGCAGAATAGAATAGGAAAAGCTAATTCTTGCTCTGAAAAGCTGGGAAATTTTTCATTTGGTAGAAAAAAAATGAGATCCACATGGACTGCAGTTTCTAGTTTGGTTTTTAGACGGTACAAGTCATGCTTGGGACACAGCCTAGACTGTCAAGTGGTTGTCTGGCATGTTCAAAGCTCTGGGTTTCCTCCTCAATACCATGGGCGAGGTTGGGATGCTACAAGTCAAATGGCAGCCCATTGGCTTTGCAGAACCACTTGGCATTGGGATTAGTTAGTCTATGACTGGGCTTTGATGCCAAGCTTCCTAGTGTGGAAGCCAAAATGTACCAATTCCTGGCTGGGAGCTTTGGGTTTCCCTGTGTCTCAGCTTTCCTGTCTGAGCTGAAATAATTAAAAGCACATTCTAGAGTTTCTGTGAGGACCAAGTTAGCAAATGCACACCAAGCTTTCAGTGTAGTTATGGCCCCTTGTTCTCTGTGCTTGCTGTCTCCCTTATTGTCCTTGGCAATTGCTACCATGTTTTATTTATTTTGTCACTTGCCTCTTCCCACCAGACGGTTAAGTTCCATGAGGGCCAGTACTTTTGTCTAGGTGTTCTTCAACTAACACATCAGTAGAGCCTAGTATCTGATGCTCCATGGATCCTTCCTCCTCTTCCTTCTTCTCTTCCTTCTCTTCCTCCTCCTCTTTCTTTTCCTCCTTCTCCTCCTCTTTCTTCTCGTCTTCCTCTTCCTTTTTCTCCTCCTCCTCTTCTTCTTCCTCTTCCTTTTTATCCTCCTCCTCTTCCTTTTCCTCCTTCCTTTCCTTCTCCTTCTCTTCTCCTCTTCCTTCTCCTTCGTTGTCACTGGCAGATCTCATGAAATGTATCTCCTTAAATACCACCCCATACTCCCTTTATCAGCAAGTCCTGCCAACAATGTAGTCAGAATACAATCTCTAGTCTGATGTGACCCCCTTATGGTATAGAATGCTAGGCAGTTTCTTCCAGGTATAATTTTTGTATCTGTTAACCAACTAACTATATATTTCCAAATGATCAGGAGAGACTGTTTAGAATGTTCTCAGCATAAAGAATTGATAAATAAAGGGGATAGACATTGTTCATGTATGTTCATTATTGTATGCATGTCAAAATATCATGGTGTACTCCTTAGACATACATACATACATACATACATACATACATACATACATACATACATACATGCATACATTTGATTTACTTGTTTGTGGAATTAATCTGAACATAACCACTTCTTGCTAGCTGCATTGAACCAGCCCAGGCCAAGCACCCTCACTGTTCCCTTTGACTCTTGTGTTGCCACCCAGGATCAAAGCTCTCTAATCCCACTCTGGGTTCTCAGCTAACATCGGTCCCCTGATCTGTGTCTCTGATCATTGTCTGTGACTTGGAAGTGTCTCACATGCTCAGTGTTTTCTTTGCATGGTTGTCTCCTAGGCCTTCCGCTGACCTGGGTGGACTATTATTGCTACAGAGCTTTTGTGTTTGCTAGCCTTCTGGAATATTCTATTTCCACAGGGTTCACTCTGACACATTCTAAAGCTGTCAGATCTCCTCAGAGAACTTTCCCATGCCCTAGACTCTCTTAGCCCTGACTTTCAGACCTGCATCCTGAGCATTCGGCAGACACTGGCACTGAAACATAAGACTATAAATGTGCAGTCTGGCCTCATGTACTGGCCCGTTCCTGGGGTGCTGAGGGAAGGGGGCTGTGGAATGAACTTCACACTGTCTCTTTCTTGTCTGGCCAGGTCCTGCAGATTTGCCCCAAGGACATGCGAGCTGACATTTGTGTACACCTGAACCGAAAAGTGTTCAAAGAACACCCTGCCTTCCGGCTGGCCAGTGATGGCTGCCTGCGGGCTTTGGCCATGGAGTTCCAGACAGTGCACTGCGCCCCAGGGGACCTCATCTATCATGCTGGGGAGAGTGTGGACAACCTCTGCTTCGTGGTCTCAGGCTCCCTGGAGGTGATACAGGATGATGAGGTGGTGGCCATTCTAGGTATGTGCAGCCTAATTTGATGTACTCCTGGTATTGTGTTTGGGGTTGTCTTAGTCACTGGACAACCACATTTAACCAGAGATTTCTCCTTGGGGCAGGCTCATTTCTCCATCTACTCATCCATCCAACAAATGTTGGAGTGCCTATTTTGGACCGATTGGTGTTTCAGGCCCTTCAGGTTTTTCTCCTCAAGGGGCTGCAGGCTCTTGGAAGCAATGAATAAATAAACCATCATTTGGAATATAGCAGAAGGCCATCTGATTCAGGACTCGAATGGGAACGTTTCCTATATAAAATGATACACAAGAAGAAGCCAAAAAAAAATTGAAAATGAGTTAGCACAGAGCAGGGTAAAAACAGGATTCCAAAAAGAGAGAGGTCAGCCTATGCTAGAGAGGCAGGAGTGATTCACAAGGACAGGCATAACTCTTGGGACTCAACTCTGAGTCACTTTGTGTGACGGCACACAAAGAAAGGCCATGGTGGGAGACGGCACTGGGAGAGAGTTGATGGACCGTAGGCTCCAGGAACCACATTAAGGGATGTTGTGGGGGTGGAGCAGGTGACCCACAGTAAATTGAAAGTAGGGAAGGGACACTGTTTGGGTGTTACTTTTGAAAAATGACAGCAGGTAGAGGTTAGATTGCAGTGGGCAGGGTAAGCAGGTAAGAGACATGTTATCCAGATGCTTAACAAACTGAGATGTGGGTGGACTCATCACTTTGAGGTATGTAAAAAGCCGAATCAAAGGAATCCAGCGACAGTTTGCTCTTGGGAGAAGTAGAATCTCATTGGATAACAGGGAGGCAAGAAGGAATGTGGGAAGAGCAGGGACATGTGTAACATGACAGTATTTGAGAGTTTGACCATCAGAGGCCATGGGGGGGGGGGTACTTCTGGGGATAGCTCTTCAATGCACACATCTCTTTAAGGGGAACAAGACACCATGGCACAATCACCATTTATGGGATTTCTGCTTGTTGCCTGATACTGTGCAGGTGGGTCCTCATTTAACCACGCAAAATGGCTTTATTACTCAGTCTTCAAGTGAGACAGCTGAAGTTCGGAGACGTAAGGAAGTGTCCCATCCCAGTAACCTCTAACTCCAGACCTCCTGCTCCCACCAGACTTGTGGAGTCCTTTCCCAGCATCCCTCTGTCTTCAGCCTCTCTATCCCTGCCTAGCTTTCAAACTGACACACTGATGGCTAGTGGAGTACATGGGCCCCGGACACTGGTGGTACTGCTGCAGTTTGTGGACGTGTTTTGGGTTTAGCGCGTGGTTGGTTTCCCAGAAAAGTGAGATGGGTGAGATGAAGTTACTGTGGTGTTAGAATGAAGCGGCTGACTACGTAGATAGATGATACCTTTAAAGCCTAATTTTGCTCCTGTCTGATTTTGGAGTACCAGAAACATGGCTTCCTTCTTGCTCCTAGGGCACCTTGTCAACTCACTCTCTTGGCTATATTGTACTCAGGGTAACCCAAGGGTGACTTATATTTCTTCAGCATTTTCCAGAATATGGCAAGGAAAACCTGTTACGTCTGGGTCAGAGCTGAAGTGTGTCTTGTCTGCCCATAGAGCCCAATGGCCTAGTCCTGGCTGTTCCTCACTCCCTCCTCTCAGAGAAGTGAGGTTGTAGGCCAAACATAGGAGCAGTGAAGACATTGTTGTGGGGTATCTGAAGGAAGGGGTTCTTATCTCTGCCTTTAAATTCACCAGGATTCTTGAGCTGAGAGTAACCTCTGACCAATCCTTTGAATTTGGATTAGAGGTAACCCTTCAGAGTCAGGCATCTTGTACCAATTTCCCCACAGATCTCTCATTATTTAAGTTTCTGGAAAATCCATCCTGAGGCCCAGCCCCATCTCTTGCATGCTCACAATCAGGGATCTTTAATACCCTGCCATATATACCAGCACAGTGGACCCAGGCATGGAGGGGAGATAGCCCAAAGCGAGACCAGACGGACAAACAACCACTCTTCTCCTCCCTATACACCGGCCTTCTAATGAGGCAGCGACTTCATAACCTGGTTGATTTGACTGGTTACTGCTTCTCCAGATCTAACCCTCTGGGCATTCAGCCTGCTCCAGTTAGCAGTGTGGTTGGACTTCAAATATAGCTCAGCAGCTTTGGATTAAACATGCTGGTTGTTCCCAAAATGTCCAGGCTAGAAAAAGCCTCCTCTGCTTCCCAAGAGCCAGATTGAGCCCCCAAAGTAGGTCCAGGCTCGATATCCTAAATAACTTGCCAAGAGACTCTCAGTCTATAAAAGGACATGGCAAGTTCTTTGAGTCAACCTGTCCTTTAGGCCGTGAGGCATACAACACTCCAAGCTGCTTGTTCCCTGGAAACACCCACTTGGAGCTTTTAAAAGTCACTTTCTCCTTAGAATATTTCTCGTTCAATGAACTGCAACCAGTTTCTTCCTACAAAGGGTTTGAGCATCACATGGGACTAAGACTAGGCCCTCGTTGTCCTCCGATGCCCTTTCGTGTAGTTCTCACCCAGAACCGTTGAGCAGGCTCTGTCATGAGTGGGGTTGCTGTGGTAGACTGAATCTTACTCCAGGCCTCAAGAGTTACATGTGGAGCAGCTGACCCTACACAGTGGCTACTCTGCACGGTGAGAGCTGTGGAGGGAGATGCTCCGGGGGATGTAGGCTAAGCAGCTATTGAGCAGTGCTGTGTGCCTGGTGCTCCTGTAAGGACGGGCAATGTGGCAGTGTTTGTGCAGGAGGCTGTAGGGAAAACACCGGGGCACAGCTGCCCTCAGGCTCCGACCACCTGTTACCAGTTCAGTCCCTTGCCACCTGCTGAGGTGGTTCTTCCCTCCAATTAGACGACACCACCCCCATTCTCTGTTTAATTTTAGTGCAAGAACAAGAAGGGGACAGTATCCATAACTGAGTGGGCTTAGCATGTGCCCAAAAGAGAATCCTCCCCCCTCACTAAAACCTTATAGACTTCTTGGGACAGCAGCCACAATATAAAATGCTAATTACTTCGCTAATTGATGAATGCACAAGCAGAACTCAGCACTTGTCCTGCTGTAGAAAATTCAACTTGGTGTTGCCTTTCATTAAAAAAAAAAAAAAAAGAATGTAGTGACTTAGTAAATTAGTATCTGGAGTAGATCAAAGGTTGTGATTAGAAAGCTTGGCCCCCTGAGCCGTGGCAGCCACTCTCTGACTGAAAGCCCACTGTCCCCTGAAGACAGTGATCATGGTAGCACTCTTGAATGATTCCTCCTCTGACTTAGTTTTGCTATGATATCCTCCTTCCTTCCCTCAGAGATGCCTGCCCGCAGTTGCTGAGTTAGAAGGCTACCTTGCCTTTGCTTGGATAAGGTCCTTCCTTGGGCCATCTGTGATATTTAGACATGGAAAGGTTAAATATTTAGCAGCATCTGCTGTGGGTGGTGTTTGCTCGAGGGGACAGAGAAAGCCTTGTCTTAGGGACCCTTGTGCTGAGCTGACACAGATGCTTAATGATCATGACCACAGGGGTTCACTCTGTACCCCTCCTGGAGCCAGCAGCCAAGGTAAATGCTCACAGAGGGGGGCAGAGCCAAACTGAGAGCTTGGAAGGCCCCAAGGAGTGTGGCAGGCTGAGCGTTGGGGTAGAAAAGCAGCAGCAGGGGCATTGGAGCAGAGTGTGAGTGTGTGCAGCAGGCTCAGGCCAGTGTGAGCGGAACTGGCCCTGCTGGTTCCATCAGCTCCGAGCTTCCTGCCGCAGTGTGCACAGAACTTCGCCAGCCTGTTTGTACAGTATCAGGAACGCTAAGCCTTGATTGTCGTTTCATGTGCGGTTTGACATCTCCAACCTCAGCTGTGGAGCAGAGGGAGGTGAGGCACATGGAGAAGGAAGTGAGACAGGAACCCATAGGCAGGGGCCTTTTATGAACTTCACTTCAGCCGTATGAATTTTCTGGTTTTCAACATTTGTTCTGATCCACAGATCAGCAGGGGACCCTTCCCAGTGACTGACAGATGAGGTCTTTGCCTTGGTGGTGGCTGAAAAGATGGAGTCAGATGAGGTCAGGCATGGGGTCAGCCATGGGGAGGGGGACTAGAGTGGTGGATCATCCAAGCCGGCACCTGAGCTGGAGCCCAGGGCTGCAGTGACAGTGATTAAGAGGTAGCAAGGCTGGCGTGGATGGCACCGTGCCATTGTGAGAAACGGGCCACTAGCAAGTGAAGTATGACATCATGAGCGCTAGGAACTGAAAGCATTGAGGATTGGGGCTGAGAGACATGGAAAGTGTGAGGTCACCGTGGCTCACGACAGACAAAGAGTGCTAAGGTGCACTCAGAACAAATGGAGAAGGACATTTGGATGACATAGAAACAGTGAATGGCCATAAGCATGAGTTTCCCCCAAAGGTTGAATAAGATGCAATTTTTGAAGGAAATTATTCATTCATTAAAATTCAGTTTCAACTGGATATCTATATTTTTATTTGCAGAATTTGCCAAACTTAGTTGGGAGGTACAGGAGGGTGAACTATCAAGGACAGGGGTGCCCTGGCTAGTTTTCTGTAGTTTGACACAGCCTGAGTTATTTGGAAAGAGGAGCCTCAATTGAGAAAATGCTTCATTAGATCAACCTGTTAGCAAGTCTATGGGGCATCTTCTTGATGAATAGTGTGGGAGGCCCCAGCCCACCGTGGTGGAGCCACCCCTGGGCAGATGGTCCTGGGAAGTAAGCTGAGAAAGCTACAAGAACAAGCCACTGAGCAATGCTGTTCCACCATCTCTGCTCAGGCCCTGCTTTCTGTGTCCTGCCTTGAGTTCCTGCCCTAACTTCCCCTCATGCTGGCGAAATGTGAGCAAAATAAATGCTTTCCTTCACAAGCTGTTTTTGGTCAGTGTTTTATAGAAAATAAGCAAGGATAGAGAGCCTCTTGGGTTGTAAATGTAACTTCTAGAATGTAATGGGGGCAAACAGGGAGGCGGAGGAGGGTTCTGCTGTCTGTGAAGTGGGAGAGACATATTAACAAAGACGAGGCCACAGAGCAGAAAGTTTGAAGCTTCCATTAGATGTCCATGTATAGACCTGAGGACATTGGACAGAGGTGCAGCCACCATTGCTTGGAAGGGTGAGTCTGGAACCAGAACCAGAAGACAGGCAGAGTCAGGACAGGAAGACAGGTGGAGCCAGGACAGGAAGACAGGCAGAACCAGTACAGGAAGACAGGCAGAGCCAGGACAGGCACTCAGGTCTCAAGCTAGAGATTTAAGAATTAACAGAAGAAATATAAAATGGGAAAAGGAAAGGAAAGCCATTTGTAGAACTTAAAAGTCTTTTCCTAAATAACCAATCATTTGAAAGCATTTTAAAGGAGATGGGGTGTAGCCATTTAGAATGACCATAGGGAATATTAAATGATATTGGAAACTCTAATGGTAAGTGGAATGTTACTTGAATATGCTGTGATCTATCCCAATCATGTAGAGACCAGCACACAGAGATGAGACTCCATGGGCATCCTTGCCAGCTGACATAGATGTCTTGTTTATGAGGCAGGAGATTTTCATTTTCTTATCAAATTTGTCTGGCTTCCAGGCTATCTTTAAAAGAACATATGCGGGGCTGGAGAGATGGTAAAGTACTTGAGTTCAGATCCCAGCACCTCTGTAAGAATGTGTGTGTGTGTGTGTGTGTGTGTGTGTGTGTGTGTGTGTGTGATTCTAGAGTTGAAGAGGCAATAACTGGAGAGAGTCAAGAGGCTTGCTGTTCAGCTAAGCTTGCCAGTCAGTAGTCTCCAGGTCCACTGGGTAGCTTTGTCTCAAAAGATGAGGCAGATACCAATAAAGGAATACACTAGACATGGCCGCTGGTCTCTGTATCAAGTAGACACACGTGCGTGCATACATTTGTGTTCATAGCAAACACACACACAAATGACCTCTTGTCTCTACATCATGCAGACATGTGTGTATACATATGTACACACAAATAGATAAGCATATGATGTTTTCAAGATGACAGTTTAAATCTTGTTCAAGTCAATCTTGAGAAAGCAGCATTTGCTTTCCCAGACACTGTTATGGGATCATTTCTGAGCATTTTTTTTTTTTTTCAAAAGAATGCCTTGACAGCAGCTCTTTTCTTTTTTACTGTCCAATCAGAGAAAAAGCCATGTCTCCACATGTGCCTGCATCCCTCCCTCTGATTGTCCTTGGACCAGACAGTAAGGACTGAAGGGACTTATCTAGAAAAGGTTTATAAACAACAGCCTCAATAAGATAAATGCTTACTAATTCAAAGATGGAAAGATGGAGAAGTCAAGTCCTTCCTAGAGATGCTTCCTGGGGTCCCGGGAGCCAGGGTGGAAGAAAAGTAGGCTCCAGTACTGCTGCCCTTCCCTCTCTGTGGAGCACTGAGTAGTTACATTAAATCTACACTCGGGGTGAGGAGCCATCATGTGAATCACCTAGAAGTCCAAAGTACAAAAGTGATCATGTGATCAAGAATGAGTGAGGATAGACAGCAGGTGATCTTTTCTAATTCCTCCTTCTGTTTAAGCAATTTTAAAAATTAGTTCTCAGTCCCCAAAGACAGGGGAAGTTAGACATCCCATAAGTGATCTTTCTAAATGGAATCCCTGTAACTATATTGTCCAGACAAAGGACGAGGTTGTCAGAAGTTAGTGTCGGTTAGGGCAAGTATGAGATAAAGAGGCACTCTAGTGTCGTGTAAAATGTCTCAAGTATTTTAAGTAAGAAAAGTATAACACAGGACTGCATGTGTGGCAGCCTTAGCTATATAAAAATGTGTACATGCATAGAAACAGGATGGAAGCCAAACCAAGACCTTAACAAAATCATCCAGGATGGTGCCTGTCATTTTCGATGTTCAAATGATGTTTATGTTCTCATTGGTAGGAATCCTGGTAACTTCCACCCTCTCTTGGTGGAGCTCTGGGGGCCGCTTACTTGTGGAAGAGAGGCACTTGGCCAATGTGATTTTATCTGACAGACAGGGAGTCATCATGGTGGCTCTAAGACTCTGCTTTAACTGAACCCTTTGGTGTGTGAGGCTCATTCAGTGAGGGGTGCCAGCCTTCTTCACACTCAGCGTCACTGCATGAGGAAGGCTGGGGACATGTGTGGTGAAGGGATCTAGAAGGTTTCTAGGACAGACAGTGCTTCTGTCTTAGGGCCATTTCTTGTTATTCAGACCCCTCATCTCTGTTCCCTGCTCCCATTCATATGGTAATTTCTAACATATATCATTTTATTTCATGGTTGTAAATTTGCCTATAAATTTTCAGCTTAGCAGAAAGCTGAATCACACTGATCTAGGGGAGCATTTCTGAGCAGATCAGCAAGTCAGCTTGACAAGTCAGCTGTTGGCCCATGGATTCTAAACTTGGGTTCCGGTGTCCACTCACGTTCCCCAAATCTCCCAGCCCAGGATATCCGAGGCCTTTCATACACACACATGCCTCCCACTATGCCTCTTACCCAACTTTGCAATGATTTGTTCATTTCATGAGCATGCCAGGTGGGTGTTAGGGTCTGGAGACACGACACGAACAAAAAGACTGGTCTCTGCTGGGCTCATCAGGAAGACAAGTCATTATACACTTACAAGGCAGGGAAGAGAGCAGTAATAGTGGTAAGAACAAGATGCTGTCAGAATTCACACAGCAGGCATCTAAGCCAGCAGAGCTGCAGAGTCAAGGAAGGCTTCCCGACAATGACTTCGTCAGAGCTGAGTGCCACCAGGTTCAGTCCTGTCTGGGGCTGGGCTAAGAGATGAGGGTGGGAAAGAAAGTAGGCACAGCAGTGTCTGCTGGGTCAACACTGGCACAGCTTAGAAGCCACATCTAGCAATGAAGAGCAATTCAATCCAGAGTTTTGGGGCCTTTGCCCTATTAAGATGAACTTGGATGGTTTAGTAATAGAGGAGCCAGTGGTGACTTTAAGCAGAACAGGGACAGAATTACACTTGTGCTTAGAAAAGCCATCCAGGCAGCTGTTTGGAAAGTGAATCAGAGAGCCAAGGTCAGAGGAGACCAACAAGGAGTGTGCTAGGATGCAAGAGTAGCCTGACCCGATCTCACGGTGGTTTAAGTGAGAGAAAATAGAGCCAAGAGATACTTGGTAGATGAAGTGAGTGGAGGATGGCCCTTCACTGTTTGGAATAAGAGGGGACTTTATTAGGGTGAACAATCCAGGAGGATTATGGGCTTATCCTGGAGGAGACTCATTCCTCCCACAGATATATGGGTTTGAGCTAAGCAAGTATCCACTGGAGGATTCTGGGGAAGGACTCCAACTCGGGGTACACACCCTGCATTTATGTAGTCCAGATGCATGAGAACAGAGCACAAGCTGAGAAACCCTCCACTCCAGCAGGGGTGTGGGGACTGAGGAGAGAATCAGGGGTCCACACTAGGTCCCTAAGAAGCACCTGTACCTATGAGGTGTTCAGGAGTCTGGGAGGGACTACTAGAACAAGGAGAGTGGCCAAGACACTAGACTGTTACAGAAGCCAGTGTGAGCACAGGCACTGGTACCAAGTTCTTGCAAATGCCATAAAATACGTTTCACCGAACAGAGATGTCACAGTTTGTAAGATCATCAATATTTTATGACCCAAGTGCTACATGTATGCTATGCTATGTATGCGCCCACATGAACACACCATACATACATACACATGCATACATGTACACATACGCACACGCGCACATACACATACACACACACACACACACACACACACACACACACACACACACACACATACCTTATTTTTTAAAAATTCCAGAGCTGGACCTAGTAGTATTCACCTTTAATATCCACACTCAGGAAGCATAGGCAGAGCCAAAGGCAAGTCAATCTCTGTGTGCGTGAGGACAGCCTGGTCTACATAGAACAGACTAGTCTATATAGCCAGTTCTAGGACAGCCACCATTACATAGGGGGACCCTGTCTCAAATAAAGTAAGTGAAACAAAAAATTAAGGCACATATGAGTGCATTAGAATCACATGTCATAACATGCTGAGGATTGGTGAGTATTGTTCAGACTGATTAGCAGAGGGGTAATGATTGACAGGGACGAAATAGGTAGATGACCTACAAGAGCAAGAAACTTGACTGGAGTCTGGGGAGGTTTCAGGTGGATGGGTTCCAGGGCCTAAGAAACTGCATGGGTCTGTGCAGAGGTGCAGCCAAGAGAGGACAACACAGCAGGACAGGCCAACAACAGATTAGTTGCTTGTCTCCTTATGGTGAAAGCACCTAACAAAAGCAATGTAAGGTTAAGGAAGGACTTACTGGGGCTCACAGTTTGTGAGGAGACAGTCCCTTGTTCCAGGAACGTCATGGTGACTGGGAGGCCATGGTAGCAGGGGAGTCATGGTGACAGGGGAGTCATGGTGGCAGGATCTCAAGCAGCTGGTCCTATTACATCCACAGCCAGGAAGCAGAGGGTGAGAAATTTTCAACTGGCTTTTGTTATAGTAAATAATAAAAGGATGGCTTATCTCTTTAAGTCCACCCCCCTCCCCTGCAGTCTTACTCCAGGAGCCGAGCACACACATGTGGTCCCCACACCACTTGGCGCTCCAGGCCGCCTCTAAGAACTCTGGAGCCGTTCACTCTACCACCCCTGCTGCTTCTGTCCCAGGTGGATACAACCACCCTGACATGTTGTTCTCACACAATTCCCCATGGCGTGTTGTTGCTAGGCCTTACACACACACACACACAAACACACACACACACACAAACACACACACACACACACACACACTGATTTATGTGTCCTGCCAGTATACCCACTTTGAACTCAGTTAAGTCGCCACATCGAAGAACACACGAAAACACTCTGATCTAATTGGTAAACTATAACTTGCCTACCTAGATAAACCAAATGATTTTGTACAATTCCATCCCTTATAAAACATTCATAATAATCTTATTAATGAAGAGATGCGCCGAGAGAAACGTAAACATCTGCCTCCATCTCCCCCAGCAATCCCCTCCATTTCCGCTCCTCCCCCTTTCCCCACCTACCTCTCTCCTGTCCAATCATAAATCGGCTCAATGTAAAGCTACAGGCTTTCTCTGCTTTGTTCAGTCTGGGTCCTACCCCATGGTTCGGGTAGGACTTTCTATTTTAGTTAACCTAATCTGGAAGCTCCTCACAGAGATCCATTTCCTTAGTGATGCTAGATCCCACCAAACTACCAACATTAGCCACCACTAAGTCTTTCCAGGTACAACTGTCAAAAAGCCAGCAAGGTTAGAGTTCCCCTTCTCAGGTGGATATCCAGGCACACAAAGAACAGGTGTCACTAGATAACTAGTCTCCTGACAGCTTCTTGTTTCCCCTCAGTGGGGTGTCTCTTGGGCTTTCTACCAACCAGTTCTTTAGCCCTTCAAGCAGTGCATGAACAGCTGGTTGAGTTCTTTCCGATGTCTTTGAGTCTGAAAATGGCTAGCGATTTTAGTAACAGAGGGGCTAGCTTTGGACATGTGTCGCAGCAGTGTGGGCTGTCCTGTGAGCGGTCTTTAAAAGAATGTGTCATTAGGAATTACAGAAACAGCCAGACATTTCCCCCTGCCCCATGCCTATTGGCTAGCCAGATTCATCTATCTGAATGAACTGGGTTCTAATCACAATCCCTTCCCTGCAATCTCTTAACACCGAGGAAGGCTGCTTGATACTGCCAGGGTCCTGCATCCAAATATCTTGAATTCACCCTGCAGTTCCCTTGGTGTCCCTCCCTACCAGCTTCATTTGCCTCCATCCTTCATGGAACCAACTAGCCTGCAGGGTCTTTATTCCTCCACTGCTATGTGCCTGTGTACTTCAGCCCTGGAATCTGCCTCTTCTATCTGTTCTTCAGACCTCACTGGTAGCCCACCAGAGGGCAGACTTGGAAATGGTGTTGTGTGTAACTGGGGGAGTATATGGGGTGATTCAGTAGTACAGTTCCGTTGGCTTGTTCTAATTAGAGACCTGCAGTCATTCCCCACCTACTCCTCTCCCTAAGCTCAGAGCATCTACTTAGAACGTGAGCACCTAGGGAGTCACAAGATAGCAAGACCTTTAATGTTCTGCACCTGACACTCTGATTGTTCAATCCAGTTGACTGAACACTTGATTTCCAGGTGCAGTGTGCTGGGGGCCTTCTGTTCTTGAGTGCATGGTCATGTTACTCTCACAGCTGGAGGAATGTGTAACGTGTCTGTCCTGGCTTCCGTCTTTCAGTCTCTGACCTGGAATGTCTCTTCCCGGCCATTTGTGACATACTAATGAAGCCTGTCAGAGCCTTGCTTTGTTCCTGCCGACTTTCACATGTTAACATGTATCTTAAAACAGTTCCTGTTTACTGAAGGGGTTTAGGGTCTGCTTGGGATTCAACGAGTCCTACATATCACACACTTATCCCTCAGATCACCTGCACCAAAGTGGCTGCCTTCAGAGGTGGTGGGATTAGACGCTGTTGAACTTGGGCTTGAGAGCTAATCCATGTTATGACAATACCAAGTCTCCCAGCCCTGTGGAAAACTTCCCAGCGCGAGATGCCACCATCTCTGAGCATGGATTCATGTGTGTTTAATCCCTGCATGGTATCCTGTGATCTGTGTGGTAGGTAGATGCACCTCTTAGGATAGTTCATAAATGAAATCTGTACAGTCAGACTCGTTCATTAAACACATGCAAGAAGATACTATTTCACTTTAAGGGGTTTTCTATAATTAGAAAATTTCATTAAGGAGGTATAATGTTTCTATATTGGGTTTTGTTTAAATGAGATAACCTTGGTAAGAAACAGATAAAATTACCAATCAGCTTCTACTCGGTAGTTACAGCTTAATTAGACCTAGTTCTCCAGTAGGAGCCATGGAGTTTGGGAAGCTGCCTTTCTCACCAATGCTCAAAATGCGTAGCAAGGAAAGTCAACCTGTTAGAGATGCTTCTTGTTTCTCCATGATGGGAAATTCTGCCCATTAGAGAGGATCCTCACACTCTCTCGTCACCTTCTTTCAGAAACACAAGGATGCTAGCAAGAGTCAGGGTGATGGGTGATGTTCTGTTGAAGCAGTAAGTTCACCCACGAGGCCATTTCTCAACCCAGAGCTCCATGAACCGGGTATCCAGGTGTCTGCTGCTGGACCACAGCGTCTTACATGTCCTGGTTTAAGATACTTACTCTTGTCTCATAGCAGGCTTCTCAGCTGGCTGTATACAGGTAGTTCCTGTTTCAGTAAATATTAAAAAATAAGTAATGATGGTTTATCCCACTCTTCAGGTTCAGCCCTGATACGGAGCTGCGTGCACCTCTGGCACCCGGCTCAAGCCACCACCATGGCCCAACTTGTCCTCAAAACTCTCTTCCCTGGCGGTTTTCCACCACCTGTTCTTTGCCTCTGTTCCCGGGTGTTTCTCTACCCCAAAATCCCACATAAATACAACTCTACAGCCTGATAGCTTTTCATTCAGGTTTATATGTTCAACTCTCAATCCACAAACCCTCTACACAACAAGATTGCATCAAATAGACAAAGATACAAACTGCCCTTCTATATGAGATATTAGACCTGTAAAATTCTTAATGTTCATAGCCTTTTAACACCAATCAATATCACTTGGGTCTATCTGGTCCTTGGGAAACTCCATGTTGCCAAGACCTCCACCCTCCATCCTCTGATGACCTCTGACCTCTCAGCCCTCTGCACCTTCCTCACCCCACCCAGTCATTGGCTTTCCTTTATTTTACTAATTAAAATGGGCAGGTTCAGTTGGAGTCATGTGACTAGGCAACTCTTCTTGGGGAAGTGGAATTAACATTAAAATACAAACAGCTTCAGGACAATATACAAGTTCCTAAGCCTGGACTCAACCAAAGACGTGATTGGGCTGGACCAGCTGGAGGCTCATTGGCATAAACGGTGGGCATTGCTGACTAGGGATCAGAGCATTCCATGGCTCTCCCCCATGTGGATCAGATTTTAAGACAGACTTCCAGGAGTGGGTACTCCAAGAGACTGTTGGCTTTCCAAGAGATCCTGGCTTTCAGCTTCTTGTGACCTTACCTTAAGAACCTCAGAATGTCATTTTTTCCAGATCATGTTAATTAAATAACTAAGTTCAGCTTTTATTCACCTACTCCAGAGAGTTACATGTAACTGTATTGCCAGATAGACTAGGTAGCCTTGATTTATCAACAGTTTGCCATGTTCTTTCAGAGGAGGCACATGAGAAGACCAGATTACATAGATATGAAGGACACATGTGTCATGGTGGACAGTATGGGAAGGCTATATGATGCTCAGCCTGTATAGGTGAATTTCTAGAGTTCAGTGTTGTAGGGTATCACAGAGAGAGACTGTTTCCAGGACAACCGGGAAGCATCCTACAGAAAAGCTTCTATTATTGACTCTACACTTACCTTAGCCACCCATATCACAGACAATTAAAATTAGAACATGGCAAGGAGAGTCCATGTCTACACACAACACAAAATGTCTGAGCTCACGTGTTTACCTAGAAGTAACTCCTTGAATGTCCTATTTACACCAAATCTTTAAAAATCACTTTCATATGAGATTTAAAAATCACCTTCATTTGGAGGAGTTGGAGGTATTGACTCACATTTTGGAGGTTTGTAGAGAAGAATGTGGAGCATCTTATATACTACAACAGACACTTGGTACTGGAGAAGAAGTCACTAAGCCTGTGTGCCGCAGGGTCTAACCACTTCTTTTGCTGTTGGAAGGAAGAAGGCTGCTGGTTGAGCACCAGGGGTGCCTATGTCTGAGGAGCCTGACCACCACTCTTGCTTTCTCCTTCCTCTGCATGTTCTTCTCTGGCCCTGGGGGATTTCACATTTGCACTAATCTGCCCTGAGCATTTATAAGCCAGATGAACAATCAAACTGCATAGGTAGAGACTATGCCAGGAATAAATTCAGTTTTGTAACAGACATGGGCTAAATCACCATACTTATGGAAGGTGGGGACAATGTCTCTGAGAAGAGAGGGAAGAACACATGGTGACAAAGGTTACTACGTACTTACTTGGGGCTGCTATGACAAAATGTAGGGTTGTCATACAAGCAGTAGAATTTTCTTACAGTTTTGGAAGATCAGAGGTCCTGCATGATCAAGTTATAATGATGTCCTCAGATGCAGACTGCCTGCTTCTTATTGTGTGTGCAAATGGAAGAAATTGCATAAAGTAACTCTCTGGGACCCTTTTATGAAGGGTGCTGTGGGAGCAGACACGAGAATAAGTCATAAACTCTATCTTGTTCAGTCATAGGCCAAAGGTTCCCAATGCTGTTATACTAGGGTTTTGAGTATCAGCATACAGGTTTGTGATATAAGCATTTATATTACAATATTGTATTGATTCACTGAATGTACTCATAGGATTTCAGAGACAGAAGACCCTTGAGATGCAATGGCACAGGACCTATATTGCACACAGCTAGGTGGGCATTTAGCAAGTTAAAGAACACATTTCAGGAGGTGTGGTAGAAAAGAAGGACACATAACACAAATTAATCTTTAGGGCAGTGACAAATATGGGAGGGTTGAACCCCACAGTTGCTGGCCTCTAGGTAGAGAGTCCCAGCTAGACACAGCTTCCCTGTTCTTCGGTTTATGAGAACCCCCTCCCTTTGGCAGTTTTTACTGCTTCTATTATAACCTGAAAAGAGAGGAGCCTTGTGAGTCTGGTAAGTTTCAGGGAGTCTCTGAGACTTGTGAGTTATTTTAAGACTTCCCAAGTCTTAAGAAGCTTCTCTCCCAGGATAGAGTAGTTCACATTGTTGTGTGGTGATTACTACACAACAGATAAAGTGTTGTGATCTGAGGGGACTAGGGCACACAGCTCTTGTGTGCAAAGGCATACAACAAGGCACACAGTAATTACAGGTTATGAGTGGTCTATGGGAAGCTGAGAGGTAGACAGACTAGTCAGGATAGGTGACGGCTTTCTAGGGGATCAGCACCACCCTTGCAGTAAGGTGGCATTGGCATGCATTTGTGCTGTCTTAAAGGCTGTTGAGTCACATGTTATTGGGGTTCAAATTCTGACTCCTTCTGCTTTTCTCAGAGCCCAACCTACAGGCTGCTAGTGACTGCAGACCCCTCCCAACTGTCACTGTACTCATGACAACTCTCTCTCCTCAGGAAAAGGAGACGTGTTTGGGGATGTTTTCTGGAAGGAGGCTACCCTTGCACAGTCCTGTGCCAATGTCCGGGCCTTGACCTACTGTGACCTGCACGTGATCAAGAGGGACGCCCTGCAGAAAGTACTTGAATTCTACACAGCCTTCTCCCACTCCTTCTCCCGGAACCTGATTCTCACCTACAATCTGAGGAAAAGGGTGAGCCTGTGGCTTTGGTTCTCTCTAAGCTTTTTCTGTGCACTTTGGGTAACTGTTGGGGCTGGGGAAATCTGCAAGCTTTTTATTTAAGTGGAGAAGAACAATCTTGAGGCAGCCCTATGCATTGCTTGCTCGGCCAGAGCTTTATTACACAGTAAAGAGGAAAGCAAGTCTGTGAGACTCGGAGGTGGATAAGTTTAGAGAGGCTTTGTTGTGTCAGTCTCTGGATTGTAGTTCCTAGCACCAGTTGGACCTTCTAGCATTTTGGAAAGATGGATAAAACGGGGGGCGGGGGGGGAGTGTATAGATTGGCTGCATTCAGAGCTTCCCGATCAAAGTCCACTGAGCCCCCAGTGCCTGGGACCTGTAGAGTGGTCTAAAGCTACTATGTAGCTGGCTGGTAATGACATTTTATGAAAAAGACATAAAAGTATGAGAGTTTGAGTTCAGCAAGGAAAGCTGTGGGATTTGGTTGTCAGGAGGAAGTTTCGCAGCCAGCCGGTTACTTGAGAGATGAGTCTTAAGGAAAGAAAATCTGTTCCCCAATGCTGTTTCTTTCCTACCAGGTTGTTTAGGGCTTTCCATCTCTCTCTAGATAGTCTCTGTGTAGTCTTTAGTTTCTCATGATTTTTTTTCTTTTAAGTCAAGATCTTACCATGCAACCCTCAAACTTTCAATGCCCTCGAATCAGCCTCCCAAGGTCCATGCCTGCCCTCAGGACTGGCTTTCTTCTACTTCATCCATTATTTTTGGTTAAACACTAGCGTGGTTACTACAGACCAAGAGGGTGCACTTGGAAGGATTTTATGAGAGTTTCGCTGTAGTAACCTCATACCCGTCCCACTAACCTGCCTTTCACAGCCCTGGTCCCCCACCTTCACACCTACATCCCCCCCTCACTAAGCTGCATGTATGATTTGTGCTAAGAGTCTTCTGCTTATGTGTGACAAACTCCTGCTAGCCGTCCAGACTCTGAAAGATTCATTGCCTCATTAGGTTTCTCCTGGTGTCAAATAAACTGGACTAGATAAAGAAAACCAAAGACTTCCTCCCTTCGGGGGAACCACACCTAAAAGAAGAATTGTATGGTCAGGCTAATAGCATTTCACGCAGCTACTACAGTGATCATGAGGCCTCCAAAGTGTCACATGAATGTAGGAGGGGCAGCGAAGGGAGAGCCAGAGAGGCCATGTCCACAGAATGAGTCAAGTGTAGAGGATATGCTGGAATAAGGGAAGAGGCAGATAGTCCACTAGAAAAGCATTTGACCATGTCCAGAGTAAGAAACCTGAGCTTGGCATGTGAGTCCCTTGAGGACATTTTGTTAAGGGCCAGCCTTTGGTTATACACACTAGGTCTCTTCTTGCTCTAGTCCCTCTGGTGCATTGCTTTGAGCATCCTGCTCAGAGACCTTGGAGCACCAGAGCATCCCACATCTTCAGTGCATAACTAGATAGAATGCCCATAACTCATGTACCATTTAATGACGAGGGAAAGCGGTGGACTTCTCTGCCTATTTCTCCATCATGTAATAGAAGGTGATAGAGGGAACAGTTCTCCAGCTCCTTGCATTTCAAGCCTGACCATGTGACCTCCACGGTGAGCTGGGTATTACTGGAGAAATGGTCCTCACTTATCTGCTGGCTGGGAGCTTGGGATGCTTGGTGAAGAAACTTTTAGCCAGTGGATTCTCCTAAGACCTATTTTTCTGTTTATTCCTTCTATCCATGAAGGTCAGTTAGTTAGAATCAGCTCTCAGCATTGCTGGTGACATGGGTTGAAAAAATAATGCAACTTGAGTTATTTGGAAGAATAATCATTTTGGAATAATTGTGGATCAAGTAAATCTGTCTTTAAAAAAAAAAAGCAACCATGCCTCAGTGGTCAGACTGGTTTTTATGTATATTGAGTGATTGACAGCCCTGGAGAAGAACAAGAACCAAGGTGTGGACAGCCTAGGAACATCCTTTCAAGTGCCAGATCCCCAGAGAAGAGAAGATGAAGCTTATGTGTGGACCTGGGGGTGCTTAGGGTCCCTGAATTCCCGACTCTGGAGCATCATGGGAGGAATTCAACCATATGATGAAGAGTCAAGCTGCTTGACCTCTGAGCTTTCATCCCATCCTAAGTGCCTCTAAGTCTGGCAAAGAAGTCAAAGTAATTTTAGTGACAGCCTTTATGCAAAGAACCATTCTTTTCTTGGAAAAGGAGACTTGTCATTTTGGATCACCCATTGTCGTCTCCCATTGTGTCCTTCTGTGAATTAATTCACGGTTGCACAGGGCATGAACGATGAGAACATTCCATGCATGAATTATTCTCTCAGCTACATTTTTTTTCTGACAGTGAAGTTATTCTTGTGGCTGTTTCTAGCTCTGCAAAAATCAAGGGAATTATTTGATAAGCGTCCTGAGGACACTGTGCCGTCAGCATCCGTCTGAGGACTTGCCTCATCTCACAGCCTTCCCCCGGCACACAGCAAAAGCTCTGAGCCAGAATGTGTCTCAGATCCAGCCCATCTCTCTTCCTGGCCCTCACCATCCACACACCACAGAGATAGGACATGTCACAGGAATGATACAGAGCTGGTCGGAAGGAATCAGAGCCCAAATGATTCCCACACCAGAACATGCCCAAAGCCTCCTGGCTTCCCCTGGACGCCATATTGTAAACCCTATTTTTTAAGCCCTGAACCCAGGTGGATCAACATTTCTGCTGCCTTCAGAACTACATTAGAGTCTGGGCTAGGAAGGGTCTTGTTAGGTCCTCCAGAGTCATGTAAGGTCAGTGCAGAGCCAGAAAGGAGATGGTCAGCATTGACCTTCCATAAATTTTCTTGCTTGTGAGTTTTGAGACTGATTTTGGTCCTGCCTCTGATGCTCAATTCCTCTCTAATTCTGGACTAAGAAGAAGGACTTCTCCTCATCTTGAAGATGGAGGAGGTCAAATGATAGCCTGGGACATAGGACTTGGTTAAGTTGATTTTTACTGTTTCCTTCTGGGTTACACTCCACCCATTATCACCTTGTGCCTTTTCACAGAGGGGGCTGCCTGCCTCTGCTCAGAGTTCCTGCTCTGCAGAGCTCAACATGATAGTAGAGCCCTGTTGAGTCCTCAGGTTCATCACCAGGGAGTGAGGAGAATCTAGCCTCCCTGCTGCTTCTGAGTGGAGCAGCCTACGGAGCGTCATGATAGGGAAAAGAGTGGAACCATCAGCCCAGATCCTGGCTAGGGTGCTGGTCCCGTAGGTATCTTCCTGCAGGCCCTGAGGTACTTTCTGCAGGCAGAGTTGTCATGCTGCTGAGAGTAAGATCTCATCAACTTCAGGGGGATGAGAGAGGCAGCATCGGCCCAGTGTTGATTTATATCGCCTCCGAAATTCTCAGAGACCACTATAGTGTTACCAAGTCATTATGTCTTCTCAAGGGAGTGAACCCAGGAGGCTGTGGAAGAGAAGCCCCTTTCCAAGGTTACCCAGACACTGTCTAGCCAACTCTGAACCTGTCTGTGTACCTGTGGCTAATGATGTAGCACCCACAGCCATCCAGCCCTGGGTACCTGATACTTATCCTTTGATGATATGACATCCTTGGGTTTTCTTCAGGTCTGTTGACTTAGGGGATTTAGCCTGGCTGGCTTCTAAGCATCTCCAATGACCTTTTCTACCAACAGTGAACTCAGAAGCACTGAAACCTATCAGACCCCAGACTAGTGGTGAGGCACAGGGAACACACATGGAGATTTACTATCTAGCCAGTGTACTGGGGAATGACCTGACTCATTAACAGAAAGTCTCTACATCGGGGCTAAGGCTTTATTTGAATTCAGAGTTGCTGCTAACTGGCTGCTGACTAAGCCCGTGCTTCTTAGTTTGTCAAGAGAAGCTAATATTTTGGTCTAGTGGCTCACATCTGTCACTCTAGCACTTGGAAAGGGGGAAGAGGCAGGAGGATTTCTGCTAGTTCAACTCTAGCCTGGGGTGCATGGCAAGTTCCAGACCAGGCTAGGCTAGTTCCAGATTAGTCTAGGCAATAGTGTGAGACTTTTTCTCAATACAAACAACACAACAACAACAACAAGATATCTCAAGGTCTCTGGCTAGTGTTTCCTACAGTATCGTGCATATTGAGGTATACATGGCATATAAAGATAGATACGGGG
Organism: Micromys minutus; assembly: GCF_963924665.1. Classification (NCBI taxonomy): domain Eukaryota; kingdom Metazoa; phylum Chordata; class Mammalia; order Rodentia; family Muridae; genus Micromys; species Micromys minutus. The sequence goes on along the minus strand of NC_137969.1, from coordinate 89,912,211 downwards.
TCACATGCCTCGAATTCCAGCACTTGGTAGAAGCATGAAGATGGCAAATTCAAGGGCAAAATGGGCTGTAGGCTCAGTTTGAAGCCAGCCTGGGCGATTTAGTGAGACCATGCCTTAAAACCCAACACAATAAACAACCCGCCCTGCAGGAAGCACCCTGTCCACATTAATCTCCTTTTGTCCCACCCCATCTCTATTTCCAGGCTTGAAGAGTTGAAGCCATGGTTGGTCCCCTTGTGTTAGGAGCAGATCTGCTTCTTTGGTTAATGAATTTGTGTGGGCTTCACATCCCTGTGGATGGGGAAGAGGTATCACCCTTTGGTGCTCAGGGATTGATCATTAGGACAGTAGATCAAATGTACCACAACTCAAGGATGCCAGCGTACAAGCAATTAGGTAATTACCAGCAGCCAGTGCCAGGGATAATTGGCATGCAGGTAATTGGAAGGGTGCTTTTCATCCTCTGAGTGTAGTAGGGCTTTCTTTTCAAAGCCAATATTATTGTGTGTGCAAGTATTTTTTTTTTTTTTTTTGCAGTGTTTGCTTATGATAATTCCAGGAGGGATTTTTTAAAAAAATCATAATTAAGGCTCAACCCGGTGTGTTTGGGAAGGAGCTGATACCTATCACCAGGGCGCTCAAAACGGGATTTCTAAAGCGGAGGTTGCCATGGTGAACGGTATCGAATGCCATTCATATGCTTCTAGCCCACTTTAACGAAGAGTCATTTCCCTCTGCAGAAGAACTCAGAGCCTCAGAGGTCTGTAGAGAGCTCTACTCGTAGGTGGTATTGAGAAGCCCTTCCTTATTCTCTTGGAATGCCAGTAAGCCAAGGGGAAAGACTACAAAGCCAGGTGCTTAGAGATAGCATGTATTTTCCTGTTGAACATTGGTATGTCATAGCCAGAGTCTCTAAATGCTACCCAATACTTTCATTGTCATGCCACCATAGTGAAGGCTTCTGTAAAATTAAAATCATCTATTAGGCTGTCAAGCCAGAGGGATAATGAAATCATGGTGCTGGAATCAGAGGTGGCGGAGGGCACCAAGGCTGGGATTGGCACCCTTGTAATCTTTGTGAAACAGCAAAAATATAAATCAAGATCAGCCTCCTTTCCTTTTCCCTCAGTACTGCTGAGGACCCGTGCAGTCTTTCCTGGGTCTTGCTCTTGCCAGGACCCCAGTAAACATAGCAATGGTCACGGGGAAGCCTAAGGGGTCATTCTTTATTATGCCAGTGGCAGCTCAAGGTGCAGTGGGCCAGGCTGGATCTACTGCTTCTGAGAAAACAGTGGAGTTCTGCACTGAATGTGAATTTAGGAAATGTCACCTCATGGCTAAGCTCTGCCACTTGCTGTCTGTGGGTAGGGACTGGTGGGCACTGAACAAATATGGCTATTTCTGGTCTGCGGGTTCACACTGCCTCCCCCAAATGGCACTATGGGATGTGCAGAGAGCTGAGCACATTTCCTCACAGTTGATAGGTACAGCCCTGTTCCTTCCATCGTCTGTAGGAACAGAAGCCACTGGTGCTTGGAACAATCGGACGGGGATGGTGGAGAAGGTGGTCTTTCTTAAGCCAGTCTTGGACAGTTTCCTAGATCTTATATACATATGCAAAGTCATGCATGTATGCATGAGAGCAGAAGCCAGGCGTTCCAGGGCTCTGATTACAGAGGAATTACGGAAGGCAGCATGGAATAATATGTCCAACATGTAAAATATACTCACATGAAAATACCCTTAATTAATATAATATTATACAATAAAATATACAGTGAATTTTTGAAGAAATTAAACCTCTGATTATATCTTTAAAGTATGTGAATGCTGTAGCTAGAGTTCATGAGTTCAAAGCTTGACTCTGCTCAGATTCCCTGAATTCCCTGGTCCTGGGTTTGTTCAGTTACATAATGAATCCCTTAGGAGGATGCTTTGGTAACAGATTATCAATGTCTGTGCTGTTTGTACTGTAGCCGCTGCTGAAGATAAGGAGACGGTTTAGGCTGTGAGATTGGAATCCAACTGTCCTGTCAGCTGCTAAAGTACAAATGGAATAAGGGCTAGGGAACCTGAATTCTGATACCTAGGAATCTCTTGGTCAGATCATCCCAAAGCTAGATCTTGGACCCATAACTAGCACCTCCAGAGAGGTTCCTGGAAGGATGGTGTTGCCAACTGCATCATGGGTAAAATTTCTCCCAACCCAGACTACATGGAGGAAGGGCATCAAGGGCTGTGGCCATTGAGCTTACCTCTAGTCAGTTTACCTGACATGAATGTGACATGTTGTGTTGACTACAGATCAGAAAAGATCTGACCTGGTACAGAGGAGCCCAAGGTCCACATACATGTGGGGGGCAGCACGCATTAATTATGTTTACTCAGGTGTGCTAATGAATCCCAGGTCAGGAACTTAACAACCAAGTGAGCAATGTGTATTTGTTGACACAGGAATTCTATAGAGAATGGTTGGTGGATGACCCTCAGAGGTCAGTCTTCCCTAAGAAGCATCAAGAAGCCGAAAGATGTTCCAGACTGGAACATCTCCCTCTTCTACAGGCATTAACTTCAGGAGGCTAAAGTTGTTCCCAACTAGTCTCAAAGCTTTTCTAGAGAGTCACTTTCTCTATGAGCCAGGCACACTGTGTTTCTGACAAATCTCCGGTGTGGTAGTGCTCCCTGTTTCTATGTGAGTGCTCCACCCACTCTCTATGATTTTTAGCCTGTTCTCTACATTTCCCATCTATCTACCTTAGAAGATTTTATTTGAGCACCTCCTAGGAAGTGGAGAGTCAAGATGTGAAATGAACCCAGGCTGCCCTGTGACTTCCATCATCTGTCTTTGAAGAGATCAGAGGAATAGACAGTGGTAGCTTGTCCCCTCCAAGGGGACTCTGAACACCTGCATCAGGAGTCAGGTGCCCAGTCTCTCATGGGTGTGTCTGTGTGTCTGTACACATCATAGCTTAGTCACTGTGTCACATAGCTCACTAGAAACTTCGTTGACTTCGGTTTTCTTTCTGACTGCTGTCACATGACAGCTACATTCTTTGCTTAGACCTCTAGAGTGTAGCTTCCAGTTCCTCAGAGGACCCTTGCTCTGTGGCTTCTCTTTCATCTCAGTCTAGGGGAAGCCTGCTGTGCTTTAATCCAGTGAGCACCACTCACCCCTGTGTCATGCGCTTTCATTATACTAATTAACGACTTACTGAGTGCCTCCCTTGCTGTCTAGACAGCTCATGGGGGGCCAGGTCTTCTCTACTTGACTTACATGTCTGCCCAGCCCAGCCAACTTAGAGCATTAAGAACTGAGGGAACAATCAAAGCACCTATAAGGAGATAAACTGATCAGAACCTTGCCTGCAAGATGGCATGTGTCGAGAACCCTTCCAGCTTTTGCCCTCTGGAGCGTGGCCCGTATATACCCTCAACTCTTCACTGCTCCAGAGGCCCTAGGTAGCGAGGATCTCAGCCAGCAACAAATAATAATCACCTTTCTGCCGAGCGTATACTGAATCATTTGCATAGGTTATAATCTCACTGAGGTGCTATAGTTTCAGAGGCCCCTGCACTGAGAGGCTAATTGGAGTTTGAATCTGTGCCGATCTGACAATGATTAAGATTGGGCTCTTCAAAGTGACCACAGGTCTCTCTGATCTCGAGACACAGGTCTGACCTATAGGCTTCAGTCCCATGAGGAGGCTGCAGCATCCATGCCTGCTGTCCCCCCGAGAGGTTCTGTCCAAGCATCAGGTCCCTGGACACCACCCAAGTGCAGCCGGGCATAGTGCAGACGTGCTAGGGCCCACCGGATGGCTGGTTGTTGGTGCTGGACAGTCTGCTCAGGGATGGGGGGCCTGTGAATTAGGTAGAGTTCACATCATTGAGTTGTGAGGCATGGTGAGGCTGGGAGAGTCTGATCACATTCTCTTTCTCATGGGTCAACTCCATCAGTGCAGAGGTGACAGGAGCCTTCTGTGGCAGGAACAGTCAGGGATATAATTTGCTTCTGGCCAGCGTGAGAACCCAGAGGAGTGACAGCTTACAGTTAGATGCCAGCGTACATGGAAATTCACTGCTTGGCCTGAAGATTCAAGCAGAGGCCTAGAGCCAAGGCTTGGTAGAAGCCTTTAAACAAGGAGGGTTTAGAAACCATGAGCCATGGAAGCAGTGGGGAAAACTTTAGGTGGGTACTGATAAGAGACATCGGTTCACCTACTTGGAGACAAGCCTGGAGGCTTCTGGGTACCCCTGACGGCTGCCTCATTGCTGGGTGGCTGGTTCAGTAGTAGTGGTTAGTGATTATGTGTTTGTCTGGATCACTGAGTTAAGAACAATAAAAATCAATTTGCCAAGCAGTAAGAACTCAAGAGTCTACAGAAGGAAACCCCTGGCCAGCTTCACATCTCTCCCCAAATCCCAGATCCATTCATTTCTAGATCTTTCCTTATCTGCTTTTGCCCGAGGAGAAGTTGCCCGAAAGATTCCTTTGGAACTGCTTAGGCTTTCAAGGTAGGGCATCCTTCAGGGCTAGCTTTCTTCCTCCCTGTGTTACAAGTGGGTCAGCATCGCTGGGGGACTTATATCCTCAGGGGGGTGGGTAAGTTGGCTGTGTCCTCTCCAATTCCCATGGCATGTGGCGATATTAATTATAACAGCCCTTCAGCTCCCAAACCGTTGGCTTCTCGGGCTTTTACCGCTTCTGGGCTGTGCATAGTAATAAGAGACAGCATATTTCCTGTGGCAGGTTTAATTTTTAAAAAGCCCCTTTGCTTCAGGCAGTATGCTGAGGACTGTGCCTGATCCCTTAGAGATCTATCTGCAGATAGCTTATGTGTGCGGTTGTATTTCTCAGCACACTTCCTTGCAAATGCTTGAACCATATGGGCAGGTAACTTCTGGTTCACGGAGTACAGATTTTTAAAAAGAGGTCACATGTTGGTGTTATACGGCATCTAAAAATCCTGCACGCCACAGCCACACCTGCCGCCTCCTGTTGGTGGTGTGTTGTATTGTACTCCAACTCCCTCCCAGACCACCTGAATGAAGAACCCTGCATTCGGCTGATTTCTCCTCACTATAAGCAGGGAGAAAAGTTTCTGCAAGCCAAGGATAAACCCATGGCAGATGGTGGGGTGGGTGAAAAGTGTGTCAAGAGGGAACACAGAAGACAGAATGTTAGAACCCTTGACAAAGAGAAGGCTCTTGTTCACAGCTAGCGGAGCCTTGCAGGGCACTGGCAGCCTTTCCTTCCCCGAGGCTCTAACCCCAGCAGCTAGAGGACCCCACCAGAGCCTGGGTTCCTAAAAGTTAGGGAACACGGGGCACAGCTCAGTCAACATGCTGGGTGCTGCTCCTCAGTCTGATTCGGTTGGCAGTGGGACGGACTCAGAACACTTTCTTCAGAGGTGAAGGACTGGAGGGAAATGCTAGCTGAGGGAAAGTTGGGGAGCTTGAGAAAAAAAAAAAAAAAAAAAGCAAAGATGCCCATGCCTGGAGGGTGTGGGAAGTGTGAGTGGGCTTTGCACATGCTGGTTTTGGAGGAAAGGAAACCATGCCTGTTTGGCACAGCCTAACTTCTTGCTCTGAGAGGCAGATGTCTTTGCAAACCCCAGACTGTGAACTGGGCAAGGACTCGCATGCCAGATCCAGCTTTTCCTCCCCCTCCTAGCCCAATGAGCACAGCAGCAGAGTTTGGTTTGGCTGTTGAACCACAAGCCGAGGCTGCTGGAGAGCCGCCAGCATCTTCATCCCAGGCTTTGTGTTAAGCACCTCCTAATTCCTCTCTGACATTTCTCTCAGGTTGGAACATGAATAGGAATGCGTTCAGCACTAAGCCGGTTGACTAGTGCTGGAGGCAGGGCCCAATTATCTGTGGTCATGGGCAGCGGAGCTCCACGGAGTCTATCAGCAGCCATTCCTACCGCCCCAGTGAACCTGTCGGCAGAGCTGCTTTCTGTGACCAGGAGAGCGTGCACGCAAACACATGCATGCACGCACACACGCACACACACACATATCCACCATGCATTCTGGGCTTCTTCCTGCCCTCCCTATCCCTGCAGATGGCTGCTCTAGGTGCACAGGGTCACAGTATGGTAGGGCCTAAGCAGCAGCCTTGGTGTCACAACATGGGCTCTGGCCACTGCTGCCTCCCCCTGCTGAGTCACACACCTGTGTGTGCTCAGGCCTTATGTCCATGGCTTAATGGTTGCTTGCTATCCAGGCCCACTGACTTCCCTGTGGGCTGTGCTGCTGCTGCTGGCGCGCGCGCACACACGCACGCGCGCGGGTGTGTGTGTGTGTTTGTGTGTGTGTGTGAATGTATCTATTTATGCTTGTCTCTGTCTGCATGTATGCGTGCCTGTTTGTCTCTGTGTGTCTGTGTGTGTGTGTGTGTGTGTGTGTGTGTGTGCATATGTCTCTCTATGTATGTTTGTCTCTCTTTGTCTCTCTGTGTGTGTTTGTATTTTTCAGTCTGTCTTTTTCTCTCCCTATCTCTGTGTCTGTCTGTCTCTCTGTTGTGTGTATGTGTGCCTGTCTGTCTTTCTGTGTGTGTGTGTGTGTGTGTCTGTGCATGTATCTCTCTTTGTGTGTGTGTATCTGTCTCTCTGTCTTTCTGTGTGTGCATGTCTGTGAATGTGTCTATGTGTATGTGTCTCTCTCTCCGTGTGTCTGTGCATATGTCTCTCTGTGTTTGTTTCTCTATGTCTCTCTGTATGTGTCTGTGTGTTTGTGTATGTGTGTGTTTCCCAGAAGCTGCACTCAGGGAGGAGGGTGGAGAAAAGCCCCAGCCCCTCCTGGCTGCCAGTTGCCTGAATGTCTTCTACCCCTGCGACTGCTTAGTGCTGTGGACTCAGCTCTGCTTGGCTGGGGAGGCTTTGTTCCTTCTTTTGGGAGCATATAAAAATTGGCAAAGTGCTATGCAGTGGTTAGCAATTTGTGGACATGAACTTCATGGAGACTGAATGTTCCCATCCAAGACCACTGGCTTTTGTCAAAAAATATCTTTAATACTTGTGGGTGATAAAATGCACTGGGCAGGAGGGGTTTTGAGAAGAATAGGAAATGGGTATAGGAGGTATTTCAGCGCCAGGGCCTCTTAAACCAGGGAGTTTAAAATAAATCTACAACCCTTCAGGGTTGACCATGGGACACTTATGATCCCGGGGCTTTGATGGAGGCAGCAATAGAACCTCCCTATTGATAATCAGGGGGCTATGTGTCTGAACCTCTTCATGACAGACCCTGCTTCCCCTGTGGGTCAGCCTGGCTCTGGGCTGCTACTGTCATCTGAACCTTGAGCCTCAAATTCCTCCCTTAGTTTCCAGCTGCAACATGCAGCTCTTCTGACATCTGTGTGCTCCCTGCATTTCCTGGGATTCGCAGGCTGCTTGTGGGTGAGTCACATGAGAAGCATCTGGAAAGTGGTTGTGTGCTACCTCGATACCATCATAGAGACGTTATACAGTGAGTTAGTGCCTTGAGGTGGCCACAGCACATTGTCATAAACTTGGTGGCTTTAAACAGCAAGTATTTTTATCTCACAGCTCTGCAGTCCAGAGGTTGGGAATCACTGTAAGGCCACACTTCTTCTTGGCCCGTAGGGGAGGACCGGACCAGCCACTGGTGGCTTCTGGCTACTTCTGGCTTGTGAGAGCCCATCTATAGCCTCTGTCAATATTCAGACGCCCCTCGGCCCCTTGTCTGTGTGGAAAATTTCCTTCTCCCTTTTCTGATAGAATGTCAGTCTTTGGGAGTGGGCCAACTCAAAGAGGAGTCCATCTTGAGATCCTTACAGTGATTATGTTTTCAAGGACTTTTTTTTTTTTTTTTTTTTTTTGGTATGCTTAAGGTCACAAACATGAGTCAGATTTAGAACTTGGAAATCTGGTAAGAGGTACACACTGTAATCCACTACCTCTCCCTGTTTCTCTCTGCACCTGTGTTCTCTTCCTCTCTTTCCTCTTCCTCCATCCCTCTCTCCCTTTCTCCTCTCTCCCTCCTAGCCCTCTCTAAGGGCCATAAGCAGCACAGACAATGTCCCTTCTTGCAGACAATGTTCTTATGTAAGCTTTCTTTGCCTTGGTGGTTTTTGGAATGGGGGTCTAAACACTGGGTTAACCACTAGCTTCTTTAACTCTGAGCAAGATATCATTTTCCGCAGGCTTCTTCTTAACGTTGTCTCCCTGCTACTCTAAAACCCATCTGCTTGAGAGAGGGGTTCACAGGACACTGAGGGTCTGGGCACCTCAGGTGCTGGCCTGATCTAGGTAATACGCGCAGCTTCCTGCTAATAGGGGTAGTGAGTGTGGTGAGACACGGGTGGTGAAGAACCCTCTATGGCTGGCTTTCCAGCTCCATGTAATTATCTCGTCCTAAGTCTTTTGATAATTCTTGACGGTGTCTGGATGAGGTCCAGACGCAGAGCTCACATGCAAACCTCTGTCTGGTTGCAGGTGAGAGACAGGCACACAGCCTGCTGTGAGCTTTCTGATGCATAGGTGACCTCCTCAGCCTTACCCCTCCCTTGTGGCCCAGTCTAGCATTCAGGCGCCGGCTCTAATTCTCTTTCCTGCTTACAGCCCTTCCCTGAGATGCTCTGCCGAGAGACTCCTGCTGGACCCACCACCCCTTGACCCTCTTCCATGGGAGGAGGGAGTTAAGCAGGCCCAAATGCACTAAGCATTTGTTGCCTTAAATTATGGGTTGGACTTGGGGGGTCTACCCACATTGACCCCTAGAACAAGTTCTGAGCTGAACTTCATTAGTTCTGGGATAAGAAAGCTATGAGTTCTTATGCCTTCACCAGCCTTGAATGTCAATCATCTTCCTGCCTTGCTTCCTCCAGAGAGCAGGAAATCTCAGCGCCACAGCAAAGGGGCCTGGAGCAGGCCTCTGAGACTCACCATGAGTTGGCACCCTCTCCACACCTGTCCCTGCTTGACTTGCAGGCTCTTTGTCTGTCCTCTGATTCCCTTATAATCCTATCCTGGCCAAGCCAAAATAAGATTCCACCCACAGCTCAACAGATTTTAAAGTACAGTTGGAAGACCTTGATCCCTTTCCTGTGACTTGGCTTATAAAATTAAACATTTGGGAGAAAGGTTAAATTCCTAAGCTCTTTCTGGACTCTGTTTCCACCACAACCTAAACTATGTCTAGTTTTACCCCCCCACCCCCCCATGTTCCAAACAAGTTTGTCAGGGCTTGTATTGCTGGCTTTTAAATGTAGCTGAGTCTCAGCTATGAACTAGCTTTTCTGGCTTAGAGCGGGCAATACTTAAGAGAGTTCCCCATGAGAAACAGCTCCGTGTTCTACCCAGGACCTCAGTGGCAGGGCAGGAAAAGGCTTTCCAGCTAGCTGACCCTGTAAACCTTTACTTCCCCCTGCCCTGCCTCGTGTATTTTGCCTGCCTCTCTATGGCTCCCAAGAGCCACGCCCATTACCTGTGTGTCTGCTGAGGTACATTTTCCTGTCCTCCCCTCTGCCTGTGCCTTCAGTCCTGCCACAGAGAGTGGACTCTGCAAAGGACAGCAGCACAGCACCCCTGGATGCTTGTTAGAAATGCAAACCCTTGCTGCCTCCTCTGACCAGGTGAGCTGGGACCTGCTGTTAAACAAGGTCCCGGCTGATATGTGTACACATGAGAGACTGAGAGACAGTGGCTGACAGAACTGGGATGGAGGCAGCTCCCCATGTCTGTGTTGATGGGGAGGTTGTCAAGGCCCCGAATCCAGACATCCAGAGCTGCTCACCTTGCTGCAGTCACACGGGGGATGGGTTGGCTAATGGAAAGGATCTGCCATCTAAAACTGGGCTATAGGTACCAGATCCAAGCTTGCCACATACTGCAACCTCCTGTCTCCGAGCCTCTGGTTCCTCACATGAAATTACAGGAGCATTACTGAAGAAATAAAACATATAAAAGTGTCTTGTCCAAATATGAAAGTGTGTGTGTATGCACACAAAGGCACACACAGGTTCCTGAGTTCTAAGGAGGGACTGGAACTCTGTCCTGTTTATGTTCCTGTGAAGGGGCAGAGTGAGAACTCCAGTGGCGTTTGATGGGGACAAGCAGCCACACAGTTCCAAGGGCTGAGCCTCCAGGCAAGGCCAGACCTGGCTTCCACAGGTGGATGGACAAAGGGAAGACTGACAGACAGATTGAAGAGCAGAGACTGGAAGCTGGAACCAGCCAGTCCGGGGTGCGGAGGCTATGAACAAGACACATCCAGTTGGCAGGCAGAAACCTGGGGTGGCAGCAGCAGTTAGAACAGGTTGGTTGTGACCAGAGTGAAGAATTCAGGCCTGAAGCTCAGAAGAAAGCCAAGAAGTAACTCAAGTGAACTAATACAGAAAGTTCTGGGGATTGCAGGGTAAGAAGCCCAGCCAGAGAGGAAAGCTTAGTCCACTTCCAGTGCATCCTTGTTATGAAGAGAGGGCAGATTGGTGGGGACTGGGCACCTCCATGGGGCAACATGCTTGGGCAAGGTTCTTATTACAATTGTGTAACTCACACTCTACCACAACAGTGTCTCTCGATTGGTTCTTTTATCACTGTCCCAGAGTAATAAGTATCTCTGCAACATGAAGCCACGTGTCTGGTGCAGAAGCTTCGTGGAATGGAGGGACTTTTCTCAGTCTCTGAATCTGATTGGTTGCAAGATGTGCAGAAGCTGATTGGCTGTGAGGTGCGTAGAAGCTGATTGGCTGTGAGGTGTGCAGAAGCTGATTGGCTGTGAGGTGTGCAGAAGCTGATTGATTGGCGGTGAGATGCACAGTTGTGTTCTTGGCTTAAGAGAGCTCAGAAATGACCTTTCCACTCCCAGCCATCCCTGCACGAGATTCTTCAGGCATTTGGGACACAGAAAACATGTGGTGAGCAGGTTCCTCTTGGCTTCCTGTACCTCCCACATGCCGCTCACCTCAAGATTTGGCTTCACGTGCTCAAAGCTGTGCCCTTAAAGACTGAAGTTGGAGCCACACAATGGAGCAGAGGCCAAAGCACAGACCGTGGGGCCTGACACAGCCCACACCAAGTGCACATACTCAGTGTGAAGCTGACTGCTCTCTGGTCCCTGCTTAGTATCTCGGCAAAGAATAACACGAGTGTGCTGTCTTTTAGGTGATGCTCCTGGGTGCTGTTGGGTGACTCTGTGTGATTCCTTCCCATGATGGATTTGTCTTATTTCACAGGTATAAACCAGTTGGTGGGATGGCCCAGTCAGAACTTGGGAATCCCAAACTGAACAGTATCATAGGACACAAGTATCACTAATGGGTAAAGGAAAGGACCCTTTTAAGGGCGGCGTGGACTGCTAACTGGCAGAGTGCTTATTTCCGTGTGAAGACGGGGTGAGGAGTGTGTGTTCCCCAGGACTTCATCTTTTCTCCAAGTCTTCACGTTTATGAAGGTGCTCATGATCACCAGTAAACACAGGGACATGTGCCAGCCCTGTCCTTTGCCACCTAAGCTCAGACCCATGCGATGAAGACTTAATGTATTGCCCTGAGGTCCCCCTTTCCTGCCCCTCTTAACTCCACACTCGGAAACTAGAGTGGAAGAAAAGCTCTGAGATCTAGAACCTGTGCCCCCTTGCCAAATCCCCACTCCCTGGGACCCAGAGCCCTGATCCAGCTGCTCTATGACACAGGTGGAGTGTGCCCAGGCCAGCACTCTTGTCACATCTCTCTCCAGCCCTCCAGACAGCTGTTAAGCCCAGTAACACAGATGGTTCAGAGCAGGCCGCATTCGAAGGCACATGTTGCTTTGGAATCGTTCAGACATTTGACCCTGAACAAACCACCCCTCCAGAGCCCGAGTTTCTTCATCCAAAAGGAGAGAAGCCACATGCTGAAACTGAAGACGGTTAAGTAAGATCATAAAGGAGAAGTATATGTTGTTAAAATTGCCTTAGTAAAAAGTCCATCCCGAACCTTGCCTCAGAGCACGGTGGGCCAAGGCATGTGTGTGTGTGTGTGTGTGTGTGTGTGTGTGTGTGTGTGTGTGTGAGCACTCCAACAGGTGCAACTTAAACAAGATAAAGAGGCATAAAGGAGGAAGCCCCTGAAGCCGGGCACCGTGATATCCCTAAAGACCATGGTCTCTGCACTGTGTTCATCAGCAATAGCATTAATTGAACTACACACACCATGGAAAGTAGTAGGTGCCCCAGCCCCTCACAGGCGGAGCTAGGTGAAGCCCCTCCTGTGGCAAGAAGTAGGGGTCCCCATGTTCTGCCAACTAGGTACCTAGGTAGTAAAAAGTAAACAAGTGTGTGTGGCAGGGTGTGGGATGACGGGATGGGTTCAGCACAAAGGAGGGCATTTTGGAAACCAATGAGTAAGGCTACTTCTGCTGTATAGTGTCTTATGGCTGCTTAAATATTTGATCACTGGGCATACTAATTATATAGTAGATATGCTAGTTAGTTTCTATGCTATGATAAAATGTGAGCTAAGTCCACCTATAAACAGGACCTCCTGGTTTCACACATACCTGAGATCATTTGGTCCCCCCCGCCCCCGCCCCAGCTCTGAACATCATAGAGGGGAACCTGAAGGAGAAAAAGATGATATTCTGTGGAGACCAGCCTAGACCAGCATCACCTTCGAGAATATTCCATCATTGACCTTCCCCCTTCCACTAGGACCCACCTTCCAAAGACTCCACCACCCCTCAGCTGAGACTGAAGGATAGTCAAGATCCCACCCACAACAGTAAAGCTCTCTCTTGAGGGGCAGACCAGAGGCTGCATTCACCCCAGGCCTGTCTGCAGACCGGAAACACCCTGCTCTTGTGGGAACCTCACATTCGTAGTCTCACACGAGCAGCCTGGCTTCCTGAGGTGTCCCCAAGGTGCCAGGCCTACACAGGCCAGGGAGAGAGAGACAGAGACAGACAGAGAGAGAGAGAGAGAGAGAGAGAGAGAGAGAGAGAGAGAGAGAGACAGAGAGACAGAGAGAGACAGAGAGAAAGAGACAGACAGACAGACAGACACAGAGAGAGACATAGAGAGACAGAGAGAGACACACAGAGACACAGACAGAGAGACAGAGAGGCAGAGACAGAGTATCCATGCATCCTTGGCTAACCAGGATGTATGTTCCTGGGACTGCTTCCCTCTCCCTGAATGGAAAAGCAAGCTGAAGACCTGCCCCAGAGGCTCCAGAGAGGCCACCTGGTCCCTGGGAAGGATTCTCTGGCTCTGGTTTTATTTGCCCCACAGCTTGTCCCAGGACACTCTGCCCATCTTAAGTGTTTGTTTAGTGGCTCTAAACAGTGGGAAGGACACAGAGGACCTCTTTCTTTCTTCCTCCTTTCTCTACTTCCCCGGACCCCCTCTTGATCCTTGTGCTCCTGACTTTTGTGAAGCAGGCTGTGTTTACTTTAGCACATGAGACATTTACAAAAGACCTGCTCTGTGCTGCCTAATTCCCTTCCAGTGTTTTCATCTTTACCCCTTCTCCCTGTTTCCACTGGGATACATTTTCTGGAACTATAAATATCATAGGCGACAATACTTTGAAGCCTTTTGTAGTGTTCTGCACATCTCAGGTGGTCATGTGTGCACACACATAAATGTGCACATGTGTATGCACATACTTGCATGTACACACTCAAATTCATGGACGGGTGCATGCATTTCCGTCATGAGCTGAGCCTTTCCCATCTTGTTTTACAATCTGCACCTTGTGGGTTCATGGGTCTTCCAGCTCGCTCTGTGTCAGCCACCTTCCAGACAACTTCTCCTTGAGCTCCTGCCCAGAGGCAACTGCTGGGAGGCCCAGGCCTTGTGGACATAATCAGGACATTTTTCGTTCATGAGTATTATGGGGAATGTTCTTGGGACAGCTGGCGGAAACCCAAACCAGATGTCACTCAAGTTCAGCCCCACTTAACCAGAATCACTGTACATATAGCCTCATGCTGGGGGGAAAATGGAGAAATGCCTGGTGTGTGCACCACCTTTTACTGCCCAGAGGAAACTGTGACCTATGAACTATCTGGTTCTGTGTCCTATCATATATGACCCCACATGGCTCTCCTAAGAACTTACAGAGAAAAACCCAGGGCTCTTGGTGGAACTGTGAGTATCTTTTCAGGGCGAACCTCTGTGGCCAAGGTCACCCTGAGCAAATGGTCCCTTTTGCTGAGATTGATTGTGTCCAGACACCTAGAAACACAGTGAGTGAGACTCTTTGCAGGTACATTTGGCAGAAGAAAGAGAATTCCTTCTGAATCTGTGTGGTGACTAGGTCTACTCCTTTGTCCTCTTGTTCTTGCTTGTTGTCTTGGCCTTTTCATGACCTAGTACTTCTGGGAAGGCCTCTGTCTGTGCTACCATTGCTTGTTGTTCTGAGCTCTAGCAGGTGACATCCTGACTCAGCTCTGGCAACTCCCCCAGTCGTCTCCCTTCCAGGAGTCCCGAGGGCAATATCTTTAATCAATTTGTTTCGGGAAAATTCAGCGAGATTTTCCTGCCAGGAACCCCATCCGCTGAGCTGCTGTTAATTTAGTTGCCCTTCTGAGCTTCCCAGCGTGCTTCTATGGGGTTCTTCTGCATCCACTCCCACCCTGTCAACAGTGCTGAGCCTCATTGAGGTACCCTGGCCACCTGTGGGGTGGAGGTCTGTGGACTGACAGCTCTTGGTTCCAGCAGCAGAGCTAGACCCTTAACAAAGATGCACTTTCTGTGGCTCGGGGCTTTTGAACGGGCCTTCCACTCACATCCGTGTCTCTACTCTCCACATAGCTATGTCTTGCTCCATTGTAGCTGGGTATCAGGATTCCCCGGGAAGAAGGGTGCTGTGGTACATACCGTAAGACCCAACACTAACCATTCCAGAGGTATGGGTGGGGGAGCCTGGGAGGCAATGAAACCTCTCCAAGGCTCCTGGGAAGGAGGTCAGCTTGCCTTCTGTCCATCATAGCTATTGGGTTTTCCCCACCTCACTTCTTTTTATTTGTCATTTATCTGTACACGCAGAAGAACTGAGGGATGGGACTGCTGAAGAGAAGCTCTTGGCTCAGGTCCTCCTGCCTCCCTCTTGTCTCTGGGGATGTTTCTGTAGCGTGCACCTGGGCTCTGCTATGTTTTCCACTGTGCTTGAGTTTATTAGAATGAATTCCTTCATCTCCCGTGGTTAAGCTCTTTGTTAGAACAGGCTGGAGTGGGAAAGACACTTAAGGCTTGCCTTACTTCCCAGTCTCCATTGTCCAGTGTCTGTGGTGACAGGTTAGGAAGCCAGTTTGTTTATCCAACACCACCTTCCCCCTCCACAGCCATTGCAAGAATCCCAGCTACTGTTTATCAGAGTCTGGGATAGAGTAGATGAGCCCGGTCTGCACCAGTGGAAACTAGTCATTTTAGATTTGGCTTGCATGAGGCTCCAGTCAGTGTCAGCTCTCACCTTGACACATCCTAGAATCATCTGAAGAAGTCTTGAGGAATTACCCAAATTAGCCCATGATCATGTCTGTGAGAGACTGTCTTGATGATGATTGAGGTAGGCAGTCCTAGCCCACCATGGGTGGTGACATTCCTAGGCTTGGGGTACTAGGCTATATAAATGGTTAGCTGAGAGCAGGACAGAGAGTGAGCCAGTAAGTAGAGTTCTTCCGTGGCTCTGGGCCCAACTTCCTCTCAGTGATGGACTGTGAGCAGGAAGTGTAAGCCAAATAAACCCTTTCTTCCTCAACTTTGTTTTAGATTGGAGTGTTTTATTTCAGCAACAACATGAACCTAGACTAGAGGACCCAGAAGGCATCTGGCTTCTCGGAGGAATATATGGGGGTTGAGGCAGTTCATTCTGTGCTCTTTTAAGACAGCCTTGCCTCCCATTTCAACCTCTAGAGCCTGTTTTGCCTGGTAATCATTGACTCTCTCTCATGTAATCGTTACAAAGATGCCCACACTTTCCTTCCTTCTGGCTTCCTGTTATCTCTGAGTCCCTTCTGGCTTTCCCAAGCTTAAGTGTTTATGCCAAAGGCTTTGTAATGATAAAAAATATATTTTTAATCATCAAATTTGAACTTATAGTTGTTGATTTTTTTTTTTGAATCATGGGAAAAGGGAGCTAGAAGGTAGCTATTGTAACCAGTAAATGAAACCCCAGCAGGTAAGTAATGGAAGAGCATCAGTGGCTGCTGCAGGTAGCAGCTTCTGCAGCATGAAGGACTGAGGATCTAGACGTGGAAGAAGAAACCTAACCCTCGGACAGGACAATTAAGCTATATAGTTAGACAGATTAAACTGAACACAGAAACCTTATACCACAACAAGCTTTTCTTTGGGTCTAAATATAGTCCCAGCTGTCAGAAGGCAAAAGTCTGTTTGTTTCATTAAGGTAGTGGGTTTGGAAAGAACTTTATTAGTGAGTGGGTTGTTGGGTTGTAGAGAAAGCTGGGTAGGGTTTCTCTTCAGAGATAGTGTTTCCTGACATGGAGGTACTGGTAGGCGTGGGCCTGATTGGTCAGTCTGTTGCGTGTGCTCTCTGTTACCCCTGCTTTGTGAACATATATGTAGTGTCTCCAGTCCCTCCCTCCAGTCCCTGAGTAGGTCATTTTTTTTTGGTTTTTGCTTTTTCTTTTGTTTCCAGGAAGCTCTACCCTCGGCTTCTGTCCCTATAACAGCCCTAAATCTCTGCTGTTCCTGGGGATTGTCTCTGATTGTTGATTTATTCATTTTTTTTCTTGTATGTATCTGGAGCTGACTTTAAGACAGATGTGATAGCATAGCCTCTCTCCCTGAGGAGTCTCTCCCTGGCTTCTTGGATCTGGGTTACAGTCTCTGTGACAGGGTCCTCCTCCTTAGGGCATGGAGGGTGCTGTCCAGGGTGCTGACCCGTTCTGCTTCCTGCTGGTCACTTCCAAACTGGCAGGGATTTTTCCAGCCTGAAATTCTTGTTGGCTAAAGCCTTCTGGCCAATTTCGGAATAAAGCTACAAGCATTTTTACTTAGAGCCGGGCACTTGTGCCAGGCAGCTAATGAGATTTATCAGCTCTTCCTTGTCTCTGACCCCACTTGTCTCTGCTCAGTGATAACAAGCCTGGTCATGTCGGTGAAACAGCACAGGGCCAGCCCAACAGAGGATGCCTGTAGTACACTTGGGCCTGCCAAGTTGGCAGTCTCTCCTTGGACAGTGCACAGCTATCTTTGGACTCCTGAAGGCAAGGGAGGAAGTCACGTGACCTGGAGCAGATTCTAGATATTACGTGGGGCAGGTGCCTTATGTAGCAGCTAAGCCTAGAAGTAGCCTATTGGGGCAATAGAGAGAAGGGGAGGGTGACGTCAACAATGCCTCTAAGCCTGAGGTGGAGGGTCTCTGCAGTGAGGACTGATGTGGTGATGTCCTGTCCTAGATCATGAGCTCTGGCAGAACTGAGAGAATTGTCCAGTGCTGTATTGGGGCTGTGTGTGTGTGTGTGTGTGTGTGAGTATGTGTGTTTGTGTGTGTATGTGTGTGTGTAGAGCATGTATGTGAGTATGTATGTACAATATGTGTATGTGAGTATGTGAGTGTGTATGTGTGTGCATGCATGTTTGTGCACATGTATATGTATGCATGCGTGTATGTGTGTATGCATGTGTGTATGTGTGTGTGTGCACACATGTGCATGTGTGTACACAACAAACATAAGGCTTGTGGTCTGACCACCAAAATAATGGAACTACTAATGGGTTGATCAATACTTTGTGACAGTCGAGTTTGTAGGGGTACAATGGCAGTGTGGTGAACAGGTAGAGATTGAGAGCTGAGATTCAGAAAACAAAAGGAAGCTTCATCTGGCTTTAGGGTTTTGGTGGCCATCAGTATGTTGAAGGTATTTTAAGTAATGACACTTGGTGTAGACAGGGATAGGGGTCGAGTCTAAGAGCAAGAATAGATGTTTACCAACTCAGTCAGTTACACAGTATTGCCATTAAATGCCGAATACTAGATAGTACACAGATAGTTTTTTTTATTTTTTTGTTTACACCGAAGGCAACAACATACAGAGTCTAAAAAGTCCACTTCTGAGATTCTGCACTAGGTTAGGAGACTGTGGAGCCAGCCTTCTTCTCGCCTTGCTTCTTGCCAGGAATACACAGAGGAAACCCGGGAGTCAGGACATGAAGCTTTGGTGGCACGGGGGGAGGGGGGGACACAAAGAAAGGAGCCTGGGCAACTGAAGCAGGCCTTCCTTCTGTCTTCCCAAATATTGGAGGAGGGGTGAGTTACACAAGCACAAATTCATATGCCTATGGAGTCGAATACAGACGTGACTTAGGATAAAGTGTGGGGCTGGAGGGAAGAAGTGCTCCTTGCCCGTTCCCTAGGAAACATTGTGGGAGAAGGCTTTAGAAATGAAGTCAGACATCATTGTCACCTCAAAGAAGAGATGACTGCTCTTGAGTTCCTAAGGGGGAGGCTGGGAGAGGAAACAGATCCCACTTAGGGTTTCTGCAGGAAGCCCTTTAAAGTAACGAGTTTTACAGTCCCCCACCCCAGTTCATCTGCTTTACAAGTTAATTGGTTCTAATTCTTTCAAACTGAGTTCAGTATAATGGAGCTAGGCATGGGGATTTGGGTTTTGAAGTCTGTAACTTGGATTGCAAGATCTCCCAGTGTTACCTCCTAGAATCCCAGACGGAATCTCCTCAGGGGCACTGAGTATGGCTTCTGACATGTACGTGAGAAATCAGGGAAGTTGCTGAACCTCATTGGTTTGTTGAACACTACTGTGGGAGTAATTTGTGGCCAGACCTTGCACAGGGAAATGCCTAAGACACCCTCCTCTCCACCCAAGCTGTCTCATTTGGCTGTATTCCTAAATCCTCCACCCAGCCTCTCTTCCTGGCCTTCCTAGACCGACTTTCTCAGAAGCACAAATCATCCTGTCTCTATGTCAGAAGTCCAGCCTCTGGCCCACAACCCATGAGCTACCTCTAGACTTCCTCTTAGTCGAGGAAGGTCAAGTCTCTGGTATGCTCTACTGAATGCCGATAGCTGCTGTGGCTCATCCTATAAGAGCTTAGCATCCTTAGCCATGCCGGGGGTTCCTAGATTTTACTCAAAGGAAAACAAAAGAGTCTGTTCAGAACCTTAGTCCAGATGAAATAATCGAACATGTAACTTTGGGCACGTGACTCTTGGATATAGAAGGTCAAAGGTAGAGGGGCTTCCTTGGGTTTTCCCAGTAGTTATGATTCAGATGAACAACAGACCAGGCAGGCATAGAGGCCTTGGAAGCTTCCCACCATGCTGTGGCCCAAAGCCCGTGAGCCATGATCTTCCCCCTTCTCAAATGTAGTTTTCTTGACTTGCACTCAGAGCATTTCTGTGTACTTGGCACAGTTTTTCTGAATATGTTATCCACCCACTGTGGTGTGTGGGGGGTTATGTGTTCCTATGGGTGTGTGCATGCGTCTGTGCACACATGGAGGCCAGAGCTCAACTGTGGGTGTCTTCCTCCATCTTCTCCACCTTATGCTTTGAATCAGTGCCTCTTACTGAATGAACCTGGAGCTCATTGATTCAGCTGGACGGGCTGGCCTGTGTTACAAACATGCACCATCATGTAGATTTACCTTAAGGTGATATATGATTGGACAGAAGAGAGACAGGCGGGGAAAGGTTGAGGAGCAGAAGTGGAGGTAGGGGGAGGAGGAGATTCCTGGGGGGAAGATGGAGGCAGATGTTTATGTTTCTCTCAGCACATCTCTTCATAAATAAGGTTATAATCAATGTTATATAAGGGATGGAATTGTACATGATCATTTGATTTATCTCGGTGGGCAAATTGTATTTTACCAATTTGATTAGAGTATTTTGGGGTGTTCTTTGATGTGTAGATTTAAGTTCAAAGGGTGTACTGGCAGGAGTCATAAAGCCCACCATGGAGTTGGGATGTGTGTATAAGGCCTGGCAACAACACACCAAGCGGAATTGTGTGAGAACAACATGTCAGGGTGGTTGTATCCACCCGGGACAGAAGCAGCAGGGGTGGTGGAGTGAACGGCTCCAGAGTTCTTAGAGGCGGCCTGAAGCGCCAAGTGGTGTGGGGACCACATGTGTGTGCTCGGCTCCACACTAGAGCGGCATCCACAGAGTGAGACCGCAGGGTGGGGGGCAATAAAAGGTTAAGCCATCCTTTTAATATTTGCCGCAGTACCATCACTTTTATGTGTTGCGGGAATCTGCATGGCATGGATTGTACTGAAGGAGCCACCTCCACAGCCTGACTTTCTGAATGTTTTCTAAGAGCTTCAGTTTTGAAGTTCTTAGATGTGTGTTCAGGAGGAACAGAGACCAATTGCTGGGGACGAGGAGTTTCTTAGAAGAGGTGTTAATGCCAGGGACAGACAGATAGGCAAGAGCAAGGTGGGGAGCTGTAAATAGGACCAGGCCCCCTCCATGACAGAAATGGAAGTCTCTGCTTATTTCTTACTGAGGACAGAGGAGCTTTCACAGTGCAAGCCCATAGCCAGGCTCTCTGATTCTCAAGCAGAGGTGGGGAAGGGATAGGAAGTGGAAGCAGCTACCAATACCTCTTCACCAGGGGTGGGGGGAAGACCCTTAACTTGGGAGTCTGTTGGCTAGGGATTCACAGTGTCATGGTAGGTAGGGGCTGTGGTATCTGTGAGAGGAGGGGCTGCTGCAGGAACCTAAGTGGATCCTAATGTTCCATCCTTACCAAGTAACACCAAAGGCAACCGGGCCATGCCAAACTCTGCATATTTTCCTTGTAGCGTGTCTTGTTTAATAAACTGGTCAGGTTGTTCTGATACCGAAATAAGGAGGGAGGAGGGTCCTCTGACAACGAGGAACTGACAGCTGAGGAGCTCATTCTGCAGCTTAGTCAGCCTGGGGCTTGTAATGACCTGTCATTTGATCCAGAACATGTTGGGGACTTTACCAGGTCTGAAGATCTGTGTTGAGACCTGGTCATCAAGGTGATGGCATTGGAAGCGAGGGGCTGTGGGAGGTGATCAGGTTGGAGGGCTCTATCCCTGTAAATGGCACAAGTGTTCTTATCAGTGAGGCCCGGAGAGCTGGCTTCCCCTCTCTGCATGGATGTTTCTGCAGAGTGCTCTTTATGAAGCCCCCACTATGCACTGAATCTATTGGCACCTGGATTTTGAATTTCGAAGCCTCAAGGACTGTTAAGAAAAAAATGTTGTTTATAAATCACCCGAGACTAAAGTACCTTGTTATAGCAACACAAAAGACTAAGACTGCAGAAGACTCTGCTTTAGACAGAACACAGGAGCCAATACCTCTTCCTTAAAACCAAGAATGCACAGTGGATGAGGCAGCTGGTTGGTGATCCAGCACACAGCAGGATTGTTATAGGAAATCTGCTGGGACAGAGACCAGTGCCCATTCCAGAAGCCGTGGAGAGCCCCAGAGCCCATATCCAAGCTGAATCCCTTTTTTACCTGAGTCCCTGCCCCCCAGACAACAGTGGCTCCCAGCCTTCTCATGGTCTCCCCATGGCTGCTCTCTGGGATGCCTGATTCTGTCGGTGGGTATAGTTTGGGAGGTAGCTCCTGTGAGGGGTATCCACCATCAGCCACACACCTATGAGAGATGTGGGTTGTTGGTCTTAGGGCAGAGATGGCGTAGCCCCCTTCTGATCTAATAGCAAACTCTTAAATGACTATCCAAGGTGCTTGAGGGTTGCTGCATCCCCATGGGACAGTGTCCTTGGGTCACATAAGAGTATTTTCGCTCCAACCTCACAGCAGTGGGCATTGAGCTGGAAACTGGAAGTGGCCAAGATGAAAGGCCTGTCCTAGCAGCAGTGTGCAATTGTGGTGAGCACTCTGCCAGGACAGGAGAAGGGTTGTGAAGGGCACACTCACATCCATCACTTTCCTGCTTTGCTCAGGTAGTGGGTTGTTTGCACAACTTACCAACGCTCTTAGAGCCTCCCTAAGACAACTGTGTTTAAACAGATATACTATACACGTGTGTTCAAAAAGGCAATTTAATTTACATTTATACAACATGTGTTTTTCAAACAGCTTGTGGCATTTCTGGAAATATCCTCTTTTGTGAATTTTCTCATACTAATTTCTTGGCTTTCTAGAACACACCATTCTTTCTAAAACTCACCACAGCCTCTGTAGTGAAGGAGGCTGTGAGAAAATCAAAGGAACAGTGGGAAGGCCATTGTGAGGGACTGGGCGAGGAGGCTTAAAGTGGCTGTGTGCCTTGTGGCCTGGGGACAGATCGCAGCTCAACACTTCCTACCTGGACGTGAAGTGGTAGAGAGGCCTGTGTCAACAAGTAGTTCCAAGACAGTTACACCAAGAATAATCGTATTTTATACTCTATGAAGAGTATAAAGAGTGTGCACAGGACCACTGTAACTGCAAATAATCTCTCATAGGAAGCTGTCTTAGGGTTTCTATTCCTGCACGAACATCATGACCAAGAAGCAAGTTGGAGAGGAAAGGGTTTATTCACTTCCATATCGCTGTTCATCACCAGAGGAAGTCAGGACTAGAACTCAAGCAGGTTAGGAAGCAGGAGCTGATGCAAAAGCCATGGAGGGATGTTACTTACTGGCTTGCTTCCCCTGGCTTGCTCAGCCTGCTTTCTTATAGAACCCAGGTCTACCAGCCCAGGGATGGCACCACTCACAGTGGGCTGGGCCCTCCCCTCTTGGTCACTATTTGAGAAAATGCCTTACAGCTGGATCTCATGGAGGCAATTCCTCAACTGAGGCTCCTTTCTCTGTGATAACTCCAGCTTGCATCAAGTTGACACAAAACCAGCCAGTACAGAAGCCATAGGAGACAATAGGAAAGCCAGAAATGCCCCAGCTCATTTCTACTCTTAAATCTTTGCAGTGGGGCTGCAGGAAGTAACAGACTCTGAAGACTTTGTCCCAATTCTCTGGTCATTTGGCAGCTTCCCTGACACAACTAGCTAGTCTGTATTCCATCACCGTTAAGACAGGAGAGTGTGTGTCTGTGTGTGCACATGTGTGTGCAGGTGCACATGGATTGTACACACGTGTCTTTTCTTAGGTGCTACTCACCTTGATTTTCAGGATTCAACCTCTCATTGACCTAGAGTTTAGCGTTTGTTTAGAATGGCTGGCAGCAGGTCTTGGGGAGTTGCCTGTCTCCACCACAAGGTCACACATTTACAAGGTCACACATTACAAGGTCACACCATTGTGCCCAGACTTTTGAATGTGGTTTCTGAGGATCAAACTCAGGTCCTTGTGCTTACAAGACAAGTGCTTTGCAGGACTGAACCATTTTCCAGCTTCTTGATGAGATCAACAGAACCTTCTCACATAAGGAAATAGGGAGTTTGAGACAGAAGAAGTAAAGCATCTGCCTATATGAAGGGCAGGGTCACGATGGCCATCGAGTCTGTTACACTGTCAAAAGCAGAGCGCCTGCTTGGTTTGATTCATGTCAGGCTAGAGCAGGCAACATAAGTATCCTAAACTCTTAGTCTCATTTGATAAACTGGGTGATTTTGCCCTGAGAAGAGCCAGTAGCTCTGTCAAGCCAGGCAGAGAATCCCCTTTGAAATCATGGCATCTGCTACTGCCAAGTCTTACCTTCCATTGTTCCAGAAAAGCCACCTTCCCCTCAATGCACACTTCTACCACTCCCCATGATACACCTCTATCACTCTGCAGTTCACACTTCCACCACTCCCAAGCTCTCATTTTCACCCTCCAGTTCACACTTCCACTACTCTCTAGCTCTCATTTTCACCCCCAGTTCACACTTCTACCACTCCCCAGCTCTGATTTTCACCATTCTCCCAGTTCACACTTCTGCCACTCCCCAGCTCTCATTTTTACCATTCTCCCAGTTCACACTTTCATCACTCCCCCAGTTCACACCTCTACCACTCTCTCAGTTCACACTTCTACCCTCCCCATGACACATTTCCATCACTTTCCAGTTCACACTTCCACTACTCCCCAGCTCTCATTCCCCCAGTTCACATTTCTATCACTCCCCAGCACACCTCCATCACTTCCCAGTTCACACTTTCACCTCCAGTTCATACTTCTACTACTCTCCACTACACATGTCCATCACTCCCCAGTTTGCACTTTCACACACACACATCACACACACATACCAGTTTACACTTCTACTACTCCCTAGTTCATACTTCTACTACTCCCTGGCGTTTTCCCAAACAGTACAATACTCACCATGTTGTGCTAGAGGAACAAGTTTAAAGAGAGAGAAAATGGCAGCTTTCACTTTTGGGGGGGGGGGCTAGGTTTGTTCAAAACTGCAGAGAGTCAGAGGTCAGGAATGAAGGAATGAGACAGTTCATCATATTCCTGCTTCTCAGCCCAGGGCCAATTCTTTGTCTTAGTTTAGAAATATCACAGCAGTACTCTAGAACACCTGGAAAGTGAGTGACTTGTTTCTTCTTTTTTAATCTCTTTGTCCTGTGTGGCTTGGTCCTGGGATCCCGACTGTGGTGACACAGGAGTGAGGACACAGAGAAGCTGGGTTCAGTTGGGCTGTGCTCACTCTATGGAGGCACCTTGCTACACAACCCAGAAACGTGTAGTTAGAGAATGTTAACAGTCTTGGTGTGAGGTCTCTGTCAGGGAGCAGTCTGAGGTTGGAGTTACCAGGTAGAAAAAGTATCAGTTGCTAGTATTTGCACACACACTGATCAATCACTAGTAAACACTCAGGCTTGGCCCAGAAGAAGGCATTGCCATTGCTCTTAGCCCCGCCCATGGAAGGCTTTGCCATTCCCATGGGGATGAAGTGTTTGGGTACTTAACATGCTTGTGCCCATGTCTGCAATACAAATTCATTCAGGACCTCCTGAGAGCTCTTTCTGACCTAACCAAGCCTTGTGTTGACACCCAGGGGCTAAGCTCTGAATTGGTTTCACTGGAAGCCAGTGGCAGGGATAGTCCTCCTTTCAAGATGCCTCCCTCCTCATAACAAACACCTCACGCTGACTGTGGGCCAGGCATTCTTCTCACTGCTTTGTGGAAACTGGTGTTCTAATCTTGCTGTGTGCCACCCTTCTTCTGGAAAACCAGAACAGGGGGCAGCATTTTGGAGCAAGGAGCTTTCAAGAATAAAGGACAGCTGATCTCCTTCACTTGGTCAGTTTTATCTATGGAAGAGGGTGTCCTGGCTGGTTTTTATTGCCAACTTGACAAACACACACACACACACACACACACACACACACACACACACACACAGAGAGAGAGAGAGAGAGAGAGAGAGAGAGAGAGAGAGAGAGAGAGAGAGAGAGAGAGTCATCTGGGTAGAAGAGACTATAAGGAATTGTATCAACCAGGCTGAGCTGTAGCTGTCTGAGGAAGTTGTCTTGATTAATGACTAATACAAGAGAGCCCAGCCCACTGTGGATGGTGACATCCCTGGGCTGTGTGAGAGGTAGCTGAGCCATTCAGAGAAGCAGCTGGCAAGCAGCGTCCCCCACCCATCCCCCATGGTCTCTGATTCAGCTCCTGCCTGAGTGCTGCCCTGTCTTCCCTCACTGATGGAGTGTGGCTTGGACAAGTAAAGCCAAATAAACTCACAGCTCCTCCGCGGGCTAATCCACTCCCCCCAGGGGGGCTGCATCCTCCTCTGTTCTGCATCTTCTCTCAAGAGCCTCTCTTTATCACCCAGCACCATTTCACTTGGCTTCTGAGTCATTAGATGGCCTCATGTAAATTACAGTGCTCCGAGCAAGCAAATAGCCAGTCACGGCCCTTTAGCAAAGTGGGATGCAGGTGAGGGGTCTGAGAGGAGAAGCACCACTTCAACTAGATAAGCCCACACTGTATGTGAAGTGACAAAGCCATTAAAATGTAGAGCTGTGTTTCCTACCCAGGCCAGGGGCTGTCTGACCTTTCCTTTGTGATTATATATATTTTTTTAATCTGGCTCCTTCTGCTGAAGTGATTAACACCAAATGTGTTCTCCCTCCCTCCCTCTTACTATGTGCATGTGCATATGTGTGTATGTGTGCATGTGTGCTCATGCGTGTGTGTGTATGCATGTGTGTTGAAGAAGAAAGAAGGGGTAAGTTTGCATGTGTGTATACACAGAAACTCTCTGCACGTGTATCTCCATTATTTCTTAGCCTGCTTCAGTTTTATCAAGTAGAGCAACCAGAGAGAGACATTTATGATGTACAAAGTCAGCAAAGCAGAAAATCTATTCCAAATGCATGCTAGGTAATTGCTGCCTGGACATCTGTTATTTCTCCATTCACCCCTGCCTGCCCATTATTCATTTGTCTCTCCACCCACCCTTCTCCGTGGCCTCTTCTAACATTCTGTTCACTCATTTTGCCTCCTCTATTCATAAAGGAGTTGCTCAGGTTCTACCATGGTCTATGTAGCCTTGGGTTATAGTGTCTAAAGAGGCACCAAGGTGGTGTCTGAGGACGGGGCTCATTGGAATTTGGGCAGAGGGGCAAGAGCCATACATCTTATAAGTGTTGGCATCATGTGGCTGGAGCAGGCACCTTCCAGGCTCCTTTCCAGAGAGGACTTACTGTAAACCATAAGCTCTGTACTGCTGCTG
Organism: Micromys minutus; assembly: GCF_963924665.1. Taxonomy (NCBI): domain Eukaryota; kingdom Metazoa; phylum Chordata; class Mammalia; order Rodentia; family Muridae; genus Micromys; species Micromys minutus. The sequence goes on along the minus strand of NC_137969.1, from coordinate 89,885,655 downwards.
GTTAGTATCCCGTGGACTCTGCATTTAGTAAGTTCCTTGTACCCTCTAGCGCTGGACAGCGTTATGTCAACTTGATACAAGCTAAAGTCAGCTGAGATAGGGAGCATCGACTAAGAAAATGCCTCCATAGGATCAGAATGGCCTCTACATTGGCTCCTGCCTCCAAGTTCCTGCCGTATTGTATTTCCTGTCCTGATTTCTTTCCATGATGAACAGGGATATAGAAGTGTTAGCCAAATAAGCCCTTTCCTTCCCAAGTTGCTTTGGTCATGGTGTTTCATAGCAGCAAGAGTCACCCTAACTGGGATAGAAAGTACGTTTAGAAAGGCCACTGGCTCGTTGCATCCCCATGCTCGTCCCTCTGTCCTCAGGATTGAGGAAGAGTTCTGGCTGCAAGTGTAAAGGAATAAAGAAAATAGCCCTTACCACTGCCGTCCTGGCGCTGTCCGTGGTCCTGAAAGTTTAGATCGCTTGCCCCTTGACTCACTCTGTTTTGGTTCACTGCAGGACATAAGTAGGTTCTGTCTCTGATGGCAGAGGCCATGGAGGAGTGCTGCTTACTGGCTTGCTCATATAACTTTATATATATATATATATATATATATATATATATATATATATATATATATGTGTGTGTGTGTGTGTGTGTGTGTGTGTGTGTGTGTGTATGTATGTATGTGTGTGTGCATATATATATATATATATATATATATATAACTTTCTTATATAACTCAGGACCATCAGCCCAGGGATGACACCACCTATAATGGGCTGGGACCTTCTCCATCAATAACCAACTAAGAAAATACCCTGCATGATTGAATACAACTTGATCTTATGGGGTAGGGGGCCCTCTTAATTAAAGTTTACTTTCTCAGATGACTTTAGCTTGTGTCAAGTTGACATAAAACTATCCAACACAAGAGGGTACAAAGCACTTACTAAATGTGGAGTCTATGAAATACCGGCCTGGTGTGGCACCAGAGCTTAATTACTCCTTATACATCTCAAGATTCTGTCACCAACATAAACTTTAGGGTGCCTGCCTGTTTTGGATGAATGGATTATGGTCCTGTCCATAGAAAAGTATGCCCCTCTTTGCTGTGACCTTGGACTTGAGCTTGCCCTGGTCTTTCTAGCATGGGATCTAAAGAATCTGAGGAGTGGGGCTGAATCATGACACTTCTCCCCAAGGTCCCTGACATAGTCAGTATCCAGATGACAAGCTGGCAGGCTTCTCTGCATCCTCTTCATAAACTACCACAGGCATCTGAGCCTCTTCTTCCTAGAGCCATTGCTTGCGACTGGTTGTTCCCAGGCCTCTCCCTTTGCTTCTGCTTTCTGTGACTGTACCTGGTAAATCACATCCAAGCCTTCTGTAGGATCTGGCACTAGCTACTGTCAGCTTACTGGGAGCTGGTACTAGGATTCCAATTCGGAACAGTTGCCGCACTGCTTTGCTTCCATTACCCCTTTGTGAAGGGGAGACATAGAGCACATGTCTCTGCCAAAAACATAACGGTTAAGAAGACGCCAGTCCTCAAGATGCATACACCCCAGACAGGCAGGGAAGGTGCTCACAGAGAACACGACACCTGCGTTGGTCCTTGAAGGATGAGAAAGCGCTCAATAGACAGAGGAGGTGACAGGCATTCCTGACCAAACCCAAGCCCAGGCAATATGAAAACTTGGCCTGACTGAGGAGCTGTGAATGGTAGTGAGATTCAGCACACTGGCCTGAGAAGACAGGTCCAGAAATCCATTTTTAATGAACCTTCATGGTTTTATAGCAATTTTGAATGAGTGGTACATACCATGCAGAGGTTGTCATGTTCCCTCCTGGGGCCTCTACACAGCTTCCTCTCACCCTCCTAGATAGCTTGGGAGGCCCACAGCTAGATCCACCCTTTGGCCTCACAATGGCTTCCCCACATCTCACATCCAAGCCAGGCTGGATGTTCTTTAAGATAAAGGTGTAACATTGTTTGGTATTTTTGCTCATTGTTGCACTTAGCATGGGGATGAGGCTCAGTGAAGGCCTAAAAACCCGAATATATGCTCTGCCCCCCCCCAAGACTTGGGTACAGCAGTAGAAGCCTCTGGTATAGAGGCCTCGTGAGTGTGACTGTTAGCCAGGGAGGCTAGGATGCAGTTAGAAGCCACCATCTGCCCTGTAAGAGAGCTGATCAATGACAGTGATGGGCCAGTGGCTGTGATTATGGGCTTTTATGTCTTAACCAAGATATCTGAGTGAGCATTGCCAGGGAGGCTTCTGTCCACAGAATGGCAGGCATTTCAACAGGGAAAATTGCCTTCCATTCGTTCCCCCATGACAGGAAAAGCCAGGAAGATGGGATGTTCTGTTCCACCTAAGCAGCCAGAGGAAGACATTTCAATTCAGTCCCAATCATTCCGCCCTAGAAAATGGGAACTATTAACTGGAGTGTTTTTTGGAATTGGCAGCAGGATCTGTCTCCTCTGAATAGGTATGCGGTGCCCTGTGAGAGCGAATGTTCTTTCCCCAGAAGGCAGCATGAGGCTGCTTCAATTTGGATTCTCTAGGTGAAGGAGATGGACAGTCGAGCCTTGGTTATGCCAGAAGCAACTTAGAGCTGCTGGTCAAAAAAATATGTAGTGGCAGCAGCAGCTGCAGCAACAACAAAAGGATAGGTAGGTACACTCGCCAGCAGGAAGCAAAGACATGCAGGCAAGCAACTCTGCTTTTGTTTCTTGACGCTTTAGACCTGAGTTACCTTGTAGGAAGGTGACACCCACATAGTGGAAGATCTTTTTTTCTGTCTCAAAGGAATAAGGACACCTAAGGTCCTCTTCTTGCTTCTATGTATCCATGCACACATGCACACACACACACACACACACACACACACACACAAAGGGGGAAGGGAATCTGACCATCTACAAATCCTGCTCACAGGAGCCATGCACTCTGTTGGTTGTTCAGGATGCTGAATTCCCATTTATAAGGAAAGAGAACATTATGTCAAATGAATTCCCCATCTCTATCCTGAACCAAGCAGAGGAGAGCTATCTGACAGATACTTTAAATCTCTAGATAGTTTTTTAGTGTCCTGGAGTCAGAGTTGGCTCCTGACTCTGCTTACCAGCTCAGTGTTCCTCAGTCATGACTACACATTGAGGTCCTGACATATGTGGTCTGTGGCGTGGCTTGGGCATTGTGACTTAAGGTTCTAGCTGTACCTAGGTGGAACCACTGTACCTCAGAAAAATTGCCCAAGTTTGTTCAGTCTTATGTTTCCCTGTTGTAGTAAATATTAAAAAGTAATAATCAGTTTATCTCTTTACCAGCCCTGAGGTCTCACTCCTCAGGTCCAGTTTTAGTTTGGAGCCGCGCACACCTCTGGAGCCCAGTCTGAGCTGCCTACACGGCCCAACTGTCCACACAACTCCCTTCCCTTGGCGGTTTTCTACTGCCTGTTCTCCGCCTCTATCCCGGGTTATTTCTGTATCCCAAAATCCCACAGACACAACTCTACAGCCCTATAGCTTTTCATACAGGTTTATATATTCAACTCTTAATCCACAAACACTCTACACAACAAGATTACATCAAATAGACAAAAATACAAACTGCCCTTCTTTATGAGATATTAGACCTATAAAACCCTTAATGTTCATAGCTTTTTAACACCAATAAATCCCAGCTGGGTCCAGCTGGTCCTTGGGAAGCTCCATGTTGCCACAGCCTCTAACCTCCATCCTCTGACCTTCTTCCGACCTCTCAGCCCTCTCTACTTCCCTCAGTCTGCCCAGTCACTGGCTTTCCTTTATTTCACTAATTAAAATGAGAAGGTTCAGTTGGAGTCATGTGACTAAGCAGCCCTTCTTGGGGAAGTGGAATTAACATTAAAATACAAACAGCTTCAGGACAATCTACATTTTCCTGCTTGAAAATTAAGAATTTTTATATGACCTCACACTCTGATAACAAATAATATCATGTCTGTTTTTAGTCAGCCTTATATCTGCTTTCATGACCATGTTTCTGAAGATAAAGTCACAGCTGGCGTTTATATGCTAGTGACCTTGGGGTTCCTGTGAATGACACAGGACAGACTCATTCCCCAGCTGTGGTACAGAATATGAAGCTGTGGATAATTCAGAGAAGACCACAGCTAATAATCCTTGGTGAAGACAGACCATAGGACTATCCACTTGAGGACTGCATATTGACCACCAAAGCCCCAGGATGTGTCAGCCGAGCAAGTCCCTTGTCAGCCTTTGAAGCACTTGACTATTTTTAATACTGATGGTTACCTTGTCTGTCCTCTTTGTTGGGGAATTATTGATCTTTTGTCTTTCATGCTTAAAGGAATCAGGAAGCAGAAGCCAGAGGTTCTGAGGGACTGCAAACCTAGGCTGCTTAGCTGCTGAATGACAGTCCCCAGACTCTGATATCAGCTGGCCTTTCTTTGTTTTGACAGAGTTATAAAGGTTACTGATAAACTTTTTTAAAAGAAGAGGAACAGACAGAAGTGTTTCTGTTCTTCCTGGGAAGGGTTTCCTATGGACAACTTCTTCAACCCTGTCTTTCCCTAGGGTGAAATAGCCTCTCAGGGGTGGGTCACAGTGATGGCTCCTATGTCAAACATATAACCACCATGGTCCTTAGAACAAGGATAGGAAGTGTCTTACTTTTCTCATCATTGTGAGGAAATACCTGGTGTGGAAGAAGGAAGGAAGGAAAGAAGGAAGGAAGGAAGGAAAGAAGGAAGGAAGAAAGGAAGGAAGGAAAGAAGAAAGGAAGATATACTTAGGCTCACAGCTTAGAAGCCAGGAAGCCACATGGCAGGCAGCTGGTCCCACTTCATCCATAGTCAGAAGGCAGAGAAGATGAATGCTGGCCCACAGTTTGCTTTCTTGTTTTCATTCAATGAGGACTCCAGCCCACAGGACACTGCTTCCCACATTTAGAGCAGGGCCTCCCCAAACCCAATTTACAGAGTCTCTCACAGATAGGTCTAGAGTTTTGTCTCCTAAATGATCCCCAGCCCTGCTGAGTTCACAATCAATATTTACCATCACAAGAGACCAGTTTCACTCTATATAGCATATTATTTAAATCTCAGGTTTTTTTTTTTTTAAGGTCAAGTATCTCATTTGTTTTTTTGAAAGGAAGAAAGAGATGTTGAGAGATGTCAGCTATGGGTGAGGCCACACTGGTTTCCTCTGGAGGTTTTCTGTCCATCCGATCTTCTCTGCTTGCTCAAACACTTGATCAAACATCTTTACTGATGAATTTTCCGCTTACAGTTGTGTGCCCTTCAGAAGTCTGTTTACATTTCCATAAGCGGGTGTTGATTTTATCAGGTTAAGTTGTCTTTGCTTAGGCCTGACAGGAAACAGAAGCACATTAACCCCAGCAAGACAAGTGTGGAACTTGTCCAAAAAATGCTTTGACTCACCCACACAGATGAGACTAAAGCCAAAGTAGGATTTCCGGGAAGCAGGCTCCTATCATGATGTAAATTAAATTTCCTTTCTTCCATCTCTTGCATATAAATTGCTATGTTTTCCTGGGTTGGCCCTAAGATATTTTGAAACAGTTTATAGATAGGGCTAGTCATCCATTTCACCTCTTTTATTGAGTTGATCCAACCAAGGGGAACCAACATAATTGTGTATTGTTCTTCCAAGGGTGGCTAAGGGTGGGTGCCATAGATAGGGAGGAGAGAAAGAAGGCGGGAGTTGTGAAGGACAAATTTTCTCTCTCTCATTAATGGCTCCATCTACACACCTCTGTTCCCTGTTCTCAAAGGCACAGAACTGCCCCCTTGCCCAGGATCTTGGTTCCTGGGTAATCTTGGTTCCTATGAGGTGTCCTTACAGTGCAGAGGACAGCCAGTGGCTGTGATGACCGTGCACTCATGCCTGCACAATGTGTTGAGGAAACGGGCTCCCAGGAAACCTGAGCTTTGGCAGTCCCTTCTCTCTGCAGACTTCCCCTTAGGAAGGACCATTCACCTTCACCTCCTTGCTCCAGGCCAGGGCTGTGAAACTGCACATGCTCAGATGCCCTCAGCCCTACTTAATAATAGCTCCAGGATAGCTGCTGGGTCTGAAGTTCAGGGCATTGGCCCTGGGGCATTTTGCTTTTTCCTGTCTTTGTGAAGCTCTGGGCCCCAAACCACTGAATTTGCTTAAGAGTAGGGCTGGAATCCACTGGGGAACGGAATGCAGTGATTGGCAGTGGAGAGAAAGGTGTGTAGGGATATCACCTTTAGTAGACCAGGAGTCAGTTTAGAAGGGGAGGGGAGCTGGGAAGCTGGCCAGGGGCCCACCTGTGGTCCTTATTGTAGCCACAGGGAATAGGATGGCTTAGGCTTTACTACAGCTCCCCTCTGTAGCTGCTGAGGCCTCTCAGGGAAGCAGAAAAAGCTCAAGACATTTTTTACTCTGTGTCCTGTGCCTGGGAGCAGCTAAGCATCTCTTCTGAGGGAAGTGTTAAGAAAAAGATGAAGAGAGTGGGGGGAGCTCCATGGAGATTCAGTGAGGCATGGGGGCAAGGGAGATGCCTCTGGGGAGCCCATGTTAGGAATCCCTTCCCCTTGAGGGATCAGCCACATGATGGCATAGTACAGAACAGAGTTTATTCAGGTCACGGGGAGGGGAGTTAAGTGGGTAATAGAGGCAGAGAGAGAGAAAGAGAGAGAGGGAGAGTAGAGAAGTAGAAGCTACATTGAGAGAGAGGGGAAGGGAATGGAGAGAAGAGGGGGCACACAGCCCCCTTTATAGTGCCAGGTAACTGTGGGGTGGGGGTTACAGAATCCCAACAGGACGTATCCAGTAGTGAAATTCTGTAAGACCTTCCCTTTAAGTCCCAGAGTCATGTCTGTAGCCACATTATTTTCAAACTCTCAGAAGCACCTCCAGAGAAAAAGCATTTTTTTAAGATCTAAAGATGTTATTAACACACACTCCTGAGTGCTCAGGAAGCTGGGGGCAGCCTCTGTGAGTCACACTCTTGCCGTAGGATTTTCATTAGAGTTCTGAACCACTCTGACTATTCATCGAGACCATGTCAGGGCAAAGAGCCAGGGCAGTGGGGAAAATGTGAAAGCTTTCAAACACCAGGAGCATGTATTGCCTACTGTGTATGTAAGCCTGGGCCTGTGGAGGAGCCCTGAGAAACAGGCCAGAGAACCTGAACAGGGGCAGGAAGATTGGCCTCCCCACTGTGACTTCCACATACTGAGGGCTCCTATATATTGACTCTGTGGATTGCTGAGTACCAGCTCCGTGAAAGGAGTGGGTATCTAGGGATTCTGACTCTGAAGCTCCAGGAGAAGTGGTGGAGATTCCCAACACTACACAGAGGAAGAGGCGGCAGGAAGAGGCACCGTCAGGGTCCGGGCCGCCTCTCATGGCAACCTGGGTTGCTTCTTTGGTTCTTCTAACCCCACTTCTGTGAGGATGTCCAGCCCTCTTGGACACTGGCAAGGGACAGGGAGAACCTCCCAAACTGCTCTCACTGTTTCTACACACAGCCATGAGAACACAATGCTGCTTTGCCCAGACCAGGGTCCTTGAGGCAGACACCCCACCAAGGAGAGCAGGCGATGTTCAGATGGCCACAGATTAACTTCTGGCTGAGGCCGATGGGGAGGAAAGGAGGCCTATCTTATTTATAGATCATTCAAGCAAGTTCCAGTTAGCCAATCAGATAGAATTTTAATTCTGCCCTAATGACTTCACCCTTTCTCCTTGGCATAGCGCCCTCACATCTTCTTCATCAGACTGCTGCCTGCCAAGCTGACCTGACCTTGAGGAACTATTTAATTAAAGGACTTGACCTTGGACAACTGTTTGCTTTCTTCAGCTGTGTGCAGCAAATATCTGAGTTTCCTTTCCTGTTGCTTTGATTAAAAAAAAAAAAAAAAAAAGATACTGTAGACAAAAACAACCTAAAAGAGTAAGGGTTTATTCTGGCCTACCTAGTTCAAGGGTATATAGCCCATCATGGTGGAGAAGGTAAGGCAGCAAGTGCTTGAAGCAGCTTGTCACATGGCGGGATGCAGGCCAGTGTTGTCCAGGATCCTACATGGGGAAGGTACCACCCACAGTGGACAGAGCTTCCCACTTCAGCTAACGCCAGGAAGATAAGCCCCCCACTGACATATCTGTCTCACATGCGATTCTGGGCTCTCGAGTTGACATCGCTAACTATGGCAATTTCTTTTGCCTTACTGCTAGAATTCTGTTGACAAGCTGCTGGCACAGTTCAGTGCTCACTCAGGTTCTGTGTCTGCTGAGCTCCATTCTGCTACTGTCTAGGGTTACCTCTTCGCTTTTCTGTTTTTGGTCAAAAGAATGCAAAGAATCACCAGCTCTCCCTTAACCCTCTGCTCCTCACACATCTTTGTTTTTACCTGGTCTCTCTGCAAATTCATTTTCCCCCATCAATTTATTATTTATCCACTTTACACCCCCTTTCCTTCCAGTCTCCCCTCACACAGCCACTTTTAAAGACCTGCCCCATTGACTTACTTCTGCCAACCACTGCCTGCCTCCTAAAGGTTCCATGGCCTCCCAAGAATGGCGTTGCCGGTGGGACGGATTCCCATTCAAACCAGAGCAAATATTATGTATTGTTCAAATCTGGCCATGTAGGCTGAGGCTCAAGACACAAGAGAATTGGGCTTTCTCGCACAGGGAGGGGCAGAAGGCTCACTTAGCACCTCGTACCATTTGGTACAGACAGTCTATTGGTTCTTCCAGAAATGGCCACATGACTATCAGAGTAGGTGGAAGTCTGTGCTTGCCTCTAATGGGAGGCAAATGGGTGTATTTCCAGAACTTTCAGAGTCACCATGGATCTGTCCTACCCCCATCCCCATCCTTGCCTCTCATTTTACTTGGCAACATTTGTTGTTCATGAGTTGTTGAGGATCCATCCTGAAAGCTGTAAATCTAAGGTTCAGACATTAACTTGCCGAAGAGCACAGGACTGGGGGCCATCAGTGAAGGATCTGAACAGAGTCCGCTGTGCAGTTCTCACTCCAACATGCTACATGCTCACAGCCTCCCCTGACAGTCTCAACCCGCTAGAGGACATCAGGCCCCTTCCCCTAGCTCTCCACAGAGGAACGGTCTGTGGGTTGGAGGAAGGGATCAATAGGTACAGCTCAGCTCTGAGAATTCACCTAAGACCCAGGAGAATGTGTGAGCCCTTACAGCCCCCAGGAAACCCGTCTCCTTAGTTCTACAGAGAATGGACTTCGTGCACTTGCCTTCTGAACATTCCACTCTTTGAAAACAGACTGCCCGTAGTGCATCAAGAGAGGTCTGTTTCAGTTACTACTGTGTGCATGGGTCTGTGTCTTAACACACGGATGTGAATATGACCCACTGGGAGCTTAAGCAGAGGAGGTGCTTGTCTGGAATGTGGGGTATTTAGCTGTCCTGGGAAGATGAGGGAAGGCTTCTTGGAGGGATTGTAAACAGCTGTCCCTCTCTTTGAAAAGCACCAGTTGACAGAGTGGAAGGCAGGGTGTTGCATGCTGGGAAAAGAGGTGTGGCAAAAGAGTATTCTTCCTTTCACATTGCTCTGTTTTACATGTGGCTCATAAATGCTCTTGCTTGTTTGCTTCTGTGAATTGTTCTAAAGAAAAGCCAGTTGTCAGTCGCAGTGGGCCAACAGGGAAATGAAGCAGACACCAAAGGCTCATGGCCAAAGCTAACCTACCTAATAGGCAAAGCCTAGAACAGAAATGCAATTTAGGGAGACAGAAAGGAGCCAGGCCTTGGTCTCCAAGGAAGGCACCAGACCCAAATTACCCAGGACCTCAAAGTTTATGCATAGCTGAGCAAAAGCCCAGGTGGCAATCTAGAGGGTAAGTCGGAAGCAGAAATCTCCAGGAGGCAAGGTTTCTGTGACGACACTGGCTTCTTCATCATCAGTGACAGGGTGCAGGGCTGAACAGAAAGTGGGCTTGACTGGGTGTGGTTCCAGGTTGACTTTCATGAGCCAAGGGCTGCAGACAAAACCAAAGGATGTTCTAGAGCTATGGCAGCATGTGCAGAGCCCGAGTCGAAGCACAGTGTGGGCAAGCATGGGCACATCGAGAGGCTCGTGCCAGCGCTCTTGAAGTTAGTGTTATGGAGCAAAGGGCAGCAGCCTTGAGATGATCCTTGGTTGTCCTCTGGTTGCTATAGAGATAAAGACATGGTGTGTCTAAGTCACTGACTCTGGCGTGAGGTCCGTGAGATCAGGACAAAGGGAGCCCATGCTGAGTCCAGGCAGATCTGGGCCTGGGGTATAATTTCTCTGACCTTCAGCCACCACGGCTTCTGTGAAACAAGCTTGAGAATATCTGTCCCACAGGATGCTCACGAGGACCAGTTTTCAGTGCAGCTGTACAGTGCACATCTGTCTCCTGTGAGATGTTTTCCCAAGACTCGCTCAACAGACCAGCAGCACTCTCTCCTTTGCATGGTTTTAGAGGTTCCTGGGCTGGGAGAAGCTGGTCACAATGCCTATACAAAGGTTGGGTTTACTAATCCATACATATCCTACCACACCATGTTTTTCACACCTTTCTGCCTCCCTAGTTATATATATATATATATATATATATATATACATACATACATACATACACGCATGCATGCATGCTTAATGTCATGTGGCCTCTCTTACATCCAGGTTCACTTGCTACAGCTACTATGACAAATGGAGAGGCTTAAGTAGCCCAAATGAGTTATCTCAGTCCTGGAGGCTGAAGTCCAAGGTCAGGCATGGTAGAGCTGGTTTCCTCTGGCATCTGAGGAAGAATCTAACTGCTGCTACCTATGCCCCATCCCCTTGGCTTCTGAGGTGTCACCCTTAGCTCTGGCCTTACATGTGGCACTTTCCCCTTGGGAACCTACATGTATCTCAATTTCTCCTTTCTATAAGACTCTTTTGTGTTGGTCACCTCATTCTAGCGGGAACTCCTTTCAACCGATGATGTCTGAGGTTGCTGTTTCCAGAGCTCTCTGATGTGGGAAGCATTCAGAGTTCAGTGAGGGACAGACAACCGCCCCCTATTCGCTAATTAATCTGCTTGTGCCCCTGTGAGATGGCCACACAGCAAGATGGGATGGGAGAAACTGACACCACTGAACATTACAGTGGTTAATATTGATGTCAGAAATTAGTTTACAAGATCTAGAATCACATAAGAGGCGGATCTCTAGACGTCTGTGAGAGACTGTAGATTTGGCTGAGATGGAAAGACCCGTTCTTAAAAAATGGAGGCACCATTTAGGCTGAATTCTGGAGCGAATAAGAATGTGAGCCAAGCACCAGCATCCATTTCTCTACTTGCCGGACTGTAGACAGCAAGGTGGTTAGTTTCAGCTGTCAGCTTAACCCACCCAGGACTTAGGAAGAGAGCCTCAATGAGGGATTGTCTACAGAGCCTTGCTTTGTCCTGTGAACACGTGTGTGGAGGTTGTCTTATTTGAGTTAATGGATGTGGGAAGCCTTTACCCAGGGTGGCGTTATCATTCCCTAGGCAGGACTCATGGACTTCAGTGGAAAAAAAAAAAACAAGACAGAACAGGCTGATCACAAGGAAGCAGTGAACCAGCAAGCATTTTCCCCCTCAGTTCTTGACTGTGGGTTCATGCTAGGCATTCAGAGTTCAACGAGGGACACTGAGAGACACACAACCACCCCCTACTCTCTCATTTCCTCTAGTAGTCAGAAATTCCTGCCTTGCCTTCCAGTGATAGTGTACTATGATCTGTAATTGTAACTTGAATTCACAGCTCTCAAGGGACTTGGGAAAGAGGTGGTTAATGTCATCCACCAGATGGTGTCACCTCTGTGGCTCTCTTTGCCTGGATATGAGAAAGTGAGGCAACAGTGTCTCTGCCTGTGGAACTACACTAGCCATGACTATGTGTCCCCAGTTACAAATGCCTCCCCAACCCATCCTGAAATGACAGCCATGTTATGGGCTCAGCAGTCCGGATGTTGAAGTTACCCAACCAAGACTTCTCATTTGGAGTTTGGGAGTGTGGCTGTCTCACTTTAAGCCTCTGCTCTCCTAGGAGGACGTCTTCCCAGAACAGAGCCAGCCTAATCTAAATGATGTCATACTTCAGCCTTGGTGGGAGAGGTGATACCGGGTGGACAAAGCCAATCTGTTCCTTCTCCAAGGAGAAAGAAAAGGAACAGTGTATAAGCTAGGCAATTGCAAGCTTAAAGGGGTAGTTTACAGGAATTGTAAATAGAATGGCTAATGACAGCCACTGTGTAAACACAAGGTCTAGTGATGTTTACTGTTTTGTTAAACATCCAGGCACAGAAGGGAAATGTTCTGTTACTGTGGACCTCAGGATTCCTGTGTAGCCATAGTTTGCAGAGAAGAAAGTCTCATAGGTCCTTGTGTGTGTGTGTGTGTGTGTGTGTGTGTGTGTGTGTGTGTGTGTGTGTGTGTTACATGCTGGAGCTCTGGGTGCCACTAGGTGCCAAGAAACCTCAGCATACAGGAACCAACCCTTCCTTCCTGTGCACACAAAGCTTGCTCAGGAAAGATAGGAGTTTCTTCTCTTGGTCCCAACCTTACCTCCAAGGGACTTGTCCCCAGAGGGTGCTGCTCTTGGAGCAGGCCCTGAGAGGAAAGCACCTAGACAACCAGCTGCCACTTTGTGGCTGTTAACTGCCCCCTTTCGTGCAGTTACTATGTTGTGAATGACTAGCTACAAAGCAGATACACCAGTGTTTGTCCACCAGCCACATGAAGAATCGAAGCAAGGGAGACACAGGCCTCCTCCCTCTCATGCACCTCACATATACATACATACATACATACATGCATACATACATACATACATACATACATACATACATACACACACACACACACACACACACACACACACACACACACATGTATGTATCTGAGTAAGAAGGCTGTGTCCATTCATTCTGAAGACATTTATTAAACACCTGCTGGGTACCAGGCATCCTGCTTTTATTAACTACCCACTGAGTACCAGGGATTCTGATCAGCCCTGTGAGGAAATGTAGACATGAATCAGTCCTGCATGTGGAAACCGGCCTCACAGCTTCTTATACCATTGAAAAAGAAAAAAACATATATTGTGTGTGTGCCTAAGGGAGCTGACCAAGAGTGGGAAGAGCTCAAATATTCAAGTCAGAGACATAGGCAAAGCTGTTTGGAAAGCATTTTGCTCCTCTGGCCAAGGTGATCAGGGAGGGCTTCATGGAGGAAAGGCTTTTTTTAGCAGAGGGAAGCAGGTCCAGGATCCAGTTTGAAGGTACTAGTAGTGTGAGTATGGAGTCTAAGTAGAGAGGAAGGCCCCAAAGAGTCGGTGTCTGGGCCTGGGGCGTATCTGTGTGACATGTGATTGTGTCTGTGGAGGACTTACTGGGTCACATATTAACATGACACCTTGCCACCCTCGGATGCCGAGCCTGACAATTGGCCTGAATCAATTCTGCTGACATTCTGAGAGACAGCGTGGGGTGCTTTGCTTCTGTCCCAAGGAGCAGACATACCAATGGCCTTTTGAGCAGTCTTTCTCTCCTAGGGCTGAGGATCCTTTAGAAAACGCTGCTTGCTGGGGTGTGGAAGTGGCCGCGTGACCCTGGTTCGTCCCCACCCGGCCAGAGCGCTGTGCAGCCCGCAGGTTTTTGAGGTACTCACTGAGCTCTGCCCCGCTGGAGTCTTGGCCTCTCTTTGTTGACTTTATAGAGAGCAGAGCAGTGCTGGGCAGTCTGTCTGCGGCTTTTACTGCCAGCAACTGCTGCGCAGTCCCTGTCCTTCAAGAGTTCTTGGTGTAAACAGTGATCTCTGGGAAGAGACTCGGGTGAAGCCAGGCCGAATGCCTTTGCAGTCAGACTTATGGACACCTCTCGGTGACAGGTGTTGAAGGTCAGAGATCTCGTGGCAGAATGGGGAGCACTGGGGTTCCTGCCCACCTGCTGTCTGCCTGGCTTCTCACCATCCCAGTGCACTTCCTCATTCCTACCAGCCCCTCCCGGGTGCTGGTCCAGCAGTGATGGCATGGGGCCTGACCTTGGTGATTTTCTGTAGCAGTCACTGTGTATACCTGAATACACACAAGCACATGCACTCTCACACACACTTATTCACATATATCCCACATACACATACCTGTGCATACACACAATCCACTACCATACTCAGATATTCCTATACTTTCATACACACATACACACCATACCCCTGTACTTGCACACATGTACACACACCCATATATAAAGACATACATATCTGCACTCACACACACTCATGTACACCACTACATACACTCACAGGCTCATTCATACATAGCCAAGAACACACATGCCTGCACTCAGACACACTCTTATATACTCCTACATATGTACACAGGCTCATTCAAACACAGTCATGAACACATATGCCTGCACTCACACACCAGTATATATGCCCCACATTTACACATACCTTTGTATACACACATAACACCTATGTTTATATTCATCTATATAGACATGACTATACATACACACTTGTATACATGCATGCAGGTTTATATGCACATACATACATATGCATACATACTCACACATGTTCATATACATCCCACATTTATAAATACACAAACATACAATATCTGTATTCACATACATATAAAAATCTTTCCCACATATACATACTACACTCATTCATACATATACACATGTCCACATATATACACATATACCCATCTACACACAGGCACACCTTTACTCAAATACCTATGTATGTCCCACAAACATAGCTACACAACTATACATACATTCATGCTCACATACACCCTACACATATAAATTCACACAGTGCCATACACACAACTTACACATAGCCATGCATACACATATATGAACTCACACACACCTCTATACCTTTCCTACAAACACACACCCACACACCTACTCTTTCCTAGACTAAATTTCCAGAAAACGGAGGCGGGTTTTCTCTTCGGCACCCAGTCTTCTGTTGGCATTTATCACATCTGAATTGACAGAGCAGGTTGTGCCGGTCAGAGACCTCCTCCAACCCTCCAGGTATGTGATCATGTGGCACACCCCTGAGCCTCAATTTTCTCCTTGGCAAAATGAAATTCGCAGTGCCACCCGAGGCAAGTGGTAAGAGAGGCCTGCTGGGCTTGGCTCAGCCAGTCAGTAAGAGCTGTGTGAGAAGAGGCTGAAGGAAGCCCTGTCCCCCAGACCAGGCTGCCTGTTTCTGACTGGCAGGCATCAGTGCCCTACTCTGGGCCTCGGTTTCCCCATCTGTGACATCCGGTCATTCAGCATCAGCAACAGAAGTGTTTTTGCAGTTAAATCATTAGGTGTCAAACCTGTTCTGAGCCCATTGCTGAGGCTCATGTGATCTCAAAGACTCACTAAATCAGAGGCCCACCTCATTGGACTTTTAAATAACCCTTGCTTATTTTATGTTAGCTTTCACCTCCTGTGCTGTTAAAGGTGTGTGCTGCCCCTTAGCTCAGGAGTGGCATAGTGAACATGCCCTACCTTGGTGTGTTTACAGGAACATCTGTAAAATGGGCTGGTAAAAGGAGCAGACTGGGGACAGTTCAGGTGGGAAGACTGAGGGCAGAGGGCCTCTCGAAGGACCAAGATGACAGTGCCTTCCCATGGGAGCTATCAGGTCTTGCCTCAGCGGCTATCTTTACTTATTTGTAGTCCCCCTACCCTCAGCCTGATAGGAAATGGTAAGAGGACTATGATGTCAACTTCTCCAAGTAAGGTAAATACAAATTTCTAGAAAAGCTGCCACACTCAGCCTCCACCCACTCCTCCCAGCCTCCACCCACCCTCCATCCCCAGCCTCTTTTTGTCCCAGGTCCCAAACACTGACTGCTGATCTCGGAGGGAAGAGGATGTAGGCTTTGCAGCAGGGTAAAAAATGCCCTGGATACCTCACATGTGGGAAGGAAGGGTCCTTGGAAAGTAGAGACCCCTCTGGCTCTAGCCAGGGGAGGAAACAAAGGAGCAGAGCCAGGAGTGGCTGGCAGAAGGGTAGTGTCAGGCCCAGTCTAATCTCCCTGGAGACTGTTACTGGGGATGCAGATGATAACCTAAACATCTAAAGACCAGGAAGCCACCGTCCCTCCTCCTATTGAGAACCACGGGGACAGGCTCCTCCTGCTTCCCTTCCGGTAGACTTATCAGCAGGAAGAACCCTCACACTTCAGACTTGGTTTCAGGTGGCCCCAGAAACTTCCCACCTTTGACCCCAGGGGCTTGCACTATGGTATCTGCCCCCTCAAGGGCGCCTCTGCCTGTCTGGGTGTTGCTTCCTTAAACTGACATCTGAGCCCGTGACAGCCCCCAAATGATATGTCATCTCTCAAAGTGCCGCCACATGACAGGGATGTTCCTGCATTTCAGCTTGGAGTACCATCATTAACCTCCATCTTCTCCCTGCCTGGCTCATCTAGCTGCTGAGCTGGTTCCTAATGTAATTGTACACTGAGGATGTCAAGCTTAAGGAAGGGGGCTAATTACCCAGGTGTTACAGTGGGTGTTAGCATTCTGTCTAAACTCCACTCCACAGTTACCTGGCAACAGCCAGGTATGCCTGGCACAATAAAAGGGGCCGCTTGTCCCCTCCTCATTCTCATGCCTCTCTTCCCCTCTTACCCCTTTGTCCCTTCTCTCCTCATTTCCTTCCCCCCTCTCTATCTACAGCCTCTTCTCCTCTACTCTTCCCTCTCTCTGCCCCTACTACCTTCTTAACTCTCCTCCCCATGCCCTGAATAAACCATTCTATTCTATACTGTCATGTGGCTGGTCCCTCAGGGGGAAGGGCTGCCCCACATGGGCCCCCCAGAGGCACCCCCATCCCCCCACACCTCCATAGAACATAGCCCCAATCCCCACTCTATCTTTTTCATAACAGTGGGTGTGTGAGGTGTTACAGCACAGGACAGTGTTCGGAAGGCAGCACCGATGCCCTCTGGAGTAACATTTTGTGTCAGCACTCACGTGCACCTTTCTTAGTCACCCTAGGAAGTGGATATCGTTACCCACAGTACAGATGGGAAATGGGTGTTTGGGAGGTTTCCAAGATGGCTGGCAATGCCCTGAGAGATGCTTGCTTCACGGCTCCCTCACCCACAAGGCCGGCTGTTAGACTTCAGCAGGTGTGCCTGGGAGTGGTTTAATTTTCCCTTCTTATGCGTGGGACTGAGCATCTTCCTGTGTGCTAAGCCACCATTACATTTTCTTTGCTGTGGCCTTGCACCATCTTTGAATGCATTTAAAAACTTATCAATCTCTAGAAGCATTTTTTTTTTTTTTGGCTCATCAATTATAAATATATTTTTGCATTTTGTTGTGTGTGTTTTGACTAAAAATATTTATTTATACTTTATGACTTCTGGGTACATAGTTTAAAAGGACCCTGGTAGACCTTTTAAACATTTAAATAATAAAACCATGAAAGCTGGGGTAGGTAGGCCCAGGTCCTCTGCCTTCACTTTCCTGGAAACTAAATAGAATTATACATGACTTGTTTTGTTGCGCTTAGTCAGAAGCTCTTAAGAACTTAATAAAATGTGGGGAAAAGTAACAAAGAGATGCTTTTAAACAGATTTTGGAAGAATAAGTAAGCAGAGGAAGCAATTGGTGAGAGGCTATATGGAGACATATAGCTTCTATACTGTACCAATGCAGGGGTGCGGTGGGGAGCAGGAACTTAAAGGAACTGTGTCTGTTTCTTCGCTTCCTCCTGCAAAACTCTAATCTTAGGGTTGGAGAGATGTTGAGAGGGCTTGACCCTTCCAAAGGACCCAAGTGAGGTTCCCAGCACCCACATCAGGAGGCTCAAAATGATCAATAGCTCTAGTTCAGAGGATCTGACACCCCCTAGCTTTGTGTGTGTGTGTGTGTGTATGTGTGTGTGTGTGTGTGTGTGTGTGTGTAAGTGTGCCATAGCTCTAGTTCAGAGGATCTGACACCCTCTGGCTTTGTGTGTGTGTGTGTGTGTGTGTGTGTGTAAGTGTGCCAATGTGAGTGTTTAAGAGAATATAAATGTGTGAGAGAGAATGTGTGGGATGTGCATGAGAGTGAGAGTATGTGCAAATATATGTGAGTGTGAGTGAAGAGAGGATGAGTGTATACATGAGTATATGCATGAGTGTGATAGAGAATGAGCATATGTGCCTGAGTGTGAGTGTGTATATGTGTATGTGTGTGAGAGTAAGTGTGAGTGCATGTGAGTATGTGTGTGAGAGTGTGTGTATATATGTGTGTATCTGTGAGAATGACTATGTATGTACCTGAGTATGAGAGTATGTGTGTGAGTGTGTAAATATGTGTGTTTGTGTGTGAGAGTTTGTATTAACTGGTTTATGTTAGAATAGCAACAGCAGCTGTCTCACAGTGGAGAGACAGCCCATTAGTTGTTCAGTCCACAAGGCTGGGTACCCTAGCAATCCCAATCTAGCACTAAGACCTGGAAGGTTCCTACAAGCTGCTAGTTCTTAATCTGCGATGGAAGTCTGGAAACACTAACATGAGCGAAGGAATCATCCACAGAACTACAGAGAAAGTCATCTCAATTCTGCAGCAAGGTGACAGGCCGGGGCTGCTAAAGGCTCCTCCTCCTGCCATGCACTTTTCTGTCCGGGCTGCTACAGAGGCTGGCACACACACGTGGCAGCCTTCCCGCCTCATCCAATGCAATCAAGAATGTCTTAGTGAGGCTTCCAACCCACATGATTCTAATTTGTGACAAATTAACATTACAGCCATCTCGATCTACAACCCACAGAACCCTCTCTCTTTCCCAGCAACTCATTCCTCCATAGGTGTTAGTTCTATATACCAAAGCTTCTGGAACCTTCCAAAATGGCACCACCGGCTGGAGACAAAAAGGTGGACCACATAAGCCTACAGGAGCATTTCCCATTTACAGCATATGCTGCAGGTCTTGTAGTTAAACTATTATTAACTGAAAGTAAAGTTACAGCACTTTCCCTGGGAACTGAGTATGGGAGCTGAGGAGCTGGGTGCTGGAAGACATGCAGGACCTCATAGGTTCCCTCATGAAACTAGCCCTGGTCCTTCAACAAGGTTATAAAACTGCCCCTTCCATTGAGTCAGCGACACACAGGAGCCATGTTGTCAGTGTAAGGAAGGCAAGATTTCAAGGTCAGTGTGACAGAGGTCGAAGTGTCAGTGACCGTTATTGGGGCACTGTGTCATCTGAACCTCATTCCTTCACTGGCGGTCAGTAGAGGACGCTGATCTCTACAGCGGGTTTAAGAACAGTGCAGAAATACACTGTGGGGAGAGACGATAAGTCCGAAACGGAGAAGCAGAGTGTGTGGGTGCGGACCCGCCTGCAGACTCTGTGGGTCTGTGACACACACACAGAGGAAGCTGCTCGTGACCCCTCTGAGGACGCTGCTGGAGCTCAACCCGCAGGCTTGCACACCTGAGGAGTGTGACCAGCCTCTGTCACCCTCTTAGCGCCAGCATCTTCCTCTGTAACCGTAATACCCTGCCTTGGGTGCTCTGCAGCCTGTTGCATTCCCACACACAGAAATGCTTCAAACAGCAACTGGAGACTACATCAACACTGCCCCCTTCCCCCATCTGCTTCAGTAGGTCCTCTTGAGATTAGGAGAAGCCAGAGCTCCTCTCTGATGTGTTAGTGTCCCGTGTCCCTTTTCTACAAGTCCCCAATCTCCCCTTCATCTCACTATGTCATCCTTCATTGGATTTTCTTTTGGGGGTCCCTGCCTCTCTCAGGTACCTGTACTCTTGGATCTGGGCCTGAATTCTACATCCCTACACCCTTCCTGCCCTTAGCTCTATGGGGATTTCTCAAAGACCCAGCTGGGGCAGTCATTGTATCTGTGGGTATAGTTCACCTTGATGGGGTTGGTTTGAGGGTCAGCATCCCCTGCTAACAGCATCATGTTTGTAGGACAGGTGACCTAAGAGCTAATCTGCCCTGATCCTTGCCCAATAGCCACCTCTGGGTCCATTCCAGTGCCCAAGGCTTATCCTCCAGTGGACACTTGAGCCTTCTTGTCTGCTGCAGTGGATTCAGAACTAACTCTAGCCATTGTGTGCATTTAGAGAAGAGAGGCAGAGTCTTCAGGTTGAACCCACGTGCTATGGACCCAAGAGGATAACACAGCACATGGAAATAAATGCAGATCAAAGGAGGCAGAAGGAACCTGTCCACGTGACGAGCACCCAAGATCCTAATGTCACAGCAGCTGCTCCTTGAAACCTGAAGCGCTGCTTGCTCAGATGTTCCAATGAGTATTTCTGTCCCGAGTATACCTTGCCTGAAATGTGGTTGGGGAAAACAGAAGAGACCTTTGGAATGGTTGCATTTGGCAGACTGTGAGGCCAGATACTTTCAGGGAGGGGTTGGTCCTTAATTCTGACCATCAGCCGACAGGAGGGTACACAGTTCCCACCAGGGTGGCAAACAGCAGAAGAATGGCACTCAGCTCTTTTCTCTCTGCCTCCAGGTCTCTGCAAACATGTGTTTAGGGAAACCTGTTGTGAGTCTTGCTACCTGTACTGGGGAGTATGGCACGTGTGTGTTCCCAGACTGAGGAGAGATAGGTGAGGCTGTCTGAAGTCTCAGCCCCCTGTTACACCTCTTCTCTGAGCATAAGCTCAGCAGCCCTTATGGGATCTCAGTGCAGAGCCCCGCATAAGCTCAAAGTCCTTGCCTATGCTGCACCCCGACTGAGTTTTCCCATGGCCACTTACCTGAACACACGGCAGTACATCTGCTACTTCGGTTCTTAAGGAGAAGGCAAGGACTGGGTACCTCCAGCAACCTGGGACTCACCTTTAGGCGGCTTTCAGGAGGTGCTTTGTACATAAACAACTATAAGATTATTAGAAAGATCAGACTATTCCCTTGAGGTTTGCAGCCAGCACATAGTAGGGCAAGAACCTGCACTGGGCTCCTGCCAACATCTTTGTTGGCTCTTAGAGTTTTAAGGGTAAACAATGAAGCTGGGAGACCCCAGATCCAGTCTTTAGACAAGGCTACCCAAAAGATGATCACAAGGGAAGGAAAGGAAACCTGTGCTGTGGTTTCTGGTGAGTGTTGCCTACAGCGCTACCACCGAGTGTCTTAAACAACAGAACCAATTCTGTCTCCAGGTTTTGTAAGCAACAAGCCCAACACCAGTGCTGCCACCTTTCTGGAGTCTGGGAGATCTACTCCAGGCCTCTCATAGCTTTTATTTGTAGTGGTCTATCCTTCACCCCAGTGTCTACCTCTGTCCCTACAGCCTTTCCCTCTGGGTCCCTTACAAGGAGATCCATCACAGTGTTTAGAGCCCATTTTAAGGCAGAATTGGACACTTCCAAGCTCCTTAACTTACATCTAAAGAAAAACCCAAATATGGTCATATCCCGAGGTTCCAAGTGGGCATGTCTTTTTGGATCTGCAGTGCATTACTACACTGGAGAGCATAAAAAAACAGGAGTGACAAATGTCACCTCTGGTGACGAGTGCCAGGCCTGAGGCTCCTGCATAATGGTGCCATTTCCTCCCTGATCATCAATCCCAAAGCACGCCTATAGCTGAGTGTCACTGACAGGGAAGGTTTCAAGTCTGTCGGGGGCTAACCTAGTGACCCAGGAGAGCAGCAGCAGCAGCGCAGAACACCAAGGGCGTGCTCTCTGTCTATTCTAGCCTTGGCTACCTTATGTTTTAGAAGACAGAGCATCTAGTGCATCTGTGGTCTGACAGCTGAAGACCCCCAGGTGTACACCCATGAAGGGAAGGTGCCACTCCCCACAGAGTGTCCCTGCGATGCGAGGTCAGGCAAGGCTGCTTGCTCACCTTTCTGCAGACCAGAAGCAGAGAGAAGGGGATTCTGGCCATCACCTGGCTTTCTCTTCATCCCCCACCTTCCCCCCACCCAGCCCATGAGATGGCACTGCCCACATTCAGAATTTATCTCCCTGCTCTAGTTAATCCTTCCTGGAAGCACCACACAGACACTCCCAAAGGTACACCTTGCTAGTACCCTCTGATGACAAACTTAACCATTACATTGAAGGACAGGAAGTGATTACATTTCCTAAGAGAACCCTTTTTTCTTTTCCCAAACCTCTGGCATTCGCTAAGCAGAGAGGCCTAAGATGTATGCCAGACAGAGACTCTGGCTGCTTGGCTTCCAGCCACTGCTGAGCCTCTCATGACCTTGGGCATTACCTTATGCAGACTTCACTTCATCACTCGAACATGAGGACAATGATCCTTCCCTGCTGTCAGGGTGGCAGGAGAGGACCATACTCCATTCAGTTCTGGGACCCCCATATTGTCCGTCAGTCAGCTCTGCCCTGGGACTGCTGTTGGAGGCATTGTTCTGCTTTAGATGGCGTGTGGGATCTTGACATGTGCTACCCCCTGTATAGGACACCCTTACCCTAATCCCTCACCTTTTATCCCCATTTTTAGCTCAGCCTTCTAAAATCATCTCCAGGGCCACCCCATCCAACCCCATAAAGATAAATAATTGCTTATACATTCATTGATCAATGTCTTTGTTAGGGTTTTACTGCTGTGAGCAGACACCATGACCAAGGCAAGTCTTATAAAGGACAACATTTAATTGGGGCTGGCTTACAGGTTCAGAGGTTCAGTCCATTGTCATCAAGGTGGGAACACGGCAGCATCCAGGCAGGCACGGTGCAAGCAGAGCTGAGAGTTCTACATCTTTACCTGAAGACTGCTAGTGGAAGACTATCTTCTAGGCAGCTAGGAAAAGGGTCTTAAAGCCCACACTCACAGTGACACACCTACTCCAACAGTACCACTTTCTGGGCCCAGCATATACAATCATCACAAGCAAGTATCCCACTTGATCGAGGTGGTATCCCTAGAAGCTGTGTTATCTACTATGACAGATAAGGAAATTGAGAGTTGAGGACCATGGTCACCCCTGAATAATACCCAGAGCATTGCTCACACAGCTGCCCAACACTGATGCTGACTTCATGAGTCTCTCTTCCCCTAGCCTGCTCAATGCTTTAGCTATGGGTGTGTCACCTGACTTCTGCATCCTGGCATCCCTGGGGGACGAGGCCATGCTTTTATCCCTTCCCCAGGTCCTGAGACTACAGTCGGAGCTCAGAGAACATTGACTGACTTGGTCTCCCCCAGGCTGTCTGACACCTCCTCTGCTCCTTGAGGCTCAGAGCATCCAAAGTCTTGTGCAATAAAATATTTCTGAGGCTGCCAAGGGGAAAATAAACATAGCATTTGATTCTGTGATGAGTCGAGGGGGTTCTGAAGTCACTTTTGCAAACTCAGAGCCCAGCCGACTGTTTCCTGTCAGCCTGTCTATAGTTTGTCCATAGTTTAAGTTCTTAAATGGCCCAGTTTGTAAATCTTCATAGTTTATGCTCTGTTCTAAAACCAGGCAGGGTTACTGATGGAAGGCTTGCAGCTAGTGGAATCACAGAGAGCTATGTCACACAGGCCTGTTAGGTGTGGGGATGAGGCCTAGTTCCCCCCCCCCCATACCCTGTGTGGGAGAGCTGCCTCATGGGGATTCCCTGTGAGAGGAGCCCTCTGTGCCGCATCTCTACAGACGGGAAGCAGTCACTGTGTACTCCTGAGCCCTGGTTGGTCCACTTCAGCGAGCAAGCTGGCTCTTCAAAGTTTAGAGGAAAGTGACTGAAAAAATGATCACAGGGACTGGCCAGCCTGTCCAGTCATCCTTCAGGGTGATGGGGGCTGGGACATGTATTGGAACACACAGACGCAGAATACACAGACACACACTCACCATGAAAGTCCCAGGTGGCACACAGGCAGAGAGGTGCACAGTGTCCCAGGGAAGGGCTGTGGCCACTCACACACAAGACATCAGCAGGCATCAGCCATGGCCTCTCAGATCTTCCTGAGGGCTTGGTACATGGGCTGCTCTTACCTGTCATTCTGTGCACACACTACTTAACTGCAGGTGCTTCTGAGGTACAGCCTTGTTAAAGAACTATCCAGCCAGTTCCACCAAGGGCATAACTTGCCCCAGGTCACACACAGTTAGGGATACACCGACCTGTGCTCTCTCTGTTTCCCTCTGAACCTTTCATCCTGGGGACACGCATCAGGATTCAGGAGACAACAGGATAACTTTCCTTACATTTGTCACGTTTTCCTATGATTCACACTCCAGCTCCTTCCTGCTTGCTTTCTCTTGCTGTGATAGGGACACTGACAGGAGGGATCTTGGCGAGGGAAGGGTTTGTTTGGATCACAGTTCCATGTCACATTTCATCACTAAGGAGAGCCAAGGCCTGGACTCAAGCAGGGCTGGAACCATGAAGGAGTGTGTGCTGCTTATGGGCTCACTCCTCCTGGCTTGCTCAGTTTGCTTTCTTATACTTCTGAGCCCACATGCCTAGGAGTGGCTCTGCCCACAGTGAGCTAGGCCTGCTCTTTAAGCATTAACTAAGAAAATATCCCAAGCTTGCCTGCAGGCCAATCTTATGGGGGCATTTTCCCAACTGAAAGCCTCTCTTCACAGATGATAAAGCCTGAGCACACAGCCTACTCCTGGAAGACGCGGAGAAGTGACTGGGTTTTGCCTGTTGTTCCACAGCTAGAAGCTCCTAATCTGCTGACCCTCATTCTCCTGGTGTCAAGCCTCCAGGGGTCCACTGCTCTGCAAGGCTTGCCTGTCCCCTCTTTGTATGGCTGAAACCCTCATATACAGTGACCTTGAGGGGGCCTCCTGCTCTCTGTGGCCTAGCCTTTGTTGTCACTTCAGTGGGTGTCAGATCAATGAGTGGCTAGATCTTTCTCACATATATGTGTGGATAGGTATGTATGTATGTGTGTGTGTGTGTATATATATATATATATATATATATATATATATATATATATGTATAAATAATTTGTGTGTGTTGTATGTTCATGTGTGAGTGTATATGCTTGGGTTAAAATGCATGTGTGTGTATGTGTGTGTGCGCGCGCACGTGCGCGTGAGTGCATATGATACAGTTTTCTTTATCTTATTTTTCTTAAAATAGAGTCTTTCATGGAACTTAGAGCTTGCTGGTTGTCTAGACTGACAGTGAGCCCCAGGGATCCCCCTGTCTTTATGTCCAAGTAGAGAGAAGGTTTACAGCCAGGCACCATTATATGCAGTCTTTTATGTGGGTGCTGGGGAGTGAACCTGGATCCTCTTATTTATGTGAAAGCACTTTATGGACTTCCCTGTCTCTCTAGCCCTGTGGACCTTCCTTGGAGGCAACCAGAAGAGGTGGTCGATCTTCTGACTCACCTCAGATCACAAGAGGTTGATTTGTTTTTGAATAAAGTTAAAAAGAGTTGCTCACAAAGCCTTGAAGCATAAGGATCTGCCTGTCAATCAATTCCGCTCAGTAGTCCCGAGTTCAGTCTATGGCTCAGTGCAGTCTCAGCGGGATGGAGGTCACAGGAATGGTATACAGTGGCCATTCCTGCTCTGAGGACTTCCTCTCCGTCCCCCAGAATGTTAGTAAGACTTGGGATATACAGCATTCAGCTTGGGCCCCCTATACCTAGACTATCAGGAAAGAGAAAACATGCTACAGTGAACCGGAAAGACTCTGGCTGAGCCCAGAAAGGGTTTGGATGAGCTGATCACTGCCTGCAGAGGGGTGGCCAGTCTCCAGAGCTGGGTCCTTCCAGTGAATGATTATGAACCTCTGCATACTCCCCAGCACCTCTCTCTTAAAACAGTCTCTAAGTTTATTTCTTGGGAAGGAAAGAGCACAGGCTACCCTGCTAGGGTCCTGCTTTTAACTGCCCATGTGACGCTCAACAGGCTGTAACATGCTTACATAGGGCACATTATTAAAGCCACTGACTGCATCTAGAGGGAAAGTTTGAAGTTGTTTAGAAGTTTCCAAATTGGTTTTTAGGGTCGTAGAAACTTTTCTTGAACTCCTAAAATGAAGCCCTCAGAGAGAAGCTTGGCACCGAGTCGATGGGACCTGGGGAGTCAGCAGAGGGGACAGGTTCAGGGATGCCTGCTCAGCATGTGGTCAGCAGAGGGGACAGGTTCAGGGATGCCTGCTCAGCATGTGGCAAATTCCCCAGGGAGTCCCATGTCCATAAAACTGGATGAACTTCGCAGGGAAGAGCCAAGTTCATACAAATGGAAAATTCAAAAAAAACGGTTGTCCTCATTGCAAAGAGAAAGAAAGGAAAAGAAAGAAAGGAAGGAAGGAAGGAAGGAAGGAAAGAAGGAAGGAAGGAAGGAAGGGAAAAAGGAAGGAAGGAAGAAAAAGAAAGAAAGAAAGAAAGATGTATTAGTCCTTGTAAATATTCCACCCCTGAGGTCACTTAAGAATCTGAAAACCAGTCAGATGAAAATAACGGAATATGTTGAGAGGGGATCCGAAATGACAAGGGCTAACAGTGGAAGTCCCTCGGGAGTTTACATACTACACTTCAACTCAGGAACCCACATGCTGCACATAGAATAAATCCACCTGCCATGTCCTCTTTCCCCACTGGATCACACACATCAGAAGCAGATTTTAGGGGACCTGTGGATAACACCCTATACAGAGCATGAACTTCAGAACTGGGAATGGTCATATCTCAGACACTGCCATGTTTATTGACTTAGCAACCATTTATTGGGTGCTGTAGATGCTGGGCATGGCAGTAAGATGGGTAACATGAGTGTCTGCCCTCAGAGAACGTCTGTCTGAAGAAACGACCAGTTAAGAAAGGGTTTCTCACCACGAGTTGCAGTGACCGATGGAAACACACATGTGGCTGCCAGCTGCAAGACACCATCAGGATGGGTTCGCTGGCGTTGTGTGGGAGAGTTCAGGGAAGGTTGTTGGAGAAAATGACTGTTGAGTTTAGTCTTGGAGATCACAGCAAAGGCAAGCTGAAGGGCTGGGGCAAGTGTGATAGGTGGGGCAGGAGAGCTGAGCTAGGATCATATCATGCAAGCGCATTAGCCGAGTCGGAGAGTTTGCATCAACGCAGACCCACCCTTCAGGGAGCAACGCATCTGTGGGGAAGACCTCCTTGTTTTCCACTCCAAGGCTCAACAGTAGTGTGGAGCCATGCAGCCTGGGCCAGGAAGCTATACAAACACAGAAGACATCCCATTCCATTGACTGAGGGAATTCTGGGAAATGCTCATCTGAAAGAGGGTCTAGGGAAATAAATGGACTAAGAAGTTTGGAATAAGGGGTGGTGGCTCTGCACAACAGAGTGCTCACTGCTCTTCTGCAGGACCCAGCTGCTACTTTTGGTGGCCAACAACCACCGTAGCTCCAGTTCCAGAGGATCTACTACCTCTTCTGACCTCCTGGCCACTGCATTGGCATGGTACACAGCTAGATATGCCGGCCAAACACCCATACACACAAAATAAACAAATCTAGATAAAAAGAAACTTTGAACACAGTTTTCCTCTTAGACATGCATAAGGTACATTTGCACACTCAGGTTCCAAAAAGGTGTGCAATAAAGCACGGACTGAAACTGTACCCTCCCCCCCCCCCTGCCTTTTTTAAAGGCATAGCACTTTTACAGCCTCATGGAACACTGTGAGTAGCCATGCTTTCTACCAGAGCCTTTACCTGCACAGAAGGTATGTTTGAGTTACAGGACTGAAGGTCTTGGCTACCAGTGCTGAGGCACAGTCCTGCCTTGGGGAACTGTGAGCATCTCTGAGCAGATGGAAGAGAGCTGTGTGTGGTATCCTTAGCCTCCTTGTCACCAGCTGCACGCAGCCAGCCCCGTCATCTCCATCTAAACTGCTCGTCAGAATGCACGGTCACGGTTGCCACCGGCACAGAGCCCGCTGATGACTTCAAAGCAGCAGCTGAAATGGAAACGTGCCCTAAAGTGCAAAGTGGCCAGCACCCATCAGCCTAAAGCACCTTCTTAGCCTTGTCCCTGGTGGAGGAGCGGGCACTGCCTTCTAAAGGGCTGGTTGCCCTGCCCGCTGGTGGGGGTGGGGTATGCAAATGGACAGCCTCTAGCCTTTCTATGAGGAAGCTGTGGAAGAGGCCAGGAAGTCTTTAAACAGGAAGTATGACTTGAACACCTGATCCCAAGAAGAGGCTCTGGCTGGAGTGCTGAGGTAACCAAGACCTTCTTTTCATATGTTGCCTGGGACAGCCCTGGGCTCTGAGCTAGGGCCCCTTAACTGAGGGGCACAACATGGCTACCCTTTCTGCGAACACTTACTGTGGATTCTGATAAGCCTTGAAAGGCCTATCTGAACACTGATGTACAACCTTCCAGGGCGAGTTCTGAGATGCCTTCTTGGTGTCAGCAGAACTCCTCACCACTGACCTAGCACATCTCATTGAACCTTCAAGGGCTTTCCACACAGAATAGTGACTTGTTCTGAGCTCCACTGCTGTTGTGATACCATGACTTCTGTGATGTCATCTTTCCAGGTCAGAGAGGTTCTCCCTCTGGCTCATTAACCAGTATCGCCTGTTGTCATGAATCGAGAGCATCTTAGGCACTCACTCCTAAGAGCTAATCATGGACAAGACAGACAAACACTGTTCTCTTAGGTCAGGTGAGAAGAAAGAAAATTTAAAGTCAAAGATAATGTTACATGAAGAGTCCTACTCTAAGCCTTTAGGGCTTTCACTGTGGAGAGAGGCAGATCCAAACAACTGGTGTCTTGTTCAGGACAACCTGAAACCCACTCAGCCTAGCTCACCTGGAAAAGGTCATGGAAAGGGGAGGCAAGGCATGTCAGGAACTGATAGGTGGTAGAAATCTAGGACAGTAGTTAATTCCAAAGGCACCATTTCTCATCTGCTTCCTCTTCATCTACCATTTCTGTGTTCTATTCAGAAGAGGTATCCCCATGTCTAAAAACAGATGTTTGCAAGGGCTAAGAGTAAGGACCAGAGTTGGATTGGTGGAGCTCAGGGGATAAGGCGGGCTCTCTGCATGAAGCCAGCTTGCTCAAGGCCTCAGACCCATAGACTTGTGCAATGGTACGAAGTTGAGGGACCACCATTCATCCAATCTAGAGCACTGGGAGAGAGAGAGTGATGGTTGCTCTCCTGTCTCCATCCCTCTGTCCTTGGATGTCCATAATTGGGTTTCTCTGGTCCTCTAGAGTGGACAGGATTCTTCTGAGGGTTCAAGGTCAGGGGTCCTTGTCCTAGGCTAACCCAAAGACCTTGCTTGTAATTGTGTCATATCAGTCCATAAAGTCTGTGGATAGCACCTTAGGAGCCCCAGGGAAGATACAAGTTAACTGTTTTACCCTGCAGTGTAGTTTATACTAAAGATGGTCGAATTTCATGATCAGAATCCCTGGGGCTTTTTATCCTAGTGACTCAAGGGCTTTCTCTCTGAAGAGATCTAATCTAGAGAAGGAAAGTGGTTTTCTAATTTACAAGATGTCCTGGGAGGACACACTTTAGCAGCCAGCCTCTGAAAGAAGGTGGGCTTTGTTCCTTCTGAGTAGGGTAGCAGCAAGAACCGAAGCTCTGATGTTGGAGAAGAAAGGTGATGTTGGTCAGGAAGAATGGCCCGGAGGGCTTGCAGGTCTGTGATTGTGCTGTGGGCCGCAGCCCTTGGTGGATGGTTCTTAATAACATTGACAGGGTGACTTGACCTCTGAAGCTCCTGTCAGCTAACACTTGTGCTGTCTTCTCTCCACCCAGATTGTGTTCCGGAAGATCAGTGATGTGAAACGAGAGGAGGAGGAGAGGATGAAACGGAAGAACGAGGCCCCCCTTATCCTGCCTCCTGACCACCCCGTCAGGAGACTCTTCCAAAGGTTCCGCCAGCAGAAAGAAGCCAGGCTGGCAGCCGAGAGGGGCGGCCGGGACCTGGATGACCTAGATGTAGAAAAGGGCAATGCCCTCACGGACCATACCTCAGCCAACCACAGCCTGGTGAAGGCCAGTGTGGTCACCGTGCGTGAGAACCCCGCCACACCTGTGTCCTTCCAGGCAGCTGCCACCTCCACGGTGTCAGACCATGCTAAGCTGCATGCACCTGGATCTGAATGCCTAGGTCCAAAGTCAGGCGGCGGGGACCCCACCAAGCGCAAAGGCTGGGCCCGCTTCAAAGATGCCTGTGGGAAGGGTGAAGATTGGAACAAGGTGTCCAAGGCAGAGTCCATGGAGACGCTGCCCGAGAGGACAAAGGCAGCAGGTGAGGCCACGCTGAAGAAGACAGACTCCTGTGACAGCGGAATCACCAAGAGCGACCTGCGCTTGGACAATGTGGGCGAGGCCAGGAGTCCCCAGGACCGGAGCCCCATCTTGGCTGAGGTCAAGCATTCTTTCTACCCCATCCCCGAGCAGACACTGCAGGCCACAGTGCTGGAGGTGAAACATGAGCTGAAGGAGGACATCAAGGCCTTGAATGCCAAAATGACCTCCATTGAGAAGCAGCTGTCTGAGATACTCAGGATACTAATGTCCAGAGGGTCCTCCCAGTGTCCTCAAGAGACCTGTGAGATCTCCAGGCCCCAGTCCCCAGAGTCAGACAGAGACATTTTCGGAGCAAGCTGAGAGGATCATTTCAAAACAAATAGACAAACAAACAAACAAAAATTAAAGACAAAAGCCTGCCCCCTTCCCGACACTCCCCACCACACCAAACATATGACCAACAACTTTCAAACTGGGCTTTTTTTCACAGGAAGTCTAAGTCAGACCAAGTGGCTTGGGTGTGCCTGGGTATTCTCTGGCAAATATAAGAGGGAACATGGACAGGCATTCTACCCTGCAAGATGGCGGCTGTGTTGGAACAGCTGCTGACAGTTGTTGAAGAAGGGGCGTAATATCCATCTAAAGAGCGTTCCCTCTAACATGATCTACCAATGCGATATTTGTAGAGTCTGGCAGAAGAGCTCTGAGAACCTCTCAGAAATAGACTACACTGGGCTTCTTTACCAAAACCCCCGAAGACCACAATGGGCGCAGGGACTTCTGGGCATTGACCACCCCCGTGTAACGGTGTCTGACACCACCACCTGTTTTTCTACACTTGGTGTTTGTAACAAGCTCATGATAGGGGAAGCTTGACAAACTGGAGAGCCTTTCCACTCTGACAGAAGAGGTGGAGCATCAGGTGCTGTGCCGTGGACACACAGGCTGTGCCCCTCAGGTCTCCTTGCCCTAGAAGAGCTGAGGCAAGGGTAAGGGCTGGAGAGGGTCCTCGGCTCTGAGTGGGCTCTGTCGCGTGGTCTGCAGCCTGCTACCTGTGGATAGCTGACATGGAAGCTCCCAGAGCCCAGGGGACCTCTGGAGCTGCACCATCTTATAGGCCTCATGACAACAAGCTTCTCTCCTTTTTCCTCAACCTACCTTTTCCCAAGCTTGTCCATGGCTTTCCTCAGGGTGTAGGGCATTGATGGGAAGGGGCAGGCGCCCAGCATTGCTTTCCTAACAAAGAAGACACACATACAACCTCAAAAAAAAAATGATTGTAGCAAGTACTAGGTTTCTATTTTGATTCTCATGGGGATTTCTGTCCAGTGCATGGGGTCATTAGAGGACACATGGGAGCCACACTTAGCCTTATTTGAAAGCCAACCTGTTTTTTACTCTAAAAAATAATGGCAGGACCATGGTTATTCTCTCTTAGGGAGCTGGCAGAAAACAGTGAAGCACCGGTTTTCAAAATATCTCAGTAATGAGCTGGATGGTGTGACGGTGGAGCTGTGGTTTGGGGGAAGGTGGAGGCTCAGAGCCATGGTTTTAGGGCCATCTCTGTGCCATCCAGATCCCCACATCATGGTGCTCAGGGACACTCGCTGCCTCGATCACTTGAGGACAGGTTGTTTGGTCTTCAGACAGGACAGAGGAGCTGGCCCGGGTGCATACCTGGAAGGATGTCGGGGGTGTTACTCTGCCAGTGAGCCTGGAAGCTCGGTTCCACAGTGAGCAGCTTTGACAGTAAGTGTGACACAGGTTTGAGAGAGCAGTTGGGACAGCAAGTGTGACACAGGTACCTTCTGCTTAGCACTGCTTGGTTCTTGTGATTCAGAATGTCAACCTCTCTAGGGAACCTACCAAAGATACTGTTCTGCTTGGTGGCCATGGCACATGCTAGGACTCAATACATGGCTGGATAGCTCTGGGAAATCAAGGGTGTACACACATGTGGCTTTTCATGCAATGCCTAAGAACTGGCTCATGGTATCTCTAGACCAAGACATGACAGCATTCAAAGACACAGCTGGTGACTGTGGGTAGAACTAGACCTTCAGTCTCTTGAGCTGCTGCCAGACATCACTTGGAGCAGAGACTGTGAGGTACCTGAGTCACATCTGCCAGCTGCTCCCTGAATGTCACAAGGCCACTCCCAACACACACTTTTAGCCTGGTTCTAAAGTTTAGGAACCGCTCAGCTTAGGGTAGGTACGGCCATGCAACATCCAGCCTAGAAAGCACTTGCTCCTAGAGATCTTTTTGGAACTCTCTGGGATTAAAAGATCCTCTAGTATCTTTCCAGCTGGTAAAGCAGAGGCCCCATTGCTCTTTGGCGAAGCTCTGTCTGAAAGGGGGTGAACCTCCTTAAGATGTATCTCCCTCTCTGAGTCTTAGGGATTCAGATGCTGGGGTGCAAGGAAACCTTCCCTTGTGACAGGCAACAGTAAAGCTTCAGGCTGCTCTCTGAAGTCAATACACATTAGGCTGAAGTCCCATGAGACTGAGGTCTACACCCTGCAAGGGGGTATCTCTGCTCATCTTGGGGTTCTAGGTGTCTAGGGCTCCAGTTCCTTCAGTTCCCGAGGGTGGCTTTTGGTTTTCTCCATTTCTACAGCAGTTTTACTAGGGTTGCCTTCTCCGAAACATTTTAAATGAGCCAACCCATGTCTCTCTACTCTCATGGCGTACCGTGCCAGAGGCAGGTCCCGAGCAAAGACCACAGGACTCAGACACCCACGGCCTGCACCTTCCTGCTTTAGTTGTTATCTGGTGGCTGAAGAGACACTAGGAAACAGTTGCCATGTGCAGACCGAACTGTAATTTCAGGTAAATCACACCTCAAAACACTTTGTCCTTTTGGGGAGGGGAGGGGACAACACACAAACACACAATGTGGTGTACCACTGTCCAGTAAGTGCTGGCTACCTGGTCTCTCTAAATGAGCTACTGTGAATGTCATCCCTAGTAAAGTGCCATTTCCCAGTGGCTATCCTGACTGGCGACCTCGATGGATCGCTCTTTCCGGAAGTGTGCAGTACTGTTGGGTACCAGAACCAAAATGGCGGTTGGCATTCTGGCTTTGGGGGTCATGCTGCCTCATCAGCCGTGCCATTCCAGGGTGGTGGCAGGTTCCTCCACAGGACAAGTGACAGCCTTGGCCAACCCCACTTCTCTGCTTCCTGCTAAAGCAGGGTCCACGTGTTTTGACGGCTGTGCCTGTTGCAGCTGTTTCTCACCAGCACCAGGCTTGCTTTTATTTGTGTCTGGTGCTGGAGGCGGAAGTCGGACCTTTGTTTATGCTTGGGAAGAGCTTTACCGCTGAATGAAACCCCTGTCTCCCCCCGCCCCCACCCCCGAAAGCTTCTGCATACATATTTCTTGTTTCAATTTCTTGTTATCTGGTTCCTGGGCCCCGTTTTAACCTCCCCCTCTTAGAGTCTCTGCTGCTTCAACAGCAAGGATAATTGGGGAAGGGGTAGACACAAGCCAACCCCACTACCTGCAGGCTTCAGCCTCCAAAGCCTTCAGTGGAAGGAGAGAATATTAAGCCAAATGCTGGGTGTGCCCAGGTTGGAACAGGGACCGGGTGAACTCTTCAGAAATACCAGTCAGAGGCTGACCGACCCTCATCTCTCTGTGATGCTGACATCTCACAGGTACACTCGGGACTTTTGGAAGCCCTGGTGAAGATACAAATCAAAGATGTGAACACAACTAATTGTATTTTGTTTTGCAATAAAGAAGTTTAGCCTTAAGACCATTGAGTGGAAGTCCAGCTGCCGGTGGGGGCGACAGTACCCCCCTTTTTACCCCATCTCCTTGTGCCGCTTAGGAAAGAGGCCTGCCTGAGTTCACTCCGGCCCTTGGACACCCTCTCCTACCTAAAGGTCCCTGTCGTTGTTGCTGCTCCATGTACTGCCTTCTTACTCGCTTCAATAAAGACTATCTTCACCAGCTCCTGCGCTCTCCACCCGGAGGAGTCCTCTTAGCACCGGCCCTAAGTTTCCAAGGAAAGGACTGTTTCCCACCCAGGGTGTTGGTGTGGAGACACGTTCCCTGCCTCCTCTCACATGGCTCAATGGAATCCATGTGAACTTACCTGCAGCTTAAGTCGGGTCTCAAGCGGACGGCTTCACACCAGTGTTTCAGAACCTTTAAAGAAGGTCTCGAGTTCCCAGCGGGTGTCGGACCTGGTGCGGGGCATCTCCACCTGCCACTTGACCTTCCTTAGAGCGACTGACTCTTTAAACCTGTGGCTTCAGACTCATGCCGTCGAAGTTCACAGCTCTCCTTTCAGAAAACAGACTGCTTCTTAGTAAGAATGCAGCGCATTCCTCCCCACCCCCCTGAATGTAGCCTTTTAATATTCAGACGCTGTATTTCGACATCAGTTGGAGACTGTCCCATCCAAGTTGCAAGGACATTTACACTCACGAGCAGTTCGTCATCCTGGGGCTTCTCTTACAAACACTCTCCAACAAATCCTGCCAAATCCTTTATTGTTTTTTTTTTTTCCTCCTCTGTCCGAATGAGCATGAATAAACAAGTCAGAGCGAGTTGAGGCTATTTTTGTGGTCAGCTGAGGATGCTGCCAAGAGCTCCCCTGTGTGGCTGTGTGGATGTGCAGAACATGTGGGCATTCCATGGATGGTACCCCTTTCTTGACATTTTTAAACAAGCACAAATGATATTTGTAAAAAAAAAAAGTTTAATTTTATTTATTATGGTAATAAACTATTTTATACGTGATGGTTGTATTTGCCTTTCCTTACATATGTCAGTGAGATGCTTTCTCTTCCTGCTGTTCTCTGCTCGGGTCTCACAGCCTACCCTGGCTTACAACCACCTGGAACTCCAGCTCCAGGTGATCCAATACCCTCTTCTGACCTCTGAGGCGTCTGCACACGGGCACCTGCACACAGGCACCTGCACACTCATAGCACCCAAAACGTAACAATTAACCTTTAGAAAAAGTTACATGGGAAGCTCTGATGTGGGTGGTGCCTTGCATTAGTCAGTTTTCATGTTGCTATGGTAAAATTCCAGACAAAGCAACTCATGGAGAGGATTTATTTTAGCTCATGGCTTGAGGGTGCAGTCTACCCATCAGGGCAGGGAAACCATGGCAGCAGGAGCTTGAGGCAGCGGGTCATATGTCATACTGCGGCCTCTGGAAGCAGAGAGAGATCCTGGGGCTCAGCTCTCTCCCTGTCCTGGCCCCGCCCCCTTTGCTAAGTCTAACATCTTGGCCCAGGGAATGGGGCTGCCTACACTGAGGCTGGGCTTCCTGATCTAGCAATCCCTCAGAGACGGGCCCAGAGAGCTGTCTTCTGAAGTAATCCTAGATCCTGTCAAGTCGACAGTCAATATGAGCCTATAACTGAGGAGAAATATAAAGCTGTAGAGACAGCATGCTTCATGTCAAGTGACGTTCACAGAGAGACCATGACGAAGTGGGGCCATCTTGTTCTAAGGAAGTTCCGCCTCTGCCTTGAGCCTGAGAGACTGCCTCTAAGATCTTGGTCTTCAAGATCCGGGTCCTTCACAGCCAAACCACAAGAAAGGCCCTGCCTCCCATCATAATGGTATCACGTTCCAATTTGAGTGCCAGAGTTGACAACACACATTCAAACAGCGTTTGCCTCAACACACCCCTTAGGCCCAACTCCCGTTTTAAAGTGAAAGTTTCCATCTTGAACGATTTGACATGGGTTTTGAGTAGAACAGATTCATGTTTTTCCCTGCTTTTGAGAAGGCGGCGAGCCCGCATCCCAGTGTTTCCTGAATGACTATCCACAGCACTGGATCCTCGGTAGCTCACAGAGCCAATGAGGCAGAGGCCCGTTTGCCTCAAGCAGTCCTACTCAGTGTTATCCCACAGGCACTGAGTCAGACTCCACAGGACTGCCATCCTGTGTCTTATTAAGACCCAGTGACCATAAAATCCAAAACACAGTTATCTCTTTGCAGGCAGTGGGACTTAATTCTGGGATGAAATCCATTATTTGAATATTGATGACATCGTTTAAAATTCCAAATAACTCATGATCATTTCAAATGCATTACTAATAGAGGGCTGAACATTACTTGTGTCTTTCATCTTTAATGGATAAAACAAACAAAGAGACAAACCCACAAATAGAATTTTTGCAACTAACCAACTAGACTAGAAACAGATAAAACTAGCTCATACTACCTTTGGGGTAACAAGTGGGATTCTACCTTATTGTATACATGGATCCTGATATGTTTGCTGAAAGTATAAACATGGTTAATTTCTAGTACTTAGACAACCAATAGTTGTATTTTAGAAAAGCAAAAAAAAAAAAAAAAAAAAAAAAAAAAGTCTCAAGTTCTGTCCATCATCCTCAATGGGACAAAGCTTGTGTTCTTACACAACTTTCAAGCACAATGCCATTCAGTGTTCTGTGTGGTTCCAAATTTTGTGTTGACAGCAAGACTTTGGTTGGCATCGGGCATCTTGCTTCCCTCCTTGGGTACTGGCCAAGCTGTTGACTAGCTCATGAGCTAGGTCAGGCAGTCAGAGTGTCCTGGGGCTGAAAGTGACTCAGGACTTTATCCAGCGTGGGTCCAGAACTGTCCCAGAAGTTGTCCTGGTGGATGAGGTGATTGACTATTGCCCATGAACCAGACTCAAGGGTCCATCTACAGCAAGTAGAGACCACAGAGAAAGGTGCTCCGCCACCATGTCATACATCAGGGAGCAGGGAAAGGTGAAACAACAGACCAATGGATAACCTATGCAGAGAGCTAACATCCAATGCCTACCTGCTGCTGAGACGGTGAGACGGTGACTGAATCAGACTGGTTTAATGAACTTCAGGATTACTATGGCTGACCACTCACTGACTCTTCCAGTGCAGTCTTCCAGATGGGTTTGCCTTTTTATAAATGGCTTTTTTGGAAGATTTCAACACCACCTGACTTATTTACAGTTTACAGATGTCCTACATTAGACCACTCCCTACAGTCATTTTTACACTATGGTTTTTCTCAGTGAGTCCTTTCCTTACTTGAAGGCTTCAGCAAGACTCCCTCTGGCTGACCACAAATACTCTGTTGGTCCAGGAAATTGCACCCATTTCAGTGGTTGCCCCCCACATCCTTAGAACTTCTCAGCACCCCATGATTGCCTTCCTGTGTCTCCCTGATTACCGAACCAGCTGCTGAGGTTACTAATGCCAGGCTTACTTGGCTCTTTCTGGCTTGTGGTTTGTTCAGGGAGAACAGTGTGCCATCCCAGCCCACCAGCATCTCTATTGCAAACATGGCCGCTATGAAGAAAGGGGATCCACCTGCTGGTTTGCAAGGGTGAGCGTTCCATTGAACTGACATTCAGGGACACTCTGGGACACAATGCCCAGTTGATCTTCCACTAGATCGTCACATGGTCTAAATCCATATAGTTGTGACTGTTAATCATTCCCTCCAAATTCCACACACAGCGCCTCAGAACTTAAAGCTCCTTCTCTCCCCTCCTCCCCCATGAACCCATAGCCAAACAGAATGACAGTGAGACTTGTCAGCATCGGTCTACCATCTGTCTAGAGGGATAAAATATCAAGACACATGTGTTTAGATCTCAAAACTTTTATTTTAAAAAATATCCAAAATAAGCATAGAAGAAAACCAGAATTATCTAAGGTTCTGCTTTTCTTTAAAAATGAGAATAAGGCAATAAGACCCACTGAGTAAAATGCACTAGCACACGGCATCTTGGGAGGCATTTTCCCCTGAGGCTGTGCCCAATACACCTGTGTGTGGAATCCTGTTCTCTGGCTTTTAAATTCAACTTCTGTGCAGAACACCTGTAAGAACGACCATGTTTCTCCAGGGCTACATGTCTCAGAAAGCAGCAGCCATGTGTAAGCTCCTCCAAAACATCCAAATGACAGAACTCTGCCCCAGTTGCACATCACCCACTTTACTTAAGTCATCTGAGACATGGCATACAGTTTTGCTGTTTCCCTGGGTCGTTCATGCGAAGGTTAGTCCAGAGCTCCCAGTGCAGCACATAGAAAGGGGTCATCAAAGCATCACAGAATTTCCCAGAAAGACATCCCAAGGACGGCAGGCCTATCCCTAACTAGGAATTCCATGTCAAAACACATGTCTGCCACACTGAATCTTTGGTAGAGAAGGAAAAAAACAAACATATCTAAGGGAGGTGCTAGAACAAACATCACAGGCATGGAAGACGGGAGACTGCTTTGGACTGTACCTATACATCAGGAAGCTTATGGGGGTACATAAACAAACCTTTGAGGCTCCAGAACCAGAAGATTTGGGGGTTATATATTTACTGTGATAGATCACGCTGCCAGTATTGGAATGAAGTGTCTTCAGCAGGAGGTGAGTAGAAAGTGGCCCCTCAGAGACTGTCCTGGAGTGGAAGGCTGTCCCTCAGAGACTGTCCTGGAGTGGAAGGCTGTCCCTCAGAGACTGTTCTGGAGTGAAAGGCTGTCCCTCAGAGACTGTCCTGGAGTGGAAGGTGGTCCCTCAGAGAATGTCCTGGAGTGGAAGGCTGTCCCTCAGAGACTGTTCTGGAGTGGAAGGCTGTCCCTCAGAGACTGTCCTGGAGTGGAAGGCTGTCCCTCAGAGACTGTCCTGGAGTGGGAAGGTGGTCCCTCAGAGAATGTCCTGGTGTGGAAGATGGTCCTTCATGGATAGTCTGAGATTGTACAGTGGTCCCCTCAGGGATTGTTCTGGAGTGGAAGGTGGTTTGGGGATGGTCTCAGAGTGAGAGGTTGGGATGAAATGCTATGTCCCTTGGAGGCTGACCTGGTCCAGCAGCCATACAGAATTAAAGAACCGTGTATGTCTGAGCCCAGGCAATGCCCACATGTGAATAGCAGTACAGGAATCCCAGGACAGACAGGGTCACCCATGGCCACCCTGTGAAAAGAGACAAAGAGGAAAATAGTTAGAATACCTCTCTGGCGGGCAAATTGTCACCCAAGGGGATGGTGACAGAAACAGGGGCCTCCAGAAAGTCAGCTTTGTCTGGACCCAGCAGGTGGGGTCTTGTGTTCTCACTAGGGTCACTAAAGTGATGGTTACATTCCTGCAAAAGCCAACTCACTTAGAAACAGGGCATGCTTTTAAAGAGCATGTCCCATAGAGACAGACTAAAGCAAATAACCAGAGAAGAAGCTTTTGTAGGTACCAGAGTCAGTCTCTAAATGCAGATCACGTTACAGTGAACACAGTGGCACTTTGTGGCATGTAGAAAGGAGGGCCCTAGATTAGATACTAGATTTTAAAACTCAGAGTATAGGGCTGGAGAGATAGCTCAGCAGGTTCAGAATTTTGTTGCTTTTGCAGAGGCCCAGAGTTCAATCCAGCTCCAGAGAATTTAATGCCCTCCTCTGGCCTCCACAGCCACTGCTGCTTATTGTCCACATAGCTACACTGAGGTACGAACACATGCATGCACACACAGGAACACACATCACATATGTGTACAAATACACATATACACACTCAGGAACAGATACACATGTATATATGCATACACAAATACACATATACATGCACACACAAATATATACATTTACATATACAAATAAACACACAAACATATGTATTTACATATACACATGCAAAAACATACATGCATACACATACATACATGCACACACATGCATACACACATACTGAATAAATCAATATATCTTGTGAAAGAGAACTCTCGAAGTTTGGGACTGGAGAGATGGTACAGCCATTAAAAGTACTTACTGCTCTTGCAGAGGACATGGGTTCAGTTCCCCAAACCTACATGGCACACAGCTCACAACTGTTTGTAACTCCCATTTTCTTCAGGCCTCTGGTACCAGGCACACACACACACACTGCACATGCATATATGCAGACACACACACACATAAAAAATAATTCTCTAAAAATAAACCTCTGAGCTTTAAGCAGCAGCCTCTACAACACACACATCTTAGGCTATCTGATCTATTCTTACTTTTAGTATAAGTGTCAAGGTTTCTTGGGGACGTTAGAGAATTGGAGAGGCTGTAGAACATCAGAAGCCAAACTCTACAGACTCAGTTCTGTGTTAAGAGGTGCTCTCAGGCCCATCAGGTAAGACAGACGCACACCGAAGGGCTGACTACAATCTTTATCCCACGCAGTAGATAACAAATGAAGAGTGTAAAAGCCCATTTAAAATGGGGCACATGGGAGGAGCAAGAGTTCGCCAGGAGGAAAGGACAGGGCCAGGTGAAGAGTAGCTCAGGTCACCAAGGGGCAGGGCTCATGTGACACAGGCGCTGCGTAGGGCTGGGTACAGGTGGGAAGAAGTATGGGTGGGAAAGAGTTCTAATGACCATTAGCTGCCATTGTATTAATATGAGCTCACTGTGTCAGGCTCAAGTTCAGGCCCCGATGACTCTGCCAAGCCATCCTTGACAAAGCCATGAATCTCAAAGGGTAGACAGGCGTCACGCAAGCAGCCTAACTATTGCACTTACAAAGGCAAGTGGAGTGGCCCAAAGCCCTGCACAGTGACAGAAATGGGGTTGGCACTACAGAAAAGGCAGTGACAACGGGGCAAAGCCCATGGAAGTGTATCTCCCAAAGACCAGAGTGTTGGCAGGGACACTGAACCCTGGGCTTCTTCCGAACCTTCCACGCTGCATCAGAGTGACAGTCTGCCCTACGCCTGCTAATGTGAGAGTCACCCGTGGTGACTTAAAACCAGTGCCCACAACTTCAATGGATTAGGACAACTGAGATATATATTCTTTGATAGTTGTGCAGGTGGTAATTCTGAAATGAAGGTATGGGCAGGGCCACACTCCCTTTGGAGGTTCTTGCCTCATGAGCATGAGGACCCGAGTTTGATCTCTACAACCCTTGAGAAAATAAGTACGGCACGCAGGTTCCAGGCTTGCTGCCAGAGCCGTGAGAGACCCGTCTCAAAAGAAAGCAAGGTTTGAGGAAGACAGTCAGGCTCGGTAGATGACTCGGCAGTTAATAGTACTGACTGTTCTTCAAGAGGACCTGGGTTCAATTCCCAGCACCCACATGGCAGCTCACAACCATCTGTGCCTCCAGCTCCAGAGGAGATTCGGTGCTCTCTCTGGCCTCTGTAGACAGCAGGTGCACACATGGTACACAGAAATACTTTCAGGCAAAACATCAACACATTATATATATAATTATAAATATACATTATGTATTACATTATAAATATATATGTATATATATATATATATTTAAAAACCTGACATCCAAGATCCTCCTCTGGCCTCCATATACAGGCGGATATACATGAATATCCGCACACACCTGTGTAGCTCTCGCACAGTACACAAAGTGGAATGGTGCTGTTGCTATGGCACCCACCAAGGGGGTTCCACTAAATATCAAACCAAACATAGATTCACATGTGACTGAAGACTCCAGAGCAGAACCTACAACAGATATTTGCATGCACAGTGTCACAACATAACCACAAAGGTACAAGCATCCCAAGCCGGTTGGTGTGTACACACAGATCCTAGAGAGAATACAAATTCCGACAAATGTGACAGCCTCCGTAGACTGTGAAAACGCCGCATCATGTACAAAGTCAAATACAAAATAACACGTATGTGATCCTGCTTACACGAGGTTCCATGGTGTCCAGATTCACAGTCAGAATTTGGTGCAGGCATTGGCAGGGGCTGGGAGGAAGAGGAATACTTGATCGAGTTTCAGTTTTGTGAGACAAAGAGAGCTCCCGAGATTGGAAGGTAGTGACAGCTACATAAAACACACAATGTTCTTAATGTCCCTGAACTATATTTAAAAATAGCTGAAACCATATTTAAGTTATGTACAATTTACC
Source organism: Micromys minutus (assembly GCF_963924665.1). Taxonomy (NCBI): domain Eukaryota; kingdom Metazoa; phylum Chordata; class Mammalia; order Rodentia; family Muridae; genus Micromys; species Micromys minutus. Next base: position 89,843,581 of record NC_137969.1, on the reverse strand, counting down.
ACAGTAAAAAAAAAAATGAGGCCAAAACCCTTGAGAAAAGTAATATATAGTAAATTAATCCGTTTATAAAAATGCAAACCAATTTATAATGGCAACAATCTGTGGTTGCTGGGAGCTGGGGCAGAGGAGCCCAGGTGCAGAGGGCAGTAAGTCTCCTGGGCATATCTCCCTATGAGGCCGGACAAAGGGGCCCTTTAAGGGGAATGGGATCTACACGCAGGGAGGCAACAGATTCGGGGATAGCGTCTGCTATTCTTGGGGACAAGCTACTCATCTGTGCAGGGAGGCTAGGTCCAGCCTGTGCCCACTTTTTGGTTGGTAATTCAGTCTCTGGGAGCCCCGAAGGGTCCAGGTTAGTTGACACTGTTGATCTTTCTATGGAGTCCTTGTCTTCTTCCGGTCCCTTAGTCCTCCCCCTCCAACTCTTTCATAGGACTCCCAGAGTTCCCTGTAATGTCTGGCTGTGGGTATCTGCAGCTATTTCCACTGGCTGCTGGGTGGGCCTCAGTGGGAGAGAATATGCCCTGATAAGCTGGCAGGGGGGAGTGTTGGGGACTGATACCTAGAGGGGGCCTCCCCCTTCTCAAAAAGAAGGGGAGGGAGGAATGGGGGAGATTGTGGTTAAGGTGGACTGGGAGGAGAGGGGATCTGATATTGGGATGTAAAATGAATAAATATATAGATAAATAAATAAGCATCTCCCGAGGCGAGGAGGCAGTTTCTCTAATTTCCTCACCCACCCCCTGCCCCTCTCCTCCTTCTCCTTTTATCTCTCTTTTGAGATAAGGTCTTAGCTGTATAGCTCAGGCTGGTCTCAAACTGTGATGCTCCAGCCTCTGTCTCCCGAATACTGGGATCATAAGTGTACACCTTCACACCAGGAGAATGCTTTATAATCTCATAGTGAGACTGATTATTAATGTTCACACAGCTGGCAAACATCCATCAAACTGTACACAGATGATGCTCTTGACAATGAATTAACTGTTTGCAGTGACGCTGGAGCAAAAAAAAAAAAAAAAAAAAAAGGACCTCAGAGGCATCAATCGGACATTCAAGTCACAGGCTGGTCACTTCTACACACAGATGCACAGATGCACACATTGCAGACACAAACATGCATGTGCCAAGGGCTCAAACAAAGTAAGCAGGAAAGTACAATTTGGTTGTTGGGTGATGCTGAGTCTTTTAGTCTTGCACCCTCTCAGGGAGGGTTCTGAGCATGTCAGGACACAGTTCTGGGCTCCTGGCCCTTCATGGGGGAGCCTCTCGGATGTTCCTCCTTCACCCTGCAGATGGGTTTGGCGGAGCACAGGCTAAAGCAGCCGAGTCAGCACAAATCAGTATCCCATGGAAAAATCAATGCACCCCTGATGGATGGGGTTAACTGAGTTACTGGGTGGCGCCGGGAGGAGGGGGGCTGCCAATCACCCCATCGAAGGCTCACTGAGCTACCCACTTCTGAGACAGTCCAGCCGCCACTTTCAAAAGCCGCATCCTACAACTCACTGTTTCTAGAAGACAAATGTCTGGTGGCCGCCTGGTGAGTATGACTTGCAGAGACATGGTCCTCCTGCCGGGCCCCTGAGCACCACGTGTTCTGTCCATGTGTGTGAAGCTTTTAAAATGTGACGGCTCTGCCCAGTTTACGAAGATCACACTCTCAGGCAATCCTTCTTTCCTTTTAATCTATTATTCATTGTTATCTACAATTAAAATGCCTTAGCTTCTCTTCATCCACCCAGGTGAGTGTTCCAGCCCATGGCCCCTGTGCCTGCTGTTCACTACCCTCGAGTTCCCCAGTGTTCATGGGCTGCCTGCTGATTGACAGCTCTCCTGAGGGTTGAGGAATATATAGGACTCTCAAAGATGGATGGACTCATGGTTTCTACAGCTGACAGACCTATTTCCTGGTCCCATGGAGCAATGTCACCATGAGCCTCAAAGCCATTCTGAGAAAGAATAAAAGCCATTAGGCTCAAGGGAAACAAGGCTCACTTCCCAATGCACATTCCTCCGTTGGGGGTGCAGGGGTCCCAGCCTGTGCCAGTTAAGGTCACAGTCACCTTCATCAAAGAGCCTCTGTCAACTGGTTGGCTCAGTTTGTCCAACAGGAAGATTGAATGACAAGAAGAGGGTGCATCTTGGGGGTCGATAGCGTTTGATGACCAAAGAGCATCTCACTGAGGCTAACCCCAGGCAGAACTCTCAGAGCTGACAGTGGGCAAGGACATGAGAGGCTACACCAGTGTTAAAGACCGGCACGTTCACCAACCAGCAAAGTGGCATCTTTATAGCTCCCAAGTCAGAGGAAGGCATATCTTTCCTTAGCTTTTTGCCTCAGCCAGCTGCAGTTTGCTGGGATCTGAGAAACACAGGTGTCCTGCCTAGGCTCCCCCTGTACCTCCTGAGAGGTTTGGTGTCATTACGCTGTTAATTATTCAAATGCCTCTTTGCATGGCTGCTTTCATTGGAAGTGCAGCTCCCAGCAGAACATTGTGTTTAACGATGTTCAGATCCGATGTGGGGGGGTGGGGGATGGTGAAGTGCTTCATTTAAATCCTATTTACTCTAGCGGCTGCAGCCAGATCCCACGAGCCATTCATCAAATGGTCTTGAGCCCAAGTCCCTTCCTTCCTGGGCTAAATTTAGATCTTTAATAAGTTGTGGGGCCCGAGCCTTTTCCTGGCAGAGGGCTGGCTGCTGATCTAGGGACAGGCCGGTGAAAAGCACAAAGCTATCTAGGCATCGATGCCCATGAACTGCTGAACCCGTTGCAAACACATGGGGACACAGATGGAAGTTCTGAGGAACCTGTTCTTCCTATCTTAGGGTTCTAAGAAGAATGTTAGACCCATCCTCTCATAAGAAAGCACACACACACACTCAATACCAAGTGGTCGTGTATAGGAAGGCTATATCTATGTCCCCAAGGAACTGTGTTTAAAGGCAGACAGCAGGGCCCTACCCTGTAGCTTCTGAGGAGGCGAGGCTCAGAACTGAGACTTTGAGTTTTTAATAGGTTCCCTGGGATTGTGGATGCTTTGAGTATAGGGGGCATATCTTAGTCAGGGTTTCTATTCTTGCACAAAACATCATGACCAAGAAGAAAGTTGGGGAGGAAAGGGTTTATTCAGCTTACACTTCCACATTGCTATTCATCACCAGAGGAAGTCAGGACTGAAACTCAAGCAGGTCAGGAAGCAGGAGCTGATGCAGAGGCCATGGAGGGATGTTACTTACTGGCTTGCTTCCCCTGGCTTGCTCAGCCTGCTTTCTTATAGAACCCAGATCTACCAGCCCAGGGATGGCACTACCCACAATGGGCTGGGCCCTCCCCCCTTGATCACTAGTTGAGAAAATGCCTTACAGCTGGACCTCATGGAGACATTTTCTCAACTGAGGCTCCTTTCTCTGTGATAACTCCAGCTTGTGTCAAGTTGACACTAAACCAGCCACTACAGGCCATAATTGTTCCAGAGACTCCTCAGGATGCTGAGAGAAGAACTTCTGCCATAGCTGTCTTATCAGTGGACTACAGACAGGCATTTCTTTTGCTCAGATTGTAGCTTGGTCCTGTCTCAGCAATGAGGTGTGCACCCTGTCCCTTAGCCAGGTGAAGACCAAGGATCAAAGGAGGCCAGTCCCTCCTCCAACTATAACTATAACTATTAGCTGACCATCAACCTAACTTACAGAGTAGCTTTGACGTGCACCTGGCTACAGGGCTGGGAAGCACTATTTGCTTCAGGGTAAGGCAGACCACAGGCTACAAGCAGGCCTGCCTCCCAGCCTAGCCTGACCTCCCAGCTAGCCCTTGACCCCAGGTGCCCAAGGTCATTGAGGAGAGGCCACAGAAACAATAGCACCTTGCATTTTCAGACATCTGCTATTACTAATTCTTGTGGGCAGCCCTGTTTCTGAGGCCTTCACAGCACTATAAAGGGCACAGAGAAACTGTTGCAAATACCCCTGTGTCCTGCTCCTCCATTAGTGTTGGATTCTGTCTGTGGGTATGAAGCATCCCAGGTCCTCAGATGGCCCTTTAACAATTTTGTCATGGTCACAGTTCTTTAACTCCTATTATGGCCCGATTCTCCCCAGAGGCTTCAGGTGGGAGACAGAGCAAGGTTCTGGGGACCCCTTAGGGAGCATCCTGCCATCCTAAGGAAGAGTCTCTTGCTAGGGTGCGTGCTGTGTGCCAGTTTGAAACCAGCACCCACAGTGGCCTATATAAATCACCTTGTTCACAGTTAATTTCACAGACTGACGAAGCCAACCTCTGCGGATTGCTCAGCCTGTCCCTCCCGGCACAAGCAGCAGGCGCTCTCCAGAGCACTCACTACCACAAAGTAGAATGACTTTATCTGATATAGAGGAAGCCAGGAGAGCTTGCCCGGAGCTACTTCTCCTTATTCTGACAGGAAAGCAGGAAGAGCCAACAAACACAGCTCTCTATCCGGGGCCAACAGGGTGCGGCGTCTGAAACTGTCCCCAGCTCTCGTCACTGTGACCGCAGGCTGTCCAGTCACCAGCCTTTCCAGCAGTTTCCCCTCCCTCTCTTGGACTGTTCATACAGCCTCAAGGATTGTGGATTGTTTATTCACAATCAGGCAATGCAACCTGGTGAGTGCTGCCTACTTAGCAAATGAGCAACGGAAAACTGCCTCCTGACACAGCAGGTCACATGGTGAGGGTGCTTTGTCTGTTCATCTGCATCTATACAGGGCCACCTGACCCACAGGCAAGCCTGTCAAGACCCCAGTGGATGCCTGAGGCAGTGCACTTTCTTCTACACACAAGGCTACCACACAGTTCAACTGTAAGTCAAACATAGTCAGAGATGAACAACCATTAGCAAACCAACCCAATGCAGCAGCCACAGTCACCGAATACCACTGCTCTGTTAGTATTCCAGTACTCTAGACATCCTTCATCTTGTCACAATGGGAGACGACCAAGTCCTACCTAAGATGGAGAGGAATGACATGGGTGTATTGTGTACCTGGAAGCTGCTGTTGACAGATGGGTCAGGAGAGGGGCCACTTCCTTATGCATATGTGGGTCACTGGGTCACCTGGTCACTGGGCCAGTGACATTAACACAGTCTGAACACGCAGGCCACAGGAGGTACGTAGGTGGGGTAAGGCAAGACTACATGATGCTTCCTCGAAGATCTTAGAGACATTCACAACCAGAAACCTATGAATTATTTCTAGAATTTCTTATTTATTATCTATTTGAACTGAGGTGGACCACAGCCACTGAATTCTCAGAAAGAACCCATATATGAGAGCTGAGGAGATGGCTTAGTGGTAAAATGGTAAAATGTTGTTTGCAAGGATGAGGACTTGAGCGATACCCCCAGATACAGTGGCCTGTGTCTGTGACCGCAGCACTAGCAGGGCAGGCAATAGGATCCCCGGGGCTTGCTGGTCAGCCTCAGTGTATCAGTAAACTCCTGTCTCAAAAGGAAGGTGCCCGGCATTGCTGTGTGGTATCTGCACACACATGCCCACACAGCAAGCACACACAGCATTTTCCAGAGGGATGAGGAACAGCCTACCTTCTTCCCATGCATGTCAGCGAATGAACAGTGAGGCTGCAGAGACACAGATATGACCTGCTAACTTAACGTTCTCACTTACAAAGCTGCAAGTCCCTGCTCCAGGTAACTAACAGTACAAAGGACCTGAGCCAGGCTCCCATGGCTGATACATCCACTCAACCTCTGATCGCAGACCACGGGATGCCGTCAGTAGACAGAATCACTCGGGGTTTAGGCACCCTCTGTACTCCCAGTTGTGCAGAGGAACCTGGCGTGTGCTGATCACAAATGACCACACATACTCAAGACAGCAGAGAGGAGATGGTTACCCCTGCCTTCACAGCTCTTTCAGCTGAGAGGAAGGAGATGAAAGATTTCAAATAACTTGACTTTGAGTTCTGGAACAAACAGAACAGAATGCTCCCTACAGCAGCACCACCAGCAGCAGAAGCTGCTTCCTGGAGCTCTCAGCACCCCAGTGGATCGGGAACTGTGGCAGCCACTGGGGCAAAGAAGGGCATGTTTCCACCTTCTGCCAAAGACACCGTGTTCTTGATTCACCAGCCCACTTTCTGCATCTTCCAGAGTTTGCCTTGCTCACAGGTACACTAAGGGACAGGGCAGAGTTGAAAGCTGGGCCTCACAGAGAACTCTCCCTTCCAGCAGCCCTCAGCAGCACCAACATTACCCTCTCCTGCCCGTTCCCAGCATGGCCAGTGGCAGGCTGGCTGTGGTTTTCTTTGGAGGGTACTGTGCCAATGATTGATCTCAGTGCACATTGGAACCAAAGCTGCCTGAGTCCCAGAATGTTCCCAGATCAGCTCAGAGAGATGTGGGTTCAATGTCTACCAATGTTATTTGGGGATGGCTCCTCAGATCAGGCTCCTGGGGCACAGGGGAGGGAGAAGCAGAGGTAAAGACAGTGTCCAGGCTCAGGGAACGCCATGGCGGGGGCACTGTCCTCAGCCTGTCCTCTCACTGGCCAAAGGTCTGCAGCTGCTCATATACCGGGGTGCTGATACTAGGCATGGGTTTGGGGAGGCAGTTAGGAACAGGCCAGGCACCACCACCACCCTTTTAAAATACAACAGAACTCCCCAGGGAGTTGTTTTATTATCCAGTGAAGATGAAAGGACCCTGCAGGAACCTCCCATCAAAGCCATGCATCCCAGAGACAAAGGGCTCTGCTGACAGTCACAGAGTTTACACAGGAGCCCTTCCCTGGGGACCCACTTCTGTAAGAGTCTCAATCGCAGAGCCATTTGGGATCGTAGAACGAGCCCACCCACTGGACTAGATGGAAGCCAAGGTGCTGCCGTCCTGAGCAATGGGGCCTGGGAGGGGTAAGAAAAAGGCATAGAAGTAGACTCCATTCAGGTGGAGAGTTCTGAGGTACGCTGGTCAAGTGACACTGTCACAGTCACACCCCTTGCAGGTCCAAAGAACCCCTTGTGTAGGTGTGTGATGAGCCAACGTCCCAAATGGAAAAAGGTCACTAAATCACTGGAAAAGGGGATCAGACTTATTCTACGTCACTCCAGAAGGCAGTACTGGGTCCAGTGGATGGAGGCTGGTTATGGGCGGCCTCTTAGCCCCCCAGTGAAGGCAAGCATGTCGGTCCTCATCTTCCAGCTTTTAGGACATTTAGTGGTGTCTACCTCTCAATAGGAGGGTGAATACTACTGGAGGAGTGGGCAAGTAGCAGGGATCAGGTAACCCCTCCAAATTTATCCTGACTCTCAGAGAGCACAGCCATCTTTCCACCCCAAGGAAGCCCATAACAAGTCCAGTTACAAATGAATGGTCTCCTGCCTTTGTCAGACATAAGGCAGCCCTCCAGCAAGCAGCGGCTGCATGAGAAGAGAGCCAGAGCCTTAGTGAAGAGTTTGGGACAGTGATGACATACGACGTGACTCATGCCTTTCTCAACTTTTAAATGACCCAGAAAGATGCTCACGTACCAAAAAGGTCTTGCTCTGAAGAACAGCATATTCCCTTCTGGCTCATGCTCTGTCTGATGGTCTAAGGGCAGGTCTGCATCGGACACCAGGGACAGCCTACTGGATATTAGACTCTAGTTAGGATGTAGGCATACTTCCCCCCTCCAAGGATTCTTCTGGCAGCTCTAACTGGTCAGCTGGATTTCTGATCTACCAGGGCAAACACTGAGACACACACTCTCCCGTTGGCTACTGCTCTGCTGGGCATCCGTACCAGAGCCAGCTAGTCACAGGCAGAGAAGCCTGACAAGGTAGGGAGAAGAGGTGGACAGAAGCTGCCATACATCCTCAGGGTAGCAGGTCCTCAGGTCCAATGTTGTGACTGATAAAGCAGGAGATTATACAGGGCAAGGAAACAGGAGGCCCCGGTCCTTCTAGCTCCCTCTACTCTCCAGTCTCTCCTGGGTTAACAGTCTCCAGGGTAGTCACCTCTGAAAACATATTTCGAAACATATGCTGAGTTTGAACGCAAACACCACAGTGTCCTTTCATTTTCTTTAGTGGCTCTACATCTTGGCAATTTTCATAAATGTACATTGTGGTGGTCTGGGTGAGAATTGTTCCTCACAGTCTCATGCATCTGGACACTTGGTCCCCAGTGTACTGTTTGGAGAGGCTGGGGTGCCTGCAGGAGTAGCGCCTTACTGGAGGAAGGGTGACAGTGGGGACATACTTTGAAGGTCTTCAGCCTCACCCTATTTCCTGCTGTATTTCTGTACTTCCAGGGTATGGATGAGAACATGGCCAGTCAGCTTCCTGCTCCTGCTGCTGTGCCTTCCCCCGCCATGATGGTCTCTCTCCCCTGGGAACCATAAGCCATAGTTGTCCTTTGCTTCTCTAAGGTGCTTTTGTCAGAGTGTGATATCATAGCAGCAGAAATCTAATATACACATACAATGCTCCCCTTGTGCTTTCCAATGGACTGGAAACATTTCCCCTAATGGATGTGCCCTGTACACTGTGGTGGTCTTGGGCAGTCTGTCCTTCATTCCCATCCCTTTGCTACGAGAGCTTGCGAGCAAGGTTGACAACCAAGAATGTCCTCTCTCACGAATGTGAACTCATGTCTGAACGACCCAGAAGTGGAATTTCTGCATCACCTTGGGTAGCTCCTACCAGCTTCCTGCTTGGAAGGGTTATCACTTTAAGCCTTTGCCAGGAGCAGGAAGGCACCTGGCCAGCCTTTAGTTGAGAGTGGAGTTGAAGGGCCAGGGGGTGTGGCTCCCCTGCTCAGGCTGTGAGTCCCTCTGGGTCACTACCAGCATCAGCGTGGTAGGGAAGAAAAACTGGAGTTGGGTATCTCTTCATTTGTTTAATTTCCTTCTCCTGGGAACTGTCTGTTCCCGTCCTTCCTCCACATGTCTCCAGTCTGAAGCTTTTTCCTTATAGAATTGTGGGTGTGAAGTTATCTCTATGTTCTACCTACAGGGTGTTCTGCAGCTGTCTACCCCAGGCACTGAGCCAGAGGGGGCGCCACAGATGGGGTAGGAGTAGGGCTCTCTGTTAGAAACGGCTGCTTATGGTGCCTGGACATAGTGCTGAGTGAGCACAGCTGGAATGTGTGTGCAAAGCACTTGGCCAGCGCCACATCGGTCCTCCAGAGCAGCCAGAGTCTCTGCTGCTTCTAATCACTTGTTAGAAGAGAGAGAACGAAAACAACTACAGCATCATGGACTCAGGTGGGGGTCACGTGAGCTGGGCAGAAAGGCTACGGGCTGCGTGCCACAGGACATCAGGCTAGCCAGCTAAGAGGAGGAGTGTGTTTGCTCTTCTCTTCCCCCTTCCTCACTGTTCCTCCCCTCCTGTCTCTCTGTCACCCCTCTCACCTCTCATTCTCTCTCCCATCCATCCACCCTCCCACTGACACACTGCTTCATACTGACTGGGGGATGAGCAAAGCTCTGCTCCTCCAGTCACACCCCTCAGTCTGCGGGTATAATGGCTGAGGTAGGACTATGCTAGTCAGCCTCTCCCATACCTCTGCGATAAATGGGGATCTAGTATCAAGGTGGCAGAAGTCTCTGGTCTCCAGCTCCCCTGATCCCTTCTCTGGGTTTCTCTTAACTGCCAATCAAGGTCCAGCCTAGGGGTGGCCAGGAGCAAGTTGACTCTGAGACCCAGACTCTCCACATGCCTGTGCAGATGGTCCTGAACTTCTGTCATTTTGCTTCTTCATCCTGATCAAGGCCCAGTGGGAGGAGGAAGGAGAGGAATGGAATTGTGAGTTCAGAAGGCAGAAGAAGCTCTGCACTCATCCACACTCTCTTCTTGGGGTCTTAGCAGCCCCAAGGTAAGAAGCAGAAGGCCCTTCTCAGAGGGATGAGCATCAGCCCTGAGGACCTCTCCCTCGCTTTGTCCCAGCCCTGGGCCAGCACTCTTCACTATAGAGTTTGGGTCACCAAGTACCCCGCTGACTTCTCTGCTTTTTAGTTCTCATGTGTTTCCCTATATTAAAGCTCTTCTGCTTAATACACCCAGCATGCTCTCTGTTTTCACAGAGCATATCTCCATGAATAGACCATCTATAATAGTTATTATCGATTGTCAACTTGGCAGAATCTAGAATAGCTTAGGAGGTGGGCCTCTGGGCATGTCTGTGGGGGTTATCTTGGTTTGAGGTAGGAAGACCTCGTGTGTGAGGCTACTCCCTGGCTGGAATCCTGGACAGTTTAGTGGAGAAAGGAAACCTTACATACTATCTCAAGTGTAAACTACTCAGGGATATCCAGCTACTCTGGAAAGAGAAGAACCATCTCCCACTCAAGAAGATCCAAGTGTTCTGATAAGATCTTGAGTTGTATCTAAATCCTCTTAAATGTGTTTACAGCTGCTAAATTCCAAAGTCCCAAGTCAAATACCCCAGTATTACATTTGCCATGTATGTATGTGAGTGTGCATGTGTGTACAAGTACCTATAGCAGACATGTGGAGGAGGCCAGAGGAGGACACTATGTATCCCATTTTGTGATGGTTGGAATAAGGTGACCCCCATAGGTCTTGGGCATTTAGATATTTGGTCCCTAATTGGTAGCTGTTTGGGAAGGATTAAGAGGCATGGGCTTGCTGGTGTTGGTGTGGCACTGGGGATGAGCTTTGTGGTTTTTAAAGACTGGCACAGTTTCAAGTTTGTTCTCTCCACATCTTGGTTGTGGATCAAGATGTGAGCTCTCAGCTGCTGCTCCAGCACATGCCTGCCTGCCTACTGTCCTGCTCCCTGTTCTGATGGTGATGGATTCGTATCCCTCTGAAACCATAAGCTGCAAATAAAACTCTCCCTTCTATAGGTGGCCTTGGCCGGGATGACAAGTCTCTGCCTTATTCCCTTGAGACGGGATGTCTTGAGCCTGAAGCTTATCACTTCTCAACTAGGCTGGCTGTCCAGAGTGATTTTCCCCGTTTTTTGTTTGTTTGTTTGTTTGCTTGTTTTTGCTTATCTCACCCAGGTTCACAACCCCAGCACTGGGATAATAGTTCTGTGGCCACACCCAGTTTTTACCTGGCATCTAAACTCATGTTTACTCAGCAAGTACTCTTACTGCTGAGCCATCTCCCTGGCTCTGGAGTTGTCCTTTCAGTAAAGAAAAAAGCATATGCTGCTTCTTTCTGTTAAACTCTGGAATGCACAGATAGTTCAACTTTTTAATGGAAGTTTACCAAGCCTGGAATAAGCCGAGCTGAGCATGGTTCTCAACCTTCCTACTGCTGCGACCCTTAATACAGTCATGTTTGGTCACCCCAACCATAAAATTATCTTCTTTGGTACCTCATAACTATAATTTTGATATTGTTATGAATCATAATGTAAATATTTTTGGAGACAGAAGTTTGCCTAAGGGGTCTTGACCCACAGGTTGAGAACCAGTGCTCTAAGATGAGCCTCCTGGAGGAAGAAACAGCCTTCCTTATTTCCATGGACAGAGCCAGTTTCTGGTCCCTCACTCCAGTCCTAGACAATAAAAAGAGCCCTGGGGTGTCTGTAAGCTAAGGTTTCCGGAGGTTTCGTAAGATATGGGCATTGTTTTTTTTTCAGCAGTTTGTTTTCTTGACTTAAAAATCTACTCTATCTCAGCCACAGCGACATCTGGTTAGAGTATTTTTCTCTGCTGTCTGTATTCATTGTGATCCTCACCATGCGGCACCATAGCTGCCTTAGCCTGACTCACTTAGGCCTCCAGGCCTGGCCCTGATACCCACTCCCTTCTGGGATGCTGGGATAGAACCCAGGGCTTGGCAGGTGATTCAAACGCACTCTGCTGTTGAGCTACATCCAGGGCAGTAGTGGCCTGGAGACCAGATCTCATTGCATTCCTCAGGAGGGCTGTGAACTTTCGGTTCTCCTGTCTTAGTCTCTAAATCACCAGGGTTACATGTGCTTCTAGAGATGAACTTCCGGTCATCCTATCTCAGCCTCTGGGCTACCAGGGTTACAACACTTGCCTCTAGGATTCGACAGAGCTATGCATTGTTTTAGATGATTTTATGTCAGGATTGTGAAAAAGTCCCTATTCCTGAGCTTAAGGCTCAAGTAGAAAAGGGTGTGTTTGTAAGGATCCAAACAAGATTCCAAACTGGATCCAGCTGTGTGCACCTACACACCCCAGTTGAATACACAGCCAAACATACACTATACTGCATTTGTCCCTTCAACACCCTGCCCACCTTCAGCATTTGTGGAGGCTACTATTATACAGTTGGGCCAATTCCAAGGTTTCAAATTAAAGAAAGCTGTTTTCACATATACACCATTGGTTACTTAATGTGAAATTAAATTGTTCTGAATGTCTGAGTCTGAATAAATTATAAGATCATTATACTTAGAATGGACTGGTTCCCCCCCACCCCCAAAGACTCCATCCTGGTGTCATTTGAATTGAACACTAATTTCTTTCAATTCCTACATGTAGGCATGTTATCTCAAATGTGCCTAGTGCCTAATACAACCTGTGCTCACAGTTTGCATAATGCACGCTTGGGTCTCTGTGCAATTTTCAAATTAACCTTATACTTTGTATTATCATGCATACAATACACATGGTTGCTAATTTCTCTATAGAGTCGATAGACATGCATGTTCTGAACTACAAAATCAGACAGCTTTGACACCGAGGGAGGGTTAGATTCGGGGTATAGGGATTAACACCCAGAAAGTACTGACTGAGAAGACGCTATATTGAGAGTAAGGTTTAAGATTTCAGCCAGTGACTACTGAGTCCAGAGCTGACTGGTGGCAGATGGGAGAGAAGCGAAGGCTGCTGGGACAGAGGGAGGAAGGCCTAGGTAATGCAGGCAAGTCTTCAACTCCCCTGCAGGAAGCATGCAGTGGCATCATGCTCACAGGAGGGTCTGCAGGCAGCACCTAGCTGACTTTAACATTTTTATCTGTGGTTGCAAAAGCAGCTCTGATGCTGAGAAAAATTATAAACTATCACCTAGAAATGGGCAGCTTAAGAAGCTGCTCCAAGCCCCCTTCCCTTACAGTGAGGCTTTGTGGCGAGGCAGGGCCACTTGAGCTGAGGGAGGAGCGAGGAGACTTTATCTATACCCGGGCTGTGAGCTGACAGCTGGGTTTTCGTGGCTGGAACTTCCCAAAAGCATAAGCACAGGGGTCGAGTTGGGGGTGTAAGGGATGGGAGGGTGGGAGAGGAAGATTAGGAGAGCAAGGTTTTTTTTGAGTCACCTGCACAGAGGTGGGACACAGGAAGGTTGGAGCTTCGAAGCTGTTCGTCAAGAAGCAAAACCAGCTCATGAAAATTGTTCTGTCATCTGTCATAAAGCCACTGCCCACAGCTCTGTTACAAGGATGCCTATTAAGTCGAGCTGCACATAGATACTGACCAGCTCCCTCAGTAAAAGAAAATACTCCAGTTGCCAGAAGGGGTGGGTTTATGGCTCCCTGCCTCAGAGGAAGGGACGGGTCTATGGCGGCCGATTCAGAATATGACAGGGAGGATGGGGACTGGGCCATGCTTTCTTAGGCTAAGATGGGTCATTTCCCACTATAAGAATTGCCAAAGCCAAGAAGATAGCTTTGTCAAAGGAAAAAGACACTCGGGACAGGAAAGCAGAGAGAGTGGCTTGTAACTAGACAGCTCAGAAGAGATACAGCTGCAGGCCAAGGACACCAAGAATGGACAGATATCACCAAGGCTAGCATGAGGGACAGACAGCCCTAGCAGGGCTGAAAGGCTGACACCAAAGATGGACAGATACCACTTACGCTGGGAAGAGTGAGAAAGGCATCAGGCTTCCTAATGTTCTGGTGGTGGCCTTGCAGCCCAATCTTAATCATGTTTACAGTCTTAGAAAGCTAAAAAGAAACCACCGTTATTTTAGTCCCTTGGTGTGTGTGTGTGGGGGGGGTGATGTAATTTTACCTCAGATTGGAATACATGGGATATTACATTTTTTTTTTGTTTGAGATATAATGGGCAAACTGAAAATGTATAGATATGACCAGCTTATTATTAAATTACTCATCATTATTTTAAATATTCAACAGGACATTTCGTTTAGAGTTTGGGCTCATAATCATTTTTACAGTCTACAGTTAATATTACAGAAATTTTGCAAATTGAAGATAAAGATGCTTTTCTGCAAGACATGTCATCAAAGAGCAGTTGGGAAGTCATTATCTCTGTCTCTGAGATCACAGGTCATTTTTTTCTTTTTTGTTACTTTCAAATGTTCCTCATTATGATGTGACATATTTTCAAGAGAAATGCAGGTTTTACTCTGCAAATAATATTACTTTCCATAAAGGCAAAAATAAATCCACTGTCTTCTTTTCTTGGGGGTTTTGTCTTAACTACCAACACAGGGCTCAGGGTTGTGCTAGAACTGTTAACCAGACCGAAGAGGGTAAAGGTAGATCACACAGTGCAGAAAATGCTTGAGAGGGTAGGACATGATGAACTGACCCCACCAAAGCCAGAGGCCAGGCCAGGAAGCAAGTGGGGGCTTTTGTGTTTAGTGTTCTAACATGTATAGATATGTTCAAAAGGTTTTGCAAACTGGCTTAAAAGTCTAGTTTCTCAGTCAACAAATACTCTTGTAGTAATACCCAAAACATATTTGGAGTCTGGCAACATGGCCCAGTGTTCTGAATAGTTTTATGTCAACTTGACACAAGTCATCTGAGAGGCACATTAAGAATATGGCTCTATAAGAATGGGTCATAGGCTCGCCTGTGAGGAATTTTCTTAATTGGTGATTGATGGGGAAGGGTAGAGCCTACTGTGTGTGGTGCCATGCCTGGGCTGGTGGTTCTGGGTTCTATAAGAAAGCAGGCTAAGCAAGCCATGGGGAGCAAGCCAGTAAGCAGCACCCCTCCATGGCCTCTGCATTAGTTCCTGCCCTGAGTTCCTGTTCTGATTTTATTTGATGACAGACTACAGTGTGGAAGTGTAAGCCAAATTGTATAAACCTTTTCCTCCCCAATTTGCTTTTTGTCAAACTATTTCACTGTAGTAATAGAAACTTTAAGACACTCAAGTCTCACTGTGAAAGTACAAGACCTGAGTTCCATTCTGAGAGCACAGATAAAACTTAAGGCATCATGGTTTATGTCTGTAACCACAATACTAAGGAAGCAGAGATAGCTGAATCTCAGAATTACTTGACCACGCAACCTAGACTGGAGAATTTTGGACCAATGAGAGACTGTCTCAAAACATAAGTCAACAGATTCTAAGAATGACATCTAAGGTTGACCTCTGGTCTCTAATACACACAAACACACATACATGTACATGTGCACCTACACAAACACATATACCCACACTGACACATATACCACATGCACAGATATACACAGATGCATGTGCACACACATGCACATACTAACATGCAGTATCAAGCATAATTAAAAGTAAGTAAAATGTTCTGATTCTGCTGAGATATATTTCTGAGTACTTTATTACATGGCTATACCATGTTACATTTATTATAAAGGAAGGTAGTCTAAACCCCACAACACTGAAACCAAATTCTCAAATAAACGCCTGAGTAACAAAAAGTAAAGTCAGCAGGCTTGGGAAGACCCAA
Organism: Micromys minutus; assembly: GCF_963924665.1. Taxonomy (NCBI): domain Eukaryota; kingdom Metazoa; phylum Chordata; class Mammalia; order Rodentia; family Muridae; genus Micromys; species Micromys minutus. The sequence goes on along the minus strand of NC_137969.1, from coordinate 89,827,990 downwards.
GCTTAGAGAAAATTCACAAGAGATTTTTCCTGCCCTCCAATTTTGATGTCTAGAGAGCAGATGCTGATCAAGGCACAGGAAGATGGATAGACTCTCAGACAAGAATCCTGTCTTTCTGACCACAGCAATTGAAAAAAAGGGACCCTGTAAACTAGAGAGGGTGACGGGAACTCCAGAGTATAGCAAGTTGGCTAAAGGAACCCAACATGTCCAGAGGCATGCTTGCACCACACAGGAGGGACACAGGCCAGCATCAGAAAGACTGAGGAAGAAGACCAAGGTTCAGCCACATCCAAGTCCCAGGTGAAAGGAGAGTGGACTTGAAGGAGGAAGCGGACAATAGAAGCGCAGAGCTCTAACAGGCTGACTGTTCATCTCTTGATGGTGGCGGGGACCGCACAGGGCAGTCAGTATGTGTTCAAATCCACCATTCTCTGTTCAGTACTGAAGTGGGTGTATTATGTTGTATTGATTTTAAATAAAGGTGTTTTTTGTAAGCAGTGCTAAATGGTAGTGTCTCCATAGAATCTGAGAAGGGGGTGGCGGGTATGGTGGGCCCCTCGGCTTATCTGCTGAGCTGGGGGTCAAAGACAAATTGCCAACTTTGTTACTGATGCACAGAAATTAGAAATTACAAAGCTCCCCTTTGAGGGAAGCTCATGAGGTCTGGACCCACAATGCGAGCAATGGCCCAGGCAACTTTGTCTCCAAATGACTGCTTCAGAGGTTATAGGCAACAAATGAAACTTCAAGAAGCAGTTTAAGCTGCTGAGCTTTGCCTACTGAAGGCTCCCAGCAGGGCGCCTGAGGCCACACACCAAGTTGTTTTAGTGGTTAGAAAATGATGAATTCAAGGTTAAATGTCCTTAGTACATAGCAAAAATGGCAACATTCATCACAGATGTCAGAAGCAGGACTTGGACCCTTGACTTTGTCAGAAACAAACTAACTTTCAAAAGTCTTTTTTTTTTTTTTTAATGGAATGCTTCATTAGTTGCTTTTATATATTGCTGTGTTAAGACACTCTGACCAGGGCAACTTGTAAAATAAAGGGTTTATTTGTTCCATGATCATCATGGCAGGAATGAGGAGCAGACCAGCAGGCAAAGTGCAGGAGCAATAATTGAGAGCTTACATCCTGACCCACAGCACCAGCAAATGGGAAATGGTGTGGGCTTGGAAACTTCAAAGCCTGCCCCCACTGTCATCCTTCCTCCAACAAGGCCACACCTCCTAATCATTCCCAAATGGTTCCACCAACTGAGACCCTAGCATTCAAATATATGAACCTATGGGGACCATCCTCATCCCAACATCACACAAGAATTTTTTTTTTTTAATCATGAATTATGGTCTGAGAATACTTTGAGGAGTACAGATCTCTTGAAATGAGACCTGGCCTGTCAGAAGCCATATAAGAAAGGCTATGAAAAGCAAGTATTTTAGAGATGTCTTACCATTTTTCATGGCTGAGATGGATTTACTCTGAGATGCAGGGTCTTCAAGAGACTTCATCCCAAGATTGCTTCTAGTTGCTGAAATGCTTTTTTTGTCACTATTATATGACCTAATGATTCCTGGGCATGAGCTCACCCTTTTGGACAAATTTTCTGCAGAATCAATATGAAGATGTACTTTTATATAGTAATGCTGTGTAGACAAATTGATGATTTTATAATTCCTGATAATGATTCCAGAACATTCCTAAATTGATACAAGTGATCTCAAGTCCTTTATAGAATTAAAAACTACAAATAGAGTTCTGTAAACATTCATGTGTCATAGGCTAATTGCAGTAGGAAAAGAAAGCAGGCTTGGAACAAATTTATGATCAAAGAAAACATTCCCTCTAGGTTAGGAATGAGGCCACTATCTGGTAACTAAAGGTCATAAACTGGGAAGAGCAATTTATTGTAGGTTCAAGGACAAAGAATAAATGATAGACTAGTTTATCTATACAAGACTTCAGACTAATAAGACACAAGGCATATGGTTTGTCTCTTGACAAAACTGTGCTAACCAATGACATAAAAATATTGCTTTAAACTTTAATGAACTTATAGAACTAGTAACAGACAATGAATGTTTAGTCAGGTACTAGTCTTAATGGAAAGACGTGTAAACAATTCTGCTGTGACTCCTTATCAAGTCTATGACATGAATTATTGCCTTAAACTTACTATGAACTTATGGAACATAAAAACTGTTAGAAAACTATGATCAATTATCCCAAGAAAGTATAAATTCTAAGAAAAACAAAAAAGAGGTGATTTAGCCCTTCTCTGCTTAATTGAATATTTGTGCTTCTGTGTGTGCCTGAATCTTATGTCCTTTCTTCTTTACCCCTCTCTTCCTTTCTCTCTCTTCTTTCCTTTCTCTATCTCTCCTCTCTTTCCTTTCTCTCTCTTCTTTCCTTTATCTCTCTTTTCTTTCCTTCCTTTCTCTCTCTCCTTTCCTTCCTCTCTCTCTTTTATCTCTCTCTTCTTTCCTTCCTCTCTCTCTCCTTTCTCTTTCTCCCTCCCTTTTCTTTCTCTCTTTCCTCCCTCTCTTTCCTTCCTCTCTTTCCCCTCTCTCTTTCTCCCTCCCTCCCTCTCTCCTTTCTTTCTTCCTTTTTCTTTCCTTCCTTCCTTCTTTCCTTCCATCCTTCCCTTCTTTCTCTCTCTTTTTTTCTTTCCTTTCCTTTTCTCACTAGTTCAGAAAGAGTTAAATAACTCTAAGCCTCTTGCCTTTTTTTTCCCCTTAATTACCAGAAGCCAGAGGCTTTTGACCATAGAATACCAAAGAATTAAAGACAGAATTGCCAAAGGTAAAGCAGATTTATCCCATCAGGTCACAGGCAACCCCATACCCCTTTCCTGGCTTCCTCAGTGATTTGGGTGCCAAGATGAGGCCCACCCCACCCCCCGCCCACAGCCCTGGCCTCTAGCTCTGGCTGCCTACAATTAACTGTATCCCCTATACCTCAGTGAACTCTTCTACAAACACTAGGGTGGCAAGGTTGGGGTAGTCCATGATTTCTTCTAAGGCCTTTTTGAATCCATATCTAACTCTACAACTTCTGCAATGTACAATAAGCAAACATGATCTGTGGTGAAGATGGGCCAGGAATCACATAAATTTCCTGCTAATTTTGAAAAGATTCCTACTTTTCAACCTGAACTGTCAAGGGCTAATTTCCATGTAGATAAGGGTTTTCAGAGTAGCACACGTGGGTGTATAGCTTTTCCCACCCTGAACACCTCTGAATGGCTGTATATGGTCTCCAGATCCTTCAGCCATTAGCTCTGTTGTATTTAGAGTCTGTCCATTAATATAAATAAAAGTTCTCTCTTTTCCTCCAACGCTGCCTGTTGGAATAAACAGTGGTGATAACCAAGTGTCCCATGAAAGCCACTGTCTGCAGGCAGCTCACATAAAACCTGTGATCATCTACTAACTTCTGCATCACCAATGTCCACTGGAAGATATGAGTCACTCTCTGCAAGAGCAGAACACCCCAGAACATGTCAGGACACATCACCTAGTTACTTCTCCATGAATATAAAAAAAATTTACTTATAACTGATCAAGATTATCACTGGTTAGTAGTTTTGTGTTTTATTCTGTCTAATAAATCAAGGATAAGACAAATACTATAGAAATGTACATATATTTGCTGTAGTTTAAAAACAAAGCCCCTTTTATTGTAGAAGCTGGTAAGACAGTGTAAAAGCTCAAGAATACACTTGACAATTCTTAAGACGGTCACCTTGGCTTGGCTGTGACAGAATTATACAACCTCACTGAAAGCAGTATTGAGCCAACACTGAACTGCACATCTATAGAGCAAGGGTGGCTTTGATAACGAAGGCTCTGGGTGAATCTGATGTCCAAGATTTAAATTGTAACCTCACAATATTATGCAAAATTAATCCCAAATGAATTGGAGACCTAAGTAAAGCTTCTAGAACTGAAGGAGAGGGGAGGGAGGGAGAGAGGGGAGGGAGGGACAGAGGGAGGGAGGGAGGGAGGGAGGGAGGTAGGGAGGGAGGGAGGGAGGGTGGGAGGGAGGGAAGGAGAGAGAGGTCTGTGACCATGGCATACTCCCTAAGCAGTACACAGAAAGTACCAACAGTGACAGAAATAATTCATAAAGGAGACTTGTCAGAGTGAGAAAACACTGCCATCCGCAAACATCATTACAGCAGGGTGGGAGGAGGAAGCTACTGTGCTAGTTTGGATGAGAAAAAATGACAAATGTCCCCTATAGTCTTGGACATTTGTCTTGGTTCCCCGTTGCTGGTTGGGGATGATTAGGGAGAAGTATGTCATGGTCCAGGGCTGGCAGCAGGATCTTCAGTTGGTGCTCTCTGCTTGATGCAGAGGGAGACATGAAAGCTCACCTTCCTGCCCTGGCTGCTATGCCCACCGCCCGCTGCCTGCCCCCCACTGCCCGCCACCCAGACAGACTCTTAACTCTCTGAGACCATTAAGCTCAAATTAACTCTTTTTTCTGTGATTTGAATAGAAACATAACTATAATAGTGCTACTGTGTAGAAAGAAATAAAACGTAACACCACAAAAATTGTTACAAAAAACCTATACAAAACATCCCCGGGGACTGAGGAGATGGCTCAGTCAATGATGTGCTTGTCACACAAGTATGGAAACCTCAGTTTAGATCCCCAGGGTAACAGCCACCTGCCACTGTAGCCTTTCGGGGCCGGGGTACACAGACAGGTAGGTTTCTGAAGCAATGGATGCCTGTAAAACCAGTCAGTGAACTCTGGTTCTGTGAGGGACCCTATCTCAAAACCTAATGCAAAGAGCAACTGAGGACACACAAAGTCACTTCCAGTCACCACGCCTGCACGTGTGTGGTTATGTCTGCACACACATACAAGCATCACTCACACAGATACTGCACAAGCTCGCACACACTCGCACACAAGCACATGCACATACACACACACACACTTTAACATGCATACAAAACAAGAAGAAAAGGAAAATGGACTCATTTTAAAAAGATGAACAAAGACTTCTAAAAACTTTTCATAAAATCGAGGTCATGGGGGCGGAGAGACAGCTTGGTGATTAAGAACTCTTCTCACCTGTTCTTATAGAGAACCTGAGTTAGGTTCCCAGCCCCCATTCAAACATTTATAAGCTCTGGGGGAATATGATGTCTCTGGCCTCCTTGGGTATCAGCTCACATACACGTAATTTAAAATAAAACAAATGTTCAAAAAGTCAATAAAAATAAAAATAATTCAAGCACATGCTTGTCTTCTAAGGGACTTGAAATCCTAGGGAGACCATAACTAAGATCAAATGTGAAGAAACTTCTAGAGTGTGGGGTAGTAGCTAAACAGGCATGTTCAATTTAAAACTCTGTCTCACTACTCACTTCTCCAGCCTCACCCACATAAAAAGGGTAGGGACAGCAACATGTCTGTAATCACTGAGAAAAGAGAAACAGGAAGGTCCCAGAGGTTTGCTCTCCAGCCTAGACCATCTGAGACACCCCAGACCAAAGAGAGACATATCGGCAACACACACACTTTCGCACACACCCAGATGTGCACATCCCCCCCATACACACCGATGTGCACCCACACACAGATGTGCACACCTCCTCCCTCAAACTTCCATATACAGACATGTACATCTCCCCTTTACACATGCACTTGCACACACATAGACATGCATACCTCCCCTCTTCCCCCATACTTGCACACACAGAGATGTGTACATTTCCCTGCACACAGCTACACCCACATAGATGTGCACACCTCCCCACACACACTCTTGCACACACACAGGCATGCATGTGGGGCAAGTGGACTATGCCACCAGACAGAAGAACTGGTAAGGCTGAATGAGCCCGACTCCAGAAATCTCAGAACCGTGAATAGTAGGAGTGGAGCCAGCTCCCTGCCTGCCTCTGTCTGCTCTGCAACACGTAACCATGACACCCCACAGAGAGGACCATGGCAAACACATAGCATAAAACCCTGACATTCTCCATGCTAATGAGGTATCTAGATAGATATCGAGTGTTTAGCCAATTCGCTTCCCTTCCTGCAAAAGGTATTTAATCCCCGACTCACTCCAAGTCCAGTGTATGCATTCACATCCACTATCAAATAAAGCAGTTTGAACATACGAGACCGTTTCTTCGTCAAGCATCACTGTACGTGTGGAGAAGAGCGGGGCTTTGTTGTAAAGAGCCACACCTGAATCTTCCTGAGAAGGTCTTCTCTCTTCCAGCCCCTTCATATTCTTATCACTTACTCAGAACCAAACCAGGCCCAGGCTCAGCCTTCCCCACCCTGCCTGACTTGTGCACACCTGGAGGGAAAGCCATGACTGGGGACCCCTGCTCCTGACTCCCAGCAAGACACCAGCAGCGCCACTGAGGACCACCATTATGGAGGACTGCATTCTGCATCCCCTTAGAGGCATGCCAGCATCCTAGCAGTGAGGCAGACATGCAGACACTTGCACCCACAGAGGTGCACACACTCCCCATGCACACTACTAAACAGTGAGGGAGCACAGCATTTGCACAATTCTTTTTCAAGAACTATCTGGTAGCTCATACGTCCTGAGGGATAACAGAGCAGCATCATCGTGTAAATTATCAAACACAGACAGACAACTAGAGAGATGCCGGGATTCCCTAAGTGCTGTGATCTAATGGTAAGGTAGCACTGAAGGAGAGACCCATGTAACACAGGGTCCACATCTCATGTCTGCCACTGACTGCAGAGGTGACTTAGCGCGTCAACTGCAACTCAAAGTGTTTTTGCAGACCCTAAAGTGTACTGTGAGAGGTGAGAGACTAACACACTTCATGTTTAACTGGAATTTAGTCTTCTGTTCCCTTGTCTGAGCATCAGTGTTTGAATATCAAACTCCCAAATTAACACGAATGCCTGACAGTCGTCTAGTTTTTAACTGACATATAGTTAGATGCATTTATGAGTCTTTGAACATGTATATAATGTGTAATGATTACATTAGGACAATTGGCTTATCATCACCTTAGGCACCAGGGGCTGGGATCAAGAGAAAGAGGCAGGTAAAGGGAGAAAGTGGTTGGGGTCAGACAAGACAAGTTCTAGTGTGCAGCAGGGTAGCTAGAGTTGTGAACTTATTGAAAGCTGTGGCGATGCTTAGCAGCTCAACATCTGACTGGCAAGAGTAGGACCAGAGTTCAGATCCCAGGACACAACAAATGTCAGGTGTGCATGGTAAACCTCTGTAATTCCAACCCTGGAAGGCAGAGATGGGATTCCCCAGAGCAAGCTAGCTAGCAGGACTTCCACATGGGTAAGCTCTGGGCTTCACTGAGAAAACCTGTCTCATTAAGTAAGTTAAAAGAGCAATCAATAGGGATTCGGACATCCACCTTGGGTCTTCACGTCATGCACACCCATGTGTAAATGCTCTCACACATGTGCAAAATCATGCTCACACACACAATGAAAAAAGGGACAGGAGTATGGTCTTTCCCCATAGCTCACCAGCAGAATGCCAGCCCTGGTGGTTTCCGTCTTGTTTTGTTTTCATCACGAGGGAGAGTGTTGGATTTTAAACAGTGTCTCAAGGTGGTCACAGACTGAGGGGCACTTTAACCACCTCCTGCTTCTCTTGAGTTGGGCATTTGCTGCAGTGACACCTGCTTGCCCCACACATGCCCCACACATGTCCCTCTCTCAACCTATAAAAATCCAGAAAATTGATGAGCAAAATCCTGATAATAAATGCTATGTATCTAAACCTGTGGCCATTGGGATGAACAGGTCTGGATTATTTTTCTGCCTGAGGCCTATGGGCTCTTTTCCAAGAATCCCTAGGTGTGCTAGACTGGCACACAGAATACTCATAAACAGAGTATTACCCTATGTCAGCTCTTCCTGTCTGAAGAAACGGGTACTTGCGTGGGGCAGGAAAGGAAAGCAGGTGTTTCCCATGCTACTAACCAAGGCAGCCACTGGCAGATCAGTTACAATAGTTTCCCCAAGACTGGAATCACTTGGGTGCTCTGAACAGTAGAGACTCCCGGGGCCAGCCTGGACCTGCTCCATCAGAATCTCCTACAGGTAAGAGCGGAATGATCACGTTTTAAATGAACGGTCCAGATGAGGCTGACAGACATTAAGGTACAGCAACAGCTGCGCTGGAGGCTGGGGAGGGGAACAGCTGACACCTCAGTGATTAACGGTGGCACCGAGCGGGGCAGACTCATGACAGAAACTGCTTTAGAGCAGGTCAACCTCAAAACCATCAACATTGCGTAAATAATTAGGAACACAGCTGCCAGGCATCCAGCCTGCACAGAGCCACACGCAGAAGCAGCAGTGAGCCAGACAAATTCAGCACCGAGTTCCCATAGCTTTTTACACACCACCCCACAGGTCTAGCAGAGCCAAGACCCGTCCAGGCGTCCCTGCCTCCTCAGCAAGTCCGGGTCTGTCTAATGGGCTTCACTTCTAGGCATCCATCTGTTTCTGGATGGATTGATAAAGAGCAGATCCCTCGGAGAGCTGGGCAAAGTCACCTTATGCTAAGTTATGAAGCACAAGGACATTAAAGATGCCGGAGTAGCGTGATAAAAAGCAGTAAATGGCATGGTTCCTGGTCTTGAGCATCAATTATTACTGTGAACATTATTTTTGATTGACAGGATGAGAAATGATGGAGAAAAACAGAATTGCATGAGACAGAAGAAGGGTGCATGATAAATTAATGGACTGGTGTAAGGCAGAATAGATAGGCAGATGGACAGGTGGACAATTAGACAAATGCCTAGAGGAAGAGATTAAAAGTCCAAGTCTGGCTGTGGTGGAGCTATTTTTTCCCAACTGAACAGTCTCTCCTGGAAACAGGAGGGAGGTACAGGAAACTCACAAAGCTCACAAGAACCAAGAAGGTTATAAGATCCACAACCAAGGTTACATGGGCTGGAGGAGATTCTGTTGCACTGCCTGCAAGTCAGCAGGAATTCCAGTGATGAGGCTTTTGTGAGGTGTCTCTGTGCTGGGTGGGCTGTTTGGTGAGGTGTTTGAGTCATCCAAAATCCTGTGGGGAACTCCAGTAAGCTTACTGGTTCCTTAAGCCAGTCTAGGTGAAACTGGTTGGTGTGTGTGTGCCTATATGTGCATGTATGATGTGTGTGCATATGTGTGCATGTATGATGTGTGTACATGTGTGCATGTGTGTGTGCATGTGTGTGTTCATGTATGATGTATGTGTGCATGTGTGCATGTATGAATGTGTTTGCATGTGTGTGCATGTGTGTGTGTATTTTGTCCACAGCTAGTGTTCCATCTGGGCTGAATAGACATTTGTTCATCTAGTCCCAGGAAAAGTTCTACAATTGATACTCTTACGTGGTTTCTAGCATCATCCTGAGAAATCATGCATACACCACACATTTCTGTTCTACTCTCCTAGGTAATGGTACCACGAGCACACATGTGCCAGGTTTTGTATGGACCCACACTTTTGTTTTCCTTGCACACATAACCAAGAATAGATGGATGAGTTATGTAATTCTGTATCTGAACTTTTAAGTGCCTGACAAACTTGTTTGCTATTTTCATTGGCAGTATATGAGTGCTCCACTTTCCCAGCATCCTCAGCAAAGCTTGTCACTTCCTTTTTTTTTTTTTTTTTTTTTTTTGGTTCTTTTCTTTATAGTCATCTTAGATATTGTGATGTGACAACCCACCGATGGCCTGGGTGACTTCTGATACTGGGCCTTTCCCCTGGCCTTTCTCTGCATATCGTCTTTGGGAAAATGTCTGCTCAGAGTCTCTGTTTTCAATGGAGTTACAGCTTCCAGCTAGGAAGTCCTTATCTGATACATGGGTTGCAAAACCTTATTCTAACTGTGTTCTCATTTCCTTGATGATGTATTTAAAGCAAAACAAAAAAAAAGTTTTTAAAATTTTTATTGTGTTTTGAAGATAGTCTTTCTCAGTATATCAGACTGGCTTGAAATTCTCAGCAATCCTCCTGCATCAGCACCCCATGTGGTTTCTTTCCCCCAGTTTGGCTGCTGTGTTCTGATGCTGTAGCTAAGAAAACATAGTCAGCCATCATCCATATTTCCCCTAAGAGTTCAATCCCGCCAGGTCTTGCATTTAAGCTTTGATCCACTTAAAGTCGTCTGTGTATGCAGAGTCAGGTAGGGGTCCAATGCTTTTGAATGTGGACCATCAGTAACACAAAATGTCACTGAGAGAGAGAGAGAGAGAGAGAGAGAGAGAGAGACCTTGAGGCAGAATAATGTTAACATAATTCTATCCATATTAACTATAGCTCTTGCTGTTGCCAAAAAACAACTTAGAGGAAAATAGGTTTGTTTAGGTATAACATCAAAACTGAAGTCCATCATGGTGGCCTGAGTGGGAGGTGACTTGTCACATAGTGTCCACAGTCAGGACCCTCCTGCTCCCTTTCCCTTTTATTTGGTCTGTGCTCCCAGCCAGGGTCTGTGTGGCTGCAGAGTCAATCCTCGGAAACATCCACAGACACACCCAGAACGATCTCCCAGAGGACTCTAAATTCTGTCAGTTGACAGTCAAGATGAGCCACCACAATCTACAGTGGTGACTTCCCTATGGCAGGATAAGACACAGGGTTTAGATGTTTGCTTAATTCACAGGTGGGAATCTGAGTGTCTGAGAAGTTGGGTGCCATGTTCCAGGTTTCACATTCCATGTGTCTGCTCCTCAGGCCCTGTGCCACCCACTTCCACTGAGATGGTAAGGAAGACCCAGAACCCAGGGGACACTGGAGACACAGCAACCTCCACTCTCTGACAATTCCTATTTACATTTGAAGTGGGCTGTCGTGTGACTTATGCCAATACTAGGATCTCTACAGAAAGATTCCTGTCTCTAAGATGTCTGTTTCTGATAATGTTGTTTTGAACAATTCTCTAAGTAGAAGAAAAATAAAACTTGAAATTTCCAGATAAATAAATTAATTTTTAAAAATGGTTGATGTAATACCCAAGATAACGAGATAAGGAACTAAAGTGGGACCCGAAGGAAGCAAGGGGCATCTGTAGCCTGCCTTGCCATAAAGCTGTCCGTCTGCCCAGCTATCCAGACTAGAGTTAATCTGTGCTGCCATCTCTCTGGTAGAGTCGCAGAGTTCAGAGCTCACAGGTGGGATACAAAGGAACAAAACCTAAGACCCAGAGGTGTGTGGTAAACAGGAAGCAGACCATGCTCCTGACACTGAAGGAGATGGGGTGAACTGATCTCTCCTTGAGGAGATGTGACTATGCCCAGCCCCATGTGTTCTGGAAATACACTCGTGTGCACAGACACACACACACACACACACACACACACACAAAAGGCCTCAGAAACACCTCACAGGATTTCCAGAAAGTGGCAGCACACAGCCAAAGATACCCAAGCACATAAGAAAGGGGGCACCAGGTAAGACTCAGAAGTGAGGAAGAACTTGGCGGACACAGAGACATGCAGGCAAAAGAAGACATTCCACTTGGATGAGCTTTTCAGCACGAGAGGCAAATAGACCTGAGAAATGTCCACAAAGAAAAAGAAACTTAATACGCACCATCTAGAAAAATACACATCCACCTGGGCAGCAGACAGAGCAAGGCTGCCTGTATCTCCAGAGACTCTGTTCCTTGGGCTTGAATGCCCCTCAGCCTCCAGAGTCAAGGGTCAGAATGCAGAGTGGGAATCTACTGGCCATTGTTTTTTTTCTAAAACCCAGAGAAATCCTGTTCTAAGGTAGGCTACTAAAATCAATGAGGAAATCTGGACTATTTTTGGTCAAGATTAACAACCACAACCACGGAACTGTGCACACTGTGAAGACCCTGCAGCTTCCTCCAACTTCCCAGGCCTTGTTACCCAACCACTGTGCAGGACCCATACTCCCCCACACCGCCTCCTGCTGGTCCCCCTGCCTCTGGTACAGATCCCCCTTGTTATCCAGATAGAAGCTTGCTTCAAAAGTGAAAATCAGGCTGGAGAGATGGCTCAGTGATTAGGAGCACTGACTGCTCTTCCAGAGGTCCTGAGTTCAGATCCCACATGTGGCTCACAACCATCTGTAATGAGATCCAATGCCCTCTTCTGGTGTGTCTGAAGACAGCTACAGTGTACTCATATATAATAAATAAATCTTTTTTTAAAAAGTAAGAATCATGTCACTCTTGTGAAACTTCTTGTCCCTCCCAGAGCCCCGGAACCCGGTGCACTAAGGGCACGCCCCGAAGTCTTCAGCACAGGACTTGATTACCGGCTGTTCTGGTTGCTCTCACCTGCCTCATCTTACATCCTCTCCCATCCAACCCCAGAGGTTTCCAGCTCCTGAATGAGCAGTTACATCTTCCTGTCTTTCTGCGTTTGTGTCTGTGTCTCAATCCTTAAGCCCACCTCTGATGCCATCCAATCTGTGATGACCAAGGGCAACAGTAAAGCCAGGGTGGGTGGAGGTTCTGTTTGTGTGACAATCAGCATTTGGCGTCTACCCAGACCACTCACCTTTTTGTCCCCCAAGTGCTTTGTCCCAGAACACTGCCACACGTTTTGTCAGCTGAACCATGATCACTGTGCCTTCCAGTCAGATGAAACAGACACAGGAAATCTGGGGACACCTGTCTCCATTATGCCAGATTCCTCTGGCCACTGTCCCTTCTCTCCTGGCCAGGGTAGGCTGAGAGGCTTCCCGTGTTTATTACTTCCTCGCTGTGTGCTTTTGCCTCTTTTAGTGAAGATACCACAGGTGACAGCAATCTCGGTGCTGCAGTGCAGAAGGTGTGACCCAGCACTCCACCATCTTGTTGGGCACAGCCACAGAGGTGAAAGGAGCAATCCTGAAGCTGGCTTTAAATACGAGAAAATGACTTTATAGGACAACAAGGACACAAAGGGAATTCCAAAACAGGACCAGGAACAACTTCGTTAAGTTTAAATTTTTTTGTTTTCTTCTAGATGAATAAAAACAAACAAACAAACAAACAAAAACAAGCTGAGAGAAAAGCGGGACTACAAAGACAGGTCTCTGTGATCAGAAGATGTCCAGGCTCAGTTCTGTTACAGAGGAGGAGGACAGAGAGGAGAGAGAGAGAGAGAGAGAGAGAGGGAGAGAGAGAGTTAGAGAGAGACAGAGACAGAGAGAGACAGAGACAGAGAGAGACAGAGAGAAATACAGAGAGAGAGAGAGGGAAGGAGAGAGACAGACAGAGACAGAGTGAGACAGAGACAGAGACACAGAGAGAGAGAGACAGAGAGAGATGTCCAGGCTCAGTTCTGTTACAGAGGAGGAGGACAGAGAGGAGAGAGAGAGAGAGAGAGAAGGAGAGGAAGAGAGAGAGAGAGAGAGAGAGAGAGAGAGAGAGAGAGAGAAGGAGAGGGAAAGAGAGAGACAGAGAGAGACAGAGACAGACACAGAGAGAGACAGAGACAGAGAGAAATACAGAGAGAGAGAGAGACAGAGAGGGAAGGAGAGAGACAGAGAGAGCGAGAGAGAGGGAAGGAGAGAGAAAAAACTGACAATGATGAAAACTGAACAAAGGATCCATGTAAGGACAGGGCATGCTCCAGAAAAGCCTAGATGTATAAGCAAGGAAGAAGGCAGACATAAGCTGTGCACGACATACATGGCCTGTCAAGGGTCACAACTGTCCTAGCCTAGAAGCCCTTAGAGCATCTCACTTGACCCTATCTCCCTTTCCCTTCGGAAATGCTCTCATAATGAACCACATAGGTACCCAGACCTCAGATCTCATCTTGAAAGTAGTTCGGCTCCAGCAACTGTTCTCTGATATGGTCTGACAGCATTCAGAATGCAAATACCCTGCCGTAGGTGTCTCCCAGCTGAGACGTCCCCAAAACAAACTAGAGTGGGTCATCCACCCAATGTACACATACCAGGGAGCAGAGAGACCAGGCTTATCAATGAAAGCATCTCGTGGTCTTCACCCAGTGTGTTTCAGCCCCAAAGCAGCCCAGATATAGCTTCCCAAGTGCCCTGGCTGATCCCTCATTCCTCCCTCCCTCCTGCCCTTCAAAGGCACAGGTGACAGACCTCTGCTATGGGCAAGCCCCTGGTTCCCCAGGAGATTTACCACAGCAGAAAGGACATGGCCCTGTGACATAAAAGATTGGATTTTAAGACAAAGGATTCGATTTTCCTTTAGCGGGTGAGGAGGTTTTTTCCCCTCCCTTTGTTATTCAGGGTCACATGAACATGCAACCAGAAAAAATAATTTTTTTTGTAAGTTGTGAGTCTTGCTGCCTGGAGATGTACTCGGTGTCTAAAATTAGCAGCTGCCTCCTTCTCGGAGCTGGAGAGGGCAGCAGCTGGGCTGTTACCATGGTCAGAGGGCAAAGAAAGCCCAAGGCAAAGCTGCTACAGCGGGTAAGCTCCTGGGGCCAGAGGCTCTAAGGCTCCTGCTTGCTGGATGCTGGTCTGTGCACGGCACCTGCTCTGCCTCTGCCTCCCCCTGGCAACCCCAGCACGGGGCAACATGAACTTTACCACCCTTCTATCTGCTGTCTCCTACAAACCAACACCCCGAGTTAGTGGGAGATGCTAAAGAGGCTGGTGAGTACGGAGGCAGTGGCTGGCCTTTGGGCTTTGTTGTTTGCCTGGAGTTATCCAGAGCCTCTCCTGCCCACAGGAGTTCAAGACCACTGAGAGTCCCTGAGAGGCCAGGGCTTTGCCTTGGAATCAGCATTGCTGGTGCCTCCGAGGTGGCTGTGGTGGTTGGCTCTGCCCAGCGTCCTTGCATACTGCTAGCCCCCTGTTTATGGTTTTTGGTTTTACTCTTCCTTTCCTAATAGAAAGCCTTACAATATAGCCCAGGCTGCCCTCAAATCCCCTATGTAGCCCAGGTTGGCTTCAAACTCAGGGTAACAATACACAGGTTAATACAGCTTTGTCTTGGTTTGCTTTCTGGTTTTCTGGTTTAGTACTAGGAAGGGGGTAAATTCAGAGCCTCGAACAAGCTCGGCAGGTGCTCCCCACTGAGCTATTTTCCCAGACAGCTGCTTCTCTTTAACCTAACATGGATCACCAGGACAGATCGATCTCCCTACAAGCACTGTCATTTTTTTCTTGGCTAGCAAATCTAAACCAAGGCCAACCACAGATACATTGAAGAGGTAGCACTAGGCCTACTGGCTTTCACTTGGCACAGAGGCTAATGAACTAAGCAACTGTTGCAAAAGCCATTAAACTCTGGGGTGACGTTACACAGCAGTGGCCAAATGACAAATGCTAACCCCAAATGCTGCCCAATATAGATCAATACTTCTTTTCTTTGAGGCAAGAATGGATAAAGAAGTGGGCACAAAGCATAAAGCACAGCTAGTCTCTGCCGGCCATCTTCACACTAGGTTTGAGTAGCAGGTGAGATTTGCTTACCATGGGAGATTAACAGGGTTTCCCACACAGAATAAACAGTATGGATCATGCTGAAGACTTGATTTCCACATTGTCAATGTAGATACACACACACACACACACACACACACACACACACACACACACTTGTACACACATGCACAAACACACAGTTTTTCCTAAAAAAAAAAAAAAAAACGAAATCTCACTCCCAGTTTGTCTCAATTTGCAGAGGAAATTCAAGCCCCTCCCCCACCTTATCTTATAGCAAGGTATCCCTCTGGGGAACTGGAAGGATACCCTGTCCCCTGCAGTTGAATGACTGGGGACAGGAAGATGGAGGGTGGTGGCAATTAGCGGTCAGTAGTTAATGAAAAAGGGGCAGGGTTAATTACCAGCAAAGAGACACAGTCCCTTCACTCCTGCCTGATCAATGGCGTCTATGCAGGACCTGTTGAAAGACACTTTACAAGGTTCCCCTTTCCCCCAATCTCTGGTTAGCAGGAAAGAGTTGCTCCAGGCATCCTGGCTGAATGCCTTTCCCAAGGACTCCAGAAATTCTCCCAGTGCTAGTGAGCCTTCTGGTACTCTGCTGCCTGGTGTCATCTTACCTTATACACCCAGTGAAACGGGTGACAAAGTGACAGGGAGCAAAGATGCCAACACATCTCAGTCTTAAATCCAGATGCTGTGGTGTTTAATTCTAGCTGTGTTGAGCATCTTGCCGAGAAATTGTCTGGGGCGGGTTGGCCTGTGAGTATGCTTATGGAGAATTGTCTTGTTTATCCAGGTGGGAAGACCTACCCAGGGGCTCCTGGACCATATCAGACAGGGGAGGGTTACATGAGAGCAAGCAAGCAAGCATCCATTTGTTTTAATCTGCTCTTGATGGTACATGTGATATGACTGTCTGGGTTCCTACCTTGATTTTCCTTCAGCGATGGACTGTAATCTGGAACAGTAGTCTGAAATAAACCATTTCCTCCCATAACTTGCTTTCGGTAAGTGTGTTTTACCACAGCAATAGAAGTGAGACCAGGGCAGATGCCAAGTATCCACAGCGGACCCATATCTAACCATAAACACTGAAGTGTGAGTCAACTTCACTGGGCAGGGGGCCCCTGCTCGTCAACCCTCTACAGCAGTGGTTCTCAACCTTCCTAATGCTGTGACTCTTTAATACAGGTTCTTCATGTTGTGGTGAACCCCAACCATAAAATTATTAATTTTTCTACTCTTATCCATCTAATGTGTAGGATGTTTGATGTGACCCCAAAGGGGTTGTGACCCCCAGGTTGAGAAACACAGCTTTAGCATCTAGCCCTAAGGACATAGAAGCTCCATTTGAGCTGAGGTCCAGTGAAGTGAGTCCTCACAAGGAGCCTGGGAGGCACCGACATCTGCCCTCTGTTTTCGCTCATGCACAGCCAAGTTTCACTCCCAAGAACAAGAGAGGATGAGAGGGAAGGGGTTTTACGTCACCACAGAGGTCTTGGATCTCCGGTGCCACACTTCAGTTTGCCTTTAAGGAAAGTTCCTGTCTTGAAGCATTTGCATCAGGAGATGAATAAGCTGTCTAGACAAGCTAGCAAACCAGGGACAAAATATACTTTCTCCTCTCTTCACCAGAAATAGCAAGCAGATGTGGGGAGCGTTGGGGTTCTGACATGCACAACAGCATACTCTCTCCTCTCTCACTGAAATGCAGAGGAAAAGGAACAAGATTCCTCAGGGCGAGAAGCTCCTCATGGAGTTAAGTGTTGAGTCACGGTTTGCCAAGTTACATGAGGTGAGAAGAAGGAAGACAAACCTGTGTGTGTGTGTGTGTGTGTGTGTGTGTAAGGATTCAGGAAGGAGGATGTTGGGGGGTCTGTATGCAGGTATGTGTATTTGGGTACATGTATGTATACGTAGGTGTGTGGGGAGTGAGACACACCTGCATGTGTGTTCCAAGGACTGAGGCTAATGCTGGACGGATCTGTGTGCTGGTACACCCATGTGTATTGTGTGACTCTCACAGAGCAGCTGCCTGAGTCACCTATGCTCATGTAAGTGACCCCAGCAAACTCACTGGTTCACTAAGAGAGGTTGGACAGAATTCTTTCTTGGCCTGTGAGTACCCTATCTGGCATGAACAGATGTCTGTTTATGTCTCCCTAGGAAAAGCCATAAAACACAGAGTTACGTCCCATTGATATCTCTGCAGAGCAGAACGCAACAGCTGCCTGCTGAAGAAATCAATTCTTACGTCAGCCTGGAAGGTTAAGGCTTCTCCATCGAAAAGCTTCCGCAAACAAATATGAGTAAACAGCACTTTGTGCTCGTCTCTGTTGAGCATAGCCCAGGGCAGCTCATCACAGAGCTTATCTTTGTTGAGCATAACCCAGGGCAGTTCATCCTGGAGTAAGCAGGTAGCGCAAGACTCCCAGCCATGTCCTCCTTAGATATGTAAAACTTTAAGTAGCTCAAAGAATGTTCAAATGGTATATGTACACACGCATTAATATTAGAGATGAAGACATGGAATCCTTACTCTCAGCTGAATTATCTCAGCGACGGAGGTGAGTCTTGCTGATGAAATGCTATGAGCATTATGCACGCCAGAGCCCCACATTTTTTGTTTGTTTTAACCAGGCATTCCATTCTGCATCAGAGCGGGGAAGGTGCACAGTAGAAAAAGCCGACCCAGTCTCTCAGCCTTCTCTCTCAATGGAATCCGGGATGAAGGCTGCTATGAAACAAAGCTGAATGCAGCCGAGTTTACAGCACTGGACACAAGGAAATGCTGACTCTGAGGCCAGTCCTCCAAGCTACCCCATGAGATAGCGGTAGAAACATCAGAGGGGCAGGAAAACATCTCCGTCCCAGAGAATTAGTGAGCGCCTATGCAAGCACACAGTCATACTCGGCAGAAATTAGCAAGCATGCATCTGGGTCCACCCATCTCTGTTAGATTCGGCGACTGGATCTACCGTTTCCATATCCCCGCAGAATTAGGAAGCTTGTATCTGTGTGCATTATTGCCTGTTTTCTGTGAGACATGTGTCTCTAACTGTGGTGAGCTGTTCAGTGGTGCAGCTGCCTTTGAGTTTCCGTACCCCCTTAAGAAACTTCGCATCGTAAGTAACCGTGTTGAACTCACCTGCTCACTAGGCTAGACTTATGTGTAATTATTCCTTCAATGTGTCACCAAGTCCTATCAGGAGTGGGCAGACATTTGTTCATGTCTTCCCAGGGAAGAGTCACACAATCCTGTGATGATTACTGGTGACTAGCAAACTTGACCCGTCTGGAATCAGCTAGGAAGCAAGCCTTCAAGCATGCTCATGAGAAATTGCTTACAATAACTTAGCCTCTGGCTTGCCTGAAAAGGACGATCTTACTTATGCTCATTGGAGAGGACTCTCCCTAAAGGAGGGTGGGTCCATCCCTGTGGGATGGGACCTGGATTTCATAAATGGGAGGCAGAAATCTGAATATAGTCATCCATCTTTCTGCTTGATTACAGAAGCTATGAGACCAGATATGTCAAGTTCCTGCCTCTATGACTTTCCTGCCCTAATGAGACTGTCCCTGTAGCAGTTGGCATTGTCTGGTGTTTTATCACTAAGACAATGACATTTGCAAACCCTTAATAATCTCTGCCTCCCAGGCACCTGTCTGCCCCTTCCCTGTGCTGATTGACTCCTTGAGTTGGGACCCGTAGAGATGGTGAAGTGCCTCTCTGTCTCGGCAGCACTATCTAAGCCACCACAGCACAGAGGAAGGGACGTCTGTCAAACTCTGCCATCCAGATTCTGAGCTTGAATATGAGCCGTTCCCTGGAGACAGGCCTCCTGACGTCTTCGTCACATCCTCCATGTGAAGGGATCAGTTTTAGGGCAGCAGGAACTGATCCTACACCCAAAGGCAGAGGTCAGAGATGCCCAGGCTACAGGATGTGTCAGGATCCACCAGCAGCTGCATGTACAGGGCAAGAGACCCTTCTGGGGTCCCTAGAGGCCGGATGACTTCAGAAGTCTGATTTTCTTTTTCGGTTTTAGAATGCTGATCTATTAGCCCCCACAGCAGGACCTGAGGATGCACACTACCAACTCATTAATTGGTTCTTGTACCTAAACATGAATATTTATAACAACCATCTCCACACTACCAACTCATTAATTAGTTCTTGTACCTAAACATGAATATTTATATCAACCACCTCTATCAGACTATGAGACAGTCAGGCTGGCCAGGATGTGAGATTTGGCACCATCGGGCTTCCTTCCTTCCTTGAGAGATCTAAAACTCAGGGATTTAAGGGAAAAAAAAAAAAAAAAAAAAAAAAAAAAAAAAAAAAAAAAAAAACTTCAACAAGAAAATGGCTTATAGGGCAACTGACAAAAATCCCAACAGACATTGCTTGACTCAAGTTTCCCACGAAACAGATGGATCAAGATCCCAGCAGGTCTGTTTGTCTGGAGGGCTCCTGGGTTCAGAACCTCCGAAGAGAAATGATTTCAGAATCTTATGCAAAGAATCAGAATCCTCGATCCTCCTGAATCCGAGGAGGACAGAAATGTTCTGTCCTATCACAGGCCATTGAAGGACACAGAATGCTGTCCCCATATCCTGGCAGCTCCGCAGGGTGCCAGGCAGGCAGGCCGTGCTCTGAGCCTCCCACCATGCAGGAGCACTCTGTAGATCTAGCTCTGTTCTCTTCAGCCCCACGGATTCATGCTGATACCTGCCTACTTCCCACAGGTCCAGCCTGGTACCTGAGAGAGTAACATAATTGGTTCTGGCCAATGGGACACGAGCAGAAATGTCACACATCACATCTAAGTTCTCCAGTGTCAGGCCCACTGGCCTCAAGTTCTCTTCCCTGATGCCAAGACAAGGATGTAGAAGTGATCAAACGTTCTAAGTCTTGGAGTTATAGCTTAGAAAATTGACTGGGTTTGCGATAAACTGTGGGAGAAATGTGCAGGAGGTGGGGTGGGCACAAGTGAGCGTACAAACGTTTTATATGTGTTCAGAAGTCAGGGGATAGTATCAAGTGTCCCTTCTCACTCTCTGCCTCGTTCCTTTGGAATGGGATGTCTCACTGAACCTGAAACCAGGCCAGGCTGGCAGCTAGAAAGCTCCAGAAACCCTCTTAGGCCCTCCCTCCCAACCTACCCCTGCACCACAACCCCCTGCCTACCCACAGTACAGCTCTGGAGTCTCAGGCACATGCGTGGTAACGTAAGCTTTTTATATGGCTGACGAGGATCTAAACCTGCCGAGCCATCTCCTCAACCCTGAGTAATAAACATGTACAATGAAGATCACCAAGAATGGAGTTTCTGCTGTGGCGGCCATCATGAGTTTTCCCTGGAACACCAGTCTTCTTAGTGCTCAGTGTAAACACCGTTCCTGAGTAGTGGCCCCCTGCTATGGAAAGCTCACCCCTTTGCCTACTGGGCTCCAGCAGCTCACTCAGACATCTGTGCTGTTACCCCAGTCAGCGTCACATGGAAAACATTTGAATCCGGCTTCCATATTTGCAAGCTCTGTTTCTTTTCTCTCTCCCACCTCTCCTTGGGGGCTCACTGTGTAGCTGAGGCTAGCCTCAGACTCTGAAGCATTCACCCTTAGCATCCTGATGCTAGGATCTTGAGCGGAGGCACCACACGCAGCCCGGACTTCCCATTTCATCATCACAAGTAAACAGCAAGCATCTGATATGTTTGATTTACTCAAGTGGAAATCAGAGCCCTTTCATTAGATGACAAGGAACCCAATTCTCCCGTCCCAAGTCTCCACGTGCCTATCACTGCGCTGGGTTCTGTGGCCTCAGGCAAGAAGAGTAAGACAGGATCACCCTATCATTCCATCCTTGGGTGCACCCACCACCTCTGGTCTTTATCGGAGAGCAGCTCCTGCCTGCAGAGCACACGGTGTCTGTATGAGCCATCAGCTGAACATCCCAGAGAGTATGTCAAAGAGGGCTTTCACGATGACAAGATCAAAGGCAAATGGAATCTAGCGGGCCCACTGAGCCACACGGTCTGCATTCGTGACTGATATTCAGGCACCTGGCAGCTGGGCCAGGTAAATATTTCTGGTGTGAAAAGAACAATATCTGTGGCTCCTTGGGTACCCCACCGAGATAACAGATGATCTGTGTCCACTCCTACCACCACTGCTCAGCCAGAACTGCCTGAACCCAAGCATAGGGAGAGGAAATGGGACAGGGGATCTTTCCTTTGGAAGTACAGTGAGCTGGCTACAGTGCTATGCTCAGTGAATATTCTCAACTTTCAGAGGTCCCAGAGTGTCTTAGTGCCAGCCCACGGGAAGCGGTGACCAAAGATAATGACAGTCTGTTAAGTTTTCACAATGGCCACACACTAACAGTTTACCTGCTGCAGACAGCTTTGCTGTGTGTGTGGGCGTGGGTGGGTGGGTGTGTGTGCGTGCACTCGCACACGCATGAAACAAAAGACTAGCTCACAGCTGGGACCAACAAGATGGCTCAGTGGGTAGAGGTACTTGCCAGGCAAGCCTGATAACCTGAGTTATCCGAGGAACCCCTATAAAGGTAAAAATAAACAACTCTACAGAGTTGTCCTCTGACCTCTTGTGCACACATGCCATTGCACACACATGCCTACAAACACATAGACAAAAATATTAGGTAATAATGTTCAGAGACAAGGGTCCAGGTCCAGAGCTGGACACAGGACCCAGGACCACAGCTCCAAGACAGCACAAGAAACTTGGCTGGCAGGACTTCAGAGCATGAATGGAACAAGGTTGGACTGCAAGCACAATGAAGGTTGGGCTCTAGAGACGCTGGGGGAGTGCAGGAAGAAGTCACAGCATTGAGGACGAGCATGGAAGGCCCAGGGAGCTGGGGTTACCACATCTGGACAATAAGCATCACAGGTGGCCAATGTGAGCTACCTGCACACAGGTAGCACCACAGTCACAGTGGAGCAGAAGCCGTTCCCAGCTGACACTTGCTGGTTGAATATGTGGCTCTCCCAAGACTCTCAAGTCAATAATAGCATCTGCATGCCAAGGAGATCATATGGCAGCATGCGGGACTTCGAGGCGACTCACCTTGTAGGAAGATCCTGTTCCAGTAGGTTTTTCCAACTTGAATTCCCCCGAGGAACACCAGGTTGAAGAGGATCAGCATGGACGTGGAGCAGGAGGCGAGCAGAGCGTGCAGTCGGCGGCGAGCTTGTGGGGAGAGGCGCTGAGTCTATGAGGGAAACACAAGAGGCATCTCACTGAGCTACTGCTAGGGTTTACTTCTGTTATGGTTTGTATATGCCCGACCCAGGGGTGGCACTCTTAGGAGGTGTGGCCCTGTTGGAGTGGGTGTGTCATTGTGAGTGTGGGCTTTAAGACCCTCATCCTAGCAGCCTGGAAGCCAGTATTCTACCAGCAGCCTCCAGATGAAGATGTAGAACTCTCAGCTCTGCCTGCACTGTGCCTGCCTGGAAACTGCCATGTTCCTGCCTTGATGATAATGGACTTAACCTCTGAACCTGTAAGCCAGCCCCAATTAAATGTCCTTTTTAAGAGTTGTCTTGGTCATGGTGTCTGTTTACAGCAGTAAAATGCTAAGACAACTTCTGTCTGGGTGCTTCTATTGCTGTGATAAACTCCATGACTAAAAGCAACCAAGGAGACAATCTTTACCTTACAGCTTACATGCCTATTATCCAGGCAAAAACTCTCAGCAGGAACCTAGGGAAAGAAACTGATACATTGGCCAGGGAAGTGTGCTTGCTGACTGGCCCACTCCTCATGGCTTGCTGATCGTGTTTTGATCAGCCCAGGGGTGGCATCACCCACAATGAACTAGTCCCTCTCACATCATCCTTCCTTTTGGACAACGCCCTGAAGGCCAATCTTGTGGGGTGTTTTCCACAATTGAGGTTCTCTCTTCCAAATGCCAAAATAAGCCCTTCCTTCTTGAAGCTGCCTTTATTGGGCATTTTGACACTGTAACAAGGAACTGATAGTTTCTCAACAGCACGCAGCAGTAGCAGCTGAGAAGATGGCTGACCACAGTACCGAACGGACTATGGATGGAGAGACCTTCCCAGCGAACATAGAAGCTCTATTTTCCTCCCTGGCTCCTCATTTCATACAACCTTTGGTAGTGCCTCGCAGATTTTACAAAGTAAACCAAGCCTTTGTACCTCATCCCTTACATTGCGGCTGCCCCTCCCAGTAAGGCCACCCCACCATGGCAGGAGGTGTGAGAACCCCATAAAGACATCTGTCTATTCAGAGTAGAGCCAGGGGCAGCACCACAGGGTTTCGGGCAAGTGTTTCGGCTGAGTCTAGAGGTACAGGAAGGGAAGGCGATAGAAAGGCCATGGATATTACCAGCCTCAGCTATGTGGTGATTTCAAAGGCTCCATGGTAGGAGCCTGGGGTGGAGTCACACAGGCAGAGACCAGTCCAGGGGGAGAGAATCTCAGCAGGGTCAGGCTGTAGTGACCTGATGTGACTGTACTTAGTCACGGTCCCCTCAGTTTAGAGAAATCAATTCCCACCTGGGTCCATTCCTCATCTGTGGGCTTCAGAGCTGTTTGAGAAGCGCAGATCCAACCATAGAGGGGCATCTCCATGATGCCATTTCCTCCTCCTACACCATCTTACAGGGACTTTTATGGCCATTACACCCCTATGTGGCCTAGGCATGAACAAGCCATATGGGGGACAGTGACGAAACTGGCTGTCTGGATATGGCCTGGAATACCCTCCAGCCCACAGGTCTCAGAGAAGATGATGCTGTCACTCTCGCTGTCCCGACATGCCATGGGCAGAATTGGGGATACTGTCACACAAGGCATAGAAGGACATGCTCATTACACAGCTACCCACTTCAGAGAAGGGCCGTCCACTGTGGTTTGCATTTTAAAGCAGAAGATGTTCTGTGGGCAGGACTGACTCAGCTAGCAACAACTGGGGAGGTGTTTGGGAAGAAGGCCAGGAAATGAACACGAAGAACTCAGAATTATAAATCAAGAAAGCGTGAGCTATCTGAACTGGTATGGATGTGTCCAAACAATTCCCTGTAGGTGCTAAGGCTGCTGTAACAAATTTGACATTCTGGGACCCAGTGAGCCAAACCCAGTCAGCCTGTCCCCCACCCTGAGCCTGATACTCTAAGAGGGAGTTGAAAGACCAGCCCCCCTTTTTTCTTTATTAGTGTAGCCCACAGTCAGGGTACAGGCCTGGTGAAGCTCAGGGAGGCTCTTCTTTTATTAGAAGTGACTAAAATCATTAAAAAACCAACAGAGAACAAGATGTTAGATGACTAGGCTTCCATGGGCTTGCTCAGCTAGCTGTGATGTACCCTGAACAGGAAGGCCAGACAGAGTAGGAGGCTAAGCTGAGTGCCCAAGTGGAATAGGGGGCTGTAGTGTCTGCAGTGGGCATGGGGGGCAGGACAAGGAGGGACAAGGGAGGGTGAAGAATCAGACCTGGTTTGCCCCTGAGGACTGTTTGAACACTAAGATGTTGCATCTGCCTATTAAATAAAGACGACTTGAACACAAAATCGAACAGTCAGGCTATACAGAGCCACAAGTGGGTGGGTAGCTCATACGATGTGGACACACTGGAAAGAGAGACGGGTCACATAACCAAAGTGAGCTAGAGCTCAAGAGGTCTTCAGGCTACTCTGAGCTTCAAACAAGCTAAACGTAAGACATTGGTCAATTCTAGAATTTTCCAGGTAGTACTTTCAGAGCACAGTTGATTTCAAGCAATTAAACTGTGTAATCAAACCTGCAGATAACGAGGGTTATTGTTTATGAACATAGGTTGACATTAGGGGGTCTCTGTACCCTGAAACCTGGGTCTCAGCCACTGGCTTATGGTTGTTGCTGTCGTAAGATCGATTTATTTATACGAAACACTGTAGATGTCTGCAGACACACCAGAAGAGGGCATCAGGTCCCATTACAGATGGTTCCGAGCTACCGTGTGGTTGCTGGGAACTGAACCCAGGACCTCAGGAAGAGAAGACAGTGTTCTTAATTGCTGAGCCATCTCTTTAGCCCCTATAGTTGTTTTAAAATTAATATCATTCTTAGATGTCTCAAGAGGGAAAAACTGAGTTATTCCCTTGGTCCACATAGCTATATCAATAAGTAGAATGTTATAAAAACCCTTATTATAAATCCTCTGTTTCCTTTGCGCCCTTTGACATCTGATAATAGCAGTCACTCCTGTTGTGTCTAGGATATAAACACTTATGTGAAAAGAGCCACACCCCCAGCTCAACCATCCATCCTCCTGCCTCATGTGCTTAAAAACACCAGGGATAAGGGAACTCATGTTGAGGAATTGTAAACAAGACAGGAGTATCAATATACAATAAGGAGCCATAAAACATATCAATGAGAGTCTAGCCGCCAACCTGATCAGACACCAATAGCGTGACTGACAAACAGAATTTTAACTTCATTCACATGAATTTATCAGGATAAAAAAGAATTCTGGTATTGTTTGGCCTATTTCCAGAGACAGAAATGGCCATGGCACACCATTTTGCCGGGAGCAAATATTTGGGAGTGGTACTGTCTAAGACATGTTTGGGAGTAGTTTCAATGACTACCCCACCAGTCCTGAGAATGAGTGAAGGCCCCGCACCTCCAGCTGCTGATGAACAAGGCCACTAGATCCATCAGCCATTGGATCCAAGCCTTCTCACCACACACATCTGAAATTCAGAGGGTAGGACAGAGGAAGGTAGAGTGAGTCAGCAAAAACTGCTTTGTCTCTGTGCCGAAGTCTGACATGGCAGAGAAGGAGGATGAGGCCGTTTTCTGTCCTTGTTAGTATAACCCACTCTGTCCTGTGAAGACATAGGACTTGCTCTGATTACACAGTGTTCCAGAACAACAGGAATCTCAGGCCTCTGCTCAACCATCTAAGAATGCTGTTTCAGACTGAAGGTGGGAAGGAAACAGCAGCAGCCAAGGCTTCTCTAGCACACCTACTTCCAAGGTGGGGGACCAACTTGAAACCAACTGAATCTCAGATCTCAGCCAACTTCTGTCCAACTAGTTTGTGCTTTCCCCTGTGAGATGTTGATTCACATCTCCATAGAAACATCCCTCCCTCTTCCAGCCAACATCCAGTTTCTGGAAGTTGCAAGGTTGGCTGGGGTTCAGGCAGGTAGCAGCATGTGTTACAGTGAGGCCACGCATGTAAGGTGCGGGCATCTGGTGTGGCAGAGCTGAAGGCTGCTGGCCCGCTCCTCGACTATCCACCAAGGAGCCGAGATTGGGGGCAGCTGAGCACCTAGGGGAGCAGATGGCCAGAGGAACGGCTGCTGGACACTGTGACAGAGGCTTGGCAAGTGTGACCTGATGCTGTTTATTTTTAAGTAGGGGAGAAGCTAAGAATGGAAACAGTGTGGGATTGAGCAGCTGGACACGGTTCTCCCACGAAATCACAGATTCTCATTTTTCTAATGACAATGGCACAACTATAGAGTGAGATGGATGGGGGGCAGTGGTAGGGGAGGCAGCACTGGACATCAGTGCAGGCAGGTGGGCACCCATGAGCTCACACATGAGTCCTTAATGCTCAGTCCCATCTTGTGCCCAAGCAAAATGAATATATGAAGTATTCAGAAAGCAATGCCTCCAACTTTCAAGTATACGGAACATCAGGAAGAACCTACTCATATTTTGTATGCTAATTAAGGTTTTTAATTAAGATTAAAAAGTACCTGCTCCCCTTGTTTTCATTTCCTAGTTTGCTATTGAGCTCTGAATGTGCTTCCAGAAGAGAAATGCCTACAGCTGATATACCATCCCCCAACTCAGAGCACACTTCTGCACACATATCTCATATAAGAGGGGTTCTATCCATGTGGCCTGTGTGTGTCAGCCACCTGAATGTGTGAGTGGCCCGAGTGTGTCAGACACACAGAACTGGAAGACCCACATTTCCTGATTTCAAAACTTACTACAAAGTCACACAAGCTGAAGATGTGGGAACACAGCATACACAGTGGCCCAGAGACCGGGCCTGTGATAGGTGTGGCCCAGGACACACACAGTGGCCTCGAGGTCTGCATATGAACAGATGGCACAGAATAGAAAGTCACAACAGAAGCCCACCTGTGGAGTTACAGCATGGCCCTGGGGCTCAGGGTACCCCATGAAGAAATGATACTTGTCTGTCTGTCCATCCACAAGCATAAAACTGAACAACTCATTCAAAATAAATCAAGTATCTACAGATGAGGACTAACGTTATAAAACTCTTCACAGAAAACAGTAAGGAACAAGCATGGGGTTTTGGTGGCTGCAGTGGGAACAAGCTTCTAACACACGGCCTTTGAGGGACGTTACAGAACCAAGCCATAATATTCACCAATTACCAAAAGACACAACAGTGTAAGGAAGAGTAGCTAAAAATTTGCAGAAATTTCAAGCCTCTTGTATTGCAGATGTGATTGATAGGTAACCCAACAATGGAAAATCCCCATAATCGCACGTCAGTGAGGGATAAGTGTTCAGAATATGTAGAGAGCTACTCAATTCAACCACGAAAGCCAAAATCCCCTGAAAAATAGAAAGAACTTGATAGATCTTTATATTTTAGATATCAAAGAATGATAGGCATTCATTCAGACAATAAATACAAATACCCAGTAATCATATGATGACCACTCAATGTTAACAATCATGGGAAAGTACAAATCAAAACCAGTAGATATTGATCCATACCTTCTATGATGCCTATCTTAAAGAAAGAAGGAGGAGGAGAAGGGGGAGGAACAGGAGGAGAGGGAAGAAGAGGGGAAGGAAGAGGAGGAGGGGGAGGAAGGAGAGGAGGAAATGGCTCAGTGGGTAAAGCACCTGCCATGTATAATGAGTTTGAGTTCCTGGAACCCATGGAAAGTTGGGTGCACTAGTGTGTGTCTGTAATCCCAGCACGCCTACATTGAGACCGGAGGTGGAGACAGACAAAAACAAACAAAACAAAAACAAATCCCCAAAAGCTCACTGGTGTACATGGGAGTAAATGAGGAAAGGACCCTGCTTTCAGGTTAAATGGAACATGAGAACTAATACCCAAGGTTCTCCTCTGTCCTCCATCCACATAGATGCCCTGCCCTGCCCCGAGTCAGAGTCTCTCTCTCTCTCTCTCTCTCTCTCTCTCTCTCTCTCTCTCATACACACACAGACACACACAGACACCACACACACACACACACACACACACACACACACACAGACACACACACAGACACACACACACACACACACACACACAGTGGGGGGGATGGGCAGGCCGTAATGCAATCTCAAGTTTTGCTTGCTGTTGGTGAGAACATGGAATGCTACAGAAACTATGTGTAATGCCCAGTGGATCCTCAAAACATGAACAGAGCATTACCATGTCTGACTGAAAACTTGGGCCTACTGATACAAGAAAGGCGTTGAGAGTGCATGTTGGACAGCAGTGACTAGGGTACTTAGACACCCCACATTCATCCACACAAGCAAATGGCAGATGCAACCCAAATGCTGGGCAGGGAGAGTGTCCGGGGTGTAAAGAGTCGCCCTGCGGAGTTCAGACCCTGAACCTATGTAAAAGCCCTTGTAGTCCTGCTGTTCTTATGACAAATGGGAGGCGGCAACAGGAGCAGCCCCAAATGTTGGCAGGATGTCGAACACGGTGGCAAACAAGAATTCTGGCTCGAGCTAGGTGGAAAGCAAGAACTGACACCTGAGGTTCTCCTCTGACCTCCATTTATATGCCATGGCACACACACACACACACACACACACACACACACACACACACACACAAAGACCTTATAAAGACAAAGGAAGAAACCCAGAAGCATTCAGATGCCTATCAGTGGATTAGTGACTGGATAAAACGTCGCAGACAAAAAACAGTGAAGTATTTCTCAGCTTTACAAAGGAAATTCTGGCACAGGCTATCACGAAGATGAGCCTTAGGAACGGTGAGCTAAATGGAACGTGCCAGACACAAAGGGACACAAAGTCTCTGGCTCTGGCTGAATGCGACACTTGGAACGGTTGAAGTCACACCAAGTGCAGAACAGTGGCTACCTGAGACTGCCTAAAGGAGACAGAGTGAGCTCATAGAAATATCTGGAAATCCGTGAGGAAATGGTTGGATGATGGTGTAAAGGCACTTGACATGACTGAATTTTATGCTTAATGGTGATTAAAATGGTTAAGTTATACTGAGCATTCATTCTATCACAGTGAGAACTAACAGGCCTCCTCTATCAGACAGATACACGCAAGAGACGATGTGTGATTTTCAAGCACATGATGGGCCATGAGCACCCTGAGCCTGCACTGGGCTGGCCGTGCCTTTATTTCGGAAATAATAAAATGGGTCGGCTTCAGCGGTTCTGATCAAGAAACTAAGGCAGAAACTAACAATCAAACAAACAAACAGGAGAGGAAGATGACAGGGACTTTAAAGCTTCTGCTGCCTTCACGGCAATATATTTGAAAATCTCAATGGAAACAGTAAATATCTTGAAAAGTAAATGACCTGAAATTTCAGAATCAAAATCTAGAGACACTAAGAAAGTGTACCGAAGGAAAAACAGCAACAGCCAAAGCTGTAGACGCTTTAAAGCGGCACTCGGGCGAAGCTGAGAAAGTTTGCACAGGGGGCCTCCGTGCACGAGTTCAACCCAATGGTCAAGGGGGAAGGTGACATCATTTCACAGATAGTACTTTTTAAAAAGAAAACTATTCCGTAACATCAGCACAGCCCTGATATCCGAGTCATAAAAATAGAGGGCTGGAGAGGTGGTTGGTTCTGTGGCTAAGAGGATTTACTGCTCCTGTGGAGGACCCAGGTTCCCACATCAGGTAGTTTAGAACCATCTGACCCTCTTCTGGCTCCCTGGGGCTCCCATACACATATAGTGCATATAAAAGTTATATAGGTACACAACACAAACATATGAAATAAACAAATTTAAAAGCATAAAACCAGAAGCTGACACACTTCCTTAAAAATTACGAAGGGACAGTGAATAAAAATAATAGCAATTTAAAAATACGTTCAACTTGCCTCACATATAAGCTGGAGTTATCTGAAAGGAGAGAACTTCAATTGAGAATAGCCTTCATAAGATTCAGCTGTAAGGCATTTTCTTAATTGTCGATTGATGGGGGAGGGCCCAGCCCATTGGGGATGGTGTCATCCATAGGCTGATAGCCCTGGGTTCAGTTAGACAGCAGGCTGAGCAAGCCATGGAGAGCAATCCAGTGAGCAGCACCCCTCCAGGTCTTCTGCATCAGCTTCTACCTCCAGGTTCCTGCCCTCTGTGAGTTCCTGTCCTGACTTCCTTTGAAGACAGAGGTATGGAAGTGTGAGTCAAATAAACCCTTTCCTCCCCAACTTGGTTTTTAGTCGTGGAGTTTCATCACAGCAATAGAAATCCTAAGACATGTTGGTACCAAGAGTGTGATATCTTGTCGTGACAGACCCAACCATGATCTTGGGAGCATTGCAGAGGGACTTTAAATCTTTGGGCTAGGAAAGTCACTGAATGCTGAAAGCTCAGTGCACTGTTCTGTGGGAAGCTAGAGATAAGAAGGTTGAGAGCAGTGCCCGACTTGTGAAGTTTCAGAAGGAGGTTAAAGACTCCATCGGGACTGTTTGCTATTCCGATTTAAGATTCTATGATTTTGATTAGTTGAGGCTAAAGAATCAACTGTGATTAACAAGATACCAGAACTACTAAAGTAAAATCTTTGCTTTGATGGGATACTCAATGCCATTGGATTGGATCTGAGAAATTATTAATGATTAGGATGATACCAGGATTGTTGGGGTGAAGTATTCTGGGAAGTGTGTCCTGAGAGTCACACACAGAAGCTGTGTTCCAGAGAGAGCCTATGCTGTACCTTGCACTGACGATTGAACTTGGTAGAGCAAAAGTCACCCAGGTGGTAGTCGTTTTGAAGGTATGAGGAAAACATTTACTCTCAGATTAAATAAGAAAGGAAAGATTGTGGCTTAATAGTGGCTTAATAGCTTTATATGCCAGGCAGACAAGGGATCAGCTGTGCTGGCTAGTCTGATGTCAACTTTATACAAACAAGAGTTTCCTGAAAGGATGGGGCTTCAATTGAGAAATATGCCTCATTAAGATCCAGCTGTAGGGCATTTACTTAATTAGTGATTGATGGTAGAGAACCCAGCCCATTGTGGGTGATGCCATCCCTGGGCTGGAAGTCCTGGGTTCTATAAGCAGGCTTAGCAAACAAGGGGAAGCAAGCCAGTAAGCAGCAGCCCTCCATGGCCTCTGCATCATCTTCTGCATCAGGATCCTGCCCTGTTTGAGCTCCTGTGCTGACTTCCTTTGATGATGAATGGCAATGTGGAGGTGTAAGACAAATAAATCCTTTCTCCCCAACTTTCTTTTGGATCATGGTGTTTCGTCACAGTAACAGAAACCCCAAGACACTCAGTTTTTAAAAGTTCATGCTGGAATGGAAAAATGATTCAGTATTAGAGAAACCAGAAAAACCCACGTTACTCATAGCATTTAATAATTAAAGAGGAATAATTCTGTGGTCACTCAATAGATGCCAACACAGCATCGAGCAAAAATAGATACTCACGTGTGGTACAAAGTTCTAGGAGGCTAGGAAAAAAAACCACTTCAACAGAAGAACATGGTCTACCAACAGCCCCAGATGCAAAAGCCCCCACTACCCTCAAGAGAAAAGAAGTTTTCCACTCTTTTGAGTTCACTCTTGAGTCAGCTCAAACTGTGCTGAACGGCTTCATCAATATAGTAAGACAATTAAGTGTGACAATCTACGGCAATGTGAAGGACTGGAAATGGGGTACAATTCAAATAAGGCACAAGACACTGCAGGAGAAACACTACCAGGAGTCCTATGAAACCTCAGTTCCAAAGTCATCTGTAAGGTTTGAATATCGCTGGGGGAGAGGGCTCTGTAGGGAAGTCTAACAGCCAGGGTTCAGATCCCCATAAGCCAAATAGAAGCTATACAGCAACCCAAATGTCTATGATCCCACTGTACTCTGCAGGGCTGGAGAACAGTGTGATGCTCATGGGTCAACTAGCCTGGCCTATGTAGCATTGAACAAGGAAGACCCTGTCTCTCAAGGTGAAAGGCAAGGATATAAAGTTGTCTTCCAATGTTCAAATGTGCATGTACCCAAACACAGGCACACACACACAAAAGCACACGGGTGGGGGAGGTGTATCAATAGTTAAAAAATAGTCAATTAAATCTGGAAAAGAATCAGGAGAGGAGTAAAAAGCTTGCCTACCAGGAAACAGCATGTTATAAAACCCTGGAATTTAAAATAGAGAGAATTGGCTAGCTCAGTGTGATAAACTAGAGTGCCCAGAAATGGACTTATCCATGCTTGGCTATTTATCTATACTTTATGACAGAGGTGGGGGGTGGGCTTTTGGCGGAACAGTTTTAGCTGCAGGCCATCCAAGAACAGACAAGACAGTGGTCCAGATATAACCAAGAGAGTTTGTCAGTCCCAGCTCTATTCTGTTCTTGGTATTGCCCTAAAGAAATGTTCACACATATGTGTGAGAAGCTTGAATTGGAAGCTTCACTGAAGCTCCATCTGCAAAGGAAAGAAAATGAGAAGCTGAAATTCAACAACAGAATTCTCTCAGGAGAAGGGTCAACTGACAACACACCCACTCCACACAGACCCCGCATGACCACTCCACACAGACCATGCATGCCAACACACCCACTCGGTACAGACCATGGAGACCACACACCCACTTCACACTGACCATGCGTGAATACACACCAACACCACACAGATCATGCAACTCTGCATCAAAGAATTATCTTTCCAGTTTTATCGCTAAGAAGTAAAAGAAGTTCATAGCTGCCACTTAATGCTCCTTAACCCATGCACACCTGCATACCAGCTTTATCTTGGGAGGGAGGTGAACAGGACATTTTAGCCTTGATTCTGCATTTATTTGAAGAGCTTATGGTCATGAAATACTAGCTAGGGAAAGGGGGGTGGGAAAAGGAATTCTAGTCTTTCCACTCAGTGACCCTATACTCTGGCCACCTCCCTTGAGCATAAACAGTCAAAGCCCATGAGGGAGAAGCTGGAAGTCTGATGACCATCATGCCCAAGTTACAGCTGCTCACAGTCTTGGCGCCTCCCTCCCCAGGCTAGTCCCTCGGGTCCACT
The DNA here is from genome assembly GCF_963924665.1 of Micromys minutus. Classification (NCBI taxonomy): domain Eukaryota; kingdom Metazoa; phylum Chordata; class Mammalia; order Rodentia; family Muridae; genus Micromys; species Micromys minutus. The sequence goes on along the minus strand of NC_137969.1, from coordinate 89,794,353 downwards.
AAATAGCCCAGGATATGGCAGAATGACTTCAGCAGTATCCTGTTCAACCAAAAACAACAGCTTGGGGAAAGGCCTGCTTCTTAAGAAACCTTGACATTTAAAAAATTGCAATTGAGGAGAGGTAATACATTCTGAATTGCTCCATCAAGGGACCCCATGGGGGAAAAAATCCTCTATCAGTCACTGGTTAGATATCTGTGCTCCTTCCCAAACTTGTGTAGCTGATAATACACATGTGAAACTGGTATAGAGCCCTAGATAAAGAAGCAGATAAGAAAAAAAAACCCAGTATTATAAAAGACAGGGAATATGAGGAATCCATATAGCCAAGGTACCCAAATATTAGTTCCCAAGGAGAAGAAAATTACACACGTTTATATGCAGAACAGGAGGTGGTACAGACAGTACATGCTCCACAGAGGAAAACGGGGAGCTTGTTAAAGATCTGGGCAGTTAGCATTGTGCCCTCCCCTTCCACACCCACACAATGAAGGTGCCCTGCCTTAGGGTTTCTATTCCTGCAACCAAAACACTATGAGCAAAAAGCAAGCTGGGGAGGAAAGGGTTTATTCAGCTTACACTTCCACATTGTTATTAATCATGGAAGGAAGTAGGATAGGGATTCAAACAGGTCAAGAATCTGGAGGCAGGAGCTGATGCAGAGGCCATGGAAGCATGCTGTTTACTGGATTACTCTCCATGGCTTGCTCAACCTGCTTTCTTATAGAACTCAGAACCACCAGCCCAGGGATGGTACCACCCACAATAGGCTGGGTCCTCCCCTATCAATCACTAATTAAGAAAATGCCCTAATGGTCTGTTTACAACCCTATCTTATGGAGGCATGGATGTTCCCTCTTCCAGATAATCTTAGCTTGTGTCAAGATGACATGTAACTGTCCAGCAAATACACCCCCAGACAAACTGTACCTGAGAAATTCCAAACTGAGGAAGTTATAGGTGTATAAGTGCTAAGAAATTTGAGAACATAAAAAACATTTGCATCAAAGTATCTAGAAGGAAAACAGTGGATACAAAGGAACAAGAGCAGAAGTGGCGTTTCCCAACAGCCAAGGTAACACACACACACACACACACACACACACACACCTTCAACAGTTGCCAGAGAAATTGCAACATAAAACGCCATATCAGATACCATGTGTGAGGGTAAAAGAAGACACTTTTTAAGATACCAAGGGTCTCTAGAATGTATTTCCCAGTATCCTTTTCTAAGAAAGATACTAAAGGATGTGCTCCAGCAAATCACACAGTAGGGTGTGGATAGAGTGGTGACAAGCTGTCTCAGGACAACAGGAACAGGATGTGTAAAGGAGACAGAGGAAGGTCATACATCTGACAAACAGAAGGTCTAAAGCACAATGGTACTTGCAGAAAGAGGAGATGAGAGCTTAGGGGAGGTTCATCAGAGGTCAGCTGATCATCTGACTATGGGGATTTCTAGCGGAGGGAGTTTGCACTTCAACAGGAGAGTCTGGAAAGAAGTAGTGAGGAGAACTTGGTCAGTCCAGCAAAGAGGATACACACTGAGGCAGGGAACATGTAAACAATGTTTCCATGCTGGGTGTGACTAAACACAGTGAGAGAGGGGAGTAAGTCTTACACAGAAACCCACTGTCTTTATAAGTCAAAAATAAAGAGTGAGTTAGTACAGACTTTCAGAAGGTGGGTGTAAAAACAAGGGCAAACTAAGAGAATTCAAAGTTTCTGTTAGGGAATGTCTGTGGGAGCTCGGGGTGTGACATCTGCAATTACATACCCAGCACTGAACAACAGCACCTCCATCAAGTAGAGCCAGCAGACACCATGATGGTTCCCTAGGATCTGTCACCAGGTAATGTGACATCATCCACTTAGTTTGTGCAAGTACACACTACAAAGTTCACATCACTGTAAAACATCTACATCTCCATCCTTAAGTTACACGTAACTACCCACCTCTATGAGCCCTAATTCACTTGGACCAATTTTTCAGATTAGTTATTTCACCCACAACTATGTGAGACTACAATTTAATTCCCAGTTTTGGAGCCTGGAGAGATAACTCTGAGGGTCAAGTGCTTGTCATACAAGTGATACAGCCCAAGTTTAGACTCCCAGAACCTACATAAGACTGGGCACAGCCTTGCCTGTGACCTCTGCACTGGGAAGGCAGTGATAAGGCAGAGAGCTTGAGCCTGGTGGCAAGCCAGTCTTCCCCTATTGGTGAGCTCTGGTTCAGTGAGAGACTCTGTCTCAAAAACTAAGGAAGATACCCAACATGGACTTCTAGAATCCATATGTACACATACTCATATGTGCATGGGTAAATACATTCAGAGATACACACGCATAATACATATCATACACGCACATGCACATAGACACACTCACACAGTCACACAGACACACACACACCCGTTCAAGAATGGAGAGCAAGAATGTTGCCCAGTCAGACACTCGATGTGCACAAGCAGCCAGGACATGCAAAGCAGATGGGCCCGTGCTCCATGTGGGGTAGGAGGGATTTATCCAGGAATATTCTTTGTGTCTGAAATTTAGGATGCTCCTAGGAGATCACGTACGAGCGAACTTCCACAGAGCAGAGCTAAACAGTTGCCTTTCCCTGTCTGCCGCCCCCTCATCTGTGAACTTCAAGTATTAACCAACCCAGAAGGGCCACAGCAACCATTAAGTAATGACACTTCGAAAGAGCCCCAGATGGTGTCCATCTAGTCTCCTCTGTAATGAAAGCTGGGAGCTACGGCAGCCCCAGGTATCTTGTTCTTAGAATGACAACTCTACCCTCCAACCTCTAACACAAACAAGATATAGGGCCAGGCAAGCAAAGCCTCTTCAGGGTGAGTCCGCCCTGATAGTCTGCCTCTGACTGGACCACGGTTCAGGCTCACCGTGTAGAGGTAGAAACCATAAGACACACACCATAGGTGTCATCCCCTGAAGAGACAAGAAGCAGTGGCTTCCATTGCTGTTCTTCTGTGATCCTATGTACTTTTGAGTAAGTCTTATGGCATACATGCCTTTTCTTCATCTTCCCCTATCAGGACAAGCATGTTTTCTTATAATGGCATCACCCTTGTTACACCAGAGCCATCACTTTCAAGAGCACAGCCAGCTTGGTGAAGACCCTGCATCTTTTATATCGCGGTCTTTTCTGTCACCCTCATAAGAAACAGTCAAGGGTCATTCTGTCTTGACTCCAACCTGATGCAGGAACAGGGCCAACAGCAGAGGAAACGGGACTCGACTTAAAGCGCTGTCTTCACATTGTGTGGGTAGCTATAGGCACGCGGCTGCCAGCCCAGCTCATCTCAAACAAGGCTAGCAGCTGCTCGGCGTGCTTTTTTAAGCAGTTTATTTCTAGGTCTTTGGAGAGATGTGAGACACTTTAGAAGGATTTTATTTTAGGAGTCCTGTGCTTCATGCCTTCTCAGAGATTTAAAATGAGCACTCACACATGCTATACACACAGAACCACAGTGTTCACGTACACACACACATAAACACACGTAAAAATATTCTGTACTTAGTATGAGCATATTACTTAGGGAATAAGCAAAGGACCAAACAACAGGAGACTTGGCAGCTCCAGCCCTGCTGTTTCCAGTAGATAATTTTAATTTTGGGGTGGGGGTAAGAGGAGAGACCCAGCTTTAGGAAGAAAACTCACAGAGAGCTTCAGTGGGTATATTACAAGAGCTTTTCTTTTTCCCATGAGGGGCCGCTCTGTGAGTCTGTGTTTTGCTCTCAGCTGGGACAACGGAGGCAGGAGAATAGATGATCAGAGCAGGAGACCTGTCCTGAGCTGATGGGGAAAGGCGCTGAAGCCACAGTCAGCCTTCCAGGAGAAACCGGATGCTGTGCCAAAGCCTCCCCTCAGGACAGCCTCCGCAAAGGGAAGTCTATGCAGGCTGACATAGCCGATCTGAAGGGGAATTACTTATTCTCAGAGTTCTACCTGTTAACCAGAGATGGTGAGGCCGGGGCCTCAGACTGCTACTGGGAAGAAAATGAGTAGGCAGCAGTCTGCATGGCCCTTTCCAGCTTTATTAATAATGCCACAGCGGGGAGACCACAGAGGGGACACCAACCAGCCATGCTACCAAGGAACATGCTGTTTCTAAGAATAGGCCTGCCCGCAGCCTTTGGAGCTATCCCAGCATGTTGGTCTGACATATGGTATTAACATGTTAATTTAACATACTTGTTTGGTTAAGGACTTTGCATTTCCACATTTCTAAGCATTTGACACTCAACTCCTTTACACAGGGACCTTTGAGTCTTTCCAATCGCCTTGCCTTTCATGTCACATCAGCCTCTGGACTCCAACAAGCACCCAGGTTCCCAACTTAAGTTGTCTGTGACAAGGCCAGGCTTCCCCTTCTGACCAACCCATGCCGCTTCTCACTCATGGGGGTTCTGCCCAAGCCCAGCTTTTTGGGGACCAAGAGCTCAGCTCACATCAATTCCTTCCCTCATAAACATCAATATTCTAGAAGCTTCCTTCTGGGTATACTGCATACACACTTTTTCTGGTCCTCAGCTGGCTTGTATATGCCATTCCTCTCGACAACACCAAAGGCTGCAGTGAGAGGGGTGTGACTCGCCGCTCTTTGCTTCTGATAGCCCTCCAACCAGGTTCTTTAGTCTCATTTACCTGATCCTCGAATGGCGTCACCCTGGTGAGTTCTCCCCTCCATGAAATAGCCTCTTCTTGGTTTCTGCAAAGCCACCCCTACATTTCTACCCCTCCTTCTGCTTCCCTCCTCCACCCAACTATTAAGTATTGCTATGCCCCAAACTCAGTGTGGACTTACCTTCTGTCTCTTCACACCTCCCTTCCCCTCCCTTCCCCCTCTCTCAGTCTCAAACATTATCATGCTTCCGAAATATCACCCACATGCTCCCAAATTTTTAATTTCTAGGCTGGGCCTTTCTTCTGAGTCATAACTTGGCAAGGTTCTATCAGCCAACGTCTTCTTATATTGTGAAAATAAGTTTAGTTTTTCATACGGGGAAACACTTCAATACTGACAGACAAGCTCTAGTCCATCATCCTGTGTCTCAAATCTAAAGCATCTACTACTGAAATGATGTCCTGTTGAGAGATCACGCATGTCCATTGATATAGGTACATGTTCACTGATTATAGATGCGTGTTCATTGATTGATATAGATGCGTGTCCATTGATATAGTCGTGTGTCCACTGATAGATGTGTGTCCACTGATAGAAGAAGTTAACTAGATGTGTGTCCACTGATAGAAGTTAATTAGATAGACCACCCCACCCCACCCCCAGCTTCACACTGATCAGATCACATCCACTGGAAACCTGAAGACACAGAACAAGGAACTGGGATAGAGGTGTCGTGTTAGATGCAGCTGAGAGTTCTCCACTGCTTGACAATGTCTCTCTCCCACATAAGACACTAAATTTAAGAATGAAGGGGCAGGTTTGTCATGCCCAAGTTGGGTCGGTCTTAGAAGAGCTCGGATCCCCTCAGGCTCATATCCAGTGAGCACCTGGTCTTTCTCTGCTACAGTGGACCCAAGTGGGAGGACAGCGGACCAGGAGGCACCTCCTCATAGGCAGGTTTGTTTTATATTCCCTCAGAGAGGCCCTGGGGAGCAATGGCCTCTGACCACTAAGAAAGTCTTTCAGGATGAGTGAGGTGGCATCTGGTGCCAGGTGAGTGTCTTGTCATTTGGTGAGACAGGATCCCACAGAATCAGGTCACTGCAGGGTAAATGGTCTTTGGGTCTTGATAGCCAGTGTCTGTTTGTATTCAGCCCATCACGGTGCTGACAGCATTGGTCTCTCACAGTTGCCTGCTTTCCCCAACCCACTGATCTGCCAAGTGCAAGGAGCCTCTCTACTTGTATGTCCAAAAGTTAAACCAGTAAATCCAGCAAGAAGTTGAGCAGACAACACCAAAAGCCATGGTCTGCTTTCTTTCTGATGCACCATTACCTCGGATCCTTCTAGAACCATTATACTGATGTGTAATGGTTAAGCCCTAAGGCATGTTTCCTAAGCCTCTGAGTAGAGATTTTATTGCCCCACGAGGGATTCAGTCATCACATTCTGACATGCTTGGAGAGAAAAGGGGATAGGTAGGGGCTGAGGAAAGAGAATATGTCTAAGTCATGCAATGAAATAGAAATCAGGAGTGACTTGGGGTGGGTTAACTTTTTGAGGTATGGGTTCACTTTTGCATAGGAATAGGATGAGCAGCTGAAAAGGTCTCTTCTCCATGGGGAGATCAGATCCCAGCTGGCAGAAAGCAGGGTCATTTGAACTGCCACCACTAACTAAGAGATTTCAAGGCTGAACACAAATTCTGGCTCCCTGAGGAGTGAGGTGTCAGGAAAGAGTGGGTTGCCTCAGCAACTCCTCTACTTCCAGCCAGTAAAAGAACTTGGTAGAAATGCCTTTTGCCAGCTTCCTGCGGGTCTGTACTTCCCAGAGTCAGAGGCGACAGACCCTCTCTGGAGAAGTAGCAGGGTGTAAGGAGGTGGTCTCTTCCCTGTCCCTTTCATATGCATGCATCTTTTGTTGTGAGCACTAAAGCAGTAGTTTTCAATTACTGGATCTGTTGGTATCTGTAACGTTGTAAAACAATGTCTCAGCAGGATGCTCAGTAGTCCTACACCCTCCTGGGTTCTTCCAGCAGGCGACCTGTTGTCGATACCCTGTCCAAGCCCCTCCTCTCTCTTCTGCTCTCCTCGGCGAAGTCAGAGAACATCCCGCATCCACTCAACAGAGCACTGTATCAAGTATGGTGATAACTATCCTTACGTGTTGATCATCTGACCTCCCTAGACCCAAAGTTCAGTGAGAGGAATGGTGACTAAACATCTAAAGGTATTTCATTAAGCTATAACAGCTGCACTAGGAGAGAACATGTATTATCCCAACTGAATTATCCAGAGGGACCTGCCCTAACCAGGGAACCAGGGAACCAGGAACCAGGAAAACCAACATAGGTTTTGCAAACAAGATGTCTATTAAGGCAGAAGGATTGGGATGCGGTGGGCAGAGAGGGCACCCCAGGAGATTAGAAGTGGGTATGAGGAAGCTGTAGCTTGGGGATACAGGTTTGCAGGGGCAGGGGCCAGCAGAATGGGTTTCAAGACAGTAATGGGCAAGGTTTATTCTAAACATTGAAGACTTAGTTCTGTGAAGATGGAAATCACACAGTTTTATTTTTTAAAGTCTTTTTTTTTTCATGAATGGGTGTTTCTCCTTCATATAGGTTTGTGCTCCAAATGTATCAAATGCCCATGAAGAATTAAAGAGAATACTGGAGCCCCTGGAACTCAAGTTGCAGACAGACCACTGTGGGCTGCCATGTGGGCACTGGGAACTGAACCCAGGTCTTCTGTAGGAGCAGCCAGTGCTCTTCCCCACTGAGTTGTCTCACCAGCCCTACCAACTGGGTTTTAAAGAGGGTGGTGTGGTTGGATTTTTACTAAGAAGCATCACTAGGCATGAGGAGGGTAATGAACTGTGGGGATCAGAATGGAAGAAGAGCTACTGATTAGTGGCTATTTGGTTCCCAGGCACAAACTGAGAGAAGCATGGGTCTGGGGGGGCTCCGGTGGATACACAGTGACCGAGGAAAACCTCAAGATCAAGTCAGAGGCAGGGGAAACAGTGCGCACCAGAGAAGGAAAAGCTAATGGTTTGGGCTTTGAGTAACCTGAGAAATGGTGCTCCCATTAACATAGACCACGCATATGAAGATGAGGAAACATGGGTGTCGAGACACCTGCAAGGAGTCAAAAAGGAGGTTCAGTGGCCAGCTGGATCCACAAGGCAGGGCACCAGTAATGAAGATGGCTTCAAATTACTGAGGTCTGGGCTGGAGAGATGTTCAGTGGTTCAACAAGAACTTGGCTGACCTTCCCGAGGACTGTGTAATTTCTTGTGGCAGCTTACAACCACCAGTAACTCCAGCCCCAGAGGATCTGATGCCACCTTCTACCACTGCATGCAGTGTGGTACACAGACATATATATAGGAAAACCCCTCATACATATAAAATAAGACTATTTGAATATGCCAGCTTTGAAATTGTTTTATGAAAAGTGGGTATATTCCAGACCTGTACTGTTCAAGATGATGGCCCAAACCAGAAATAAACTACCTAGATGGAAATTAATTAAACAAGGAGGTTAGAGAAAAGGCTTGTCCGTTAAGAGCCCTAGCTGCTCTTTCAAAGGACCCAGATGCAATTCCCAGCACCCATGTGGCAGCTCACAACTACCTGTAACCAGTCCTGGGTGATCCAACGCCCTTCTCTGGCATCTTTGGTCACCATCCATACACATGGTACAGAAACATACATGCAGGCATGGACTGGCTAGTCTTAGGTCAACTTGACACTAGCTAGAGTTATCTGATAGAAGAGAACTTCAATTGAGAAAATGGCTTCCATACAAGGTAGCTGTAAGCATTTTCTTAATTAGTGATTGATGAGAGCCCAGCCCATTGTGGTGGTGTCACTCTGGGCTGGTGCTCCTGGGTTCTATAAGAAAGCAGGCTGAACAAAGCCACGGAGAGCAAGCCAGTAAGCAGCACTCCTCCATGGCCTCTGCACCAGCTCCTGCCTTCAGGTTCCTGCCCTGTGTGAGTTCCTGTCTTGACTTCCTTTAATGATCAACAGTGTTATGTAAGTGTGAGCTGAAATAAATCCTTTCCTCCCCAACTTGCTTTTTGGTCATGGTGCTTTATTACTACAATAGAAGCCCTAATTAAGACAAAGCAAAACACCCATATAGATAAAGTAACAAATAACTTTAATAAGTCCTAATATGTTAGTATAGGGGCCATTTCTATCACCTCAGAAACCTATCAGAGATCCTGCATTGAAAGCTGAAACAGCTTCCAGACAGCAGATGCAACGTGACCGGATGCTCCCGCTGCCATGTCTTATCCTCCATGATGGATCCTTAAACTGTGATACAAAATTGGCCTTCCTTTGCCAACTGGTTTATGTCCCAGCGATGAGAAAATTAAAACACCACCCAGGCTTCCAGGACAAACAATAGCTGATATGTTTTCTTTCAATTTCATAAACTACATTAACAAATATGTAAATTGAATATATTTGTAACAAATCATTTCACCGAAATGTATATAAGGTTATTACACACTTGGGTGCCTGAACGGTGGGTGTAATATCAAATGTGCTAAGCATGAGAGGGCCTTGGGGTTGCTGTCCTACAGTGTGTTTGAGAACTTCTGGTGAGCGAGCTTTCCTGTTTGGCTTATTCCCAACCTAATTTAATCTGCGCTAGGTCACAGGGAACAGTTGGGTTCAGTTCCATCATCCCATGATCAGAGCCCATGGTACTCTGTCCAAGGTTTATATTAGAGTTTTCTGGAAGGAGCATTGGAAACACAGTGCCTGAGGCTGAACAGAAAAGAAGCCTCTGGGTTTGGGGGGTGATCACTGGCTTTCAAACTTTGGGGAAGAGCATTTGGTCTTGAGAAAGAAGACACCCCGAAGATGCCTCTTCTTACAAGCGTTCAGCATGACATCACCACTGCCTTCACTCTTCTCCATAGACTTTATAGACATGTCTTGCCTTCTGGATGCTGGGCACCACAACTGAATAAATTTTTTAAAAGATTTTATTTTTAATTATATGTCTATGTGTATATGTCCATACATATGAGTGAAGTACCCTCAGAAACCAGAAGGTGGGGCTAGATACCCTGGAACTGGAGTTGCAGATGGTTGTGAGCCTTCATGTGAGTGCTGGCAACCAGACTGGGGTCCCCTAGAAGAGCAACAAGTGCTCTTAATCACTGAGCCATCTCTCCAACCCCCAAATGTTTGTCTTTACATGTCTTCACATATGCATGAGCATACTTCATGTCTTCCCGTGTGCTGCTCTGCTGTGCACTCTGCATTGAGATAACTGTTTTTCTGCATGTGGCCATCTTTATTGAAACACGCTTTAGTGCATTTGTTTTATCTTGAGTTTTTAAAATGCATTTGCTTAAAGAATGCATTTGCTTTATTCTAATGCACTGGGTAGAATTTATCCACATTCATCTTCCCCCACCCCCCAAAGAAACCTCTTTTGTCTTTTGCAGCCAGCCACAGAGTAGACACTGACACATTTCCTGCTGGGTCATTCTTCGGGTTGGCGGAACACTGTTCATATTCAAAAACACTGATTCCCTACGAGATCCTCATGTGTCAGCTGCTATATTTGCAAGGCAAAAATGTATGTGTGGAGTTTAAGATGTCTATGAAGGGAATTGTCCAATTAATATCCCAGTCATATCTACAAGTACAGAATGCGGTTTCTATCAAAAGTCAAAATACTAGCATCACTCGGGACAGGCAAGTACAGCATCCCTCGGGTCAGGCAAGGGCATCTGGGGAGATGGGAACTTGATACCCCATCTATAGGGCTATAAGAGCTGATATGCACCTTGCAGAGTCAGCCATGAACCCGTGAAAACACTTAACCTGACAGCTCTACCCAGGAGAACTCATCCTGGTTATGATATCTACATCAATATAATATAATAAAAATGATTAATAATAGACTAAACTACAAGTTTATTAGGCCCTTTGACACAGATCTGGCAGCTTGGAGAGGCTGCAACACCACCATAGCTCTTATTGTAAATTATCAGGCTGAGTGTGCACAAACAAATGGATCACACTCAGAAGAATGAGCTTTGATGTGAATTTTCTTAATTTGCTCTTGTCTGGATTTTGTAATTTTGCTATAGTAAATGCCTAGGCTTTTATGGTTACAATATTCATTCATGTATCCATCCAACCAACCATTCGCACAATGACCGCTGGTTTTGAAGCCTCCCTCACCCTGCCCCCAGACATGCTTTCAAAAGATGCACACATTAAAATTGTCTGGCAAGAATGGCTCATATTTGGGTGAATCTGGTGAGCACCACCCCTCCCAAATCGGCCCCACCTAGCTGTCCCCTGCTAATGATGGATCATGCTCACCAAAGCCTCCCGGACACGGGGTGTCTCCAGCAGCCTCCGGACCCCACTCTCCACAGTCACTCCCAGCCAGTTGAGCGCCGCCCAGTACCAGAGGTCCTCATGGCTGCCGTGCCAGTAGCTCACAAATGCAAACGTCATCGCAGTAGAGAGCAGTGTCCCCAACAAGCCATGCTGGGACCCACCCAGTGGGATGTACACATACCTGCAGAAAGAAGAGCTGTGAGAAGCCAGTGCTGACGGAGAGGGAGGGGGCTGAACCTGCCTCTCTCTGCTCTCCTGCTTCACTCTAATGCCAGCATTATTGTCCACTGTATAGAAATCCCACCTCCAGGAAGCTGTTCATCCCTCGAACTCTCCACCTCACTCTCCACAGGCTTTAGGTTAGATGAACGTACACACCAAGGAACCCTCATTATGGCAAAATTCACTTACAAGAGGCAAGAGGAATAGCAATAGCTTTAGAGCCTCTGAACAGATGCCCCCAGCTCTGGAGCTCATCAGAGGGTGCCAACCAGGCTGCTGGCACTGTAAGGACAGTGACCACCATGACCAGTGTACATTTCACAGTGCATGGAATCCTTAGATACGTCTTCATCCCTGAGTCATGCCCAGGGCTGTGAGAATTTGGAAGTGTGTGAGCATGCCCTCCTTAATGGGGTTTTAAAAACCCACAGGCCTCAGTTCATTTTGGTTAGTTTCTCTTTGTCCCTCTTCTACCCAGGAAGGGACAGAAGAGCTTTCTCTGAAGACATAATGTCTTCTGACACACTTTACAAGGATCATTTACTTGATTCTTTGAAGCACCATGTGGTTCACACCTGCCTTCCCAGAATCCCTAGCGATTGTCTGTACTATACATATGACACTTGCTTACTGTGGAAAAAACTTTATTTAAAAACACATTTTTGATAGAACTGACTCTCAGAAGAAGACAAGATCAGAAAATGGATGACAAAACCTATGTATTTTATTTGAAACAATTTAAACAATGAATAAAAATTAAGCATATTACTGAGAAGCCGAGTGGAGACTCACTACATACGTACAATGTACAATGCCATTGGCCCCTCAAACTCTTTTTTTCCAAAAATCCTGGGGCTAAAACTCAAGACCTTGTGCATGCTGGGAAAGTGTTCCACCATATCCCAGCCTCCCTCCAACTTCTGGTTTTCTTCATCCAGCATCAATTCTCTGAGCACATCTAATCACACATATGCTACTGTCTTCAGTAATCACTATCTGGTCCCCAAAACAAGTCTCATCCGTGGCTCCTCCCAGCTTCTCTCCCCACCTCCTACCCCAAACCTCTTCCTCCCAGGGACTCCCCCCAACCCCTCACTTCCGATTCCTATATAACTCAGCCATCTTCACCACATGCCTTCTTGGTTCCTCTGTGCTCTCTTGGTCCTTCTTGCCCTGTCTCCTTTCTCTTCCCCTCTCTTTACTCCCACCCCTTGCCTGTCATGGCCACGTTCAGTCTGGCCGTTCTCTTCCTTCTTCTCAACCATACCATGGAGCGATCATGTTCCCACTTCATTCTATCACTTGCCGTGTACAAAGACCACTGAACTTTTCATCCTGACTAGCTGGGACTGGCTAAGGGACTGCTGACAAGAATGACTTGCAGATGTGCCTGAGGTCCTCAATGGAGGAGTTAGAGAAAGAACTGAAGGAGCTGAAGGGGTTTGCAACCCCATAGGAAGAACAACAATATCAACCAACAAAGATACCCGTTCCCCGCCAGCTCCCAGGAACTAAATCACCAACCAAAGAGTACATACAGACCTATGGCTCCAGCTGCATATGTAGCAGAGGATGGCCCTATAGGGAATCAATGGGAGGAGAGGCCCCTGGTCCTGTGAAGGCTCGATGCCCCAGTGTAGGGGAATGCAAAGAGTGAGGAGGCAGGAGGGAGGGGGGGTAGGTGGGGAAGCACCCTCATACACTTGAGAGGCAGGTGGAGGGGGGACAGGATAGAGGGATTCCTGAGGGGATAACATTTGAAATGTAAGTAAAGAAAATATCCTTTTTTTAAAAAAAAAAAAAAGGAGAAAAAAATGATAAGTTTCACTTTACCAGTAAGCTGCATGCAAATTCTCCTCCACAGAGACTTGCCCTTTACCAGGCTCCTCTTCTCCAGCTATACCTTGGTGCCCATGCTTGGCTGGCCTACACCACCCAACTGTAGCCAAAATCCTGTTAGGTCCATTCAGAGTGAATCCCCATCGATCACCCTTGATATCCTAATTCTTTTCCCCTCTGCCAGAGTCCTTCGTCAGGCAAGAACTCCATCAGTTGGAGACTAGGGTGGTGGCTCTGAAGGCAAAGCACTTGAATCGTAAGCACAAGAACCCAGGTTTGATTCCCAGAACCCTCTCTTTCAAGGACAAGTGTATTCCAGGGCCAGGGAGGCAGAGGAAGGACGCCCCATGGGATACCTGTCTCTAAAGCATGTGGACAGAGACATGACACTGAAGTCATCTTCTGGCTTCCACATGTACACACACGTGCACCCACACCTGCACACACATGCATCTGCACATGGACAGGTACATGAAAGAATTCCACTAGGTCTTTCTACCCGAGTCCCCCTAAATCCCAGTGTTTCTCCAGCAATTTTCCACTCAGTGAGCATGGAGTTAGCGAGGCTGTGCTCTGCGGGTGTGGGTCTTAATCCACCCCGGGTGTGTTCACGACGGTTTCCTCAGGAGCCCTTGCTCCATCCTCTGCATCACAGCATGCTCTGCACAGCACATTAGTGGTTTGACCATCTCTCTCTCTGTGATCTCTAATTTCTCTCACTCTCAAATGCCTTTCTAGTCCAGACGATAAATCACACCATCACCTTAGCTAACCCCATTTTCAGAGCAAAGAAACCGAGGCTGACAAGTTAGTTGGGTCAAGAAACCCATCGAGGAGGAGAAAGGCCAAGGTAAGGCCTAACCAGCATCACCAAAACTAATGTTTTTCTTTCCATCTATCCAAGGTTCATTCCAAATGTCCTCTGCCTTTCTCCCTAGTCAGAAAGAATGCCAAAGTCACGCTACAATGTTCAGAAACAAGTGGAAAATAAATCCACCCCAGCCATCAAACTAGGAATGATTTACCTATATGTTAGGTCTCTATACATTTATGTGCCTATACATTTAGGTGTCTATATAGTAGGTGTCTATACAACAGATGTCTATACATTAGGTGTCTATACATTTGGTGCCTGTATATTGGGTATCTATATATTAGGTATCTATACATTAGGCACCTATACATTAGGTGACTATATACTGTGTGTCTATATGCTATGTGTCTATAGGCTAGGTGCCTATACATTAGGGGAGTATACATTAGGTGCCTATATATTTGGTGTTTATATATTAGAAATTATGTGCTTATACATTAGGTGTCTATACTTTAGGTATCTATTCATTAGGCACTAGGTGGCTATAAATTAAGGCATGTTGCTGAAGTGGCTGAAGATGGCTCTGCTGTGAGCATAAGGACCTGAATTTAATTCCTAGACTAAAAAACTAAAATCAAAACTAAGAAAGGTGGATCGATGAAAAGTGCCTCTGGACTAATGGATAAACTCCTAGAAAAGGGGAGACCACGCCTCAAAAACATAAACAAAAACATGGCTGGAGCCTTCGAAGAAACATCCAACACCATCCTCTGGCTTGTTTATACATAATCCTGTACACACGTGCACAGACACACATACACACACATGCACACACTCATGCACACATAATTCTATACACACATGTGCACACTCTCTCTCACACACACACACCTGTACACATGCATGCACACATAGTCCTTTATAGATGTGCACATATAATTCTGTACACACATGTGCACATTCACACAGAGAGTGCTCCTTCTGCATTTACTTAAGCCTTCAGGGAATAGGGCATTATAAGAAACAAAGACCTGAGACATTCCTGCAGTAATGTGGGCGTGTCTGGCTGAGAAACAACCTGCCTGTCTTGCTGTGAGGTCACATGCCATGGTGCCAGGTCCACAGAAGGCTTGACAGTGTGGGGGAGAAGATGATGAGGACAGAAAGTGGGTTATGAGAGGCTGGACCAGTGTGCCCCACCTCAGTGTGGCATAGAGGATGAGGTTCTTAAGCAGAAGGGACACCTCCAAGGAGAAAGCTATGTGCCTGAGAGCCTGCAGGGGCACAGGTCTTACTTGGAGCTCTGCTGCCCCCTAGAGGCTACTTGGTTATCAGCATGCACTATGCAGCAGGGATTTTGGATTTGGGTTGGAACTTCTGTGGCCTCTTACGGGCACATCATGATCATGTTCAGCAGCACTGAGAAGGACTATGGTTAAAGGAAACACCACAGTATTACAGACTTGTGAGCACGTTAAGGCTGTATGCATTAAAGAAAGATGAGCTGCAGACGTCAGAAAATTCAGTACAGAATAAAAGCCTACCATGCCTCTTACCAGTGAGACATGGCATTTGGGTCCCATCTGCAAGTTTTGGATCCTGCAACAGCCACCCCTTCCTCACATGTAGCTAACGTCAACCATAAGCCCTTACTCTGCTTTCAAAAATGACAGCTGACCAAAAGAATAGTCTGAAAATTCTTTATATTCCAGAAATCAAGACATTGCAGGTCTCCAAGGACACAAAGCTGCTTTGTTCCAAACCAGAGGAGGGTAGAGCCTTCACTTTTCACTCTGGAAGACAGTAGGGAATAGGGGATCTCTCTCTAATGTGTCCTATCAGCCTGGTTCTGTCGGTACTAAGAACAGAGGCCTGCCTTAGAAAAGCAGTCACATGAGCTACTCTGATGAGCTGCAACATCCACTATCCTGGTGGAAGACCCACTTAGCACAGCAAAACCACAAAGATTTCTTGTGGGGACACTGAGACTAAGCCAGCGAGATCTTGCCTGGCCACCTGGGTGGTCCCTGTTAGCATTTCTGCAAGCCCCCACTTTCCTGCAAAACCACAGAATTCACACCATGTAGATGCCCCCAAGGAGGAAGTTATACACAGAAGGCAGACGCAATGTCTTCCCAGGCCATGTGCTCCGGGCATACGGTCCACAGTCATCCAGGCAAGTTTCTGTGAAATAATGATGAAGCTTGCTCCTGAGAGGTCCAAGTTAAATCTAGTGTGCCCCTGGCACCATTATCACGACGGCAGCTGCCTCCTCGTGGGAAATGGCCTCCATATTGGGTCAGATCTGCAGATGACATATCCACTAGTCTTCTCTGAGACAGGGCCCCAGTGGGCCTCAAACCCATGACAATCTTCCTGCCTTGGGATTATGTATACCACCGTGCATTGTCTTTTATTAACTAAAACTAGGGCATCTTGCTTGGGCAAATAATGCTACTTTATGAAGGTGTGCATCCATAAAACTGCTAGGATAATCCCAGAAGGCACCAAAGCACATCAGAACTACACGAGGGGAGGAAGCCAAAGCAACATCCTCCCCGGCTAATTTGACCACGAGCAAGCCTACGTTTCAGTTCCCTGCTTCCTCCCGTGTCCGCCCATAGTCTGTGGTTACTGGCTGATCTGTGGTCTGTCTGCTGCATGGGTCTGAAACTCTCTTGTTAGTTGTGTCTGTGTGGTGTGCCTCTCCCTAGCCACAGGCTTTGCTCTGTCTTTATTGAACAATGCAGAAATTATGCTACGGGAGTGCAAAAAGGAATCCCTTACAGAATCTTCAATGGAGTTTTACAAAAGAAGTTGCTTAACTGACCCCCAAATAGCGCTCAAGATTTCGACTGACATTATCAATCTTTACCCATGTTGTTTGCAATATTTAGGGTAGAATTTGTTTCCTGGTTGCTTTTAATCTGTTGGCCGCTTTCAGCAAATGGTCACCACAATATATATACACACATGGGCCAGGGCATGGAAGAGCATATACCTTAAGAGTAGAGCTATGCATTAGCCTGGGCTGTGAGAGTTGATCATGTGGGAAATCTAAGGCAAACAAGGTTGGGTATATTGTTCTCTTAAAGGTAAGGTAAGAGCAAACAGGCTGAGTACACGGTAGGCTGGCAGGTTAATTACATAGTCTTAAATGATCAAGACATATAATTAACCTGGCCACAAGGTACAACAAAGAGATCAGTCTCCTTGGGGTCAAGAGATTTTCCAGAACAATGCGTCACTACAAACCTGTTTGGACTGGTGAACTCCATGAGCTACTATTGAGTCGGGTCAGAGGTATAACATTCATTATTGAACCAACCAAATAATTACCTGCTACAGTGACCAAGCTGGCACCCAGAAGATGTCAGGTCAGTCAGAGGTAGGGCACAGGGAGTCAGTGAGAAGGTGACTGTGAGCCATTCCTGTGAAGGGGAGACAGTTTGACTCTATCTCTCCCACGGCCCCCACAGAGAACACCTCACAAATATCTTCAGCAGAGCCAGAATGATGACAGTCTATGCAAGTAACCCATCCATCTTAAATTCAGGCCATTTTCACCTGTCTCAGGAAGAGCCCTCTACATTTTCTAACTTTCTCTTTGACCTAAAGAGTCAAACAGAAGGTGCACTGCTTCCTGAAAATGTCTTTAAAGACAGGGCTTGTCTATTATGGCTGTCATTTCAGCGAAACTACAAGATCCCACAGGGCTAAACAGGTGAGGAAGTATGATCCTGGGGGGTAGGGGAAGGAGTGTGTGTGTGTGTGTGTGTGTGTGTGTGTGTGTGTGTGTATGAGTGTGTGTGTGAGTGTGTATGAGAGTGTGTGTGAATGTGTGTGTGTCTGAGTGTGTGTGAGTGTGTATGTGTGAGTGTATATGTGTGAGTGTGTGTGAGTGTGTATGAGTGTGTTGTGAGTGTGTATGTGTGAGTGTGTATGTGTGAGTGTGTGTATGAGTATGGGCACGTATGAGTGTGTGTGTATATGAGTGTGTGTATGAGTGTGTGAGTATGAGTGTGTGAGTATGAGTTTGTGTGTATATGAGTATGTGTATGAGTGTGTGTATATAAGTGTGTATGAATGTGCATGCATGAGTGTGTGTTTGTGTGTGTATATAAGTGTGTGTGTGTGTATGTGAGTGTGTGTGTGTGTATAAGTGTGTGCATGCACATTTTAGTTTTCTACATTAGCCCAGTGATGTGTTGCAAGTCAAATCTCTACCCTACCAGGTATAGATAAAGGTCTGGTGTTTTATTTCTCATTATGAAGCTAAAGATTTTAGAAAGGGTTTTAAAGGATGATAAAAACAAAAGAGAATATAATTTGCTTTAATATCTTTTCATTCAGTGCAGATCATAATGGAACTTTAATAACTAGGAAGCCACAGTTGGCTAATGGGCAACCATA
Organism: Micromys minutus; assembly: GCF_963924665.1. Lineage (NCBI taxonomy): Eukaryota > Metazoa > Chordata > Mammalia > Rodentia > Muridae > Micromys > Micromys minutus. The sequence continues at coordinate 89,776,025 of NC_137969.1, read as the reverse complement.
GAGTTGATCGTTTGCAGAAAGCAAGGAGAGGTCGATCTGCAAAGCAGAGCGGGTGTTCCGAGCTTGGCACACTCTCTGCTCCTCCACTGAAAGGTATTGGTAAAGATGTCTTATGTGGTTCTGAAAAGTTCCTAATAAAAGTTCTATTCCTGTCTCTCAGGAAAAAAATGTGGAAATTATAAAATAAAAACTAAACTACTCATAGTGGTGGTTCACACCTGTAATCTCAGCAGGTTGGAGGCAGAGAAGCAGGAGGATTGCTGTGAGTTTAAGGCTAGCCTGAAGTAATGAGTAAAACCTTGTCTCAAAACAACAGCAACACCAACATAGTCAAGTCACATCCTGTCTATATGTAAAAATCCATGTTTATGTAATTAGATGCCCCTATTTTAAAAAGCTCACAATCTTTCAGCTCACAGAGCTGGTACCTCTGTGGACGGAAGCGCTGAAAGCTTAGAGAAACATTCAGCTTGGTCTTCAGAGTCCAAAACCCAGAGCTCATCCCTCCAGAGCTCTGCCTTCTTGGGGCAGGAAGCGTTGAAAGGTTGCCAAGGCTAGCTCAGGCCAGCAGCAGAGTACAGGACAAGGAGAACATGCTCAGGAACGGAGACAAGGCCTATCCCCGGGTCTGTCAGAACCCTGCTCCACGGCAGAGCCTCAGCCAGTGTGGACAGGGTACTGACACCTTCTGTGTGAGCATCTGTGGAGATCAGATGAGCTCTAAGAGGCTTCGGGCGGCTCATGTTCCCTGCTTAGTTGTGGCAAGGACACTTAGTCAGAGATCCCGGCCGGGCTACATCTGAGAGGACAGGAAGGCCAGGCAAACCTCAGGGATGTGTTTATACTGCATTGATGAGTAATTCTCCCTCATCCCTCACCCCTGCCCTGGCAACGCCTCTTCTCTCTGCTCTACACACCTCACCATGATGGCTCCCTTCCATAAGTGGGTCAAGCAAGAGTTGATGGAGCCATTGGCTTCTCTCAGCCGAAACCTCCCCAGGTTCCTTCATCAACGTTGTTCCAACAGGGAGGAGTTCCTGATTACAGTTGGATTACAGATGGGCCAGCATCACAGACAATAGCTTGCTACTCATCACAGATTGGATTTAATACCCCAGTGTTCTGGGAGACTGGGGGCCTTCAGGATGTGAGGCATATTTGTCCAGAAGCTACTCCAAGCAGGCCTGTGTTGTCAGTTTCCTATTCATACCTTACAGAAAAAGCCAGCAGGCTCCTGACACCAAGTACCTGTCACTATCGCCTCTCCCCTCCCCTCCCCCCACATCCTCAGAGACTGAGCCAAAACAAACCTCTTCAGCTGCTTCTGCCTGGTGTTTTGGCACAGGATGAAAAATTAATTGATATACTACTTTTATAAACAAAAATGAAGAAAGCCAAAGGCAGATGACAGAAGCTTCATAGAGACGCAAATAATTTATGCCCCTGACTTTGGTGTAGGCTTCTTAAGTGAATGCATGTGACCGAAGGTATCTAACTTTAATGGGAACAGTTTCAAACTGTCAGTTACATTCCTCAAAGCCATCACATAAATGGCACCATCCCAGAGACAAGCACTCCTGTATCCTTTTGTGGCACAGGAACTCCATCTTGCTGACTTCAGGATCTCTTAATGATCTCTTTACTCAGCACCAGCAGCGGATCCAGACGCCATCCAGGTGTCTTCCATACATGTAGAGGTGAGGGTGTGTTGATGGATGAGAATAAAGACAACTCTACCCTGAACCAAACCATTATTTTCCAATAGTCTACAACCAAGGCACGATGGTCCTTCCACTCAGGATACACCTTACAAAAATCACCTGACAATGACCCTTAAAATGAGTGGCTACTGCATGGGTGGGGATTACACGTGTGTGTGTGTGTGTGTGTGTGTGTGTGTGTGTGTGTGTGTGTGTGTGTGTAGTAGTAGTAGTAGTAGTAGTAGTAGTAGATAAGCTACACACACACATATGTAGTTTGGTATACATACACACACACACACATACATGGTCTTACGATATTCTTACCTCCTATTCACTGAATAGCCTAGAAAGGCCTTGAATTCAAATCAGTCCTCCTGCCTCAGCCTTGGAAGTGTGGTAGGATTACAGGCACGTATTACCACGCCTGGTTTTCATGCCTCCATCTTGAAGCAATCTGACAACACTCTGGAGGGGCAACCATCCCAGCCTTTGAAATAACCCTGAACAAACCGCACTTGGAAGATGCCATCTTTAGGACTTTCCACTATGTGAACAGAGACCCAGGTAGCTGTGGGGCACAGGTCACCTAAAGGCAGACTGTGCTTTCTTTCCAAGGGTTTCTAACCCCTCTTCCAGGCCTGCTTTTGTGTTGGGCTATAAATAAACACATGAAGCAGATTCCTTGGAGTTTCACTTGGGGAGGGGGCAGAAAGAGTATAAACTCTTTAGTGCTGTCGAGCAGTGCCTCATCACTAATAAAAAGATCCTTGAAGACCCAGTTTAACAACCACCGAGGTTTCCTGGCTGCCCGCCTGTCTTCCTACCTTCCTCCCGAGGATGCTAAAAGCACTTACAAGCCTCTCCAGGCCAAATGGGGCAGAGCATGGCAAGCCGGAAGCAAAGGGGTGAATCTGGGGGATGATGTGCGACCCTCCTCCTTCATCTGCTGACTGAAAGGGGGGGCATCCTCCCCTTCCCAAAACCACTATCCACCCTCTGGTCTATCAGCCCCCCTAAACCTAAGGATCTGCGTTGTGCACAGCTTCCCTCCTTAACTGCTGCACTCTCTGTTCCTCCTGGGACGTCTGCCTCTCACCCACATCCTACCCACTCTTGGCCCTCATTTTCACACATTTATCATGGCTTCTCAGGGAAACGTGTGCTATAAAAAGAGCATGTGCAACGTGCAGGTCCCCGTACTGGTGCAGTACCTCGGGCCCTTGAGAAGAGAAAGTGTTCTGAAGACCACGAGTGCAGTCAAGAAATGCCAGGAGGCCTAAGGAAGGCGTTTTTACTCTCCATCTGCATGTGTGGTGCAGTGACGCAGGCAGCCATTCTGGACAAGGCCTCCCGGAGGCAAGAGGAGAGGATCTGCTGAGAGAGGCTCTCAGGTTCCTATGGCAACATAGTACCACATGCCGCAAGCCTAGTTAGTGGTCACGCAGAAGAGAACATTAACAGCTGGATGTGTGACTACAAGGCAAAAGAGAACAGCTGCTCAAAAGCTCTTCTTCCAGGAAGAATAAGTCTGTCACAGCCACCAACAGTTTACCTCAGAGACGTCTTATCTATGGTGGATCCCTATTGCCTTACAACCCAAATGGAGACCCATCAGCCTGGCTCTACCAAAGCCAGCCTTGAACTGGCTCCTGCCCGGACTACCACAGTGCTTTTGAATCAACAAAACAGAGACTCCACCCTGTCAGCAAATTCATCCTGGATCTGGGCCCTGTAGCCCTTTCAAGGCTACCTCAGCCATGGTGTCTTCAGCTGGGGTTCAATACTCACTTCAAGGAATATTTCTTCTCACCTAATCTCACTTTTTGCTATGTTTGTGCACGTGTACACACCTTGGTTTTTGAGGCTATGTCTCTCACTAACATGAAGCGTGCTGAGTAGCCAGGCTGGCCAGTTAGGGAACCCCCCGAAACCACATGTCTCCACAGCCCCGAGTCCCGGAATTAGAAGCACATGCCCCACACCCAGCTTTGTCCACATGGGCTGGGCGAACTGGACTCGGGTCCTCCTTGTAAGGCAAGCTCTTTAGCAGCTGAGCCATCACCCCGGCCCTCACTGTTTGGTTTCTTATCTCTTGGAATCACATGTCCATCCCAGCCTAAGGAATTTTAGATTCATGTGCCAGGCTTCTGTACCGTAGACCACTGCTTAGGTGGAGGACAAGTGCCATCTGCCACACCACATCAACTCACAGAAGAAAATCCGAGCTCTTCTAACACCAGAGGCCCCAATATAAACCCTACCGCTTTCACCTTCTCCTGTGCTACCCATCCTCCTCCCTACCCACTGCCTCCACACTGTAAACAGTGACTGTGACAAGCTGAATTGACAAACGTTGCCGCCCTCGCACACCATGGCTGGCTTTCCCACCCTGAAACCAGCTAAGCCACTCACAGAGGTTCCTCAAGCAAACAGGAGAGCTGCCAGAAGTACCCAAAACAAGGTTTATCCAAAAGGCAAAACAACACGTTTAGACCTTTTTAAGACTGAAACGCTCATCTAAGCATGGGAATGCACACCGTTAATCCTAGCACTGGGGCAGCCTAAGTAGGCAGGTCTCTATCAATTTTAGACTCCTCCTGATCTACATATGGAGTTCCAGGGTAGCCAGGGCTAGACAGTGAGACCCCTGTCTCAAAACAAGCAAAAATCAACAGTTAAGTTTGGAATGCTAATTTGTGACCTTGACTCTTAGAATCATTACACAAGACCATCAACTTCAGGTGAACGTGAGGGTGTGCTCATGAGCCTGCAGGAATATGACTCTCTTTGCCCCTTTGGGGTGCCCAAGTCAACTTTTCTAAAGAGACAACAACAACAATAAACCAAACCCTTGCTCTGCCATCCTCTTTCTCTCTGCAGGTCACAGAGAAGTGAGAATCTGGACCGTGGTTGGGAAAGAAGAAAAGAAACACACAGAGTACCTTGGGGCTCGGTGGGTGAAGCGCTCACCTTGCAAGCATGTGGAGTAGAGTTTGATTCTTAGAGCCCCAAGTAAGAAAGATGAAAGAAAGATGACCACCGTGGGACATGTTCACAATTCCAGAACCTGGGAGGTTGAGGCAGGATGGTTCCTGAAGATTGCTAGCATGGCAGCCTATTATCAAAGTCCATACAAGTTAGAGGCCCTGGCATCAAATATAAAGTAGACTGAGCCTAGAGAATGACTTGAGAGGTTGTTGACCTCCACATGCACACGTAGGTGCACACACACACACACACACACACACACACACACACAGAAATACATATATACACTCCCCAGAACACTGGAACACAATGGCAATCAAGAGACTTTTCTGTGGGAAGCACAGATGGGGTTCAATAACCAGAATGTGAAGCAAGTGAGAAAAAAATAGGGGTGATATACCGGCAGTGATGTCACACCGGCAGTCACACAGAAAGTGATGTCATGAGGCAGTGATGTCATACAGGTAGCAGGCTCAAAAAAACTACCACTCAATGCTGTCCTCAAAGAGGAAAGAAAATAAAGGCTATAGGAGCTGAAGTGGATAACCCAAGCCTGATGGTTGGAGGTAACGAGGCCATTCCCATTCTGGGCTGAAAACGAGGCTCTAACAAACAAGCTTTGACAGAACTGTCGCAGTTGCCTCTCATTTATCACGACTATGGTTCACAGTCCATATCAGAGAAGATGCTTTTTAGAACTGGGTGCTGGGAAGGAAAATTGATAAATCTTAAGCTTGGGCACAAGGGACAATAGCTCTGTGACAGTTGCTCCACCCCTGTGCCAGGGCAACACTCACGGAAACAAAGCAAGACTATCGCCCTGTGCTCAGGGAAACAATGGCCCTGTGTTTCTCAGGATGTGGTGAGTGCTCACCGGCCAACACCACCCATTAAAACGACCCCATGATGACCAAATGCGTGCCTGGGTGTATGTTAGAGAGTAATATTTCAAGAGCCGGCATGATACATAGATAGCCTAAGGGTGACATTGTGTGCGTCACACAGGGCAGAGCCTTCTGTAGGCCAAAAGTGCCACCACACAGGCAAAAACATTGTAAGAAAGCCAATGCCAGTGACCATGCACTAGCCACGGGCATGGGGACCACCACACTGGGAAACAGTCACTTTGTGAGGTCTGGAGACAGAAGTGGGTGTGGATGGCACTTCACCTAAAGATCCTCTTCTCAGTGGAGTGAGGAAGGCTGGCAGCTCAGTGCTGCTTCACACAGGCTACAGGGGAAGTCAGGCCCTGAGTCTGGGAAGCAGGAAGCAGTTGGGTCCACTTGAAAGGAGTGTGGCTCCAGGTTCTCCTGTGCTCCTCATCCTGGTGACCTGCCACAACTTTGTGGAGGTGAAGGAACAAAGACATTCCTTTTAGCTACCTCCTACTTGCTTACCCAGGGTGTGCCCATTAGCATGGATCTAATCCAGGGATCAATTCAGCAGTCTTGGCCTTCTTGTACCTTCAGCTTTCCTGAGGAGAGGAGGATTAATGCAGCAGGATAGGCTAAGAAGATGCAGAGGTACAGGTGAGAGTTATTTATTTTCTCACATGGACCATATTAAGCTCTCGCTCTCCCTCACCCCACTCTCTCCCACTCGAGCTCTCCCGCTCCGCTCTGTGGGTGTGTGTGACTGTCCACGAGAGTCAGGCTGAAGAGCTCTAGGACCCAAATCAGTGGCACATCTCTACTTATCAAAGGCATGTGCCTATTAAAAGGTATGCTAAGTGCTAGGTCAGAGCTAGTTGCCGTGACGAACAAAAACAGACAGAGATGTCCAGAGGCATCCTGTGCTTGCCCAGAACAGTCTCAAGGTTTGTTAAACAGCATGTTACCTTGAAAACAAATTAACATAGAAGCCTGCAGTTAGAGACTAGATTAGTTAGTGAGTGCTTAGACAGATGTGCAGGATCGGGCCCACAGGTGCAGAGGGAAGGGTGGAGCCTGCAGGGTGGAGCTTCTAGGACAACTGAGAATAAAGGAAGAGGATACAGAGAAGAGTTCTGTGCTGTAGGCTGCCTGATATTAATCTCAACACAGCCCAGGTAGAATGGAGAGTTTCTTCCTAATTCAGCATCCCAAGGAAGAGGTAGCCATGCCTCTCTGACCCTTTCAAGAAGGGATCTTAAAAGCAAACTTTTAAGATTTTGTCGATGTGCACATTGCTGGAGAGAATTTGAACAATGGCTTTCAGGAGGTGACCAAGAGTGATACAGAAATGAACGGCTCCTTTCTAAGGAGCTCCGGAGAACCGAGAAAGCCTTGAGGGGCGACTTCCCGGGCCTTGTTCCCACCCAATAAGCCTAAACAGCTGTGTAGCCGTTGGACACAAGTCTCCTTCTCTAACACACATGTGTGACGTGTGTACAGCTCACCCCAATGACTATCTCATAGGACAGATGGTGACAATTAAAAAAGACCAAAGGGCTGGGGGAGAACTGAAAGACAACACAAAACAGGCCAGTGCCCAAATAATGCTGTGGGAACAATAGTGTGTTGGGATGTTGCTGTGAATTTATTTAATTAAAGTCCTAATTGTTAGTATAAACTTATTTAAGTACTTGCTACTAATGTGCATCTTGCCATCACTGTAGAAAATAATACACATCATTATGAAGTCATTAAAATAATTAAAACATTTCACATATATCAGAACCATCCCACATGAACCTCTTAACCCTCTCCTTTCTCCCAATGACTCGCCTTCTCTCTTCCCAAATACTACTACTTCCTCCTTTGTCAGTATCCATAGGCCTATAAATATACCACACACACACACACACACACACACACACAGGAAGAAGGCTCTTTAGGGAAAGTGCTTATGTAGCAAGCAAAAAGGTTTGAGTTCAAATCCTTAAAGCCCACAGAAAAGCAAACATGGTGAGTCCAGGTGCCTCTGTGGTGTGCCACCATAGAACCCCTCAAAGCGAGTACTTAGGAGGGTTTGGCTGGATCATACAGTAGCTCTACTTTTAACTTTTTGAGGAGACCTCCATGCTGATTTTTGTGGTACCCATCCTAGTTTATGTAGTACCAGGGACACTTCTCCCAGTAACAACCAGGGAAGGAATTCCCATTGTGGCGAATGTGCTGCCTACTACAGAGGAGAGAGGAAACACATCGAGCCCTACATTCATTAAACTTCTGAGGGAACTGATTCCATTTGCAAATCTATCCTGGGAAGGTTCCCTCGGTTTACAGATGGAGAAGAAAACAGCTTGGGGAAGTTGTTTATCTCCCTTACTCAAGGGCTGGCAGGTTGGTTCTGCTCAGAGCCAGTCTCAGGACCTGGATTAAAGGGCTCAGTCTCAGCCGAGTATGATCTCATCTGTCTGAACTATCTCCGAATAGGAATGGCTACATGGCCAATGGTAGGGGGGAAACTGAGGCTGAGGTTTGTCTTCCCACCAGGCATCCCTGTTTCTGGCAACTTCGAATGAGAGACACAGAGGGCCTGCGTGTGCAAAGAGGGTGATAGCCAATGTTTAATCATCTTAGGTCTTTCCCTGTTAAGCCCTAATGATTGTGCTCACAAATTCATACAGTATAGCGTTTCATGCGATGGATTTGTTTTGGGGTTTTGTGTGTTCATTTGTTTGAGACTGGGTCTCACCTATTGTAGGCTAGCCTTGAACTTGCTCATGTAGGGGAGAATAACCTTGGACCCTGATCCTCCTGACCCTCCTGCCTCTGCCTCCCAGATGCTGGGGATAGAGGCAAGCCCCACTGTGTCTGGCAATAACTTCACTTTATTCAGAAAGCTATTTGGTTTCTTTTCATCATCAAAATGTTTATGAAGCACAGCATGACAAATCCAGGTAAGTGGCCAGCTTACTTACCATAAGTAGTCTGGGAGAAACAATGCCACAAAGCTGTGGGGAACACAATGATCCCCTATTGTGGGCACAGAGAATGCTAGACACATAAAGGTTGTGGAGACCATCTGAGTATGTGGACCCCTAAGGTACAGATGTCTAGGAGCTCCAGCCTGCACCTCAGACTTCTCAGTGTCTGAGAAACTCTTTCAGACAGACATTCCCATTTTAGACCATTTAGAAGGAAGGACATCTTCTTCCAGTACTTTCTGCAGCTTAGTCCTGGCTCTCCCCTTCCAATCAACATGGACTGAGAACCAGCTCCTCACTGACCACCTGTCAAGTGTCCAGTGAGAGCTTCAACTTGTCCCAAAGGCCCACTTTGGAGCAATCCCTGACACCACCCACCATACCACACATGGTCCACAGCCCATCACTGTCAGCTTCTCTGGGAGACAGATACCGGTTTGTTCACCTGTGGGGCTGTAGTATGACATCATTTACAGGATGACCATGAAGAACAGACAAGGAACACCACACATCCGTACCATGAGCAAACACTTCCTGAATTCCTACTACGCTCCAGGCGCATCTGAATTCCCACTATGTTCTAGGCATAGTGCTAAGCATTGGAGTCACAAGGAAACATTTCAGGCAAGGTGTCCTCATGCAACTCACATCCCACCTATAACTGGCAAGGCCCGTGGAGACACACATGTCAGAACAGACTCAATTCACACCAAGTTTGAACCTAATACTTTTCTAGAATGAGAGTTCTAGTATTTCCTAACCACAGACATTCTTGTTTATATTAGCCCCACTCACCTACCCACCTAACTACCCACCCACCCACTTACCTACCCACTCACTACCCATCCAACTACTCACTCACCCACCTACCCACCCACCTACCCACCCACCCACCTACCTACCCACTCACCTACCTATCCAACTACTCACCCACCTACCCTACCCACCTACCTACTCATCTACCTACAAAGGCCTCTCCATAGAAGAGATGTCTGTTCTGTAACTGCAAACATGGCCACCTCCCTTGCACACTTGTTTTAACTAGTTCTTTCTTTAGCATAAAGACATCCCTCTAGTTTCTTCTATTTTATAAGCACCATTCTATCATCCTCCAAATCCTTCCAGGCCCAGTCCTAAGCACAAAGTCTTTCAGGGACCTTGACAGAGAGTTGGCCCAGTCTCTATCCTTCCCTCCCATTCATCCCTTAACCTGATGCATCTGCTCCTCCCTGTTCCTTAATGTTATCCGTGACCTCCATTCACCAAAGACAACGGACAGTCTCTCCACCTTCTCCTTGTCTTATCTACTGCTTTTATTTATTTTTTTGAATCAACCCTGCCTTGCCTTTTCCTCTTTTGATAATCTCTGCTTCAAGCCTTACCAATAGAGTACTACTCACACTCAAAACTAGACAATATCTTTTTAAACACCCAGAAATAGCTACATCTGAAATATGTCCTTTCTGATATTGTTTCTATAAATGCACATAAGCCTCGTTCCGGATTGCACACAAACCATTTTAGGAACCTCTCCATCCCCCTAATCTCTCAAGAGCATCCTTCCTCAGCCCCACCATCGCTGTTCATTTTAAACAAGCCTATTCTCTTGAGGCTCCTTTCCTCTCACCTGCCTAGCTGTTCTCCAGTCCCCAGTACAGACTGCTTATTCTCTGCTTGGCTTCCCAAAATGTCGGCAACCACCATCAGGATCAAGTCCCTGTCCTCTGACATCACACCCATTGTGGGAGCCTACACTAGCACATTAATAGTATTCAGTGTTGTGCACATTAATCTGTATTTGCTAGCCTATGGCACCACAGGTTCCGTGGTGGAACACGCATGCTAATATGCAGCAGCAGCTCAGGAATTATCTGCTGAGCCAGTCAGAGGGCAAAAGGAAGAGAGCTGGAGGAAAAGCCATCAGATTCAGCACAGGCAAAAATGAATATGGGACCATGGAAAAAGATGAAAGAGGAGCTGAGGGGGAGCTGGGAGATGCACCAAGCTTCTTCACACCTTTGCTGATGGCTGTGCTGCTACAGAGAGCGCTGCATAATAGGCAAGAAGGAGCTTCGGACTCCGGCTCTGACAGTCGGACCCCATCACCGTGAGATCCGCCTGGAGGAGACCTGAGGGGCTCTCCCTGGATCTCAGCCTCCTACACCACTCAAGAGCCTTTCCTGCTTCCACAACCACCATCCATCAACCGCTCCCACCCCACACTGACACACCCTTGGGGTTCTTCTAGAAGCCTCCCCAGTGTTTTCTCTAGTGTGAGCCTCTCCGTGGCTGCTCAATATTTACCATGTCTGCAAATATGCAATTGCTCCCATGTTTAATTTTCACGGAACACAGGAACGTTTGCCTGTCAGGTACCGGAGTCAACAACCCACACATGCCCAGTGCACCCTATGTTTCCTCTGGGCTCTTGCCAAGTAGGCAGATGTACCTTAACCCTGAGCCATGGCAGCAAAGAGAGGTGTCATGGTAAAAACACAAATTTGCCCTGGACTCTAGTCTTGCCTCTAATTACCAGTGAAACTCTGAAAATAAAGAGCTTGTCCTGCTCTGAGCCTCAGGCCCGTGACAAGGGGTCAGGGTAATAAAATCCATCACATCCAGTTAATGGGCTGCAGAGACGATGGCTTAGCAGGTAAAGTATTTTATGTGTAGACAAGAGGACCTAGTTCAGGTACCTAAACTCCACATAAAAGCCAGGCATGGTAGCAAGTTTCTATAATCCCCATGTTGGGGGAGGAAGATCCCAGGGACCTGCTGGCCAGCCAGTCTGGCCAAAACAGCAAGCTCCAAATTCAGTGAGATCCTGTCTCACAAAAATCAACTGGGCAAGACCAGAGAAGAGCACCTGAGGCTGAACACTGGCCTCCACACCTCTTAGAAAAGGGCCTCACATACAGCAAGCATTTGATAGACGTCAGCTTAGTTGTGACAAATACCATCTTGTAAGAATGGAGTAGGACTCCCACCCAATTTGCCCAAGTGTCAAGACCCTGATAACCACAGCAGCTCAGAATCCTGTGCCCACACCCACTCCTCAACCTGAAGGGGTGTAAATGACCCGCTAAACACCGTTTCCTTTGTGGGTATCACTTTCCTTAACAAGCTAGATATGTGAAAATCCCCAATGTCAACATCCAGATTAGAAAAGCCTTTTACTCCCAAGCACCTTCTCTCATTAGTGTCTGTGTGTGATTTGTGCAGCTAATACATTTCTCACTAACGGGTGCCCTGGAAACAGCAGTACACTCTGTGTCCAGACCGCCTGATAGCTCCTGGGAACTGACTGCTTATCAGAGGTGTGAGCTGTAATCCTGTAAGGAAGGCTTCCTGGGGTCTACATCCCCAGTGCCCTGCAGAGGCTGAGGTCCTCACAGTATGATCCGGTGATCCCCATACCATCTGTTTATTAGTCTACCAACTCTCCATCCACTATGAGCAATCACTGTGCCCCTTGGCTATCAGTACCCTGCGCATCATGAGGAGTGGAGATACCAGGGGTGAAAGTCTCCCCCTTGGAGAGATCATTACCCCAGGACATTTATGGAGTATACCAGGCCCAACTGATAGCCGGAAAACTCCCATGTTTTAGGTAAGGAGCAGACATGAGCTCAGATCTGTCTCTGAAACTGACATCTTATGAGTCACTATGCCATGTCCTGTTCTAAAGGAAATATTATAGTGTGTCCTGTCATACTAACCACTGCCATGGTTACTTTTCTCAGTGTTAATCACCACAAGGTCTTAAGGTAAACATATTTATGCATTTGATGAATATACATAAAAGTTATGCAAATGCATAAGCTATAGAATAGTTAATTATCTTGAGCATATTTTAACATTACGAATAGATTGATTTCCTTTTAAATATTTTAGCACAAGCACACATTAACTATGTTCATTAATGGAATTATTTTTGATCATGGGTTTATTCTCAGTTCTTGGACTTTTGCTCTTGCGGTTATATTTGAGGAAAAAAGAGCCCTCTGCTGGCCCCAAACAAATGATCTCCTGGGAGACTGGGAGGAAGGGTACAGGCTAGAAGAATAAATTACTTCACCACATGGTCCTGTGAGACTCAACCTAAACCTCAGGAGGCAGGGAGTACAGCATCAGAGGCTGTTGGTGATACCAGTCTGCTATTATCACAAAGAACGTGGACATGAGAGAAACATGGTTCTTTCTGACCTTCGGAGTCAACAGCCTCCTCCCAGGCCCAGTGTAGCTCAGGAGCTAGACCAGGTCTTTCCCAGAAAACTTTGCAAGTCAAGAGAAGAAGTCTCCCTCCTTCTCTCCTCTATTCACATTTTGCTTTGTGACAAGCTAGCCCCAAACTCATTGTGTGACCTAGAAAACCTTGAGCTGCCCCCCTGCCCCGTCCCTCCCCACAGCCTCACCCATCCCCTCCCCTTTGTGCACCTTGCCACTACCTCCCACAGACGACCATTCCAGGCTTTCTTCTGTTCACCTTGAATGCCAATATCACCTTCTTCCTCTTTGCATCTGTTCTTCCTACCTGCAGCTCCAAGAGAGCGGATACATCTCCTGGAGTGATTCCATCCAGATGTGGCCTAGCAAACATTGGATTTGCAGGAAACCAACCTACTGCGAGGCAGGCGGTGGATGAGTGTTCCCAAGTCTTTCCTTAAGAGAAGAAACCTGTGATGGTGAGAAGCCAGATAGGCCTCGTGAACACCTCCCTCTTTGTTCCTGACTCCAAACGGGTAATTAGAAACAAAATATAGGAGGAGCACTAAGTCCTACAATAATGTGAAAGAGAAACTGGGGGGCGAGGCACACAAGCATGGAGGTCTCCACAGGCCTCATGGGAAGGAATCCTGGCCGCAGGAACAAACAGGGTACTGGGCTGAAAGGCCTGAGGGCAGGTATCAGAGAGAAGCATGGCCTGCCCTCCTCTGCCAATGCCAGACACCTCCCTCCAAAGTTACTTCAGACATGCTCTCTGTTCTTTTGCTGATGTCACAAAGCCCATCTTTACCGTCCTGAGTAGCATCAGCTTACTGCACAGCTGAACACAGAAACCACATCTGCAAGAGCTACCTGCAAGACCGAGAAGCACTGAGCCTGGGTCAAGCATTCAGCCCAGATCTGGATTTCTGTCTCTGGCCAGTCCACCTGAGGAGACTTGGCTGCTTCTATGGATGGTAGCCCCATGCAGGGAAAAGACAGGCTGAGCTCCATCAGTGTGGCCGCAACATGAACGAAGAGTGTCACCTAATGGCTGCTAAGTGACACACCACGTGGAATTAGACTTGTTATCGAATCCCACCTCCCAGCAACTTTTACCACCTGGCTCTCGAAACCCACTCTCTCTGACCAATAGATATTTACTGAGCAGAGGGAGATTAAACTCTTCTTCTTTCAAATTATGAACGGAACAAACAAGGTCCCATGAAGCTTTGAAACGGGAAGACAGAAAAGTTTGTTAAGATGAGCAGGTGACAGATACACTTTTAGACAAATACTATATAGAAAAATATCAAAACCCTGGTTGGGGAGGTGGCTCAGCTTGTTAGCTTACGGGAGATTCCACTAGGCTCTCTCCAGGCACCTAGCAATGCTTACGTCATTACTGGCCACCTCCAGGGGCACTAGTGCCAGTGGGCTGCATATAAAAAGGACTGCCTGGTACCCCAGTGAGCTTGTTCCCTCTCCCCCTCTCTCTCCCTCCCTCATAGCTCTGCTCCCATTTGTCTGCCTGTCCACATGTCCACTCATCTGCCTCTACCCCTTCCTGGGTCCTCACACCTCTCCCTTTCCCCAGTAAGCCTGCTTTATACCAGATCTGTTTCATGGTATAATTACGCAGGGGGATACCTTGGCATGGACCTTCCATGCCATATAACATAATACACCACATTATATTCCATAACACATCTGGTTAAAGTTCTTGCTGTAAAAGCTTGAGAACCTGCCTTCAATCCCAAGTTCCACGGTACCCATGTTTGGGCGGGGGGGAGAGCTAGACTTGACCATGCTTGCTTATAACCCCAGCACAGGGAAGGGAAGGTAGACATGGTGGATTTCTATTTGGTGAATTCCAGGCCAACAAGAGTTTGTCTCATAGAAACAAGGAGTATGATGCTTCTTAAGGAAAGACATCCTAAGTTGACCTCTGGGCTCCACACACATGCACGCATGTGCACAGATATTCATCTATGTACCGACACATGACACACACGCATAAAATCAAATCAGGTACGGGCCCCAAGATGCACATTCAGAACCTTGCTGTAGATGATATCTCTGCCACAGGTCCATCTAGGTACATGATGCTGATGGCAGAGATCCAGGTGAGGCACTCGGCAGATCCCTATCAGCTGGTGAACAGTGAATCCAATCACATTCTTGCAGGTCAGACACAACCTATTCCATCAGGCTGGACACAAAAATACTCAAAGACTAAAGAACCACAAACTCCTTACTGCATCCAGATAAGGAACCCATCAGTGGGACTAGGCTGACCCCAACCCAGCCCTGCTCCTTCCATTTCAATTCCCCTGAGCACCATTCCCAAGGACATCCCCATCACATTACACACCAGGCATCCCTACCACACAGGCCTGGCCAGTTTATGCCTCCCTCCCATGGTTGTTCTGGGGGTGCGAAGAAAAGGGAAAGGGTTGGTTATCCACTGGGAAATGAGGGGATTTTACTTACCCTGCTAAACTCTCCCAAGCAAGATCCTTTCAAATGGGGCTGAAGGATCACCTGAGCCTGCTGGCCAGCAGCTGGGAATGAAGGCTCCAGGTACAGTGAGACTCCTCCTCAAAGCAGGAAGGTGGAGAGAGAGAACAGGAAGCTCAATGCTCACACTCGTGTGTGCACACATACACACACCATACATATGCTCTACCCACTCACAGATACACACACATCAGATCGTCCTCAAACACAGTGGACACCTCCACTGCCTAAGCTGACGGAAAGGGCTGAGAAACATGGATCTGTGCAGAGTGACCCCTTCACAGGACGATGAGGGCCGGGCAGGATCATGCTCTTCTGAGCCTCTGGGACAAATGTTCAGGAGCCCATACAGACAATGCTGTCTGACCTGTTGCACCCATGTCTGCCTAGCCATTAGATAATCAATAATCACTCAGTGTCTTTCCCACTTTATCCTTGTCAGCGAGTGACTGACCCCATGCCCTTCTTGGTGGGAGTCCTTTAGGCAGACATGAGGCTCATTGAGTCTGGCCATGGGTTTCTGGAGTCAGAAAAGGGAATGTAGGGTATCAGGCTTCTCTTGAACTCATCTGCCTCCCAGGAAGCTCTAATGTCATGGGGAAAGGTATTTTGAGAAACTGATTCTAAAATCACAGTGCCCCCCTTTCTGTTTCACTCATCACCAGTTTATCAGTGATCAGTTGGCAAGACAATGATTTTATTCCTAAAAATAAACTATATTCTGAGAAGTGGTCCCAGCACCATCCAGCCTCTCTGCAGACATCTTCCAACCATGACTTTCACATCTGGCCAGGCCTTTGCAATGCCCCAACTCAGCTATGGTTGAGGACAGTTGTAAACTCTACCCAAGTTCAACTGACAGGAAGCCTAGTGTGCATGGGTTTTCCCACAGCCACAGTAAGTTACCAGGTTCTCCTTCACACTGAGGGAGGAAGCGCCTAACCATCCCCTGGGGAAGCTACCAACTTTTTCCGTTGTTCATCAGAAGTTACTGAATAACTTCTGAATCATGCTCATATTTTCTAAAAGATTCTGCACCTATTTGTGAGTGGGTGACAAGGTAAAAATCTAAGGACCACAAATTGTTCCCAGCAAACTCTATGAGCCTTGGTCTCATCAGCCTCAAAACACAAGCCTTGTAATCAGTGGTGGGAGACAAAAGGCAGAGCTGCCTACTCGTCCTTCTTAGAGGCTGGAGCTGCTCTGGAGAAAAGTCTCCATGTGTGTCACAGAGGGAAAGGACACTAGGCCCAGAATTCTGGGTAAGTATATGATTCATACACCCAACACCTAACTATTCCCCTCAGAGTGGAGGCTTGAGGTAGGGTCTTTCACTGAACCCAGGGCTTCCATTTTTCAGCTAAGCTGGTTACCAACAACCAACTAGAGGCCAACAGAAGGCAGGGGACACGCTGATGCTATTACTGTCCTAGAAGAACTGACATTTTAGAAACAATGGTTTGAGACTATAAAAGAGTTTGTTTGCTTCTTTGTTTTGTAAAAACCAGGCAGAAGACACCATCTGTGAGCAAAGCCTTTGGCTGGGGAATAGTCCAGGTAACGCAGAGCTTACTTTACAAGCACAGGCCCCCAAAACCATGTGAAAAAGCCATGCACAGGATGGGTAGTGGGCAGGTGGAGAAGGGCAGGATCCTGGGCTCACCCAGCCAACCCAGCTTACAGGGTGAGTTCCAGGCTAGTGAGAGACCCTGTCCCCAAAACAACAAAGTGAAACTGAAATCGAGGTTGGCAGTGCCTGGGAAACAATAGTGGTGATTGTCATCTGGACACTATAGCCATATATATACCCACACACAGCTGTACACACATCTGAACACCTGCATGCACACTCTTGTGCACACACGTGCACACACACACATACACACAGGCACACACAGGCCCAGGCAGTATGGGGCAACACTATTAGTGGCTAGAGGGACAGTGACACCTATGCCTCAGCCTGCCCCAATGCTGGACAGGGCATGAGAGAAAGAGAAAGGTTTCAGGAGAACAAATGGAGGAAAGCAAACCCCTGAGGACCACAGCTCTGGTTCTGCATAAAGCGTTTCTTGAAATGAACACTGTTGCTCCAAAAAGAAGAATCAAGGGGAAGAAAACGAAGCGGAAAAGTTTAGAGGAACAGGACGCCACTCCTACGAAAACAAGGACTCCAAACACCGACATTAATAAGCAAATTGATTGGTAGGAAGAAATTCCAATCAATACTAATCAGGCTCAGCTGGCCCGCTTTGCTGGCAGAAATAATAACCCTTCCCAGCCCTTGTTTGATTGGAGCCCACACGCTCGAATACTAATGAGGCACTAGGCTCAGAACTTACCTCCAGGGAGGGCCTGGGAGGTACTTTCTTACCCTGTTTGCATCAACCACAAATACTTCAGGCCCTGAACACTGGTTGAATCTGGTTTGTTGGTTCTGACCCAACTGGTGGCCCCGTAGACTGAATGTGTAATGTAGAGATAAAAAGGCACAGACAGGAGAGATTGGCGTGTGGGAACATCACAAGTGCATTTGGACATTTTTTTTTTCTATTGCTGCCACTGCATTTACTGATTTACTTGTGGCTGAAACCAAGTATCATATGTTTTAATGAGACATGGCTCCCAGGTGCTCATGAATTAGAACACTTAGTCCCAGATGGATGGCACTGTTTGGGGAGGCATCTTACCAGATAAAGCTTGCCCCTGGGTGGGAGTGGGGAAGTGAGGTTTTCCAGGCTAGCCCACGTCCTCCTGGATCCTGCCCTCAGCTGTATTGTCTGTAAGACTCTGAACCAAAAAAAAAACCCTTTCTCCATTAAGCTGCTTCCTTCTATCATAGCAATGAGAAAGAAACAAATCCACACAATAAGAAGCAATCTGAGGGAGAGACGGAGGATTTATTCTGGCTCCTGGTTTGTGAGGACACAGTCCGTCATGGCAAGAAGGCCACCTTGAGGGGCTTGTGGCGGTGGCAGTGAGGTTTTACTCACATTATAAACCTGAAGGTCCACACGACTTGGCGATCCACTTCGTCCATGAGGCCCCACCCTCGAGGTTACACCGCGTCGCAAAACATCACCTGGCTGGGGGCCAGGTGTTCGCAGACATGAGCCCAGGGAAACATTTCACAAACAGTGGTCTCATTTCTTTGAATTTAACTGTCCCCAGCTGCTCTGTGTCACCTCTCTATGGGACCCACAGTGACATGCCCATTCCTTTCACAGGACTGGGGACAACTCTGAACCCCTTTGTCCAGTTTTGTCCCAACTGCAGTCTCACTGATGAATTAAAGCTCTTCCATCTGTCCAGCACTGGGAGGATCGGCTGGGTTCTATTAACTGAGGAGGAAGAACAAGTCTGCAGGTACCTTTGCTCTTCCTGAGGGTCTGGGTTTTTCCCGAGGCCAGGGTGGGTCCAGCAGAGTGATCTCTGAGAACCCCATGACAGGGAGCCTCTCCCTGTGGAGTGTCTCCTACTGCTGGCTCTTTGCTGAGAGCCATGTTCAGCTAATAAAACAGCTTTTATTAGATCCTTGAATGGGCCTCTCTCAGTCCCTTGGGCATGACTGGGTTGTGGAGGAACTGCCCCTCTGCTTGGGGCTCATGTGTTGAAGATGTGCCCTCCAGCTGGTGGTGATGCTAATTTTGGGGGGGTTGCAGAAACTTTCAAGAGGTGGGGCCTGTTTGGAAGAACTGGGTCACTGGGTCACTTGGCTATACCCTTGAAGTTGTCTTGTGCCTGGACCCTTCCCCCTTTTCCCTGTTTTCTGGTTGCCATGAGGTGAGCATTTTGGCACTGCCAGTTCCTTCTACCATGATGTTCTGCCACACCACAGCCCAGAAGCAATGGAGCCAACTGGACTGAAACCTTTGAAATCTGACTCCCCACCCCCAACACCCCCAAAATCTTTCCTTCTTAGTTGTTTTCTTGGGTACTACTTTAGTTACCACATTCCTTCCCTCCTCTGGCCTCTCTGAGAGAGAGCCTTCTTTCTGCTTGTAGAACCCCCTAACTTGTGAGTGCCCCTTTTAGCGGGTGGGACAAATGGTCCACAGCAAACAATTCAACCCAACCACCTCCCATAAGCCCCAGATAACAGGTGTGGGCTTGTATGTTCCAGACCAGCTGCCAGAGGGCCTGGGAGCAGACTCCTCATTTATGGCCCTTTACTTGGACCCTCTTTTTTCTAATCTTGTTTCTGAACCGCAGTGGCTATGGGTGGTTGCAAATCCAATGTCTCAAAAAACTATCCCAGGCAAGGCAACTATGATTTAATTGGCAGAAAAAGGTAACCTAGAATTCTTGGGTTATTCTCTTAGTTGTCTCTCCCCACCCCAGGACGGAAGATGGAAGAAATGAATGGCTTCCATATACAGACAAGCTGCCTCCCTCCCTTCAGCTCCTTAACATGGGCAGGGAGGTGGTAGAAGGCTGGTCAGGCTGGTCCTGACTCAGGTCAGCATGTGCTAACACTCTCAGAACATAGCACAGGGCTCATGGCCTCTACTCAGTGTCAAGTCACGCTCCCTTTCCCGAATAAAATGTAAAAAGTTCTCTTGGCTTATTGCTGTTTTAGTCCCCAGCTCAGCTCAGCTCCCCAGTGACCACATAGGGCAGCTTGAGAAAGGCTGCTTGGCCCTCTACAAACCCATCTCCAAGGGGGGTTATGTCGAGGAGATGCCACTCTCCTGGTTCAGAGATGCTATCTCCCCATTCCAAAGATCTGAGATACTTCATTCTTAAGCTAAGACCTCCTTACTTCAACCTGGCATCCCCCAATCGGAGTACTTGAGTTTTCCATGTCAACTATGTACACATGCACACACACTACGAGTGCATGCGTGCACACATGTACAGAGTGTGCCAGGAAGGTAGTCTGGACTTTGGGTGGAGGATAGCACATCTGCTCTAATCTCATATCTCAGTGCACTGAGCTCTGAGCAGCACTCCTCAAGTAGTGGGTACAGATTCATCAAAGGACACATCAAAATGGCTCCCTTCAGAAGCCAGCAAGCATCCAACAGCCTGTGGCCCTTCCTGGATTAGAGGCCAGGGCTATAGTTGTTCTGGAAGTCAGAATGCAACTGACCGTTCACTGCTTTGAACCCCTCCTTACACTGCGTGTGGCAGACACTACAGAGGTCACTGATGTGACGACCGAAAAGAAAATGGCTGTAATTATCAACCTCCTGGGCTCATCACCACAATCGTTATTTTTTATTGTACCCTCCCTGGCTCACCTTGGCATCCTGACCCTGTCCACTTGCTCGCTGCAGGCCTGAAAGGACCCTGATGTATGGTAATATAAACAGAACCCACTATCTCTTGATATTATTAATAAAAATAGAGAACTAAAAGATGGTGGCTATTCTATCCAAAGGAGAGAATCATTTCAAGACTATTTTTCAGTGCACATCAATCCCAGACAGGAGTGGGAGAAAGTCAGAATCATGGGGTGGGATGTGTGGAGAGGAGCCCTTTGGCACACTGGAGGGGGTGGTGGGGATGCAAGAATTTAACAGCACTGAGCTCCTCCTCAGCTTTAGGGTGGAGGAGCTCACACCGCAGGAGACTAACAGGCCTGAAAGGGAAGGCATGTCCAGCATGGCAGAGGGGAGGCCACAGGAAGACCACGAAGCCCCACAATATAGTGAACCGAAATGCCCTCACACCACACAGACGGGTGCTACTGGGTGGGATTAGCTGCATTCAACTCAAGCTCTGCAGCCTCTCTCCTGCCTCCATGCACCTGTGTATCTTCCCAGGATCCCAGAAGCACCTCAACAGAAAACAAAATGTCATCTTGTTCATCTGGGGGATTCCTGAGACCACGGAAGCTACCTAGCCTCTTACGCTTCAAGCTTTTCCAAGCCTCTAAGGCAGAGTGTGAGGAAGGGACCAAGTAGCTGAAGAAGAACTAAGGGACATGGAGGTCACAACATCACAGTTCAGCCATGGCCCTCTGTTCTTTCTGCAAGCCCAGACGTCAGTCTTACTGTAGTAAATATTAAAAAAAAAAAAAAAAAAAAAAAAAAAAAAAAAAAAAAAGGATGACTTCTCTTTTGATTGGCCCTGCAGTCTCACTTTATGAACACTGACCTAGTGTGGAGCCGAGCGCACGTACTGTCACTTGGTCCACAAGCCACACTCTCTGAAAGATTCCCTTCCCAGGCAGTTCACTCTACCCACCCTACTACTTCTGTTCCGAGTGGACGCAACAGCCCCGGTGTGTTCCATCTCTCCATTTCCAGGCACAAACATGACTCCAAAGCCCGATAGCCTTTCGTGTAGGTTTACATACTAAATTCTCAGTCCATAAACCTTCTACACAATAAAATTATGTCCAATGAACAGATACAAACTGCCCTTCTATGTGAGATAAAAGGACCTATAGAAACCCTTAAAATATTCATATCCACCTAAAGCCAATTAAGTCCACCTGGATCTAGATCACCCTTTTCAGGCTCCATCTTGATTGCCCACCCCCCTGAATTTCCTCCTCTTCCTTTTTCCTAGCCTTTTCCCGCCTACCTCTCCCCTGTCCAATCATGTATTGACTTAACATAAATCTACACCCTCCACTCCCCCAGTCAGCAGCGGAGGTTCTGGGAGAAAGAAGCATTCATGGCTTAAATATCTCCCCTTCCTCTCCATGGCTAGCCCCTCAGAACAAAGCCTGGGACAGAAGGATACAAGATGGTGCAGGGCCACTTGAAGAACTGTATTTAACTGTCGTACTCACACCAAGACCAGATACCACACTAAACACTGTGGTATCACAGGAAGGCGACATACTTTCTGCCCTTGTAGTTCAACACAAAGGCAGACAGCCACAGTCACAGAGATATCAGATCCCAGAGAGAGTAGAGGGTAGAAAGCCAGTTGAGACCTCTCAAAGGGAGTACAACATGGTACCAGGCAAGCCCAAGGTTCTACATACTGCCTTGGTGAAGAGCAAGCTACAAAGAAACTTCAGAAACTGTCCCCAATCCCAAAGAGCTACCTCATCCGAGGCAGAATCATCTCTGGAGGCAACCATATCTGTAACCGATCTAAAGGGAGATGACAAGCTCGAAATTCAACTGTTTTACATGGAGAAGCTGACTCAGGGAAACTGAGGTGCATACTTTTATCCACTGCTCAGCAGTTTAATCTCCCCTGTGCTTAACCATTTTCCTCTCCCTCCCTCTCCCAGTACACATATCTCTAGCCCAGAATCCATGCCAAGACAATCCCATGTCTTCCAGGCACCTGGCCTGGGCAGGGGGTGGGGTGGAGTGGGGGTTGCAAGAAAAGCAGTTCAGAAAGAAACAAACAGGACACACAAGGCCCTCACGCCCTGGGAAGGCAAAGTGCTGATTATCTTTCAGAGATGTCCCTTCTCTGCCCCCAAACCTTCTGAAAGCTGGGTAAAGGACTGAAATGATCTCTATGGATTCCCAACACTGAGGAACTGTCCCCAACCCTATTCCTCCAGTGTGTTCCCAGGGATCTAGTTCATTGTTCCCAAGTCTGCTTATCTTATCTACAGACAATGAGTGTCCGTGATGCTGTGGGGAAAACAAGTGGGGACGGAGTTATCCAGAAGTCAGTAATGCTGAGTAGACATGGTTCTCCAGGACAGCTTATAACACCCCCCCCCCGTGTGTGTGTGTGTGTGTGTGTGTGTGTGTGTGTGTGTGTGTATGTGTGTGTATGTGTGTGTGCGTGCATGTGTGCATGTGTGTATAAGTATTCTTGCATATGAACCTGCCTGTACAGTCTGCACAGGTACATGTATGTAGAGGTACATGTAAGGTGTCTTTCTCAATCACTTCCTATACATTTTATTTGTTTGTTTCCAGATAGTGTCTCTTCCTGGACCTGGAGCTCAATGCTTTGTCTAAACTGGTTAGCCTGAGCGCCCCACCCCCCCAGGAATCCTTCTGTCTCTTAACCGCAGCAGTGACAGTATACATGCATATACCATTAATAGCTACACCCGGCTGTTTACAGGGGTACTAAGAATCCAAACACATGCTTTCGGGGCAGCAATTTACCAGCTGAGCATCTCCCCCCACCAGCTTGCTTGCACATGGCTGATTGTGGATTCTCAAGGAGAAAGGAAGGGAAAGAACTCAACTCCTGCCACTAGCTGGCTGTCAGTAAAGAGAGCAACTTTCCAATCAGATTCACTTCATCCACTGTGGAAAATGACAACCCAAGCATAACAGCCATGGCTTCAGTGTGAGTAAAACTGTCACACTCTCCTTGCAAACCTCCACCGTGGCTAGACTGCCAGGAGCCTGGGTTCGCAGGGCTTGTTTACTCACGAAGGCAAAGGCAGGGTCAGACACACAATCTGTATCCCCTCAATAAACCCTGTTAGTGCTGCTGTGACATTTACATTTTTAAATGGCTCTGACTGGAAGCTCAAAAAGAACTGGTCCAATAAATTTCTTATAAGCAAGAGGATTCCTGGCATTTTGATTTAGTGACTCCTGGGGATGATAAAGTTGCATCTAGAACAAGGACGAAGACAACATCCATCTCCTTAAAGCTGCCGTTACTTGGTCTCCAGAACCAAAGCCCAGCCTCAGAGTTTTTTACTCAGAAACCAGGTTTTTAAATCACAATCTTCTAAAGATTGCTTTTAAGAAATTTATTAGACAGATTCTTTTTTTAGTAACACTCCAGAAGCTTGATGCTCAGAACAGTCAATCACTAAACTGGAGACATCTCCAAAACTGTGCAGAGCCTACAGAATTCTGACAGCCCAAGTCCCCAGAGTGGCTCTGTGGCTTCAAGAGTCCTGTGTCCTTGGCCTCTTTGGGTACTCCCTGCCTGCTCCTGGGCGAAGGCACTGCTGGGGACTCTGGAGTTTGCTCACAGCCATCACTCCACACAATTGCAAGGCAGCACTAAGAATGACCACAGGGCTAACATCTGCCAGCAGTTTATTGGGAAAATTTGAGAAGTGACTGCTGCAAACCAAACACTAGCTAATACACACCGAGGGCATTTGTTCCCATCTGTCCATCCTTGTCTGTGTCCTGGTTGCTTCCGGATTGTTGTGATAAGGCACCATGACCCAGCATGGTGGTTTGCGTACGAATGGCCCCACAGACTCATGTGTTTGAATGGTTGACCTATAGAAGTGGCACCATAAGGACCCGTGGCCATTTTAGAGGAGGTGTGTCATTGTTGGGCAGGTCTTGAGGTCTCATATTTTCAAGTGATGCCCAGTGTGACACACAGTCTCCTTCTGATGCCTGTAGACCAAGATGTAGAGCTCCCACTTCCTTCTCCAGCACCATGTCTGCACGCTGCCATGGTTCCTGCCATGATGATAACGGACTAAACCTCTGAACTTAAGCCACCACCAAGTACATGTTTTCCTTTATAAGAGTTGTCATAGTCGTGGTGTGTTTCCTAAGACAGAAGTCGGTACCAGGAGTGAGGTACGGCTGTGATAGGCCTGACCCTGTTTGTGTTTGGAGGAATGTGGATCTTGGGACTGTGGGTTAGGAAAGCAGTGGAATGCTTTAATCAGGGCTGAATGATCCATACTGGTAGGAACATGAAAAACAATGGTGCTGAGGGAGATTTGCACTGTGGGGTCCTGGCTCAAGGGGTTTCGAAGGAGAAGAATATTAATATGAGATCTAGATACTGCTCTTGTTTGGCCAAGAATGTGGCTGCTTATTGCCCTTGTCCAAAAAGTTTGCCTGAGGCTAAATTGGAGAGTTTTGAATTAATTGCATTGGCAGAGGAAACTTCAAAACAGCCTAGAATTGACTCTGTCATCTGGTTATTAGTGTTAGATCTTCTAAAGATTTATAAAAAAAGAGGAGCAAGCTAAACAGGCAAAAATACAAAATGTACAGTGAGGAGAAATGGGGAACCAGGAAGCAAAATGAAGCGTAGTCCTGTGTGTATTTAAGGAGAAAAACAGATTAAGAAATGAAACAAAGAGTGATGACCTCAGGGCAAGACCCCATCCAAGCTTCCAACTTGTAAAAACAGAGTTCAAGAACAGTTTAGGTCCAGGTGTGGTGGTGTGTGCCTTTAATCCCAGCACTCAGAAGGCAGAGGCTGGCCGATTTCTAAGTTCAAGACCAGCCTGGTCTACAGAGTGAGTTCCAGGACAGCCAAGCCTAGGCAGTGAAGGAAGCCATTGAACCAGAAGCTGATGAAGCTATAACTGAGCGAGGGGCCATGTTCCAGCCCCAGGTTTTTAGGCTCCTACAGCCAAGCATTCTGCTGGCTGAGCATCTCCCTAGCCTTCTTCGGAAGTTCTTGCACAACTTGACTTTAGTCATCCTTGGCACGCTTCTTACTTGAGAGCATTTAAAGTTGGCATCCACATTGCCACTTCAGCGCTGACACTGGAGGTCCGGAACGCTATAGTAACCCACCCAGCAACACACACTGGGTAAACGGCAGAGCGGATTCACAGCTGATCCACAGACCAGTCACCAGCTACAAAGTGCTTTTCCTACTTTATGAGCTTCGTGAGTTTCATTTCCTCCTGTAGCATTAGATGCCCCAATATTAACCAGCCACAACTCTGAGCTTCAAGTTGTTCACACTGTACTTAGAAACACAAACTGGCTGAAGAATGACTCAGCAGGTAGCTGAGGGATTTCAGGGGAAAAAAAGATCTGCCCTGTGCTTTAGGAAGGAGCAGAGACATAAACTGGGCTGGCAGGAGTAGGGGGAGTAAACATGTTTGCTTACTGCACAAAACTTGCAGGTGGAGTATAGACAAAAATGTCCCTTCATGTGGTCCTATGAGAGCTTGGTGCACATGTCTTATGTTTTCTAAGAAGGCAGGTTTAATTACTAATAATTCAATTATTATTAATAAATATTAAATAGTTAATAATTGATAATTAATAAAAGAATTTAATCCATTTATTTGACCTCAATCTTTTCAAACAATATTCTTGTTTTTTATCCTATGACAGGGTCATAAATTGTCATTTACGTGGAAGACTTGGGCACTTCTTGTAATTATCATCACTACTCCATGTATCTATTGGTTACATCTGTAACATTCAAGCCTCACACACTTCCCACACCCATACAGAATTACTATTTTTAATAGAAAACTAGACGTGAAGCCAAACAGATGCCCCTCACTGTGGATGGACCAAGCCTTGGCCCCCCTAGCTGGTTCCTCACGATCCTACCATCTGGCCTGTCCCCTCACCACCTGGTTTCAAGTGTTTTCATTGGACCTCGTTTTCCTAAACTCACACGCAACTCTCCATCTCTAGACCTCCGTGCCTGTTGTTTCCTCCCAGTAATGAATTCTCCCTCATCCACCAGCCTGGGGAACTGGTGGCTGGTGCTGGTGTCTTCACTCGTCAACTCCCCTGACAAGCTCCCCGGCTTTCCTGTGCTACATTGGTAATTTTACGCCTTTATGTCGTCTGTCATTTTATCCACATCCCTCAGCTTCCAGCTTACATTCTGATAAGCCTTGGCCGCCTCTGCCAAGCGCCAAGGTGTTCCCCGGTGCTCAACATGGGAAGGGGGCAGCTAAATCTGTCAGTCAAATTTCTGAGGAATTAGGGTGGGTAAAGAACCATTCAATCTTAAGAAGAAGCAGCTAGTGCAAGTCAGACAGAGAAGGAGAGGAGCATGGTGAGAGAATGGCATCCTCATGCCCTCAGACAAATATCAGAAGGCTCCACTGGAGGGCCAGGCAAAGTGCTCACCTTGCAAAGTGAAGCACGTACAGCATATGGGGCACAGAACTTCCGGTTCAATAAGAAATGAAACGCCACAGCATCATTTCACAAGAACTGGGAAGCCTCAAAGAGGCCCTAAGGATCAGGCTGTCTGGAGGAAAAGTAACCAGAGCAGAGCATGTGACTTAGAGGCAGGAAAGGCCCTCCTGAGAAAGACCATGCTGAGCCTCTGAAGACAAAATATATTAAACAAGCAAGAGACAGACAGTGGGGTGTGCACAGGACAGCTTATGTCTGGAGAGAAGGCGTGTGCTCAAAGAATCCTAAGAGGAGTCCTAAGCTTGGATGCAGAATGGGGGTGCACAGGGAGGGCTGAATGGCAGGAGAGGGAGGGGCCAGGAAGAGTGGATCGCCTCAAGAATTGTCTCCTTGGGACCAGGAAGATGGCTCAGTGGTGAAGTGCTTGCCACACGAATGTGAGGACAGAAGTTCTCACAAACAGATCAGACTGTTAGGTAACCCTATTTCCAAGCCATGGTTCACCCCGTGCTGCATGTGGCATAGCCCGCCTCCTGGCCTTGCCACAGGATGCCGTATTGGACTGTGTTACACTTGGGAACTATGCATGTTGGTTTTTCCTTCCCAGTCGGACCCCTGGCATTAGTAAGAAACAAGTCTGTTTCCCTCAGACTCACTTGCTTAGGTGAACCCGAGAAGCGAGGGCACATGGACACTGCCACCTGTTTCACAGACAGACAGACTGAAGCCTAAATGGGGGATAAGGTCTGCTCCAAGTCGCATGCTGCTCATTCAGCTGAACTGTTGTTTGTCTCAGGAAATTCCCAGAATTCTCCCCTGCACGGCTCATCCCTGAGTACCCTACTGTGCCAGTGCTGGACAAGCTCGCCAGTACCACCACACTGTACTGAGACTCACAAGAGGCAGCAAGTGGGATGCAGAGAAGGATCTGGACCTTGAAGTTGAATCCCCAGACCCCCCCCACCCCATAACTGTGAGGCCTTGTCAAGTCCGGGAAGTTCTCATGCTTCCTGATCTGGGGAGAGAAAGCCTGTCTAAGCACAGTTGATACCTAAACCCACCAAGGTCTTAGAACATAAGCTTGCTAGGTAGTCAGTGGCTCAGCCTTCTGGACTCCTAGTATCTAAACATGAGACAATTGCTAAGTGCTTAGTACCTATGTCTGCTGGATTCTTAGTTTCAGTCCTTACTGTGGCTTAGAAAGGCCACTCGGATCATCTCTGATCATTTTAAGTAAAGTTTGCTTTCATTTAAAAAGTATGATTGCTCCCTGAAGCAAACATACAGAGCATGCATATCTACACTGTATACACTGTGTGTGCATAAGTGAACAAGCATGTGTATGTGTGTGAAAAAATACCGGCTACTTGTCCCACTAAAGAAAACCACACTGGCAATTAGGCGTAAGCCCCATTATCTCCCTTGGCAACAGGGTCCAAATGTTCACAGCCTTCAACATTTGTTGTTAGACTAAACTGCAATTATAATTCTAATGATAAATGCTACCTGGGAGAGACTGCTTCAGAACATCTTTTATGATTACAGGATTATTGCTTCAATTAGGACTAACGATCCCTGGCAGCGGTCTTTACTACTGTTTTCTCCAGACGCCTCTGCGAGCCTCTGTGTTATTAGACCAGCGAAGCCGGCATGACAGTCTCTAGCTGACCAGTCCATGACAAATAAGAGATCCCACGGCCAGGTTTTATTTCACTCCAACAATTTTGCAATTACAGGTTGCATGGTGCTATACTTCCTAAGTCTGGTGTGATCTAAGAAGTACCTTACACAAAATACTTTTCTCCACTGGTAGGGATAGATGCCTCCTCGAATCTGGGAGAATTTACCTTAAGGGCAGGGGACAGAACTCAAGACGGAGACAGCCACTTGGCTCCACCTCTGGATTCCCTGCTTCTTCAGGCCCCAGCACTTCCTCTTTTCTCTGTGGTACGCTCTTCTGTTTCATCTGAGTTCCTGCCTCTCCCAGAAGAATATTTCATGTTCCATTCAACTTGCAATAACCTGTGGCTTCCTTCCTCTGGTCTCACTACCAAACATGGCATCCTTTCGATTCCAAAATTTTTGATGAATTTAGCTGCCAAGACCCTCTCATTTGGCAGATCTTAAATCAGAGTTACATAGGACTTATGTCCACACCTAGATCTGTCAGTAGAGCTGGTTATGACAATGCAGAGCTTTGGTATGTTGTATGGCTAAAAGCCTCACCTATTGGTCCTTATAACCAAGACAATTCACTAAGAAAAGGGGCTCTGCCAGAGCAGGTACCCCCCCCCAAGGATTTCCATAAAAAAATCCTTCTGCAGATTCACATATGTAAACACCTTTACTGTGCAAGATCATTATGTCAGTTGGTGTAACAGTGGCATTGGTATTATAGGAGTCACCAACTGCTTTTATTTTAAACACCCACTCCACAGAAAGAAATACATGAACATATGTCTGGTACTATAAATCTTTCCTAAAACCCATGTCTGGGGAGCTCATGGTCTCTAGGGATGAACTTCCTACTATATGTTACTAAATAGAAACAATGTTTAATTGCTCTTACCTTAGATGAGTACAGCTTCAGACCTGATCAGAGAAGTTTCTTTGTGTCATTTGGGGTTAACACAGACACTAGTCTAAGTGCAGAAAACAGATGTCCATGGGATGGTCAATCACAAATGGACACTTTGTACAACACATCATGCTCCCAAGACTCAGGAATAATTGCAGAAGAGGGAGGGGAGAGATTGTAAGGCCCAGAGGTCTGGCAGGACACGGGCAGTACAGGGTCTGTAGATATGATGGGACAGACATGAACTTAAAACATGTGGCTAAAACCGTGTGGGATCAAACCAGTCAACCACACTGTGGCACAGAGGAGGAAGGGCTCATGCATCCCCAACCCTAGCTGAGGGGCTCGAACCAGTTGATGGATGCTGGGGGAAGGAGAGTCAGTTTCCTTTAAGGGTGTGGTCTCCAGTAGATCTCACACCCTCGAGTATTTGAGCTGCACTCAGTAGGGAGATCAGTGTGTCTATGGGAGGAGTTAGGAGTGAAGAGGAATATGACCAAAATATATTTTGTGCAAGTATGAAACTCTTAAAAGTAAAAATATTGTACTTCTTTTTTAAAGGACCGTCTCAGGTGACTCTAGGCTGTATCAAGTTGACACTTGAAGCTAACCATCATAGACAGCCTCTCATGTAAGGAGGCAGTCTGTCTAAAACGTCAGCAGTAATGAAGCTAGGAGACCCCACTTCAGAGCAAACACCTAGGTTAAATCGTCTCAGCATCCATCTGGCAGGTATCTCAGCTAGTCTCTTGATTACCAGATAATAGAACTTGTTATTAATTCAGATACAGAAAACATCCAGTTAGAATTAAAAGGAATAGTTCACTCCCCTGGGGGTCTTCTATCCCCAGAGCAAACGGACAAGATAGCACAGGAAGGAAGAATGCAATTAGCAGCAGAGAGATGCTCAAAGCCACACATACACCTACAGAGAAGTGGTGCCGAGCCCAGTGTGCCCGGCTGTTCCCCTACATATGAGCCAGCAGCTGACTGCCTAGTGGGAAGTCAAACAAAAAAGTACCATAGTCTAGGAAAAAATGACCATTGTAAAGGCCTGTAGAACTCAGTACAGTGGGGACAGTCGTAGAAAACAGCTCAGAAAATGACAGGAGTCCAGAGGTCTGGGCTGGGTGGGGCATGGGGTGCAAGGATGGCCACAAGCACCAAGCACCACAGAACACATCTTCAGGCATTCAGACTTCACAGGCCTGCTGGGTGTCAAGAAGCTTGTAAAACTCTCAAAGCTCCTCTTGGTGTTTGAAAGGTTTCACCACATCAAGGTGGTTATATTACTTTGGTCACTGGCATGTGTGTAGCCAGCAACATCCAGTTAAAGGACCTGAAAAGCCCATGCCCATGACCCCCACCCCCAGAGGGGAAGCTGGATAAATTGCAGCACCCCAAGCTGCCTCGGACTGTAATTCAGAGCTCAGGGTCATGCTCTGGCTTTGACCCTCTCTCTGCATGTGTTCCCATGGTTCCTACTGTTGGCTTAGCACGTTATTTCTGTCTGTTGCTACGCAACTCACAAGGATTCTCCCATACCTGCAGATTCTGAACTGAAACTTTACTGCAGTTTGCATGCAGGCACAGACGGTATAAGGCAGGAGGTATACACACTTTACACTACACATACACATACATTAGTCTTTATATACAACCACGTACACTGTATTATGTACACACTTATCATAGTACAAATGCACACACACACAAACATGCATTACATATACACCCCACATACACAAACCACACCACTGTACCATACACACAAACACAAATACAGAAACACACACACACACACACACACACACCATGCCACAAACAACCATGCACATCATACTACATATACACCACAAACATAAAACAGAGACAAAGAGGTAGAGACAGACAAACTGACTGACTTTTGACCTGTACATAGAATTGTCTGACGTTTGTTCTTTGCCATTTTTCTCTCTGGCCCCAGTAGCTCCAGCCAACATCTAGAAAACTACCAACAAGCTCTCAATATAAGTAAGATAGCGACATGGTTCTCTTATACCCCTGGAAACAGAAGAGAGCTTTCTTTTCTACCTCAGAGAGTAGAAAGAGGAGCACCATATTTCCCGGGCTCTGGCCCATGGTGTTACACAAGGAATTCACTAATGCACTAGGGACTCACTTCTGAGGCTAGTTACAGATTGTCTGACCTGGGCCTCGCCAGACCCTACGACCCTCAGGCACTCCCTTCTATTCAACAGACTATGACTAGAGCCTGAACCAGGCAGGCTCTTCTGGCCTCAATATCGGGGTGCTGAACCAGACATGCTCTTTTGGCCCGAATATTGGGGTACTGGGCCAAGGTGCACTGCAGCCACCATGCTCACAGGCAAAGAAACCCGCTTCCCTTCCCTGGCGCCTCGTCACAACTGAGCAATCCCACAAAAATCATGAGGTTGGTTACGAAGGCTAGTTTAGAAAACGGTGTTCAGCCATCTCTCTGCCTCCAGCATCATGTCCTGCTAGTAACTCACCAGCAGGAAACAGATTAACCCCGGGCTGGAGTCCCCCGTGGGTGGACAAACAGGTAGTTAAATAGGACTAGAATGCACAAGTTATCCGTGCACAGTGACACAGTGGGAAACCTGGGGAAAACCATTAGGCTCCACATAAGCCAGCAGAGCCAGGATAAGTCAGCAGTGCCATGTAAAACACCAGGGGAGTAACCAGCACAGAGAGGTGCCCCTCCGGCAGAGCTAGCAGCCAGCACTGCAGGGCCTGTTCTCCACTCCCCCAGTGGCTCCCCATCCTCTGGTCTACCTCCCACAGAGACGTGGGAAGCAGTGTGTATTCTCCATGGAGATACCATGCTAAGTGACTATGTGGTCAGAGTTATTTAAGCTGCATCTTTTCTCTTCCTCACTTGTTTATAAAAGAGCCACGATTGATTTCTTATCAGTTGAACAAAATTTAGTAAAATGAAGTTATCAAGTTCTTTATTTCCTTCCTACAAAAAGCCAAGGTTATGAGAAGCCCAAACCTCTGATTCAATTAATTTCATTGGCATGACTACGGGGCCCCTCAGAGGCAATGATGGCTAGCTGAACTCACTGACCTGCTTTGCCCTTGACAGCACCATTCTGAGAACGTTCTGTGTCAGCAGTGAGACCCTGACCCAGAGGCTCGTAAAAGTAGTACGTGGTAAATGTGTCATCTGCGAAGCTCAGGTAAGAACAAACACCTCCACACGAGCCAGGAGCAGTGTCTAGGGACAGAGCGTTTCCAGATATGCTTTCCTTGGCACGGCCGTCCCTGAGTGTAGCACCTGAACTGGCCAGGGGCATGTGACTGCTGAAGCCACAAAGTCCCAGGGAAAATAAGTCAGCTTCTCCATGCCACCTAATCCAACCCCTGTTCCTGCACATGCTGAAATGCATTCTGAGAACCCTGGGAGAGCCAAGAAGTGAGGCTCCCATACCCTCATTGAAGATATTTACCTCGCCTTGAAGGTCTAGCTCTCAGAGTCAACTTCTTAGGTGTCAAGGCTTGCTCTGTGGTCATTCACTTTAGTAGACACTTTTAAAACTAGAATTAATCTTTTTTCAGAGAGAATACATTTGGTCGTATTCTTTGCCTTTCCTCCAACAACTCTCAGCTCCTCCCCCACCTTCCTACCCACCCAGCTTCATGTTTTCTCTCTCCAGAAAAAGCAAAGACAACAAAAAAAGCATTAATCAAAACAGACAATACAAAAAGAAAATAAGACAAAAATTACCAAAGCAAACAAAAAAAGCATGGTGTGTGGGTTATGTTGGCCAACTGCTCCTGGGAAGAGGCCTGCCCTGGAGTGTGGCTGTGATACCCACTGGAGAAAACTGAGTTTCAGATTCCCAGCAGGTATCTGTCACAAATAACTGCTTGGTTAGAGATGGGTCTTGGTGTGAGCTTCACCTCGCAGTTCTGGCGTTTCTGAAGAAATGTAACTTCAAGTGTCATCCTGGAAGTCACGGCCTGTTAGGAAGATATGACTCAACCAACTGGATTCAAAAATAATAGTAATGATAATGTTGGCAAGAAAATAAATGTCCTAGATATTTTAGCTCTGGAAACAAACGGAACAAAAGTCCCATTAGTTGGCTAAGACACAGTCCTTGTTATTTATCTGCTCCTATTGCCCACTGACTACTCTCTTCCCTCTGCACTCCACAATGGCTGTGAAGGCTTGGCCACAGGCATGTCTGACTGCCTTATCTTTCAGGTTAGGCCACAAACGCTTGCTTTCTTATTTAGCTATTGTATAGAATTCTCTAGAAGCCTCTACCATTCTTCCTACCATGGACCTCCATGGTCTTCTGCCTGTGGCTAAACTGTAGTAAGGGA
This sequence comes from Micromys minutus, assembly GCF_963924665.1. Lineage (NCBI taxonomy): Eukaryota > Metazoa > Chordata > Mammalia > Rodentia > Muridae > Micromys > Micromys minutus. Next base: position 89,742,104 of record NC_137969.1, on the reverse strand, counting down.
GGATGCTCTGGCCAGGGACCTGGAGAGACCATGGTTCTGGGTTGCTCTGGTGGTAATGAGAGAGGACTTGTCCACTTGAGTCAAGCTGCAAGAATCCTACAGTTGCAGAGAGTCAGAGCTAAAAGAGGCTTTTTAAATTATAAAACACTTTACCAATGAGGCACAAAAGCCTAGAAACAGGAAGTAACATGTTTGAGAACAAGAAAGGCATAGAAAAGCCCGGAGTAGACGCTTAGGCCTGTGACATCAGGAGAAAACATAATCCACAGGACCTAGAGGAGTTGATCCTTCCCCCCACCCTCCACCCCCCCTACCCCGCAACCCTTGAGCAAAAGGAGGTAATATATTCTTGCATCCCGTTCCCACAGAATCCTTGCCCGTGTAATCAGATGAGCTTCCTCCGCTAAATGCTTTCCAGCTCATTATTTTGCTTAAAAATGATTAAAAGGTTCAGAAATAATTACCTATTTTAATTTCCAAAATGGATTTCACTGCAAGAGGCTCAGTATTCATAAACATGCACAAACTGAACTCTATGACTGCAAGTAACCTTCCAATTAGGAACAGATGCCAGGGCCCCAGGTTCTAAGTGTTTCCATTTCAAATGGCCTGGTCACAAGTGATGCCAGCCATGGGGTTAATTACTCTTTCTTTCTCTCATGGCTTCATTTTGTAGGTTCGACCTTCCCTGGGATCCTGCTGAGAGCATGGTAGGAGCCCACCCTAGAGTCTGCTCATGGCTGTCCTTTCTGCAGAGACCACCTGCCCAGCACTGACTGGTCTCTGCACCAAGTTGGAGCTGAAGTCCCCAGGACACATAGCTCACAGTCCTCAAGTGTGCCAAACATGGCAGAAAGTCAGAGCCCATGGGTAGACCTCCTCTTCAAAAAGCAGATGACATGGCTGGCTGACATTGACCATTAACAGGAGCCAGCTTAGGGAGCCATTCTAGGTATTCATGTATTTCCCCAAATTTTGCTATTATCTGCATTGTGGTGCACACATGTAACCCCAGCGGTTAAGGAAGAGGAACCACTGGCAGGTGGTGAGGTTAGCCATTGCTAGGGCTTCCTTTCATATACATATGAAAGAAATCTAAGTGGAGCCACCAAACAACAGGGAAGACCAAACCCCTAACAGACATCACTTACCCACATCACTTCAGTGCCAGGAATAGGTCACAGCTAATTGAGTCGTTGGCCAAAGGGGCTCATGGAAATCTCCAAATGACTCAGGCTATTTCCAGGGTTATCAGCTGCTCTCCACAAAGAAGGTAAGACCCTACTGCTGAAGACAACACTTAGGTATCTCACTGAACAGGGAGAGACTGAGCTGGTGCCTAAGAGAGCCACCACCCCTACCGAAAATACTCTACATAATACCAGAGAAGAAGGGTAAACATTAACCCAGATACAAACCTTTCCACCTACAGTGGTGACCTGTCTGCTCGATAAGGCTTTGAATACAAATATTCTATATGACAGACACTATTTAACTGTCATAGTTCGCATAGGTTGGGAAATGGGAAGTTTGTCGCCCATATTTGCTTCTCTGGAATATTATCACATTGTTCCATCAAAGCCTCTGGTGCTGAAGTTTACTCTTGGAGTGTGTTAGAAAACAGATATCCATTGCCTATTATCTATAGGTCCACTAGAGGTACACACTAGTCTTAGAAGCACCAGAGTCATAGCCAAGGGAGTCATACCTCCCAGACCCCAGCGTAAAAACAACACAGAGCAAGGATCTGTGCTCTATGGTTACCTGCTGCCTGTGCCCTGGACTTCTACCTCCCCTCAGGGGTTGGAAGTAAGGTGGTGCAGAGTCAACACAGACTCCAGGAGCAGGTGAGAAACACCACAGCAAGCTCATCAGCTGCAAACTCCTTTAATACCCTCCCCGCCCACGCTCCATTGGTCCCAAGAAAGCATGTGTTCTAAATGGCAGTTTCTGATTGGCTGGCATTGTCTGTACCAGCAATTCTTGGTCTCTCAGGCAGTCCTCAATTAGGTCCTTCTGCAGTAGATGCTTTTGCGTCCCCAGTTTACAGAGAGGTGGCCCTGCCGTTCCTGGTACAGTCACCATTCAACCTCAGACAAAGTATTTCAGTGCTTTCCCCCTTCCCTATCTTGAGAATTTGGCTGCCCCTCTCTCCCCCCCAGTTTGTTTTGTCAGAATACCTGCTTCATGAAAGGCAAATGCTAGTAAAACACTTATTTCCAAGGAACTTGCTAGAACTTCAACAATGCTCACACTATTAAGAGAATTGTTTTTCCTTGTGCTCTGGATAAAGCTGCACATAGGTGAGTGATCTGCCCGTCTCTGTTATAAAGACTGCACGAATTTTACAGAGCTGGAGTTTCCCCAGGTTTGTCTTGCAGTGTAACAGAGACCACGCATCCCCTTCGACATGAGCTGAGGAAAGAGTAGAGTAGGGGACTCTGCTACCTCTCGTCTCATTACACAGGGGCTTTTAGTTAATGGCCACAGGATCTACTCTGGACAACATAAAGCAGGGTGGGGGGAGGACAGAGCATGAGCTCACACAACATCTGGATGAGCAGCAGTTAGTTGGGCTGTGAGATAATTATTCTGCCAGATGGCGTTGGTAGACCCAATTCTGGGCAAAGCTCCCATGAGCACTTGGGCTCCTATTGCAGACCCTTAACACCCCCCCATGCCTGCTACATCAAAGCTTTATGTCTCTTCTTTCCTGGGTCAAAGTCAGGCCCCTGAGACACCCTCAGGGACCTCAAGACTCTTCTGAATCAAAAGTATTTCTTTGATGTGGTGAACGTATAGTGCTCTCCCCTCCATGGAGTTGGAATATACTTTCGCTACACCCGTCACCCCAAAAGTCCTTGTGGACCTTCCCCCAAAGGCCTGCCCCAGCCCCAGATCCATCCCTTAGTCAGGTCCTGTGACACAGACAGTGGAACCTTTTAATGGTCGCCTGACAAAGTGGGAACAAGAGGCAGTAAGGAACCAGACATGAGGACTGTTTGTCAGAGAATGGGGACCTATCTGAGGAGGCTGGGGGGGGGGTGCTGGTTATACCTGCGTAGGGCAGCCGCAGCCATGATTGATGTGAAGGCAACGGCACTAATTAGACCAGCTTTGTGTTTTGCTTTTAAGTTGTATTTAAGTCAAAACTCCTCACACGGACTGAAGGAAGCCCTGGAACAGAGTAACTACAGGTGAGATTCACACTGGAAGGCCAGTAAGAGAGGACAGAGGCCCTGGTCAGGTGCTCCCAACAGGAGGAAGAAAGGAGGGAGGGAGATACGATAATATTTAACTTGTCTTGACAGATAAGATGGGTCAGGACTCTGATGGTTAATGCTGGTTGTCAACCGCCTCAGGAGACAAACTTGGGTGGGACTGCGAGATTGTGTTTACTGAGGTGGCAGTAACCCCTCACTGTGGGCAGCAGCATGCCACAGAAATCTTGGGCTGAATAAGGAGAAACTGAGCCAAGCACCGGCAGCCACCTCCCTGCTTCCTGACTGAAGACACAGTGTGACATGTGACAGCTGACTGAAGACAGTGTGACATGTGACAGCTGACTGAAGATAGTGTGACATGTGACAGCTGACTGAAGCTCCTGCAGCTGAGACTCATCCTGCCAGGGTGGACTGTACCTCCTCAGACTGTGAGCCAAGATAAGCCACTATTTCTTACGTTGCTACTTTTGTCAGGGGCTTTGCTACAGCAACGAGAAAAGAAACTATATAAAATAGATAGTTCTAGGATAATCCCAAGGTCTGGCTTTGGTGTGTGTTCTTGAGCTACAGTTGTTGGGAGGAGTTAACAGGGTTAAAGTGTTGAGGAAGATGGGAAGAGGTGTCTGTGTGGGGCAAGTCAGGTGACTCTCAAGTGGTAGCTCATGATCTGAATGGCAGCTAGACGGAATGGAAGCTCAGAGAACTCTGGGGGAAGCAGACGCCCTACTTTGTCCCCCAACTCTGAGAGCATGCTTTGTATCTGCTGTCCAACAGGATGGGCAGTAGATTCCATGGCTACTGAGCACCTGAAATGCAGCTTTTGCTGATGTGCTGAGTTTGTCCTACAAAGAGAGGAACCGTCAACTCAGCATCCTTCTGTGAGCAGCCATGGAAGAGAGCTGCCCCGCGCACTGGGCAATTGACTTTTCATGACTGAGCCTCTAATTCTGAAACTACACACATGGAGGGAGCAAGCGTCACACACTCGGGGCTCAGTCCCACAGACCAGACCCCTCCTCAGAGACTATAGACAAGCCATTGGCTGTTTTACTAGTGATTCTGAGTGACCAGGTAAACACTGACAATTCCAAAATACCTGTAAGAGTCTCAGTTTCACTTTCCAAGATGTCTCACAGAAGCAGGGGGCGGGGTCCTCATATATAATGTTTATGGGTTCACTGTAAGGCTAGTAGGAATGGCTTCATAGATGGATCATGAAAGGAGGGGCTAGGAACTGCTAGCCTTTTCTGGGTATTCCACCTTTCAGGTACCCTCCCTCACAGTGCTAGGTCATATAGTCTTCAACATGAAAAGCCTTTTCCTTTGTTTTCATAAAAGTGTCACAGAGGCCATGAACAACAAAATCCTCAGTTTTCTTCCTGCCTGGTTTGAGGATGACAAGAGGAGGCCAAATGGCCAAATCTTCTATGGTCATGGCTGGTTCCCCTGGCAACAGGTCCCCATCCTGAGGCTGGCTATGAGTGTATTGGGTTTTGCCTCATTAAAATGTGAAGCTTCTGTCACTTGGAAATTCCAAGGGATTTGGAATCTGAGTCCTTCTCCCAGTGTTCAGAGAGTTACAAAGGTCTTGGCTGATCCATGTAAAGACTGAGCTCAAAGAAAAACCTCAGAACAAAGATCCTCTGGTGTGTGTGTCTACAAAGGTATCTAAGAGCTCTGTGCTAGGAACCAGCGGAAGAAACCAAATATCTATTCTATATTCTATCCCAATACCGTGGTAACTTCACTGAATTGTAATAAACTTGAATTTAAATAGCCACATGGGATTAACAGCCGGAGTTTTGGCTGGCACAGATCTGGACAGGAGCTAATATTAGACACGTCAGCCCCACTCAGAGGCTGTGGAGATCAGAAGGGACCTTAGAGTTTATCCGACAGAATTCTCTCATTTCACACATAAGAAAACTCAGGCCAGAGCAGAAGGGACTTAAGCAAAAATCACTGCAGCAGAGATGTCAGGCAGCCCTGAGCCCCAAGCTTCTGTGCACGACCTCATGCCCTTTCTGTCTCACAGGAAGCCTCTTGTGCTGATGCAAAAATAGCTGCAATTTGGTTTAATTCTGGTGTGTGGAATCGATGCAGCTGATGGGCAAAGCCCACAGAAGATCAGGTGCTCCCCCTGCTGAGCACAGCATCTTCCCTGCCCATCACCTAAGTAACTATCTTAGTCATATATACATACACACACGCATATATACATATATACATACACACAGCATATATATGCATATATACATTTACACATGCATATATATGTATATATGTATACACACATATATACATATATATACATACACACACATATATACACATATATGTATATATACACATATATGTATACACATGCATATATATATGCATATATACATATATACATATATACATATACACATGCATATGTGCGTATACATGTACATATACATACACACACATATATGTACATATATGTATACACATGCATATATGCATATATACATATATATGTATATACATGTATACACGCATATACGTATATATACCTATATACACACATATATACATATGCATGCATATACGTATATATACCTATATACACACACACATATACATATATAAATGTATTCCAGTTAAACCACAAAAGGTGCTCATTAAGGAAGCCCCAGTATTCTGTGCAACCTCCAACAGCTAGGGGGCAATGTGGTTAGGAACTGTTCACAAATTAGTCCACCAGAGCTCAATGGTGCCTTTTTAAGATAGAAACTGGGCTCCACTCCTGGGCTGCACACTGGGTCCCACCTCCACCCCCACAGGACAGTTCAGAATCTAAATCTCAAGACCGGAGCTCTAAGACCTGTGGTGTGCAGAAAGGCGGAACGTGTCTGGCTTCTGCCTTACATCATGACCCTCAGAAGACAAAAAGAGTCTCAGAAGCAGGAAGGCAATTCAAACTGTGACTAAGACAACACTCTGCAGATGACCAACCAATAAACAAGCTTTCTGCACAGTTTAGGAACCAGGGTCCTCGCAGTCCCATTTGCTAAGAGCTTCCCTCACTTTTACATTTAAGAAAGGCACCTCTATATTGTGGGTCCTTCCACTAACATAACTGGCATTATTTTTAATTAACAGACACATTTATCTTCACCAATGGCTATGTACAGAATTGCTTATGGGGGTCTGAACTGTGTCAGCACTCAGAGTATAAGAAGTTTCTCTCCATTTATGTTATTTTTAATCCAAACTTTCAAATTAACAAATCCAAATAGAGTAGTCATAAGGATAAAAATAAAAATTTCTTAAGAAGTCTCAAAAGCAAGACCAGCAAAAGTGGAGTGAGCAATGGGTCACAGAGTCATCTCAGAACTAAACCTGCTGCTCTGGGAGACATGATCAGGATCCTGCTATCCAGCAAAGGAATGAAATGCCTGGGACCAGGAACGCAGTTCCCTAGCTGGTACTAACTGTGATGGGCTCTGCTCCTGATGAGAAATGACAGAAGACATCAGATATCAGGCCAAGACTTGAAGGGAAGCCAGAAAGAGATGCCTCTGGCAGCTCAGAGAAGAAGCCAGCACCATTCATTCAGCCCAGCATGGTGGACATCCAAGGTAGGAGGGTAAATAGCTAGTTGAGCCATCAGCAGCTGGACAAGGAGAGGTAAGCCAGGAAAGGAGCTGGAACCCAGGTTTGCTGAGAAGTCCAGAGACAGTGGGTTACTTGTTATGAGAAGTCCAATTTGTGTCCAAGCCCTGGCACTGGGAAACCAGGCAGCTGCCCATGCCCTAAGAGAGCACTACTGTAGTTCAGTGAACTGCCTCACATGAGGGTTCGTAGGTCAAGTTACTCCTGCTACACAAGATATAGTAGTTCTGTGTTACTGGTCCCCAACTTAAGGAGTTTCAGGGTAGCTGCTGTAGGGGCTTTCTCTAAGGGGCACGCACCAGCTAGACACCCCAGGTCGAGTTCCTGGGAGGAACACAGAATAGCTCACAAAGTCTATCAGACTGACTTTGGGGGAAAAAAATGAATGCCAGATCATGTCCCTCAGTACTTAAACACCCTTCACCTCCATTGCTTCCTTGATATTTTGTCCTTAGTTGTTTTGAGACAGAATCTCCTGAAATAGGAATATCTGGTTTCGCTGGGAGACTCAGTTATGTCATGTGATGTTTCTCTGGAAGCTGTCTGATATGAGAGGACTGAAGCAGACACAAGAGCGGATAGTTTGCTGAGAACAGACATGTGGTAGTTTTCCTGGAAGCTGCCTGGTAAAATGGCATGCGATGTTTGCTAAGTCAATGCTAAAGAGGACACATGATGTTTGGAAAGAGTATACATATAGCCCAACAGTGGAGAGCACTCTTGCATTGGTTCTCCTTGCAACTCTTTGCTGGTATTCATCAGTCCTCATGGACAATGCTCTGGCATTGGGTTGCCCTTGCTTTCTTCACTGATCTTTGCTTGTCGTGACTTTGTATATAGAAACACAGCTGCTTCTTTCTGCTTCTGTGAACTCTTGCCTGCTGACCCACAGAGCCTCAAAGTTTGCTCTGGACCAAGCCACTGCTACTAAAATTTATCCAAACAGTTTTGAGGAATTTGAGCACTATGGGGACTGAGGAATACATAGATAAATGAGACCTCACTCAATGTCTAGGAGTACATGTGACATGCACAAACACACTGTACACACACACACCTTAAAAGCATGCATTCTACACCTTCCTGAGTATGAAAGTCAAGCAGGTGTCAGATTCCATGAAGGAAGAGCTACAGTGGATAAGTGAGCTCCCTGAATACAGCCCACCATCTTCTTAGCTAAGAGTGCTCTCTGGAAAGGCAGAGCCCCAGAGAGTTCATCCCAGGATTACTTCTTAGTCCTGATGTGCTTTCTCATGCTTGCCATTGTCATATACCTCATTGATTTGGCTTGGTGTGAGTGGACACCAAGAGGCCCTCACTGCCTATAGCCTGGTGTAATTACTTCCTAGGTGACAGCCCACTCTGTTGGGCAAGGTTCCTGCAGATCACCATGAAGAAGATGAATGTTCTTGAGATAATGCTGTTTAGATAAATTAATGATTTTATACAATCCCTGATTTAAGTAATTATAGGAAGTTATCTTGATTTAAATAATTTGGGGAAGTTTGGGTAGTTTATAGAAAGTTAGACTCAAGAATAGAATGTGCTCCTTCCTCATAGACTGGCAAAACTAAGAGAGAGGAGGGGAAAGAGAGAGAGAGAGAGAGAGAGAAAGCAAGCACTCTTTTATGCATTACAAGCAAGTGATTGTAGTAGCAAAAAAATGGGCTTAGGACAAGTTAATGATAAAAAAAAAAAAAGTATTATTCTAGGTTGAGCCTGAGTTCCTTGGCCTGGTGATCTATGAATGTTGTAACAGGTTTTCTGTGTGCACCATGAAACAGAAATGTTATAAATTAAAGGATAAGCAATTCTATTGTGAGTATAAGAACATAGAACAGATGATTAGCCAGTCAAGCTGATCAAGACATCAAGATAAGACATATGACCTGCTCCTTAGTAACTTAAGATTGTTCTCAGCCAAGGATCGGGAGAAACTTGCTACTGTAGACTTTGCCTGATTAAATTTTGCTAATGTATGACAAGAGAATTATTGCTTTGGGATTACAATGAGCTTATGGAGAGAAAGATAGATGAGAATTGTTTCGTTAGGTATAAGTTTCAAAAGGGTAATACATAATAATCCTGTTGTAATTTCCTCATGTAATGATTTTAATCTGTTTTTGAAGAATATGTTTTTGTGATGATTGTGTCTAGAAAATTTGTAACTTGTGGCTACAAAGGTAAAAAAAAAAAAACCAACAACTTTGTCCTAAGGGGTATAAAAGGGGTTAAGATAAAATAAAATGCTGGAGCCTGCTTTTACTTCAACCACTGTGTGTGTGCACATGCACCCCATTGGCTGCTATCTAGACAGGCCCAGGTCAGTACCTCTGAGTGCTGACTTCCATCAGCTGCTTTCAGCACTGACCCCAATCCCCAATGCCATACATCACCACCTGCCTCAGTTTACCATGTAGTATCAAAGCTGGCCTTTGACACCTAAGCATTTACTCTGACCCTCATGGGGCTCTACCTAGCCCAACATGGCTTCAGGAGCAGAACAGCGGGCAGAAGAATTCTGGGGTCAGAAAGTTTCATAATCAGTGCCTGCAGGGGTCTGGAGAAAGGCTGCAGGAAGGAAATAGAACTAGGCAGGCTGAAGTGGGACAGGATAGGGACACTTATACCCAGTGGTTTGCATACTTCCTCCTGAGTGTCCTCAGTGAGATGCAGAACTGACCTCCTCAAAATGCCACAATCAGGAAGTGTTAGAGTTCCCTATATAAAATGGAGTGGTTTTTGTATCTGTCCCTTTTGCCTGACCCACAAGGTCACAAAGGCACAGATACCAGGCTCAGCTAGAAAGACTGTTTTAATAAGACCATGCTTTATACCATCATTCAAAAAATTTACTAACACTAAAAAAGGTGTTACATTTACAAAGTGAAAAGGAAATTAAATCTTCAGTAGCTGAGCAAGTGTTTCTGTTGGAACTGGCATCTCCACGTGTATTTAGAAATACATATTCAATGGCTTTCATTCTGTGTTTTGAAACATACATGCAATGCCTTTCACTTCCATGTGTGTTCAGAAACACACATGCAATGCCTTTCACTTCCATGTGTGTTCAGAAACATACATGCAATGCCTTTCACCTCCATGTGTATTTAGAAACATGTATGCAATACCTTTCACCCTCCATGTGTGTTTAGAAACATGTATGCAATGCCTTTCACATCCATGTGTATTTAGAAACATGTATGCAATGCCTTTCACCCTCCATGTGTGTTTAGAAACATACATGCAAGGGCTTTCTCAGTAGACTCAAGAATTCATACATGCTTTGCTGTTTCTAAGATGTTAGACTAAATACAGACCATAATTTTCCTCCCAGCACCATCATTATCCCAAAAATGGACCTCTGCCTTTTTGTAAAACCTTCCTCCAATTTTCCAGCTGGTAAACCAAAGGAGTTTCAAAGGACCTCTGAATATGGGCAAGGCACAGCTCACTGGTGACTCTTTCCTTCTTCTTGAGAAACCCTTTACCTTGAATGAATCCTTCACTTAACCACCTGACTTTTTAATATGCAAGGGAGATTCTTCAGGGACTTTGGACATCACACAATCGCAGACAAATTTGCAATAATGGTGAGCAGACATCTTCATCAACTCCATGAACACTACAATGACCTGCAGTAGTTATTATAACTGATACTACCTAACTTAAAAGGGGTGGAAGGTACAATGGCAAATTCCTGTAATCCTGGATACTCAGGAGACTGAGGCAAGAGGAGAGGATACTTGAGCCCAGGTCTCAAGTCAGTCTGGGCAAAGTAGCAAGACCCATGTTTGTGGAGTCACTTTGTGGCTCTCATGACACAGTAAGCCTCAGATATCACTGAGACTCACAGTTCAAGCCCCAGTTTGTTTTTGAACCCAACTCTTAAGCTGAAAAACTAGAAGCATGAACCAATCAGTCATAAGGTATCAGCAAGAAAGGCAGGGCTGCTAGATTGCTTAACTAAAATGCTAATGACAGTCTCAATCCTTTCAGCAATTTGAGATACCACATACCCAGTAAAAAGGCTGGAGTAAAAAAAGATAGAATGAGAAGTTAACAGCCATCTGGTCTACCTTCCCTTCATCAGAACAAATCATGTTTTGGAAAGGTGAGGTGTGTTTTCATGTAAGAACTTTCACTTGTACAGAATCGAATTTGCACTATATTAAATACCACACTACAAATGGAATTTGTCCATGTATGAGATGGAACTTTCCAGTTTTGTTAGTTGCTATAATAAATATTCTGACATAAATAACACAGGAGAGGAGGGGGCTTATTTGACATGCAACTCCTGGTCAGAGTCCTTCACTCAAGGGAAGTCAAAGCACAAACTCAAGCAGTTAGACATACCATACTCAGCCAAGAGAAGAGAGAGAATAAAGCCACCCTTGCTTGATTACTCGTCTAGCTGTTTCTTGTCTCATATAGTTCAGAAACTATTGCCTAGGAAATAGTGCCACCCGCAATGGACTGATCTTCCTACATTAATTAACAATTAAGTCAATCTCCTCTAGACATGCCCACAAGCCTACCTGATCTAGAGAGTTCCTCAATGGAGGCTATTCTCTCAGGTGATTCTAGATTGTGGCAAGTTGACAAGAAAAAACACTACAGAAATTTATTTTCTAAGTGTCATATCAACTCCACAAACCTTCTCAAAAGCTTTAGCGTCACCCTGGAAGCTCACAGCCTCTCCCATTCACCTCAGAGTCACCCAAGGCAGCATTCATACTTTGTACCCTTGTTAATCCTAACAAGATGTCAAGGTATCCTCTTTCTGACCAAAATAATACTTGTATATGCCAACATGGTGTTTCAAATAAATGTGGAAATTTTAGTAAAAACTATTTTACTATCAAGGGGAAAAATGATATCCATTTGAAATACACATTGGAAATGGATTAAAACATTAAATATACACAATATTTAAAAATAGGAAGAGAATTTAATGGTTTTAAATATATAAAAATGTAAACAATTTTAAAAATCAGAAAAAACTAAAATTGATTTTTTTTAAATACAAATCTTTTCTACTTTCTTGCCAAAGCTAGACTAAGCTAAATTTAAACATGATAGCCTATTGTCCATAATGAGACAAAGAAAGACATTCTATTCTACAATCTTTTATTGCCAGGTTGGTCATTTTCCTTTTTTCTTTTGTAGTGGCACATTTAGAATTCCAGCCAGTGTCTTCTGAGGTTCTCTGGTGGGTGTCTGTTCTGACTCCTGAAAGTCTTTCCTCTGATTTGTGTAAGATAAAGGAGGAAGACGGAGATCACCACCACCCTGCAGTCATCATAAAACACGAAGAGGAAAATGCTCACACTTCCACGTCACTGCCCTTCCCGCCTGAGCACTGTGCCACACTAGCGCCAACAAGGAAGCTCATTCTTCAGCTTTGGGATCACAGAACGAGCTCTGGGGACGCTTACATCATTCCTGAGAAGACAACATTGCCGCCATCCACGTCAAAGCCACGGCTGATTAATCTCAGGCAGGCTCACCAGGCTGACAACCCAGAGACGCTTCAGGAGCTTGCTGGAACCAGCAAACAGTTCTTGGAACAAAAACGAACCAAATGGTGCCAATCCCTTTTACACATCTTCCTTTACAAGCAAGAATGTTATTTTCCCTTGAAAAGACTCCTTAAGTGCGCTCGCTCTCTCTCTCTCTCTCTCTCTCTCTCTCTCTCTCTCTCTCTCTCTCTCTCTCTCCCCCCCCCCCATAAATATATGGGAAAATGGCACTCCCTCTAGCTTGCCCCAGGGTCACTGACCACTGCTCTTGCAGCAGGGCCACTATGTGATGGCATTGCAGCTTTCTCAGCATCTGAAGGGGGATTGGGATCTTCTGCTGGCTAAACAGTAGAAGCCACTTAGCCCACCCTCTGCACCAGCCGCCCTTTCCTTCCTCCTCAGAACTTAAGAGGCATCACTGCTGTTCCCTCTGCAGCCAGCCTGGCTTTAGCATCATCGTTGGGCCACTCAACTGATTCTTACCACTGCATCCAACCTTAAACACACTTGGTCTCCTGTGCTTGACCTCCCAAGCTTAGAACATGAAAGCTAGAAAGCCAGTACCAGCCCGTCTGGACCCAGAACTCAGTGGAAGACCACTCTGCTCCAAGCAACCAGTTACATCTCTCTCCCCACCCCCAACACTCCTGAGCTGAGAGGGGAAGACTCTGGGGTCTTAATTTGTTTGCTTGGGGGGATACCAGCATGTGATGGAGGATGAAAACAGGTGCTCACAGAAACTGGGGTGCTGGCAAGTAGAGATGTCACTCAATCCCCAACCATAAGCAATTTATATGATTTGCTCTGGCTGCCCTTGAGTAAAGGGGATGTAAATCCCAGGATTCACGGGACAGAGGGAAACCTTCCTCCCCAAGCTTTGTTTCACACACTAACCAGAATTATCAGCTATAGCCATTCTACAAGGCCTTGAACCATGGATCCGGCCCCAGCTACAGCAGACCCATGCTTCTGTCTCCTCCACTGCCCACATGCCTGGAGTCTGGATAAGGACATGGGAGTGAAACCTCAAAGGCCAACCATTCTCAGTCAAACCACAAGCAGACAAGTGTGGGAAACCCACAGTCAAAAGTTGGACCCATTTGTTTTTAAATAACAGCATTCAGATGCACCCTTGTAGGAGGCAAATGTCAAGCAGAAGCAGAGTCTCCCAGTCTAACGTACCTCCTCTCCTTTCATTCGCCCCCTCCATAAATGCCTGTGGAAGGTTCATTCCACACAAGTTTCTCAACCCAAATAATAGTAAATGATTAGGGGATTGGCCCCTTCCCTGAAGAAAGTTACCAGAAAAAAATAAGGACCCAACTTGGGTCTACCATAGACATTGTGGGAATGGTTCCATGAAATTGTAAAGTGTCAAAACATCATGTCTATACTCCAAACTAGGCTGCAGGTATAGATCAGTAGTAGGTGTCACCTAGCAAGTCCCCAGGTTCCACATCTAGCACTGGAGGCAGGGGTGGGAGGATTCTATTCTATGACCTTGGGTCCACAGGAGGTGAAGGGTTGCTGTTCTTGGGCATTTTCCCAGGCAGTCTTTTCTAATCTGCTTACATGTGGAACTCTTACACCCCCCTCTGCTGTGTCCTTGGTTCTTTGTTCTTCCTGCTGTGCTGTTCTGGCCCTTGCTGTATCAAGAGTTCACACACTATCGTCTTGTGGTCTTATGTTTTCCATCTCAAAGAAAACCCAAGGCATTCCAAGGTGCTAGAGAAGGCTTGAGAAGAAGGCAAGGAAGGCTTGACCCCCCACAGGGGGTCACAGGAACATTGCACAGGTGACATTTTCCTTCAGTATCTTACCAGTGGGGAAGGGTCATGCCTTGGGGCAAGGTAAAAAGGCCACAGGACATGCACAGAAGCCAAAGTGACTAGAGTTTAACAAACTTTCAGAATCAATAAACATGAGCCGATATTTACAGACAGGAAAACCCAGGGATGGCTGCTTCCTTCACAGTCTTTCATTTACAGCAATTCCTCAGCGACCATTATTCCCTCCAAATTTTGACAGGCATCTCAATAATTTTTTAACATTATTAAAAGAATGATGATCACCAACCATCTGAAACTCTAAATCCAGGAGATCCAATGCCCTCTTCTGGTCTCTCTAGGCACTAGGCACATACATGGTTTACATACATACAGGCATGCAGGCAAAATACACATTTAAGATAAAATAAAATCTTTTAAAAATACAACTTTCCTATGTTTTCCAAATGTTTCATAATGATCATCAGTCATTGTGGTAAAGCTCACCAATAAACTAGGTTATAAACGCATGTCTATAATCTCAATTATGCAGTGGGTCATGTTTCTATGACTGTAAAATAAGTTTCCAATGGGAGAGAACTGGCCAAATGGACTATTGGATGTTTGATGTCAGCCAATAAAACTCACTTTTCTCACCTGCTACTTATCTTTCTAGTAGCTTTATTGTTGGAAAAAAGATCTTAGTAAATGTGGATCATTTTGGTTGTCTACCCTGAAGAAGATTCACCAGATCCCTTGAACATGTCTATAGAGCAGTTTCTTGATTGCTGCTTGCTATAGAAGTGCTTAGCCTACTATGGGCAGTACCATCCCCTTGACAGGTTAGCCTGGGCCATATTAGAAATGACTAAGTAAACTGTTTTCCTCTGTGCTCTTTGCTTCGACTCCTGACTCCAGGTTCCTGCCTTCACTTCCTTTGATGGTGGAACTGCAAACTTAAGTAAACCCTTTCCTCACCAAGTTGCTTTTGGATGGTGTTTTATCAAAGCAGTATAAAGCAAATTAGGACAACTTACATCTGTCACTCCTGATAAGCAGATTTGAGTCGTCATTCTTGTGGGATTGGGTGGACACACACATAAAGTCAACAATGATTTCCTAGCAAGTAATTCCACTGCCATCACTGTCTGCGGTGTTCTCTTTGCATTCTTCAGTAATAGTTTTGCTATTTGGTCAAAACTAAAATCACAGGGCACTGACTTACCTGATTAAGAAATTGTGTAGTCCAACATCAAAGTACCTGTTTAAAAGAGACAAAACAAGCCTGTGAATAAAACATGTACAGCAACGGTGGCCTTCGTGACTATATTACAAGCACTTTAAACAGAGTTACCCCTGTGTATTGAGGTGCAGGCCTGAGGCAACAGCAGCAGCAGAGGCCACGCCTCCTACATCCTATTCCGAAGCTCTGAGGACCAAGCCCAGAAAGTTTTCTTAGGCCGAGTGTTTCTAATGCAGAACCACTGTCTCTGGGCACAGAGGCTCCGGTAAACCTAAGCTCTTCTAGAGACAAAGACAACGTGGTTGGTGCCATGTGCTCTTTACATCACAGTAGGAAGACCCTAGATAAAAGTTGCCCCCAATGTTTATCTACACAAACCAAATGAAATGCTTTTGAAAGCCCAGAGCTACACAATGAAGAGAGGAAGGGTGAGGAAGCTGCCTTCTGAGCCCCTCCCTGGTGTGGTTCCTGCCAGTTTCCACCTGGAAGCACCCTGTCTCCCACAATTTGTCTGCTCTGAGCAAAGACTATATGATACTGTTGGGATTCTGTAAACCCCATCCCTCAGTTACCTAGCAACAGCCAGGTATACCCCACCCCTCAGTTACCTGGCAACAGCCAAATATGCTCCACCCCAGTGACCTGACACTATAAAAGGGGCTGCTTGCCCCCTCCTCTCTCTTGCTGTCCCACCCTTGCCCCTCCTCTTCCCCTTCCCTCCCCCCCATGTGCTCATGGCCAGCCTCTACCCCTCTACTTCTTTATTCCTCTCTTCTCTCTCTCTCTCTCTCTCTCTCTCTCTCTCTCTCTCTCTCTCTCTCTCTCTCCCTCTCTCTCTGCCTTTACTACCCTTTTAACTCCCCCATGACCTGAATAAACTCTATTCTGTACCATATTGTCATGTGGGTGGTCCCTCAGGGGGAAGGGATTCCCAATATGGGCCCCCCAGAAGCATCTCCCTTGCCCCCAGGCCTCACTGCACCTCCATGGGCCATATCCCCCACCCCCGTTGCTCTCTTCATTCATTCCCTAACATTGGTTCCAAAACCCAGGACGTCATCTTTTAACAACATTGGTGCCCCGTGTGAGATAGATCTCCTCATGACCGTATATCCTTTCAGTTATCTCCCCTGCTACAGCCTCACACAGGCCGCCTCTGTGAGCTCTGGACAAAGCCTTTCCCACACCACTTCACTGCTAAGTCCACAAGAACTTCACTGATTCATCGTCTTTAATTGTCAGGCCTCTTGACTGAGGCACTGGACTAGCCCATGCCTTGTCCTTCCTTCTGCCATAAATACACTGGGTGTCTGTGCTGGTCAAAATGGAGAATCTCTGCTCCTTACCCCATAGGATGTCTGAGGGCACTGGCAATTAGACTGGCCTCCTGGCCTGTCAGTCTGCCTAAGTGATTTCTATGCCTCCAGGCAATGGACACAGGACAACTCCAGCAAGGGATATGACTGTTTAGGGTTAACTGTTAGTAGATCCTGCACTGTCTCTGCCTACTCATGCAACCAGCAATCCTGCCACCTCTGGCCACCTGACAAATAGCCAGAGATTACTGACACTGTAACTGGGTCTCTTGTGGGCAGTACCATCCCGTCAAGTCGGCCTGTCTTCCACCCACAAGGTTCTTTTATGTTTGCAGACTGCAGACTCTGGGTAAGTAAGAAGAAAGGAAGTCTAGATGGCACCAATCGCCAGATCATTCCTTGGAACAATTACAAGATTCAGGAAGACTGCGATTTAAGAAATATAATCTCCACTTACCCGTAAGATATGTGCACAGTCCACATGTGACCAAGAATACCTATAATATGGCCCAGCACACAACTGTGATCTCACTTAAGATATCATAAGGGGTTTGTGTTTGACCTGTGGTTCCTGAGATTGACCTTTGCAAATGACAACCTTGTCCTGTCACAAAATCAAAGACTGGAAGTGTGTGGAGGGGAGACCGGTCTGAAGGGGAGCTGAGTCCTTTCATTTGGTTTGAAATGGACACTGGGTTCTTCCTACAGTTATATTGAAAGTAAATCTCACATAAGCAAATTTCCACACCACGGGGGGCTGGAAGGATGGCTCAACAGTTGTGAGCACTGACTTTTTACAGAGGACCCACAAGATGGCTCACAACAGTTTGTAACTCCGGTTCCAGGGAGTCTGCCGCCCTTCTCTGGTTTCCACAGGCATCGGGTACGCATGTGACGCAAAGACACATTCAGGGGAAACACCTGTCACACACAAAAATCTTAAATGCTTTTTAAAGCTTAAATACCCACACCACAAACAGTGAGAGTGAGTTTAAAACACCTGCAGAGAAAAGCCCCAGTTTTACAACCAGAGGCACAGATAGAGTCAGCATCTCTGGAGCCCCCTAAAGGATCCTACAAGCTAAAGAAGTTCCTACAACCCTCTAAACAGCACTACTAGCTGGAGATAGATGAACTAACTCTTCAAACCTGTGAGCCTAGGGTGGGGCATTTCACACTTAAACCCCAACACTGAGTACCTAGAGCAAGGCAGTACCACAGTCACTGCTCGGCTGTGCTGAGACAGGCACAGTTTACAGCTGAAGAACTAGAGTTGAGAGAGGCTGAGTGATCTTCCCTGAGACATGGCCAGGAGGAACCACAGCTCAGAGGCAGACTGAGCCTGAACTCGAGATCTCCAAACTCTTACCAAGCAGGCCCTGAAGATGCCTTCTCTCACTGCTTCTTAAATAGCAACTAAAATAAAATGTGATCATAGCCTAGTCCACCCTCCCTCACCTCTACTTGAGCCAGACTTCTGCCTCTCAACGCAGCTGTACTGCTCCAGACTGCTGTAGTTCCTCTGAGCACACACAGGTGCCCCAAGCAGCCCCCAAAGCCACACAGTCTCACTGTTTCCCATTGTTCCTAATGGAAAGGGCTATTCATTTCACAAACCAACCCCTCCCCATCTCCACCTGACTTTGGCTTCTCTCTACACAGCTGCCCTGCTCCAGGCATCTTCAGTTCCTCTAAGCACACATGCTTTGCAGGTGCCAGCAGACCCGGGGGCTTGCATCTGGCAGGATCTGGAAAGCCATGTGACCTGCTATACTGCAGCTCCCAGGGTGAGGATGGAATGACCCTATTTATAGGCAATTAGGGGAATTAATATAATATAAAAACATGGCTTAGCACAGCACCTGGTACATACAAGTTCTTGGGTTTTCACGACTCCATTTCCAGAGGACTCAGGAGAAGCATGCTCTACACAAAGGCCTAAGATGCCTCACAGTGCAACTCAGAGAGGGCACACTGACTCCTGGGCCCAAGCAGGGCAGCAGGCAAGCTGCTGGGAATGGAACTGGCCGGGGAGGCATCAGTACCTGGACAGACATGGGCAGCAGAATCAGGGGAGCCCAACAGGAAACAAGAGAAGGTCTGGAACACAGGAATACCTGCCCTGACTGGTTCTGGTGGGCCACTCACACACTGCTTCATTCTACTGAAGTGTCTCTCTGTATTGATAATCATCAGATCAATGAATATTGTGTCCATGCCTTCTACGTGCCATGTGTTGAGGCATAACAAGGTCCCCAACTGTCATTCTGGCTGGAGGAGGTAAACAATTGTGCCAACAAAAATCTACTGAGGACAAAATACAAACAAGGTATCTCCAGTGTGTCCCTACAGCTGTGGCCTTTCAGTGGAGGGGACGAAGTCAGAAAGGGACAGACATTGGGGGACTCGGAGAGAAAAGTTCCAGTTAGGAGAGTAACCCCGGGCTGGGATGGTCAGCATGGCTGGAGCTGGTGGTGAGGGAGATGAGACACAGAGAGGCTGAAGAGAGGAGTGGGCTCCAGATCTTAAGGGGCGAAGCAGTAGAGGGCTTTCAATGACCACGCTCGTTTGCATTTCATGCTCTGGGAAGACGAGAGAGTGCTATGCTTCGATACATCAATTAAAGAGATCACAATGGTTATCAGGAAAGATTGGTGGATGATGGGAGGAATCAAAGCATCTTTCCAGCACATTCTAAACATTTTAGATTTTGGAACACTTAAGGGTTTTTACACTCAACTTGACTGATTGAGGGACACTCAGTCAACAAAATCTGTTCAACTATTCTGAAATGCCTCCTCCCCTCCAAAACCCCTCACATCTTAAAAAAAATTATGATGCATGTGTGTGTGTGTGTGCGCGCGAGCGAGTGCCCATCTGTTGACAGGAGAGTGTGCATGCCATGGCATGTGTGTAGAGAGCAGAGGAAAACTTTCAGTAGTCAGTTCTCTCCTTCCATCATGTGGGTTCCAGGGACTGAGCTCATGTCATCAGGCTTGGCAGCAAGCGCCTTTTCCCACTGAGCCATCTCGTCAGCCCAAACTCTCTCAAATCTGAAACCCTTCTGGTCCTGGGTGTTTCAGGGAAGAGATGCTCACGCACATATACTGTGATCTGTCTCAGCATTTTCAACTGCACTTGTCATGAGGAAAACTCAGTTTTACTGCATTCCACAGAAACAGAGAAATCAGGATTTTAAACACCTTGCTCCATAAACTTTGCTCTTCGAGGTATAAATTTATGCCTGGAAATAAAGATCCTAATTTCTCCCATAACAAATGCTTATTTAGCATTTACTATAGTCAGACACCTCCAAGGACCAGGCCTATGGCACTGACTATGGGTGCTGACGGTTTAGTGGCAACTGATACGGCAAACCCAGCATTCTGGGGGCGCCTCCTTGCAGGCTGGGACCCCAGTGACTCCAGCAGCCTGCTGAGGACAGTGGCTCCTCCAGTCCTCACTGTCCCAGCAGCTGGAGAACAATGCCTTTGACTGCCTTCAAGACCAACAAAACAAAGGAGCCATGGCTGCCGGGCTTGTAAATTGACTTACTTCCTGGTCAGCAACATCCACAGACCACGGAATGACTCCATTTTGAAAGTCCCAACCCCCTAAGTTGAAAGTCAGTGGCCCAAGCTTTGCCTTGGCCTTGAGGTTGCTCCTGCCCCTTTCAACTGTGTTCAACTGTGTGGGCTGAGACGTTCTGCTTGGGATCCATTAGTACTTGAAAGGTAATTTGTTCTTTTTCAGTCACACTTACTCTAGAAAAAGGATTTTCGGGGAAGACAGATTGGCTTTGCACAGCAGGGGATATCAAATTATATTAACAATCATGTTGTAATTACTCTACAAGATTCCTTGAAGTAGAGCATATCTTTATGAATATAATAATCCCTATTCAAAAAATATAAAAGTTTAATGATACCATTTATCCACAGGTAAAAATTCCCATAAGCTTATTCATCACTGAAGCTACAAACCCAAGCCACACAAAAACAGCAAGTACAGCTCTTGTGTGGTATTTTCTATCTTGGATCCAGCCTCACAGTCATGTGTAAGAAGTGGCCACTGGCCCCAGAAAGCTCTGAATACCCAAGAACTCACAGATCATATGAAGCTCAAAAAAAAGAAAGGCCAAAAAGTAGAAGCCTCAGTCCTTCTTAGAAAACAACAACAAGTGTATAGCACCCACTCAAAGTGGGGGTACACCTAGACCTTAAATCATTAATAACTCAAGAGATAAAAAGATAGCCTTGTAGCAATTTTTGGTATTTAAAAATCATTATGTTTAATCTATACACACCAAGAAAACTTTGACTATTTCCATGTTACATTTTGTTTTACATGTACTTTATGCTTATGGTAACTAGTAAGATTTCAATGAAATCTATTCATATAGTTTTATGTCAAAATGCTTTTAAAAATCTGTACATGTATCTCTTTTTTTAAAAAGTTGTAAGAAAGAAAAAAGAAAAGACAAAAAAAAAGAAGAAAAAGGAAAAGAAATGGCCACAGATTTCAAGTAAGAGCCAGCCAGCGTTCACGCCAGCACCCCAGACCAGCACCCCAGACCAGCTTACACTGTACACACTGCTGTTTATCACCAAAGGATATCACACATACAGGGTCACCCTGAATGCCAAGTACCTTAGAGAAAGATCAGTGAACGTGCTTAAGATGACTCAACTAGAATGGAGAGGGGGATGGGAAGGAAACCGTCTGAACTAGCGTCACGAGCCACAGACTAGTTACATGTGGACAGTATGTCAGAAACTGCTCCTTTGGATGGATGTTAATAGAATTATGGCTATACCAGGCTCCTTGAAAGACTCAGTGTTGGAGTTGTTTTCTGTAGGGGACTAACCCTCAGTTTAACATTCTAGCTCAGACCTTTCTCCCATGCCCCAGATCTATATAGGACTGGTTCGACTTGGATATTGGCTAGGCCATGGAACTGGTTATCTGGGTGAAGCACTGGCTTGGAGATTGTGGCAAAGGTATTTTAAAACCACAGCTAGCATTCGGGGCAATGGACTTTGAGTTAAAAAACAAACACTGTGAGGCAAACCCCAATCAAGCAGTTGGAGGCCTTAACAGCACAGACAGAGGATACAAAGAAGTTCTCTCTCCAAAGCTGTACTGAGACTCAAAATTACATTGGCTCTTCCCTACCCTAGATCTTGAGCATACTTTCCAGATTTCACACAGACCAGGTCTTCTAAAAATGGACATACACACACACACACACACACACACAGAGAGAGAGAGAGAGAGAGAGAGAGAGAGGATAATTTTTATAAATTTTAAGTACCAGGATCACCGCCCCCAGAATTTGGCTTGAAACATAGGAAATACTGCTTCTCCCAACACAGGTCTGTGAGGATTCAGTCTGAGCACTATTATAGCATTTAATGGTTCATAAAGAAACCATTGTCCTCCTCTTAGTCAAGGAGTGTGTGTGCACGTACGCGCGCGCGTGCACGCACACACACACACACACACACACACACAAACACACACACACACACACACACACACACAATTCATGCTTCTCCTTGAAGGGTTCAAGGCACGGCTGCATAATGAGGTTCTTATACCTTTGTCGCTTTCTGTTTATTACATAGAACTTCGTTCCTGTGCCTCTTGCTATTTTTGTCTTTTATTTTTTAAAAAATGAAATTGAAAATGAAGTGTTTTTTTTTTTAAATTGAAAGTAAAAATCTTTGTTGGGGAACACTTCTTAGTAATGGAAATTCTTCAGTCTTTTCCCATACTGAGTTTACACTTGACAGAAATTAAGATGTGGCACCCGGGTTAAATGCCACTGACCTCAATTTAAAGTTCCAGTGCAGCACCACTGGCAGGCCAGAGGGCCTCTGATGGGACACCCGCGAAACCATTATTTGTGAGTAATAGTCTCATTATGGAGTTTCGCCTGAGGACACGTGGGGATTTTAAGCACAGGAAGGGTCCTGAGGGGGTTGATTCGGCCAGAAAGCCATTTCTGTGAGCACAGTGGTTCCTGGGTTGGTTCTGTGTTTCTGCACAGCTCACCCCTCGGGAATCCTCTAGGAGCCAAGCCTAGGAAAGGCAACTGCAAATGGAGGTGTCCAAGGGAGTCAGCAGACCCGTCCCTTCTCATACAGTGCTGTGTTCACTGTTTCCAACAGATCAGCTGCTGGAGGCCAAAGCTTCCCCTGAGACGCTCAGAAATAGCTTTTCTTTCTTTAGAGCTTGTAAATGTCCGATTTCGTCCCAGATTTAACAAGCTTCCCTCCCTCTCCCCCTCCCTCTCTCCTGTCTTCTAAGCCAGTGGTTTTCAGTCTATGGGCTGAGACTCCTTTGGGGTCCCATGTCACATATATATCTTACACAACAGATATTTACATTACAATTCATAACAGTAGCAAAATTACAGTCCTAAAGTAGCTACTGTATCATTTTATAGTTCGAGTCTCCACCACATGAGAAGCTGTACTATTAACGCATTAGGAGCCTCTGCTCCAGGCCATCCCTGGGTCCTTGTTCCATTCAGGTCATATGTCCCATGAAAAGCTTCAGTGTAAGCACATGGAACCGAGCCCTGGTTGGCCCCGGTTAACCCTGGTTAGCCACTGGAGAACAAGGCTCAGATGTCAAGTCTCGTCCTTCTCCAAGACACACAGACCTTGTGGGTCAGATCTCAGATCTGCCACGGACTCCTTAGAGTTAACCTATTTCTAAAACAAACTTGCAGTCAGCTGAGCTTCCCTCAGGCCCCAGAGAAGATGCAACCATCCTGTCAGGAGAGAAGATTGCCCAAGGAGACACTAACATCCCTCCTTTCGACCATCATGCTATTGAGACAATTATCTCTGAGAAACTGCTATGAAGCAGAATGTCCTAGGAGTTGTCACCTTGCAGGGAAGACTAGAGCTGAGATAACTGACCAATAATAGATGGGGCCATATCTTGACTAGACTGAGTTATCCACACCTTTACCCTCAGTATACCATCAAGACTCCCTCAAGATGGACGTGTGGGGCGGGGACATCACTGAACTTTTTGTCTTTCTTCCCCATGTGGTCACGTGGAATGAATCTCCTCTCTCTCTGCTTTTTACTATTGCCCGTCTCTTTAACTGGTCTATCAAGGATGGGTGGCTGAGCCTAGTTTGCTGGGGCTGCTGAGGTCCAGCAACATAAGCATCGTTAAGAACCTCCCTAAGACAAACCCACTCAGATGATCTCACAGTGACTTGTAGCCTTCTCACGAGCACTAGAGCACTGGGGATGTGACCTGCGGCAGCAGTCAATGCCCTCCTGTGACACGCTGGGTTCACGAAGGGTGCATGGCCACAGCTTTACCAGCTCCAAACGGGCAGCACAAACAGTGTTACCAGGACAACACTCAATGCCAACTGCTACAAAGGAGGAAGGAAAGGACACTGCAGAAGAACCTGGTCAAGAAAAACTGACTAACTTCTTGGGGCGGGGAGGCTACAAGGAAACCGAATGATGGGGTCATTGTCAACACAAGGGAAAGCAAGATCTTCCAACTGGATCTGTTTCTCTCTCATGAGAGCATTTTTTCGTATTTATTCAACTTCTGTGTATTCAGTCACACAAATACACCTTATTTTTCTGTGAATAAAAAACAAACAAACAAAAACAACCTCCAAGAAGGAGTCTGTGTCTGCCAAGACTGATAGACCCCATTGGAATTCCACTTCTGGACAGACACTGGAATTTTTTAGATTTTGAGGCTAATTACGTTTTCTTGAGCTAGTTCTGGGGCAGTCATTCCCTGCCCTCTCTGTATCTGAACTAACACCTCATGGTAGTAAGTAAAAACCTCTTAGAAGCTATTAACTTAGAACTAACATCTTGCGATAATAAATAAAATCCTCTTAGAAGCTATTAACTTAGCAGAATACCAGCTTCCACCAATCCAAGAGCTAAGAACGTCATCAAGATAGCATCTTGGGCTACAAAATAGCTCCCCCGTCTTCATGTAACCACCTGGCATACCCACTAATGCATTTTAAATTGCTTCAATTTATGAGTTTCTTTGTCCTTCAAAACTATTTTTAAAAAATCTTCATGGAAATGCTTCTCTGTTGGAATGTCGAATTGGGGGGTAACCTAACCTAAATCTGTGTTCCAGGGTCATGGTCATTCAAAATGGCGTCAGAATAAACTAACCCCCTTTAGAATGGCAGCTATGATGGAGTTCAACTGCCAGGGTCAGAATGACTCGCCCCCTCCTGCTCCAGAGGAGACCAGCTTCGCTCTTGACATTTGCTCTGATATTTTTCTCTTCCACTCCCATCTCTTCAGCAGAGCCAATCCCACCAGCTCCCCACACAAACATCAACCAACAACAAAACCAGAGCATCACATCTTAAAACTATAACTCACAACCTTTAAAGTCATACCAGAAACAGGTAACAATGGCCACTAGCCAATTAGGCTGAATCATCAATGGAGAGAAGGAAATCCTATTGGCTGGCATTTCTTAGCCAACTGAACTTGAGAACCTTTCAGCCAAGTGTAGTTTTTGTCATTCACATTTGAGTATAGAAGCTACATTTTCCTCCTTAAGCCGTATTTGAGAAGGAGGTTCCTCCAGGCTTCTAAGTTGGCTTTGTCACTAAGTCTCTGACCAGTTTACCCAAATTCATTTCATTCATTATTCATTTAATCAACAATCAGTGACTCCTCCTGGGCGTGGGGCATTGGTTTGGCTCTTGTCACACACCAGTAAATAAAACAGACACGCAAACAGACACACATTCCCATTCTCAGTCCATTGTAACAAAGACAGACAGACAAGAAGGGGAGAGGAGGGCCTGAGGGGAGGCAAGTGTTACTCAGCGTGAGGATTACTGGAGAGACTGTCTCCACAGACTTAGGCCTGGCAAAACTTTAATGCCTATGGGAGAGCTTGGGATGTTGTTCACCCAAATATTCTAATTTCTTTTGAGCTATCTTTAGTGCCCCCCCCAAAATTCCTTGCCCACCTCTTTGTCAGACCTACCATCCTGATAAACATAGAAATATTTCATTGTCTGCCAATGGAATGGCTAAGAGTGCTATTGGATAACATCTGGGGACCTGCCTGGCTGTGCCCCTGCTCCTCTCTGATGCACTCACTCTACAATTGCCTTCACTTCTTTCCTTCTGGTACTGCAAAACTTCATGAAACTGCTTCCATGTAGGAATGTGGGACCTGAGGTGACCTAGCTGACTTCTTCAGCCTTCGTCACTAATATCTGGCCTCAGAATAATCTACCCCCTCATTCCCTTTGATGTGAAGCAATGGTGTTTGCACTGACAACCGATACCGTCAGGGAAGGGGTGTGAGGTGAGGACACAGGGACAACTGCTAGTGCAGCCTCAGCCAAGCCTCACCCAGTGTGAGAGTGAATCAGAATCTGTGCTTGGGCACGTGAGAAGAGAAACACCAGCCAGGAGGAGCCAGGGCACTCTCATGGTGTCCCCTCTGTATTAGCACTCCTCCTGACCTGAAACTTCAAGGGAAAAGGAGGAAAACTGCCAAACTTGCAGCCTTCTGATTCTTTAGCTGGTCATCTTGAAGAGACACAGAACAGGTGAACAAGGGAAAATTAACTGTATATCTATGTATACGTATATAAACATCTCATAGCATCTCACAAGACTCAACGGTAAGCCGTAGAAAGGTGCTGGGGTACTTGGGTCAGGAGGTAAATCAAAGGAAGGGAAGAAAATGTATGTTGAGTGCTAAAGACCAGCTAAGAAGATGGGAGCCTTCGGATGACTGAACGCCCTGGAGTTACTCATGAAAACGTTTTTGGTTTTTTGTAAATGAAAACTTCCTGTAGAAATTTATATCTTATTATAATCAGTCATGGAGAAAGATGTATTTCATGGGGTATCTGGCAATCAATTCCTTTTGGATCAAAATAATGAATATGGCAAAGTGGGTGAGCTCTGAGCACTTTCTCCAATGTCCCCTACATTGTTCCTTCTCCACCTCTCCATCCCTCTCAGGGTGACACCACACGCTGATACATGCAAGTACTTCCTGGTTGTTAGAGAAAATACAGACGGTGTTCAGCCCCCCTTCAGAACACCTCTGATCTTTGTCCCTCAACGGAGACACTCTGAAAGTCATTTTCTGAAATCTAGGAAGGAAACCAAATATGTCCTTGTGGGTCTACAGGAGACCACGGTATCCTCCTCCTTTGGGGGAAGAACTCTTTTTCTACTTTTCCTTACGATGGTTCTGGAACAGCTTTTCCAAGCCACGCCCTTCCATTCTGAAAGCCCTGGGTGGGCGTGCACTCACCTTGGTCCTACTGCTTTGATAGAGGTAACTTGCCACTCTAGCTTCCCTTGTTGGTGGCCTGCTTCTGCAGACTTGTGTAAAGGACTGCTCTCAACAGCACCTTGGGCCCCTTGGAGAACACTGAGCTGTAAACACTCCCAGCTTCAGTGAGCTGACATCCATTGCCAATGGAGGCCACACTGCAGCGCTTAATGGGCCACACTGCCAATAAGTGTGTATTCCACAATCCCTGTCCCTTCCGTCCTCTCCTGCCCTGTCCCTCTGCACTAAGATCTGGAAATGCAAGGAGTGAAACCTGAAAACTCATATGACAGGCATAAAGACCAGGAGGTGAAAGTAATTTTAAATAATTGTGTGACTCTGAGTTGAGAGAGACTGGGGACCTAATTACCCTGCTTTTCACAGTCTTCAGAGGCAAGCTGTTTCTTCTTTGTTGAAAGGAGCAGACAGCAGCGTTCAAAGCCGTGGAATCATCAGCAAGTCAGGTTTCCTTGAGGTAAACAATCTGGACAAAATTCTGAAGCTGGGGGTAGAGGTGGGCACTAGCCTGCCTGCCCAAGCCAACCAAGAAGAGAACCAGGAGACTTGATCTAAGCCTGCAGTCTTAGATGTGTGTTTCTGACCCTAAAATACTCAGAGGCACTTGATGCTCTCTCTCTCTCTCTCTCTCTCTCTCTCTCTCTCTCTCTCTCTCTCACACACACACACACACACACACACACACACACACACACACGCACGAACGGTCAGCCCTGACCTTGTCTATTAGGCGAGGACCCAGAACTACAGATATCTGAGCAGACACCCCTCTCTAATAACTCTAATTGTTAATTATGTGAATAGCACTTTCAGTTTCTCCAGAACCATCCTTCATGCTGAGTGGAGAAATGAGAAGTTTCCTGGGGCATCTTCATCATGAGTGAGCAGTAGCCTAATGTACTCGTGGGAAGAATTCAAAACATCCCATTAACTGTGGATTTGCAAATGCATCTCCTTTGCTGTGAGAATAGTATCTGTATACATTATCGCAAAAGCATGAATTAAAACCCAGATTGTACTTCAGTTATTAGGGATAACTTAGAGGGCTAAAAAGTATTAAACAAGAAAAAAATCCCTGAAACTGGCAATTTGGTGGAGCACAGGAACAGAACCCTAGCACTGCTGGGTGATACATTACCTGTATGGCTGCTGTAATGAAACACACAATAAGAGCAACCTAAGGACGAAAGGATTATTTGAGTTCACACTTCAAGAGAACAGTCTGTTCCGGGAAGTCTGGTGGCAGGAGCTGAGGGTGGCTGTCATATCGTATCCACAGCCAGGACACAGAACAGTGGATGCTGATGCTTAGCTGAAGTTCTCCCTTGTCGAGGACTCCAGCCCATGGGACAATGCCACTTACAATGAAGGTGTGCGCTTCCACCTCAGTCAACTTAATCTAGATACTCTCTCACAGGCACTGCCACAGATTGTCTCCTAAAGAATCTGAATCCTGTAGATCATTAATAGTAATCACCACAACGGGCCAAGACAAATACAAGAGATCACTAATTCAAATACTTAAGGTCCCTACCTTTATAGACTTTTAAAGGTGAAGAAAACCTTAACGATTTTAAGTTTACTTTCCTTTTCAGCATGAAGAGGAAATGGATACTCTACGAGATGACTTATCAAATGTCCTTTGAGAATACAGGACCACAGAGAGCTTGCAGCCTAAGGGCCCGTGACCCAAGTGGCTCTAGAACTCATGATGCTGGTGAAGTCCACAGTCAACTCTGCTGGGGCTCTGTTACTAAACAACTGCAAAGACATCGACAGATTGGACCAAAACTCTGACCAGGACAGAACAAAGAAGATGCATACCAGCCTAAGTTCTCAAAGGGGAGGGAGGGTTTGCTGTGGAGTGGCCAGGTTTCAGAATTTTGAGCTGTTCTAGAAGGAGGAGTTCTGACGTCAAATGCCAGGTGTGCAGGCATGTTCCTTGTCCTTACACAGGTCCTTACACTTGTGTATAAAAGGTCCTCCTCCTTCACTCTTTCTCCCTTTACATCCATAGTTACCTGTTCTATTTGTTGTTGTTGTTTTGGTTGCTACTCAACCTGAGCTAAGACACTCAAACTTACATCTGGACTCAATGAGAAGCAGAGATTCTTAACTCTCATGGTCACATTGTATCTTACTTCGCATGGTCACATTGTATCTTTTGTATGCTCTGCACACAAACTTCCCAGGACCCAAACTGTGAATAAGAAGGTGGGGTAATTGGCAGCTCAAGATTTGTAAACAGGGATGTTTGCTTGCTCACGTAACATTTGAGCATGACCACAGAAACAGAAGCCAGTATATAAGATTCCTGGCCAAGAGGGAACACTTTGAACGCTAAAACTTTAGAGGAGTAATGAATTATAAACCACTAGAAAATAGGAAGGGGGCAGCCAGATAAATTATGAAGCACATGTTTGCCACAGAACTCCAAATACCAACTGGCAAGAGACAAAACTGGATATTAACATTTATGAGTGAATTAATAAAAAACATCTCAGGCAAGTTATAACCACTGAAGACAAATCTAGAGGGGGTTTTGACAAAGACAAGGATATCTGTGTGACTCCAAGTGTCTCCTATAGCTTGCTCTTTAGTTGTAAGGAAGGAAAAGGAAAGAAAGAAAACAATGAAAAAGTAAATAAATCAGACTGTACCTCTTCTGGATAATAGAAATTCATGTGACCAGTAAGAACAGTGGGATACAAGATATCTCCAGTCTGAAACCCTATAAAGGATACACTTCTCTCATGGGTGATAGCTTCTGAACTTAAACAGTTTCATTCCAGATGAAGGATCCTTAAGACTAGAGAGTTCCTAAAATTTACTGATGTATAGGCCCTCCCTCCTCAGACTTATATAAACAATAAGGACTACTGGAAAGAGAGGAGATGCTATAACCTGTCATACTATCTGTGGGTTATGTGCAGAGCTCCAGGGATGCAGGTTTCATGAATCACCACCCACGCTGGAGTGAGCGTTTCAGTAATGCATCCATGTTAAGAGTCCATGCTCCTATAAGTAGCCCCTCTGTTCACATCTCCCCAGGAGAAGTCATACAACTTCTTATGATATTATCACTGTTCAGATACACAACCTAAGTGTGTGTGTGTGTGTGTGTGTGTGTGTGTGTGTGTACATACATGTGAGTTCTCAGGTTATAAGAATTTGTGAGCCATTTGGTATGGATATTGTATTACATGCTCTAGTCTTCTAATGGTAAGCTCTCTTAACTGCTAAGTTACCTCTCCAGGCCTAAGATGCCTTAACATTATTGAAGGCATTGAAGCCTTCCCGATCAAGAGACCCTAAAACTCCAGTCCAACAAGTTTAGTATAGTTCCACTTTCCTCCAAGAGAAATGAGTCCCAGGCACTCCTTGAGAAATAATCCACAGGTGGAAAAGCTTTTGTTCTTTAGAGCTCACCCGCCTCCACCTGTACCTTCCCCACACTGTCTTGCAAGACTAAAGTCAGTCATCTCCTCAAAAGATGAGCCCACTAATCAGCCACAGATCTGCATTATCACTAGGATATGCTTCTCAACCAAGTGTATGTGTCTGTGTGTGCAAGTGTGGATGCACATGTATGTCTGTGAGCATGCGCATATGTATATGTGTACATGTGTGTGTTTATGTGTATATGTGTGCATGTGTGCAGGCATATGCACATGTGTGCATATGTGTGTATTTTTGCATGTGGGTATTTGTGTGCATTGTGTGGATTATGTGCGTGCATGTGCATACATGTGCTCGTGCATGTGTACATGTGTGCATCTTGCATGTGTGTGTATGTGTATGTGTGTGTGTGTGTGTGTGTGTGTAGGTAGGTAGAAGGGTTAACTCCTGCACTGTGAATCCCAGAACTCTGAACACAGCTTTCATACCATGGCAAAAAGTATTTATTGTAAATGACATAAATATTTCTATTTTCCACTTTTATTGCTAAGTCTTGCTGACCTTTCCAGTAGGATTTTCAAAATTATCCATTAGAAGATGTGTAGTACATAGGATAAAAATAATTTCCTTGGCTGAGACAGCCATGGCTGATCTTCACATGAGGCCTTAGATCATTTAGAAAGTAAGATACATTGGCTAGCACCGTATTTCTTCTACTTGGTGTTATAAACATTATTGATCTAGTGCATAGTCACTAA
The DNA here is from genome assembly GCF_963924665.1 of Micromys minutus. Lineage (NCBI taxonomy): Eukaryota > Metazoa > Chordata > Mammalia > Rodentia > Muridae > Micromys > Micromys minutus. The sequence continues at coordinate 89,710,878 of NC_137969.1, read as the reverse complement.
ACACAATTTGATATTTCACACTGCCTTTCCTTATCCTACAGACACACAGCAGGAGCTGGAAGGAGCCACTAGGCTGGAGCAGATCTCCAGCAGCCATGAAGGACAAGGTGTCCAGGGTTTCGGTTCACAGAGGGAGACAATCACCGCCTGAGCTGACACTGTATAGATACAAGGCCTTAGAAAGAACACATACATTTTTTTTATCATTCTACATGAGGGTTGGAATGTTGCAAGTCTAAGGCCTAATTAAAAATGGGCTATCTTGGGCTCTTGAATAGTCATTGTCCTCCTCCATTTGTGACTTAATGGCCTTGTAACAATCACATCAATTCCTACCAATCCAAAAGCAAAGTGTGTCCTCAGAAAGCACCAAAAACTACATCAGACACTCTCTGTACAGTTTGCTACAATGCACCACTTGACCACTATTGATTTATGATGTTCTTTGCTCTGTTTCTATGATAATGTTATAACATTGTTACCTCCTTGGAACATGGCTGGCCTTCAAGAAAAGCTGAAGCTGTGTTCCCGGGCTGTGGTCATTCGTATTTGGTTCTAGAATAAACAGTCTCTTCCTGTGAGGTGAGAGCTGCATTTTCACAGACACTGACCATGGCAGAGCGTGGGTTAGGATGGACCAGTCACTAAACATAGACTTGTAAATGAACTCAGAGTATCCCTAAATGCACACAGTTGGCAGTCTGCTTGTCTTGCCTGCCCACTGTCTACAAAGCCCCAACACCTTCCCAGCAGTAGAAATAAAGACCTGTGGACTTTGCACCAAAATAACTGTAGACAGATTCAAAGTGACAAAAAACCTCCAAACAATTTGGCTATTGTTACAAAGTAGCTAATTTTACTGTTTGTAAGCCCACCAGAGCATCCAGGGCAGACAAGGTGGATACAAAAGCTAATGACCCAAGCATCTTCAAGCACAAAAGAAGTTGTATTTATGCAGTGTGGTAGCTTTGGGAAATAACCACTGGCTTTGAATCAGACAGAAGCCAGGATCTGCTTGATCAGGCGAGGAAGGGAGAAGCAGCTTCTCAAAAGCCACTGCTGGGAGTATATTACACCCTTTAAGCAGTGAAAAACTCCTTTAATAAATGGATTGAAGCCTGAAATCTAATTAAATCTAAAAGAGGTATCAGCCCAAAATGCTAATAGGTTCACACCATAAAGGGGGGGGGGCTCTGCTGCGAATGCCATTGCCTTGAAGCGTTCCTCCCCCCCCTCCCCCCCCCCCCCGTATTCACTCAGGCAACTCCAGGACGTGATTAGAATCTTTTCTAAACTTGACGTCAGATGAAATCACCTTTGTGCAGAAGATCTGTCTGGTCACCTTCTTTTTCCATGCAAGATGAGTAAGGAGAAGTCTTAAGGACTGGACCACGATTGTAAGAAAAAGAAAAATTCTATAAGGGAACCCTTTTACACAGGAAGGCAACGAGTGTCACTGAGGTCCTGGCACCCTAGGTTTAGAATCATGGAAATGCCCCTGCCTCATAAGGCAACCAAGGCTTTCTGAAAAGGAATATTTCAATAGTTCACCCGAATCTGAAACTCATCCTCAGTCCCTTTAAACATATATTTAATTTGGAATGTGGGAAACTGTTATGGTGTATGTAAAATTCAGAGGAAAGCTTGTGGGAGTCAGTACTGTCCCTTACATCATGTGAGTACTAGGAATCAGACTTGGGCCATCGGTGTTTTGTGAGTGAATGTCCACTGAGCCAAGCAACTGACATCTTGGGTCCACAGCTGAGCCCACCTTGGAAGAGGTCACTGCAGCTGGTTTACATCTCTTCCCCCATCATTTCCCATCACCCACGACCCCCACTTCTTCCCAGAATATCCAAGTGCATCCTACTGACTAGCAACTTTACATGTGGCATGGGGGTTTGGGGAACTAGAGGAGAAGAGTCCCTCTTAGTGGTTACAGGGACACCCTGATCCTTGCTGAGTTGGGCTTTCCAGACAGTCATTTAGTGGGGGAGCACCCACACCCCTTTAAGTAACCTCTCACCTATGTTCTGCAAGGGTGCCCAATACACTTCACCGATTCTTTAGAGAGAAACTTGATGGACTTTGGTGGAATCATACTTTGATTTGCCATTGAAACCTTTGGAGGGGGGTAAAGAGGGCTCATGTCTCTCCTTGGGAAGAAATTTTAGGAACATTGGATGCAGTGCCTTTATCCACTGAGCCACCTTATTGACCTAGAACTCATCAGATACCCATCATTGACCCTCAGAGCTCGTCCTGAGGTAGCCACCAGGTGCACTGTCCACCACGGCCCCAGGATTCAACTTCCCTTCTGACTCTCCAAAGTCAGCCAGGTTCCTGACGATGGACCCCATCTGGGAGTCATGGTGGGATATCAGAGGTCCAGCAGTATTGTTCCATGTGGTAAGAGCATTCTCAGGGCTGGGCTCTGGGTTATTGCTTCCACATAGCATAGCTGCCTCTCAGCTCAATGCCCTCCCACACTCTCCGTCTAACCGAAACGTGTAAACAAAGTGTGGTTAGTATCTATATGCAGGTGAGGGCAGGCACAAGATAAGGCAAGGCCTGTGATTGGGCAGTCAAAAAAGTAAGGTGGGTACAGAGTTTTTGAGAGGTGGGAAAGGAGAGGGGGTAGAAAAGAAGATGGAGAAGAATGACAATGACCCACCCCCATGTGGCTTTAAATAGCCACAGGTAGCTATGAATATCTTATAAGGGATGGAGTATTGCAGTGCAGTTTGTCTTATCTAGGTGGGCAGTTTGTATCAATATCAATTGGCTCTGAGTTTATTGTGTGGACATTTTGTGGGGTGAGAATTTATTGATATAAATCTGACTGGTAAATTACAAGCCTCAAGAGTTTCGATTTTACCAGGTTTCTGGGAATGTGAGCAGAATCTGTAGCAGAAAGTCATAGAAGGGAGGCTGCTGCTGGAGACAGAGACTTGCAGAGGGTAACATGGTGCCTAGAACCATTCGCTGTCTAATAACTACCACTACAAGAAAGGATACAGATGGCATTCGAGACTGCTCTCCTGCTCATCACCTCCTGCTCCATCACAGCCACACTAGCCTCCTTGCTGTTCCATGATCCCTAAACATGCCTCAGGCCTACCCCAGGGCCTTTGCACTGGCTGCACCCTCCTCCTGCAGCACCTCTCCAGTCATGTGGCTCTCCCTCCTTTCTTCAAGTCTTTACTGCATGTGACCTTCTTGGTGACCTTGAAAATCTATGCTCATTATATCAGGACCCCTTATTTGTGAGTTTATTTACTCACTGAAACCCATGTCTGTCTCCAAATCAACATTTATACAGCCATTCAACCTCAGAGGCCAAACATCTGAGTCTTCTGACCTGTTAGATGAAGAGAGCTCAGCTGTTGGATGCCACATTTTGGTGCATTCTGGGTGATATCACTGTTCCCCAAGCACAGCATGGAACTACCGTGTACCGCTCCTTAGCATAAGAAAGTCATGATGTGATTTACCTGAGAAAACCAATGTCTGTGTTTCCTTAGGCCTAAGTTCCAATGCTGTTGGGCGTGAGTTCAACATTAGTGAGGCAAAATCATGCATACATAAGGTGTCTTCAAACACACCTCATAAGAAAAACAGACAAAATGAGCTTCCCAAATCTGAAACCTAAGCACTCACCTCAAAACTTCCGGAGCATATCAAACTGTGGGCCACGCCAAGAAATAAGCAATACCTCCAAGCAGAACAATCAGAAATACCAACCAATCTTTACATTAGCCACAGTTTCATTCTTCTTAAAAGACAAAGTGTCAACACTGTAATTGAGAAGCAAATGGACAGGATCAGAGAATCCAGCTTGTATCCAGGACTGTTAATATTGAACTTCTGTGCACAAAGATGGATTGGAATAAAGACTTTGAAGTAGCAACATAAAGCAAACACACCAAGGGCTAAGCCAAGCAGCAGTCTCAAGACACAAGAAGATGGTACCAAGAACTGCTTTGGGAACTGGAGAGACAGTTCAGAAGTCAGCATCCACATCAAACAGCTCACAACCTTCTCTAAGTCTACAACTAGGGTATCCAGTGTTCTCTCTGACCTCTGTAAGTATATGCACACATGTGAAATATACTCACACAGACATACTAACATTCATGTAAATAAGAAGCAAGTTGAGGAGGAAAGGGTTTATTCAGCTTACACTCCCACATTGCTGTTCATCACCAAAGGAAGTCAGGACTGGAACTCAAGCAGGTCAGGAAGCAGGAGCTGATACAGAGGCCATGGAGGGATGTTACTTACTGGCTTGCTTTCCCATGACTTGCTCAGCCTGCTTTCTTATAGAACCCAGGTCTACCAGACCAGGGATGGCATCACCCACAATGGGCTGGGCCCTCCCCCCTTGATCACTAGTTGAGAAAATGCCTTACAGCTGGATCTCATGGTGGCATTTCCTCAACTGAGACTCCTTTCTCTGATAACTCCAGTTTTGTGTCAAGTTGACACAAAATCAGCCAGTACAATAGGTAAATAAGAAATTTACATTTATTCATAGTATAACAAAGAAGAGATATAATCTCCCATAGTGAGGTTGAATGCATGAATCTTCATCTGAGAAAATTCATTATTCATCAACAGTCTCTCTAACAACGATGTGACCTGGACTGTATTACAGTGTGTTGCTAAGAATATTGTCATCCTTATTCTACAAGACTATTAAACAGAATAAATTAGCTCATTCTAGTGGGGATTTTGTTTTAATCTCTCAGTTTTTATCATAGTAATCCCTGGTTCCTGGTCATGATCTGGTTGCTCAGGAATTCAGAATCAAATCTTAAAAAGTCCTTTTCTTCTCTTTAGCAAAAGTAAACTTATTCTATCTTTGAGGGCTGAGACATGAGGTTCCTTTCCTAAGAAGAATGTCACAAGAGACATTGTGGCAGTGTCTCTTGTTCACAGTGAGCAGTGGAATGGAACAACACAGCAGAGTATGATATCATCCAAGTTCTCTGCAGACACCAGGAAAGCCTTAAGAGGCATACTGTACAGGCAGAGATAAAAATCTAAGAAAATATCCTCTGAGAGGCCAACTTGCTGGATGCATTCTACATCCTGGGGGTTAGATATAGGCGGAGTGAGACAGAGGAATGGAGTGGATAAGGGAGGAGGGAGAGATATAGGAGGAGACACCCATGGGAGAGAGTCAAGTCTCTGTGTGGGCCGCAGAAAAGCCTTCCTCCAACCTCCAGAAAGTTTCCAGATTCCCTATTTCTAACCTAATTGTGGAAGCCCTCAACAGCCCCTTACCACCACCCAGTCAACGGCTTAAGCTAAAGTGTCAGCCGCTTTCCTCCTGCTCCTTGGTGCCTACAAACCAACTCTGCCAACCTCACCCTCCTCCACCATGTCCACACAGAATCTCAAGGGAGCTGGTACCCAAACCAACATCATTCTCTGGTAGTATCTTGACTCCCACATCCCTTCACAGCCTCACCCTGTCGTCCACAGTTCACAGTCTCAAGCTGCAGTCACAGAAAAGTGTGTTTCTGTCCCACGTCACCAGAGACAGATGAAGAGGAAGCTAGAACTCAGGTGAACGTGTTTACAACAGTCTCAGCAGAACGAGCTACACCATTGCAGCCACTGTGGTACTGTTACCAGAACCTGGCTGTTTCCACAGTATATTATAAAAGAGTTTTACTCCCAACCCTCTATCTGGTTTCCTCATCTTCACTTGTTAGAGAATTAGATTTTTTTTCCTCTCGACACTTCCCTTAGAAAAATCTCAACCCCAAAAGCAAGCAGCTGTCAGACTCCTCTCTCATACAGAGTCTGAGTGGAAAGTCTTTTCTTCCTTTGAGTTGGCAACTCCCCCCCCCCTGCTATCTGTGGCATAGCATAATGTCTGGTGGATGATACCTGTAATTATGGCAGGTGTACGCACTCCTCCTCCTAGATTCCCTGCATAGCGCATTCATTCTCAAGAAAATTGATGGTAGACATAATATTTTGACACACCGCATGAGCACCTGATGAGGGAATTTAGATGAGGGAGGTTGAGTGCCGACAGTGGTCATGCTCGCACGGTGTGTATCACGTGGCTCAGGTGTGCGTCACACCACACACAGAAAGACCAGTTAAACACCACAGCAAAATACCGGCATGCTTTGCTCCTAAGTCCCGTTGGTCAGAATCTCGGGATTTCATGACCTACTGAACCCATCACTTTGCTTGTCTCTGTGACCAGAAGGAAAGGAGGGAAGAACAGTTTGCTTGGGCTCACTGTTTCAGGGGCTAGAATCCATCACGGCAGGAAAGCACGGTAGCAAGGAGTGCCAGAGGAAACACCTCGTGTCTGCTGCAGCAGGAATTCGAGGTGGTTTGCTCACATAGCATATCAGGAGTCAGGACCACACAGAAAGCAGAGACAGCTGTAAATGTGAAGGGCAGCCCCAGTGACCTGCTTCCTCCAGGGAGGCCCCACCTCCCAAAACATTGGCATCAGCCAGAGACCAATTGTTCAAACACATGTGCATGTGAGAGACATTTCACATCCATCAGTTCAGCATGGATTTTCTGAGAGCAGCCAGAACCCACATCCAGGCAATCTGGCACCTGCCCATACCTCCCAAACACCATACACTGGTGACTAATAAGACTGGTGACCAATGCCCTCACGTGAAGAAGACCTGGTGTCTTAGTCAGGGTTTAGATTCCTGCATAAAACATCATAACCAAGAAGCAAGTTAGGGAGGAAAGGGTTTATTCAGCTTACACTTCCACATTGCTGATCATCACTAAAGGAAGTCAGGACTGGAACTCACACAGGGCAAGAACTTGGAGGCAGGAGCTGATGCAGAGGCCATGGAGGGATGCTGCTTACTGGCTTGCTTCCCTTGATTTGCTCAGCCTGCTTTCTTATCGAACCCAGGACCCAACCCAGGGATGGCATGAAAAAATGCCTTACAACTGGATCTCATGGAGGCATTTCTTCAAGGGAGGCTCCTTTCTCTGAGATAACTCCAGCTGGTGTCAAGTTGACACACAAAGCCAGCCAGTACACCTGGTGTTCCCTGTGTCACACTGCTTATTTCGATAGAAGACCTCAGTCAGCTGTGGAGCTTGTAGAGGTTTCCACACAGGGGAAATAGAAAGGACAGCCTTCGAAGCCAAACAAACTGGGAAGCAAAACAGAATGGCGGACAGCTGGGTTTCCTTCCCACTTTGATCTATGGAAGTTCGTGTTCAGACAAAAAGAAAAGGGGGTTTTAAAAATAAAGAAAATGAATTTACCGAGTCTGGGAAGGGAGGATCAGAGAGAGAAGAGTTAGATGGATGAGATATAGATGAGGTACAGTGTCCATGGCTGGACACTATTGAAAATGTGTTCATTAATAATAACAGTGTTGCAAATGTGTTCATTAATAATAATAACCAATGCCTAGGCAGACCCGGGACCTCCTGCTTCCATTCAAAATCCACACCTGAGACCGCTCCCCCTTCCAGGCTTTCTTCACTGGAAAGTAAAAGGGCATAGGCACAGAATAAACTTGACTCTATCTGTACCGATGACACTGAGCCAATATTTTCATGTTTGTTTGTTCTATGTCCACTGCCTGAGGGTGTGGCCTCCATTAACCCTCAGAGCAGCCTGCCAAGGCAAGCACTGAGATCAGTCCATCTTAGGGGCTCAGAAAAACGAGGTGGACGGAGACCACTAACTTGCCAAATCACGTGAGTATTGGAATTCCATATGACTGGGCTGGTGAACAAGATCATAGCCATCTGTGGGCTCACACTCTGCCCACTCTGCTGAATCATGGCTTCACTGGTTCCCAGCTGGATGGAGTCTTTGCTTAACCAGCCCCTTCAACACTCAAGGTTGCAAGACCTGGCCCAGCAGGAGGTATACCTGATCACCTCTGGCTTTGTCAGGCCTACAACAGCAGCTCCTGCTAAAAAGTAAAAAAGTTATCACTTCCTGGGGGCCTACTGTATGCCCATTTCCATACATTGTCACGCTATCCTATGGGACAAGTCCTCATTTTAGAGATAGAATAACTGGCTCAGAAAAATAAACAACTTGCCCAGAGTCTCAGGACTGGTAAAGAGACAAGGGTCCCTCTAGATGGGGTGAGCACTTGTGAACATATTCTGCTCCACCTTTGCCTCTTCAGGTCCACCTGGCCTTTGTTTTGTACCAGCGATGCTGGAAGACCATGGCATACTTCTCACCAACTCCATGCCTACCGCCTGCCCTACAACTTTAGGTTAAGCATTATTCAAAGGCAGGAGGCTCAAAGACCCAGCAGTTCCTCAGCGGGTTCATCATGCATTGCACAGAAGAGCCAGCACCCCACCTAGAGAACAAATCCCTCTAACGACCTACCATCTAGACAATTGATGCCTCACTGAGAGAATGGGGCTCAGGACCCTTTTCTTCTTCCTCCTCCTCCTCAGTCTAAAGATGAACTCACACATTAAAATCTAGCTCCAACCAACCACTACCCAGATTCCTCTGGGATAACAGATAATACATGAATTTGCCTGCAGAGTCCAGAAAGCATCATAATTCAAGCAGTGTGGAGGGCAAGCTGACTCAGATTCTTGAGATAACTGAAAATGACCCATAACTCACCAGCCACTGTGAGAAATCCTATCACTTCACACACTTCGCCTCCACAGCTAGAAATCAAATCGCAGGACACAATCAGAATGTTAATATGGGACCTCAGCCAAGCAATGCCATTCTTAATGACTCTTGGCAAAAGATACTCATTAGGGATCTCAGCTCTTCTAAATTAAAACACGAAGCCTAGATATAAACCATAGACATTTCAATTCCTCAGCTCCAAAGAACCACGGAAAACTCACACCATGGGAATACAGCTGCTCCTTGGAGCTTTGTGATATATTTTTGCAAATATTTCAACAGGATCCATGAAAGGGGGAAGCCAGAGAAAGGAGTGAATAGGCCCATCGGGGCCCAATTGTAGGGGCGGGTTATGAAAGGAGCAGCAATTCTTCATGGTTAACTTAAACCATCCCATCTGCCGATGGCCAGAGTCATCTGTCCAATGACACAAAGCTCAGAATCCAGCGGCACGGCAGGCTGATAGCATCAGGGTCCTTCAGTGACAAATGCACCAAAAGATGATGTGGTTAGCCAATCCCCTGTTAGGCATCTAAGGTGCCACACTGATAACATCTTAACACTGGTTCTAAACCTCAGTATCTACACTTCCAGAGGGTTGGGGGTCACTCAGTAACCTCCAGGGAACTTATAGACCTTCTGCTCTGCCATGGCCCAACAAACTTGTGCCCCATCAGCTTTCTGCTCTGCTCCTGACTACATCCTTCTTAGACTCAGGAAGAGGAAGCCAGTCTTAGATTGCAGCCCAGAAACATCAAGAGGAAAGTTGGATACCAGGCATCACAACTTCACGACTTGCCTTCCTTTAACAGACTGTACACTCAGACATGGAACACGGACCACTATAAGCCAGTTCTGCAGAGATGGCTAGGTGGGGAAAGCCACACAGGAAGGACAATCTGCATTTGGTTGTCCTGCAACCCCAGCACCCACAGAACAAAGCTGGGTATGGTCATATATGTCTGCAGGTGTAATGCACGGGAGGCAGAGGCAGGCAGATCATCCCCAGAGCTTGCTGGCCAACCAGGCTAGTCAATTGTTGATGGAGATCAGTTGAGGAAGACGCACAACATTTACCTCTGGCCTCCACAAGAGTGGACACACATGTGCACTCACATGCACATACACTACACAGACATGCACATGTACACATACTGTACACATACACATATACTACCCAAACATACACCAGATATACATACACAGCAACACACAACACTGAGAACCTGCCTGTAAAAATGGGACATTCTGCAAATGATACAAAGATAATCAGCACCTTTGTTCTTTTTCAGTTAAAAAGCCTCTCCTGAGACTTGCCCAGGACACCACGGTTCAGATGCTCACTTGGAGTCTGAAATCTGGCTGTTCCACATGAAAGGGTGCCCCATACAAAGGACACAGCACTTCTAAGTACAGCTAGAAAACTAGGAAGAAACTTGTTGTCTGCCAATTAGGAAGCTGATTTCGAAACCATAGTAGGCTACATAGTGATATCTTGTCTCAAAAACAAAACAACAAAACCAAACACAGGGCTGGCCAGACCCTGTAGGTAAGAGCACGTCTGCCGGAGGACCTAGGTTCAGATCCCAGAACCCACATCAAGTGGCTTGTACACCAAAAGGTTACAAACACCAGTAACTTCAATCCCAGGGATGCAATGCCCCTCCCCTACTAGGGCCCCCTCCAGTCACTGGCATGCGCACAGAGCACATAAATTCACATAGGCACACATATACACATAAACATTTGCTTAAGTCAATAAGCCTATAAAAACCCAAGGAGCTTGCCAGTCTTGTATGCTACAGAAGCTAGAAAGGGAGGGACCAGTGCTAGAGGAGAATCTATTCCTTTGTCTATTGTTTGTTCCTGTCAATTGCTACTGCAACACTGTAACAGGCCTTTAGATCCTCATTGCTCCAAGGGATTATTGGAGCCTCCACCGAGTAACCATCTGTTTTGATGATAACAGTGTTTTCTCCATCTTTGTTGCTTACACAAACTGAGGATCTTTCTTGGGCAAAAAATTTTTTAAAAAGTTAAATAAAGGAGATGGAGAGATGGCTCATCAGTTAAAAGTGCATAGCGCTCTTCAAGAAGACACAAATTTGGTTCCTAGTACTCACACCACATGGGTCACAACTGTCTGCAACTCCAGCCTCACTGTATACAATGCCAGGTATTTTCTTGCCTCCAAGGGCCCCTGCACTCTTGTACACAGGACTACAGACAGACAGACAGACAGACACACACACACACACACACACACACATACACACACACACACACACTTAAAATGTAAAAAAAAAAACTTTACATTTTTGATTAAATGAAACAAAAACAGACAGCCACTTTGTTTCACTGTATGAACACAGCAGCTTTGTGGCAATCTGGGAGCTATGGACAAGGAAACTGCCCTGGTCACCATGGTTACCACTCCAGCTGACCCTGTAGAAGCCCCCAGGAAATGTCCTTCCCAAGTACATTAGTGCAGATGGTCACAACAGAGAGGCAGAGGAGCCACGCAGGGCTCCCACCAGATGCCTGTGGTGTTTTCCCAAATCATCCCTGGTCCCACCATTGGCTGAGGAAGTGACCTTTCTGAGCTGGTCATATTAAAACAGCTTCCAGTGAGGTTCATCTTAACAAAAACTACTTTCCAGCCTTGAAGAGCCTCTTTGCCAGCATCCCCCAGTCTTGCCATTCAAAAGGCCAGCCTGGGGCTTGATTAAATAATAAAGGAAATACCAGGAAACTGTTTGACAGTCCTCCAATATCAAAAAGAAACCCATAAACCAAGCTGGAACTCAACTAAACTGCATAAAGAAGCCAGGTGATTCTGAAAGTGCTCACGAAGCTACGTTGCATGCCGCCTGGGTCCTTTAGAAGGACAACACTGAGTAGAGTGACATTCACTAGGTACTCCTGGTACTTCCGTCTTAGGTCTCATGTCTACAACTCTGAGCAGGGTCAGAAATGGAGAGAGACAAACAAGGGATTCCAAGAGCAAGTTTTAAGTGGGTACCGACTCCCCTGCTGAGCCAGTGCCGCTTTTCCCAACAACCACACCTGACCCTTGCCACACACCAGACATGCTCAGAAAAACATTGAAGCAAACATGTCATTTTGGAAATGACAAGGGACTTGGGGGATCGTTAGGAAGAAAAAGTCTAGGCCAAGTATAAGTTTGGGACAAAATCAGAAATAATGAGAAAACTCAAGAAAAGCATCAGTCACGAGCCGTCACCCAAAACCTATCACAGGAACAACACATACTGGGGGCTGACATCTGAAAATGTCTGCTGTGACTTGCCTCATCTTAGAAAAAACTTCTGGGAACAGATTACACACCCTCTTATCCTCTTATTGTTATTACTGAAAAGATAGAAAGACTAGACCCGATAGAAAGACACTGAGGTGAATGAAGGACATTGAACGCTGACCTGGGCTATCACACTCGGCCAACTTTAACAGTGTGACTCAGTCATCTTCAAAGGGAGCAGAGTAAGGCGGACCAGAAAGCATGTCTGTGGTGATGTTTGTCAACTTGGCCGTACGTACCTAAGTTTAACTAGGAGGTAATCGTGCCGCATGCTATCTCCAATAAGCTAACTGAGGTGGGAAGGCCCACTCTAAAAGTAAGACGCTCCATTCCTAGGGGCTGGGCCCTGGGTTGCATGAAAAGGAAAAAGCAGCTGAGCACAGCATGACTGCTCCCTGCTTCACGGTTGCAGATGCACTGTGACCTCCCGAGCTCCCACCTCCAGGACTTCCCACCATGATGAACTTTACACTCAGTAAATTTTCCCAGAAATTGCTTTGGTCCGGGTACTTTATCCATGACACAAATGACTAATATACTGTCCCAGTAACAAACCATTCCTAACACAGTCCTGTGTGCGTGGTTACCCCCTCTGACTTCATTACTCCCACAGCCTGATAAGTCCTCAAGGGTCAGAAGGCAAAGATGGCTGTCACATTAGCAGGATGAAGAATATGTAGTTCCAAATGAGTTTCAGTGAAGAACAGTAACCAAACTCTCCAAAGCCAGCCAAGCCCACCAGACACCCCTCAGCGACGTAAGCAAACTGACAGACTGACCTCCACATCCCGGTAAAGCTGAACATGGTGCTCACACAGCGGGGAAGGGGTGGTGGTGTGAGTCCGTCCAGGCGCATGAGCAGAGCCGGGGCACCAAAGAGCACCAAGTACTTCACGTAGAAGAAGAGCACTTGTGCCAACGCCAGTCCTCCTGAAAAGCGACAGGACCGTCAGCCATGGCAGTGTAAGACAGCAGTGTTACTGCCCTGCTTCTCCATCAGTCTCTCCTCACCATCCACAATCTCAGACATTTGTACTCGGTTCCTAACTGGTTGTGTTTGGGGAAGGCTACGGGGTGCAGCCTCACTGGGGGAGAGTGTGTGATCATGAGTGAGTGTGTGTGTGTGTGTGTGTGTGTGTGTGTGTGATTATGTATGTTAATGTATGTAGGAATGCATGTGAGGGTGAGGGTGTGTGTCAGTCAGCATATGAATGTGTGAGAGGGTATGTGTGTATGTGTGTGTGGTGTGTGTGTGTGTGTGTGTGTATGAAGGTATATATGTGTGTGATTGTGTATGTGAGTGTGTGCAACAGTGTATCTGAGTGTGAGAGTGTGTCAGTCAGCTTGTGAATGTGTGAGAGGGTATGTGTGTGAGTGTGTGTATGAATGTGTAGGTATATGTATGAGTGTGTGTATGTATGTGTAAGTGTGTGTGAGTGTATGTAAGAGTGTATGTGAGTTTGAGGGTGTGTGTCAGTCAGCTTATGAATGTGTGAGAGGGTATGTGTGTGTGTGTGTGTATATGAGAGTGTGTGCATGTGTGTGAATTTGTGTGTGTGTCCATTTCAGGCTAACTTCAAATGTCTTCTCATGCACCATCCTTGTGGGTTTTGTTTTACACTTATTTATTCATTTGTATGTGTACATGGAGGTCAGAGGGCAACTTGCAGGAGTCAGTTTTCTGGGACTGACCTCAGGTCACTGGGTTAGAGAGCGAGTGCTTTTACCCACGAGCCATCTGGATGGCGCCACCTTGCTCTTATTTTAGAAAACTCTTTATTGATTCTTTGTGAATTCACATATTGCACCCCAATCCCACTCACCTCCTCGTCCCTCCATATCTGCCCTCCGTCCTCGCAAACTCCTTCCAAAACAAACAATGGACAAGCCAAATCTCACTGTGGAAGATGCATCACGTGTGCATCATGTGTGTCACAGTGTGACACACATAACCTTTTGCTCAAACAGCTCCACTTGCAAACACTCATTGCTACAACTCGTTGGTCTGTTTCAAGGCCTCTGGCTTCTGCTACACTATCAACTGGATCCTCACTAGGACTCCTCTTGGATGTCCTGCAGGTGTCCTGTGCTGAGAGACCCTGAAGCTTTGGGTGTGCAGAACCTGCCCCTTCATGTGCCCCAGCAGTTCACAGATGGGGTAGATGTTGGGGTGGGCCAGCTCAAAGCCCTGGACCCGGGCCTGGGTGGTGGTGAGTTGGTCGGCCTGCCAGCTCTCCTACTCCCACCGGCTCTCCAGCACTGCCTAACCAAAGGGCAGGGCCAGCTCAACAGAGGATCATACCCACCAGGGCCTCTGGGTGTCTGGGGTGGTGGCACCAGGTGGGGTGGTTTCTTAGGAATGCTTAACTCAAGGCCACCCACTGTTGTTGGAGACAGGAAGCAGGGGAATGTTCTGGGCCCTGTTAACAGGCGGCCAGCTCCGGAAGACAGATGCTTCACGTCCCCAGTCCTGACTTCATTTCTGACACTGTTTCATACAGGTGTAGTTCTGAGGCTTAGGAATCAAAGTCAGGAGCTGAGCCAAAAATCTCTCGTCATCTGCTCAAAAATATCATCTCTGGCTGGTACTTTTCATAAACAACAGGGGTAAAGGAAGGATTATGTGTGGGTGATTAGTATAACTGTGGCCATATTGAAGATAATCCAGGTTTCTTTTTACTCCACTGTGGATGAAAAATACGAGCCCCGTGTATTTATAACCAGGCAACACAAACTCTATTTACCTGTTAGTGAATGCTTCTAACGGCTTAAGGTGTGTGGGGGAGGGGATTGACAGTACACACCCTTAACTCCACTACTCAGGAGGCAGAGGAAGAGGCAGGTGGGTGTCCATGAGATTAAGGACAGCCTAGTCTACGCAGCAAGTTTCAGACCACCCAGATCTGCCTAGTGAGAACCTTTCTAAAACAAGGTAAAGATCCGTGGGACCGGGACGGTGGCTTAGTAAAGTGCTCAGTACGCAGGCGTGAGTGGCCGAATCTGTGTCCTCAGCACCACATGAATGCCTGCAGTTCAAGGCACTCAGAAGATGGACATAAAACCCTAGGAGATGGATCCCCAAGTCAAGCTGGCTAGCTCCAGCAGATGAGCCTGGGAATAAGTGAGGAACCCCGTTTCAACACACAAAGTGTGCACATACTCAAACATACAAAAAACAGTTTTAAATGTATGAAGGGATGAGACAGACCTTTCTTTGACATTTTACTGACTGGTTTGGTAACACAGAGGGGAAGGGGCTTGGTGCTTTCTGTAGCATTCTATTTGCAAACATTCTGTTGATTTTTGAACAGTTGCGTTTGCGCCTGTGGACTGACCCTCTGCCACGGCACTCTGGAGTCACAGGAGCAGAGTGAATGTCACACGTGCTTCCTCCCCCTTAATCAAAAACTTAGCCTTCCCTCAGAAGATTTGGTCCAAGGCTTCAGGTCAAACCGAAGGATTCTGCCAGATTCGCTTTGATACACAAGTAGCAAGAAAACAGCATCCGAATATAAATTGCATAATTTACCCTGGTTGGGCCATATAAACTGAATAAGTTCTCAGCAAGTTCGAAAATACAGAATCCGAAAGTATGTTAATACTTGTATCGTTGCCAAGCTCGCATTTAAAATATTATCTCAGCAAGAGCTATTGATTTTCCTCTAACCGTGTTCGTTTTCCTTTTCAGATCTATACACTGGATTGACGTCTGCATATTCAGCAAGCATGTGGAGGAGCGCTGGGCCACCTGCTGCAGACTAGAGGCCACCTCAGGTGAGCCAGACTCTGAGGCCTCACGGTCAGCTTCATTATAGTCTCACTTGGCCTTTCCTTCTTCTTTCACGCCCTGCTCCTCTTCTTAGCAAAATCTCATTTATCCTTCAGAGCCCAGCTCCAGTTGACCTTGTCTTATCCACTTATCATTTTTACTGAGCACCAATTCCCTGCTGCACACCAAGCACAGAGGTACGGAATCAAAGCTGCCGGTGGAGCATTGGAGGACAATTACAGAGCAGTGTTAGAACTCACGGCACCAGGACAGGAAACAATCTGAACACAGCAGCTCAGAACACCGACTTCATATTGTGTACTTATGTGCTAAGCCTGGTACTAGATGCTTGATACTTAGGGATGGATGCTCATGCCTTCCTGGAGCTTACACCTGCCAACAATCAGCAGGAAATGACAAGAAAGTTAATTCTGCTTGGAAGCTAAGGGAGGTATGGCACACAGTATTTCCCAACAAGAGCAACAACACCTCCCCCAACATGCTCTTCTGTGATGTGAACTCGCCTCTCATCTATCATTGATAAGATGGAGTAGTCATTGGACCAACAGGCATAGAAGGGTACTGTACTATGAGTTAGATATGTGCCCCAAAGCTCATATTTTAAAGGGTCAGTTGCTGGTACTTAGTTTTACTTTTAAGAGATGAGAAGAAATTGGGTCATTGGCACATAATCTAGAAGGAAGAACATTAGGTCATTGGGGCATACTCAAGAAGGGAGGAAGTTAAATCATTGGGGCATACTCTAAAAGGAAGGAAGTTAGGTCACTGGGGCATATTCTAGAAGGGAAGAAATTAGGTCACTGGGGCACACTCTAGAAGGAAGGAAGTTAGGTCATTGGGACATAATCTAAAAAGGAGGAAGTTAGGTCATTGGGGCATAATCTAGAAAGAAGGAAGTTAGGTCACTGGAACATACTCTAGAAGGGAGAAAGTTAGGTCACAGGGGCACACTCTAGAAGGAA
Organism: Micromys minutus; assembly: GCF_963924665.1. Taxonomy (NCBI): domain Eukaryota; kingdom Metazoa; phylum Chordata; class Mammalia; order Rodentia; family Muridae; genus Micromys; species Micromys minutus. The sequence continues at coordinate 89,694,172 of NC_137969.1, read as the reverse complement.
GGAAATTGGGTCACTGGGGCACACTCTAGAAATGGAGAAAGTTAGGTTATTGGGGCACACTCTAGAAAGAGAGGAAGTTAAGTCATTGGGGCACACTCTAGAAATGGATATTTAGATCCCAGGCCTTCCTCTTCTCCCTTCTTCTTTCTTCTATTCTCTTCCTCTCCTCATTTGCTCTCATTCTTTCTAACATGTTCTCTCATTCTCTCATGTCCCAATCACCAGGAACTAAGCAACTTTCTCTGCCCTGCATGCCCTCAACATCAGCACAAATATAATGGGGCCATGCAACCACAGACAGAAGCAAAACAAGCCCTTCCACCTTTTAAGTTGGCTGACTCTGATATTTTGCTATAGTAACTAAAGGCTGCCTGGCACTGTTTCAAATCTAGCTACAGCATTTAATGGCCTGGTCCATTCCACTTCCTATCTATTAGAATATTCATTCATGAGATAGCCACTCTTGGAACCCGATTTCCACAGTACACAAAGTATGCACTTAGAGAAAGATAATGTGAAGATGTTCTGGGGGGCAGCTTGAGCTAAGTTTCCGGCCAACAGTCAGCCTCAGTTGAGTGAGAGACATCCTGGATATTCTACATGCTTGGTCCTGAAGACAGCTTACAGGCTCAGATAATGTCTGACTGCACCATAAGAGAGAACCCAGAACTACCTAGCTGAGCCATTAAGGGACAAAATGGTGACAGGGAGAAAGCCATAGTTTTGAGCTAAGAAGAGCTGAGATGGTGATTTAGCCACTGGAGCAGTAGACAAGAAAAACAACAAGAAAACACCCCAGGGGAGGGAAGGCATGCTCCTAAATGTTGAGGCGGCAGACACTGCATTTTTAACATGGGGTCAGGGTGGTCTTGAGGAAGATGGAATTGCTTCAGTGAAAACTTGCAGGGGTTAAAGGTCAGCTGCACAACCAGCTGCCTCCCCCCTGACTCTCACTGTATTGATTACGGACTTTAACATCAGCCTACAGCTGTGCATACATACGGCCATCCAACTAGATCAGAAACTCTTCAGATCAGAGAGAATGTCTCATGCTCTCTGCATCCCCAGGACTGACCTCCGACAGACTGCTCGTGTTTCATAAATGCCACCTTGGGAAGTCACTAACAGTACAAAGCCTTCCTGTATTGAAGTCTGGAAACTGAATTGATGATGTAGCATCAGTTCCAAGGGTTGGGTCCTTACTGAAGCTCACGTTGCTGTCAGATTAGTTCTCTGTGGATTTGGAACTTTGAATTCTCAGTAAAAAGAATACAAGTAGGAAGCAAAGGCCCAACAGAAGCCCTGCAGTGCCCAGGGCTGCCTCTGTTACTCAGAGTACTTCAGTGGCCTAGAGGCAGATGGCCTAGTACCACCCATCATCCCTGCTGTCAGCTCAGCCTGTACAGGAAAGAATATGGCTTCCAACCCACCATGAGAATCAGGGCTGATTTCAAGATGGCAGGAGGTAACGGTTCACTTCTACAGAGAATGCTGACAGGGAAAAGACCCAGCTCAGCTCCCTGGAGCTCAGTCCTTCATAACTACATACCTGCTTCTTACATCTCTTTTTGTAATTACCCCACTATAGTTTTAACTGGCATAAACAAGCTAGCAACTGGCTTCTAGCTCTAGTGTGTCCCTCCTTCCCACCTTTTCTGTCTCTCTCCTTCCCTCTACCTTCCTTTCTCCCTCTTCCTGTTTTCTCTTCCCTACCATCCATCCTTTTCCATCTCTCCTTTATTTCTTTCCTTTCCTCCCTCCACTCTCTTCCTTTCTCTTTATCTCTCTCCCCTTTCTCCTTTCTCTCCTTTCTCCCTCCTTCTCTCTCTCCCTTCTCCCTCTCTCTCTCCCTCCCCCTGCCCCTTCCTTTTTTCTCATCCCTCTCTCCCTCCTCTCTCCTTCTCTCCCTCCCTCCCTCTCTCCTTCCCTCCCTCCCTCCCTCTCTCCCTTTCTCCCTCTCTCCCTCTCTCTCTCCCTCCCTCCCTCCCTCCCTCTCTCTCTCCTCTCTCCCTCCTCTTCCCCCTTCCCCTCTCACTCTCCCCCCCCTTCATCCCCATCTCCATTACTGCCTCCCTCTCTGTTAGGCATGCACATACCACAGTACACATATGAAGGCCAAAGAAAAATCTTGTGTTGGTCCTCACGTCCTACCTTGTTTAAGACAACGTTCTTTGGTTATTTGCATAGATAACAAATAATAAATGTGCCGTTTATCTAGCCTGTGAGCTTCTAGGGATGTCCCTGTCTCTGCCTCCCATCTCCTCACAGGAGCATGGCACTACAGGCTTACACTAAAGTGTGGGCTTTACTTGGGCTCTGGGGATTTGAACCAAGGACTCCACACTTGCACTGAAAATGCTTTAGCCACTGAACGATCCCCCAGCCTACATGAATGGCTAAAGATCTGCACTGGGGCCGGGGGGAGCACCAGAGGAAGGTGAGCCCAAGCCCACTCCACTTTCCTGACCTGAGCCTCTCAGCTTCACTGGTCTAATGTTCCATTTAACCCTGTACTGTTTGGTTTTTGTCAATGTGACACAAACTAGAGTTTCCAGGGTGGAGGGAACCTCAGTTGAGGTGTTGGCTCCACCAGATCTATCTGTGCATGTCTGTGAGGCATTTTCATGATTCCTGATTGACTTGGGGAGGCCCCATTTCACTGCAGGCAGGGCACCCCTGGGCAAGCGCTGGATTATATACAAAAGCAGCATGAGCAAGCGGTGCCCTCCAGGATCTCAGCTTCTGTTCCTGCCTCCAGCCCCTTCTCTCAGTGATGGGCTGTGATGCGGTGCGGGTGCTAAATAAACCCTTCCCTCCCCAAGTTGCTTTTGTTCGTGGTGTTTATCACAGCAGTGACCATCAAACCAGGGAAGCCATTCCCTCTCTTTGCCCACGTTTGTCCTTTTGCTAATGGTTCTGCATCTTCAGTTTTGTCTGTCGAAATCCCACCTTTCTGCAAGGCATCGCCTAAATGTCCTAGTCTCTCAAAGTTCCTCTAAATGCTTATGCCAAAATAGCCACGTGTCATTTTGCAAGTAAATAGCATATTACAGCCTTCTATAAGATCTTCAGGGCGGAGACCACAGTGGCTGCTGCAGGCTGAGTGTGAAATGTCACCCATGGCTCAGGAATTTGAACACTTAGCTCCCAGCTGGTGGCTGTTTGAGGAGGTTGTGGAGCCTTAGGGGGGTGAGAGAGAGAGAGAGAGAGAGAGAGAGAGAGAGAGAGAGAGAGAGAGAGAGAGAGAGAGTGTCTCTGGGGAGCAGGCTCTGTGGCTCACAGTCTCTACTGCTTCCCAAATGCCAGCTCGATGTAACTAGCCCCTCATCCCCACAGCTGCAGTGATGAGGCACTCTGGCCACCATGCCTTCCTGCCATGAAAGAGTGGATGCCCTGATCCATGATCCAAAATAAACCCCTCCTCCTGTGAGCTGTTTGTGTCAGACACTGTCACAACCATGGGGGAGTCACTAAAACACCTGGCTTCCTTATGTTCCCCCTCCCTGGCACCAAGCATTGCTTGGAGAATGTGGGGGTGAATGGGAGGATCTTTTCAAAGGATAAACTCAAATAATTATCTACATTTGATATATAATATCCCGGTGCTTGTGTTTACCCGGCAATGTGCATAGTGCTGACCCTGTACCGAAGATCAAAAGGCAAAGATTTACAGGGACTTGGTGCCGTGTATTTGTAAGTCTCTGGGCTAATCAACAGTAGAGACCTGAACACCACTGGCTTCATAAAAGCAAAACAACACAACAACACAGTGACATCTTCCCCAACTGCCATGAGATGCTCCTTCCCAAAGTGATCTCTCTGCATATGATTCATAAGCGGTTTATGTTTTTCTTTCTTTTGGTGACAGAATATTTTAAAATTTAAATTTTATAAACTACATACAACTTTGTACTTTTACCTTTTAACTAAACATTTAAACACTTCACATCCAATATCTGTCGTCCACGCTATGCATGTGGACACGGTACTCGCCCAGGACACGCCACTTTGTGGAGACCTTGGCACGTGCTTTTCCTGACCATCAGATTACAGATGCTTGAAGCCCGACCTGGATGGCTGAAGATTGGGGCTTCCAAGCAGCAGCTGCTCACTACACAGCTCCTTGTCCACTCGGGCCACTCACTGTGACTGTCATCGAGCCATCCCTGTGTCTCACAGGACAGAGGAGTGTGGGGTGGGTGGGTGGGTGATCATTTGAATTGTCCTGAACAGTTTAAAGGAATCTGCAAGCACTTCATGAGCCATAGCAGTGATCAAATAGTGTTACAGGTCAGTCAAGGGTTGGGAAGCGATGCCTGAGCTCTACTAGAGATGGGGAACATGCCTCCACATAAAAATGCCATATGTAATTAGCCAACAGTTGGCATCCCTCACGGAGGGGAGGAAGATGGATGTGGATAAAATATAGTTCTTGAAGTCCTAGTCAGAGCCCTCAGGCAAGAGGAAAAATAAATTAAATCCAAATTGAACAAGTCAGTTTGTCACTGTTGAAAATGACATTATCTTAGCTGCAGAGATCAAGAACCACAAGGAAACAACAGTCATCAAATTCAGAAAGCTATAGGGACAAAAAAAAAAAAAAAAAACCCAAAAAACAAAAAACACATGAGGCTGGGAACACAGCAGAGGAAGGTGCTTGTCCATCACATGTGGGGCCCTCAGTTCAGTCTCCACGCTACACCCCACTTATACTCATCAACAATATGTCTTCTGAATAAAACTCAAGAAATCAACAATATTTATGACCACTGAAAAAATCTTTTACCCAAGTCTTTGGCCATGAAAAGTATTTAAAAACTGTATGAATTAAACTAAAGAGGGGGTAGAAGAGTAAGAAAGAGGAAAATGAAGGGGAAAAGAGAGAGGGAGGGAGGGAGGGGGGAGGGAGGAACAGAAAGTTATCCCATGTTCATGGACTAGAAGAATCAATATTGTTACGATACCCATACTACCCAAAGTAAGGCTCAGTGTAATTCCTATCAAGATATCAATGGAATTGTTCACATAGCTAGAAAGAATATATAATTTGTTTGGGATAACAACAACAACAACAAAAAAAAAAAAAAAAAAAAAAAAAAAAACACTCCAAATAGCCATCATGGTAAAAGATGAACAATTTAGAAGGCATTTTACTATCTGGATTCAAAACACTTATGAAGCTATAGCCATCCAAAGAACATAGTATTACATAAGAGACGCAGAGACCACTGGACTAACCAGCCTTTTACCACGAGACTAGGAATACACAGTGGAAAACAGTGATCCTCTCAACAACTGGTACCTGGAAAACTAGATATTCTCCTGAAGAAGGAAGTTAAATGTATATTGTTCACTAATTTCAAGAACTTGGAACTCAAATGCAGCTGGGGCTTAGCTGTTAGACATGAAAACCATAGAAGAAAGCACAGGAGAAATTCCTCAGGATGCTGAGACCATTATGGATATTTTTAGACAAGACTCCAAAATATAGGAAGCAAAGCTCAAGGCGACATACAGGATTACACCAGGATAAATACTTCTGCTCAATCAATTAGAGCAGAGAGACAACCTACAGAAAGAGAAAGATGTTTGTAAACTGCCCATCTGGCCGGGTTACATGAAGAATTCCAAGAACTCAGTAACAAAAAGACAAACCGGTAAACATTAAACCGAAGCGGACATGTCTCAAAGAAGTGACTTGGGTGGCCACTGCATTTCGGGGGGGTAGGGGGAGGGGGATATTTAGCACTGGTAATTATCATAAGACCGAAAATCAAACCCAGAGAGTTATCACCCCGCTCTAGAAAGAATGGCTGTGATCCAAAACAGAGATGGACAGTTGCATGTGGTGGAGAAAAGCGAACACGTGTGCGTTGCTGGTGAGAGTGAGAACTTCCTCGGCTTATAGGGACAATATGAATTCCCCCCTCCCCACCCCCACACACAGCTGAAACAGAGTGAGACTGATTCAGAAACCCCACTCCTGCCTCTAAATCAAAGGAGACTAAGGAGTCGTGGGCGCCCAGTGTTTACTGCAGTGCCGTTGACCCCACTCAGAAAGGGAGAAGAGCTCAGCGGTGGGAGCGTGGCTAACAAAAACAAAGCACGCCGTGTGTACACCGTGGAATGTTGTCTATACCGGAAGAATGAGCCCTGTCATTTTTGACATGAGTTACATGGAAGGAAGTGAGGAAACGGGGGACACAGGAAGACAAACGCACGTCCTCATAACATGCAGGAAGACAAGCCTGAAGCAGTAATGAACGTCTTCAACCTAAAGAAATAGCCAACATTTAAAGATAGTTATGTTTAGCCTGATTTAAATATCATGAACACATGTATCAAAACACAGTCTAACAACTTATCAATACATGCAAGTTTAATAATGTAAGCATTAAAAATAGAGCCCCTACTCCTAAGATGGCTGTGGGTGTTCTGTGTAATCAGCTATAGGCATTATTAATGATGCATTAGTGCAAAGCAAACTGTGGCCAGTGGCTGACCCTCAGTGCTGGAAAAGAAGGCTGGTTCCAGGAACCCAGCTGCACCTGTCCTGTGAGAGGTTTACAGAGCTCCTAAGCCTGTTTAAAAAAAAAAAAAAATGCTGATACGGACAACAAAGTCTGCCCTTATCCATAACGTCTGCTTTCCACATTGTCAGAGGGAAAATCCATAAATAAGAAACTCAGGGGACATAAGTCTCATGCTACCCTAAGTTTCTTGTGGAGTCTCAGGCCACCCACTCCTTCCTTCCTGGACTGCCGATTACGTTTTTATCCTGTGTATCCAAGCTGTATGCACTACCCACACGCTACTCCCTTCCCCTGACTAGTTAACCAGTTTGACTTCCATGGTATCACTTTGTAGATAATACTAAGTGCTAATCAACCTCATCACAATGTCCCATCATCCACCTCCTTTTGTAAGCATTGTGCCACTACAAATAAGACACTTTAGAGAGAGACCACATTCATAAAGCATTAATTGCACTGAATGGTTTCTGTATACGTGTATTTATTTATGTCCCTTTATGTGTACGCATGCATGCGTGCATGTGTGTATGCGCACACATACATGCACAGAGCACATGTATCAATATGAAGTGTCTCCCTCAAGAATTCTCTACCTTATTTCTCGAGACAGAATCTGTCAATGAACCTGACCCTTGCTGATTTGACCTGTGTAATCATATATTGTCTTTCTCTTGCTGAGCCTCATTTGTAAATGAGCCTTTACAATTGGCATGTGCGCTCAGGAAAAAGCACGCTATACATACTATGTAGTACTCCCCAAGGTTTCCAGCATTCTGGTATCCTGACACTTCCCTTCTGGATATTTACTTATCTAGCACAAAATGTAAGACAGGAGTGCTAGAGGGGCCTTCGGGACTCCCAGGGTGGAGAATATTAACACAGCTGTTTTGGAAGGGAAGCAAGAGCGGTATCCATAGTCCCAGAGTGATGATGGGGACAGATGACCTGCTCTCTAGGTCCCTGATGAGTGCAGGTCCCCAGAGAACAGGAAGCCAGGCTGTGTCCTAAGGTGCTTGGCAGCCAAGCAGAAGGGACAAAGCAGGGGGCTGGATCTCTCCCTGGTGGATGTCAGAGCTGCTTCAGTAGCCCCAGACAAATCCTGGCCCAGAACTCATACATCTGACTAACTACTGACTTATGGAGGCACACACACCAGGGAAGGAGAAAAGAAATGCGTAGGAATCAAAAACACTCAAGTCAAGTCCATCGGCTGTGACTAAGGGAAAGGCTTGGGGGCTACAACTCTGTTGGTCTTAGTTTACGTCTTAAGCCACAGGACAGATAAACAAACACTTGAAGCGTCTTCTTTACTATATCTTACAAGTCTCGTGTGTGTGTGTGTGTGTGTGTGTGTGTGTGTGTGTGTGTGTGTGTGTGTGTGTAAGGTCCATTGCCTTCCATTGTCAGGGCAAGTTTCTGAGTATACTGTACTTGGGAGCTGGAGAAGTGTCTCAGCTATTAGGACCACTCGCTGCTCTTACAAAGACACTTGGATTCGGTGCCCAGCACCCACATGGAACCTCACTACCATCTTTAACACCACTTCCCACCGCTCTGGGATCTCCTTCTGGCCTCTGGGGAGAACTGCACTCACATACGCATACACATAACTTAAAATAAAATTTAAAATGCATATTCTATTCAGTAGTGGTACCCAGCAGCCATCAGACAAGAGGAAACTAGCACCTGAACCACCTGACTTACCAGACTGAGGTCCAGGCCCAGGGTGGATATGGAACCAGAAGGCATGACAACCAAGTCGTGTTTAATGCCAAAGGAGGCTACTGTGTGCAGGCAAAATCAAGCACAGAGAAACAGTCTGGGGGTCCTCACCAAGCCAGCCTCAAAGAACAAAAGTGAGAGAGAAACAAGAGAAGTACAGGGGGGTGCCTGGGAACAGCTACTCCTTCCTGACTTCACCAAAGCTCAAGCTAAGTGAAGCCAAGACACCCAAAGACCTTCACCTAGAAGAGGCAGACAGGGCCTCTGCCACCAAGAACCCAAGCTCAGAAGCCTATGGGACACCCCAGGGGATGATCTCAGTCAAGAAAGTCAGTTGGGCCTCGAAACGCCTCTGCCCGGAGCAGGACTTGTGCGTCTAAGCCTTCAAGACCTCTGCTGTCCATCTCCTGTAGTAAAAGGTGAAAAAACTGAAGGCCTCTCTTCCCAGCAGCTAAAACACAAATTCCTCCCAGGTAATTGTGTCTTCTGCAGAGATACCGCTAACCTTCTGGCTAATTCTCTCAGGGTCAAAAGGAACAAAATTAACTCAGAGGACCGTGGACTCCCAGCTGCTTACCCTCTGGGCACTTTAAATGTGGGGAAATTGAGTTCTAAAATGTTTCCCTTTCTGAGGTTTAAATGACCAATTTCTCTTTTCAAAGAACGGTGTCATGCTGAGGGGAGAGCTGACTCTACCGAACAGTAAATCACAACTGCTCACCCCTTTATCAACCGCCTTTGTCCTCACACCTCACACCGAAGACCAAACTGTGTCCAGTGAAAGCAACGAAGACTCCACAAAACTTTTCTTAAGCACATAGATTCTGAGGCATTTTAATACAGGGAAATACAAACACAAACAAAAACCCTGAATGCGGCAGTAAACAGAACAGTCATGCTGAATTAGGAGTTGAGGGCAATAAACACTTCTTCCCATCTTCCTCAGGGCACAATTACAATCTACTGACAGTCCATTCCCAACCCAGAATATACCCACTAAGAAGACCCTACAGGGCTGGGTTCGGTAACACACGCCTTTAATTCCAGCACCCGAGAGGCAGAGGCAGGAAGACCTCGGTGAGTTCAAGGTCAGCCTGGTCTACAGAGAGAATGGAGGACAGTCAGAACTACACAGAGAAGCCCTATCTCAAAATAAAATAAAATAAAATAAAACAATTTTTAAAAAGACCCCGCAGAGGGCTGGAGAGACAGCTCAGTGGTTTAGAGCATTTGTTGCTCTTGCAGAGAATCCAGGTTCAGTTCCCAGCACCCACATCTGTCAGGTTCTGACACTGCCTTCCATCGCCCACGGGCTCTGCACGCTCATGGCATAGATACACGTGCTCACGCACACATGCAAACACACACACTGAAGGAGGAGGAAGAGGGTGTCACTCTCCCGCAGAGACCCTACTACTAAACTAAACTTGCAGTCAAAGTGCCTCCTAAACACCGGTGTTTCTGTCACCGATTACTCAGCCTCCCACCAAGAAGCTTCTCACTGCAGAAGACAGCAGTCAGCACAGAGACTCACACCTGGATGCAGCCTGAGAAGAAATGTGTACCACTGCGCTGTAAATGGGACATCTGTATCATTCCTGCTGAGGTTTGGGGAAATGTGGACCACTCCGCTGTAAATGGGACATCTGTATCATTTACTTCGCTGTAAATGGGACATCTGTATCATTCCTGCTGAGGTTTGGGGAACACCACGGTGGGGAGGGGGCGAGCAGAAAGAAACTAAGAGCTCGGGGAGGGTTGCTACAAAGGATCTCTTCTGCACATAACATGGCTGCTGAGCTCAGGAGCTCACAAGGAAGCAGAGCTTCCTTGCGTAAGACCGAACCCATCAACACTCCAACACAGAAGGGGCTGAAAGACCCCACTCCTCCCGGGGGGCCATCTGCAGCTGCCGGGACATGGGGTCCTTTTCTCCGGGTGTGTAGTCACTGACGTGTGCTCCAGTAAACAAGTCCCAACCCTTACTCATGTAAGCAACCCCAGCTACACTCAGTGGGACACACAGGGCATGAAAGCACAGTGGGAACGTGTTGGAAAGAAGGGAGTGTGGACGAGAGCAGTAAAGGGAGTGAAAAAAATAACCAAAATTCACTCGGCACATGCACGAAACTGTCGATTTTTTAATTTTAATTAAAACAAAAGATCCCACGAAATAACAAGACATACACCCAGCCATGCCAGGCTCCAGGAGATAATGTGGGATAAGAAGGGAATTGCACACACAGCCAAGTGTCCTGAGACTCTGAAAAGGAAATTTTCAACTGGAGCCGATGAGTCACTTTACCCAAGAGAAGTGATGTGCAAAGTCTGTGCAAAAGAACTGAAAATGTGCAAGATTAAAGGATTCTGTTGTGTACCTTCAAGGAAGCAAGAATTCTTCCACAAAAGGAAATGTCATCTCCCCTGCACAGCTAACAATTGCAGACATCCGTTTCAATTCTGCTTAAAGGGAAGAGTTGCCTATTTCATGTGTCTAAGAAAGTATCTGAAATCCAGGTCTCTAGGACTCAATCAAAGAAAAGCCATGACATCCTGAAGGTTGGTGGAAGGGGAGATGGTAGCAGAGACTAGCTGGAGTCAGGTGGAACCCAACAACCCCTTCCAATGACACGTCAGGAGGGCATCTCTTCTGATCTGCAAGCATGTACTATGAAATTACCCTCTCGCCACACGGAATAGCCATAGCTGAACAATCAAACTCCCCAGGGGTAAACCCCAGAGTACCTTCATGTTCACACTGCATTAATTTTAAATAACCTCAGGATTCTAATCCAAGGAGAGAACTTCTAAAAATTCATGTTTTTCAGCCGTATCCCAGCAAGCCTTTTTAAAGGGAGGAAGAGGAAAAGGGCCCTGTGCTGCCAAACATTTGTGTCCTCATTTTCCAAAACAATTATCAAGCATCAAACGTCCCTCTTCTCCTCGAGATGTTACAGAATTAGTGAAAGCGAGTGAATGTCTCTGAAGGCATCCGACTTTGATGGACACACAGAGAGCGCAGCCCTGAGCTACCAAACCCTGGACCGCTCGCCCTGAGAGACGGGCGTGTACACTCTGCCCCTCCAGTGTACAGGTGAGACCTGGACAGAGACTCCAGTACAATCCAGGTATTATTTTATTTCATCTGCTATCTGAGAACTGCCTCCCCTTGTCCACCCCTAAACACGCTGCCAAATCTCCTTCCTCACAACCTCCCCTCCTGTCTCCCCTGCCTGGATCTATCGTGCAGTCACTATACAGAGGCACTGTGCAATAACAACCTCAGAAATGGGCTTTTAGCTCTTCATCTTTAGAGAAGCCATAAGCCGCCTCCTCGGCTCCCCTGGATTTCAGGCTCTGTCACACTGAATGGCTCCAGTCCGCCTTTCGGTGCCTTCCTAAGAGTCTGGAGTTCAAAAGAAAACATGCATGTCCTTTGGAGATACTAATGAAGTATTGTGGACAAATGTCAGGGCCCCCTATTAGAAATAAAACATCTAGGGAGCTATCACTGCTGAAACCAGTAACAGCCGTGCCTGCAATCTCCATGTAAAAACGTGTTCTGGGCCTCAGTGGTTAGGAGAGCACCGACTGCTCTTCCAGAGGTGCTGAGTTCAATTCCCAGCAACCACATGGTGGCTCACAACCATCTGTAATGGGATCTGATACCCTCTTCTGATGTGTCTGAAGACAACTACAGTGTACTCACATACAATAAACAAATCAATCTTTTTTTTTTAAAAAAAAGTATTCTGCTTGAAATATATAAACTTGAAAAAATACTAGAAAATTTTTAATTTTACTGGGGAATTTTATGAAAAGGATTCTAAAGTCACAACATGAGGTCATTTGGGGACATCTTAAAAGCTGCGATAAGAATGGATAGAAACAACAAATACAGAGACACAGAAACATCACGCACACATGTGCATATGTTCATATGTTCATACACGTGTACACACACATGTACATGCATATGCACATATATACATGTATACACACTCAAACACACATACACTCACACATGCACATACACAGACACACAAGCATGTACACATGCATTCGTAGACTCATACATAAACATTCATATACATACATTTACACACACACCCACCACAACCCACCACCACCACCACCACATCAATATGGTTTGTCAATTTCTAAGGAGAGGCAGGATATTAGGCTACTAAAATTATATCTTGATTATTTTAGTTTTTCATCTAAAAACTAGCGAGCTTCTACTGCCACCTGCTGGCCATTTCTAGTATGTGCATCCCAAACCACTAATTCAGATAAGCCTGTCTCTTCCTGTCTTTCTTCCTCTTCTCTCTTCCTCTTCCTCTCTCTATACCTCCTCCTCCCCCTCTCCTTAGTTCCCTTTCCCTCTCTCTACCAGGAAAGCATTGAGATAAATGTTACATCACCTCCCAGATGCAGCTGTGCTACTTGAATGGAGTCCCTTGTCAAGGGATTGGCACTCTGATGCCACCCCCCAGCCTGCACCATCACGAGCCTAACACTGCTCTGGTGGACCACGTCCTGACAGAGTGGCCAGTCTCCATACAGAGCTGTGCCATCCAGAGACTGCAGACTTGGCTGTCTTTGGAGACACCGCCTGTCTTTCATCTTTATTTTTATGTGTATGGTGGTTGGCTGTGTGCATGTATGTATACCACATGTGTGGCCTGGTGCCCGTGGAAGCCAGAAGAGGACACTGGTCTCCTGGAACTGGAGTTGCAAATGGTTGTGAGCCACTTGTGTGTGCAGAGAATCAAACCCATGTCTCGATCGTTTATAGATGAACACACTGAAATTATGAGATCAGTGGTTTTTCCCAAGCTAACAATTTGCAAACACAAGGTTATAACTAAAAGTCACATGTTCAGACCCCAAACATACTTGAGGACACATGGTGTATGTGTGTGTGTGTATGTGTGTGTGTGTGTATGTGTGTGTGTATGTGTGTGTGGGTGTGTGTGTATGTGTGTGTGTATGTGTGTGTGTAGGTGTGTGTGTGTGTGTGTGTGTGTGTGTGTGTATGTCTGGCTGAGCCTGGAACTCATCACAACTTTTGTTTGAGTGACTGGCTAGCCCTCAGCACTCTGCAGACATTTCTCCCCATAGTGCCAGGATGAAGATTCAGGAAACCACATCGGGCTTTTTATGAGCTCTGGGTATCCGAGTTCAAAGCCTGGTGCTGACACTATCAGCAGACAAGCCCCAGCCCTGGAATAGCTGCTTGTAACAACAGAGGTGAGTGATTGCTCAACTGCACTGCTCACACTTAACCAACACGTGTCGAGTCAACCGGCTCACCACTGTCGGCTGCGCTCGGGACACGGCGGCGAAGGAGCCTGATGAGGTTCCTCCCTTTGGAGCTTATCTGTGTGGTGGGGGCCAGAGAAACAAGGAAACTTCAGGTCGGTGAAGCCCTTGGGTGCGGGGACAGAGTGAGGCTGTTTCTGTTTGGGTCACAAGGAAAGCTTCCAGAGGGAAGTAACATTTAAACCCAATGGAAATGACAAGAGGTCAAAGAGAAGAAAGGGCGTTCCAGCCTGAATGAACAGCTAATGAAAGCACCCAAGTGAAGCCACGCCTACTGTGCTTAAAGATGTGCCAGCATGTGGGAACACGGAGGCAAGGAGAGAGGCTGAAGGGCAGACAAGCACACACCAGAAACCAAAGGACATGGCACCGGGTTTGTGAGGTATGGCCCTGCTTGAGAAGCAAAGGAAAGGGGCTGGAGAGATGATGGCTCAGTGGTTAAGAGCAATGACTGCTCTTCTGGAGGTCCTGAGTTCAAATCCCAGCAACCACAGCTCACAGCCATCTGTAATGGGGGATTCTATGCCCTCTTCTGGTGTGTCTGAAGACAGCGACAGTGTACTCACATACATAAATAAATAAAGTTTTTAAAAAGGGAGGGAAGGGGAGTGGAAGCTGCCTGGCTGTCACACCTGTCTACAACAGGCTTTTACCCAGAATGCTCAAGTCCCGGTCAGTGCATTCCTCACAGTCCTTTTTGACTCCAGATGTTTCCATAAACAGACATGCATTTGAAAGACTTCCAATATAACTTATCTCTAAGAAGGAAAAGGGCCATCGGATCTGAACGCACGGAGCGTAAGTGACCAGTTTATACCCTGCAGTCAGAGCTAATGGGGTTTCTCCAAGGCTCCCACGGATCCCTGGGCATTTGGTGGGATGGCTCAGTTTAGAATAAAGTAGGGAAGACAACCAGAGCTCCCGGCTCAGTCCACCTGGCAGAGCCACACCCAAAGCCCTGGAAGCTTGTTCTCCCCACCGGTCATGGATAAAAAGACAGCCTAACATCGGCGGCCTCTGGCTGCAAAATCAGCAAGCAGAGCAAAGGGAGGCTTGAGACAAGGGCATGGTGTGAGACTCAAAGTAGAGAGAGAGGGGTGTGAGAATTCTCAGCTTTCTGAGCAGATAGATAACCTTGAAATTTAAAGTTGGGGGAGGAGGGCTGGGGGCGATTTACTAAGGAGAATGCTTAAAGCTTTGCATTTGGGAGGGAAATGCAAATTAGTGAGAAGGCCACTCAGGAAATCAGTGTGCAGAGTTCTCAAAAAAAAAAAAAAAACGGAAACTAAGTCTACCATTTGTCCCAGCTACAGCACCCCAGGCGTATGACTAAGGGACTTGACAGCCCACTCCACAGATGCTCAGCAGAGCTCATGGCCCTCTCCACAATAGCCAGGTCATGGAAACAGTGTAAACTTTCTTCAGCAGAGGAATGGGGAATAAAAAAAGGTAGTACATCTACACAATGGAATACTATCCATCTGCCAGTCAAACTAAAACCATGCCGAAGAGAACTCCATGGAATCTAACTGGTTCTCCGTGTGGGCGTGCACACCAGCCATTCTAGACTTCCTGCAGAGGGGGTAGTAGCTGGCAGCATTGCCCGTCTTGGTTGTGTTTGGAAACTCCAACACCACAGCCTCCCAGGTGAAAGTGGCCAAGTACCTGATGCTCTCGGGGACATCATAAAGAAAGTAATGATTTGGGGCTGTAAAGACGCTGGTAGGGTTACTAGGTATGATGTGCTGTGTCTCTCAGAGGGCCCTAAGACGTTCTACTCACCAAAACCTTGGGAAACATTCTTCACTGTAAGTCCCAAACTGCTCAAGTAATAATGACACAATCTGTTAGGTGTGATGACGCATGCCTTTAAACCCAGTAGGCAGAAGCAGGTGGATGGCTGTTCAAGGCTAGGCTGTTCTACAGAAGAGAGTTCCAAATCAACCAAGGTTACTCAAGGAGACCCTGTCTCAAAAAAAAAAAATTTTTTTTTGTAATAGTGACAATTCATTTCGAGGCAATGTTGTCACCGTTGTCATAGTTAGCACATGGGCCCCATGGTCACAGGGCATCAAGTTGCTGTAAACCGCAGGAATGTGAGTGACACAGCCTGACCCTACGTGAATGGTGAATAAAGTCACTCCCCGGGGGCACTGTTTGCCTCTGCACAGGTCTGAACAGAATGACTTCAGGAGATTTTAAGGGAGGGAAGATGTATTTTTTGGCACATAGCTTTAAAAGTTTTGGTTCCTACGCATTCAGCCCCATGTGTTTCAGCAGAAGCAAGGAGTATAGTTCACACTCATTTCAAAACCAGAAGCCGAAATCAAGCGTCAATGAGATACAAGCAGTAGAAACTCAAACCCTGTTCAGAGGCACAAAAAAGTATGTTACCCTGGTGGAAACTGACTTGGTATAAGTGTGTGAGTCTGCCTCTGCATAAGAACAAAAGCCAGCCGTTCCCCTTCCAGCTACAAGTGTGACGGAGGGGGGGAGGGGAGGGTACGGGGAGGGGAGGGGAGGGGAGGGGTGGTGCACATACAGAGACCAGCCAAGCAAGAGATCCCCAAAGGAACTGAGCAGGGTAAGTAGGAAGATGGAGAAGATCAAGTTACAGTACGTGTGGCCTCTGCTGTTAGGGCAAAGGAATAAAGGACAATGGTTTCCACGAATGGTTTTCTCCAGACAAACCCTGTACCTGGAGACTGTGTCCTGAGAGAGGAAGAGTCCCATCCTACCTTGCGGGTAGGATAGAGAAAGATGCAAACAAGCAAAGGAGACCAACAGAGACATACATGTGCACGAGCACATGTGCACACCCCATGCACACACATACACCACCTACCATATCTACAGGACGTGTATACCCACCCCACAGCCACATATGCACCGTCTACTCTCTCCTCAGGACATGTGCACACCCATGCACACACATACACCATCTACTCTCTCCTCAGGACATGTAAACACACCATTGCACACAGATACACCTCTACTCTATCCACAGGACATGTGCACACCCCATGCACACACATACACCATCTACTCTATCCACAGGACATGTGTACACCCCATGCACACACATACACCATCTACTCTATCCACAGGACATGTGCACACCCCCATGCACACACATACACCACTTACTCTACAGGACATATTGTGAGTCCCATCCAAAAGGTGTGGCATTTCACTGAACCCCCAAATAGCTCTGCAGGGGTTAAGGCTCATTTTTTAGATGAAGGTGTTCACAGAGGTGTAAGCGTCACCAAAGGCAGCCTGTGTCTGAGAGAGATGGGGTGCAGACCTACCCAACCTCGAAGCTCACAGGCAAAGGAATGTTGCTGCTGGTGGGTCTCAGAGCACCCGCTCACAGAACAACCTCCTGAGCTGGCCAGCAGCTCTGTGCTCTTCCACTAAGTGTAATGCAGCCTCTGTGAAGAGGTAGGTCCAGACATACTCTGTTAATTCCATCCCAAGTAGGGGTCACTCACCCAGGGTTCACGTGGCACAGCCCCTCCTCATCGACCGCATCAACCCAGCAGCTCACACGTGTAAAACCTTAGCAGTTCCCGTAATTACCTAAGGCCCAGCAGGAGGCGCTCTCCAGGAGGGGGATTCTGCTGTAGAGGGCGTGCATGTACATGAAGTGTACCATCAATTCAGCCAGCCACCACCAGCAGAGCAGGCGGCCCAGGCCCTCGGTTAGAATGCAGAGGCTGTGCCTCAGAGAGCTGAGCTCTGGCTGCTGCATCTAAAAAAGGGACAACAGAGAAGGCAGCGTCAGGTGGTGCTTGGTCCCAAGCTGTTGCAGAACATCTCTCCTGTGATGTTTCTGTTAAGGTCTGTACAAATCACCATTGCTGTTACGACTGATTGGGCACTGGGCAGGCATTGTTTGCCTTAGGGGCCCTCAATTTCCCTGGGTAAGAAAGTTACAGAAAATGACCCCAGAACAAGAACAGGTGGACCAACATAGTACCAAGAACCAAGGACAATGTCCATTTCTACAGCCTGCTACCCAGCCTTGACCTGAGACAGCCCAGGCTGGGTCAGAACTTGAGACACTCTGCCCCCTGAAACCGCCTCCCTTTGGGTCCTCATCAGCCTGCTGGTTTCCACCCAACACCTGACTCAGGACAGGGCAACAGTAGAAACGGGAGGACGCCAAAGATGGAGTAAGGGGTCTGGAAGAATTAAGTATGTCTGCCAGTCTACCTTTTTCCAAGAAGGAGGAGGAGGAGGAGGAGAAGGAGAGAAGGAGAAGAGGAATAAAGAGGAGGAGAGGGCGAAGAGAGGAGGAGGAAGAAGAGGAGGAAGAGGGAAAGGAAGAATGTCTCAGCACAACAGGCCACAGTCTAGCCTCAACCACAGTTACGTGATCCTGAGAAGCCTCTCAACTTCTCTGGATCTTGGTTTCCCCAAAATAAGGTGAATGTGCGGTGGTGACAGTAAGATGTGAGCACGAAGTCCAGCACTCACACGTGTACAACGTCAGCGCTGTGCTTACGGCTGCTCTGTCTCCTGGGTGTGGCAGCCATCGCTAGCAGCTATTCCCAGTGTGGCTTCACCTTTTGTCCCCTCAGGGAGCCTCAGAACACTGGCCACAGGTAGCACTAGAGCAGATCCCACACTGAATGTAAGGTAGGTGTTTCTATTGTCCTGAATATCCTTTCTCTAAACCACCAGGGGTCCCAGCACTTCAGATCTTGAGTTTTGAATATTCTCTCAGACTTCGTCCCTGCTGAGCATCCCTGATCAGAAACCGTTCAGAAGCCTTTGGAATTTTGCCAGATTCCAGGCTTTCTTTCCCATTAGGGAGCTCAACCTGAGTGAGTAATGCCCAGAGAACCCGTTCCACACTACCTGGCTGTGGGGTCACCTCACTGTGGGGTCACCTCCCTGTGGAGAATCACCTCACTATGGGGGAAATCACCTCACTGTGGAAGGTTACCTCATTATGGACATTACCTCACTGAGAAGTCACCTTACTGTGGAGTACTGCACTGTGGGGACACCTCACTATAGCGGTCACCTTACTGTGGGTCACTTCACTGCTGGGGTCATCTCACTATGCAATCAGTGAGGGCTGTAAGAATCCACTAAGGTAACTGACATCACGTTACCTCCATGTAATGGTTTGAATATGCTTGGCTCAGAGAGTGGCACTATTAGGAGGTGTGGCTTTGTTGGAGTAGGTGTGGCCTTGTTGGAGTAGGTGTGTCACTGTGGGTGTGGGCTTTAATATCCTTATCTTAGCTGCCTGGAAGCCAGTGTTCTGCTAGTGGCCTTCAGATGAAGAGGTAAAACTCTCAGCTCCTCCTGCACCTTGCCTGGTTGTTGCCTTGTTCCTGCCTTGGTGATAATGGACTGAACCTCTGAACCTATAAGCCAGTCCTAATTAAATGCTGTCCTTATAAGACTTGCATTGGTCATGGTGTCTGTTCACAGCAGTAAAACCCTAACTAAGACACTGTGGATGAAGTCAGGCCTTGCTTAGCGCTGCACACTGGTATACTGAAGCAAGCTGTCTAGATGAATGTGCTAACAGCCTCAAGAGGCATGTTGGCACATAGCAATTCTCACACACAGCTGAATCTGTCCAGCTTCTAACAGGTGCTGTGCATACAGCCTGCAGCCCAGGTCCCCAAAAGCCCAGCCTGCATCTGAGGGGCCAGGACCTTGCTAGTGTACAGGCCCAACCTGGTGAGCAGAGACATCATATGGGTGATGGCAGGAAATTCACCTTCCCAGCTTGTCACACAGCAAAAAGCCAGTTTGGAGGCTCTGCTAGGTGTCCCCAAGCCACAGGCTGTTCAAAGTGACACAAACACCTACAAAGAGAAAGCTTAGGTCCGTCCACACAGTGGCTGCTTGGCTTCGTGATGACAACATACTTACTTCCTAGGAGCCAAACTAAACTGTCTCTACTCTTTCTGAGGAGTATGTCTTTGTCACCTCTGCCAGGAAGGACAGAGCATCTCCTACAGCCACAGACATGCCCAGGAGAGGAGTCATCACCCAACTCCTCTGCCGATTCACTTTTATCTAAAGAAGGAAATGGGAAGGCTTTCACTCTCGACTGGGGAGATGGCTGAGTGAGTAAAAGTCTAGTCAAATAAATAGAACCCAAGCATGATCCTCAAAATCTACATAACAAGCTAGGCATAGTGATACACACATGTAATTCCAGAACTGAGGAGGCAGAGACAGGAGCATCAGAGATGGGGCTAGTCAGCCTATCCTACACGGTATGCTGCTGACAAAAGACCCCATCTAAAAAAAAAGTGCTGGCTCCTACACATATGTACATGCATGAGCACACACATATACACACACACCATACACACATACACATACATGTACCACATGGTGTGCACACACTCACACACATGTACATATACACTCACATGTGTGCACACACATACACACATGACAGGCACACATTCACACACATGTGCACACAAACACATGCACATGCACAAGCAAGCATTTGCTTTTCTGGAAGGTTGGTAATCCTGACAGTCCACATATACCTCAATGTAGTGGAGTCTCTTACTGCAAGCCATTTGTCCCTTGCTTCGCAGCAGGAGGGACAGACTGCTGTACAGCGCTAACGCTCACCCTCAGAGAACGCTCAACCTGCATAGAGAGCATTCCATTTGAGGCATTTCCAACTGAGGGGGCTGTCAACCTTAAGATCGTCAGAAACTGTCACAGTGGGATTTCAGGCTCAGACTCCATTGAAAAACACACATTAGCTCATCTGCCAAGTGTACTTTAAAATGCGTTGTGATTTAAAATCTTATTTCATGCAAATTGCACAAAAGAGAATGTCGTCTTTCTCCCTCAGTAATGCTCTGAAGACTGAAGATGGCAGTTGTCAGAGATGAAAGGGTCTTGTCCTTTGCAAGGGAGCCATATGTACACCTGAAAGCGGCAAAGGCCTTTCCTGGGTGAGGACTCCTGTCTGTAGGACCCAGGGACACAGGTACCGAGCCATCCTTCAGAGTTGGAGTGGCTTCTCTGTTGCCCAAGTCTTCCTCTTCTTACTCAGGTCCAGCATCACTGGCCCCCAGCCACCCACAGAGAGCCAGTGATGTTCCTACTCTCTCCCAGAAAGTACACCAAACTGGCAGCTGGTACACCTGCCATGAGCCAGGTCTGGGCAGCTGGAGCCTCTAAAGCAGTGGTCCCCAACCTCCCTAATGCTGCCACCCTTTAGCACAGTTCCTCATGGTTCCTCATGTTATGGTGACCCCAACCACAGAACTATTTAGTCGTATTTTTGCTACTGTTATTAATTGTAATGTAAACATCTGACATGCAGGGTATCTGATTTGTGACCCCTATGAAAGAATTACTTGACTCTCCAAAAGGGTCCCAGACCATAGGTTGAGAATCTCTACTCTGGACCTCTGTGCCCACCAGACACTCTATCTTCTTTAGCTCCTGTTGCACCAAGTCAGAGTGGCAACATTGTGTCTTTTTTTTTTTTTTTTTTGTCTTTTTTTCAAGGCAATATCCCAAATCTTACTATGTGTCCAAGGTTGGTCCTAAATTGTGCATGTGTGTCTCTCTGTGTGTATATGGATACCCATGAAAACCACAGTCCAATATCTACTGTCTTCCTTTATTACTCTTTACTTGATTGATTGATTGATCGACTGACTGACTGAGTCAGAGCCTCTCACAGCACCTTGAGATGCTAAAGATGCAATTAGTACCACACTGGTCCATCGAGCACCAAGATTCACCAGCCCCATCCCCACCCCATGCACCAGAGTCACATACGTGCACTGGCTCACCTAGCTTTTATATGTGGGGATTCAAACCTAAGTTCCCATGTTTGCACAGCAAGCATGTTACCCACTGAACTAGCTCTCCAGTGCTTCATCTTAAATTTCTGATCATCATGTCTCCACCCCACCAAGTTACAGGATTCTAGACCTGAGCCACTATGTCTGGTGTGAGGATAAGGATTAAACCAGAGCCTCGTGATTGATAGGTAAGCAATCTTGCAACCAAGCTCCAGCACCAGTGCTAACACTCCTGTCTCTGTCTGTCTCACCTGCCTTCCACACACCTGTCTCTACTCCATCCTCCTCACCTGCCTTCCACACACCTGTCTCTACTCCATCCTCCTCACCTGCCTTCCACACACCTGTCTCTACTCCATCCTCCTCACCTGCCTTCCACACACCTGTCTCTGTCTTCCTCACCTGCCTTCCACACTCCTGTCTCTGTCTTCCTCACCTGCCTTCCACACTCCTGTCTCTGTCTTCCTCACCTGCCTTCCACACACCTGTCTCTACTCCATCCTCCTCACCTGCCTTCCACACACCTGTCTCTACTCCATCCTCCTCACCTGCCTTCCACACACCTGTCTCTACTCCATCCTCCTCACCTGCCTTCCACACACCTGTCTCTACTCCATCCTCCTCACCTGCCTTCCACACACCTGTCTCTACTTTATCCTCCTCACCTGCCTTCCACACACCTGTCTCTGTCTTCCTCACCTGCCTTCCACACACCTGTCTCTACTCCATCCTCCTCACCTGCCTTCCACACACCTGTCTCTACTCCATCCTCCTCACCTGCCTTCCACACACCTGTCTCTACTTTATCCTCCTCACCTGCCTTCCACACACCTGTCTCTGTCTTCCTCACCTGCCTTCCACACACCTGTCTCTACTCCATCCTCCTCACCTGCCTTCCACACACCTGTCTCTACTTTATCCTCCTCACCTGCCTTCCACACACCTGTCTCTGTCTTCCTCACCTGCCTTCCACACACCTGTCTCTACTCCATCCTCCTCACCTGCCTTCCACACACCTGTCTCTACTCCATCCTCCTCCAAGCCAGCCTCCCACACATCTGTCTTGGCTTCCATCTGCTCTCTAGTCTCTCCTGGGGTTTGTAGATAACAAGACAAATAGCATCATTTGAATGCTCTACTGACCTGGAGCCCCCCTGACTCTCAATGGAACTTCTAAGGTACCACCTACCTCTTGCCCTGCCCCCTGCCAGCAGAGATTATCTGGTCCCTTCCAACGGCCCTTCCAACAATGGCTTCTTCAAAGATGGCCACTGCTCAGACCCCTCTGCTGGGGTGCCCACCAAGCTGAATACAGGGACTCCCTCCGCACTAGCCTCCATGTCCCCTGAACTTGCCACTTGTTCTAATCACAACAGCAGTGTGGTGAGCACAATGGTATCCATGCTGGAGCCATGTGCTCCTTCCTCACAACAATCCTGGCTCTGTGAGCCCTCGAAACCCACAGAAAAGCTAACTCACCAAAGGCAGCTCACCAAAACAGAGCAGGGATTTGAACCCAGAACTGGGCTCCAGGGCCCTTGCTCACACTGCCTCCATACTGAATGTTCCATTTGTACACAGGTTGTCTCCAATGGGTGGGAAAACAGACCTTAGTAAGGGAAGTCCCAAATGCACCGCTCAGCCTGAGACTCCATCTGCCCCCCTCCCCCGCTCAAGGAAGACTCCTGACCCTGCTGGACTCCACCCCACAGCAGCTCAGCATATGAGCTTCCCAGGAGTTCAGTAAGTAACAGAAGCCTGGGCACCTGACACTCCACAAGTCAGAAATGGCCTACAAGGAGGCGAGCTAGAAGATAAAATGTGTTGCTTGTTCAATAAATGAAACTTTCACATGCTTTAAAGAGCACACCTCTTCCACACCTCCCTAGTTTGTGTATGTAAATTATGTGCTAATTTAATACTTGGAGTTTCCCACGTTGATCCTGCTCGGCCCTGCTGAGTTTATGTCCACGTGGGACGCTGCTGCCCCCTGGTGGTGAAGCCTCCTCGTGCTCACTCCCTCAAGGACTCCAGAGTTCTCCCATTATTGCTCTTCTCCCCGCCTTTCTTCCTGGTCTTTTCCTCTTAGATTACCTTTGTAGCCTCCTCCCGCTTACAGAGGACTTGAGCACCCACCGGCATCCTAGGCAGACACAGGAATCGCGTGCCTTTTTATTCTATAGATAATGTATAATTATTTATAGTGTATAATGCGTGTGAAGTGAGTGTGTATGTTCCTGTGAGTGCAGGAATCGCTTGCCACAAAGCACAGGTAGAAGTCAGAAGACAATCTCAGGTGTCAAGCACCGGCCTTTCACCCAGAGACGGTGTCTTTTGTTCACTTTTCTGTGTACGCCAGTCCAGCTGGCCCATGAGCTCCCAGGGACTCTGCGGAGTGTGCATTACCATGTCTTTGTGTGGGCTCTCAGCATCTGAACTCAGGTCTCACATTTGCAAAGCAAGGCTCTACCCACTGAACAACTCTTCCAGACCCTGCCTGGCTTTTTTATTTAGTATTTATTTTGTCCTGTGGCTTATTGGACATTTTATTTTTCTGGGATGACTTTAATAAACTTGGGCAGGACATGGAAGATGGTTTTGATTTGCCTTTCTAAAGTCCTTAATCTCAGCAACTAGAACAGGTAAGAAAAAAAAGAAGTAAGACACGAGGAGACCCTGACCCTACAGGGTGAGCCCACCCATCCTCCCCAGACTGATGCTCAGTGGACCAGCAGTCCTTGGCTAAAGATTTGGGTGAACCACAGCCTCTTCCAAGAACCAGGCCTAGGACCTGACTACACATTCCTGTTGTTCCTGTCTGAGCTGAAAGGCTGTAGTTGGAAAAAAAGGAGAAGAGAAAGAGAAAAAAATGACTCGGGTCCCAACAAAGTGTAGGTCCCACTGGGCAGGTCCCTGTGCACATGACCCAGCTGGGGAAAGAGTTTGTTTTCTCTAAATGGCTTTAGTCTGAGACTCCAAGGATTACTATCCATCCTGGGGGAGGGATGGGGCCAAGGTTTAGCTCAAACGTTATTGGCTAGAAAATTGAGAAGGAGCCAAGTTCACAATGTCAAGGAAATTCTAAGAGGCAAGATGAGGAAGGGCTTAGCCCACCGATCCTGAGCCAGCCTTGCCTTTATCCCATTCCCCTGACAGACTCAGGACAGTGGTTCTCAGCCTCCCCCCAAGTGCAAAAGACACCCTCAAGACACCGGGCAGGCCACAATGCTCAGCTCCAACCCAAAGGCCTGGCCAGGCATAGGCCTGGGACCTGGGGCTGGGCCTGAGAATTCACAGCTCAACTCCCTGATGGTATAGACCAGGAACCACACTTTGAGGGCAGGTGCAACCACTAACTTCAAGTTACAACCTCAAGTGCAAACCTAAAATCACTCCATAATCAAAGAGTGACCCTGGGGAACCAACGGGGGTGTGAAAAACTGTACAGCAAGCCCACTACAGCCAGGGGCCCCAGTGGCACCGGAAGACATCGTAAGTGGGAAGCACAAGCCTTTCCTGGCAATTCTAGATTGCAGACTTTTGGATACTAGAGTGACTTTGGAATTTTTAAGATAAAATAAGCAGTTTCTAAGAACCTTCCTTTTTCTTCACCAGGCATCTCTCAAATTGTCCCAGAAACAGCAACACCTATGACCCTGTGCTCACAGACCTGTATGTGCATATTTCTGTTACATGTGTATGAATGTTGTGAGCTATAGGTAAATACGGGCAATGTGTTACATGTGTGCATGCATGTTGTGAGCTATGCATAAGTGCAGACAGTGTGTTACATTTATATGTGTATGTGCTTTATGCATGCCTGCACACGTGTGCTCCACATACATGCTGGCATGTGTGTTGTATTTGTATACACGTGTGTTATGTAATGTTGTGGATTGCCCTAGAGCTGTTTGTATTTTTATGCTAATTCTGCTTCCCCAAGAAGGGCTGCCTAGTCATGTGACTTCATCAGAACCTTCTCCCCATTTTAACTTGTAAAATAAAGGCAAGAGCTGGTGATTGGATAGGGGAATGAAAGTGCATCTGAAGAGTGAGAGAGAGAGAGAGAGAGAGAGAGAGAGAGAGAGAGAGAGAGAGAGAGAGAGAGAGAGCATCGATGGAGAAGGAGGAAAGAAGATGGAGCACGTGGCCTGGAGAAACTGAAAGTTATAAGGGATCTCATAGCTGGGGAATAGAGCAGTGTAGGGGTGGATCTGCCCAAACTAGGTGCACAGCTTTTATTCATATTAACTGATTTGTGTTTTCTTTGCATGGGCTTATTTGGGTTGGAGAGGTTACTGCAACAACAGGTGAGTATAAGCATTCATTGTATGTGTGCACATGTACATCCTTGTGTTGTGTTACATCTGTGTGTACCTGGATATGTCAAGTGTTTGTGTGTTATATACGCGTTACATGCATGTGTTATGTATACAAGAATGTTCATGTGTGCCTGTACATAGTCTCTTCAAGATGTCTGTGCTTCGGGGGAGGCAACATCCCTTGGGAATCACTGTCTTAAGTACTAACACGTGAGCTAAATTCTCTAAATATGTCTCAGTTCATTAGTGGGAGTGCAAGAGCAAACGTGGCTTGACCTGACATCCAGACAAGAACGCTGGGTAGAGAAGGTATCAGGGCCCTGCAGACTGAGAGTACACCATTGCCCGTGCACATCCTTCAACTCAGTTTGCTTTCTTACTTGGCCTCTAGAACCATCTGAAGCCACATCTGAAGCCAAGTCGGGGCCACCGCATGAGCAGTCTGTGGATTAGGAGAGAGCAAGCCATCTGTGAGCAGCAGACAATGCTCTCTTCCTACCCACTCAAGTGAAATATCAGAATCCAGCTTCCTGTCCCTGGGCCTTCCCTGCGGTGGAACTGCTCCTGAAACTCGCTTGTAGCCACTTAGGGACCAGGTGGCCACTGTCCCCTGAGAATCAGGGCCCCTCCGACCCATGCGAGAGAGACCACCCACCTTTAGGTTAATCAGACAACAGTGCATGCTCAGATCAGATAAGTGGGGAAACACACATGTCACAGAGGAGCACAGCCAACACCCCAAGTCTTAGGCTACAGTAGGGTTCCTTACTGACTGACTCAAAGCAGCCTTCTCAGCGCTGATGGTTACAAATTCAAAATGTTGATCAACTCTGAAAGAGCCTAGGTGCCCAGTGTCCTGTCAAATGCTCAGATGTGGCTTCATCCTTTGTGTAAAGTAAATAATCCACCTCACTATTATGCAAATTTGCTTTAATCTTGAATACATGGTAAAACTGCATGTACATCAAACAATTGTTTTAAAGTGTCTTTTATGATTTTTTAATAGTAAAAGTTTGATTTATGTGCCTATTACATATACACACACCCAGGGTTGGAGTGGAAACTCCACTGGCCTACCAGAGTATCTCTAGGACTTTGTTGAAAATTCTGTCCCGATCATATTCAGAGGTTATTTAATGGTTTTTTAGGAAATTCTAGTCATCACATCAAACAGCAGGTTCTCAAATCAAACATTCGAGCCCAAGAGGTGGCTCAGTGGGTAGAGCTACTTGCGCACAGACTTCACAAACTAAGTTTAATGTCAGGATCCTATAATGTCATAGGAGACACCAATTTCCTACAGACGTCTTCTGAGTTCCACACACATACTGTAAAATACGAGTGCCTGCACACCACACACGCACACACATTCACACACGCACACAAATTTACACATGCATACACGAACACATGCACATACACATGCACACACAAATACATAAAAAAAATTTAAAGTCAGACATTCTAACACAAGCTACTGACTCGGGACTCACATGCTGGAAAACAATGCGGGAAGATATTGAAGTCTTCGTTTCCCATAATTAAGCCATGCTGTTTCTTTAAAACATGTGACTCATAACTCAGGATACCCAGAAACCTGAGTGGGCTGCTCTGGCATCAAAGGATGTCATATTCTAAAATGGCCCTAACAACACTTCAGCCATTTTCTACTATACATAATGCAAGAGAGGCAGCCGCTGTCAGAAACACAAGCCATCACCCGCTAGACTCTGAATTATTTTTCGACGTACATTCAAAAACCTTTTTGCTGTTTTCCAATCATTTGTGAACCCCATATTCAGTAAGCAACCCCACTTGGGGTCCCAGTCTAAGAGGAAGGGACCCATGGCAGCCCAGGCCCCAGAGGACTCTACCTGTCGGAAGAACTCCGGGAAGTTAAGGATGGGCCCGTTGTGGAAGACGGGGTAATAGAAGACATAGGTCAGCAGCCACGGGAAGGAACGGGAGGCACGTGGGGCAGACGGAGGCTGCCAGCACAGTTCCAGGCTGAAGCTGGTGTAGTACAGACAGCGGACAGTGAGCGTGAACTGCAGCAGGTAATACTCGCTCTCAGTCCTGTACCACCTTCTCTGCAAAGGCGACAAGAGGGAACCGCCTGTGAGTTAGCGGCAAGACCCAGGAGCTGGCTGGGTAACCAGGGCTAGATGGCTTTCCCTAGAAGAGAAGCTGCCATTATGAGAGTTGGGAACCAAGGACTGTCCTGTAAATCCCAGTGGCCACCGCAGCAGACAGTGTAGCTGCAGCGTGGCAGGTGGAAGAGCGTGTGTCTTGCATGTTGGGGACCCTGGGTCCAGCCCTCAGCACCAAACCTCACACTTTACATACAAGAAACCAAGGAAAGAGTCTTTATTTGGTCCACAAGGGACTTGGCAGGCTGTACACTTAACTAACGACTCAACAGCCACACAGACCATTGTGTGCCCGGTGTCCACCTCCATCAAACACACAAGTGACAAACAATCGTGTCTGTCAGGATGCCATTCCACGGCAAATATCAAGGTTTGCTCTGTGACCTTAAGACAAAAGACAGAAAAACAAAACAAAACAAAAACATACTTTTCTCACCTTCAATACAAAATGCTTCTGCGATTAGCTATATGGGAAAGATAGTTAATAACCCTATTCCATCAACTTAGAATAAAGTACTTGTATGACTGTCTTGGGACCAATTATTAACATTGTGTATCATAAGGAAGGTAAGTGGTCCCTAAGGAACAGGGCACTCAACATGTATATTTAAGCATATAGAGAAGGGGGTGTCTCTGTTTCTAGCCCTTGGGTCTCATGACATTTGCCATCCTTTCTTAACATCCAAACTGGAAGAAAAGATGACCCCAGATACCCTCACAGGACCAAGACAACAGACCCAAGACTTCTGAACACAGCTGGGTCCTGCAATGACCCTGGAAGGCCACTAGGTGGAGAATCGTGGAGGGGGTACTGTTGGTTTGTATGTGTGGACCAGGCAGCTCCGGATCAGAAGCCAAGGCACCTTCCACATGTGATGACACGGGCAGGAGGAAGACACTACTTACCTTAACTTCCTCCACACTTTGCAGCCTTAGGGTGGAGAGTAGAAGGAGAGAACACAGCCAAGACAGGAGCACTGATCGGAACTGAGCCACGCAGAAGGCGATGGTGCTGTGGAGAAGTACCATGACCACTCCCGGAGTCCCCAGCACACACCAGCAGGCCCACATTCCATACACCATGACAATCCAGGGTCTGTGCTGTAGAGGGGTGGCCCAAAGAGAAGAAGGACAAGAGGTGAGTTTACAGGTCTGTCTCGGAACGCACCAGTTTGGAGAGGGCATGCTGTGTGACCAGTTGCCACTGCCCTGCCAGGTCCACAGCCTTGGGCAAATACTTTCCTGTGGTCAGCCAGAGCTTCCTCGCCTACTTCCACGATGAGGTGCCCAGCTGACTTCTGAACAGAGGACAGAAAGTACCAGATGGGAAGACCACATTCCCACACTCTGCGGACAGCGTCCTTCATAAGCCAAAAGGACCCAACTATCATATACACTCTGGGAGCCTTGGTGCGGGACACTGGGCTATCCACACCAAAGCATTCTGATGTCTTAGACTTGAAACCAAGTATCCAATTTCATCTTTTTGGAAGGTCCAACCGATGCACGTTTGCCGTGGATGCCTGTGAATTCAGCCCAAGACGAAAATCATCAGAAGCTAACTTGAGGACTATGGGTCTTTTTCAAATTTCACTTCATAACTCAATTTTTCAGTCTTCCAGTGGGACTCAGACGAAGCCGAGAGGCTGGACGCTTTTAGCATACCATTTACAGCCAAATTTATGTCCCAGAAAAATGGTGTCTTCTCCACTTTTTGTGATGTCAAGATCTTTAACTGACATGCTAGTCTCAGTTTAAGAGATTCTGACTGCTATTCTGTTTAACTAGAAAATAACTTAATTATTCCACTGATTAACCGGGTGAATTGCTGTCATGATGTCGCTTCCTTATGCCCAGCCGCTAAGTTCTTATTTATAAAACTACAGTGGGTCTGGGGAGACGGGTCAACAACAAAGCACCCACTCTGTGCAGGAACTGAGTTCAGACCCCTAGCACCTACGTAAAGTGGCAGCATGCTTCTGTAACCTCAGCACTCCTGTGGAGAGACGAGAGGCAGAGGCAGGAGGACCCCTAGAAACTGGAAGGCCAGACAGCCTGAAGTGTGCAGCAGTGAGGAGACCTTCCCCAAATAATGCAGACCCTGAGGTCAAGCGCTGAACACTGTTCTCTAACTTCTACAATTCCTAGCTGTACAGTAGAGCTTGCACTCATGTGAATAGACACGTGCACATCATACATGCACAAACACATATACACATCATGCACATACAAACACACACATACACACACTAACACATACACACATGATACACACACAAATACACACATGATACACACACAAATACACATCATTCACATACAAACATACTCACATCACACACAAACACATACACATACATATCATATACACAAACATGTACACACATATAATACACACACATACACACACTAACACATACACGCATATCATACACACATCATACACAAACACATACATCATACATACACATCATACACACAAACACACACATTCACACACAAACGCATACACACATATCAAACACACAAACACATACACAACATCATAACACATAAACATACACATCATACACTAACACATATACATCATACACACACATCATGCATATATACACAAACACATACACACACATCATACACACATAAACACATACACAGATACTTTTTAAACTGCAATAAGCAAGTGGCTCAGCGAGTAAAAGTCCTTGTCACTGACTCTGCAAGTCTGGTGGTGTGAGTTCTGTCCCCTTGGGAAAGTGGAAGAACCAGATCTACACAGTTGTGCTCTGACTGCACACACGCATAATGAACACACAATACAAAGAGCTGCAGTAAAGAGATGTGTGTGTCTCAGGAGGAGGGAGTTTGCCTCACACATGCTGGCCCTTTCATGTGATCCTTGCTCTACCAAAAAGAAAGAAAAGAAAAAGCAATAAAGCTCCCCCCCTTTTTTTATTTTGTGTGTGAGTGTTCTGCCTTCATGTATGTGCACACATATGTCTACTGTGTATGTGTCGTGCCCACAGGAGATAGTGGAGTAGTTACAGATGGTTGTGAGCTACCATGGGGTGCTGGGAACCGAACCTGGTCCTCTTGACTGCTGAGCCATCTCTCCAGGTACCAAGTTTTAATATTCAACAACAGAATGTCAGCACAGTTACCTGTCCAGGGCTTTGCAGTGGCCATTACCTATCTGCATGGTCTTCAGCAAGTTACATAAGCTCTCTGTGGCACCAGCTCCTTGTGAATAAAACTGGAGCAACAGAATATTTCCCAAGAACATCATGAATATAACAGAATTGTTTGTGGACCACACTTAGTACATGCAGGCAGATTAAGGGCTCCTCGAATACCTCTCAGGCCCGAGCTCTGACTGAAGCCCAGTTGACAGAGTCTTGCCCAGCAGGACCTCACAAAATGTCTATAGAGGCAAAGGGTAAGGAGTTCGAGGTTATCCTCACTTATATAGTGAGGTTGTAGCTAGTCTGGGCTGTAGAAGACACATCTCCAAAAAGAAAAAGAAAAGATCGGTTAGTTGTTGTTAAGAAATACAATGTTACCAGTGTGCCTTTGGAATGGGTTTTCAGAAACTTTTCTAAACTGAAGAGTCTGATGAATGAGCTTAGAACCTTCTGCAAAAAAAAAAAAAAAAAAAAAAAAAAAAAAAGAGTTGTGCCTAGTGGCCGGAGCCTGCCCTAGTCAGGATGCTGAGGCAGGAGGATCACAAGTTTAAGACCTGTCTGAACAATTTAGTGAGACCTTGTCTAAAAACAAAACACAGAGATAGGACTGAGAGCGTGGCTTCGCAGCACAGGACTGTCTGACAGGCATGGAGCCTGAGGTTCCGTTTCCAGTATGGCCAGAGAAACAGACAGAAAGAATGACAGAGACAGAGAGATGGGATGCAGGGCAGGCCTGGAGCGTGGCGACTTGCCCACACCGTCCTAGTTGGCTGTGCCTGCAAACTGTTGTGCATGCTCACCTCGTCCACAGACCTACATTCCAGCTCAAAAGAACATCTGCAATGTGAGACTAACTCAGCCACTTTTACATTCCAAGAAAACCAGAGACATGTGAAGTTCATTTTTTACAGTTTTTTTCCATCCTGCTAACCTCAGAAAACAGCCACATAAATTTGCTTCAAACTTTCCCCAGCTCTCTCACCTCTGGGCAGGGTCCAATTTTCAGAAACGAGGTCGCCAAAGACTATTTTAACACATGCTTTTAATGAGTGGGGGAAAGGTTCTTTTCGACATGACCTACAGCATATGCTATGGGGATTGGGCACACACAGATACACACATATGCGTACACGGTCACACTTTCAGTAAGTGCTATTTGATCTGGGGGAAAGAGCCTGTTTGCTGGGCTTCGTTTGAAACTCACCACAGGTATCAGCTGTTCTAAGTTGGGTCAGAAAGAACCTTCAGAAATACTTAAGCACACTGTGTGAACCACCAGTGTTCCAGGAAGTCTATGATGGGTTTGACAGTGGTCACAAGAGCCACTTTGTGTGCAGGTAAATGCACCCCACACACCTAGAGCAGGCGGACAACACTGGGTGCTGTCCTGAGACAGAAGGGGAAATGCTCTCCCGCTGACCCCGACTCCCTGGCCTGCACACTACTTTCACCCTCCTAAGGACAAAAAGTGGGACAGTGAACTAACACACCATTTTACCTGCACAGAACTGGTTTGTGAGCCACAAAAACGTTCCTTTTCACATTCAAAAGTTTAAAATGCCATTGGAATCCCCGATGGTGCCAAACATCACTAAAATCCAGATACAACATGGGCAGCCCTGACCTGACACCGTGGCAGAGCAGGTCCCACTGCCATCCCCACAGGCCCTTCTACACACAGCCTGAGCTCTGGAATTGGTGGTACAAAGAGGGGTGAAAACATCAGAGGGGCAGGTCCACATGCAGAGGCCTAAGCAACCCCACCCCACCCATCCCCAGCCCGATGTGTTTTGTATGGCTCAAGCATTTGTCTACCTCTAGGTATATCAATATGGAGTTTGTCACATGAGCCAAGACAGAACTGTTTTTACTTTTCAAAAATAATTAAAAAGAAATTACATGCATCACATTTTATCCCAAAACTATGCTTCTAACTTGTCACTAAATGGGCCAGGAAGTTCTTTTCTATGTTTTCTTACACAAACACACACACATACACACACCTGCACACACACACACACACACACACAATGTTGGTCTTGGGCTTCTTTAAAAGGTGGATTTATTTTTATTTTATGAGTATGAGTGTTAGCCTGCAGGTATGTCTGTATACCATGAACGTGCCTAGTGCCCGAAGAGAAACCAGTGTTGATCTTCTGGAAATGGAGTTACAGATGGTTGTGGGTGCTGAAAACCGAACATAGGTCCTGTACAAGAGCAGTGAGTGTTCTTAACCACTGAGATGTCCATCCAGCTCCCAGACTCAGGTTATTAACACCCGTTGCTGTGATGAACCACCATGATCAAAGCAACTTGAGGAGAAAACAATTTGGCTTCTACTACCATCTCACTGTTCATCACTGAAGGAAGTCAGGACAGGAACACACAGCAGAATCCTGGAGGCGGGATTGATGCAGAAGCCACGGAGAGGCTTCTTACTGTCATACTCCCCTTGGCTTGCTCAGCCTGCTTTCTAATAAAACCCAAGACCACTATCCCAGGGATGACAGCACCCCAAAACCAAGCTATACCACTCCCAGGATTAAACACACACACTCACACACAAACACACATGCACACACACACACATGCATATACACAAACACACATGTACACACACAAACGCATGTGTGTGTGCACACACACACACAAATACATACACACAAATACGTCTGGGCTTCTGCAGCCCTGGGCTGATATTCACCTACTTACCAATTCAGGAAAGTGGAAAAAAGAAAAATCAATCTCAACAGTGAGCTATGATGTTTCTAATTTAAAACTTTACATTTTAAGCAAATACAACTTTATACACTTTTTTGTGTGTACATATGTGTGAGCAAATATGCATATGTGCGCATGTGTGTTTGGAAACCAGAAGTCAGTCTTGAGTGTGTCATTCCTTAGGTACTATCTGCCTTGGTTTATTTTTATATTTTTATTATTTTCTATTATTTATTATTATTGGTGTGTGTGTGTGTGTTCATGTCAGGACACTTGTGTGAAGATCAGAGGTAACTTGTGAGAATCAGTTCTCTCCTTCTATCATGTAGATCCTAGGGATTGAACTCAGGTCATCAGACTTGGAGGCAAGCACCTTTGTCCTCTAAGACATCTCACTGGCCCACAGCTTATTTGAGACAGGGCCTCTCACTGCCCTTAACCAGGCTAGGCTGACCAGCCAGTGAGTCTGAGGAATTCCCCATCTCCTTTACCCACCACATTCTGTTTTTTTTTTTTTTTTTTTTTTTTTTTTTTTTGCTATTTGTGCATTTGTTTGTTTTACATGGGTTCTGGGAATCAAACTCAGATCCTTATGCACACAAGGTAACCATGTTACTTGCTGAGCAGACTCCCAGGCACACAACATTCTTTTTCTAACTGGGACTCATTATGAGATAGTTGTACTTTGTGTGCTCACAAGAAATAACATCTTTTGTGCTGTGTTTCATTCAGTTCCCCCAAAAGCTCCTCTTGCAAAATGGCAGAATATTATCACAACTGAGACACCACATAACTACCATCCACCAAATTTACTGATGTTCTGCTTCGTCCCTATGTTCTACATAACTCTACCACATGTGAAGTTTCAGTGTGCCTCCCACAAACACCCAGAAGTCTTGGAATTCACACCCACTCTCTTCCTGCTTCCTTCATCACCCCATCTCCTACCAATCAATCTGTTCTCCATTTCCAGAATGCTGTCATTTCAAATAAACCATACAGATTCAACTAAGCAGTGCTTACACCCATGCTCTCCTGCAGTTCCCATGGTCCGGATAACCTCGGTTTGCTTAATCACACACTAGCTGAAGGGCATCTCCGATGTTTGCAAGTTCGAATAAAACTGATGTCCTCATCTCTGCACAGGTCTGGGGCATGAAAAATAACTTCATTGCCAGGGATGAACGAATGCCCGAGCAAACATGAGCTGGTGACATGCCGCTTACATGTCTAGCACCACAAAGAGTTTTCTGGACTGCCACCACTCAACACCAACAGGGGTACATGAAAGCGCCCGACATTCCGCATCCCCACAAGCATCTGTGGTGCTTCCATGTCTCAGCAGAACCCTTCTGGAAAGCACACGGTGCCATCGCATTGTGATTTAATATGAATTTACAAGGCTTTAGCAATGGTGATTTTAAAAGCCTGAACGATGTGGTACTTGGTTAGATGGGCTGAGAGAACTGGAAGCATACGCTGACCCCACTTGGCTCTCTGGATTCCAGGCCTTCGGTTCTTTATAGAAGATGAGAATTAAAACAGGAAAAAATTCAAAACTCCAAAAAGCACGACTTCTTAACAGCCAGATGGAGAACTCCGTGTCCTTCTGATGGGATGCAGAACACACCACAGCAAATGGGGGCAATCAGACATCATGCCACATGCCACTGAAACACGGACCCACTTCTCAGAATGGAACATGGCTGCTTTCCACCTGGTATCCTTCCTGAGTAAGCTAAAATTCTTTCTTGTTCATAAGACATGAATGTAAAACCAGAATCTAGCCTGGTATCCAGCTCAAACAAATACTAAA
Source organism: Micromys minutus (assembly GCF_963924665.1). Lineage (NCBI taxonomy): Eukaryota > Metazoa > Chordata > Mammalia > Rodentia > Muridae > Micromys > Micromys minutus. The sequence continues at coordinate 89,658,581 of NC_137969.1, read as the reverse complement.
TGGCAGAATTGAGTGGAAGAAAAGAATGGATGGGTGGGTGGATGGATGGATGGATGGATGGATGGATGGATGGATGGATAGATGGACGGACTAATGGGTAGATGGATGGGTGGTAGTGGGTAAATGGGTAGGTACATGGGTGAGTGGATGGATTAGATATGTGGCTGAGTGAGTGGAAATGGATAGGTAAATGAATAAGTTGGGTGGTTAGATAGAGTGTGGGGGTGAGTACACATGAATGGAAAAGGGGTGTGTGGATGGACAGATGACGTGGTGGACAGTGGTGTTAGGGTGGGTGGGTGTGTAGAGTGGCTGTTAGAGTGGACCATAGGTATGATAGATAGGGATGTGGATGGTCGTGTGTGCATGTGTTGATAGACAGGACAGGTAGTGAGGGGGTGGATGGGTTGGTTGGTGAAGGGGTAGGTAGATGGGTAGGTTGGTGGATGTGTGGGTGGGTAGATGAGTGGGTTAGTTGGTTGGGTGGGTTGTTTGGTTGGTAGGTAGGTGGATGGGTGGGTAGATGGATGAATGGGTGGATGGCTGAATGGGTAGGTAGGTGTATGGGTGGATGAGTGGGTGTGTGAGTGGGTGGGTAGGTGGATGGATAGGTTGGTGGATAGGTGAGTGGATGGATGGGTGGATGGATTGATGGATGGGTGGGTGGATGGGTGGGTAGATAGATAAATGGGTAGATGGCTGAATCGGTGAGTAGGTGTATGGGTGGATGAGTGGGTGTGAGTGGGTGGGTAGGTGGATGGGTAGGTTGGTGGATGGCTGGGTGGATGGGTGGGTAGGTGGATGGGTGGATGGGTTGGTGGATGGGTGAGTGGATGGGTGAGTGGGTGTGTAGGTGGGGGTGGGTGGGTGGATGAATGTGTGGCTGGTAAAGGTATGGGTGGTGAAGGGTGGAGGTTGGTGGGAGTAGACAGATGGATGGGTGGGTGGATGGAGGAGTGGTGGATGGGCAGATCAGTGCGTAGATGGAGTATAGATGAGTGGACAGATGAACACACACAGACAGATGAATATGGCAGCATATAGACAGGGGGAAAAGCTCCCCCAGGTGTTCAGATTTAACTTGACAGGTGACAAAACCAGCATCAAAACACTGGGCTTCTGATCCCAACGTGAAAACCTCCCAACTTCCAAGTCTTGGGTTCCACCTCACTCCTTAGAAAAGGATCTCTTCCCTGTCAGTAAAAAGACATCATTTTATCGCTCATGACCAGACTCCTGCCTCCTCTCACACCTGCCTGCCCAACCCAGGAAACGGTTCCTCCAACAGGAAGTGCTGACTACCCCTCTAACGGGATGGGAGTGCCACTGGGTAATCCGTCAGACTGATGTGCCAGCTATCCCACAACAAAGCCGGAGTTCCTCTCCCTTCTTCTGAAGCCGATGTTCCTCAACCCTCCTTTACAAGAAACACTCTGACAAGGGCTCCCCTCACAGCACCTGTGTCTCCTTCCGCTCACCCTGTGCTGTAGGTACCCGGTAGCCTCTAATGCCCTTGCTAGCTTAGGTCTGTGGTCGAAAAGTGAGGACTCAAAGCTTTGGTCAGCAATCTCACTAGCGGCAGATGAGACTACGTGTGCCAAGAGACCACTCAGTGAAGCACTGTTTGAGAAATAAAGGGAGTCAATGTGTGTTCTCCTGTGTGTCGTGGTTTACATTTTATTCCATCAATTGCAGTAGGTTCTAAAATAAATATAAATATATACTATGTAAGAAATACACACACACACACACACACACACACACACACACATATCTCCCCAAAGAAGAAAAGGCAATCTGATCCATCTGAGTCCAGACAGCTGCCTCCCAGTCAGATCTTTCTGGAAGTAAAGGTCAGTGGGCCTTTATTCACAGAACTTCACCTCATTAGACAAGTACTAATGGGGGGGGGGAGGGTTGGAGTAGATTCCAGGAGAGACATCAGTGCCCGGGGTTCTATTCATGTGTGGATCTGACACTCCTCGGGAAGAGGCTGCTTACCCCCATGAAGAGCCAACCACAGAGGTTCCTCAGCTTCTGCATATCCTGCAGTGAGGACCTGAGCCAAGGGGCCAAGACTAACCATAGCATCTTTCAGCCAGACCTCATCAAGGAAAGCACAGAGCCCCACACCAGGCCAGCTTTCTCAGGGCTCCTACAAAATCATTTTCGTTCTAAGGGCTGAGAACACAGTGTCTCTGGTGGTGGAAAGCCACAGAGGCCACAGAGGTATGAGAGAGCAGAGACATATGGGGCCCGTCCCCACACAACCTAATCATAACACACACACAGCCAGAGCTCAGCCATTACTCAACCTCCCTCAGGCTTCTCCAGAGAGGGCCTGACCTAGAGGAAAAGCATTTAATCTCAGCCAAGAAGCTCAAGGGAAAGTTTTATTACTTTACATGATCAGAGGGAGAGAAGAGGGAGGGAGAAAGGGGGGGATGAAGGAGGAGGAGGGAGGAGAAAAAGAACGCAGGGAGAGCTATGCTTTTGGAAGTAGCCATGTCCTCTCTGGGAGGTGGTGGCCCAAAAAGGAGAAGAACCACCCTGGAAGGAGATGGAAAAATTGTTCAGGAGTCAGGGCTTTGACCAGAAGCCATCTGACGCCTGCCCCCATGCTGACTGCTCAGGCTTCTGCCCCAAAGGAAAGCAAAGTAGACAGGGCTGCAGCCCAAACCTTCCGTCCTGAAAAAACAACCCTGTCAGTGAAGACCAACAGAAACACTTCATCCAGGTGGTGAGAGGGCCGGAGCTAACGAGGCCAAGGTTGTGGTCCAGACTTACAGAAAGGCCAAGCCAACTCTGACAAAGAAGCACTGTGGTACAGCCACAGGCAGATCTGCCAGCCAGCTGCCTCACAGCCCAGCCTGTGGTCACAGGAAGGTGAGACACACAGGGAGATGCCTCAGCTCTCACTGGCTCTCCTTCCAAGAAAAACTCAAGGCCCTCCTCCCCAGCATGGGCTAAGATGTGTTCTGCAGAGAGGTTGAGCTGAGTCTGCCTGCCCAGCCAGGCCTCAAAGCAACTCACCGGAAGCTGAACCAGGGACCCCCACTTCCCAAGCCAGAACTGCAAAGCCACCTCCAGGCAGGCCCCTGACTCTACAGTGACCTGCATGTATGGCCCACTCCTTGCCTTGTGTCCTTGCTGTGAAGGATCGAGCCCCCACCACACTAGGGGTGGCTCAGTGGTGAGGGCTGCCTCACTCCTGGCTTCCCAGTCAGCTGGGACTCCTCCCCCTTCCCCAGGAAAACAATCTAGCTCCCATTCTTACTCCCAAACCAGCCAGAATCTGCCTCTGTCCCTAAGGACTGAGGAACCCCAGTCTCCAGCACAAGGGATTGAACCCAGGGACTCCTGACTTATGCACAGAGGCAGCTCTGTCCCTGAGCTGCCTCCCAGCCTGTGTCACCCCTTTCTTAACAGGACATAGGAAAGAGGAGCAGAGCAGAAGGAACCTGGGAGAGTACCAGAAGCCATCTGCCATCCCAATGCAGATCTGAGGACACAGAAGTAATGGTGGCAGTTATTCTGAACCATTCTAAGTGCAAGTTCCACACTGTGGGTTCAACTGGCCTTGACTAGATCAGTATTGATATTAAGAATAAAATGCGGAGGCTGGAGAGATGGCTCAACGGTTAAGTGCACTGACTGTTCTTCCAGAGGTCCTGAGTTCAATTCCCAGCAACCACATGGTAGCGCACAACCATCTGCAACAGGATGTGATGCCCTCTTCTGGTGTGTCTGAAGACACTTTCTGTACTCATAAACATAAAATTAAAAAAATAAATCTTTAAAAAAAAGAATAAAATGCATACATTTTCCTTGTTGCTATTCTCTAACACAGTATCACAATTACTTAACATCTGTGTGGTACTAGAAATTATAAGCAAGACACTGAGGGGTTTGTGCAGGTTCCATGCAAATGTTATGCCATCTTGAACCAAAAACGTGGGGCCAGGGAAAGTTCTCTCGGTGAATAAAGGTGCCTGACAACCTGGGTTTGACCTCTTGGTCCTACATCATGGGAAAAAAACTGACTAAAGAAGGTCATCCTCTAACCTCATACTTGTGCCATGGTACATACATTCGTGTTCGTGCACACACACACACACAAACACACACACGTGTGCACACACACATGTGTGCACACACACACACACACACAGACAAACAGAGACAGAGAGACAGACACACAGGGACAGAGAGATAGACAAAAAGAGATTGAAACACAGAAAGAAACAGAAATACTGAGGAGACAGAGATAGACACAGAAAGAAACAGACACACAGAGAGAGACAAAGACAGAGACAGAGAAAGAGAGAGAGAGAGACAGGCACACAGAGAGAGACAGAGACAGAGAGACAAACAGAGAATGGTACACCGAAAGAAACAGAGACACAGAGGAGAGAGACAGAGACAAAGACAGAGAGATAGAGAAAGAAACAGAGACACACAGAAAGACAGAGAGATAGAGAAAGAAACAGAGACACACAGAAAAACAGAGCACAGAGAAGAGAGAGAATAATTTTTAAAATTTATATCAAGGATTCAGGCATCTGTCAATCTTGACATATTTAAGGGTTCCTAAAAGCAATCGCCCAATAAATACTCAAGCTCACAGCAACACTGCCTCCTAAAAGAAGCCCAAAATAAAAGCTTCAAGTAAATCAAATCTCATGGTGGAGACCAAGTGTCTGACACATGAACCCCGGGTTCACAGTCGAGCTGTATGCAGAGCCCAGCAGGTCTCTCGTTCAGCACTGCACTCCGAACACACTGTTGGTACCACACTTTGCGAGCCCTCTGCACAGAATTCATGGCTGCTATGGTTCTTCGAAACGTAGGTTCCTGGCCCACCACCATGAGCCATCAATTCAACAGTGCTGATCCCAGCAGCTATAATCTATTCTCTAACAGCTTGTCTGTGTCACCAGGATGGACACCAGCTGCATCTGGCTCTTCAGCCTCAGAGAGCAGGTCAGGATTCACACTGAACTCTGTGGGCGTGTGCTACTGGTTTGCCAGGGATAGATCCCAGAGGACACAGCCAGTGACACATGCCTCCTTTCCAGGAGACCTTGTGGACAATGTCCAGTTTCTTCAGGAAATCCTTGTTTATTTTTGCCAAACTATAACTTGCAGCATATATATATGCTCAAGCTTAGGAAGAGCAAGTCATTTACCTATGGGTAGTAACACTTAATGTTAGAATGCTGAACTTTGGGACTGGAGAGGTGGCTTACAGGTTAAAGGTGCTAGCTGCTCTTGCAGAGAACCCATATTCAGTTCCCAACACCCACACTGCAGCTCATAATCACCTGTAACCATGGCTACAGGGGCTTCGATGACCATTCCTGAATCCATTCATACCAGACACACGCATGGAGCACATACATGCAGGCAAAACACATGTACATAAAAATATTTTAATTTAACTTAAATATTTAAATTAACCTGTTTATTTCATATGTGTGAACGTTTTGCCTGCATGTTATACCTGTGCATGCCATTTGTACCTGGTGCCCAAGGAGGCCAGAAGATCCCCTAAGACAAGTTACAGAAAGTTGAGAGCTGCTATTTGGGTGCTGAGAACTGAACCCAGGTTCTCTGGAAGTGCTCTTAAAACAGGAGCCATCTCTTCAAACCTGAAAAAAAAAATTAATGATAAACTGCTACAAATATTGAAAAAAACAGGAATTTGAGAAACTTATAATAATGTATTATTAATAAATAAATATGAATAGTAAACGCCAAAGCAGACGCATCCCTCGCCATCTCAGGGACAAGAGTGGAGTTCGGTGCATACTTATCATCTGGTCTATTCAAAAGGTCTACAAAACTTTTTAACATATCCAAGTCTGATGGCTTCTCCACTTCAGAAGACAAGCGACCACTGAGGCAAAGAAAGCAATAGGTATCGGTAAAAATGGAGAGCGTGCGGTTGAGTCTTCCATCGTCTAGAGCGTGGCTCTCAGCGTTTCTAATGCTGCAGCTCCTCACGATGACCCCCAGCTATAAAACTATCTTCTTCTACTTCATAGCTGTAATTTTGCTACTGTTATGAATCATAATGTAACTGTACAATGTGCAGGTGACCCCATGAAAGGATGGATGGGCCTCCCAAAAAAGGGGGGGTGTTGACTCACAGGTGGAGAACCACTGTCCTAGAATGAACAGGATCAAAAAGCACCAACTTTGTAGAAGGAGAAGATGTTCTGGTACACCACTAACCAACGGGTGACCAGCCTGTTCCTCCAGCTTAGTGCTGGCCTCTCATTCTCTGGACCTTCAGAGCTATAGACACCCTCCATTCCAGCACCCTCTTGAGTCTTTCAAGAGAAAGGGGTTTGCCTCCCAGAATGGTCTAGGCCAGTCTGGTTGTGTCTGGGTCTCACTTGCAGATTTCCAAACACAGGTTCATTTTTTTTACATTAGAAAGTTGTCTTAGTCAGGGTTTCTATTCCTGCACAAACATCATGACCAAGAAGCAAGTTGGGGAGGAAAGGGTTTATTCAGCTCACACTTCCACACTGCTGTTTATCACCAAAGGAAGTCAGGACTGGAACTCAAGCAGGTCAGGAAGCAGGAGCTGATGCAGAGGCCATGGAGGAATATTGATTACTGGCTTGCTTCCCCTGGCTTGCTCAGCCTGCTTTCTTATAGAACCCAGGTCTACCAGCCCAGGGATGGCACCACCCACAGTGGGCTGGGCCCTCCCCCCTGGATCACTAGTTGAGAAAATGCCTCACAGCTGGATCTCATGGAGGCATTTCCTCAACTGGGGATCCTTTCTCTGTGATAACTCCAGCTGTGTCAAGTTGACACAAAACCAGACGGTACAGAAGTAGCAACAGGAAGCTTATATCAGAGCAAAAGTCTTTTGGTCTTGGGCAAAAGTCCAAGCAATTCCTAAGTGACGGGGGAGTCCTCCTGGAAGCTTCTCGGGCTTCTTGCTAGCCAACTAGCCCTGTGAAGCTGCTACAATCCAGCCTCCTGTGAAATCTCTTTTCAAATACCTACTTTGAAGATCCCCTGTCCCAGGCTAAATCAGGAACAAACCAGCAATGGAATCAAGCATAAAACTGCCACAGCTACACACTGCTCAATAATGAGTGTGGGTGTGTTGGGGGGTGTTCCTGTACACCCACAAGCACATGTGTGCACAGGTCAGAGGTCAATCATTCCTCAGGAGCCATTGTTTTCTTAAGACAGCGTCTCTCATTGGCCTGGAGATGGCTACGTGGGACTAACTGGCTGCCAGTAAGTTCCTAGGATCTGCCTGTCTCCAGCCCCTTAGTGCTGTTTTCCAAGCATTGTCACATCCGGCCATGCTTTACATGGGTTCTTGGGGATCAGACTCAGGTCACTGTGCTTACACAGCAAGTATGTCACCCACAGTATCTCCCCGGCTTAATTACCACTTTTAAAAAAAAGATTTATTGCTATTCCACATGTATGAAATTTGGCTTCCGTGTTTATCTATGCCACACAAACAAGGGCAGATAAAGGCTACTGAACCCCTGGAACTGGAGCTACTGACCATTATTGTCTTAGGGTTTCCATTGCTGTGATGAAACATCATGATCAAGGCAAACTTGTGTGTGTGTGTGTGTGTGTGTGTGTGTGTGCACGCGCGCGTGCGCGTGTTCTTGTTGTTGGTGTTCCCAAGGAAGGAGTTTATTTCAGCTTATGCTTCCAGGTGATGGTTCATCACTGTACTGTCTGGTTTTGTGTCAACTTGACACAGCTGGAGTTATCACAGAGAAAGGAGCCCCAGTTGAGGAAATGCCTCCATGAGATTCAGCTGTAAGGCATTTTCTCAACTAGTGATCAAGGGAGGAGGGCCTATTGTGGGTGGTGCCATCCTTGGGCTAGCAGATCTGGGTTCTATAAGAAAGCAGGCTGAGCAAGCCAGGGGAAGCAAGCCAGTAAGTAACATCCCTCCATGGCCTCTGCATCAGCTCCTGCTTCCTGACCTGCTTGAGTTTCCTTTGGTGATAAACAGCAATGTGGAAGTGTAAGCTACCCTTTCCTTCCCAACTTGCTTCTTGGTCATGGTGTTTTGTGCAGGATTAGAAACCCTAAGACAATCACCAAGGAAAGTCAAGTCAAGAGCTCAAACAGAACAGGAACCTGGAGGTAGAAACCTATGCAGAGGCCAAGGAGGAGTGCTGCTTACTGGATTGTTCAACCTGCTTTCTTATAGAACCCAGGACCAGCAACCCAGGGACGGCACCGCCCCCAATAAGCTGTGTCTCCCTCATGAATCATTGATACAGAAAATACCCTGTATCTTATGGAGGCATTTTCTCAATTAAGGCTCCCTCCTCTCTGATGACTCTAGCTTATGTCAAGTGGACATAAAAAAGAAAATCAAACTATAGCCACTACAGTTGTGAGTCACAATATGAGTACTGGGAATAGAGCCCAGGGCCCCTGGGAAAGCAGCCAGTGCTCTTGGCTGCTGAGCCATCTCTCCAGGCCTTGTGTTTACCAACAATACAACTAACTTCTGCTCCATCCTAAACCGAACGAAGCCACAAAGTCTCCCAAGCAAGCAGGTCTTTATGAAAGCTTCCCATCAGAGATGTGCTTAGTGGGCACAGCTGAGGTTAGTTCGCTCTGCAACCTTTGTACTCAACCGTTGTACTCACCCAACACGTCACTGGCTAATACTGTTCCCAGGCTTCCCCACTGATACCCCAGTCTCCTAATTCACAGTTCAGGCCTCTTCACCAATCCCAAAGCAGAAGGAGGCTTAAAAGCAAATGACACAAGACTCCTACCTTTTTTGTGAGCAGTGTGGCCAACTGAGACACAGCCACATGGCCAAGGAAGAGCCATACCAGCCTCTGCTTCCCCCATTCCAGCCAGAAGTTCCACTCAAAATCAGTCGGGTCCTAGGAGGGGACAACAAGAAGCCATTTTACTAGAAGAACTGTGGCATGTGCCAGACAACACGCTGAGAAAAGCACCGGGAGTCCAGATTCTGCAGATGGCATTTACCCACTTAGAACTCCAACCTCCCAACCCACCTTGAACTGTCTCCATAGCCTGACTGTCTCCCTGCCATTCTCCAAATGTACTTTCCTCCTAACTCCGTCTTTGTGGACACGGATTCTCTAGGATGGAACCCTGAGTTGTTAGCCCATTTTATAAACAGTGAAAAGGAGGCTGAAGGGTTTAAATTCATGTACACAAGGTCACAAGGTCAGCTTGGTAACTGTGAAGGTCACATGGTCAACGTGGTGACTGGGAAGGTCACAGGTCAGCATGGTAACTGTGAAGGTCATATTGTCAACATGGTGACAGGGAAGGTCACATGGTCAGTGTGGTGACTGGACAAGAAGAGAACTACTTTCGTTGTCAACTTGCAATAAAAGACTACTTCTGGTGTGTGCCTTCCTTTTCTACTGTAGCAGCTCCTGATTGCTGGGTCCATGTCTGTGAGTCATCCACTCGGGCAGGTGAGTAACATGAGGAAATTCAGCCTGAGGAGCCTCAATGATGGTCACAACAGCAAAGCTGAGCATAAAAAGGGCAGGCAAGTGACTGGCTGCCCACACCATGCCGCATGGACAGAGAGCAACTCCACACGATGGTCAGAGCTGCTTCTCAGCTCAAGTAGGTGGGGGAGCAGCCCCCCATACTGCTAAGGGAGGACACCCTCCTTATCTATCTCCAGTGTCTGCTAAGGGAGAACACCCTCCTTATCTATCCCCCATGCCTGCTAAGGGAGAACACCCTCCTTATCTATCTCCAGTGTCTGCTAAGGGAGGACACCCTCCTTATCTACCTCCAGTGTCTGCTAAGGGAGGACACCCTCCTTATCTACCTCCAGTGTCTGCTAAGGGAGGACACCCTCCTTATCTATCTCCAGTGTCGGCTAAGGGAGAACACCCTCCTTATCTATCTCCAGTGTCTGCTAAGGGAGGACACCCTCCTTATCTACCTCCAGTGCCTGCAAGGGTGGACATTCCCCCTATCTCCAGTGTCTGCAAGAGTGGACATCCCCCCTATCTCCAAGGCCTGTTAATGGTGGGCATCCTTCCTATCCTTACAGGAAGATTCCGGACCCTGGACCAAGCTTGGATAGAAATAGAGCAAAACTATTTTTGTTTTAAAATTACACCTTGAAGTTTGAAAAGGAATGGTTTCCACAGACCCGTATGTTTGAATGTGTGGCCCATGGGGAATGGCACTATTAGGAGGTGTGGCCTTTTTGGAGGAAGTCTATCACTGTGAGGGCGGGCTTTGAGGTCTTTCTTAGAAGCTCAAGCCAGCTCACTTCCTGATGCCTGCCAATCAGGATGTAGAACTCTCAGCTTCTTCTCCAGCACCATCTGACCACATGCCGGCATGCTCCCCACCGTGATGACTGACTAAACCTCTAAAAGCTCCAATTAAATATTGTCTTTTATGAGAATCGCAGGAGTCATGGTGTCTCTTCATAGCAATAAAACTCTAACAAAAAACATTCCTTAAGCCTTTGTCTGGTATTTAGTCAGAGCACCAAGAAAAGTGACCAACACATATGCTGTTAACTGTGAGTCTCCAGTCCTTCCTGTTCTTGGTTAACTATGATGTAGTCCCCTAAAGAAGACCTGTTCAGTGACAACACTGGTTGGTGGTGGATGGGAGGTGGGGAAATCCCACAAAGCTCCACCCATACATGAAGAGCTCTAGGCAAGTAATGACTGCTAAGGAAGAAAGAACCAGTCTTCTCCAGATATAGGCAGTCCAGTGCCAAGTGGTCAGCCATAAACACATATAAATACAAGCAGTAATAGACTCGGTAGGCTGTACACACACACACACTCTCTCTCTCACACACAAACATTCTCTCTCTCTCACACACACACACACTCACAAACATTTTTCTCTCTCTCTCTCACACACACACACACACACACACACACACACACAAACATTCTCTCTCTTTCTCACACATACTCTCACATTCTCTCTCACACACTCACACACACACACTCAAACATTCTCTCATACACACACATTCTCACAAACATTCTCACACACACACTCTCAAATTCTTTCTATCACACACACACTCTCACAAGCATTCTCTCTCTCTCATACACACACTCTCTCTCTCACACACAATAATACTCTCTTTTCTTCATACACACTCACAAACATTCTCTCTCATACACACACTCGCACACACTCTCACACACTCACAAACATTCATTTAAATTGAGAGGAATTGGGGGATGTCTGAAAGAAGCTGGAGGGAGAAAAAGAGAGAGAGAGGCTGTAAACAATGGAAATTCATTACTTATATATGACATTCTCAAAAAATAAAATAAAAAACCTTTTAGGTACAAAAAGAATCATGACCTCTGACCTCTCTGATGAATCACAGCTTTGGGGAAAAACCTCAGCCTTGGGGAAAAATCTACCCAACATGGTCTAGGACAAGGAGGAGTTACTGATGTGGTTAGACCTCCTTCCCTAAGTGTGGGGTTCTATATCATTTACCTATGAGAGCTCCTAGTGCTGGGATTTTTTTCCCTTTGTTTCTTGTAAATAAATATTTTCTGAACTGGGTGTAGTAGTGAATGCCCACAGGAATAGCTCTTGAGAAGTAAAAGTTAGGATCCAAAAGTTCAAAGGTCATCCTCAACAACACAGTGAGTTCTGGACCAACCTGGGCAACAGGAGCCCCTGTCTCAAAAAAAAATAATGGTGCTGGCGATGTGGCACAGTGATAAAGAAGGTGCTTGCCCAGCCTGGTGATCTGAATGAGTCCTCAGGGACCCATAGGACAGAAGGAGAGAATCAACTCCTGCAGGTTGTCCTCTGACCTCTGTGCACAGAATGTGTGTGGCTATATTCTGCCATGGAGAGAAGCCATGGCAGGAACTCAGAGGCAGGAGCGTGAAGCAGAGACCATGGAGAAATTCCACTTACTGGTTGCTTCCAGGCCCACTGGCCTAGGAATGACTCCACTCACAGTGGGCAGAGCCTTCCTACACAATTAGCAATCAGGAAAGTAGCCTACAGACGGAGGCAGCCCCCAGCCGAAACCCTCTCATATGATTCTGAGCTAAATCTCGCTGACACCCGAAAAGCCCCGGTCATTCTCTGAATGTGTTCAGATGTTTAGCTTCCTTACTTGTCTGTAGACCTGCGGAAGACAGAAGGGGTGTTGGATACCCTGGAACTGGAGCAATAAATGGTTGTGAGTCACCAGGTAAGTTCTGGGAATTAACCCTGAATCCTCTGCAAGAGCTACCAGTGCTCTTAATTGTAGAGCCTTCTCTCCTGTCCCAAAGCCCCACCCACACTTAATCATCTGCTACCCTTCAGTATCGGCACACTAAGGACCGAGCCTTCGACATCCTCCGGCCATATCCAAGCCACAGCAGAATCAAAAAGAATCTTAAAAAGAATATTAAATTTCAGCATGATCTCAGGAACACACACACACACACACACACACATTCCCTCTCCCTCTCCCTCTCCTCAAACTGGGAAAGCACTGCCCACAGACCACATTTTCTCTAAAGCGTTTGGAGAGAAGAGCTGTAAGTCACAAATGAGGCCAATATAAAAGAAGTTTGGAACCATGACCCAAATTACTTAATTCAAGACCGCTAGGGTATAGACTCTCACAGTCCCCACATCTAGGGGTTACAGGCAAGAGGCTCAGAAGTTCAAGGGTATCTCCAGCTACACTGGTTAATTAGGGCTACATGAGATCCTGTCTCCAAAGAAAACACACACCCATGACTCTCCTACAAAATCTCATAATGCCAACTCTCCAAAAATATCAGAGAGACAGTAATGTGTCTCTATTACACGGAGGAAAAATCGACACATCCGGTCCTTTGGGAACCACGGCCTCAACTTCTAGCTCTTATACTCAAAGAATTTGGTTTCTGTTCGGAAAACCGTCCCACCTTCACGAAAGCGAGTTTAAAGTCCAAGATTGTGGCACATGTTCGTATTATAGCATTGGGGAGGCTGAGGCAAGAGGACTATCATGAGCTCAAAGCCAGCCTGGTCTAGAAAGTACGTTCATGTATTTGAGGCCAGTCTAGGTTTTGTAGTTAAGACACCATCTCAGGAGAAAAAAATAATCAAAGTAGCTTCTTGAGCTTTTATACCTAAGGTGCAGTAATCACACGATCACATAATAACTCATGAGCCATTAGGAAATCTGTGCGAGGTCTGTGGATCTGACCGCAGTCGGGCTCCTCGGTTTAAAGAGTTCACTATAGTGATGAAATTCCCCAGTAAGTATTGTTATTGTTGCAATTTCCTGTAGGTGTACAGTTATTTAGAAATAAGCGGGTTTTATAGAAAAGAAATAGCAATCATAAGGTCCTCATAAACTAAATACCAGAAAGTTCCTGTAACTGAACCAATAAGCTCAGACCTCCGCTCTGCCCCCTAGCGGTGGCCGTATGATTTGCCTCAAAGCCCCATGACTCCGACTTCTCATTTGCATACCCATCATTCCTTTCATGTAAAACGATTTTGAAATTTAAAAAATATATGTGTGTGTAAATATTTCACCCAACATTTAGAGCTAAAATGACTTATTACAATGCCTTATAGACAAGATGCTGGGTAGAGCCTGGAGCTGAAAAGTCACCGTCGATGAACTAGGAACTTCAATCACTGGTGAACATAGCTTACAGCTGTCTAAGGCATACACTCTGGTTTCTCTTCAGATCGTATAAATCTTTCGCCTTTTACTAAAGATTTCCGTGGAGAGGAACAAATCTGAGTCATTATCAATTTTTTGAGGCCTTGCTTTTTGCAAGGCTAATATTGTGGTACTAAATTAAGACTATAAGGGACATATACTTCCGGGAAGAAACCGTGCCCTTGAGCCCTGGCAGGTCCTGATAGAAAAATGGCGGCCAAGCCTGTTTGAATAGACAAGTTGTGGGGCTGAGCTTGGTCCTGATGATGGAACCTGTTGTCCCTCCAAAATCCTGAGGTGTTGTAAGAGAGGCAGTAACATTGGATCCTCAGTGACTCACGGGGCACCTCCCAGACTCGTCAAATCCCACTGGACAAAACTCTCCAGTTCTCTCACAAGCTTCTGGTCCTACATCCTTACTAATGATTCTAAATCAGCTGCCAAGAAACAGACTCGTCTAGGACAGGTGCTGTAAATGTGAGTCCAATCTACATCCATTTACATACGTAAGTGTCGATACCTGTGCATCCGGTACACATGCTGGGGGAGAGCATGTAACTGTGTGTGTCTGTATGTCTGTGTGTGCCTGTGTGTGTCTATATGTGTGTATGAGTGCCTGTGTGTGTCTATATGTGTGTATGAGTGCCTGTGTGTGTCTATATGTCTGTATGTGTGTCTGTGTGTGTCTATATGTCTGTATGTGTGTCTGTGTGTGCCTATGTGTGTCTATGTGTGTGCCTGTGTATAACGGTGTCTCTGTACAGCCTAGTGAGCCAGGATGGGAACTGAAGTAAAGTTGCTGCAAGTCTAGAACCTGAAGCTACCCAGACACGGTCAGGACAGAGCAGACTGTGTCACTTTGTAAATAAGTGTCTTCAAACACTTGTCAGGAAGTGTGGGACTCAGAAGCTGGCGTGCTGTTTTATGCCCCAAAACAGCCCATGAGAACAGGTGGTCTCAGGACAGGCACACTGCATGCTCAGCGTAAACATAAATCAGTGCCTGGTGACATTATTTGTTACCGACAACAGAAACATGAACATACCACCCAGAAGCAATTTGATTTGAATCTCACTATCAGCTGCCATGAGCCCCCCACATCCAAGTCAACTTGGATGGAGTCCTGGCTCGATGATGGGAAAGAAGACAAGGGAAGGAGACTGTGGTGACTTGAATAAGAATGGCCCCCACAAGCTCATATATTTGGAAGCTTAGTCAACATGGAGAAACACTCTTCGAAAGGAATAGGAAGATTAGAAAGTGTGGCCTTGTAGAGGAGGTGTGGCCTTGTTGAAAAAAATGTGTACCTGGGGCTGGAGCTTTGATATCTCAAAAGCCCATACCAAGCCCAATGTGTGTGTGTGTGTGTGTGTGTGTGTGTGTGTGTCTATCTGTCTGTATCTGTCTCTGTCTTTGTCTCTCTCTGCCTAGGCATCGGGATGTAGAACTCTCAGTTACCTCTCCAGCACCACCTCTGCCTGCATGCTGCTTTGCTCCCCACCATGATGATAATGGACTGGACCTCTGACCCTGTAAGGCAGCCCCAACTACGTTTTCCTTTATAAGAGTTGGTGTCCGTTCACAGCAATAGAACGGTGACTAAGGTAGAGGTTCTGGTTGGAGAAAAGGGGTGGCCTAGCATCTCTCCAGTGGAAAAAGGGGCTGGTGCCCAAGCACAGCACTTCAATAGAGAACATAACAGGAGTCTGGTGCCTTGTCCAACACAACACACGTCACCTTCTCAACAGAAAGCACACCACTCCAGACGGGCCTCCACACGCTTTTCCATCCCACAGACTGAGGTGAAACACTGGCACTTTTTAAACATTGGAAGGCTACCCCATACCTTCTTCAGTCCTCCAAATAGAGTATCCTTTTCCAGTTCAAATTCTTGGTCCAGTTCCTCTTCGTGCTCTGACAAGAAGAAAAGAAGAAAAACCTGCTATTAATCATGTCCTACCTAGGGGCCTAGAGAGATGGCTCAGCGGTTAAGAGCACTGACTGCTCTTCCAGAGGTCCTGAGTTCAATTCCCAGACACTACATGGTGTCTCACAACCATCTGTAATGGGATCCAATGCCCTCCTCTGATGTGTGTGAAGACAAATACAGTGTGCTCACATAGGATAAATAAACACACCTTAAAAAAAAAAATCATGTCCTAACCAAATTGGATCTAAACGGCAGAAGCATCCAAAGAAGATTCAAAATGTCCTGCAGCCCCAGTAGCAGGCACACCTGCCATGTCCCTGAAATTCCTTTCCTATGCTGGGGCCTAAGTTCCAGGGAATGCAAGGTAGGGCTGATGTAAATATCCCTCTCCCCTTGGATAAAGGGCACAGAGGAAGAGAGATTAGAGAGAAAAGTGTTCAACACAGGGGGTCAGGGAAGGTTGGTGCAAGGCCCAGCTGTACAGAAACAAGCTGTCCAGAGAATGGAATGATGGCTTCCTAAGGGCAAGGAGTGCTCAGAGTCCTGAGCTTGTCACTCCTCACAAACCAAGGGCCAGTTCTCAACATCTGTTCCTTGTTGAGCAACTCATTGCAGCTGAGAGCTTCTAGCTAATTTTAGACTGTCTTGGGGAATGGCTCCTGTCTGTACCCCAACCCTGGAGAAACTGTGCAGGTGTGGAATATCTTACTGAGATCATGACTCAAAACTGGTGTGGCATTACTGAACCATTTGATGGGAACTGACAAGTGTTACAAAAAAGAATCATGTCTGAACAGTAAGCACGCTTATAGGTAGCCAATACCATACATATATACTGTGCATATACATAACAAAAACATATACAAAACAAAGTCAGACCGTATCTCCAAAGGACAACAGTGGAAAAAAGGAGAAGGTGATTCTCTTAAGGCTGAGTGTCCTTTATGGTAGCAACAAAGACTGAAATGTCACTCTGAGCCTCACACTCAGAGCAACCCCCACCTCAGCCTCCCAGTATTGGGATCACAGACGTGAGCTACCATCCAGACAGCCTTAAATTAGCTAGAAGCTCACAGCTGCAATATCACGTTGCTCAGTAAAGAACAGATGCTGAGGACCAGCTGCAAGACATCTGTCTATGAAGAGCATCACTTCTCAGGACTCTGAGAGGACACCTTGCTGCAGGGAGCCCACACCTCACTCCACTTGACAGCCTGTTTCTATGACTCAAATGCAGCTAAGCAAGTGACTAAAAGGACTAAAGCCCCTCTGCCCAGAACTCCTCCCAGGATGCTGAAAATGGAGCCTGGAAGTCCTCCACTCAACATCACTGGCAACCAAGCCTGGAAACACCCCCCCCCCCACATCACTGAGGACAGAGCCTGGGAGTCCCTCATGCCACTGGGGACCTGCAGCCAAGACAACTCTCTATGCTAAGGCCTGGTTCCATTTCCCAAACTACAGCCTAGAGAACATTAGAAATAGAGCAGTTTCCACCCAAGAGCCCCGACTGTCAGCTGTTTACTCTCTCCCTTTACAAAAAGCTACATTAAATTCCCATCTACCTACAGAAGGTGAGATTTGCATTTTAATCACTTCCAATGAGCTATTGTGTAAGTCATTTACTCAGAATCATTAACCTTCCACTTCCACCCTACAAATACTAGTAATAGTTCTGGGATAGGGTCTTTAGAGGTTATTACACACACACACACACAAACACATACACATGCACACATACATGCATACATACATAAACACATACATAGACACATACACACACATACACATGCATATATACATGCGCATATACACACAGACATATACACACATACACAAAACTTATGCAAACACACACATACACAAATACACAGGCACATACATATACACAAACACATACACACAGATATATACGCACATATACATGCACACACATACACATATATAGACACATACACACATACATATACACATACAAACACACATACATACATACATACATATACACACACAAACACACACACATACATACATACATACATATAAACACACACCCTATTGTTTTTATGCATTTGAAAAACTCCAATCAGCTCCCACTGAGCCTTATTTCCCTAAGAAGCCAGAAGTTGTAGGGCGGACTGTGGTGATACATGAAAACATGAAAGGGAAGGGAAGGGAAAAGATGGGCTTCTAGCAAAATTGCGTAGTGACAAGCCACCTAAGCAGACTGAGCAACAGCAGAGAGTACATGAGAAGAAATAGGTTTTCCATGACACTTGAGGCTTCGGTTCTCTCGAAGAATGAGAATGTGGGTCACAAATAACCGAATAAAAACAAATGAGATCTGCAAACAGGACGAAACATAGCAAAGGTCAGGAAGACTTCCCAAGAAGGCCATGCCTCCTGAACTTCTTAGGCCAATTGCTGATAGAGCCCTGTTATAGGCAGAGGAAGAGGAATCCAGCACAAATCGCTTATGGGAGGAAGGCAGGGACAAGAAGCTGGGGCCCCTGACACTACAGGTTGTCCCTCTGTGAACTGTACCTAAGGCCTTTCTGCAAGGTTTATTGAAAGTATTCAGTAGACATCGTTGGTAAAAGCGCTTGCTGTACAAACATGAAGTTCTGAGTTTGGATCCCCGGGGCACACCTGTAATTCCAGCCTGGGAGAGGTGGAGGCAGGAGGATCTCCAAGGCTGCAGAGCAGCCAGCTTAGACTCATCAGTGAGAGACCCCAGTCTCAAAACAATAAAGGGGCTGGGGAATGAGGAAGGTGCTCCACATTGCTGGCTGTTTTCTCAACCACCATGTTGCTGTGCTTGGCAAAAAATCTGGTAAGGACAATAACCAACACAGAAGGCGCTAACAAAGCAAGCCTGCAGGGGTCTGGGCTAAGAGATCTGATATCCCTGTAGCCGTGACTCAGTAGTTTAGTGAGTGACAAGGACTTGGTTCAGTGCCTTCTAACATAATGGGAGCCTTGATTGTGAGGACACTAGGAGGGAGACTTAATTCTTCGCAACCTGCAGGGCAAGACACTCAAGTCCTATCACCAAAGTTCCCTCGGTGGCACCTCCCCCAAGACCCCATGGCTCACCCCCACCTCCATGGTAGAATGAGATCTCTAGAGTCACCAACCCACTCGAAAACTAATCCTCCAATCATAACAGGAAGTAGCTGCCTCCTCACCAAGCCCTTGCATGATCACTGCATGAATCATGTGAAGGAAAGGGTCCACTTACACTGGCTGCTGTACCATGTTCTCACAGACCGAGATTAGTAATGGCGGTGCCTACAGTGCCAATGGCAAAGGGAAAGTGTGGGGCAAGTGTGCTCGCCACAGCTGTATCTTACTCTGGAGGCAACTGCCACATAATAACAGAGAAACTAGAGGTGGCAAGTCAGACAGGAACTCTGCACCCTGAGAGCTGTTTTTAGATCCCAGGGTGTTAGCATTTGTTTACAAAGACATTAGCTAGCGACTGTTCACTGATGGCTGAAGAAAGGAAAGCTGGTGACCTGAAACCTCAAAGCTACAGAAAGCAGAATTCCATTTATGCAAATATCACTAACGGCGACTTCTGCAGAAAAGCATGCTTTCAGACTATCAGGTCTGCAGGATCCAACCTGACTACATTCATTAGAAAACAGAAAAGCTGCCAAGTTTAGCTAAGTCCAAACTTGTGTTCTTTGAGAAAGAAAATAAATCTGCTAAAATGGATATACATCTGAACATTTTCTTAAGAAGGCGACATGAGGTGCGTGTAGTATCTGACTCTGGAGTGTGGTTGACACATCCAGAAAGCTCAGAGACCTGGAAAAATATCATCACACTGCCTTAAAGGGACAAAGGTAAATATGCCAATAGCCCCAAAACATTTGGGAACTTTTCGATGAATCTGCTTTGAAGGGAAGTTGAGCCTCCAAGAGAGTGAAACCAAGCCATTGGAGATTTCAGGTACTAATTACATGGTTTACAAGGAAGAAAGGCACCCACTGTGTGTGAAAGAGGCTCAGCACCATGTAGCAATCTCCAAGGATAAAACTGTGCCTGACCAGGCACACTCAAAAACTGAAGGTTTTTTTCAATTTAGAGAAAAGAGGTTGGTAAAACACCATGGGCAGGGAAAATACGCAGCGGAAGTTGCTGTGGGTTGCTTCTGAAAACTTTATTCTCTTGTCTGATGATGTACCTCAAGTGAACACAATTCAGTTTTTATTGTTGGCAGTGGTTTTTTTTATGTGTGCGTGCGTGTGTGCGTGTGTGTGTGTTTGTGTGTTACGAGAGTATTTGTATGTAGAGGTCAGAGGACAACCTCAGCAACATTTTCCACCTTATTTTTGAAACAAGGTCTCTCACTGGACTGAAACTTGTCAGACAGGTTAAACTAGCAGGCCAGGAAACCAAGGATCTGCCTGTCTATATCTCCACCCATCCCCTCCACTCCCCCACACACCCCCAACTCAATCCCCCACACCCCATCCCTAACCCCTAACCCCCACCTAAAATTACAAAACCATACCGCCACTGAACTCAGATACTCTACTGAGTCATTTCCTAAGACTGTCGGTCTTTCTTTAAAATGTTTTTATTTATTTATGGTTTACGCATATGAGTATTTTGTCTGCATGCATACAGCTGCACCATCTAGGTGCAGTACCGACAGAGACTGGAATGGGACATCAGAGCCCATGCAACGGAGTTGCGGATGTGAGCAGCAATGCGGTGCTGGGGACGAGTCTGAGCCACAGAGTCACCTCTCCAGCCCAAGACAGACACAGTGGAGTCATCTCTCCATCCTAAGACCACAATTTTTACAGAAGAACTAGAAAGATTCTCTAATATGACTTTAAAAATGATTAAATATGACTGTACAACCCTCTGCAGCTGAGGTGATAAGAGCTGTTCTAGAAGCCCTAGGGAAGGAAAGATGGAAGCACCATGGCTACCTGCAGTGGCATTAGCAGAACAGGGGAGGAGGAAGGGAGAGGGGAAAGAGGAAGAAGGAGGGAGGAGAAGGGGAAGGGAAAGGAGGGGGAAGGGGGAGGGGAAGGGTAAGAGAAGGGGGAAGGGGATAGGAAAGGGGAAAGAGGAAGGAAAGGAAAGGGGGAAGGGAAAGGGAAGGGGAAAGAGGAGGGGAAGGAAAGGGGGAAGGGAAAGGGAAGGGGAAAGAGGAGGGGAGGAAAAGGGGGATGGGAAGGGGGAGGGGAAGGGGGAGGGGAAGGGAAGGGGGAGGGGAAGGGAAGGGGGAGAAGAAAGAGAAGGGGAGGGGGAGGGAGAAGGGGATAGGGAAGGGGGAAGGGGAAGAGGAGGGGAGGGAAAGGGGGATGGGAAGGGGGAGGGGAAGGGAAGGGGGAGAAGAAAGAGAAGGGGAGGGGGAGGGAGAAGGGGATAGGGAAGGGGGAAGGGGGAAGAGGAGGAGAGGGAAAGGGGGAAGGGGAAGGGAGAGGAAGGGGGAGATGAAGGGAGAAGGGTTGTGGAAGGGAGAAACAAATTCAAGTCAGTGGGATGAAAATACTTCAGTAAGTTGTTAGAATATAAAATAGATAAACCGACATAAATATCTTTGCTATAGTCCAGACATAATAAAGAAAGTATAGCTGGGAACAACCCAATCATGAGAGGAAAATGGTCCGGAAATATTACTAATACAAATCTCAGAGGACCAGTTATGAATCAGCTCCGTACGAACCAGGAACCTTTATGAAGGGAAGTAACAAGAGTGAACACATGGGACAAAGCCCAAGGCCAGGAGGAAGCCACACGTTAAAGAAGACCGACTACTTACAAACGTCTTCCCAAGTTCAGTGCAATCCTATCTCAAACTCTGAATGGGGTGGAACAGTCCTGACAATTTCAACTATGTCCCTGGGGAAGGACTTGAGCTGTTTACGAAGCAGAAGCACCAGGCTGTGAGGTTGACTGACAGGCCAGTGACACTCACAGGCAGCAGCACAGTGGACTGTCTGTGAGGATGGGTGGTGCACCTGCAGAGTGCCTCACAGGATGCTCTGCCAATGCTAGGGAACGCCCATGGGCAGCCAAATGCCTATCTATCAAGAGTCTTTGATTCCAGCATTCAAGAGGCAGAGGCAGCCGGATCTCTGTGAGTTCAAGGCCAGCCTGGTCTTCATAACCATTAGGCCGTTAGGGCTGTCTAACAAGATCTCGTCTCACAAAATAATAATAATGATTAATAATAATAATAATAATAATAGAGCCAGACATGGAGGTGCACACCTGTGATCCCAGAATTTGGGAGCTGAGGCAGGAGGATGGTCTGTCATTCAAGGCCAGCTTGAGATATACAGAAGAACCCTGTCTCAAAAGCACAAAAATCAGATGGAAATGTGCCTTGTTGGGTATACTGTTCACTTCAAACCGTGGGCTCAATCACCAGAAACAGAAAGAGAAACTAGGCATGGTGGTACATGTCTGTCACCCAGCACTCAGGAGGTAAAAACCAGAGGATCAGGAGCTCCAAGTTATACATAGCAAGTTTGCGGTCATTTGGGGCTGCATAAGACCCTGGTTCAAACAAACAAAACAAAAAGTTTTTTTTTTTTTTTTTTTTTTTTTAGATTTTTAAACTGTGTGTGTGTGTAACTACATGAGCTTATGTGTACCATCAGTATGCAGGTGCCCTTGGAGGTCAGAAGAGGTCTTTGGATCCCTGGAACTAGAGTTACAGACAGTTGCAGGGCACCAGATATAGGTGCTGGAAACCCAAGCGGAAGTCCTCTTTTTATAGAGCAGTAAACACTCTTAACCACTGAGGCATTGTACCACCCAATAATTTTTTTGAAACCTGCCATAGCATTCATCAATATAGCTTCAGTTTATAATTCGTACTCTGGAAACCCTCCTGAGAAAATCAGTCAGACACAATACAAGGACACAGACTCATTGCTTAGGAAACAGCTAGGCTAACTCTTCAACCCATGAAGCTGGTACAAAAAGGAGGTACGCCAGCCCGAGAAACAACGAAGACAGGGACGAGCCGTTCGGAAGTAGATGAGCTGGGAAACATGAAAGGGACCACAGAGAGCGCTAACAAAGCCTAACGCTGAGAAGGCTCACGGGCACTCTGGCGCAGCTGATCAAAGAAAGAAAAAGACGCTGGCGATGGGCGTGTGAAAAAACAGAACAGGAGAGGACAGAAAGAGAAGACAGAAATAAAATACACAGGAAGGCGAGGGGCGGGGCCGGGAGTGAGGGAGAAGAGCAGCGGACGTAAAGATGTTTGATTCTCAGAGATGGAAAAGATAAAGGAGACACAAACATAAAACTACACTGCACGACATGCTACACCGAAGAACTCCATGGCAGGGGCAGATTCCCAGGACACCACAGACCCTCAGAGGGGACACAGGAACCTGAAAGCCCAAGCATGAATGGCAGGGAACACAGTCAGGAGACACAGGTGCTCTCATGGTGTCTGCCTGCCACTGACAGTTGCCACTAGTGACAACTCTTGACTCCTCTCATCTTCAGAGCGTCTGACACGACACTGACGCAGCCGCAAACACAGATGGCCTCTTTCAGGAAAGGCGGTAACTCAAGGCTCATTAAGCAAGCTTTTCAGATGCATGGTAGGGCAGGCATGGTATAGCATTGATATGAGGCAGGAGGATTACTGTGAATTTGAAGCCGGTTTGTGCTATACAGTGAGACTTTGTCCAAAAACCAAGCAAGATGCAAGAAGCGTGATAAGGATTATCTTTTCTCGTGTTCAAGGTAAGCGCCTCCACTTCCCTCGACTCACACAGTGCAAAGCTGAACAGCTGAACAGTTCCTTATTAAATAAAATGCTTGCCTCAGAATCTAGCAACAGCATTGCTTAGTACACAAGTAAGATAAAAGCCTGTCGTGTAAAAGCCTGCACACAACTGTTCATAGAGGCTTTACATGCAGCTGCCAACGCTCGGAGGTAACTACAGCCAGCGTCTCTCAGGGGTGCAGACAACAGGGCACTGTTCAGTGCACAGACCCAGGTTCGATTCCCCAGCACTGCATTAGCTGGGAGCAGTAGCCCACACCTGATCCCAACACTCAGGCCTCGGCTCCATAAAAAATCCAAAGACAGTCTAATCCTACCTGAGACCTACCTCCAAAACAAGGGAAGAAAAGGAGGGAGAGAAAGCAACGAGCTGATGAAAACACACGCAAGGCCCCTCTCTGCTTCTCCCTAGAGGAAAGAAGCCATGATAGAAAGGTTATGCTACAAAACTCCAGGTATACGACATTCCAGGGAAAGCAAACCACGGTGACAGTAAAAAGACCAGGGGGTTGTGGGTAATAAGAAAGACAAATTGAGGGCTGGAGAGATGGCTCAGCAGTTAAGAGCACTGACTAAGTTAAGCTGCTCTTCCAGAGGTCCTGAGTTCAATTCCCAGCAACCACATGGTGGCTCACAACCATCTGTAATGGGATCTGATGCCCCCTTCTGGTGTGTCTGAAGACAGTGACAGTGTACTCACATACATAAAATAAATAAATATTAAAAAAGAAAGAAAAAAATAAAAAGAAAAAAAAAAGGCAAGTTGACAAGACAGAGCATTTTGAGGGGACAAACCTACTTCTATTGAGTTTTATTATGGTCCTGGGATTAAACCCAGGGCCTGACAGATGCTAAGCATACCACTGAGCTACAACCTTACCGCCCATCTTTGCCATTCTAGGTGACCATATCAACTTTCCTCACAGCCCCCTCTGCTTGTGAGAAAAAGCCTAGAGGCTGGAGAGATGGCTCTGTGGTTAGAGCACTGGCTGCTCTTCCAGGAGACCTGGGTTTGATTCTCAGCACCTACATGGCAGCTCACAACCATGTATAACTCCAGTTCCAAGGGATCCAGCAGTTTTCTGACCTCTGTAGGTACCAAGCATGTCACGCTCTCAAAACACTCATGCACGTAGAATAAAATTTTTTTAAAAGTACTTTTCTAAAGACAGGGCCCAAATCTCTTAGTGGACTTTCAACAGCTGTCACACCCCCACACCTGCTCTTCAAGCCGAGGTCAGGCCTCCCTATGACCCATCATGCTCTGCATCCCAGTTTGCTGAGTGATTTGTGGCTCTGATCATGCCATGTTCTCTCACATCCCAGGGACAGAGAACAAGCTTGTCTGCAGCCTGCAACCCTATCTCTGGCCATGGCGTCTGACCATTCTTTGCTACCTGGCTAGCTCCTAATTCCCCCTTAAAATCATCATCGTATTCATCATGTATTTGCATCTTGATGTGCAGACAGACGTCAGGAAACACAGGAGTCAGTCCTCTCCTTCCACCTTTCTGTGTGTTCTGGGAAGCAAACTCGGCAAGTGATCTACCCACCAAGCACTTCCCCAGCCTATATCCTGTTCCTCCCAAAGACCAGCTCAGCAGCCCCGTGTGGTGGCTCTGCCAGTAATCCCATTACTCAGGAGGCCAGGGCAGGCAGGAAGACTGCTGTGAGTTCAAAGCCAACCTGGGCTACTAAGTGATTTCACAATGAGTGTTGGAAATTTAGCAAGATCCTGTCTCAAAATAAAAAGACAAAGGGGAGGGTTTGGGGGTGTAGCTTAGGGACAGAGCACTTCTAGCATGTGTTGCAGGGTTCAGTTCCCAGTACAGGGAGATTTTAAATATTAAACTGTGAGAGTGGGTGCATGATGGTAATCTCTTAGTCCAGTTCCTCGGAAGGCTGAAGCCTGAGAGGTGAGGTTCAGCAGAGCATTAGAGACAGGAGTCTGCGCAAGAGCGACTCGCATTGTCAATCCCATGCGTCCGACATAAGCCTGCAAAGACAGATGTTTAAAAAAAAAAAAAAACCTTGAATCTATGTTGACTCCTCAGTGGGAATTCTTTTCAAGGCCTTCAAGAGAAGTGAATCAAACGTTTCTACTGTTGTCAGGGGCTGGGGACACTGCTCAGTGGCAGGTTCTGTGCTTAGAGGTTCCCTGCCAAGCACCAAGAAGAAAAGCAACCGCTGTTGGAGAAAACAAGCCACCAGCTCTTGTGAAAGAGCAGGAGAGGCTCCAGGCTCCCACCACCGTGGATTCAAACTGCACCCATGTGGAAGGCAAAGCTAGGTAGGAGTCACATTGTAACAGGACTACCCTCTTGAATCGTACTGCCTCAGACACCCCCACCTACTTCTTCCTTGATGGGTCATCAGAAAATCGTGGAGCCTTACCCCTGGAGACTTTGTAAACTTCATAGAAAGAGCGGAAGTGGAAGCCTAAGGAAACAAGCAGGCAGACAGCCAGTTCCCACCTGGACAGCATAGCTGGAGTCTCTGCTTCCCAGTGTATCATGAAGAGTTTCTAGAAGAGAAACAAAAAAAAAATGTCACCAAGGTAACATTGCACTCTGGCTTCTTGCTGTGAACTGAGTTAACCGGCACTCCCCAGTACTGTTTGCTTCTCAGGGTGCCACTGACATAATCCCAACCAAAAACCCTGTTCCCAAGGACCTTAGCTCTTCTTACATCCAACATACACAAGTGCATGTGCACATGCATACACACACACACACACACACACACACACAAAAGCATGCATGATCCCCTCTTGCCTAGGTCTTTCCCTAGATGCATCACAAAATACATCCAAGAATTCTCTTTTCTTTTGGGCACACTTATCTCCCCCTATTAAAAAGCAAGGAGTATGATTCCCAAGGCCACAGCACTAAGCACTTTGCCTGGGATGTAGCAACAAAAGGTGGCCTTGTTTTCCATGAATACCAATGTCTTTGACAGCCAGAGTAACTGCAAAGCACAGGTAACCCTCCTTCCTCCTCTTCGTCTTCCTCCGAGAAGCACAGAAAGAAATGTCCAACATCCTTAGTCATCTCGGAAATGCAAATCAAAACAGCTCTGAGATGCCACCTCACAAACTCAAGTGACAGCTCATGCTGGTGAGGATGCGGAGCAAGGGGACCATTTCTTCATTGCTGATGGGAGTGCAAATTTGTGCAACCACTTTGGAAATCAATTTGGCAGTTTCTTAGAAAACTAAAAAATTAGTTCTACCTCAAGACCCAGCTATACTGCTACTGGACATATACTTCAAAAATGCCCCATTATGCCACAAGGACACTTGCTCAACTATTGTTCATAATTGCCAGAAACTGGAAACAATCTAGACAGCCCTCAACTGAAGAATGGATAAAGAAGACGCGGTTGATTTACACAACAGAATACTACTCGGCTATTATAGGCAAAGTCATGATGAAATTTGCAGGCAAATGAATGGAAGTAGAAATGATCATCCCGAGTGAGGTAACGCAGACCCAGGAAGACAAACATGGTGTGCGCTCACTTATAAGTAGACACTAGGCATAAAGTGTAGGACAGTCATGCTACAATCCACAGACCCAAAGAAGCTAAATGACAAGGAAGACCTTGACACTCACTGAGAAGGGAAAGTAGAATAGACATCAGGGTGGATGGAGGGAGAGAACTGGGTGGAGGAGAGGGTGGGGAAGGGAACAGGAGGGATCAAGTGGAGGGGGAGTACTGGGAAACACAATGGGAATGGGGGGGGCTGTAGGATGATGTCATTATGCAGCAAGGTGAGTCCAGCCTATCACTGGAAGAGAAGAAGGCAGGTGGGAAAAAATCTAAGAAGGGAGAGGAGGAGAAGAGGCAAGAGAAGAATCAAGATAGAGCCGGAAAGGGAGGATCTAGATCCAGGTTGTCTTAATTGGCGACAGATACATATGAATACTTTCAAGGGTTTCTATGGGCCAATTGTCTTATCTAGGTGAGCGGTTTATATCTTTGTCAACTGGTTGTAAGCTTATTGTGTGGATGGATTGTGGATTGAGAATTTAACATATAAATCTGATTGATAAATTATTGATTACTGAGTCACGATTTCACCGGGTAGTTGAGAGTTTATACCTTAACTACCAGGGAGTGGTTGTTGGTTGGGAGTGTGAGCAGGGTCCATAGCAGGAAACTCCAATAGGTCAGTCCATGCTGGACTTCTAGTGCCCTGACTTTACTGGGTAGCTGGAACCAAAAAGTTCACGGATAGTAGAGAGCTTCCGGGAGAGATACTAACCAGAGATAAATTATGACTAGTTCCATATGGCCCTCTGGTGCCAGAACTTACTCTAGAGACCAGCATGGCAAGGTGCTGGAACGGCTCATGGACCTCCTGGGTCTGATAGTACTTGGGGGCAACGTGGAGCCACTGAGATAAAGATACCCTGCAGTGCCATGTGGCCCCAATGGTGCTGGCACTACCCCGGGATAAAAGGTTACCACTTTTTTATTTGTACCTCAACAGAGGGCATCTCTGGAACAAGCTAGAAAGAAACCTAGGACAAAAGAAACTCCCAGAAACCTATGAGGGTGCCCTAGCTAAGACTCTTAACAATGGGGGATATGAAACCTGAAACAGCCACCTCCTTTAACCAAACAAGACTTCCAAGGGAGGGACTGAGACACCAACCCAGACCTACACAAAACCTTCAATGCACAATTTGTCCTGCCTACAAGATGTGCAAGGGTACAGATGAAGGAGAAATTAAGGGAAGATCTATCCCATGAGGCAGAGGCCACCTCAGACAGTATGAATGACATTCTGCTATACTTGCAGACAGGAGCCTAGCATAACTGTCACCAGAGTTACCAGCAACTGACGGAAACAGATGCAGAGACCCACAGCCAAACCTGAGGTGGATCTTGGGGAGTCCTTCCAAAGACCAGGATGAAGGATCAAAGGAGCCAGAGGGGTCAAGGACACCACCTGAAAACCTATAGAATCAACTAGCCTGGGCCCATAGTGGCTCACAGAGACTGAACCACCAACCAGAAAGCATGCATGGGATGGACCAAGACCCTCTGCACATATGTAACAGTTGTGAAGCTTGTTCTTCATGTGGGACTCCTAATGGTGGGAGGCCTCTGACTGCTGCCTGCCTTTGGGACACTTTCCCCTAATGATCGAGACCTTGTCCAAAATGAGGGTCCGGTTTCTCCCATGAGTGACAGCTTCTGCTCTCTGGAAGACACTGACTGAGTGGAAAGGAAGTTTCTCTTGATATTTTAGCATATTGCCCATCAAAGAAGACAGAGGCTGCAGTAGACGTCTGTCTCATCTCACTAAGAATTGTAATTGTAAATTGTTCCTAAAAAGTGCTTCTATAATTTGAACATAAATAGCCTTGTGTGTTACGGGAAATTTCTAGAAGCCATACTTGTTCAAAGATTGCTGCATCTTGCGTGAAAGCTTTACCTCTGAAGGACTCTTTTTTTTTTTTTTAAAATAACATTTCTTTTTGCTGCAGTCTTACGCATGAGGTGTGCATATGCACAAATTGCATAGCATTATATTATACATACCATTAGCAATTATTAGGAAAGCAGTAGGATTATCTCCCCCGGCACATCTAAAATGTGGATCTGGTCCCTACAGCTTCCACCCAACAGCACAGGGGTAAATGCCAGCTAGGACTCAGCACTCAGCCATGTGCTGATTGAACCACATGGGAAGGTAGCTAGCTCCCAGAGACCCATGGGACTGGGGGATGGGTAAGATGTAGACTACTTAGCCCAGGGCTGGCCCTAAGCACTTTATAGACACTGGCAGTTACTAGTTGGTGATTTAATGCATCATTAACCTACCTAGCTGAGTCCCTGATCGGAGAAAATCCAACTAAAAGCAGCTAACCTCCTCCTCTTCTCCTCTAGCAATCGGCAGCCTTCAAGTCTTCTTTGGGGTACCTCTTCTTTTTTTCCCCATGCTCAGCCCAGGGTCCCCATACCTCGAACAGCATGTAAATGGTCTTGGGGCTTTCTGCCCAGGGTTTCTTCTCTAACTCTTCCCATCCCATACAAATTATGCTTGAATGCCTTCTCAGCGCCACAAAGCCTATATGGAGACAGTCACGAGCCTTAGCATGTCTTCCTTTCACCTCTCCTTTCAACCCTTGCCTCCTTATCATAGGTCTTAGGATGTAGAAGCACCATGGTCACTCATGCATGAACACAGGCACATGCAGACACACACACATGCATACACACACATGCACACACACATGCACACACAGACATGCACACACACATGCACACAGAGAGACATACACATGCACACACACATATGCACACACATGCACACAAACGCATGCACATAACATCTCTTGTTTGGGGGGGGGCACAGATTCAGCCCTGCAGCAGCTCCTTTCACACGGTGGGCAGGTATAAGAAGGCCAAAATCTAGTCACCCTTAAAGGATCTGCTCTCAAAGAGCCAATGTGTGGAGCACCTGATGACCAAGTACATAAATGTGGTGGTGCCATCAATGAGAAGCTACCTAGGGGACAGAGATGGCCGGGGGTGAAGATGCATCGGGACTGAGCCCAGCAACAAAGTATCAGAGGCTCCTGCACACAAATGGCTTACAGACTGCCATTGATTACTGAAAGAAACCTGAAGCTTATGAGCTAGAACACGTCTGGGCTGATTAATATTGATTGCCAATTTGGCAGGTTCTACAGTCACCCAGGGGACAGCAGGCACACCTGGGAGAGAATATGTAGATCAGTTTAGCCTCTGGCCATGCCAGTGTGTGTTGTCTAGATTGGATTTTCCTCTGGCCATGCCTTTTAGGGATTATTTTGTTTAGGTTAATTGAGCTGAGGACACCTACCATAAAAGGGAGGTGGCACCATTCCCGGAACTAGATCCTGAACTACAGAGAAAGTGGCCTGAGACCTGCATTCATTTCTCTCTGCTCCTTAACCGCAGGTACAATGACTCTATCTGCCTCAAGCTCCGACTGTCACAGTTTCCTGGACAATAGACCGTGCCCTCAAACAGTGAGCCAAAAGAAATGCTCTTCTTTAAATTGCTAGTCAGAATATTTTATCACATCAATAGGAAAAATACCAACACCTACTCTATGAATGTCTGCAACTGCAAATAGTACAAAACCTTGTGTATGCAGGCACCCTTAGCTTTAGAAGACATTGCATCCCACAAAACTCAAGCTAAACTAATGCACTCAACACCACTTGAAGAATTCTAAGTCAAGCCATTTTCAGTCAGGGTCATTTGTACTGTCATGTCCTGTCTAGACGGCCACAGAATGAAGATCTTTCTCATTGTAACTTTGTGTCTATGTGCCCGTTGGCTGTGACCTCTGCTGAACACACGTGTGCACGGTGGGACTTCTGCTGAGCACATCCATGCACAGTGGGACTTCTGCTGATCACATCCATGCACAGAGCTGGGGCTTCTGCAGTGTGAGACATAAGAGCACAGATTTCGTTTTTCCCCTTCTTCATAATTTCATGAATAGAAAATGTTTTTAACCATAGATCTCAGCAGCTCCCATCTGAGTCTTTTTCTTTCCTTATTAGGAGCTTTCAATTCGTCTCTGAAAGAAAACACAGTGAGGCTGATCTGCCACATGCCTGAATTTCCAGTTGTGTGCTTTGAGGCCATTGTTAACATTACTGAACACAATCACCCTGAGGCCGTGACGGTTAATCTAGGAACCCCACTATAGGACAGGGTGGGGAGGTAGAGATGTGTAGACACACTTGACACCGGAGAGGGTATGTCCTCTCTGCAGCAGGGCTGATGGGCCTTTCACACCATTCAGAATGGTACACAATTTAACAATTTGTGTTAAATTTCATAAAGGAACAATTTATTTTTTTAATTAAAGTCCATTTAATATTTCCAGATCACAGCTGCACACAGATAAGAGACTCTTGTATGATAAGAGAATTCCACTGAATATTTAATTATCTGAAGGATGGGGGAGAATTAAGTTCTACCAGCAAATCTGTCCAGGCCTCAGCCGCGGGCTGGGGATTAAACATAAGCAAACGGGCAAGTCCAAAGCTCGGGACCAGGGTCCCAACTTGTAATATTGACAGATGGGAGAAACAGACAGAATTGGTTTCGTATTACATATCAGAAAGAAGAGAACCCGGGTTGATGTTTTGAAAGTGTCTTGGATTCATAACATCAAAGAGACCCATAGGAAAAGAATCTCAAACACGAAATGTTAAGACCCACCAATGACGGTTCTGCGCCGGTGCGGCTTCCACTCCCATCCTCTGCCATTGAACACCACCTGCTTCCAAAAATGCCATCTCGAAGACCTTCCCAGTTCTGGCCCCCTCCACAGAATTCAGAATTCCACTCAGGGAGAAGAAAGGACCCATGCAGGGACAGAGAGTAGCCATCGATGACCAGAAATAAGGAGTTTCTAGCTCCTGCCCTCTCAGGGGCAGAAACCCTGCCCAGTTCCAGGAACAGCAGCAAGGTACCTTCCAACTGTTTAATTCTCATTCTTTGGTGTGTAGAGGTCAGAGAGCAGCACTGGGTGTCTTCCTCAGTTGCTCTCCTTAGATTTTGGACCAGCATCCCTCACTAAACCTAGAGCTTCCCAGTTTAGCTAACTGGTAGTAAGCCTCAGGAATCTCCACCTCCCCAGTCCTGGGATAATGGACACAGACCGCTGTGCTTGGCTGGCGCTGGAGATGTGGATTCAGGACTCAAGCTTGTGCGGCAAACATTCCACTACACAAGCCGTCCCCCTTCCCACGTCTGACATGAAGACGTTCCTCCGAGTGGCTTCCCTACTGTTTTTCAGTGGCTCTAACCTGAAAAGAACACTTTGCATATTTCCTGTCCTGAAAGAGCACCTGCTCTCATCACAATTTCAGCCTTTGTCACCATCTACTGCAGGGGAAACCAAGGCCCAGAAAGGTCAAGACACCTGCCTAGAGCCACACAGCTGAGCAGCAGAGCATGACTCTGGACACATCAACCTGACTCTCTGACCTTCTCTCAGCAGACAATAAATTCTCTTCACACTCCCCCCCCCCAAAATCTACCATGAGATAGGTCTGTCAAAACGACAAAAGATGGTATAAGCTATCTAAATGTAAATAAACTTAAATGTAGGTATAAGTTTAAATACTTCCTAAGGGAAGTTGAAATCCGAGCAGGTCATACCTGAGGGCAGTAGGGCTTCAGCTAACATCACCCTGGGGTCACCTGCATGACTAGAGTCACTGCATAGCTCAGCAGGTGCTGGAGGGCCATTCTGGCTCTATGTGTTAGCAGAAGATGGGTTCTGCAGCCCTCCCACATGTAGGTCATGCTCCCCAGAAGCATGACCGGGGCTTTTCCACAGCACGGGGGCTTTTCCACAGCACGGGGGCTTTTCCACACCACAGGGGCTTTGGGAGCTGGAGTTGCAGGTAGGAAAGGCACCTGATAGGAAAGCAGGGAACCCAACTCTGGTCCTCTGGAAGAGCTGTGTTTGCTCTTAGCCACTGAGCCATCTCTCCAGCCCCCCAAGCAAATTCTTTTTTAATCCAATTGTTATAATGTATTTATTTTTTTTTTAAATCAAGCTGGAAGGAAATTAATCCAAAAGCAAATTTTTATGTTCGGTCCTCAGTCTAGCATCCTCTGGCTGGCAGGCCATCCCACCACAATCCTCTCATCAAACATGACCCTAAGTCTTTTTATATGAATGTTAAAGACCAGCAAAAAGGAATCAACTTTTTCAAGTCCCTAGATCAACAAAAAAATACTGATCCGATATTGCATTCTTTCCCCCTTGACAATTCTCAACCTATCTTTTCAGCTTTTTAATCACCAATAATGCACCCTCTATATTTCAGACTCCCCGATTAGGGAGATCTGAACGAGTCAAGTGTCTCTTACGGCAGAACACTTTACATATTTTTTTATTGAGGTATACTTTTTAAAATGCAGGCTTTTGAGACAGGGGTCCGCTGTTGTGATCAGCCGTACTCTGCCCTAAGTTACTCCACATTGCTTAAAACTGTTTTTCCCAGGTTGTTTCCTTATACTGTCTCCATGACTCTGCCCCCATGTTGTGCCCATAAATGCCACCATCTGGCTAGCACTTGGTGCAGACTGACAACTTACTCCTAAAGGCAGAGAGGGCACCATCCTGTGCCCTTATCAAAATGCACTTGGGCCACGTTAGCATTAAAGTCATACCAGGAGAACCAGACCGAGAACTTCTCAAACACAGCAGACAGAGACAAGGGTGCCTCCCCTCACCTGGGCCCCGTTAGAAGAGGCCATCTCTTGCTATGCTGATGGCTCCACCAACCTGATACCTCACCAGACATCTTCGTCACACACCGCTGAGGCTGCAGCTTAGCTCTGTCCTCACCAGTCACTTAGGTAGCCACTGAAATTGCTGTCTGTCCCTCTGTCTGGAAGTGGCTCTGCTCGCCACCTCCAAGGCCCTGACTTCTGTAGCCTGACTCTGCAGCTGCGCCTCCAGGAGATGAGTTCAGCATCTGGTGCTCTTTGCATCCCACCAGCCTTCTGCTCACTCACGGTGAGGCCCCTCTGAAGGGCCGTAGACTCGGCGGCAGCCGCCTTAACCCTTTGTAAATATTTGGTGGCCTACATACAAGCATACACAGACAGTAGGCCTCTGTGCAGGAGTCAGAGTCTGGCTGCCTGCTCTTGCTGTGAAACTCTCCCCACCCTCAAAGGACTAAGAAGAGGCTCTTCTCTGCCGTGTGGACACTGGTTCTCTTCTTGCCAGTCAGCCTCTTTGGCTAGGGCCTGAGCCCTCCTTGTGGCCTCTTTGTCTGCTCATGGCATTAATATCTCTTCTAATAAACTCTTAGTTCCTAGCAACCTGCATTTTCTTGAACTTCCTACCCCATCCAGAACCTAACAGACAGACAGACTGACTGATTTACTGCATAATGTGTGTACTGGCTGGTTTTATGTCAACTCGACACAAGCTGGAGTTATCACAGAGAAAGGGATCTCCCTTGAGAAAATGCCTCCATGAGATCCAGCTTAAGGCATTTTCTCAACTAGTGATCAAGGGAGGAGGGCCCAACCCATTGTGGGTGGTGCCATCCCTGGGCTGGTAGACCTGTGTTCTGAAAGAAAGCAGGCTGAGCAAGCCATGGGAAGCAAGCCAGTAAATAACATCCCTCCATGGCCTCTGCATCAGCTCCTGCTTCCTGACCTGCTTGAGTTCCAGTCCTGACTTCCTTTGGTGATGAACAGCAATGTGGAAGTGTAAGCTGAATAAACCCTTTCCTCCCCAACTTGCTTCTTGGTCATGATGTTTTGTGCAGAAATAGAAACCCTAAGACAATGTATAATGTGAGATCTGAGGGTTACGTCAGTCATTAAGACCAAAATGAAAGAATCTGTGTTTGACTAAACCAGCGATCAAGGGAAACCATAACTACGCAGTGAATCGCAGCCAGTAAAAATGGCGTTGGTTGTGAATTTACTGTTATTTAATAAATTCCATCACTATGGAAGGCACAGATGTGCCCATCAATATTTCTAACAGCATGCTAACCACACTCACCAAAGTAATTACAGCCATGATGAAACCAACATGTCCCAGAACCCCTTTCTCTTTTATCCTTGTCACTAACTGCACCAAAACTAACCCACCACAACAGCTCACCTTTGTGTCCAGGTTTGAGCTTTACTTAACAACACTTTCAGTGTGGGGCAGTGGATGGTTCCACCAGACAGAGGAAGTGGTAAGGTTGTAGCAAGTTCAGAACCCTGATAAAACCCATAATTGAGATCATCAGGAGTTCAAAGTAGCTGTGAACTAGATTCCCGTCCAGGAGCACATGACCAGGAAGCCCCACTAACAGAACCATGATAACTGGTCACATATTACAGAGCCTAGAATTCTCCATGCTAATGAGGTATCAGCCTCACTCCCCGACCCAGTATTTGGCCAATAAACATCCCTTCCTGTAAAAGGTATTTAATCTCTGATTCATCATGAGAAAGTCATATGGGTCCACATCCACCATGAATAAAGCAGTTTGGACAAGCAAGGACTGTCTCCTTTGTCAGGAGTCACCTGGGGGAGACCTTCATCATACAGAGCGGCCCCTAAGTCTCCCACAGAAGTTCCCTCTGCACTCCCAGCACTTACTCTGAGCTAAGCCGGATTCCCCCCACCCTAACCTCATCACAGGTCTGCAGCCTGTTCCCAACTCAACTGTTCATGGTTAGCAGCAGCTTCTGGGCACACAGGAGGATGGGAGCCCCACCCCCAAGCCTCCATTCTCAGCTCTCAGGGTTCCCAGCAGCTTCTGGGCACCCAGGAGTTTGAGAAACACAGGCCTCCATCCCAGTCCCCTCCTCTCCCAGAGAAACACAGGCTGGGACCCCTATCTTAGACTTTGGTTTTTCACTTCCAAGCGGAGTACTGGCCGAATTCCTACGCCCCAGCGGTGAGGCGGGGAAAAAAAACACAGATAAGCATCAGCTTATCAACTTCTATTTTTGAAAAATAATCTCCTGGGTTTTAAACATTTTTTTAAACATGGTAATGTAACCCTGCCTGGGCTGGAACTTGCTATGTACACCAGAGCAGAATGGTGTGGAGAGCACAGAGATCCCCCTGACTCTGCATCCAGAGTGCTGGGGTTAAATGTGTGAGCCACTACAATCAGCCCAAGATGGAATTCTAACTCTATGGCTCTGGAAAACAGTGACGTATCTTCCGTTATTTTTAAATCTTCTTTAATATCCATCCCTTAAAAGTGCATTTTGTTTTTCTTGTTTGTTTTTAGACCGTATCTCCTGTTACCCTGCCTTCTTCCCATGATATAACACAGTATGACTTTGAATGTCCACAGTGCTAGAATCAGAGACACAAGACACCATGCCTGTTTACTCAGGGCTGAGGATAGAACCCAGGGCTGTGTGTGTTCAGCAGGCACACTACGGACTGAGTCACAGTCACACATACACACACAACTTTCCGAACACTTTTCTTTATTCAACAGTTGGGTTTTAATTCGTTTATTCCTTCCTAATATGAACAAAGTTTATTTCCCTGAATAAACCCAGGGCTGAGCTTCATTTGCAGCCAAATTGTTTTGTATCCTTTGTGTCTTTCTTCACCAAGGTCATGTCCCACTGTTTCTAGTGATCTTCCTGTCAAGTTTCACAGCTACATTTTCCCCATAAACAACCAAGCAGTGACCCCTCTCCTTTCTTAAATGTTTGACAGATTTCACTGCAAAGCCAGCTGGTCTGGAAAAGTTTGCGGTGAAAAGGACTTCCAGCTACACTCGGTTTCCCAGGACTACTCAACTATTCTAGTCCCGGTCTTGACTGTTTATCTGAAAGCCTAGGAAATTTCTTTTCAATTTTCAAATGCATCAACATCATGTGGGTTGGCTTCCCTAGAGCATCCTCAGGCCACCTCAGGGTGTGGGCTAAACTGAAGTAACTTCC
Organism: Micromys minutus; assembly: GCF_963924665.1. Taxonomy (NCBI): domain Eukaryota; kingdom Metazoa; phylum Chordata; class Mammalia; order Rodentia; family Muridae; genus Micromys; species Micromys minutus. Next base: position 89,621,726 of record NC_137969.1, on the reverse strand, counting down.
TTTTCTTCCCTGACATCAGCATTAAGATTGGATAAGAAATGTCCCCCACAGGTTCATCTTTTGAACATCTCATGACAAACAGGTGACCCTGTTTGAGAAGGTTGTGGAACCTTTGGGAGGTGAAGCCTCGTGGGCCACCTGGTACAGACATTGAGGTTTATGGCCAGGCCACACTTCCTGTTTATTTTATGCCTCACTATAGATACAATGTGCCCAGCAGCCTCCAGCTCTCCTCCCAACTAATGGAACAAACCCCTAACATGCATGAGGAAAAAAATCTCTCCTCCCTGGAACCACTTAGTTAAAGGGATGAAAAGGGTAACTTAAACAACTGCTTCCTCCCCCCACAACCCCCATTCGTCGTCTGAAAATCAATTAGACATCACTTTCAAACACGGCTGCTTCCTTCTACAACCTAACTTTACCTTCATTGTTCGGGCGTAAAGGTGTGTACTAAGGGCATGTCTGTATTCTAGGCAGAGGGATTAAAGCGACATGCTAAGGGCTGAGCCACACCACAACTAGAAATAGGCTTGTTTTCCACAGTAAACAACACAACCTCAGGGTTCACAGTGTGAGCAAATATCCTGCAACAGGACATTATACAAATCTGAGTTTCCACGGCATTTCGATACCGTTGTTTCTGTCTCATTTATAAACCCCGTATTTTTATGTCTTATTTTTTAACTTTTGTTTCTTGGGACAGGGTCTCAGGTACCAATGGCTGCCTCAAACTGTGATCCCCTGCTTCCAAGCACCATCATGCTGAGCTCTTTCTACACCCTTTCAAAAGCCACCAAAAAAAAGGCCTGTGGCACGTTCTGCAGGAACCAAGAATTGTATTTCCCCGAGGCCCCAAAGTATAGCACACTTGCCTTGGGTCACACTGAACAGTGCCTGATGTCACCAGGTGATCCTGCCAACTGCCAACCAGAGCCTTGACCTTACCCTCAGTTGGTGAATCTCCAAGAGGAAGCAAAGTTAAAAAAAAAAAAAAAAAGGCAAAGCCTTTGCCCCCAAAGAAGGGTCCAAACAACGGACTACCCGTGGTGCTGGTGGCCTTGAACGCTCTTTAGAGACACAGCTCGTCTTTCCCAGCGCCTCTCGGGTCAGAAGTGCCCTTAGGCAGCACATAATCCATCCCACGGGAAAGAAAATCACGAGGAAGGAGGAACATGAAGAACAGAAGCCAGAAAGAGAATGGAATTCGAGGCCCGGAGTGAAAGCCCGCAGCCCTTCAAGGCTTTCCCCGAGCTGTGTCTCCAGAGCTCTGGAGCAGATGCTTAGCTCTAATAGAACACCACACTGCACGGAGCAGACACAGCATAACACAGAGTCGGTCCCCACAAGGAGAAGGTCCTGATCTGAAAGCAGCCAACACAAAAGTTGTGCACACCTAGAGTCTGGGAGGTGGGAGCCTGCATAAAAACCGGTGTCTCCCACTGAACACATGAGGGAAACTGGGTCAAGAATAGAAAACGAAAGAGATCTTTCAACCGGGAACTGGACAAATGGCTCAGTGGTTAAACATTTACTGCCCAGGCTTGAAGGCCCAACTTCAGATCCACAGGTCCCACATAAAATGCTCTGAGGGTCTGCAATTCAGCCCTTCTCCAAAGAGCCAGCCTGGGTTTCACTGAGAGACCCCGCCTCATAGAAATGGGAAGTTAGGTCTCCTGAGCCTCTGTGCTCACGGATGCGCGCGCGCGCGCGCGCGCACGAACACACACACACACAATCTCTGAGTTGGGCGGGGGCTGGGGGCTGGGGAGTGGGGTGGCATGCAGGCGCCCTTCCTGCAGAAAGCAGCAGGGTTCTCAGTTTCCCGGGCTCCGAGTCTTTGTGTCGCCGCCCTCGGGCACGCGGACACGGGAAGCGGAAACGCTACTGAGTTTCTCCCCGCGTCGGCGGCGAGCCTTCCACGACCTGCTGCGGCACCCCAGCCAGCCCCCTGCCTCTGCGCAGGGCAAGTCGTGGAGGCCTTTGCAACCGCAGGCCCAGGCGCCACCGCCAGCTTCACCCGAGCCCGCCGACAGCCCCCGCGCGTCCTCACCTCCCACGCCCCCTCCTGCTCTCTGCGCGCGCCCCCGCCGCGTGGCTCGCCCCGTCTGTCTCGCGCGTGGTTAAGTCACCTGAATCGCAGCGTGCAGAGCTGGGCGCGCGGGAAGGAAGGCGTCCCTGCACCCCACCGCGCGGAGCTGCGGCCCGGGAAGGACTCGCGAGCGCAGTGGGGGTCGGAGGCCGCGGGGGTGAGCGCCGGGCGGGATTGGCCGGCGCTCTGTACATTTACCGGAGCAGAATCACCACACAGGGTCCCATCAAAAACCCCAGGCTTCTAGATTCTTCCGGTCCCCAAAGGAATGGGTCTGGGATGGGGGACGGGGAGTGTGTGTGTGCGGCCTGCCCTGCTACAGGAAGATGACTAGGCCAGTGAAAGGCTTTTAGCAGACATTGTTAGAGCTGGGGAAATCGCTGCAAAACCGGCTTTGCACTGTATGAGACCTAAAACCATCTTCACTTCCACCTTCCCCAGCACCAACTAAAACAGCTGGACCAGGAGTGCCAGTTGATCCAAAATAAAAACACAGGGTGCCAAGTAAATACTGAGTTCATATGAACAGCCGGATACTTTCTTGGTATCATATGGCCTCTGTTATTTGGGATACATAATTATACTTTCCTGGGGGCTGGAGAGATGTGGCTCAGTGGGTTAGGGGTTTGTTATGCAAGTGTTGGATCTGAGTTTAATCCCCACACCTAAGTAAAGAGCCTGGCAGGGCTGATGTGCCTGTAACCCCATCATTGAAGGTAGAGACTCAATCGAAGCTTCAAACCCTGGCCTAGCTCAGTCTAAACAGGAAGCCTCCAATTCAGCTGGAGACCCTGCACCACAGAAACTGGGTCAGGATAGAAGGAACCCTTGCTCTGGCCCTTCGGGAGAGCACCCAACATGCCATACAACATGCATGTCCTGTTTATCTGTAATAATGGTGTGTCTTGATGCCTGACAAGTCTGGCCATTTCATAAATCCCAGAAGGCGCCAATGGTGCTCAGGGACAGTCAGACCCAGGCAGGGGGATGGGTGGCTATCTTCTGTGTGGTTTCTAAAAGGCCTGTTATGATGGGTTGGTTGTCATTTAAACCTAACTCTTTTTCTACATGTGCACAGTGCTCATCTGAAGACACAAAATAAAGGCAGGTCTGGCTATTGTAAATCAGAAACATCTGTGTAAGAGAAAATACCCCAGGCTTGTGACCCAGCTATTTGGCCAAGGCATGAGGATCCCAAGTTCAAAACTGGGTCTACAAAATGATTTCAAAGCCAGTCTGAGCAGTTTCGTCAAACCTTAAAAGTAAGCCTTGTCAGAGGAGACACAGCTCAGTGGTGGAGCCTCACCTCACGTACAGAGAGCACCCACAACAACAAAACACAAAACAAGACTAAGCAACGAGCTGAAGAACGTGCTGGCGGGAATATTCCAATCATTACTTCTTACCACACATAGATTTGAAACAGTCGATGGAAACATTAGAATCTAGTTGCATGTGGACAAGAGGCTGGAGTGTGGAAATGAGTTATGGTAAAATTATCTTCTATTCTAAGAGACTGGAAACTTTGCTGGGCTTCTCAGCTGAAGTTAATAATGCACATGGAGGTCACTCAAGACTACTGTGTGTATGTAACCAGCCTGTTTGTTTAACAGGCCTTTAAGAGAACAATGTAACAATAGATTGTCTTAGGTTTCCCAGGTAACCAACTTTCACAATGTTGCTGAGCAAACACAGACTAAAGCCCATTGTTGGGGACAGACCCAAGGGCCGTGCTCACACGCCAGCTTCTGGCAGAGCACGGATTCAGACTCAACAACAGAGAAACGGACGGAAGACACCGGAGCAGGAGAAGATTTCAAATCTAGACGTGCTCTTGGGTAAACGAAACCCAAGAGACGTGCTTTGATTTTGTTCCTTAATGCGATATTACCTTGAGTTTTTAAAATCCCACGTACGTTCTGTGTGTTTCCAGACGTTATTCCCTCCCCTTCTTAGTACTGGGAATGCCCTGTGTGCTGTTTCCATGTTTCCATGCATTTGCTTATTTCCATTCAATTTCACTTGACTTTGATCTCAGGGTCCCTTTGGCCTTTCATTAGTTCTCGCCATGTAAATTTAAATCTTCTAATAAAAATGTGGCAAAACCAGCTGGGCAGTGGTGGTGCATGCCTTTAATCCCAGCATTTGAGAGGCAGAAGCAGGCAGATCTCTGAGTTCGAGGCCAGCCTGGTCTACAGAGCGAGTTCCAGGACAGCCAGGGCTACATGGGGGAAACCCTGTCTCAAAATACAAAACAACGGGGTTGGGGAAATGACTCAGAGGTTAAGAGCCCTGACTGTCCTTCCAGTGGACTGAAGTTCAGTTCCCAGCACCCACACGGCAGCTTACTACTGTCCGTAACTCCAGGATCTGACACCGTCACAGAAGCATACATGCAGGCAAAACGCCAATGCACATAAGAATAAAAATAAAGATTTTTAAAATTGTCAAAAATAATTCCAGGTAAAGATTGTTAATAAAACAGACTGAGCACACAGCTGTATCCCCTTTCCTAAAGTGTTCAAAAGTTCAATGGGAATGTGCTTACTAGTGTGTGCAAGGTCCAAGCCCTAGTATCAGAAAAGAAAATTACAACAAATAAATTATAAAGATGTTAAATTGCAACAAAGAAGGTGTTGCAGGTTGGCACGTGCATGATCTGACAAGACCCACAAGGAACTACCAGATGTGTTAGCTCTTCAAGAGCTCATCAAATACCTGAGTGGAACTATCTCAGTCCACAGTCCCTCAGGGACTTGGTGCTGTGTGGTGAGACAGAATGACCAGATAAGAAGCCTGTGGTAGAACAAAGCTCAGGGTGAACAAGAGGCACTGGGGTGGGCAAGAAGAGGGAGCCAGGGAAGGAACCAAAACACCACAGGAACCCAAGGACACATGCCTGCAAGTATCTTCTGCTGGGTAGACCCCATGGACTAGAAATCAAACCTTAAATATATGAGCCTATGGGGCCAGTTCCTGTACCGAGAAGAAGGGAATGAGCAATATCATGTCAGTAAATGCTCTAGAATGTCAAAATCCTTAAGACATTTGAGCCTGTTGGCTATTGGTTCTATTTATAGGAATAAATACACTGAGACTTAGTCTATCATAGAAAATACTTTTCAGCTTTATTGAAGTATAGTTGACAAAACTGTATTGTCTAAGGGGTATCCTTGAAACCTTGGTATACCGGCACATTTTAAAATGATATAAAATGATTACCACAGACAAGCTAGTTAACATCTATCATCTTGCAGTTACCACTGTGTATTCATGTGTGTAGAATCCTCTGTGTGTGCTCATGTGTGTGTGTGTGTGTGAATGTGTGTAGAATCCTCTGTGTGCCCATGGTGTGTATGTGTGTGTATATAAAATTCTCTTTGTGTGTGTAGAATCCTCTGTGTGCGTGTATGTGTGTGTGTAGAATTCTGTGTGTGTGTCTGTGTGTAGAACCCTCTGTGCATGTAAGTGTATGTGTGTGTTTCTCTGTGTGTAGAATCCTGTGTATGTGTGTGTGTGTATAGAATCCTGTAAGTGTGTATGTGTCTCTCTGTGTGTAGAATCCTCTCTCTCTCTCTCTCTCTCTCTCTCTGTGTGTGTGTGTGTGTGTGTGTGTGCGCGTGTGTGTGTAAAAGATCCTCAAGCTCTGTCCTCAGAAAATTTTAAGTCTACACTGTTTTTCATTAGCTCATTCATTTTCTTTCACTCTTTTGAGACTCAGGCTGACTTCAGACTCATTATGACCTTGAGTTCCTGACCCTCCTGAGTGCTGAGGTCACAGGCAAGCACCAATACGATGACTATGTAATAAACTAGAGTCACCTTGTGAGACAGTTTCTTACAGCTGTCCCATTGCTCTATCTGGTCCCTTGCTGTTGCCCCCAAGACCTGCACAGCTTTAGACCTGACTGGGGTAACCAGAGAATGACAAAAGGCAGGCACACATATTGAAAAGCTTGAATGGACCATGAGTTCTGATGGAGACGCACCAGCAGACCCAGAACTCAGTGTGTTTACTATCTATCACTGAGTGAGGTGGTAGGTTTACTGTGTACAGCAGAACAAGGAGGCACATTCTGTAATCTGGGTAGGAGGTGTGTGGTGGGGGAGCGGTCTCAAGCTGTAAACACTGAGGAGGAGGCTGTGGCTGACGGTTTCTGCATTCACTGGTTTTAGCTAAAGGCTTCCGACTCCTCACTACTCAGTTGGAGCAGAGGAAGGCTCTGACATTTGTCTGAGCCTGTCTGGGGAAGGCGATCTGCTGCTCCTATGGGTCCTTCACATGGCCAAGCTCACACTGATGAGTACTCCCACTCCGAACTTCACCCCTCCCCACAGATGTCTCCTGCTTTCCTCTCATGTATTTCCCACTTCCACCCACTCCAGCTCCATGACCGTCTCTTGTTTGCATATTTATTATTTATGTCAGCACTATTCAAACTGGCAAGACAAAGCATTAGTAGATTATAGGACACAGTTAATGGGCCACAGCTAGGCTCGATTTTTAACAAGAAGAAAGAGAAGAAAACTCGTCACTGAACTTTTATTAAGAATGATGACGACTGTTGGAAATGGTGTATCCGGTTACAATGGACCCCGTAAGAGAGACAATGGATGATTAGGATGAATTTGATTGACTAGGAAAAAGTTGTTCTATACTCTAAAGGCAGACATCCCATCTGGTTAGGGACGTACATACGGCCACCACCAATGTAAAACAGTTGACAGCTGATATTAACACCACTCAAGGCTCATTAAAAGACACTTGTCTGAAAAAACAGTCTCCACTCAGTTAAACAAATGTGAATCTCCCTTTAGTAGTATTTCTCTTTATTGTTAGAATTGAGAAGGATGAAATCAAAACTGGATACGTGAACCAACAAGATGGCTCAGTCAGTAAAGAGGCTCGACTGTGTTTGATCCCAAGGGGTGGAAGGAGAAAACTGACTTTGGCAAGTTGTCTTCTGACCTGCACACATGCCCCCTTCACACACCATACACAAATAAATAAAATATTTGAAATTTAGAGAAATGTTCAAATTCAACCCTCTGTTCTCTGACACAGTAAAAACAAGAAAAGTGCTGAAACCCCATCGAGTGATCTTAGGGGCTCACACATGCTTGGCAAGACTCTGCTACTGAGCTGAGTTCCTGCCTTTGCTTGACGTTTTGTTTTCTGAGATTAGTTCTCAGCTCAGGCTAGTCTAGAACTCATAACTCTCTTGCTGCAGCCTCAGAAACTCTGATTTCAGGCATGTACCACCACAGGTGGTTTGAAAAATACCTTTAAGATCAAAGGAGAATCTTTTTATTTATTAACTTGCTTTGTTATATGTGAGAAAAACCATATAAAATCAAAAAAAAAAATGTATACTGGACTAGTTCTATAAACCGATATTTGCAAAGGCAAAAATGGTATCCATAGAGGTTAGACAGATTGAGACTGAGACCTACGGCTGCGTGTTCTTCAGATCCAGCAGCAGCCACCTTGCATCTCACCACGTCCCACCCACTTCACCATTTGCACAGGCCTCTGAGTGTCTGGCCCCTACTAGCAATACACTTAGCTCACTGCATGTGCTGTTCTTTGTGCTGCATGGCCAGGTCCGGGAGAATGCTCTTCTTGCAAGTCTGTGCACTGGGCTGTCCAAAGATGGTGACTGGAGCAAGGTTCAGCATGATTCCCAGTTCTGCTAGTCCGTCCTTCAGCAAGACCTGACTCACTCACTCAGATTATGGGTCCAGCTGGGCCAAAGACTGTGTCCACCAGCCAGGCCTCCAGGTAGAGCATGGGGTATAAGCAGGGCTGAGCAGCCACTGTCAGGAGGCTGGTGTCTGTCTGTCTGTCTGTCTGTCCTGGCAGGAAATGGTATACTTCATGCTGGGCAGCTCAACATGCCAACAGACATCTTGAAATAAAAATAAAGGGACCAAAGCTCACTGGCTGGACTTCTGAGCTGTTCTGTGAGCTATTGCTGAGATCTCGTTACATACAGTTCAGACAAAGGAAAGATGGCCTGCTCAGTTGTTACAAAACCTTTCCTCTTCTCATAGGAGAAAAAATGGTGCAGATGGTTTTTAATGCTAAATCAGCTGATAAAGTAGAGTTTGCACTGTAAGAAGGATAACACAGCTCCTGGTCAAATCTGCCCTACAGCATAGCATGGGTGATACAAAGTAGATCTTGAGGCTCTACCTCCAAAGAGATAAGGTGCTGTAGCTGTTCAGCCTTCTGGTGTTTACAAAATGACAAGGTGTGTGTGTGTGTGTGTGTGTGTGTGTGTGTGTGTGTGTGTGTGTAAGGGAGTATGTGAGATGTCTGTGTGTGTGTGTGTGTGTGTGTGTGTGTGTAAGGGAGTATGTGAGATGTGTATGTGTATGTGGTATGTGTGTTATGTGAAGGTATGTGATGAGTGTGGAAGGTGAGTGTGTGTGTATATTTGGATAAGTGTTGTGGGGTGAGGGCATCTGAGAAGACTAAAACTAGCCTGAGAGTTTCCAGGTGAATCTCCTGGCTCTGCCTCCATCTTGCCTGTAGGAGTGTGAGGCTCGCAGACCCTCGCCACTCCATCCAGCTTTTCTACCTGGTTCTGGAGATCAAACTCAGGGCAGTAGGTTTTCAGGGCTTGTTCTTTTGTCTACTGAGCTGTCTCTCCAGTCAGGCCCATTGGCTTCCAGTTCTTTGGGTGTTGTAGCAATGTGGTCCTGCAGAACTCTTGGCTGTGATACAGGAAAGGAGAAAAAACTTAATACACCACCGGCAAAGGAAACATTATCTTTTCTCCCTGAAAAGAATGTGTCTTAGGGTTACTACTGCTGTGATAAAGACCAAAAAAGCAAGTCAGGGAGGAAAGGGTTTATTCAGCTCACACTTATATAACACTGTTCATCACTGAAGGAAGTCAGAGCAGGAACCTGGAGGCATAGCTGATACAGAGGCCATGGAGGGATGCTGCCTACTGGTTTGCCCTTCATGGCTTGCTTTCCTATAGAACTCAGAACTACCGGCCCAGGGTTGGCCCCACCCATAGTGGTCTGGGCCTTCCTCCATCAATCACCCATTAAGAAAATGTCCTACAGGCTCACAGAATAGCCTGAGCTTAGGAAACTGTTTTCTCAGTGGAGATCATCTCTTTTCAAATGACTTTAGTTTGTGTCAAATTGACATCAAACTATCCAGCTCAGTATACCTTTAAAAATGTAGGAAAAAAAAAAAAAAAAAACACTGCTAACTGTTGGCCCACCTCCGAAACCAGCCCTTTGGTAGACAGGAATTATTCATGTTTTGTTCACTACCACAGCCCCCAGAAGCACTGGGAACAACACTCTCTGTGTCTTCACTGCAGTATTTGCTGAGGCACTGAAGGAGCCAACCAAACTGAAAAAGAGCCCTGACTTCACGTGAGTTTGCACTTCCCCCTCCTCCTCCTCCTCCTCCACCTCCCATCCTCACCCCCCCTCACCCAGAGATCTATCTCTTTTGTCCTGTGGGTTTTCCATTTTCGGTGAGCCTCTATCAGTTGTTAGGAACTGGGAGGGTCTCCTAGTGCCTCCTGGGTAAGGAAAGAGACTGTGGGTGCCCTTGACCTCTGAGTCAGGGAGCCAGGTTTGGGTGTCGCTGAGGCACAGCCGCAGCTGTAAGACACCATCAATTTTTCAAGCTCAGAAGCCAGCAGCCGAGCCCTTAAAAGGCCACTGAGCTCTCTCCACACTGGAAAGACCTTGCCTTCCCTCACTTCGTTCCCTCACAATTCACCGACAGAACCACCAGGAAAACACACTGCGTGTGCAACCACAAACAGAGTTTTCTTTCTTCATTCTTCAAACTCTCGCTGGAATATTCCATGCACGCTGGGCCCAGCCAGGGAGTAGTAAGGCTGAGGAGAAAAGAAAATCTGCTGAATGTCTGAATGGATTTATTTTAAACACGTCGTAGAGACAACAGCTTGAAAGACAAGGTTTCCTTTTATTTCCAAAGCTGTGAGGTTTGAGAAAGAACAACACAAGTGTATATCTGTCTCCAATTTTTTGGCACAGTGCCCACAATCACTCTCCCGTTACCAGTAAACATACCATTAGGAGGACAGTGGTTTGCAGACTGGGTGTTACTCTTGGGCCATCAAGTTAGCTTACTGGGATAAAGCCACATTTTGAAAAGCAATTTAAAATGGAGTAGAAGCTAGCTTAGTAACAGCACCCTTGGTAAATACTGCCTCCTGAGAGTGCTGGTTTGCTCTGCAGACTGTCCTCGGACATGAAGGATCTAATGGCAGGAGACACAGGTGTCTCTCCTTTCAGAATGTCCAGGAGAACCACAGCTCCAGGAAACAACGGTGGTTGGAGCAGGAGCAGGTGGCTAGAGTAGGAGCAGACACTGACGGCCAGTCTCACAGGGGGACATTCAAGGAGTTTCTACGACCACATGAAGGAGCTAGGTATGAAGCTCTGAAGAAACCAAGAGACACAAAGCTGCTGGAGTCAGGACTGGAAGAGAGCAGGATACAAAGACAGGGAAAACCAAGGGCCTGTGGGAGGCAGAAGTCAAGCTGAGAGTCGAGAATTCCAGCACAGTTTCCGATTGCTGTGAGCACTGCTGACCCACACAAGCACTCCACCATTCCTCGTTAACCATGTGTTAGGTAACGGTGAGCCATGCTCAAGGCCTAAGCTACATGGTTCAGTGCATGTCTGACTCTTTCCCCAGATACTTCCCGACAGTCTCATATACCAGGACTAAACTCATTTACAGCAATAAATAAATAAATAAACGAACAAATATCTTGGAGGCTGGAGAGATGGCACAGTGGTTGAGGGGACTGGCTGCTCTTTCAGGGGACCGGGGTTCAATTCGCAGCACCTACACAGCAGCTCACAACTGTGTGTGATTTCAGAATCTGACACTCCAGACATATATTCAGGCGAAACACCAATGCACACAACATAAAAATAGATAAATCTATTTAAAATGTTTTAAAAGTAAGTAAGTAAATAAACCTTGAGTTATCCTGTCGCCTGTGACCCAGGGTTTTACCTTCTCGGGTGGACTCTTACCCCATGCCTGAGAACCGCCCCGTGGCTTCGTTTACGTTCTTTATCAATCCCTCCAGTATGACTTCAGAAGCCATCAAACCAGCGTGTGTGGCCACCATGAAGACATGCTCTTGAACTTTTCTTTGAGAGAGCTGCCCCTACATCCTGAGGTTCTGGTGTTAGTGGAGCTCATCGGTTGGGTCAGGAAAAGAACTGTGAGAATGATAACTCCAAGTACAAGGAAGTCAGAAGACAGAGGGAAAGAAAGGTGTTTCTGGAGACAGGCTGATGTCTCCTCCTAGGATGGGAAGAGCACTCTGGGTTAAGAGACCCCAGGGGCCTTCCATCTTCCCTGCCAACCTCCCTGGATGTTTATCCCTGGGACTTTCTCACCCCCACCCCACATCTCCACACCATCCCCTGCTCGTCTACCCACGCCCGCCAGGTCCTCACCTCACACTCGGTGCTGTGCCTCCTTTCCCTGGGGTTCTCTCTTTCTCACCTGTGTGATTACAAATGTTCTTTACTGCTCCCAGTTCTGCTCCACACCAGCTCATCCTGAAGGTCTTTTCTTCAAGTAAAGAACCAACTTTACCTGAGTTGAAGTCCCTGAGAGGCTGAAAGGTCACGGGGGCTCCTTGTGCCTCTGTGGGTGACGGCAGGAAGCTGCACCTCTCTGTCCCTGAACTGCTGAAAGGAAGAACATGGACAAAGACAGAAGGACTAGACACAGGCAAGGACAGATGCACCTGGAGACATGGGCATTGAGGTCTAAGCCTGAACCAAGTGCCGTGACACACACCCTTAGTCTCAGTACTCGGAAGACAGAGGCAGGTTGATCTCTGTGAGTTCAAAGCCAGCCAGGGCTCCGTCATAAGACCCTGTGCTAAAACAAAGTGTTAAAGCTGGAGTTGGAAAGATGGCTCAGTGGGTAAAGGTGCCATGAGCAAGCTGATGACCTGAGTCTGAGTTGCAGAACCCATGAGTTAGAAGAAGAGAACCAAATCCCACTTGTTTTCTCCCTCTGACACACATGTGCACACACACATGCACACGTGCATGCACAAGAGCATACACACATATGAACACATACACATATACACATACATATGTACACATATACACATATACACACATACACATACATATGTGCACACATACATGCACATGCATACACATGCACACATACAAAAATATGCACACATGCACACATATACACACACATACATATACTCATGCACACACATACAGACTCACACACATATGCACACACACATACAAAAGCATGCATGCATACACATACATATACACACACATACACAAACACATATGTACACACAAACACGCACTTACAAAAATATGCACACACGTACATACACACGCACATACACACACAAACATGCACACACACACAGACAGTAGCATGAAGAAAAGGAAGAGGCTCAGGACGATGAACTGAGTGGGAAGAGGCACCCACATGCAGCAGCTGACATGGACAGGATGCCTCAGTGGGCTGGCTACTGCCTTCCACCCTACACTAGCACATTGTACAAGCTCTGCCCCTAGACACACATTCTTTGCAGTCAGAGACCAAAAGACTACCAAGAAATACAGAAGAACCTTGGGAGCCATTGCTGGGAGAACAACTGTACAAAGTGAGTCTGCAGAACTGACCCTGAGTCAGGAGAACATCGTGTTCTGCATCTGAGCTGTGACAGACTTCAGTTCATGATCTGAGGTCAGTTCTAAGAAAATGCAATGACATCTCTGAACACCAAAGGCCGTGACTAACTGAACCTCAAGCCTTGTGTGTTACTAATAAGATCTCTGGACCTGGCTCTTGGAGACGCATAATTTCCACAGAACAGTTAGGACAATCCAGGCAGGAAATGAGTCAGGACGGTGTGGTTAAGAGATGCTGCTGTGTGGAGGCTCTGGTGGGCAGAGTGGCAGGCATAAATACCAACAGCAGGGTCTAGAGGGAGGATCTGAAGGCTACTGAGAAAGGAGTGCACAGAGTGATGCTTGGTCCTGTAGGAGCCAGGGCATGTGGTGGAGGGTGATGTCACTGTGATGTCATGCAGTGATGTCATGCTGTGATGTCACATGGAGGTATCGTTCATGGTTGTGCTCACAGAAAGGAGGGTGAAATGAAAGGAAAAGATTCCTAGAAATGTATGTTTGACCAATGCTGGACTTTTATTTCCCATCTCCCAGCATTCCCTGTCTTGGGACACAGCACCTGAAACTTGTGAAGGCTTGTCACCCTGTGGAAACTTCCAGGGTTCCTCCTATAAGCCTCACACCTCATACAGCCCACTCCTCTTATTTAGATCCCCCTGTTTGGAGGGTTCTGTGGTGATGGACTTTTCTCAGCCACCCCTGTCTCAGATGAGTCTTTTCCTTGTCCACCATTGATAAGGGTAAAGTATAGAAATTTGCTAGGCAGAAAAGGAGCAGGAACCCCAAACAGAACTGTCATGCTCTTGTCCTTGGTGAGAAGTGGGGAATGTCCTCGGTAGTGCCTTGGGCAGAGACCAGAAATGACAGAAGAGTCAGAAGCTCTGGTGGCTCGTCTCCCCTGTCCTGACTTCTACGGGAAGCAGCACAGGGAGTGAGACGATCCTTCTCGTGAGTTTGGAACTGGATCGCTCGGTTTTCATGGTTAGGCTGGTCCCTAGCTCCAGCCTATCTCTTAAATAAATATAGAGACTCTTAAGGGGTGACATTGACTGCTCTTCCAGAGGTCCTGAGTTCAGATCCCAGCACCCACATGGTGGCTCACATTCATCTGTAATGGGATCTGATGCCCTCTTCTGGTGTGTCTGAAAACAGATACAGTGTATTTATATGAGTATAATAACTCATATAAAAACAATATATTATATATTTTTTATTATTTATATATAATATATATTTAATTCAGGGATGGAGATGGCATCTGAGGGACTTGCCACTAGGTTTGACAACCTGAATTTAACTCTCTGAAAATACATGGCAGAAAAAAAGACCAGCCACACAGGCTGTCCCCTGACCTGCACTTGCATGCTGAGACACATGCACATGCACAGATGCATACACGCACACACACACATACACACACACACACACACAAAGTAAGTACATAAATATAAGTTGTTTTTTTTAAAGAGTTCATTTAGCCAGGCCTGTCACCACTTGGTCAAGAGACCACCTCTTAGGAAGAGTAATTCACTTCTGTCTACTGAGATGGAAAGAATAGTATCCCCTCAATAGGATAATACACCTTATCTTCCTGAACTCCACTCTTGGTGCAGTCATTTGCGGAGCTTCCAAGGAGCAGTACTGTGGATCCTAACTCAGATCCTTCCTTTCTATCTCTTTCCTTTTGCATACTAACCGGAGCCTAGCTTATGCTGTCCCTGAAGGGCTAGGACTCCTCACTCTCTGAAACTACCCTCCCTGCTCCCCCCATGCGGCTTGCTCTCTTCTTCATTGTCTTCTTCCTCTGGGAAGCTGTCTGTCCTGTCGTTTTTTCTATCAAAACACTGGTAAAGATTATCCTTTAGCTTCCTGCTAAATCTGTTTTAAAATTCTTTTATTAACAAGAATAAGAACCAGAAAGAGAATCCCAATCGCCCCCTTAACACAATCACACCAGTCATGCTCACAGTCGTATTAGCAGGTGTAAGTGTCCTTTGGATGGGTTCCAGGTGCTTGGGTCTTGGAACAGGGGGTTGGTGGGTCGCACAGACAGGTGGATAGGAATAGAAGCGGAGAGACCATTAGAAGATAGTTCGAGTCTAAGAAAAGGGGGGAGCACAAAAACATTTTAGTAGCTCAATTCCTAGTGCTGTCCATGGGGTGTAGGCTTTTCAGCATGACACCGTATAACATGCACTTCTGCGCCCATGCTCTCTATGATACAGGAACTCTACACACAACTTCGTTCTCAAATGTCTCATTAGCATCTTAAGCCTACACCCGAGGTGGGGAGTTCAGAACGTGTGCCTAGTCCCCCTTCAGATGCTGGATTCCTGTGAGGCTGTCCGGTGCCTGGTCCAAGTCACTGAAGCTAGTTCTTCTCAGCCCCTGGGATGGAGAGACACGCTCAGCCCTGCTCTTTGCCAGTGGGATTTTTCTCATAGAAATTTTGTAACCTTTGTGAGAGATGCTGTGCATCTCTCCTGCCGCCCCACTTGCTCACCGACCCACTTTCTTGCAGCCCGACTCTCCCGGCGCCTTACCCTCCTGCCCTGCTAAAGCTTCTATCTTACACAGGGACTTGGATGGAAAGATCGGAACTGAGGTGAAGCACGTTTGATAAATAAATCTCGCAAATCCTGGTAAACAAGGACTCTGCCCACTCTGGCACACCCCACCTGGGGCAGCTGTGGAAAAAGAAGCTGTGATATCACTTCCGGTTATTCTGGGTTGTCCAGCCTTACACTGGGAAACCTTTGGCCCAGACTTCCATGAAGAACTCAGACAGCGTTGGCCACACACCCTAAGCTCACCCTTCCTTTCCCAGCCTTGAGGAAGAGGCGTGCTTGCCTCACTTTCCAACAGCTCTTGGAAGGAGGGCCTTGCCAAAATCAGAAAGCACCACTAGGTGGCTACCCGAGACTTTGCTGAGCTGGCAGTTCTGGTTGGCTTTCTTAGGCAGTGTGTGTGTGTGTGTGTGTGTGTGTGTGTGTGTGTGTGTGTGTGTGCTTGCATATGTGTGAGTGTGCATATACACATGCTTGGCAGTGAGCTGTCCCGTAGGGGGAATGAGGATAGTGAAGTCAGAGGTCTGTATGAATATGATCAAAATAGAGTACACATGGAAATAAAAATGTCCCAATTAAGCCTATTATTTTATACAATTAGTATACACCGAAAAGAAGGAAGGAAAGAAATGAAGCCGACAATGCCTGAATTCACCAAGCAAGTGACTCTAAGCCCTGGAGGCAAAAGGAGCACAGAGCCCTGAGAAGCAGGGCCCCTCCCGGCTACTAGAGATGAATCAGGAGCGCACATGCTGCTGGAAACCTGAACTCTTCAAAGAAGCTGACTCGACTTCATTTTCATTCATAATCGGAGACGTAATGAGTGCCTCATCATCACGCCACACCCGGGTGAGGGGCTGAGGACACAGCTGTGAGCCACAGTGACAAGACCCCACTGCTCTCAACAGAACTGGCATTTTAGATAAACTGATAATCACAGAGGGAAAAAATGTGTGTACAACTTTTCCTTTGGGAACCCGATCTGTGTTTCCATGGCAACGCTGTGCCTTTGCCCAGCCCTCGCATGTGGAAGTGCAGGGTAATAAGACTGGCTTTATCCACCACAATTGGATGTTGCACAGGTTTCCTGGAGTGGTGGTTTTCAAGGCTTTCCATTTCCACCCCATTTTCCTCTTGGTTGTGGGGAACCTGGATATACCATTTGGGGTGTGGACTACTCCTGAGGCAGAGACCCCAGTGAACATACTGAAGGCTTAAATACACTACTGGGAAATACGAAGGAAAAGTGTCCCAAACACAGAACTAAGAAGACTATGGAAATGCTCAGAAGTTAAAGGTGTGGCTTTTCTAAGCATTGCCAACTTTCTCTCCTTCTGGCCAAGTCAAACATGATACAATGTAGTCGACTTTCAGACTTCCCTCAGGAGGAAGTATACGTTCTAAACTCAAATATAGAAATCACACTTGGATCTGGAAGATGTCTGGTTTGAGCTGCAGGAAGTTGGATGCAGTTGGCCCTCTCAGGCAAGCACATTGGAAAACCAGCTAGGAGACAGAGTGCGTGGAACTGCAGGACACAACAGCTGACAAGGGGCTCGCGATTTCTGCAAAAGAGCCTGCCCAACTCTCAAAGCCTGGACAGACAGAATCCTGGACTATAATAGTGTCTGTTTCATCTGCTCCATCCATGTTGGAGAAGTGTTTCTTGTCTTCTTTGTTTCAGTTTTCTAGATTTCCCCTGACCTGTACTGAATCCATGGTACCATGTAGAGAAGGAGGAAGAGTAGGAGGAGAACAAGGAGGAGGATGAGGAGGAGGAGGAGGAGGAGACAGAGAAGAAGAAGAAGAAGAAGAAGAAGAAGAAGAAGAAGAAGAAGAAGAAGAAGAAGAAGAAGAAGAAGAAGACATTTTTATCGTGGTGGGGTCTTAATTTAGTATGAAATGAATAGAAGAAAGGTGGGGGTGAAAAGGGAGGAGAGAGAAGACAGAGAAACACATTCTCTGTGGAGACAGATTGGATGATTCATCACATGCCATGAATTGAAGTGTGGGATGGACTTCCCCTCTGACTCTGTGCTTCTTGCCTACAGAACTCTGAGAAAGTACATTTTTGTGAAGCTAATGGGCATATAGCACTGTGCTGTGTCACTAGAGGAAACTCAGAGACATGTATTTCTCCATTCTGGTTCTCTGGCTTTGGTCCTTCCTCACCGTGTGACAGGATGGGAGAGCAGAGCTGTTCAAAAGCATTTTCTTGAGGATAGTCTTCTCAGAAGTAGACTTAGCCACTGACTAAAGCTACCTTTGAGGCACCCTCAAGAAGGGCCTCTTAAACACCCTACAGCTGTCCCCAGGAGGACCCAAAAGGAGACTGCGTGGAAACAGAACACCTGGTTCCTCCATCCTTGGCCAGAGTGTGACAGCTTTTATGGAGCCCTGTTCTTTCTGTAACAGAAGAGGCTATGTTTGTGTGAGCACCCTTTATAAGTGATTTTACATGGTATTGGATGTGAGCACATTTTATAAGTGACTTTACATGGTACTGGGTGTGAGCACACTTTATCAGTGACTTTACATGGTACTGGGTGCTGTAGATTGTCCTGAAGCTGTTTGTATTTTAATGTTAATTCCACTTCCCCAAGAAGGGCTGCCTAGTCAGGTACTCAAGAGGTGACTTCATCTGAACCTTCCCATTTTTAGTTAGTAAAATAAAGAGATAAGTCATTTTATTTTTTAATATTTACTGCAACAGCTGGTGCACCAATACATTAGGCAAGAATCCACTAAAAGGTTTAAGGCTAACAGCCTAAGAGTTAGTTAAAAGGTGTCTATTTTCTGATTAAAAGGGGGCAAGTGCCATTTTGAGTCACGTGGTGTCTCAGCACGAGAACCTTAAAGAGACAGCCTTTGCTGACAGGCTATAGTGTCCTGTGACAGAAAAGCAGGCAAACCAGGTATACACAGAGATAGAGAAAAACAGAGAGAAAGTGAAAGAGAGATAGTGAAAAAGAGAGAAAGAAAAAGAGAAAGGGGAAAAGAGAGATAGGGAAAGAAAGAGAGAGGAGAAAAAGAGAGATAGAGATAGAGAGAAAGAGACAAAAAGAAAGAAAGATTAGTAACTATTTGATTCTTTAAAAATTGTTTTCAAAAGTTTAAAACGGTTATTTGTTTGTTTTATGATGGTATGAAGAATTGAGATACAAGTCAAGTTTTTTTTTTCTAGTTAAAAAAATAGAGTATAGAATTTACCCGTATCACATGGGAATTTTCACCAGTGGTTCAGAACTAAGATAAGTCTGTAACCAGAAGAGTGAATAGAGATGGATATTAGTTAGGTATTAATAATGAAGATCTGATTCTCCAGACTTAGAGAAAAACAGATTGAAATACTTTGGGCTACAATGTCCTAGATTTACAGAATTGCTTAGTAAATGTATGAAAAGTTGGTTCAAATTAGATAGAAAAAATTAGTCACTGACTCCAAGAGAGAGAGTAGTGATTTTTTGCAGGTTAAAGGTTTCTCATTGATAGAGATCTGTGTCACAGAGAGTATATACAGACATATATTAGGAAAGCTATTAATAATTAAATATCTGTTACTCGACTGAGAGCTAGACAGATCAAAATACATAAACCAAGGTCTTGGTTTTACAAATTGCTTGCTCGTTGATTAGTAAGTGATACTAGTTTGTTTTGTAAATTATTCCACTAAGGCCACGTGGCTTGTCAGATGCCAGCTAGCAAGACTTTATAATAATTATCTTAATTGTTTACATTATTTTAAAATAGATGATGTTGCTTTGTGTTTATATTTTTTCTGTGGGAGAGAATACAAGATACAAGATACTCTAGTTGCCAACTAAAAATCACTCTATTTTGGGAAAAAGGTTTTGTCTTTGTGTTTTTAAAAAGTGTGATTCATTCTCTAGGTGCATCTCTTCATTAATAAGGTTGTAATGAGTGTTTTATATGGGATGTAGTTGTACAAGATCTTTTGACTTATAAAGGTTGGCAAATTATATTATGCCTGCTGGATCAGAAAGAAAAAAAAAAGTGTGATTCGGCTCTATGTGTCTTCCACAGTTATTTGGATCAGACTTGATAGTGGTAGACCACCTGAAAAACTGAATTAAAAAAGATCTAACAAAATATTTATTGATACTAAAATGTTTTCTGTTGAGTTTTATATATGTTTTAGAATGAACAACTATGATAAAGCTTGTCATCAGAATGCTGAACTGGCCTGATTCCAGACATCAGAGACTACAACAACCTTCAGTGTGGCTTTTCCTCTTGAGGCCTGTCTGGCTTCTTCATTTCCCTCCCACCTTCTAAATTCTCAGTGCTCATATATTCAGCGTGAAGAAGCTTAAGATGAGTCGTCCCCCAATTCCCTGGACTTTGGGGTGGTGAAAGTGGTTATTGTAAGGTTGTTTTTTATTTTAAAAAATTAGAAATGGTCCTAATCATACAGGGAGAAATTAGCCAAATTTGATTATACAGTCAATCCTATTTTGGTAACTAAGCTAAAGTCATATCTTCATTAGTAAAAATCTTTCTAACTGATACAAAGTTAAAGTTATAATCTTTACAGTACTAAAAGTTGAATTGATACAGATTTAAAGCTTAAACATTGTGTTTAGTTGGTTAAACAATACTAGTTGAGGGCTAGATAACAAGCTCATGGTTCTGAGTCATTAAAAGGTGCTTTTTTAAAAAGACAACTTCAATTCATGATAGCCACGAGTAGTCAAGGCTTAACAGTTCAGAGATGCTTTATGTAGATAGATAATCTTCAAAGGAGGCGTCAGAAGTCCACAGAATATATTTATAGACATTTTAAAATTAAAGATCATTTCACTAGAGACCTGTCTACTTCTGACAGCACCCCTTCTTAGATTCTAAGAAGAAATTGAGCATCAATAGAGTTGCTGCAGCTGTGGTGAGACAGCCACTTGGCAAGAATTGCCTCATTCATCTACAGACAATACTGTCCAGAAATGGACACTTTTGCAGAATAGTCGACTGATAATCTTTGCCAAGCCAAAATTATCAGCCCTTCAGATTTCTGCATTAAAAAGGTCTGTCAGATATAATCCTGGCCAGAAGGCTGAAGACTGATGCTCCAATGTTTTGAGAGATGTGGAACTGTCCTAGTGATCAGCAGTCTCTATATATTGGCTTGTTTTGGAAGCTGTGTTTTGTGCTTCTCATTATCAAGTAATATTAGTCATTCTGAGATTTCTGACATTGCTGAAGGCTGGTAGCCTCTTAGCCGGACCAGCTGTTTGGCATTAAGAAAGTTAATATAGATCTCCAAAGGTGATTTTCAGATGACATACAATCTAAAACCTAGATATAAGTCAGATATAGAATTATAGTCTTTCAAGATAGATAAAAGGGTGCTTTATTTAATAGACAAAATTGATAAGCTAGATGTTAAGGCTGTCTTACACTTTATAGATTGGAAAATGGTAATAGTTATATTCATCTTATAGTTGGGGTAAAAAAAGCTTTTTAACTGGACAAAAAGGAGGAAATGTAGATTGTCCTGAAGCTGTTTATATTTTAATGTTAACTCCACTTCCCCAAGAAGGGATGCCTAGTCAGGTACTCAAGAGGTGATGTCATCTGAACCTTCCCATTTTAATTAGTAAAATAAAGGAAAGCCAGTGGTTGGGTGGGGGGAGAGAGAGAGAGAGAGAGAGAGAGAGAGAGAGAGAGAGAGAGAGAGAGAGAGAGAGAGAGAAGAGGTCTGAGGAGGTCAGAGGAAGAGGTAGTGGAGGTCGTGGCAAGATGGAAGTTTCCAAGGACCAGCTAGACCCAGGTGATATTGATTGGTGTTAAATAGCTATGAACATTAAGGATTTTATAGGTCTAGCATCTTATATGAAGGGCAGTTTGTATCTTTGTCTATTTGATGTAATCTTGTTGTGTAGAGGGTTTGTGGATTGAGAGTTGAATATATAAAGCTGAATGAAAAGCTATCAGGCTGTAGAGTTGTATTTATGTGGGATTTTGGAGTAGAGAAACACCCAGGACAGAGGCAGAGAACAGGCGGTAGTAAACAGCCAAGGGAAGGGAGTTTCAAGGACAAGTTGGGCTGTGGTGGCAGCTCAGACCAGACAACATAGGAACAAGAGATTCCAAACTAAAATCAGGCCTGAGGAGTGAGACCTCAGGGCTGATAAAGAGATATACCTTTTCTATTTTTTAATATTTACTGCAACAGGTGTCATCACACTTTGTAAGTAACTTTACATGCTACTGGGTGTGAACACCCTTTGTAAATGACATTACATGGTTCTGGGTGTCATCACACTTTGTAACTGACTTTACATGGTACTGAGTGAATTTAAAAGAGAAATAGGATTTAAAGCAATATTTGGGGGTAAGCCTTGTACACTGTAGCACTTTTAAGGACATTTTGATTTCTGTGTGGTTGTTGGCAAGTGCTCACAACAGGAAACAGAGCCATGCTTTAGGGGGCTTTCTCTGTGTTTGTCAATGCTGTAGAATTAAATATACAACTTTAATTTGTTCCCCAAACGAAGGAATAATACATTAAAAAAAAAAACACTCAAGACAAGTCAGAATTTCTGAGAGAGCCTTGATTGAGGGGTGTGCATGTTTTTCAGTTTTTCAAAAATCTTAGTCAAGACTGTAGATGGTCTTTGGGTAACATATTCATCCCAGTAGTCAAAAAGAGTTACATAGTTGCCAAAAGTATCTCCTATCCTGAGGGCTCCTCTCCATGGAAACTGATAGCACCCACAGGGCTAGGCTCCAAGCTGTGGCTTAAAGAAGCCAGGGAGATGCTTGAAGACCTAAGTTTGGATCCCCAGCCCCCAACTAAAAAGCTGAGCCCAGCAGCATGTGCCTGCCATACAGAACCAGAGAGGCAGAGGCAGGAGGATCCCCAGGGCTTGCTGCTCAGCTATTCTAGCTGAACCCTGAGTCCCAGGTCAATGCTAGACCCAGCCTCAAAAGATATAGTGGAGAGAGGCTGAGGAAGACACTGCCCGTTGGCATCCCTGGTGCCACATCAGGAGGCTGGGCAGATTGTCCTAGGAAAATTACAACAGTTGGTGTCATGCATAGGTGGAGCAATATCAACTGATCCTTGGCAATCACATGGCAGAAGGCAAGAACCGGCTCTGGAAAGTTGTCTTCCGGCTGCTACATGTGTGCATATGTACACCCGCACACACATACACAGCAAATGTAATTTTAGTGAAAATAACTCCCTCTGAACCCAAGGGCATCTCCAAGTCCAGACCTGTACATACATATTGGGGTCGTACACTATGGCTTGAAGAGATTAGGTGTGTCCTCAGGGTTGGAGTCCTGTGCCATCTACAATGCTACAGTCTTCAAGTTGTGCTCTGTTGTCTGGGGGTTCTTAGGACCCGTCCCCCCACCCCAACTGGCTCACCACACATTCACCGCCTCATCTCTCTTCCTTTAGTCAATAAGATGTCAGCATTAAGGAAAAAGCCCTCATAGCTTACAAGAAAGGTCTCCAACACCTCCACTCCAGGGTCCCTTTGACTAAGCCCAGACACTTGTTCACAGATCTTCAGTGCATCACATATTTATTTATAACTTAATCTATCCAAAATCGGAAGCTGTAACAACTTTTTATTAATGACAATATCAAAATAAGTGACTTGTTTCTAAAAGTCTCCTGAAAACAGCAAAGCTACCAGAATAGCAAAGTGTCTGTTGGGAGGCTGTTTTATTTCTTTTGCATGCGCCGGAGACGAACAAACACAAACCTCGACATGGGACGCTTATATCGATTCTATCTATGGGAAATAAACAAAGTAGTGGAAGGACCATAACATTTTGAGGTTATTGTTGGTGTTGTGGATCTGCTTAACAGCTGCTGACTAATTTTCCACAGCAAGGAAACAATGGCCAGCTCATAAATTACGTTTCCGCAAGCATGTTGATGAGTAAAAATTATTCAAAGAAAAGGAGTTTTGGAAGGTTAAATTTCCTTCGTAAGTAACGAATCTGAAGGCCGTTGACAGTTGAACGTCACTGACCTGACACTACATAAGAACACAGCTACAAGTATTTTTCACCCAGGCAGAAAAACTTAATAAAAGAAACACAGCAGAAGGGTAACTGTAGTCTGTCTCTACCGTGAGTGGGTGGACCATTTATGTTAACTGCATCTAACCAAACCAGCCTGCTCTGGGGCAGAGCATTCTTTTGCAGGCCTCAAAACTAGCCAGATCAACACCTTTGAAAAAAAGCCTTGTTGTAAATCTTTCAAATCCTCTCTGACTTGAGCTAAGCTGCTGGGAGGCAGGGGGCAGGGGGAAGTGATCTTCTAGAATGTTCTTGGGAACTTTTTACTTTGAAGATTTTGAAGACAGATAAAGTTCTCCAAAAGCCCCCTCACTTGATAAGATTTCTTTGTTTGGTTTATCTCAGGTCAGGACCATTAGGAATTATTCCGAAAGGGGGTTAGCATTACCAGAATTCCAGATGAGAGTCAGTTGCTCTAGAGACTTGGGGGAAGGGCTACTATGAATCAGAACATCTGGGCCAGACCCAGCCCTTCCCCAAGCGACCACAGACAAGTCCAAGGGACATGCTGTCTGTTTCCAAGCCCACAAAGCTATCCAGGAGGGTCTGAGTAGAGGAGGCCAAGAGGGAATTGGGTTTCGTGAGCTCTTGGCAGCCGCAGTGCTGGCTGTTAGGGGTAGACTGAACCGTTAACAGGAACCAGCCAGCTCCTTGTGAGGCGTGAGACTGGGACTAGGCCCAAGTGCTGGGAATCTGAACTGTAGCAGCCAGCCGGGTGGCTGGAACCCAGGCAAGGCCCACCTCGGTGCCAAAGATAGAACAGAAGGGCCTAAGCACACAGCCCAGCTACCCATGTGCCTGGTAACCAGCAGAGAGGCTGTGCTCAGAGTAGTTCTCAGACAAAGGGGAGCAGTAAGGGGTTCCAGGCCTTCACAGCCCGTTCTAGGATAGAAAGGGAAACAGGATGTTGTATAGTCACATACCCATGGGCGATGGTAGGTTTAGAAAATACTGATTTTAAAGCTTAGCAAGGAGTTCGTACCTGTAATTCCAGCACTCGGGATATTTGTCAGGGGAGATTGTGAGTTTGAAGCTAGCCTAGGCTAAATAGTGAGACCCTACCTCAGAACAAACAGAGGGAAAAAACCCACAGAGTTTAGGATATCCATCTGGGGTAGGGCCATTCACAGAAAAAGTATGCCTGTAACTTCTTGTTACACCACCATCAAAGTCCCCAGTCTGTGATTCTCTGAGGCCGCGCAAGCAAGCTTAATTCTATATTATTAATTCAGCTCAGCTAAACAACAAATGCTCTGAAGAACCCTCAAATCCTCTGGAAACATGAGAGGAAGTGGAATTAGCTTCATTTACCTCCACACACACCCCATGGCTTTGCTTCTGTGTTTTTCTTTGGACAAGGTCCAAAAGATGCTGAGGAAAGTTTTCTCACGAAAAACAAGTTCAGGTCCAGGGTCATTGTGCCAGCTGCAAATATGCAAAAATGACAGTGGGTGTCCAGAAGCTGATCCAGGTCCTGACAGAAAAGAGAAGACCTCTGACATCTGGAACCAGTTTCTGCCATGTCACATAACCCCCTAGAAGATTAGCCAAACTTGCTTTCAGCTTACGGCTCGCAGCTGTTTGGAATCACCCACCGCTGCTCCGCTGAGAGGCAGTCTCGCCAGGCGCGCTGTACAGTAAACACCAGATCCTCCGCCAGCGCTGGCATCCGGCAGTGGTGAGATTTGCAACGTGGTGAATTGCTATTTTATTCAATAAACGGAACTTACAATAGAAAAGAGATTTGGAAGTTACTTCAAACTTGTTTATGCCGTTACAGTGGGCTGGGAAAAGCTTTCGTGCATCGGTTTTTTAAGGAATCCCTGTCTGGAAGGAGCAGGCAGAATTTCTGGCGATAGCCTGACTCAAAGTGCTCAGAGTATGTCCTGACACACACAGAGACCTGGACATTCTCTAGGACTGCTTTACTCAGGCCTGGTGACAGATACTTGCCACTTGAGAAACAATCAAGTTCAAGGCCAGCCTGAGCTGTAAACTGAGACCTCTTTGGGCAGGAGGGATGGGTCAGTGGCTAAGATCACTGGCTGCTCTCGCAGAAGACTTGAGGTTCAGTTCCCAGCTCCTCCTATGGCAAGTCACAACCAACTAACTCTCATCCTAGGGGATCTGACGCCCTCTTCTGGCCTCTGTGGGTGTTCTATGCACATGGTACACAGGTATGCATGTAGGCAAAACACACACATAAAATAGAACTAAATTAAATCTTGTAGAAAACACCTCTTTACCCAGCATTAGCACCATAGTTTGAGTTAACAAATACTATGTATGTCCTGTTTCTTAATCTCATGTTGTACATCAAATGTCACGCTCCTGTTCTAATGAATACATATGTGTAATCTGGTGGCAATGTGTGATGTCTGTATATGCATGCAAGAGTATGTATAAATGTATGTGTTTTGCATATATATGTATGCATATGTATGGGTATAGATATATATGTTTATATAGATGCATATATGAATATGTATGTGTGTGGTATACATGCATATATCTAGATATGCATCCATGTGTGTACATATGCATATATGTTTATATGCATGGGTATATACATGTATATACATATATGTAATTGTGCATATACATGCATAGATATGTATGTATATTACATATGTATATATGTGTATGTATACGTGTATAGATATGAACATGCACATGTGTGGTATATACTATACATACATCTGTATATGCATGCACTTGTGTACATATGCATATATGTACATGTGTATATGCATCTGTGTACATGTGTATGCACACTGTATATATATATATATATATATATATATATATATATATATATATATATATATATATATACTGTGTATATGCATGCATGTGTGTACAGATGCATATGTGGACATGTATATAGACCTGTCTACGTTTTCTAATATTAGGGCTATGTCTTCCTCATCAGCCAGGAGCTCTCTAAGGGCAGCTGGCTGGGCCTTCTCCTTTGGTTCAGAGGTTTCTGGGACAATAGTTTGCATCCTCTATCAGTGGAAAGCACCCCTGCCCCTAAATGGGACACTCCTGATCCCTGTGGAGGATTGCAGGGCAGCAGTGATCACATGCAGAACTCGAGAGGAAGGAAACTCAAAATCTGCTCATGCTAACGAAGGCTACACTTGGCCTTTTTTTCTCTCTGAGCAGATGGGTGTGGTCATTAGAAGCCAGAGACTGCAACCCTCAGTAGATAAACTGTGCTATTTGGTGGAAAAGGAAATAGTAAGAGAAAGTGTCTCATTTCTGCAGCTTGAAAGCAGGTAATCTCCATAGTCCGGGGTCTATTTACACTGCTTCTCAGCAATAAAGGGTAACATTACCTTAATAACCTGCTGTCTGAGGCAGGAGGACACTTAAAGCAGCAGAGAAAAAGGCATTTACCCTGATGAGCCATTTTCCCCAAGATCGACACCATTCACCCAAGAACACAAGACTCACACCATTCACCCGAGAGAGGGGTTCTTTCTTTTATTCCTTTCCCCTCATTTCTAAAAATACTTCCTGGTTCTGACATGTGATCTGAGGCACAGACACCCCACCCCCACACTGGTGGGGGGGGTCGTTGTAGCTCTAGATTTTGAAAGCAGCAGATTCTACCAGTTAAAAACTCCAGCTAAGTCTGAGGCAGAAAATGGCTTAGTAATTTGATCTCTGTGGCTCCAGAAGGACCTCTGTGGGCAGCTCAGCCTGGAGGATGAGGGGGTCTGGGGAAGCTGCTTCTTGCCTTCTTTTCAGAGACCTCTGGAGACGTCTTTTGTCTTTACTAGACTCTTTGGGGCAACAGAAGCAATTATTCTAAAATGGCCTCTTTTTGACACCTGTTCAAAAGCTGCTGGCTGACAAGCCACACCCCCTCCCACACCCACTGCCAAGGGGCGTTATCCCAACCAGCTAGGAAACTAGTCTCAACTTGTATTTTAAAAAGATCTGAAGATAAGCTCGGAATAGAATGTTTTCATAGATGTAGCCTGAGGCATACAATGTTTTTTTTTTTTTTTCAATCAACAACAGTACCCACAATGCCAGCAGCTGCCTGAGAAAGCTGAGCAAGCACTGAGGTGGGAACTAAGTCTGGGACTCTGTCAGCAAGAAGGCTATTGACTCAGAGGCAGCTAGTGCAAATCAAAATGTCTGGACCTTTAAAAAAAGGGAAGAGAGTCCTGTTAGTTTTCCTGTGGGGTTTTTTTTTTTTTTTTTTTTTTTTTTTTTTTTTTTTTTGACCCCTTTTTTTCTTTCTTTGCTTTATTTTTTTTTAACCTGTTTTTAAAGGTGACCTGTAGCCAAGGCCCGAGTATGTGGCCCTCATTCAGTTATTAGAGTACCTGCCTACGTGGATAAAGCTCTACCTTCACTCTCAAGCATATTCCAGGTATGATGGCATATGCTGATAAACCCAGTACTCGGGGTGCGGAGGTTACCCTGAACTATAAGAGACCTTGTGTGGGGCAAAAGGCGGTAGGCAAGGGCGGGGGAGGCATGCTCAACCTACAGGGCCTGCATCTAAACGCCATAACTTGGCCAGCATAGGACGGTCACAGCTCAGTCCAGATTAGCCTCACCTGTTTATCAGCAGCCTCCACAGAACCACAGGCCACCTCCAGAAGCCCCACAGCCAGTACAAGTGTGTCGTGGTATGGCACTTGCCCTGGTTATATTTTGTTACCAGAGAAAAATATCATGAAACTAAAAATGCTTGAAATATACTTATGTTGTAGCTGGATTTCTATATGTTTAGACACTTCAGCCTTCACTTGCTTGCCCTGCTGGTTTGGACTTAGGTAAGGCAACAACACAGGCAGAGACATGTCCATCTTCTGGTGGCTGGAAAGAACAGGAGAAATCGACAGGATCCCACAGCCCTAGACAGGGAAGGGCAGGACCTGAAAAGCCCTAGATCAGCCCCCAAACCACACCCACCAGCCCCACCCACCAGCCCCACCCATGTGCTCTACCCACAAGCCCTGCCCTTGCTCTCAGTTCAGACTTGCTTTGCTCACTCCCCTGGAAGCAACTGGCCTGTGTCTTCTAGAATCTTGTTCTGGGTTTTTTCTTTTCTTTTTTTTTTTTAATTAAAAAAAAATCTTTTTATGTGTATGAATGTTTTGCCTCTTGGTGCCTGCAGAGGTCAGAAGAGGGCAGCAGATCCTGAGGAACTGGAGTTACAGATGATTGTGAGCTGCCATGTTGGTGCTGGGAATTGAACCTGGGTCCTCTAGACGAGCAGCCAGCGTTCTTAACTGGCTTTTTAAACAGAGTCTGCTCCGTAAGTCCAGGCCGTCTTAGAACTCACTGAACACACCAGCCTGGCCGTGAATGCATGGCAGTGACACCGTCTCATCCTCCCAAGTACTGGGTCAGAAGCGCTTACCGTCAGATCCCACTTCTGAAATCATTTAGGACAGGGGTTACTTTCGTGGTGCTGGAAAGCAAATCTAAAGACTCACAGGCTCAGCAAGTGCTCAGCCACTGAGCCACACGGACACCAACCTTCAGAAAGTGTGTTCAATATGGGGACGGCAGACAGAACACCCTCAGACTGGGGACGGCAGACAGAACACCCTCAGACAATTATTTTAACTCTACAAGTGCTCTCTTTCCCTCTTCATTACTATCTCTAAGCACCTGGCATCTGTAAGAATGTGCCCAGAGAAACTTTGACTTCAGACACTGGATATTTCCAGAGATGGGAAAAACAGACTCTGTAGTGAAGGAAGACCAGGCGCTTGGCAAACAGTTCCTCTGCCCCAGAGCCTGGTTCCCAGGCTCCATGCCTGCCTCCCTGGCATGGCCTCTGCCAAGGAAGGGTGTTGAGCTCTTCCTGAAGGGAGAAGCAGCTTTCTGGGTTTTAATGAGATCATTTATTGTCTCCTTGCTCTGACGAAGACAGTAAATGTGACGGGAGAAGTTTAAAGCATAATTAGTCCCAGAGGTGAACCCATCCCCACATTCCGCGCTTTTCGCTTCTCCTTCAGCCTGTGGAGAAGCCGACTGCTTCCAGATGCTTCTGATTTAGGCGGCGAGCAGAGCCGGTTCTTTTGAGCTGCAGACCTGTCAGAGAAAGCTGGCTTCTGAGAAGAGGCTTAACAGGTTCCTAAAGGGCCAGCAGAGGAGGAAGCCGGACTGAGGTGAAGCCCTGCGCCCCCTCCCCCACCCTACCCCATTCCCTACTCCGTGGGAAGGCAGAGGGAAGCCGGGTCAGCCCTAATTAGCTGTTAAGGAATCTAGCTGTCTGGAAGGCGACTGTGAAGAATGCTCTCCGGGATTCTGCCAGGTTTCCAACAGAGCCAGCCCAGTTGGGGACTTCCTGCTTCCCCAGAGCTTCCCCCACTACCACATCTGGAGCAGCTGAGGGAAAATGCACACCAGTCTTTGCATACCAGTCTTTGATAAGCACCTGCCACTCCCACTTCAGACACAGGCTTTTTTTTTTTTTTTTTTTTTTTTTTTTTGTCCCTGTCAGTCAGTTGCTAGGAAAGAATCCTAAGAGCCAGAGCCCCCTGTTCAGTCCAACCTGTGACCCAGAAGAAGGAAGCTGAGAAAGGGCTGAAGACTTCAGTTCAAGGGACCTGCTCAAGCCGGGAACACATGGGCACATATTCCAGATGTGGGCTACAGAGACGAAAGGGTCTCCCTGCCAGGGAGGGCAAAGGTCTGGGAGGGTGGACTGACTATAGGTGGAGGCAGGCCTCGCTCTCCTTACCTGGGTAGGAACAGAAGTGGACATGGAGAACTGCAGGGACTGAGGAGAAGCTGCTGGCTGCACAGGAAGGAGGCAAGATGGGAGGAGGGAGCTTCCACAGGCTGCTCCTCCGCTTCTCACACTCCCATGCTTTGCCCTCTATAGTCTCCAGCTAGGTCCTGCCCCACCCCAAACAGCACACAGCAAGCAGGACTGACTCCTCCGCAGTGCTGGGGGCCCATAGCAGCTTTTTTTTAAGGTTTATTTATTTTCTGTACACTGTCGCTGTCTTCAGACACACCAGAAGAGGGCATCAGATCCCATTACAGATGATTGGGAACCACCATGTGGTTGCTGGGAATTGAACTCAGAACCTCTGGAAGAACTGTCAGTGCTCTTAACCACTGAGCCATCTCTCCAGCCCCCTCCCTGTCCCCTAGCAGCTTTGGAGGTCCATGGAGTGTTTTAATTCTCTTTTAGAAACAGATATAGGAGGGAATCTTGAATCAAAAATGCTTGAATAATAATGCCCATATAGTCATCTTTATACAGTTAAGACCTGTTTACAGTTTTGTTACATTTCTTGGGGGAACACTGTTTCCATCGCGTGTGTATCTGTATGTGTGAGCATGCTCATGCTTCAGGCTGTTCTGTCACCCAAGCTGGTCTCGACCTGACAGCGATTCTCTTTGTTTAGCTTTCTGAAAGCCAGAACTACAGGGCTAATCTGCTACGCCTGGTATACGTAATGCTGGGAACTGGATCCAGACCTTGGTGCATGCTAGGCAAGCACCCATCCACTGAGCTGCACTGGAGCCTCGGTGTTTGCTTGCTTGTCTGTTTATCTGAAATATGGTCTAACTGTGTATCTTGGGATATCCTGGAACTCAGAGTATAGCCTAGGCTGGCCTGGTCTCAGATTGTCACAATCCTCCTGTCTCTGCCTCCCAGAAGCTAGGGTTGCAGGTGTAAACCTTCCTGCCCTGCTGTGTTCTTGTTCTTTGTGACTCACAGTCACAAAGCTAAAAAAAAAAAAAAAATTGCCTTGGATCTACAGAAGTCATTGCAGGACTAGGTGAAGAAGCCATAGTTGGTACCTGATCCACACCACATGAATCTAGAACCTGCTTTTGGCCTGGTCATGTAACGGGCACAAAGACAGGCCGAGGCAGGCAAAGTCACTTACTGAAGGCCCAGCTACCTGGCTGTGGAATCTGCATCCCAGACAAACTGTCTGAATCCACTGCTCTCTGCAGATACTTGAAGTACTCAGGCGTGGCAGGAACGGAACCAGGAAGGCTCTGAAGCTCCACAGCCCAGCATCTGCAAGTGCTTCATTGTGCAACATTGTATTCTCAGAGCTGCCTCGTCTGCCTTCACCAGATGCGAGTTTGTGGCTTCCCTCCTTGGCTCTCTTTTCCAGGTTTGCATTCCTTGTATTCTGAGACGGAGCTGGAATTTGTCCAGCAGGACCCAGGGTGGACACCCTGAAGTCAGTAGGGAGTCCAGAAGGAAGTGAAGGCTGGGAAGGGAGCCAGGACAGGGGGCCCAGCCGAAGCACACAACGCTCAATCCTTTATTACATGCATGTGGCCTGACCACAGTGGATGGGCTCCAGGAAACTCTGAAGCCCTGACTGAGCCTCCCCAAGGCTGTCCAGGCCAGGCCTGGATGCCTTCATCCTCGCCCCGTTTATTTTTCTCATCTCAGAGCTGCAGAAAGCCATAAACTTGGGCCTTCTCATTCTTCCATAAACCCTTCTAGTCCTAGCTACATAGCTGACTTGATCTTGTGACCTTGACCACAGTCCTAGACCTTTCTAGTATGTAGTTCCCTGGTTGGGGGATGGGGTGGGGGATGGGAGTAAGAGACAGCAGTTACAGCCTGGGAAAGATTCAAACATAAACCGTGTGTTTCAGGTTATCCGTGGGAGCCATACAGCATGCTTGGGAAAGTGAACTGCTGAGGCCAACCTAGGAGCGTCCCTTATGTACTGGTCACTAGGAACTATTGGTCTTTATGAGACAGACTTTCCACTCATTTTCTACAAGGAAGGGGGAAGGGTAAGCGGAACCTTTGAGGGGTTTTTTAAGACAGGCCAGCAGAGCTGTACAATTAGACGGGGCACCCCCTCTTGGGACACATGGGTCTGACCCAGCCCTGAGGCTCATTCTCAAGTAAACCCAGATGGAGGCCAGAGCCCTGTCTGCGAGGGACCAGACTGGCCGTCCCCAGCAGCCAGAGCTGAAATCTGATCATGGAATGTCTGAGGCAGATCTCAGACCCTGTGACTGAGCCTCCAACATCAGAGATGGTAGCTGCAGGACCCATGATGGGCTCCAAAGAAAGGTAGGATGAACCCTGTGAGCTGGAGTGCAGGACAGCTAGGGCCGGAGGAGGAGCTGGTTACAGAAGAGGTGAAGCAGAGGCATCCTTACCCATATACTTGACAGCTCTCAGGACCCCACCCCTAAACTCGGGGGTGGGGGGTCATGCTAAGCTCTGCTCAAGAGGAAGCTAATTACTGGGGCTGAGAGAGGCAGGATAAAAGGGAGGAGCGGCGGGACCCCCACACACCAAGCCTGGAGTCTTGCTATTTGCTGCTAATTTAATATAATTATATTACCTAATACAGAAACTACGTTCAGAGCCGAGGCTGCCTCTTTGCTCCATCTAGGGGCTTCTGATGGGTTAAAGGCAACATCTTGGTTTAATTCCTCCTCCCTCCCTCCCTCCCTCCCTCCCTCCCTCCCTCCCTCCCTCTCTCTCTCTCTCTCTCTCTCTCTCTCTCTCTCTCTCTCTTGCCATTCCCCCAACTACAAATGTCAGAAATGAATTATCGAAACCAGATGTCAGGTTTTGGGTGCCCATTTTCAGGCTAACAGATGCCTTGTATTAATAATGTACAGTTGTGACAGGAAATACGGTTTAGAGTCCTGGAAAAACATGAAAGCTAATTCCATTACCCCTTTCATGGTACCTACTTCTTCTCAAACGCTTGGCTGGTTTGGATTATAGTGAAATTCTAGAGGAAAACTGATTTGGTCAGCAGTGGTGACTGGGCTCTGTCTTCCCGCATCCCCCTGACTGGTACCCATCCTCCTAGGCACCTGCAGACCTATGATCTCTTTCTCAGTAACACAAGGCAGAACACTGGGCTTGGGGAAGCATGTTAGTCCTCAGGGAAAACACCAGCAAGACTCACAGACATACAACTTCACACTTTTGCTGGAGACAGGCCCCTTAACCCTGCTTACATTTCACCTGGAGCGAAAGTTAAAAATAAATAAATAAAATGTTTTTATGTTCAAGGAACCAGATAAACCTTAGGATTATTCTCGGGAAAGGGATTATTTAGGGGCTAAATACAATGTCTTCCAGAACTATGGGCATAATAAGCACAAAGCCTAAAATAAAATAAAAAGCATAATCCTTTATCTGTAATTCATTACCTGACGCACTGAAGCAACTGGTTTGACAATGGTGTGTCTCCAGGAACACGCAAGGCACAAAAATAACTGTGACACACCAGCTGACAGCTATGAGGCTGGAAACGTCTGAGCGTGCTCACCTGTCTTGTACAGGATGCTGGTACTTCCTGCCGTGCCTCTCCAAGGAAACCCGGAACTTATGTCCAGTGTGCCAATCCCAAGGTGCACTTCTTCCTGGCCCCACTCTACACCTAGGAAGGGGCCTCCCAATACAGACAAGGGTTTCTAACTACCCTGAGCCTGTGTGCATTTTTTCTCCATGTCAAAGAAGGAAGAAAGTTCAGCCAAAAGTTTAGCAAAGTAAAAAGAAAATCACGGTGCCAGAAAGAGGAGGAGGGTTGGAGAGGTTGGTATGTTGGTATTTCACCTCCACTTCCCCTGTAATCAGTTATATAATCTATAATCAGTTTCTCTGTAGTGACAAGAATTGGCTGCTCTTGCAGAGGTTCCACGTTTGGTTCTCAGCACCTAAACAGCAGCTCACAACTAGTCCCAGAAGCTCTGATGCCCTCTTCTGGGCTCTATAGCCACCACACACACATACCTACACAGTACATACATATACACACATGCACAGTACACATACACACATATCCATACATGCAGGCAAAATATGCATAAAGTAAAAACAAATCTAAAATTTGTTTTTAAGGATTTATTTATTTCATATATATATGAGTACACCTTAGCTGTCTTTAGACACACCAGAAAAGGGTACCGGATCCTGCTACTGATGGTGGTGAGCCACCATGTGGTTGCAGGGAATTGAACTCAGGACCTCTGGAAGAGCAGTCAGTGCTCTTAACCACTGAGCCATCTCTCCAGCCCTAAACATTTTAAAATAAAATACTATATGGGTGAACGTTTATTGGGATCTTGTTCCTTGCTAGACCTATCAGCTCTCCTACCTAAGTCATACATACTCCTGACCACACCTGATAAGGTGGTTGTTGGACTCCTAGCTTTGGAGGGAAAGACTGGCCCTCAGAGATGCTGGGTGATCTGCTGAAGGTAATAGGTAGAGGCAGCATCGACACTCAAACGACTTTCAAATTTCAATGATTGTCAAATGATTTTTCTGATTTCAAAGACTGTGCTGTGCTTTGATTTTCCTTTGTTGACAACTGTACTGTGAGTTATAGGTAAATCCAACCATGCCACTTTTTTGACAAACCTTTTGGTGTTCCTTGTCTGTGTTTATTTTGGTTTTCTTTTTGCAGACAAGGTAAGAAGTTAATGACTAAATATATTAACAAGAAGTGCCTGGTGTGGTTTTGTGTTGATGCTGACACTGAGCTCGAACCCTAAAACCTGCTAGAGGAAGCTGGGTGTGGCGAGTATGATTGTAGTCCCAGTACTAAAAGACAGACAGGCCAATCTCTGGGGCTTGATGGCCAGCACCCCAGATACCTGACATCTAAGGAGAGATTCTGTTTCAAAAAATATGGTAGGCAGTTCCAGAGGAAAGATACCCAGGTTGACCTCTAAGCACACTTATACATGTGTTCGAGCATGTGTGTGCGTACATATAAACACACACACACACACACTTGCCGTTATACCCTAGCTCCAGCCCACACCACCCATGAAATGAAGACACTCAGTATAAGTTTATGTTTAGGTGATACATGATTGGACAGTGGAGAAGTAGGCGAAAAAAGAGGCTGGAGGAGCAGAAGAGGAGGGAGGAGGCAGGAATTGACGGAGGAGGAGAAGGAGGCAGATGTGTATGTTTCTCTCACCACATCTCTAGCTTGATGAAGTTGTCATGATTATTTCTAAGGGTTTCTATGGGCCTAATTTATCTCATATAGATGGACAGTTTATATCGTTGTTTATTGGTTGTAAGCTTATTTATAGAGGGTTTGCAGATGAGAATTTAACATATAAACCTGTTTGATAAGTTAATCATTGTGGAGGCAAGTTTTTACCAGACTGTGGAGAATATGAACTAAGTTCTCGGCTGCTAGTGGCTGTGCAGGAACCGGTAGCCAAAGTTCCAGACTAAAAAGAAAGACATCTGAGAAAGGGTGGTGTGGAAACTATATGGTATGCACTCATCTCCGAACTAGAGTGGTGTCAGGGGACTGCAGTGTCGATAACAGCAGATTACTAATTATTATTTACCGCAACAACTCAGTCTCTCTGGCTTCACTTTCTCTAGCTTTCAGGCTGACATGGCAACACTTGCACTGCTTTCGAAAAGCACAGGGATACGGACTGTTAGTCAGGTAGCCACGCGGCTGATTGCCAACTAACCCCTCTTCCTTCCTTTCTGACTCTCCTCTGTCTGAGCTATGAAACTGTAAGAATAGATTAAAGATCATTTCAGTCTCCCTGCTCTGAACGCTATGGCTCATGAATAGTCTACAGTGCACTTCACAGGAGCAAGCTGTGGGGATACCTTTTCAGAAGGACGGCTGACTATGTGATCACACGTGTGTACGT
This sequence comes from Micromys minutus, assembly GCF_963924665.1. Classification (NCBI taxonomy): domain Eukaryota; kingdom Metazoa; phylum Chordata; class Mammalia; order Rodentia; family Muridae; genus Micromys; species Micromys minutus. Next base: position 89,585,654 of record NC_137969.1, on the reverse strand, counting down.
GGAATGGCACAACACCAATGAGCGTGAAACACCAGAGCTACACCACATAGCTTGCAGGGTTTTCGGTGAGGTGCTGAGTGAGAAAATCAAGATATAAACAAGGGTCAGAATGATCCCATATTTGCAAAATAACAAGCTAGAGCTCTATCTCAGAATGTGTACAGGTACACATTTCACAGAGAATTACAGGGCGAGGCAGTAACACAGAAAATAGTCTGCCCTTCTAGGTGAAGGTGGATAATATATGGAACTAGCGTTGGTTGTAATAAAAAAAAAATTAGGAAAGACTGCCGTGGAAAATAACAAGACAGCATGCATTTTCTCAACGTGAAAAATTGTGTGGAGATCCCCATGAGTGGATGTGATGGCTAATGTTCATTGTCAACTTAATTGGGTTAACAAACATCCCAGGGCACCAGTGAGGCACAATCTGGGTGCATCTGTGAGGGCATTTCCGGGAAGAATGAACTGAGCAGGGAAAAGGCCCATACAGAACATAGTGGAACCAATCATAGACTGACGTCCCAGAGCCAAAAAGGAAGAAGCTAGCAGAGCATCATTGCACAATCTCTTTCTGCTTCCTGAACCCCAAGGATGTGAGTGAGCCAAGAGCCATTTCTGCTGCCATGCCTTCCCCACCATGATGGACTGTACCTACAAACCCTAAGTGAAAATGACCTTTCTGTACTTAGTGGCTTCTAACCAAGTATTTAATCATAACAACAGTAAAGCCATGAATACAAACAATTAATTATTGCCGTGGCATAGGGCTACTGCAGTGACTACCTGACCACATGGCTCACAGGCCTCTAGAAACAGTTTACAGGAGGAATATAGAAACATTTGGAGCACTGGATTTGAGAAGACCCAGAGTGCTGTTAGCAGAGATTATTTGACTATTCTGCTGGGAGTTTGGAAGGTCAGAATACTGAGAGAAAAGCAGACAGCAAAGACTGTGCTCACAAGGTTTCTGAAGGGAAGAAGGACTCTAGGGAGAGCTGAGATAGCAGCTACTGAAATCCTGCAAAGAATTTGGCTGCACTCTAGTTAGGGTTTTTATTGCTATAGTGAAACATTGTAACCAAAAGCAAGTTAGGAAGAAAGGGGTTTATTTGATTTACACTTCCACACTGTATGTAATCCATCACTGAAAGAAGTCAGGACAGGAACTCAAACAGGACAGGAACCTGGAGGCAGACAGGAGCTGATGCAGAAGACATGGAGGGGTGCTGCATACTGGCTTTCTCCCCATGGCTTGCTCAGCCTGCTTTCTTATAGACCCCAAGACCACTGTGAGTAACACTAGCCACAATGATCGGGGGCCCTCTTTTATCAGTTAAGAAAAATGCCCAATACGCTTGCCTACAGCTGGATCTTAGAGTCGTTTTCTCAGTCATTATGGCTCCTTCCTCTCCAGATGATGCTAGATTGTGTCAAGTTGACATAAAACTGGCCAGCAGAGCCTGTTTTGTCCCTTTCCCGAAAACTTGGGTAAGGCCAAATTCAAAAGCAGTGGACTAAGTTCTTTAATGAAGGAAGTTTGAAGTGGGTGTGGCGTCCAGGCTGTGGCAGTTACTGCTCATTGAATTTACCCAGATTTACAGTGTAAGACTGCGAAGTGAAGCAGAAAAAAAAAAAAAAAAAAAAGTTCAGCTTGGCCAGAAAGGAACTTGAATCGGTCACAACTGAGAACAATATGGGTTCAGACAAAGTGAGTGTAATTGTTAGAGATCTGCATCATTAAGGAGAAGCCTCACACTTTTGCGCTGGGATAAACAGAAAGATACCTTGATGGGGAAAATTCCAATTTCATCCACTAAAAGCTCATTGTGCAGGGGTGTGGAGCCACTTGAAAACCTCTCATGGGAAAAACCAGTGCTAAACAGAGAGAGCTCCGGGGCATTTTTGTTGGGGGGGTGGGGGCACCAAGGGAATAGTTTCCCAGGTTCAGACAGCCAGGTGCTCAGAAGCCATTGTGTCTGTGGTTCAGGAGGACCAGGCTACATTCTGAGCTGGCAGCAGATCCTGGAATGATCCACACAGTGCTTGCTTTGAAGGCATGCAGTGGCAGGAATGAGGGTGTCCTGAGGGCCCTCATCAAGATGCCAGAGAGCCTCAGAGGACCAGTAATGGAGTAGGAGCTTCTCACTGGGCCGTGCATGGAGCTGTGGGGATGACGCCTACATTGTAGTGGAGACCCCAGAGTATGGAAAATGCCAACGCTTGGGGCATCCACTGAGAAAGCCGTAGGCTCTGAGTACATGGCCCACAAGATAGGCCATGTATGCTTAAGCTATAGAACTAGGTACCAGACAAGGAGTATCTGGGCTGGCGTCTTCCCTGTTGACCTTTTGGCCTTGCTGTCGTTTGATTTGTCCTTGCTATGACTCATTTCCCCCTCTTGATGCAGGAATGTGTCCTGTGCACATTTGACAGTCATAACCTGTTTATCTTACAGGAGCTCTCCACCAAGAGGCTGCTTTGAGTTGCAGAAAAGACTTTTGAATGCTGCTAGGCCTAATGAGACAGACATTAAGTACTCTTACAGAGATCTGAATTCACTTTGAGTCATGTGATTGGGTGTCACTCGACAACGGGTAAACATGTGATAGTCTTCATCGACAACTGTATGGAATTAACACATACCAAGGGTACCAGTGAGTCATGCCTCAGAGAATGTCTGCTGTGAAAGCATTTTCAGATAGAGCTAATTGGTGGGGAAGACCCTTCTGGTATTGGTGGCATTATCCCTTGGGCTAGTGTCCTTTGGTAACATTAAAAGTAAACAAACCTGAGTGTGCCATTTGTCTCTCTGCTCCCGGCCTGTGAGGATAAGAGCAAACAGCCACATGCTCCCGTCTCCGCAACTGCGAGCGGCTCCCTCTCCTGCTACCATGGACTATATTCTTAAACTGTGTCCCCAGACAAGCCTGCCCTTGCCCACATTGCTTCTGGCCAGGGAATCAAGTCACAACAATGAGAACGGTAAATACCTCAGTGGGTTTCATTTGCTTATCCCAAGAGTCATTCGTTAGTTATCTGAAGTGAGATGTGACTGCTCATACCTGTGACCCCAGCATTTGAGAGGCTGAGACAGGAGGATAGCTTTGAGTGGGTCCCAAACACAGCAGATTGCATAGTGAGTTCCAGGTTAGCCTGGACTATCATCTGACCCGTGTCTGTTTGCTTTCACAGTGTCATCCCACTGGACGTCCATCCCTGGCAGACAGGCAGGTCGAAGGCTCTCTGTGGTGTCTTCCTTATGTGCCCTCCTTTGCCCATATCACATCTGTGGCTTTTCCCTCACATCAACAACACCCTCCCGCCTACCCAGCATTATATGTACTCGTTTCACTCAGACAGAAGAGCTGGGCACAGCCAGGCCTGTAGTCTGTGAGCTAGATAAAGCTCAGAGAAATCTGAGCCCTGACAAGGCTTACCCTCTTAGTGACAATGGCTTCAAAATAGTGAGTAAAATATAAGAATGACTGGCCATGCATATAGAGACAGAGAGACAGGAAGAGAGAGAGACAGAGACAGAGAGACAGAGAGACAGAAAGGGAGAGAGAGACTCAGTACCATAATTTAAGTATATGTGTGAAGTGTGTGTGTGAAGTGTGTGTGTGAGGAGACACGTGCGGTACACAGTAAGCAAAGCCCATCTTCAGGAGAGGGAGATAGGTATTCTGCCTCATCCGTCCATCTGCCTCTCACCTGGCACAAACCACTGGGCTCCCAGGCCACTGCTCCCTCACCCTGCAGCACCTCGCCAGAGTTGTTTCTTGCCTTCTGTGGTAGATTTTCCACACAGGCAGCCCCGGTGTGGAAGGCAGATAGCGTTGGAACAAAGGCTTCTCCGAGCTTGCATGTTCTTCATCTTGCCTGGCAGTCCTGTGGTCAGAGGCCAGCCAGCTCTCAGATCCCAGCCCCTGCCTCTGGCCTCCTTCTTCCCCCTCCCATAAGCCAAGCTTGCATCTTCCACACCGCAGCTGCCTGGGCTGACTCAAGGCCTGTGGCTCCCACAGTGACCGCGATTCTTCCTCCACATTCCACAGCTAATCCGTTGGCAAGTCTCAGCATGTGTCTCTGCTGAGGTTAGTTCCTGAGTCAGGGGCTCTGCTCTGGGCCACCACCACTGGGCCTTGTCTAGAGGTCCACACCCTGCCTGACATCCTGCACTAGAAGAGTTTTCTTTTTAAATGTGTGCTGGCTGGGAGGGGAGGTGCACGCCTGCAGTCCCAACACTCAGGCTGGAGGGTCACCGCAAAGTCAAGGCCTGTCTGCATAACTTAGTGATAAGTCCCTGCCTCAGAATATAAAGGACTGGTGAGATGGAGCACCAGACGGGGCGATTGCTGCTAAACCTGACACCCTGAGTTCAATCCCCAGGCCCAAGGGGATTGAAGGAGAGGAGAGAACTGACTTAACTAGCTGTCCTCTGACCTCCACACACATGCAGTGGCATGCATGTGCCCACAAACATACATACAACATGTGGTGGCATGCATGTGCCCACTAACATACATACATACAATAAATAAAGTATTATTTGTAAATAATACTTTAAAAACTGTAAAATAAGTAAAGAATACAAAGAGAGCTGCAGTTATGGCTCAGTGGTAGAACACGTGCCTCATATGTATGAAGTCCTGAGTTCAATTCTTAATACCACATAAAAAGTGAATTCAACACATAAAACATGTACGGAGACTATTTACGTGCTAGGGTCTGTTTTCAGGGCTCTTCCACAAATAACATGGGATCCCGAAAGGAGCCCTGCCCCCGACTCCTGGAAACCAAATAGTGAAAAGATGTTGGTTCTTTGTACATCTAAGACAGCATGTGTTTAGTTGGCCACTAATGTGAAATGCATTTGCATATAAATTGACACTGTGGTGGCATCTGCAATCCCAGTGACTGAGAAGCTAGGACGGGAAGATCAGAATTCAGCCTAGCCTGGGCAAACAGGAGGGATTTGTCTTAAAGCAAAAACTAACCCAGGTGTGCTGGCTCATGACTGTATTTCTAGCCCCTGGGAGATGGGAGTAGGAGAGTGAGGAGTTCAAGGCTAACCTGGCCTACATGAGACCCTGCTGTGGTCTGATTAAAAGCGTTCCTGTGCACTCATGGATTTGAAACTTGGTCCCCAGGTCCCCTTGCTGTTTGCAGGGTCTATGGAGTCTCTTTGAGGTAGAGCCTTAACGGGGGAGCTATGGCACTGACGATGGGCTTTGAGGGTTTGCAGCTCTGACTCACTTCCACTTGGATCTCCGCTGTGTGCAGGAGGCTGAAGCTGCGATCTTTCTGGCTGCCAGTCTTCCCAAATGACTACGCGTAGATTTATGTTAAGGCGATACATGATTGGACAGCAGAGAGATAGCGGAAGGGGCGGGGTCTAAGAAGGCGGAAGAGAAGGGAAGGAAGAGGAGATTCGGGGAGGAACAGAGATGGAGGCAGATGTGAATGTTTCTCTCGGTGCATCTCTAGCTTGATGAGGTTATTATTACTCCTAAGGGTTTCTATGGGTCTTTTTTTCTCACATAGAAGGGCATTTTGTATCTTTGTCCATCGAATGTAAGCTTATTGTGTAGAGAGTTTATGGATTGAGAATTTAATATATAAACCTGCTTGATAAGCTACCGGGCTTTGGAGTCATGTTTGTGCCGGGCGGTGGGGTAAAGAAACATGTCAGGGCGGTCGCATCCACCCAGAAGAGAAGCAGCAGGGCAGGTGGAGTGAATCACCTTGGAAGGGAATGGCGTGGTGAGGGCAGCCTGGGGACTGTGTGACGAAGTCCGTGCGCTCGACTCCACACTGAAGTGGCGTCCTCGGAGTGAGACCATGGGGGCCGAGAAAAGGTTAAGCCATCTTTTTAATATTTACCACTAAGGACTCCAGCCCTCTGGAACCGTAAACCGACATAAATGTTCTTTCACATATTACTGCTGGCCCTCAAGTTTTATTGCAGCAGCACAAAGCAACAGATATACACCCCAAAACAAGATAACCTCTGCACCGCCCCCCCCCCGCAAGAAAACTAAAAAATACACACAAAGGCCCTCCTCAGCCCTTGGAATGCAGGACATCTCCCAGCGCTGAACGCACTTTGCCCAGCTGCTGGAAGGTGCCATGACATCACTCGGCAAACCAGCTCGGACAGCAACACTTCTGGACATTTTAGAAGAAGGAAATATCATTCTTGGATGATTTGTGTGAACCCAACTTCTGCACCTGGGAAGTATGTCCAGGAAGTTGGCTTTCCGGAGAAACAGGCAGAGACGCACCTCCTGAGTCCCTGTGGTTCCCAGAAAGATTTGAGGGGAATGGCTACACACAAGTGAGTGATTTAACTGTCACCCGTCAGTCTAATCTCCCAGGCTTCGATTCCAATGCCTCCCCGAGTTACCTTTAATTTTATACGGGCTGTTTGCCTCCCGGCACCTGCATCGTGATTCTTCGTTTGCTCACAGGACCTGGAATGTGCTCCCTGGAGCAAAGCAAAGGTTTGTGGAGTGAATGAACATTGGGCATGGGGGTGGGCTGCGGTGGAGTGGGCAGCCATTACATATAAATATAGGTCCTCTGACCAACTGAGACAAGTAATGCTGTAAAAACAAAAACCTTTCCAAGGCTGCACACCGGACTATCCTAAGAAACCCAACAGCCCTGGCCAGAAACCTCCCAACTCTTGTCAACCCCAGGCCTGCATATCCGGACCAGGAGGCGGCAGCACTCTGGTGACTACCCTGGAACAGCTTTCCTGGTCATGTGTAGCCTTCACTCTCCTCAGTGACCTCTGAGGGCTTTGTCTGCCCTCACTCACCTCAGGCAAGCTTTCCTCAGTTAGGGTTCATATCGGAATACATGGGCTGGGCTTACCCTCATCCCTCTGTACCTCCAGATTCTTCACGGAGGGAATCAAACTACACACCTCAAAGATCCAAAGGGTTAAAACGAGGCGTTCCAGGTTCCGTTCTGATGTGATGAGTCCTTTTCGGAAGTGGAGGACTGCAGACCAGGAGGGAGACCTGACTGAGTGTGGGGAGAAGATCAGATGAAAAATGACAGACGAGGAACTGGCAAATGCCAGGGGTGAAACGGAGCCCAGATGAGAACAGAAGCCACCGGGCGTGTAAGGAAACATGCCGAGACCAACAGGAGTGCGAACGGATCAAAGGACCAAATACCGGTGTCTCTGTTGCCCAGCCTTGTGCCTACAACAGGGTTAGTGTGTGCTTGTGGGACCAGTAGATAAACTTTCGTTTATCACGACCTTCAAACAAATCTGCCAATCTCATGCCTGTGATCAGCGGACAAAGGTGTGGGTGCCAGAACCTCTCGCCAAGACTCACTACTGCGGGAACCAACACAGCCTTCTCGCTGTTGGAATCTAATTAAGTCACACAGACATTAAACAAACTTCCTTCTCCTGATCAATTCTGTTTTTGCCTAGGTTTGCTAAGCAGCTAACCTCTTCTGAAAACGGTTTTTAAAAAGACCAAACTTGCCAAGTTTTTTTGGGATTTTTTTTTTTTTGAACTTTGACAAAATAATTACTCTGTAGAATTATTGTTGGATTCAGAGCGAGGCCCTGAGAGACACTGAACTCATGGAGGGACCGGAGCAGAGCCAGATGCTAATGCTGCTTTCCACCGTGGTCACTGTTGTCTTGTTTTTTGAGATAATATAGCCTTGGCCTAGTCTTTGCTGGCCTGGAACTCATAACTTAGTCCATAGTAATCCTCCTGCCGCTGAGATTGCTCACCGCCATGTTTGCTTGCTGTTTTCAGTTTCTCTCAAATGGGGTATGATGGTGTAGGCCTGTAACCCCAGTATCGGGGAGGTGGAGATAGGAGGCTCAAAAGTTCACAGCATCTTTTCCTAAATAAGAAGTGTGGGGCCAGCCTAAGATACACTCAAACAAACCAAACCAGGTTGAGCCTCCCTAATCTGAAAATGTAAAACGTTCCAAACGGCACAGAGTTTTGATTTTTTTTTTTCCAGCGCCACACCTCAAGCTGGTACTCTACCCTGAACCTTAGGTGACAGGTTGCAGTCAGCATGAAGAGTGAGAGGGGAATAAGTAGATGGGAAATCCAAAGTGGGCTCCTTGAGTTGGTGGCTTCTTGTTTCTGGAACACACTGCAAGGACACAGGGCAGGAAGGCTCGGAGGTGAGTAAACAGGTCCAGGAGGGGGAAGGGGAGAAGACCCAGGAACCCTATTAAATACTCAAGCCAACATCTGTTTAGCAGACTCCCAGCCTTAGGCCTCTCCCATCCTGAAGGAATAAAGCTGTTACTTTCTCTTTCTTGGGGGACTTGGCTTTGCTTCTTCCTCAGACATTCAATTCTTTGTCCTTGCATAAAACAAACTTAACAAACCCCTAGACAGCTCCCAGTGCTGTTACAAGAATGCACGGCACCAGAAGTTCCATAAAATGGTCTTTGGGCTATGTGCGCACAAGTGTCCCAAGAATCCCTTCCCTGGGAAGTCAGAAGTAATACTTATAACTAAGCAAAGTATGATCCTCCAAAGCTCACCTGGAAAACGGATGGGTTTGGAGGGGTGCGTTGCGTACAGAGTCCGCACGCGGTGTCAGAGCGCTGACAGAGCGAGTCCAAGGCAGACGCTCTGAAAAAGGCTTCACCCTGCCTGGATGCTGCCTCCCCAAACCTTCCCAGACAACTTCAGTTAACCTCTCAGGATGTACACCCCAGCACCCTCCTGTGCAGTTAGGCCGGAAGGGCAGGTGAAAGTTCATGACCCTCTCTAGCCCTCCTCTGAGGGAATGTCAGTGGTCAACAAGCCAAGTCTTGCTGGAAGCCCGAAGGTAGGCACAGCTGATCTGATGCACACAGCAGCTGTTGTGCTCTCAGGACTGAACTCCGAAACAAAAAGGCCTATTTGAAACAGAAATCCATTCTTTTAAACTTAGGTCCTATCCCCAAGACACCTTATTGTGCATTTGAAAATATTTCCAGGTCTGAGATCCTAAGCATTTCAGGTCCAGAGCATAGCTACTCTCTCCGTTGTTACACTGTTATCCCTGGTGCTTGCTCCCTAAATATCCACAATCTACACCCTTCCCTGTGAGAGTATGAGAAAGGGGGTAGGGAGCCAAAGCTGGGAAGGCAGGAACAGAGTCCAAAGATGCCTGCTGAGGACCAAGCTCTCTGCATGCCCCACCAGACAGCCTCCCCCTTCCCACTACTAATAGAATCAGAAAGTAACACAATCCTTGGATTCTGAATTCCTGGAGGATTCTGGCTAGGGACTCTGGCAGCTGGCAGGAAGCCTGAGGTGGAGAGAAGTCTGATAAAGATCAAATGTGCAGGCCTCTGTCTACGCCAGGCTGCCTCCTTAAACCCAGCCTCAGCTCTGGCCTGCAGAGGCTTCCTGTGGAGAGGCAGGGTTCAAGGCCAGAGAGCCTGAGGAATAGAAACTAATCAGAACCATGTGTAGAGAAAGCCTCTGCCCTTGCTTCCAGACCCCACCTGGAAGACACAAGAAGAGCCCATGGGGGGATGGGGGAGTTTCCTACCAGCCACCAACCTAAGGGATTGACTTGGGGACCCCATCATCTATCACTTCGGGAGAGTCCTGATCAAAGCAGAGTGGATAGATACTGAAGGATACCAGAGAGACACAGAGAAGAGGATAGGAAACGCAGGAAAAGTCCCTTTAGGTCTCCTGGCCTCTCACTTGCTAGGACTGAAACTAAGAACAAAGGCACAGCCAGCCAGAACCGGAAGAGTTGCTGCTGCTGTTGCTCTGATGGGAGAGGGTGGTGTAGAGAATGTGAGATGCCCTTTGACCTTCTTGGCAGAGCATGAGTAGCTCTAGGCCGCTCAAACACCTCAAGCCCTCTTCCCACTGAGATCAGCAGCCAATGCTGCCTGGGATTCATGAGTCCGTGAGCTGCCAAGAACAGTGGTCCTCATCCTGCAGTCTCTGTGAGCCCTGAATTTTCCCACGCTGAATGACACTTGCTCCTCATGAGCCTTGGTCAAATGATTGGTAGTCCACACCTAACCTTGCTTTGTGTGAGCTTCTGATTCATTCAGTACATGTGCTTCAGCATCTACTTCATAACCCTCTGGCACTGTCCACTCACACTGACCAGCGCCCTCGTCACCCCTGTAAGGCTCACAAAGGAGCAGCGGGTGCTATTTCAGTGTGCTACCTTGGGACCATTTTAAACAGTGAAGTGGACTCGACTCCTAAAAATGTTAAGATATGGCACTAAGTAGACACAGAAGATTTGAGGGCAGTGTGTGACCTAAGAGGAGCAGGGCAGGGCCTGCCTGATTGCATGTGCCTATGGATATCTCTCTCTCTCTCTCTCTCTCTCTCTCTCTCTCTCTCTCTCACACACACACACACACACACACACACACAAGTGTACAAAGCTTAGCAAATATTATCTGGGATTACAAACAAATATTGATTTGTAATCAATCTCACAGATACATAAAGTCGCAAATTACAAGGTTGGCTACATGAGCCATGATCTTCTAAGCAACCTATAGTGGTAGTGTGTGTGTGTGTGTGTGTGTGTGCGCGCACTCGCACGCGCGCGTGTGTATTTGCTATTATCCCCACTTTAAAGATTGGAATTTTATGATTTGTACAAGATGGCAGAGGTAACAAAAGACACTGTATGCATTTGTGTGCATGTATGTGCCAGAGACTGATACCAGACCTTCCTTCCATCCTTTTTTTTCCCTCTTTTTCTTCTTAATATTTTTTAAATTTAAAGCAAACTTTAAGCACTTGGCTTGGAGAAAACACCGTTTGTCTCACTCAGCCCTTATTCTGTCTGTTGATGATCCTAGGTGGACCTGTACACACGCCACCATACAGCAGTATGCTCTGCTTAACTGCTTTGGGGATACTTCTTGGGAGAGGACTTTTGTCTCTCTTTCCCCATCCCATAATAAGTTCCAAACTTCCATAGTACAGAATGGACGTCTCCCTGTTGTTTATTTTGCAGATGCCCAGCAAGCAATGCCCCCCCAAGTCCTTACTGTGCATCCAGCTGCTACCACCAGCTCACATGATCCGGATGTCATGCTGTGTGCTGCTTCACCAATATCAGAACCCAGCTTGTTTAGGTGACTGATACTCTGGGTATTTGTACTATAACAAAATCGTGAAATGAGGCATTCACGTGGTGTTCCTAGAGTCTAGGGCAGTCTGGTACAAGTGCTTCAGAAACAGAAGCATGACCTCAAGTGGCTTCTGAGGCTCCACAGTCTTCAGTGTTCCTTGGGTTGCTTGCCAGCTCCATCCTTCAATGCAGACTCTCCCTGACTTGAGATGGAGTTACATCCTGTTCCTTTCATCCTAAGTTAGAAGTATTGTTCATGAAGAGGGTGTTTACCCCTTAATCTACTCTCCTTCTGAACATCAGATCTACCCCAGCTATCTTTAACATGCTCAGAAATTTGGAACACTTTCACTGATCCAGTCTGACACACAGTGGATTTTATAAGTATTGAGTAAGTCATTCAATATTTGAATGTATTAAAGATGAAAAAAAGATTATGTTATATGCTTTTACATTGTCATATAGGTCATTCCTTCCATTTGAAACATTTTCTTAAGGCTCTGAAAGTGAACACAACTCACAAGTCTCAAGAAGTCCCTGAAACAAAATTTTCAAGACCTGCTCCAAGATCACACAAATAATAGCAGGTCAAGAAAGGAGACTTTCCTACAGGCAGAGTTGTCTTCAAGTTGTGTATATAGCTCTCAGTGGAGCAGCTTTGGTGAATCATCACCTGTACTGGGGTGGGCTATGTGATGATGCAGTTTCTTTCAAATAATTCATGCTCATAAAAGTAACCCTGTAAGAACCCCATTCTCCTGTAAGAACCCCAATCTACTCATTGTCCCACTGAACTAGACTAGGATAGAATTGTTTCTTTTTGTCTGTCACCAGGGCTTCCGGTGGAGTGAACAGACATTTGTTCATGTCTCCCCACAAAGTCATACAACACAGACTGTTACAAAGCCAAAAACTTGGAAGCCATCTCGAGGTGAGAACCATTAGCAGCCTCTCCAGCTTTCTTGGGAAAGCATATAATCTATATTGGTAGCCAGTTATACTGTCCAAGGATGGCCACAGCTAGATGTGTCTCCTCACATACACTTTTTATAATGTTAGCAATATTTATCCATCAAGAAGTGGAGTCTAATGCCCATAATAAAGGCTTCAGGTCATGCCTTCTTTGTTCAAGGAAGTATGGCAGTGTTGACAGCCCTTGACATCCAAGGCTAGATCATACACAGGACACTGTTTCTATTTGGCCTTCTCTTGGGACTTTCACTCTTAGGATCAATCAATCTTCTTGTGAGAAAACCTAGGCCACATGGTGATGTTGCAGCCAGCAACTCCATCCAAGCTCTCAGCCAACATCAACAGCAGAAAGCTCCAGCTTCCATCCACTGAGCCTTCCCACGGAGACTGCGGACACCACAGGGCACAGTGAAGTCATCTCCATCTGAACCCCAGTCAAAGTCCCAGCTTGTCCAAACCATACACAACAAAGGAAGGCTGTGCTCGGTCACCAAGACTTGAGGTAACTTATCACTCAGCAAGAGACAACCGCTATGCTGTCCCATCTGGATAATGACACTACCCCATTTACAGCTCTAGCCCAGCCCTCTGCTTTGATCTCCGGATCTATCTGGCTGCCTACTCATCATTTCCACTTGGTTTCAGAGAAGCTGCCCTCAGCAGTGCCAAGTCTAAGCTGATGTCTCCACACTCTGACCCCTTTCCACAGTTCCCTTTCTTAGTAAGTGGCCCCATCTCCAAAGTCTTTACTTTGTCCAGAAATTAAGGAGCCACCTTCCTTCTGCCTTCCCTCCAACAGCAAATCCACTCTCCTCTGGTCAGTGTCTCTTCTGTCTTACCATGATACCCCAGCCACCGCTACCTCCTTGCTTGTAGTTTTCCCTGTTCCTCTAGGAGGGCTTAAGTCACACTCTTTGGCTCTTCACCTCAAAGAGAACCTTTTATGACACTTCAGTGACTTTTCTTTGCTTTTAGAATCAGGACTGAAATGTCTAACATGTATAACATGTTAAAGACTAGCACTCTGTCCAAGCTCCCAAGTCCTGTCATGCTCCTCCCTGGGTGGTTAATCTCATCTATGAAAATGTTCTCTGTACCCTGCCTTTTATCTGATTAAATTTTGTCTATTTTTCAGGTATTAGGGTCAACAAGGAACACCCTTTGTCTCACCCACCCCTGAGGAAAGCACGCTGTCATAACCCCTATGGAAAGGCTCCTTTTACAAACAAATCTTTCTAGAATTATGAGGTAGTTTTGGTTGATTTCTCTTTTACAAGACCCCAATCTCTTATCTTGGCACAAACCATGACTGTGGGCAACTCTGACACCATGAAGAGGTGCTCTGTAACTGGCTATGCTGACTGAGGGGCTGGCTCCACATGAGCAACCAAACACCCAGGTCCAGCCTGGAGGGCGGGGTTACAAGTGTGTTTACAAGTCCAGCAAGCAAGGGTCATTCTGACAGGAACAGTACCCTTTCCTTCTGGAGACGTACACCATTTTCTAACCAATTATGAAATCCTTCGGGTTTCAGCTTCTCTGCCTGGTGGCTGGTCTGGATGTGAGCATGAGAGATCTCGATTAAACCAGAAGTCACTCACTTGCTCAGGGTGGATTTAGGAGTAGGCACGGGCTACATAGATTGAAGAAGCGATCCTTAGAGGCATGAGGCACAGTAGCGTCTTATGGCCCAGAGGGAATAAGGGCTCTGTAAATGTCAAAAACAAAGCCTGGGACAGCATGTAACTCCTCTGTGGCCCAATGAACTAATTGGTGAACCTGGATTGCTCACTATGTAAAACAGTAGCTTCATGGCTTCTTGGCAGAAGTCCCACTAACATCGTGGGCAGCTTTGCTGTGCACTGAGGATTCTTGATAGCATCCCTGGCTTTTGTTATACATATTAGCTTCCATCCCAATTCTGAGAATCAAAGTTCTACCGAAGAGTCTACCATCTACCCGGCTGTCCTGAGTTGATGGGTTTTAGTGTAAGGCAACTCATCTACATTTGCTATTAGTTGCACCAGAAAAATCACATTTTCTCCCTGACCCTTGATTTTTTTTTCACCCCACAAAACATTTTTTATCTGAGGCAAAGAGAGCCTGACCCAAAGAATTATAGTCTGCTTTTGGTGGCATGATGTTGATCTTCTTATTCTTTGATCGGGAAAGGGTGCTCAGGTTAAAAGTTTCCCAGGTTCTTGGCTGGCTGGGAAAAACAGAGAGAAAGACTGAGAGAAACAGAATCTACAGACACTGCTTTTTAGAGCCTACGTCAAGTTAGCAGATCCTCAGGGTCTGGTCTTCCAGATGCTCACCACACCTAGGACTTATGGGAACAGGAAGTACAGGCTCAAGTCATCCAGGGAAGAGCAAGGAACCGCAGCTTCAAACTTCTGTGTGAAAGGGTGATTCTTATATTTGTCACAGTTGTAACAGCATGGCCCCTTAGCTCACGCTGTAGCTGAGTGAGGTGGCCATGTCTTTACTACTCAGCTTGAAGTTCTCAGCAATGCATACTGGTATCACAGACTTGAGTGTCACCAACAAATTCCAGCACCTGGCTGTGGTTTCATTGCAATTGACTGCAACAGCCTTGACCCTGGTATCCTCTGGGAAAGAAGAGTTCTCAGGCTTGGCCCCGATGCCTTTAAAATGTCAATACTAGATCAGGTTAGGTATGTGTGGCATCAGATCTGGTCAACTGAGAGCGGATATTCTAAGCTAGATTTCTTAAAGATCCTCTCGTGGAGAGTGTTAAAGTTGAAAACACTAGTTCATCTCTCCAGATCTTTTTCCACCAGACATCCCATAGCTGTTGAGTGTCCACAAAATCAGTGTCGCTGGGAATCACATTATCTGATGTGTCCAATGGGAAGTAAGTGAGCACAAGCTTGAAGCCTGTTTGCCAGGGAATAAGTTACAGTTCTAGATGGTCCAGTATAAGGTCACTGAGCGTGTCAGGTGAAGGGCTCCTGGTTCAAGCTCCTGGCTCTTCTCTATCTCCTCCGTAAACATCTTCTGCAGGATCACATTTCCCTCTTCTCGTTGTGGTACCTGGCAGTCCGTGCACAGTACATAATGTCATGATCTTGGTCATGTGGCCAGGAGGGGACTTATAGGTGCCAGGAGGCTCAGCATGGGTATCCAGATGGCCGTGTGTTACAGATGCAAGCCAGCAACCTTTGTGTTTTGTGTTTTGTTTTGAGATAAGGTCTCACAGTATAGCTGGCTTCAAACTTAGAATTTGCCTGCTTTCTTCTTCCCCAGCCATGTTGGTGTTACACCAGTCAAAAGTATCTTAACTGACTCAGCACCATTGCTATCCACAGATGAGCCTTTTTAAACCTTGCTTAACCATGCCTGCCTCCAGCTCCAGCCCAACAGCATTTGAATCCATGTCCTGCTGTCTCCTGTCACTCAATGCCGAAGCCCCTTGCCTCCTGCTTCTCACTCCCTGTGTGGTGGGAACTGGTGGCATCATTCTCAGTGTCCTCTTGTTGTTCGTTGCCATCACAAAACCGTCTAGGCAATCATCTTACGAAGAAGAAATCTTTGTTCTGAATGTGAGCGTGATAAAGCAAATCTACTTAGCTCATAGCTGCACTCAAGAAGACAGGGTCGAGGGCTCAGTCCGGAAGGTACTGGCTGTGTACACACAAGGACTTGAGTTGGGATCCCAGTGCTTGGAAGTTGGGGACAGAAGGATCCTGGAGGCTCCATGGTCAGCTGTCTAGTTAAATCAGCAAGCTCCAGGCTCTTATTCCAAACAGTGAGATAGAAAGCAATGAGGAAGACAAACTGTGACCTTCACAGGCATGCACACGTGAATGCATACCTTCACACATACCCCACAGAGCACACCATGGCACACATGCCAGATCCACTACACACACACAAACACACACACAGAGAAATAGAATAAAGCAGAAGAGGAAGGGCAGAGAGCCCTATGTCCCCAGCCGACATCCTCTTCAAAGCATGCTAGCCATTGTCTGAAAGTCTCGCTTTAAAACCTCGTTGCCTCCTAGCAGTGCAAAGATCAAGACTTTATCCCAAAGACTATAATGTATATTTTACTTCCAAGCTATAGCATGGCATAGTATGTGCTTGCCACACTTATCAGGTCTATAAAGGTTTCTTTTAAACTTTCATAACCAAGGCTCTTTTCCAATCCTTCTCTTCTAGCATCACCAATTTTATTCATCCGTCTGACCAATCTTCCATTCACCCATCCATCCATCTACCACTCATCTATCCACCATCCATCCACCATCCATCCACCCACCATCTATCCATCTACCCATTCATCCATCCAACCATCTATCCACTCATCTAACCATATACCATCCATCCATCTACTCATCCATTCATCTATACATCCACCCACCCATCCATCCATCCACCCACCCATTTATCCACCATCTATCTATATATCTATCCACTCATCTACCCACCCACCCATGCACTCATCCATCCACTCATCTATTCATCCATCCACCCATTTATCTACTATCCATCTATCTACCATCTACTCATCCACCCACCAACTTACCCATCCATCTCTCCAGTTCTCAACACATCTATTCATAATTACTATGAGCCAGAAGATATACTGGACACCGAGAGGCAAGAACTTGTCTTTGCCACAATCCAGGTAAGATAATTCAATGAGCTAAATGAGATATAAGTGTTGAAATCCAGTCTCTCGAGGAAAGTCTGTCTTTAGAGCAGGACACAGTGTCACACATTTGCAGTCTCGGTGATTGGGAAATGACATGGGGGGGATCTGGGTTCATCACAGCCTGAGCTCTAGCTACATGAGACTCTGTCTCAAAAAAAGAACTAAAATAGAGAAAAGAAAGAAAAATATAACATGTTTTCAGACCCAGAGAAACTCCTTTGTTAGCTAGCTATTCAAAATTACTTTCATGAACAACCTCTATCTACTTGGACTGAGTTCTGTAGAACCATATCTGCCAGTTCCAGCCATGGGACACATTGGGGGAAGTTAAAGGTCTCAGGGTAACTATGCTGTCAGACTTTTCTTCCGCTCTGGACTTTCCTCCAACTGGTCTGAATTAGTGAGGTCTAACTGCTTCTATTTAAAGAAAAAAGCAACAGAATCTCTAGGGTGTGCCTTCAAGGACCTTGCCAACAGACACACATACACACAACCAGCTCCATCAGCCAGAGTCTGCCCTCGGGACACGGACACACAGTGACATATACTGTCAGGCAGCGAAGGAAACGAAGAAATTGGGCTTCTGTCCAAACATCGTGGTTCTCAGAGATGGAAAGACTCGTTGGGAGGGGTGGGGCCAGGGCTTTTGGGTAAGAAAGCTCTCCAAGTGCAACAGCAAGGTCTCCCCTGAAGAGTCTGGTTTTCCTCTGGCTCTGTTTGGCTGGGAGACAGCACTCATGGGGTGTGGTGGCGAGCTCCTCTTCCTCTGCACAGTAACCCCATTGTTGAGAGACTGCAGACAATTTATGAAAAGAGGTGGAATGCTTATGTAACCGACTCCACTTTAGACAAGACGTTTGAAAGGAGGGGAAAATGACGAGTGGAAGAAAGCCAGTCCAAACAGGGTTTTTCTTCCTTTCTGGACACAGATGTTGGAAAAATCAGGAGAGAGGAGGAGGGAGGAAGAGAAAAAAAAGGGGGGTGAGACAGTGCCAGAGTCCAAACTGGCCAAAGACAGCCTAGATCCTGTCTGTGGCCGGGGGGCAAAGACTCCATATTTGGAAGCTGCCGTTTTAATTAAATAGGTCAGCACCATCAGAGCAGCTCTAGTGTGGGGTCTGGAACTCATTAGTTTAACATGGGTAGGGTGCGGCTAGCTGTGGGGGAGTAGACCCCCTGGTGAGCAGAGAATTGGGGGGCCTGGGAGGAAGGACTGTCTTGACTGCTTTCCCCAAAGCCAGGCCCCAGGCAGCTAGAGCTGCCAGAGAGGGCAGGCCACAGATGGAGAACTTTGCTTCATTAAGCATGAGTCTCACTCTGCAGCCTGGAGGCCTGGAAACATCAGGACCGCTTTGAGGGGGGGAGGAGCAGGACAAATTTCGCCGCTGCCCGCAGCCCATCTTGGGGCTAATTAGAACAAGCCTCATACCTCTGCTTTCCCTTGAAGCTCTGGAGCCATGTCTGCACGCAAGACCACAAAGAGCAAAAGAAATCTGGGTCTTTCGGATCACAGAAGCCCCGTCCCTATGAGTCTCACATGATGAGGGAAATTGTTCTACCCTTGGGAACCCTGGCTTGATGGGGTGATCCAACCTTGTCCTTAGAGATCTCTAGTAGATAGCTCATGGCTCCGCAGGGAGAGGTAGGGCTGTCAAAATAGTCATCAAATTCATATAAAACTAGTCTGAAAACTGGCACTGTTGAGTTTCCTGCCGTGACAACAGAGGAGCAGCCTGGGACAGCAGGGCCGCTCTGCGGCTCGGCTGGGCATCACCCTGCCTCTGATTCTGTGCCGTATATAATTCCTCGTTCCCGCAGCCTCCATGCTTCCGGTTTGGGGTCATGAAGCAGGGCCTAGGTGTTAGCATTTGTCTAAAGTCTGACCCACAGTTACCTGGCAATAGTCAGCTATGCTCCACCCCACAGTTACCTGGTACTATAAAAGGGCTGCTTGCCCCCCTCACTGTCTTGCTCTTGCTTCTCTTGCTTTTCCCCCTTTGTCCCTCCTCTCCCTATTCCCTTCCCCCCTCTCTCCATGTGCTCATGGCCAACCTCTTCTCCTGTATTCCTCCCCTCCCCTCCCCTGTCCTCCCCTGTCCTCCCCTCCCCTTTCTCTCTCTCTCTCTCTCTCTCTCTCTCTCTCTCTCTCTCTCTCTGTCTCTCTCTCTCTGTCTCTTTCTCTCTCTCTCTCTCTCTCTCTCTCTCTCTCTGCCCCTTCTTCCCACTTGACTCTCCTCCCCATTCCTTGAATAAACTCTATTCTATGTTATACCATTGTACGGCTGTTCCCTCAAGGTTAAGGGATTCCCTACATGGCACCCCCTTCCCACACACCTCCACAGAACATATCCCCACTCTCCATCCACTTTAGCTTTTTCATAACATTGGTGCCGAAACCCAGGACATATCTTTTCTTTATCTTTTTATAAACACATCGCTAAGTACCTTCCCACCCCCCACACACAGACAACAACAAGCCATCTGACAGAATCTGAGCCCAGCTGCTAGGACTGCAGGGTCAACCTGCACTGACATCTCTGTCAGCATATCCTAGAGGCCAGGAAGAGTCTGCTGTCCCACAAGAATAAGATGATCATATAATTTATCATCTAACAGTGACACAGGTCAGGAAAGGGGTGATGTTAGCATGTTAAACACAGGCACACATGGGGCCTGTTTCATATAAACCAGGACACTTAGTCACTCTCCTTCCCAAGATCTTGAAAGGCCTGGATGTACAGGAAACTGAGGCCTGGGAGAGGCCTAAGAACTGTTGTCAACTGTCCTCCCAGAACCTGGAAAGTCCATGAGGATTTCAGTGGGGCTGGGCTGGGCCTGGTCTATGCCTGTGGTGGTTTGAATAAGAACAGTCCCCAGAGACCCCTATTTGAATGCTCAGGAGTAGCATTTGGAGGTGTGG
The DNA here is from genome assembly GCF_963924665.1 of Micromys minutus. NCBI lineage: Eukaryota > Metazoa > Chordata > Mammalia > Rodentia > Muridae > Micromys > Micromys minutus. The sequence goes on along the minus strand of NC_137969.1, from coordinate 89,565,966 downwards.
CCTTGTTGGAGGAAGTGTATCACTGGGGGTGGGGTTTAGAGTTTCAAAAGCTTCAGCCAGGCCCAGTGCCTCTCTCTTTCTGCTGCATGCCGATCTGAATGTAGAACTCTCAGCTACCTCTCTAGCACCATGTCTGCCTGCATGCTGCCATGGTTTCTACCATGACAGTAATGAACTAAGCCTCCGAACTGTAAGCCAACCATAATTAAATGTGTTCCTTTTCAGAGTTACCATGGTGATAGTGTTTCTTCACAGCAATAGAAACCCTAATACCTATGGGGAAGATTTCAGTATGTTAAGCAAAACATGTACAGATGTAATATATGTGTTATCCTTAATAGACATGGGTGTACATGTGAACATTTGTAGCACCGACCCCCCCACACACATACACATACACACATGCTTTGTAACACAGAGTTCATAATAAATGCTTAAAAATGTAACTAGGGGGTTAAAGAGATGGCTCAGCAGTTAGAAGCACTTGTTCTCGCAGAGGACCCAGGTCAGTTCCCAGCATCCACATGGTGGCTCATGACAGTGTGTAACTCCAGTTTCAGGGGATCTTCTGGCCTTTGTTGATACAGTGTACATACATATCAGCAGGCAAAGCATCTATACATACCAAAAACATATATCTTCAGGGCTGGCGAAATGGCTCAGTGGGTAAAGGCACGTGTAGTCAGCCTGAAGACCTGAGTTTGAGCCCCAGGATTAACTGATTCCCCCAAGTGTTCTTATACATCTACAGGTGAGCCATAGATGTGTGTGTGTGTGTGTGTGTGTGTGTGTGTGTGTTCAAATTTAAAAGATTTAAAATGTAATTTAAAAGGTTTTAAAATATATTCAGCTAAAAACAAAATTCTTAGGCTTGCGTCCCCTGCACCTGAAGGGGTAGTGTCATAGACAAATATTCATGGTGGCCCAAATCTTTTCAAACCCCCCTCCATATGGCCACCGTTCTTCAGGATGTCAGTGGCCTTCTCTGTAAGCAGTGAAGCCACCTCCATTCCTAGTTTCCCAGTTGCCAGGGCCTATTAAGTGGTGCAAGTCTCAGACAGTGACCTGGAAACAGGGTGTGGCAGGAAAAGGCAGTGTGGGCGGGGCTGGCAGAGCAGTGTGGGCGGGGCTGGCAGAGCAGTGTGGGCGGGGCTGGCAGAGGCTGATATCAGTTGTGTTCTGGGTGCTCCTTGCAGCTCAATCTGAAGTAGTTTCTACTCCTCCCAAATCTCAAAGCATCACTTCATGCCTAAACTGGATTGGGGGAGGGGGGTTGTGAAGCGGGTCCCTGGCTAATTCACATAAAGAGGTGTAGACTTTGAGGAGACTCAGTATGAACATACTTGGAGCAAAATGAGAAAGAAAACAAGCTACCAGGCTTCCCAAGGTGCCGCCCTGACCTCTGGCTCACCAGGGTGCGGCCCTGGCCTCTAACCCTGAGTGTTTACTTATGTCTCCTCTGATTTCCCCATTGTCACCCGCTGTGCTGGACTCTGTAGCTCCTATCCCTGGCTCTCCACTATCCCCAGAAGCAGAGAAGTCGGGGCAAGAAGTGTTATCTTTAGTGAACAGATGCCCACGGAGGGCGGCATCCTGGCCATGGCTCTGCAGAGGACTAATGGTGGAATAGACTAAAGTCTATTCCGTCCTTCCTCCCTCTCCCTACCTCCTGCCATGAACAGCTCGGAGCTTCCTAATTTCCCTGGAGCTGTGAGCTATTCTGGGGCTGATGCATAGAGGGCTGAAGGGAGGGCAGGCTTCCTCAGGTGTCACCTCTGCTCCGAAGCAACTGCACCCAGGGCTTCAGAGTCCTCATGTGTCAAATGAAAGACTTGAGCCAAACTTGTCATTTTTTTAAATGATCCCTTATGCTACATCTTTTTGTTTTTATTTCTTTGTTTGTTTGTTTGAAACAAGAGTTTCTCTATGTAATTCTGACTGTCCTGGAACTCACTCCTTAGACTAGGCTATTCTTGAATTCAGAGATTCTCCTGCATCTACCTCCTGAGTTCTGGGATTAAAACAAACAACCTTTTTTACTAGTATTTATTGCCTTATTTTTGGTGCTATGGGTTGAACCCAAGGCCTCGTACCTGTGAGGTAATCTGCTGAGCTACAATCACCAATGCAGATCAGTAATTCCTTTTTCTTTAATGTTCAAGAAAGTGTGAGTGTGTTACACACGAACATGCTCGTGCACACACATGTTCTTGCACACACAAGCACACATACACATGTGTGCACACACCACACAAACACACACACACACACACACACACACACTTATTATTGAGTTTGTGCCCTTAAATGTCTGGAGGCCAGAGGAGGATGTCAGGCACCTTGCTCTATTACTCTTGGCTTATTTTGAAACAAGATCTCTCACTGAACTTGGAGCTAAGCTGGCAATTAACAACCTTGAGGGGTTCCCCAAGCACATAGGTTCTTGTTAACAACACGTTAACTCTTTTTAATCAGTAAAGGCAGACCTCATCCACCTTATGCTATACAGACAGACCTCACCCACTCTTTACTATTTGTAGTGGCAGACCTCACCCAAATCCTCCAGAATGTCTATCCCAGGCTCTCCCTTCTTAGACCTGTATCTTTAGCTCCCAGTCAATAGAACCCATCCCTAGAGGAGATGTCACATGGTTTATGGTCTGCTGACTCTATGCATTCTCAGTCAGAAACCATGCTAGATTGTAGGCCTTTTAGCTGTAGAACCCACCACACGTGTGTGTGGTCATATGGTCGGGTGTACTTTGTAAAGGAGTTTCTATGTAGTCACACCTTAAGCTTTTTTTAAAAAAAGATTTATTTATTTTATATATGTAAGTACACTGTAGCTGTCTTCAGACACACCAGACGAGGGCATCAGATCCCATTACAGATGGTTGTGAGCCACCATGTGGTTGCTGGGAATTGAATTCAGGACCTCTGGAAGAGCAGTCAGTGCGCCTAACTGCTGAGCCATCTCTCCAGCCCCAACACCTTAAGCTTTATTGTGCACCTGGAATGGAGATGGTTGCCAGGAAACCTTTATCCGAGTTACATTGTGTCTAAATGTGGCTACAGTGCACTGCCTGGCATCAGACACGTTATGACCCATGGTCCAGGTTGATGAAGCCAATTTAAACTAAATTTTCATTCTTACCTCTTTGAGGATTGCTTAGCTGCCTGCCTTGACACTTGCAGAAACCCTGACCCTTACTCCACCCCCAATCCTGGGGTCATGAGCATGGCTGACTTTTTATGTGTGCCCTGGGTTTCAAACTCAGGTCCATATGCTTCTGCATCCAACCTCTTACCCACTGAGCATCTCTCCAGGTAGTTCTGAATATTTGGGTGTCACGTACTAGCTGCCAACCTCATAAAAAAGGTGGTCCTCTCTCTAAAATGTCAAGGTTGAGAGTTGTGCTTTAAACTCAGCTCCCGTGACTTTTGAGTGATTACAGCCCTTGTTGGGCCCTCCTGTGATGACCAGGGATTCTCTGCTGGAAGACTGTATTTGTTCTTTCTAAGCATCTTTCCCTTGGTAGGCTTCTGATTTTCTAACCCGTGAAATGAGGACACCAGTTCTTTTTCCTTCCGGCCTGAAGGGGCTATCAGGAGAGTTGCAGCCTAATGCAGACAAGAGGGTTGTGTAAGACTTAAGGAGCTTTCTGTGAGTTCAGGGGTTACTAGCAAGCCGCTTCTCTTGTTTCCTTTGGTTTGCTTTATTGTTTATTGATACAGGTATCACTAGGTAGACCTCAAACTCACAGAGCTCTGCGTATCTCTGCTTCATGATTGCTGGTATTAAAGATACACACCACTATCAGCACCACTGCCAATGCCACTGTTTTTTATTTTTATTTGTGTCTCTCTGTCTGTCTGTAGAAGTATACAAACCTGTGTTTGGGCGCTTGTGGCAGCCAGAGTCCCTGGAGTCTCTGTAGCTGGAGGTAGTAGTCGTGGGTTCTGAGAAGGAAACTTGGGTGTTCTGTTAGAGCACCCCACACTTTCTCTTTCCCTAAGTCTAGGACAATAGTGATAGCAGTGTCCCAACTGCAAACCTGGGGGCAACGGATGGAACCCTGGTGGTGCTGAACCTTAACAACGGGTAGTCTTCTACACAGACACCCTTTCCTCAGAGCCGAGGCACACGCCTCAGACCCTGACCATCTCTGTGCAATTCCACCCCTTAGATCTGCTCTACACCAAAGGTAGGAGAGAACACCAGGGAAGAAGAGCATCTGCTAGCCCAGTCATGTGCCCTGAGTCTGTGATCTTCCTTCCAGCTCATTTCTCAGACTATGTGAATCCACAAGTCCTCCCTCACAGGGTGCTCTCTGTTGTGGGGTGTGCAGAGATGGCATATCTCCTTAGAGACAGAGACAGACAGACTGTCATGGAGCAAAGCCACAGAGCCGGTGGTGGTTGGGGTCTGTCACAGCATGGCTGGGCTCAATGGAACTGAGGCCCAGAGACTGAAGGAAGCCATAGATGCCGAGTTGGCAAGGTATACCAGGCGGCTCCCCTTCCTGCCTGTATTTTCCATGACAAGACTTGCTGCCCACATTCTCCTGATCTGCTAAAGAGGATTAAACACTCCTGTCTGCTCCTAACAATAGCTTTCACTACCTAGGGCACACCACTGCGTGCAGCCGACACCCCTGCTTTCTGTAGTCACAAGCCTGGCTCTGCTCTGTCTAGCATAGTCCTATCACATGGGGACTATGTGCAAGTGGTGCAAGTGGGCCTGGGCTAGCCCAGTTCAACGTGTTGACCTCCAGATGACACAGGGCAGTCACTGGAAACAACAGCAGTTTCCAATGCTTGTCTCTTCTTCCATGGCCTTGAACTAGAGGACTGGGCAGAGGGGTTCTGAGAAGTAAATTCATGAAGGTTCCCAGAAGACAGATGGAGAACTGAATCAGGGGTCACAGTGCCACACAGTGACCTTGAATGACCTTGCCCAATGTCGGAGCCATGGCTTCCTTATCATGCTCTAACTTGTATGTGTGGTAAATCACACAGCACACTGGCTGGGAAGATGTCTCAGTGGTTAAGCACACTTGCTGCTCTCCCAAAGGACCTGGGTTCATATCCTAGTGCCCTCATGGGAGCTCACAACCACCTCTACCCCTGCTCCAGGGGGTCTGATGCTCTCTTTGACCTCTGAGGGCACTCCACATATGTAGTACACAGATACATATGCAAACAAAACATCTACTACATACATATACATATGAAATGTTTGAAAAGAATTTTTAAAAGTTATACAGCAGATTTCAAAATCTGGGGACAAACAAACAAAAGAAAAGAAACAAAAAAAAAAAAAAAAAAAAAAAACCACAGCATGAGACAAGTGTAGTGGTGAACACCTTTAATTCCAGCACTCAGGAAGCAGAGGCAGGCACATCTCTGAGTTCAAGGCCAGCCTGGTCTACAGAGTGAGAGTTCCAGGACAGCCGGGGCTACACAGAAAAACTCTGTCTCAAAAAAACAAAAACAAAACAAAAAACCAAAACAATGCAACAACCTTTTTTTTTTTTTTTGTAGCTTTTGTATAGATTTTTGTCAGACTACCTGGTGTATGTTTGGGTGAAATAAAGTAGATAACTAAAAGGAACATCATCTGCTTCTTTGAACTTGTTTTAAAATGGGCTTTCTGGAAAATTTAAAACTGCGTCTGTGGTTCAAATTATCTTTCCACTGAATGGTGCTGGCTGACCCAGTCAGGAATCTGCCACTGAGTAAACTGTTTCTCTCTGAAAACGGTAAGGGCAGGGAAGGGTCTCTGAACAGCTTGTGGGACAAGGAGTCACACCTAGAGCTCATCCTAAGGCTGTTTCCTATGCAGGGCCTCAACTCTCAGACCCAGGACTCATTGAGGATGGTGGCTCCTGGGAGTAGAGGTAGGTGCCTCTCAGGGACCTCCCTTGCGGAACTCACAGGAGCAGGGGTGCCTGTGTCTTCCTGCTGGGTGAGCTTGTCTTGGCCTCCAAGCTTGCCTCAAAGAGGCCCTTTCAGATAAGGGCCTGTTCTATTATTTATTAACCCCGAGGAGGCCTGCCCTGTGCTAGCCTTCCAGCTGGTTAATTGGATTCCATGACAACTTTGTTAAAAGGGGCCTTCTGAGGAGCGCCTGTGCTGCCCCAGGGGTCCTGTGTGGTCTCTGCAGATCCTTGAAAACGAAGCCACTGTCCTGTAACTCCGGCTTTAATCATACCAGCTGGAGTAGCTCAGATCCCCCAGTGGACGCTACAGTGGGGCAGAAACTGCAGAGAATGCTCACAGATGGAAATGTGGCTCTTTTTCTGCCCGTGATGGAGAAAATGACCACCCTGCTTGGTAAAATGTGGCATGCATATGCTGGCTTACTTTTGTGGCACTTCTGTTCCCGGTACAGCCCTGGAAAGATCAAAGTGTACACAGCTCAGCATCTGCGTTTGACTGGCTGGCTTTTCCTCCAGCAAGCACCCTACTACATCCTCTGGTGACAACAGCTACCACCAAGGCCACAGCCTCTACATTGGTTGCTTTGAGAACTGGCAGCTAAACACTCAGCCTGCACAGTTTAGCCACCACCAGGGTTTCAGCCAGAGAATTCTGGAGCATGGGAAAAGATGGAAGGGTAGGACCTCTCTGACACAGGGTCATTCTCTGTCTGGGGGCCTATGGAACATGGAAGAGAAACAGGAGTTTGCCTGCAAAGTCCATCAAGCTGAATTTCCAAGGACAGGCAAGGACTTTTGGGGTTGAATGGGATTTTCTAGGGAGCACTTGGAAGCTGGGGGCTTCCTGCTAGAATGGGTCCTTTACAATGGAAGGAGTTAGAAAACACAAAACAAGGAGGCAATGGTTGAGGGGGCATGGGAGAGAGAGGGAGAGAGGCAAACAGACAGAGGTGGTGGTAGTATGTGTGTGTGTAAGAGAGAGAGGGAGAAGAGAGAGAGGGAGAGGAGAGAGAGAGGGCAGAAATTAAGAGCTTTTGCTGTTTATCTGGAGATCCTAAGTTTGGTTCCCAGCACCCACATTAAGTAGTTCACAACAACCTGTAAACTCCAGCTCTCTGAAGGGACAGACAGTCTGTTTGGCACCCACAAACACACCACAGACACATACAAAGTTTTTTAAAGCTTAAAAAAGAAAGCAAAGGTTTACCCCCTGACCGGTGACTTATTTGCAGAGTTCTGACTGGAGACAAGGGCAGTAAGCATGTGTCTATAAACAAACTGGGACTCCAGAAGAGTCTGTTCCAGGATTTTGGAAAGGATCCTGGAGAGAAGGGAGGGAAGGCAGGCTTTGAGAATTTCTGGAGATGAGGCTGGGGCCAGGTTAGCTGCTCAGGGATTCTCTTCAATGACATACTCTTCCAGGTAGACTCACACCGCCTGAAGTGTCTTCAAACCACCCAGGACAAGGAGTGCCTATGCTGTGGAGATGTGTGCATGCACAATCTAGCCCCACATTCCAGGATGTGCAGACATCCTAATGAGTGAGCCTCCTCTGCTGACGTAAACAGGAGCTCAGAGAAGACCAGGCCCTGCTTCAGGCCATAAAGCCATGTGCAGCCAGGGCTGGAGCCGAGGTCTGTGGATCCCCAAAGCTATAGTGAGATCCGATGCCTTTCTAAGATGACAGCCTCTTCCAGCAAAGCCAGACAAACAGAACTCTAGCATTAGATCACTGGACACAACTATAGAGATGGTGGAAAGCTCTGTAAGACATGTAGACTGTGAGAGACAGATAGACAGATAGCAGGGAGGGAGAGAAAGAAAGGGAGAGTGGGATGGTGGTGGTGGTGGTGGTGGTGGTGGTGGTGGTGTGTGTGTGTGTGTGTGTGTGTGTGTGTGTGTGTGTGTGTGTGTGAATGTGTGAGTCTGTGGGAGAAACACAGACAGACAACAGAGAGAGAGAAAGAGGTGGTGGTCTGTGAGTGTATTGTGGTGGGGGGAGGGGGAGACAGAGAGAGAGAGAGAGAGAGAGAGAGAGAGAGAGAGAAGGGGAAGAGGGGGATAAAGTGGGGGGTTATCCTAGGCTAAATAAAGAACAAGGGTGATTCTAGGGCTGAGGTCAGTGGGGAGGGACACGGAGGTCCCCAGAATGAGCAGAAGGTTTGGTTGGGCAAGAAACCTAGGCCAAAGTTTGGAGGACACAAAGCTAAGTCTAGGAGGTTCCATGCACCTGGAAGCTTATGACACAGGGCATCCACCCCGTAGTGGTGGGAAGGAATGCAGGATGGAGAAGGTGCCTCTGGGCAAGTGTGAGGTGATCTGTAGCAGTTGGTACAGTGGTAGAGGGAGGAAGAGAGTGTCTTCCTCCATGTAGGGAAGGAATGGGGGGAGGAGGGGTAAGGTGGGGGGAGGGTGGGGAGAAGGGGCTGGGGAGGTTGGGCATCTCTGAAATGCCACTTGGAAGATATGGACAGAGGATCCCTCCTGTACCTGTCCAAGGCTACACCTAAGTTTTGGACTTTGTTTATAGGATGGGCACCCCTGTCCCTCAGGGCTGCCTTGGGATTAGGGATATTGGCCAGCTTCTCCACGCACCCGCACCCTCGGCATGAAAGCAGGAGATGTTCCCCATCTCTCTAGCCTCTTGTTGCTCTAATTTTATGATTGTATGAAAATAAGGTTCCCAAATTGCCTTTAATTAGCTTTAATAAGACAGCCTTTTTGCTAATTAAAACGATTATTAAGAAACCATTTATTGAGAATAAACACAGTGGTTAGGACCTGTGAGAATTCTGAACTCAACAACAGTAGCCAATATCAAGTCCCTACAAAGCAGTCACATCACCTGACTGCCTGCTGGTCTCCCAATGCAGTTTCTCAGGCTGAGGTCCAGCGGTTCCACCTTCCCCCCATGCCACTGCCAGACCCCTTAGGCTGGGGGCTTATGAGGTAAAACAGGTCTTGGGAAGCAAACACCCAGTTTTCTCTGGGCTCTGCCAGATCTGAACTGTAGTGAACTCTGCTGAGTCACTAACCACCCCTAGCTTACATCCCTGCGGTGAAGAGGGAACGTGGTCCTGGGTGGTGGCTTCAGGCGCCAAGGCCCCCCTGGAAGGCATCTGGAACGAATTCTGAGAACCTGGCCCTGTGAACACGGAGCTTCGAAATGACAGAGCCTGACAGCTGATCTCAGTCACTCTCCTCCCCGTGAGGAGACGCTCAGCCAGCCTGCGGCAGTGGGGTTCATCGAAGCCCGGCTCCCGCCAGGAGCAAGCGTGCAGCCGAATAACCGCAGAGGCTCCGATTCCCAGAGCCCGGGTTCCAGCCACGGTGCTTCCTCTTCCTGCTCCCCACTCTCCTAGGGCCACCCATCTACCGCAGCTGTGGGAGTCCTATGAGGAGCTTGTCCTTTGGTCCATGGGAAGATAGGATTGGAGGGGACCAGAACCCGGGAGGTGGGGGTCTCCGAGGTCGAGCCAAAGTAGCTGAGCGCATGTGGGCTCTGTCCGCTTTTCGAGTTGCGGGTCCTGTTGAGCCTGACTCCCACTTACAGTACCCACGGGAGACCTCCAAGGGCTTCGGAGGCCTGGCAGTAGTCTACACCCAGAGATTTGGTTTTTATCTGTCTATCCATCCATCTGCCTATAGTTCAATTGACCTTTCCCATCTCGACAGCTTTCTTCCCATGGGCTTTTAGCAATAAGCGAGGTGAAGCTGTCCAGTAGGAAGCTTGCAACAGAAGTATTAATCAGGAATGTGTCCTTGACCCCTCCATCCCCCCGCCAGCCAGGGGAGATGAAGGCCAAGCTCTAAGGCCTCAACCTCGAGGGCTCCCGGCCTGGCCCTGGCCTCTTGCTCTGGTCCATGGTCGGGGTTGGGCGTGCCTGGGGGTGTCCAGCCCGGGAAAGATAGAACCACTGCTGACGCTTCTGTCAACGACGTTGGAGCCTCGGCCAAGTAAAAAGGTCTGGAGTAAGGCTGGGCCTGGGGAAAGCCCCCCTTGCGGTTCCGAGGTGTGGATCCTGCAGAGAACAAGCGATGAAAGTTAAAAGGACCAACCTGGATGCTAGGATGCTGAGTGCCCAACCTCTGCAGGTGAGGTGAGGCAGGGGCATCCGCATCCCAGGCCTAGGAACGCAGTCCCAGGCAGGCGCGCGCCCGCATGCACGCACATGCACACGCGTCAGGGACTTACGCCTGCACCCACTGTCTGCGCCCTACGAGGCCTGCTGCCCGGGTGCGCGACAGCCGGCGACCGCGCGCTCCTCCAGCCCCGGGCGCTCCGCAGAGCCCCCGCACGGCCGCGCGGCGCTCGCTCCGGCTCTTTGTTATGTTAATTCCCTTCCCAGCTGGTGCCAGCTGCCTGCACAATGGGCGCCCGGAGCCCCGCCAGCCCTCGCCAGCCCGCGAGTGGGGGCGGGGCGGCCCCTGCGCCCTGTGTGGATGGGGCGGGCTAGTCCCGCTGAGTGAACGCTGCGGGGCGAGCAGCACCTCCCCCACGCCGGCGAGACCGCCACCTCCGAGGCCTGGGGGGCGAGCTCTGATGCTTTCCAGTCTCCCGGACTGCCAGTCCTCTAGGTGCTAGGGCTGGATGGAAAGTAAAAGGCTTCTGGGCGGCTCCGGAGCCTTGAGGATGAAAGAGGGCATCCGCTTCCAGACCACACAGCTAATCCCGCCATAAACCTCGAGTAAATACCGGGAGAGAAGGAGCAGGCCTGCTACAGATGTGGAGCGCAGCCTCCGGGGATCCCCAAATTAAAACCCGGGCAGGAGAGGCACTTGGACCACCACCAAATGACACTAATTGGGTTATGGGACCATAATCTAAGCTGGTAAGAAAAAAAAAAATCCAGTTACAGTCACAGCTGCAACGACTGTCTTCATAAAGCTGCAGAGGGAACGTGGGCTATTTTATTACGCATAAACATGAGGAAGATGCTTAGGGTCGCCCCCCCGCCACCCCCCTCCCGGAATGGTGCGGAGAGGCGAAGAAACTCTTGTTCCAGGAGCAGCAGTGCTATGAGCCTGGCTGGCTCGGGGTGTGCAGGGGACTAATGGGCTGGGGGAGGACGGGGTAACTATTGAGCTGGGGAGCAAATCTGCCTGCAGGAATGTAGTTCCAGGGTGGGAGAAGAGTCGTGGGCAATACAAGCGTGCGCCAGTATGTGCGCACTCACGCACGTACCACACACACACACACACACACACACACACACAGAGAGAGAGAGAGAGAGAGAGAGAGAGAGAGAGAGAGAGAGAGAATGGTTGAGCTACACTCAGATAGATAATAACTGGAGTTGTGAATGAATTCTTCTTACAGCGTCCTAGTGTATATCTACTTATTCTGTCTCTAAACACTCAGTTGGACAACTGACCAGGGGTTGCTTTAGGATTCTTTCTTCAGTGACAACTTTTAGACAGCGACCCATGTCACCCCCATTGTGTGGAGCCATCTTGACTAAAGCCAGTGAAGGTCAAGCTGGCAGAAAGCTCTCACTGGTTTGAATTATAGCCATGGAAAATAGATTTTTCCCCCCTTCAGCTGTTGGTTTTCCAAACTGTGAGAATCAAGAGCTTGGAGCTGGCAGCCTGGTGTCCCTGGGCAAGCTGAGACTTTCCTTTATCTGGCATCCTCCATCACTGGCTTCAGTCACCCTCAGGAGGTACACAACACTCAGCCTATGCCATTCCCTTGTAGAAGGAAGAGTCAGCAGACCCTCATCTGAGACCCCAGACACCCTTGGTCCCCAGCTGCATGTAGCCTTTAGGTGTGCCAATGTGGCCAAGAGGTAGAAGGTTAACAGGGTGAAACATTTAGAAAGGGTTCTGCCTGACCTATGCACCCTAGACTGACTCCGACAAATCACTGGTTCAACCAGCGGGACTGTCCCTGGGAAGAATTGTTTCCTCGGCTTATTGATGGACAGGCATATCTCTAGGACACTCCAGTAAAGCTTCCCACTGACAGACTGGTGTTCTGGCCTCTCAATGACTCTCAGTGAACACAAATTGCAGGTATTCCTCATGTCATTCCTGGGGCTGGTGATGCAGGGGGCGATCGCCCCTGATGCTGAGATGTCCCAGAGCTATCACGATGTGGCACTGAAGACTCTGGCATTAAACTTCGGTGACTGCTTCCCACCCTCCAGTCACTGGGCCTCCATGTTTGCTCGCAAGACCTACCAACCATCAAATACCAAGAGAGATATGCCTCGCCTTGGGAAAGAAGCTACAGCTGAGAAACAAGTGAAATGGGTGTTTACAAGTGGCAATGCTACTATCCTGAAGCCATCAGCTGGGCTGAGTTTAAAGATGATACACACAGAAAAAGGGATGAGACTCAAGTAGGGAAGGCCAATCACTTGATCTGCTATTGAAACGTCCCTCTCAGGAATGGAAGACATAGTGTTAGAGGTGTATCTCAATGGGCAGGGTCCTTGCCTGGATGCATTAAGCCCTGAGTTTGTTTCCCGGAATGGCATAAACCATAGATGGCACATGCCTGTAATCCCAGGAGGATCAGCAGTTCAAGGGCATCCTCAGATACACAGTGAGTTCCAGTCTGGGCCACAGAGACTGTCTTAAAAAGGAAAACAACAACAAAAAAAAAAAAAAAAAAAAAAAAAAAAAAAAACAAAAATGGTGCAGAAAATATTCTAGTTCCTTTGTAATAGGGTAGGGCCTCAGAGTTTTGACTGTTCCGAATGCTGCTTTCATCTCTCTCATGAGGTACAGGCACACGGGAGGACTGGGCTTAAACCATCTAAACATTTTAACTTAGCACCATGTTATGGTGGAATTATTTTTTTTTTTTCTTCCCCTGAATAAAGACCATCTAAAGGAACTGACCGTTCACGGTGGTAACACAACCAACCTGAACTTCGGAAATGATATGAGAACTGGCGAGTTAGGAGATTGGATCTTCTCCCCTGTAAGGGGCATCTCTTACCCCCTGCACACAGCCAGTGTTCTAAATGATTCTGTCTTCCAAACAAACTGCATTTATTAAGGGTAATGCATTCACCCTCATAGCCAGTTTCTTCTCGTTTTGTGATAACTGTGTTAAGCCGGAGATGATTTAATTCCAGCCCAAGGAAAAGAACTCTGACACTATTTTGCCCGTGCAGCTGTTTTTGGGAACTTCATGATTCATAAGCTCTTGAAACATTAGATGTCACATCTCAGGGATAATAGCAACAATGGCTTCCGCAGCTTCCTAAAAGTCCCGGGACCACAACCTTCAAGTTCACTGTAGAGGTTTACTTAAGTATTTTAACAGCATCACCAGCTGTGTATGTAACAACACACTACACACTGTAACAGCCTGGACAACACTATGAGAGGCGTGCCACCACCGGAACACGAGGCTGGCTTGTCAGCAGCAGTGGCAGGGCTTGGTTCTGCCTCCGGGCTGTCAGGCCCTTTCCTACTTCAGGGTTTCATTGCTGTGAAGAAACACCATGACCACACCAACTGTTATAAAGAAAAGCCTTTAATTAGGGCTGGCATGGCAGCCTGCAGGCAGACATGGTGCTGGAGGAGCAGAGAGCTACATCTCGATCTGCAGGCAGCAGGAGTGAACCCTAAGCCACTGAACCTGGGCTTAAGTATCTAATACTTCAAAGCCTGTCCCTACAGTGACATACTGCCTCCAACAAGACTACACCTCATAATAGTGTCACTCCCCATGGGCCGGCATTCAAGCACGGGAGTCTAAATGGGCCATTCCTATTCAAACCACCACTTTCCCCTCCCTGGTCCCATAGGCTTGTAGCCATAACATAATGCAAAATGCATTCAATCCAACTTCAAGTCCCCATAGTCTGTGACAATCACACCCTGTTTAAAAGTCGAAAGTCTCTTCTGAGATTCATGCAATCTCTTAACTGTAATCCCTTGTGGAATCAAAATAGAAAAGCAGATCACATACTTCCAACATACGACACAGGATATACATTATTATTCCAAAAGGGAGGAAAGAGTAAGAAGATACTGGACCAAAGCAAGACTGAAAACCAGCTGGGCAAACTTGAAACTCTGAATCTCCATGTCTGAAGTCAAAGTGCTCTTTAGATCTCCAACTCCTTTCTGCTTTGTTGACTGCAACACACTTCTTTCTCTTGAGCTGGTTCTACTCGGTTAGCTCTTCCCTGCAGATATCCCATGGCTCTGGCGTTTCCAACATCTTGGGCTCCCCAAAGCAATCCAGGCTTCACCTTCATACCTTCATGCAATGGTTTCTCTAGGCCTCCATGCAGGGACACCCCTAACACACATCTGCCCTCCATGGCTTTCCTCAGTCACAGAGGGGAGATTCTATAATCCCTTTCTCCTGTCCTTAACTCTAAAGCTGAACCATGTGGATGAAGCTGCCAAGTTCTGCTGCTTGTTGGGGGCTGGAACATGGCCCCTTGCTCAATTATATCTTCATCAGCTTTCTAGTTTTGATGGCTTCCTTCATTGCCTAGGCTTGGCTGTCCTGGAACTCACTCTGTAGATCAGGCTGGTCTTGAACTTAGAAATCGGCCAGCCTCTGCCTTCTGAGCGCTGTGATTAAAGGCACACACCACCACACCTGGACCTAAACTTGTCATTAATTCTTTTTCACAAGTTAGAAGCTTAGCTGGGTCTTGCCCTGAGGTCACCACACTGCTTATTCCCTTTAACACCAGGCTTTTTCCTTTAATCTGTGTATCTCTGTGAACACAGTAGTGCACCATTCCACTTCCCAGTGTCCCCCTTTCTCCTCAAATTGCACCTTTCCTATTTTTCCTTGCTCAGCTTGTTCCTGCTCATTCTAGATCTGCATAAGAGTGACCATGGGGGCTGGAGAGATGCTCATTGGTTAAGAGCACTAAATGCTCTTCCAAAAGACCCAAGTTCAATTCTCAGAACCCACATGGCAGCTCACAACTGTCTGTAACTTCAATATCTGACACCTTCACACAGATATACATACAGGCCAAACACCAATGCACATAAAATAAACTATTAAAAAGGAAAAAGAGTGGTCACTAATAACCACAGGACAGAGTCACTACTAAGCTGTTTTGAGATTGCCTTTGCAGTTAATCCAAAATTCTTCACTTCAGCCTCGGGCAGACTTTTGGACAAGGGCAAAATACAGCACATTCTTTGACAAAATATCATAAGGACAATCTCTAGGCCATGTGTTAATATTCTTTTCCTCTGAAACCTCTTGAGCTGGACTTCCATAGTTCAAATCACCCTCAAAGCTCCACTGTCTTTCATGTTCCTGTTAGTATGGCCCATTGAGCCCCACTTAAAGCACTCCACTGCTTTTGTGATCCAGAGACTCAATGTCCACATTCCTCTAAACAAAAGCATGGTCAGGCCTATCACAGCAACACCCCAGTTCCCGGACACCAACTTCTGTCATAATTAGGATTCTGTTACTGTGAAGAGTCACCATGGCTATGGTAAGTCTTATGAAGGACAACAGTTAACTGGGGCTGGCTTACAGTTCAGAGGTTCAGTCCATTTTCATCATGGCAGGAAGCATGGCAGCCTGCAGCAGACATGGTGCTGGAGAAGGAGCTGAGAGTTCTACATCTTGATCTTCAGGCAGCAGGAGGGAACCCTGACCCACTGAGCCTGGGCTTAAGCATCTGATACTTCAAAGCCTGCCCCCACAGTGACACTCTCCCTCCAACAAGACCACACCTCGTAATAGTGCCACTCCCTATGGCCGAAGCATTTAAACACGTACGTCTCTGGGAGCCTTCACTTTAAGACACTGCTTCAGTTTATTACAAGCCCACAAGCCAGTCCCTGCCTGAACAGAGTGGAGAGATGTCTTGGAGCAACGCCTCCATCTCAGCGCCGAGAGGTTTGTGATATCTGCAGACTTGGAGAACAGCACGAGACATGGTTTCCAGGGCTGGGAAAGGAAGGCAAGCCCAGAAAGCTCAGTCTTCTGATGTCTTTCCTGTCTTCTTGGATTTGATAAAGGGAAGAAGTGTCTTCTGTCTTCACCTTTCTGTCTGTTTCCTGACTTCTTGCAGAGATGTCTGAAGGCTGCCTCAGGTGCCCTTCAAAATAATCCCCTCACCACTCCTACCCCATAGCAAGAAAGAGAGTTGCACGGTCACCTCAGAGGACACCCGAAGAAGTTTCCAGAAGCATCAACGCTGGCTTCAAGTGATAGCCATCACATGTCAAAGGTTAAGAACCAGCTGTTCCCCTGGAGTGGCCTGGATTGACCCCAGGCTAGCCTGGGCAGCACAAGCCAAAGGGTGCTCGTGTGGTCCTTCCCCACAAATGCCACCTTCCCCTGCTTGTCACAGCTGTCGCCTAGACCACATGAGTTCTCCCTGCCCCAAGGTAAAGCATCTCAGTCAGATTTTTCTCACTTTAAATCATGCAAATAGTTAAAAAACAAAACAAAACAAAACAAAACTGAGAAATGGGCAATTGCAGGAGAATATATTCATTTATCTTCATGTGTTTTTATCAGTTCCATTGTGGTCAAAAGCAGGTGTTTCAAGCTATGAATGAGTGGTTTGCATTTTCAGAATTAACAAATTGGATCAACAGGAAGACGAACAAACAAACAAATAAACCAATAAGCACAGTCAGCCCAGAAGAGAGCTGTTTAGAAAAGCTGCAGCCGCTCTCAGAGGTTTGCGACCAGCAGCAGGCAAGGCTGTGTGAGTTCCCTCTGTTTAGTCATCGCTCTTCAGCCCGTCACAGATACTGAAGGGAAATGCAGAGACAGGAAATTACAGGCTATTTTAAACAGCATGTTTTATTAAACTCACTTGCTGATGCACTTCATGGCAGGATGCGAGATTCAAGTGCTCATAACTTAATCTTTGCAAGTACTTTTCCTAAGTGAGTTCTCCCACTAATATACAACACCCCGGGTCACGGAGCATCACTTCAAACAGAAAGATTTTTGTAATATGAAGAAAATACACCTTGCTCCCAGGATGCAACTGTAACCCCCAGGAAGCAGCAGCTGGCTTTGTAAGATTGTGAGAGCACAAATGCATTTGCTGTAAATCACAGATTCAGATCACAGCCATGGGGCTGGGGAAGGGAGAAAAGGCTCACCATACAAGCATGAGGGTCTACCCAGCTCCCATGTCAAGAGCTAGGTATGGCGGTGTGTACCTGCAATGCCAGAGCTTGGAGACAATGTCGACAGGAGGATCCCAGGGCTGTGTAGCTGAAATGGGAAGTTCCAGGTTCAGAGAGATGCCACTCAGTCAGAGACTTTGTGATGACCGTTCATCAGTAATGTGCTTCCTGCACAAGCATAAGGCCTGAGCTCTGTCTTTAGTACCCGTATAACAGCCAGGTATGGTAACATGCCTGTAACCCACCACTGGGAAGGTGGAGACAGGAGGAGCCCTGGGGCTCACTGGCCAATCAGGCCAATCCGTGAGCTTCAAATTCAGTAAAGACCCTGCCTCAAGAAATAAAATGGAGAGTGATTGGGGAAAGATAACCTTAGATGGGTCTGTAGATTGCCCGTGTATCTGAGAGGCTGCATACACATGTACACACACACACACACACACACACACACACACACACACACACAGAGAGAGAGAGAGAGAGCAAGCACATGTGCATTTGAGAGACTGAATACACACACACACACACACACACACAGAGAGAGAGAGAGAGCACAAGCACATGTGTATTTGAGAGACTGAATACACACACACACACACACAGAGAGAGAGAGAGAGAGAGAGCAAGCACATGTGTATTTGAGAGACTGAATACACACACACACACACACACACACACACACACACACAGAGAGAGAGAGAGAGAGAGAGAGAGAGAGAGAGAGAGAGAGAGAGAGAGAGAGAAAGCACAAGCAAATGCACAGCAATCTTAAAATGGATTCCTGAAAGTCATACATCATAGCTTCTTCTTTTTTCTTATCTGATACTAATTTCATTGTTCTCTTTAATGGATTCTTCTGGCATGCCATCATGACACTGACCCTTGGCTTTGCAGAGACCTAGTAAGATTAACAGAGATATGGCAACCTTGAGTATACATTCATTCAAGGGTCTGTCATAAACACGGGTTTGAGCAACTCCTTTCCTTGTCTGCTTTCAGGTGCACGAGGGATATAGAGACCTAACTTCAGGGGAAGAAACCTGCTACCTTGTCTGCTTTTGGCCCCGATGTTGGCATATCCTGGTGCTCAGGTCTCCTTCAAGATTTCTGCTCTGGTTCTCAGGATGGGAGCAACTGGTGTCGTGTGTTTGCTACAGTTTTCTGAGTGGCCATGCTTCACTGGTGTCTGCTTCCTACATAGCTCCTGAGAACCCAGCCCTTGTGTGACAGGATATTGGGCCTTCTCTATTGCCTTGGAAGATCACATCAAAGAGATTTTACTAATTACCAAAAGTTACTGAATGAAGATTTCTGGTTTTAGTGCCTCTGCCACCCTCCCATGTTCCTGGTCCCTGAATCCTAACCCTAAGACAACTTCAAGGTGTAGTTCAGGTAACAGGGTTTTAAGAGTGGGTGGCAGATGGGCATGGTGGCACATGCTTTCAAACATAGCACTTGGGAAGCAGAGGCAGGTGGATCTCTGAGTTCAAGCCAAGGCCACATAGGGAGACTCTGTTAGATAGATAGATAGATAGATAGATAGATAGATAGGATACATAGATATAGATAGATAGATAGGCACATAGATATATAGATACATAAATACATTGATATATAGATTGATACATAGATATAGATAGATAGATAGATAGATATAGGGTAGACAGATACACAGACACACAGATACAGATTGTTACATAGATCCACAGATTGATACATAGATATAGATAGATAGAATATAGATAGAATAGATAGATGGATAGAATAGATAGATAGATAAATAGGGCACAGTGCCTTTATCACCTTCTACAATTACCCATGGTTGAAAGGGAAGGGACACAAATGACTGGTTTACAAACATATAGTAGAAGCTGCAGGGGGCAGAAGTTGGGAAGCAGAATTTTTTTTTTTTTCTTTTTTAGACCAGGTCTCAAGTATCCCAGACTGGCTTCACACTGCCATACTTGCTATGCATTTGGACTTCTGTTCCTCTCTCCACCTCCCCATCTGGGATCACAGGCGTGTGAATGGTCCTGTCCATGCAGTGATGAACCCAGAGCCCTGTGCATGTTAGGTCAAGTACTCTTCCCGTGGAACAGCCAGGAACATGTGGGTTGTTTGTTTGTTGTTGTTGTTTTCAATGAATTTCTTTGTGCTCTCTCACGCCTGTGTTCAAGCGTGTGCAGTGCAGGTGCACACATGGGTGGTTTTGTGTGTGTGTGTGTGTGTGTGTGTGTGTGTGTGCACAAGCATGCCTGTGCGTGTGGAGGCCAGAGGTCAGCCTCAAGCATTGTGCTTCAGAAACTTCTTTTTGTTTTTTTTGGGACAGGGTCTTTTGGTGGCCTGGAGCTCACTGATTAAGCGAGGGAGACTGCTCGAAAAACTCCAGGGATCCTCTTGCCATCCCATCCAGCTTCTTCCTGCAGGAGAGTGGCTAAGCCTCACAAAGAACCAGTGGAGGGGTCACTGTGGCAGTGCCATGGCCACTGGAGAGAACTAGCTAGTGCTGCGTGGGCAGATGCTGCAGCCTGGGTGTCCAGAGCCACACGGGAAGTGCTCACACCGACACTGATGACAGAACATGTCTAGAATCTTGCGTGTTTTGTTTGTTTTAGAAAAAGCATCCTTGAGTGTTTTGGAAATGTACCCCCACCCCAGATGAACAGGAGCTGATTCTCATGCTGCCAAGGAAAGTTTCTACCAGATTCTGCTGAGCAGATGCAGGAGCCGGCTCAGGTTAGCACTGTCAAACATCCCAACTCAGCTGTGTCGGCTGTGAGCTAGATACTTGGGAGGCAGAGGTAGGAGGCTGAGGAACTTGGGTCAGCCTGGGCTATGTAGTAAGACCTTGTCTTAAAACCCTCAAAATAACACAGGATGAACACACCAAGATCACACCATCTGGGAATGCTGGAGTCAAAGAAGCAAAAAGGCAAACGCATTCTTTCACATTTAAATCCTCACAGAGTGCTGCACTGAGGATATAGTTGATATGTTTGATGGCTCCATTTCCCTCCGACTGGACCTCCCTCTTTATCAAGTAAAACATTAGCTTCTAAGAAACAAGAATGCGGGTTGGAAGGGGACATTACTATCCATACCCTGGCTGTAAAAAAAACACCTACAGATGGGTCATCTTCATAATCTGAAATCTCATAAAACAATCACCTAAGGTTGAGAAACAGGTTTGCTCCTAACACCTGTGTGGTTGCTATCTACTGTTTCTAGACAGTTTGAAGGGTTTTTGGTTTGGTTTTGGTTTTGTTTTAATGCAGAAAAACATGAAAAAGAAAAATAGCCACTAAAATAAAATTTGTAAAAAACCATAATGAATTTTGATTGTTTTAATAAATATATATCAAGAAAACCTCACTATATTACAACACAGTCATGTACAGGTATCTATCAACTAAGATTTCCAACACCAAAATGTTCATCAAATATTGAAAATAAAGGACGAGACATTACTAGACTATTCAGCCATAACACAGGAACATCTTTTAAAAGTTGGTCCTTGCGGACAATTGCCCAAAATGATCTACTCATACACTGTATGAATGAGACCTATTTAATATTAATAACAATTAAAAAGCTTCATCTTGGAGAAAGTGGGGAGAACTTACCTATTTCTTCATTTTGGCATTTGGTTCCTGTAAATATTTGTTTTAAGAGACCCAAGTCACCCAGACCAATCCTTGGCCTTGGAGATGGGGTTAGTTCATGAGGAGCTGGTGGGACAGTCCCAGAGTACCACTGAGGACACTTGCCAATGTGCAAACTCAAGGTCTTGTTGAGTAGTGTGCTGTCCAAATACACAGTACCAATGACAAGTGAGCTCCGTTTCTCCAAAATAACGTTCTGCAACCTACAAACCTTTACATTCTTTTAAGATAAAACGTATTGATCACCACGTATAATCTATTAACATTGTGCTTCTCAATCAACAGCGAAATTCGTATATAGAAACCACATGCTCTTAAGAGTCTAAACGCATGAAATGATGCAAAAACAGGTCAAAATATGATGCATGCTACGGGCTGTGGATGCCACTGGACAAGGAAACAAAACAGCCCAAAGCTGGGAGAGCCCAGACCCAGCAACCACTTGTTGCCATGGAGAACCCAGGCAGCCTTCTCTGTTCCTCATGGCCTTCCCCATTGTCTTCTCCATCTCTACCCAAAAATATCAGACCCACAGCCACTGGGCGTCATAAACAAAGGAAAAAGGGGGAGAGTAACTCGAAAGTTGAACGCGATAGTTCAAAGTTAGGTTTCCAAACTGCATGGATCCACCCTGTGTTTTGTCAAATCCCTGCTGTAACTCTGATTCATCCTTAATTTTCGCACTGGCAAAAATTAAGTTAAAGTAAGGCACCCAAGATGGCCCTGATCGCCACCTATCACCCCATCAGAGATGGCTCTGTACACCACCCCCTACTCACCCCATCAGAGATGACTCTGTACACCACCCCCTACTCACCCCATCAGAGATGGCTCTGTACACCACCCCCTACTCGCCCCATCAGAGATGGCTCTGTACACCACCCCCTACTCACCCCATCAGAGATGGCCCTGTATGCCACCTCTCCAGCCACCCACTACCCATCACAGGCAAACCAGAGCTTGTAGGGAACTGTCTCCACAGGTCCTAGATGGCTGTCCTGCCAGGTGTGCTTCATCTCGCCCCAACCTGTCCAGTACGAACATGTCACAGCTCAGAAAACCACTTCATCTAGCTTCCTGCCTCCAGTCTCTTACTCAGGGGGAAAAATACTGCATCACATGGAAGCAGGCACCTCTGCTGGTTATATTGATTTGCTTACCAAGTAACGACCTAATTAACTGGCAAGCATGTTGAACTTGGCTAGCTGCGGGCTCCTTGGAGGGGCAGTGGGAATTCAACAAGGGCGTGTTGTCTTCTATCTACTCTACTGATTTTTTTTTAAAGGAAACTAAGATATACTTTGAAACATGAAGTTGGCTTTCCTTGGCAAAATCACATTAATAAGTGGCTTGTGGACGCTGACTGTACAGACGTTTTTGTGCAATCTGCTCCCCAGGCAGTGAAACAACGGGGTGTGTTCACGGCGTGATTTTATCGGTTGTACAAAACTACAAAATCCAGAGTAAAAACTGATCATGCTGTGCGTGCTTAGGAGCCAGTCGGGGTGGGGGTGCAGTCACATTTTACCCCCTCTGCTGCAGCACAGTTTGTTGCTCGGGGAAAGCTCCTTTTTCCTCAAAGACTTTTTCCAAGACTCGTTCGCACGGCTTCTCTCGTTATATCCAGTCTCAAAATAATCGTAAAATTGGCCTTTGCGCTCGAAATCAGGGTCGTTTCCCACAGGTTCTTGGCCGAGGGCATCACCATCTCTGCTGGTTTCATGACTTACTTTCCCATCGCTGTTGAACTTGACCTTTTCCTGGACACCAAGCGACCTGATGTTAGTGACGAAGATTTCGTTGGCAGGTATTTGGCTCTTGTAAATAGGTGCACTGCCTACATCAGAGTCCACATGGTGGGGGCAGCTAGGCAAAGGCAGAGGGGAGGAGGAGGAGGAGGGGGAGGAGGAGGGGGAGGAAGGGGAGGAGGAGGAGGCAGAGGCAGATGAGGCCACGCCAGCAGCCGAAGCACTTCCAACACCAGTATTGACAGAGAGGGGTAGGTTCAGGCAGTGACCACCACACTCCTGGTAAAGACAGCAAGTGTGGAGCTTTTCCCTCTCCTCTTTGGCCACCCGGGGCCGTTTCCGGTAAGGACAGTCTTGAGCCAGGAACCACTCTTGGGCAGGGGGGCTACTGAGGGAACAGGCAGGGAGGCACCAGCTGTTCTGCATGACGATCTCCCCATGGATCCTCTTCATCAGGTTGTTGATAAGAACAGACCTTCTCAGGTACACTTCCGGGTCATCGATGAACCTGAGCTTCTCCAGGGACATGTAAAGGATGTGTGCTCGCTCCTCGAAAATGGAGATGGTCTGAAAACCAGAGGCAGGAGAACCCTTAGGAAATGAAGCTTGTGAAAACAGTTTTGCCCATTTAGAGGCTGGCCCTGTTGTTGTGGACAACCCGAGGCCCTCCTGCTTCCTAACTTACTGGTGTGGACCCAAGGAGGGCCCAGCCAGAAGGCTCAGTCCTTTAAGTCACAGAGGAGAAGAGGAGACACAGTCAACCAGAGCTGTCAGAGGTCAGGGCAAGCAATTGCAGGGGTAATCTGAAGCAGCCCTGGGAGGATTGGGGGTTCTCTGGGTGAAATGTTCTCACGTCTTTGTGCAGAGGCACATTCATGCACTCCACACTCTACAACAGTGAGTTTTTAAGTCTATCCGTTTTCTTGTTACTATTTATTTATTTATTTATTTGAGACAGGCTCTCTCTACTATATATCCTGAGCTATCCTGGAACTCATCCTGTAGCCTTAAACTCGTAGAGATCTGCCTGCCCCTGTCACTTGGGTGGAGTTAAGGCCTGTGCCATCCTTAATGGCTGAAAATCATTTTTATGTGTATGAGCATTTGCCAGCATGCTTATCTCTGCCTATGGGAGCACCTGGTCCCTGCCCGTGAGAGGCCAGAAGAGGATATTAGTTTCCTGAAATCGGGGTTATATTCAGTTGCGAGCTGCCAAATGGGTGCTGGGAGTAGAACCCAGGTCCTCTGCAAGAGCAGCCAGTGCTCTGAACTGCTGAACCGTCTCCGCAGCCCTAGTACCTGGGGAGATTCGAGATACAGGTTCTAACAGGCACGGATCAGAGCGTGGACCGAAGCCACCAAGGAACACTGCTGACGTGCAAAGCTGTAATCTGCCTTATCTAGTAAGAGGGAAATTGTAGTCAATGAAACTCAGACTAAGCACCTGGAAACAGAGGTCTTGTGGGCTAGCAGAAAAGAGAGATACAGAGAGAAACTGGGGGTGAGTCGGGGTGTGCGGTCCTGGGCTGTGTGAGGCCATCCCTGGGTGAAGGATGCTGCAACTGCTGTTATTATTATCTTGTTTTTGTGAAAATAAAATAAAAACAGACATGGCCTTGCTGTGCAGCCTACAGGGCCCTGGGACTCACAACGTAGTGCAGACTGAACTCCCAGCAATCCATCTGCCCTGCTCAGATCACAGTGCACCTGGCACATCCCAGTAGCAACTGGCAAAGCTCAAAGAGCCACAACCCAGAAACTAAAGAAACAGACATGGGTGTCTTTCTACAAACAGGCAAAGGCAATAGTTGGAGGACCGGGAAGAACAAGAGAGGGGAGACAGAATGCATGGGTTGGGTGGGGCCACGGAGGCATCTGGGCCACTGGGCTCTGGCTGTCCCTCCTTGGTACGGTCAGTGGAGGTCTGAAGAACTAATGCTCAGATGCTCAGCCCTTCGCCTCATGCGTTCTCCCCCACCGTGTTGTTTCTTTATGTTTGTGAAAAGAAAAACAGCCCTCTGTCTCCTTCCTTGGGAGTTGATTCCGAATTTTAACGAAACCTGACATGTGCTAGGATGTATCTGGAACAGCATGTGCACTTTCTATGCACGTATCCAAGGGACGATACACTGACTCCAGGAGGTCAGGAAAACCCCTGGGCAACTACTGCAATTAGCACAAGCAGTGGCCTCGCAGCCACAAATCATACCGCAGAGCATCCCTACCTCTCAACCTGGGAATACTAAATCACAGGCAAAAAGATGTGTTTCCTTACATGATTTTATTACTTCTGGTGAGAGAAGCTCTTTCTGGTTCTTTCTTCAAGGACGTGTGAAAAGTAACACAGTCCCTGTCCTAGTTAGGGTTTCTATTGCTGTGAACAAGCACCACAATCAAAAAGCAACTTGAGAGGAAAGGGTTTATTCAGCTCACACTTCCACAGCACTGTTTATCACTGAAGGAAGTCAGGTCAGGAACTCATACATGGCAGGAGCTGGTGCAGAGGCCATGAAGGGATGCTGCTTACTGGCTTGCTCATCCTGGCTTGTTCATCCTGCTTTCTTATAGAACCCAGGACCACATGCCCGAGGATGAAACCACCCACGGTGGGCTGTATTCTCCCCAATCAATCACCAATTAAGAAAATGCCTTGGAGGCTTGCTTACAGCCTGATCTTACGAAAGCATCTTCTGCCTCCTCTCAGATGTCTAGCTTATGAGGAGTTGACATAAAACTATCCAGTAGAGGTCCCCAACACCCCCACTCCCCAAAAGACAGTGATTCAAGTAGCCCCAAAAAGAAACGGCTCTCTTCTATCTCTTGGGTGGAACAGTTTAATGCCTGGAAATGGTTCAAGTATGTGCTATGAAGTATCGTAACTGTTAATAAAATAACTGCTATTTAAAACATACTTTATGGCTGCAGCTGCCGAGTGGTGGATGAAGATCCTCCTCTTCTGCATACTTCCTCTTGAAGTATGTGACCTTGGGTGTGCTTATAGGATTTGGAATTCCCCTGTAATGTGATCCTGCGGTAATAAATCAGACAGACAAATGACACAAGGCCTGCCAGATATTCCCAAAGCAAAATGCTTCCATTTCCTTTCCCTCTAGTGCGTAAGTTGGCTGCATCCCTGTCTGTACACACAGTCATGAGAAACAAACCTGTCTTCATGGTTGCTATCGGATGACGTCCTGTGAGCCTGGGAAGGTAAAGATTTCCAAGTAGTGTCAGAGGAAAATGTCACCCACCTTTCTTCATTTACCAAGCGCCTGGAATCTCAGCTGTCTGCATAGGACAACAGCAGAATCCATGGGTCGGAGGGGTGTGACCTATGTGAGGTAATGCCAGCGCTTGCTCAGACTCCTCACACAGGAGGCAGAGCCATGGGTCCGAATCACTTTAGAGTGAGTAAACAGGTACAATTCTATACGTGGGAGTTGTAACATTTTTTTCCCTCTTAAAATACAAAGCTAAATATTCAAGTTTAGAATGTGGAGTAATTAAATTATGTCTCACGCTGGAAATGTTAACACGTCAGCCATGAGTAAAGCAAAGGCCCCCTTTGAGACCTTTTCAGGGACCAGATTTTCTGAAGCTTATATTTCCGGTTTTTTTTTTTTTTTAAAAAAAGAAAAAAGAAAAAGAAAGAAAATCCACAGACCTATCATTGAATAAGAACTCAGAAGAACTTATTTGAGACTATCAGAATTAATGTCTAGAAGAACATATTTCATTTTCTCATCAACCATGTGGTTCACGAAGAGTAGCAGCTTGAAGCTGGTGCAGATTCTTTTGTGATCTGTGGGGTAGAGGTCTGGCTGTGGAGCCTGTGACTGCTTGTACATCCCTGGGACCGTTTGCTTCCTTGGGTCGGAAAGCTGGAACCCAAACTTTGGGTATCTAGTTCAGTCCCTTTAAAAATGCTGCTCCAGGACACCCACAGCTTTCCCAAGGGAGCCCAGCCCCAAGGTCTGAATGGACACCGCCTCCTAAGGAGAAGGTCAAAGGCCATACCTGCCAGTTGTGAGCTGGCTACCCGGTCTCCCAGAGAAGGAACCTGTGCTGGCCCTGGGGGGCTTGCACCTCCGTAGCCGTCAGCCTCCCATAGTGTTTGGTACCCGGTAATTTCATCAGCTCCTTCTGAGACAATGGGCTCGCAGAATCTATTCATGGACAGAACCAGCGTCATCTCTAACAGCCTTAGATCTGGGGGTGAAAGGGGTGGGGGAGGGGATAGATAAAGAGAGCTGATTAGGAACCAGCCTGAGGATGGTCTCAGCATCTTCCTGTGCCTGAAGAAACTTTTACTTTCTGCCCCCTCCCCCTTCCCGCTCCCCAACCATCTGATTATTTTTCCAAGGAAACCTCAGCAAGCTCTTGATGCATTAGCTTAGGCACTGAGATCAGCAGCCCTGCATTTCAGGGTGGATCTTTAAGGCCCACTTTTCTTATTGTTCTCAGATTCCCCTCAGCCTCTCTCAGACAGCTGCTCTGCCTCCCAAATACAGTTTCCTCCCAACCTTAAAAATGTACCCATAAGAGGAAGGGCCAGAACCCTCAGCCTCCCTCCTATTAATAAGGTGAAATCAATTTTCTATTCAAGCCCCTAGGAGACCCCTTTGATGAGATCTGCTAATCGACTGGGGGAGGGGGACAGGAGTCCCTAGGGTCCTCCCAATACTTGGTGAGTTTCTGTCTCTTTCCCAGCTTTTCCCTCTCTCTCCAGTTCCTCTTCCCCTATGCTCTCCTCCTGGGGTGAAGCTGACAGACACTTGGTAGTTGTTTCCACGGCCCTGATCGGCCTGAACTGGATCTGCCTCCAGTCAAAACACTGCGAGATGAAGACAGAAAATTGGCTCCAGTTTCCAGCCGTGAGTTGCAGTCCCACAGGAGCCAAGCATAACATCAACCAGACAGCGGAATATTAAACAGGAGCCAGGCCCCGGGCAGACACAGCCAGCAACTCTTTAAACTGCAAAGCCAGATGCATGGCAGGAACTTCCCGAGAGAGTCAACATAGTCTTTTCTGGTTCCCCAACCTGACCTCAGGGTTGCAGGGAGCAACCCAGCCTCTGACATTTTGTGATGCCCTCAGACACTGACCCTGTGGAATCCAGACTACAGGGCTACATCCATTGGGCTGTGTTGACCCTCAAGACAGTGTTAAGAGTAGGTTTCAGAGAGAAATAAGCTGGGTACAACATCAGGAAGATCCTGGGGCCACAGGCCAGAGGGAAGAC
Organism: Micromys minutus; assembly: GCF_963924665.1. NCBI lineage: Eukaryota > Metazoa > Chordata > Mammalia > Rodentia > Muridae > Micromys > Micromys minutus. Next base: position 89,538,268 of record NC_137969.1, on the reverse strand, counting down.
CTGGCACCTCTGGTCCCTGGTTTATTTAGGACATCCAGACCTGCCTGGCTCATTTGCCTTTCAAGAACCTGTCAGTGAAATGCTACCTGGCTTGCTTGCTCAAGATGGCTTTTCCTTGTACAGCAAGAGCCCAGTTCATTCTTGTGCCTCCTGGCTAGGGCAAGGATGAGCTTGTCACTGTCTCACAGAGAGTACTGTTCCCTACATGTTAGAACATGAGTGCACTTCCAGGGGAAAGGGGAGAATGTGGCTTCAATAAGGTGGCAAAGTCCTCTGGCTACCAGGACAGCTACTGACAACTGACTTGTCTTTCACCAGGTGCCTGTGTTCTGGGATTCAGCTGAAGCCCTGCAGAATAGAGCAGGGTAGAATCAGGTATAGCTGACTAGGTCCTAGGAGCCTGCACTTCCATTTTTCTTTCTAAAGAGATGTCAAAAATGGCTTAAGGGAAGAGGATATGGGTGTGTACATGTGTGTATTAGAGTGTGTGTATATGCTGTGAGCATGTGCATATGTGTGTGTGCATGTTATAAGTCTGAGCACGTGTGTGCACATGTGCATATGTGAACTGCTAGCCTGTGTATATGTGTGTGCATGTTGCTAGACTGCATGTGTGTGTGCATGTGCATGCATGCACAGTGTGTATGTGTATTAGTGTGTGCAAACATGCATGTGGTGAGTCTGCATATGTGTGTGCACATGCATTAGTGTGTGTGTGTGCGCACGAGGATGTATGCAACAATTCTCTGTAAGTGCTGGGAGATGTCATTTATTTCAGTCTTTCAGCCATCAACAAAGAAATTCTGTCTCCATCGGTTTAGCAAGCTCAGCTCTTTGGACTCTTCTTGTCAAACTCTGCAACGAAGCAGAGTCCAATTTTCTAACCTTGTCTAAAAGACACCTGTATCCAGAAATGCCACCGCTGGAGACAGGACCCGGCCCTTTCTGACTGACATACTCACTTCTGCGGTGGATTCTGGGAAGAGGATCTAAGCCTTTGCCTGGCGGAACTTTTATTACGCATAAACAAAAGAGGGCTTACAAACCCACACCCCTAAAGAAAGAGAGGCACCTCCACCTCCAGGCTCCCAGCGGCAATTACCTTTGCTTAATAGGACATTAATGGGCCCTGGGCTGCTCTGCCTTACTGTTTGTTTATGTTCTAATGACTTAGGGAGCAGCTTGTCTGTTGTTAAGACTCTCAGGGCTTCGATTTGTTAGCATTGTTTACAACATATGAAATTCCATCATTACGCATCTGAAGTTGGACTGTGGCAGGATGGTTCTTAGTGTGGTCGTTTCTTTTGTTTATAACATCTAATTTCTTCAAGTTTTTCTTTTTCAGATTGAAAACTGTCACATACAAGATCTTAAATGGGAGAGGCAGGGTTCTGCAAGTGATTTACTTAAGCTGGAATAAAACATGAATGAGCTGGAACTATTTGGGAGGGGGGAGGAGAATCTGCAATTGAGCCTTCCTTGGTCTATTTGTCACTTACACTGACGCTAACCAATTAGGGAGGCAAGCATAGTGCTCCAGACGCTGGGCTGTACAGCACTGGGCACCCATATTTAGCATGGGCCCTCTGTTCTGGAATCCAGGAATCCAAGTCCACAAATTTATACTGTTAATATGAAAAGCAGTCACAAGGATGCATACTACAGAGATTTTGTTTTGTTTTAAGATAAGAAACGAGTGGATGAAAACCAAAAGCATTACTGCACTAACTTGTAGCCCTCGGACTCCTGTGCAGTGTTTGGTCACTGAGGTGATGCTGGCTGAAGGCTAAGTGTGAGCATTTCCACCGAGTGATCTTCACACATGCATTTCTATACAGTTTGGTTTTTCCGGATGAAGCCATTATGGTGCTAAAAAGCAGTGGCTGCGATGGCTCAGGGTGCCAGGAGTCTAACGGGGGCTACTACGGGACATAAAGCTGCGCGACAGGAGGCTCATCCTTCTTCCTCTGGGAATTACAGAGCATTTTATATAAGGCGCCTCTAGGCTGCTGGAAGACAGAGTCCAACCCTGGTCAGCATGGGATGACCGCTGCAATTCAGAGAACTGCAGTGCTCTGTCCCGAGGAGCCAAGTGACTTCCCCACCCACGGACTCCAGGCGGTCCCAGACAGAATCTCAACAGTTTGGCTGGTTCAACCAATGGTGGAAGGAGGGTCTGGGTGGGTAAAACAAAACCTTTTAACGCTCCAAACCTGACAGGTGTTGCTTTTTGCAAGCCCCGGTGGTGCCCTGAGAAATGCAATGGCCAGTTGCAGTCCCAGGAGCCTAAGAGTTCTCTGTTGGTGTTGGGGGTTGGGAATGCAGGTGTGTGTGTGGTGGTGGTGGTGGGGACTAAGTCGGTCAGCGGTTCCCCACTGGGAGCTTTGGGGTCAGCTTTCTCAGCCCAGGCCCAAGGTGGGGTGCAGGGGTGTGACGGGTCCTTTATCCAGGGTCTCACAAGGACGAACCCTGGAGACTGGTGTCACTGCCCTTAAGCCCTTTTCCTGGACCGAGGGCATCGTCCGGCCAGCCGCTGGCCGCAGGGAAAAGTAAACAGCCCAAGTGTCTGGGAACAAAGGCAAGTTGTCTTCCAAGGTGCTGGAGCCCAGTGCCTCTCCTGAAGAATAAGGGCTATCATTATTCGCTCTCTTTCTAAAAACCAAGTTTCCTTCTATGGGAAATACACGCCAAGGTGGGATTCCAAGGCTATGACTCACAGCGGCTGGCGGGGCCACACTCCAGCCCGCAGCTGCCCTGGTCCTTCGCCGAGCTGCTGCCGCCCGCGCCGTGCGCGCCGCTGGAGCTAGGGTGGACCTTGGTGACCCGCTCCTGCGGCCGGGCGCTCGGGAAAGTTGCGGGGCCGAGGAGGCTGGTAGAGGCGGGGGCGTGGGCCTGGCAGCCCGCGGGGAGGTGAGCCGAGGACAGCGCCGCCCGCAGCCGGGAGCAGGGGCGGGCGCGGAGGTGGCGGGGGGACACAAGGTGTTAGCTCCGGCAGCGGCGCCTTGTTCCGCGGAACGCATGTCCCTGAGCCCCGCAGGCCCTCCTCCCTACCCTCTTGGCCCCAGGCTGACCCTCTTGCTACCCGGGGACATCCCCCACTCGCCGCCACGGGGGTCTTCGCCGCCCGCCCGGGTCGCCTCGTGCGCGCCGCGGCTCCCGGGAAGGGCGCGCGGCCCCGGAGAGCGCGCGCCGCCCCCACGCCCCGCTGTGTCCAGCTGCGTCCCGGCCCCACGCGCGACCCTCACCGACCCCGCGCGCCCTGGGGTCACGGCTCTTACCGCGCGCCCCGCGCTCCAGCCGCCGCCGTCCTCCGCGCGGCCGCCGCTGCCCACGCGCCTCCCGGGCCCTGTCGGCGTGGCCCGGTGCGCGGCGGCCGAGGTCCCCGCAGGTCCCGCCGCCGCCGCCGCCGCCGCAGACGGTTATGGAAATGAGCCGCTGTGTCTGGCGAGGAGCGCGAGAAACCCGTCAATCCTGTTTGCCATTTCCCCTCGGATTTCCGAGCCTGGCTCTGCTGGATGCCCCCGGGGCGAGAGGGAACCTGACAAGCGCGCTCCCCGCCTCCCTCCGCTCTGCCAGATCGCGGGGCGCCGCGCCCCCGCCCGCCCTGCCTCCGCCCCCGCTCCGCCTCCGCCCTCGGGGCCGCGCGGGCGCTCCCGCCCGCAGCCCGGACCCCACGCGCGCAGCCCGCCCGAGGCAGGGGCTGCAACGCACTAAGCGTTCACCGCTACCTGCCCAGACGTCTTGTCTATTTTTTAAAATTTGCCTTAGTTTTATTATTGTGTGTGCGTGTGATTTAAAAAAAAAAAAATCTGTGCCTTTCCCACCCCTTGCTAAAGACTTTCTTCCCCTCTGTACAGCACTCGGAGATGAGAAACAGATGTCGGAGCTGGACTGAGCCTTTGCGCTACCCCCGCCCGCCCGGTCCCTTCCCCAGCAGCCAGGGTGTAACAAGGCAGCACTCATCCTGCGGCCACGTGAACCGGCAGCTACTGGGTGCGGATCCCCGTGGGGGAAAACCTACAAGGAAAACAAACAAACAAAAACTAATAAAGAAGGTTGCCTGTGGTGGAAATGCTGCGACAGGCGCTCAAGTCACTTTAGTTTGCAAGTAGTGATTTCCCCCTCTTGTAGTGGATTCAGTTGGAGTTGGTTTTTGTTTGTTTGTTTGTTTGTTTGTTTTGTTTTGTTTTGTTTTGTTTTTGAGACCCGGTCACTGTGTAGACCAGGCTGGCCTTGAACTTATAGCGCTTTGCTTGCCTCTGTCTACCAAGTGCTGCTATCAAAGACAAATGCCACCAAGCATGGCTGGGTTTTTCTTTAAAAACAAAACAAGCCCAAGACACATTGATTCCTAACTGCTGTCTGGGGGTCCTCTGCCATGGAGAGGTCACTTACTGTGCGAGGAAGGCAGAGGTTTAGAGAGGTAGATCTAACAAAGCGCGGGTGGGGGAAGGGAGGCACCTGCGCAAAGTGTCGAGATCTGCTACTATGCCAGATGCGCTGAATGTAACGCTGTTCTTTAGAACAGGGATCCTCCCGCCTGCTAGAGCCAGGCCTCTGACTGCCTGGGCGCTGCGAATCCAGGAGGCGCACAGACTGCAAACCAGGGGGAGAGGATCAGCGCCTGCAGATTGAGCTCCATCTGATTTGCATGTTTATTTCCTAGAATTGTAATTAAATTTGTGTAATAAATGTTTTCCATTTCATTTGTACACTCAAAACTTGGATGACTGACATGCAGCAAAGTGAATTTCCTTTTTTAAAAAAATTTATGAAGTAAATGTGCCTTATTCAATAAAGTAGCAAATATTAACCATCATCAGGACTAATCTATTTAGGTGTTTCTATTGAACTTTGTGCATCAAAGACACAAAAATTCTTAGGGTATCAGGACACCAAGAGAACAATTCTGAGAACAGGAGACCATGGCCAGCGTATTTCAATTTTTCCACGAGCCAGTCCAGGGTTGCATACCTGAGACTGGGCTTTCTTGGGTTCATTCCAAGACATGATAATTTGCCCTGACTCATGCCAATATGGACATTAGATGATGGTTTCAAAATTTTAAGATGACTTTTTTTCTTCAGCCCATGAGGGTCCCACGTCCAGGCTGAAGGTAGAGTCTACTTTTTATCAGAGGGAGGAGGCACAACCGCTTTAAAGCAGTGCCATTTTGGGAATCGAAATTGGAACCTGAAGCTGTTTATCCTGTAGCTCAAATAAAGAACTAAATGTGGGGCTTGGAGGCATGGCTTTTTATTGTTTTTATCTCCCCATATTAAAGTTTCACAGCATTTAAAGGACTATAGGGAATCCACACACACACTTGGCTGTGTCAAAATACATAAAACCAAAAGGAGCAAATTAAGCATAAAATTGAGAAATAACACGAGACTAGGAACCAACACAAGCTGCCTTTGCTTCTCTGGAGCTTTCTCTCTAAAACAACCAGCCTTCTGGGGAAACTCCACAGCATCCTCCACAGTACCCTGTGGTGTGGAGACTCTTAGCTTTACTGGTCGACACATCAAATGTCTGCATTTAAGCTCTGCGCCCTTGCGGCTATGCATATGAACTTGACCCTGTCCTGTCCAGACATTTGAGATTAGCATGTTTCCAGTGAACAGCTTTCCTGACTCACTTTTAATGCCAGGGTTTTTGTCCCCTCCCCCGCCCCTGTGCCCACCTGCTGAGAGCAGGAACTTGCACACCACTGCAAAAGGCAGTCAGTCACGTGTCTACAGAAGGTGAGACATTGTTTAAAAATCAGTCTTGAAGTGTTCGGAATGAGTAAATGCGATTTATAAACAACAGCCAACTGAGCCCATGATGTCATCACTTGGGGGATATGCGTGAACTTGCAAGAAAGATGCTTTGGTATCAAACTTAAAATAAGCTGCAATTGAAAGCCACAATTGTTCTTCAGTGTAAAAGTGCCAGTCTGAGGGTGCCCTATCTGATACAATACCCAACAGATGCTAGCGCTGGGCCCACACGCCTCTCTCCAGTGTGAATTTTCACTGCTCAGAGACTTGTTCACAGAACTCTTGTCACTTCCCAGCAAAGCTGCCCTGGAAGCAGCCTTTTCTACTTCCTCATTCACATGTAGGAACTGGACTAGATACTAGACACATGAGATGTGAAGGAGAGGAACTTAGGAATCTTCCAGTATGGCGAGAGGTAAAAGAACATAGAATGCTGGGGTGAGTTACTCATCTGGGCATAGTAGGTGTGTGAGAGTTCAATTAGTGGACTAGTAAGTGCTCAGGTTTTACCTGTGGGTATGGAAAAGTGGACAGCAGATGAAACCAGATCATTATGTGCACTGGAAGATGGGGTAGGTGCTATTTCAACAAGCAATGGGCATCCTCAATGGTCCGTACTGGAGAATCACATGAGGAAGCTGGATTTTAGGACAAGCCATGTCCAGGGGACAATGGTTTTGGAACACCCAGATGCCCTCAGCAGTAGAGAGAGTGTGGCCTCAGAAGGGGAAAGAGTTGGCTGTGGGATGTCTCGTAGTGGGAACACTCCGGCTGTCACCAGTATTGTGAGGACAAGAAGTGTAGAAGAAAACTAGGGTTACGGGTCAAATCATCCCATGGCTAAAAGCAAAACCATGTGAAGATTGAAAAGAAAGGATAGAAAGAAATGTGGTGTGTTGGCTCGGGGTCTGGTCAGGGAGCAGACAGATGGAGATAGAGGGACGGCCGATCTTCTGTCTAGCTGAGATACTGGGAAGAAAAGGAAGAGATTGACGAACATTTTCGTGTCTGATGAGGTTGAAGGCTGAGAGTGTAATGAGTCAAGTAAAGATATTTTCAGAGAATTGGAGAAAGACGTAGGTCGGCTTTAAAGAATCCAGCAAATGTGTTTATTCAGAGTTGAAAATAACATTTTGGGTTTATTGTATAAACTTTCTTAGGAGATGTGTATCTCAAAGGATGCAAAGACCCTTCGGCTGAGAGGAACTTGTGGTGGGGTGGTAGAGTTTGGCAGAGGCAGCGTGCCCTTGATGTCCTGTTAGCGCAGCTCGGGAGTTATTCCGTGGGCTTTCTCAGAGGCTCTCTTTGCTCGAACACCTTCACGAGTAGAGAGTGATTCATTTCATCAGATAATCCTGAAGTAATCCCCCAAAAGATGTAAACTGTTGATAATGAGCCTCCCATGTTATCTCCCTCGGGGATTCTTGTACTCTAATGGGAGTGTCATAACATTACAAAAACTTTAATCAAAGCAACCGATAATTAATGGCATGATTTCAGATGTAAGCTGGTGAGGTTTTATTTCCGGATGCTAATCTTGTAACATACATGATCCTTGCTCAGGGTGCTGTTTTTGGAGACCTTACATTACCGCTTATTCGGGAAAGGCTTACAGTAAATATCCCGACTAGCTGCAGAAAGCTATTCTTCTAACATACTCAGGAACTTCTTCTGCGGCACTGCTTTTTTTGGATGTTGTCAACATTATATCAGTTAAGGTGAGGTAACTGGGAGTACGGAAACGCCACCATTCACCCCAAGACTTCAGGGGAAAGATAAATGATCAGCGACACAAGACATTTGGATGGGAGTTGGACAGCCAAGAGGAGATGGGAGGAAATGTTCAGTGGCAGATTCATAACAAGATTGGGTCCATAACAAAAACTGTGCAATGCAGGGCTCAGGTCAACTCGAAGACTTCAAAGCCTTTGTATCTAGGGAGATGGTGGTGCTGGGTCGTCTGACCACAGGGTGGAGTCTGGTGCTCACTGGGTTGACTTTTTACATGACAAGCTGAGATAACAAGCCAATAAGAAAAAGAAAAGGTGCCGGGGTGCTTTCTGAAACAGTTGCTTTGTGTGTTTGCTTCCATTTTGCTTTTTTTTTTGCTATAGGAAATCTTCCCAACCCGTGTTTTAGTCCAGTCTTTGGGAGGAGAGTCCTGCATAGCTCGGATGTGCTGTGTGGCCAAGGCTGGCCGGGAAATTCTCATCTCCTACTTCCTTCCCAAGCCCTGAGATTACAGGCATGCACGACATGCCGTGGTTTTTGCTAACCCAAAATCTAAATACACCCATTGGTCTACCTGGTCCGAAGCACAAATTAAGAGCTGCCACTCCATCTAGAACCAGAGCCATAGTTTGATAAGGCTGAGCAGGCTTGTGAAAGCACAAAGCTATTGGTACCAGGACCCATGTCTAACTAAAACCCATGTTCTTGTGAAATAAATTAAGGCTTACAAAACCTTACTTTTGTCATCCTGCCTAACACACACACACACACACACACACACACACACACACACACCCCAGGGATAATGAGAAAAAGCAGGGGAAAGTGATAAAAGCAGGTGCTTGCTTATCTCCAAACCTCTGTCTTCTGCAAGTTCTTTGCTCATATGTTATTAACAGGTGGACTCAATGCTTCACAAGACTTGAGATTAGCGCAGTGAAGCCATGCACGCCTTTAATCTCAGCACTCCTGAGGCAGAAGCCAACCTGGTCTACACAGCAAGTTCCCTGCCAGCCAGGGATACACAGTGAGACTAGGTTTTAAAACAAGTAAGATTAGTTCAGTGGAGAGCTAGGAAGGCCGTCAGACAGAGAGCCTCTGTAGAATGGGCGAGGTCTGGACGCTGCTCTTAGTTTTACCAAAAATGGGCAGAGACAAATATTGTGTGTGTTCTTTTCTACTCGTGTGCACCCATGTGCTTCAGTGCTCACGTGTTTATGCGTGTTTTTATGGCACTGCAACAACACTTCTCTCGGGAGTTGGAGGACATGTTCATCCCGGCAGTATTTTCTCTGAGCTCACGGCTTTATACATAGGTGGTTGCTGAAGTCTTTATGTTTGTTTTTAGCCATTTTCTTTTTAGGTGATCAGACCCTAGAGAAGAGTTTTGGTAGCTCACAGGAGTATATGTTCCAATGAAGTAATAATTTCAGCTATGTGAAAATGTGTAGGAAACAAAGTGTGGGCCTAATTATATTTATTAAATATTAAATGTTATTGAATTTAAGTAGTGTGTTCTTTATTTACTGAAATAATTACTACCAGGTTTATTGGAATGCATCTGCTTTTCACAAGCATTTACAAGGAGACTATTTTAATAAAAACATATGGGAGCTGGCACATTGCTTCCCTTCCCCTTCACTGGAGACATTAGCCTGGACTAAGAGCTCTTAACACAGTGTGTACACATATAACACACATGTGCTGAACTGAGCTGATAATCAGCACAGGAAGGGAGGAGGAGGTGGGGTGGGGGTGGGGTGTACCTGCAGACAGCTTTATCTTGGAGTTTCTTTGGACTCCTAGCTTGTGAGTAGTAGAAAATGTGCAGGCAAAGTTCAAAACAAAACCTGCTTATGCCACTGGGAAGATATATTTTTCACCATGTAAAAGGGAAAGGCATAAAATCAGGGTGGAAAGACGGGGAGGGAGGAAAGCAGGGGGAGGGGAGGTAGAACCTGGCGCAGACATCACCTGAGTGGGAGATCACACATCCCGCACACACAGGAGCTCTGCACACATATGCACAGATTCATCTCTGACAATTTAATTGTTTAATGGTAGGACTAACAAGGAATCCTTTCTGAAGTAATGGCATATAAAGGCTTCCCAGCGAAGTTAATATCCTGCTGCATTTGATGGGTGTTTCCCATTTGTGCGGTTCTGCCTTAACAGACTCCCTGAGCTTGTGGAGGGGGTGGGCAGGAGGGGCAGTGGTGTCTGCTGCATTCACGGCAGAATCTGGAGACTGACTTAGCCTGTCAGCTCAGCCATTAAGGCCATAAATCTGAAACCCCAGCCAGCCCACCATTGCTCACATGGGTTGTAAGGTCCTGGTTTGCAGGCCTGAGATCTGACTCCAGGACCGCAGCTGGATGCTTGTCTGCTAGCTGAGTCTCTTGAGTTCTTGGTTCCTAGACTCGGGGTTCAGTAACTGTCTGTACTAAGGTGGCAGGGCTTCCTTGTGGCCAGTCTTCTGCACAATGACAGGTATGCTGCCTCTGATGGGTAGATTCCTTCACACTTCCTCGGGTCCAGCCTTGCTCAGTGAGTGTCTGGGGACAACATGTACCAGTTGGAGGAATCTGAACCAGAGGAGTACTCCATTCTTAGGGACACTCTATAACAATTACATTTTGACACTGGCTACTGGGTATGGGGTTTGGCTTGTTCTCCATCAGGGAACACCAGTGGAGGTGGCTTAGGCACAGTGACTTCCGGCCTGCCCTAACCTTCCAGCCTCAGTGCTGACTCCTCTCACCGGAGCCCTGTCTGTGTCTCTCAGCCAAGGAACAGGCTTAATAGGCAGAGTTGGTAACGGCAGACTATTTATAACACGAGCTTTCTATCCCACAGTTCTGGCTCTTACTTCTATTATCATTACTTATTCATAGACTTTTATTCCCAAATATCATTACCCTTTACAGTAATAGGATCAGGAAAGCAACCACTTAAAACAAAACAAACAAATGTGGGCATCTCATCTCCATGTAACAGGACACGTTTTCTTTGCCCCCCCTCCTCCAGCTCTCCCCGCCACCTGGGGAGGAGTATTTCTCACCAGCCACCAGCAGCTCCCTCACTGACTGACAAGGGGGCTGGTGTGGGGAAGGCATGGCAACAGTGACAGTTTAAGAGAGCAGAGGGAGCGATGGAATCTAAGAAAAACTGGGGGCAAATGGAGGAAGGCAAAAAGGATATGACATGCACATTCTCTGAAACTGGCAGCAGAGGAAGGTGGCCTTTCCCTATCTGTTAATGCTAGCTGAAGACCTACTCTGTACCCAAGGCCTACTGCATATCAACAACAGTTACTATGTACCAAAGGACCACTATGTGCTATCAGTATCTGCCATGTATGAAGACACTGAATGCAACCGACAGCTACCATGTACCAAAGACCTGCTGCATGCCACGGACAACTATCATAGAAGGCCAAGTGGCTACCAAAGACCTACTGCATAGCATCAACAGTTTCCAGGTACCAAAGACCTACTGTGTACTATTAGCAGTTATTACGTATTGAAGACCTACTGTGTACCATTGATTTTGGTTTTTGACACAGGGGCTCATGTAGCTCAAGCTGGCTTCAGACTTGCTATAGAACTCAAGATGACCTTAAACTTCTAACCCTCCTGTTTCTGCTTTCTGAGTGCTAAGTTTACAGGCATGTGCCACCATACCTACTTTATGCAATGTTGGGGATCAAATACAGGGCTGTGTGCATGCTTATTAACTGAGGGAAGCCTCAGTCTTCTATAGGTGACTTAATTTGCATAACTGTTATCACTAGGTACAATTGTTTCTACTTTCCGGGTTCAGGACACTGAGGTTTTTAGGAAGGCCAAGTGACTTTGTCCCAGGCTGTATGTTTTAGTTCAGGGGATCTGGAATGTAAACATAGATTTTACTTTGCTCTGCATTTCATTCCACACTTGTCTCACTTGTGTATTACTTATGTGCACACCATCAGAAATGATTAAAATGTGAAGGCACCATGAAGCTATACATCCAAGTCTGTGGTTAGTACGTGTTCTGCCTTGCTCTGCTTAGCTGAGTGCAGAGCCTTGGTTGTCAAGCATTCGGAATGTTTTCAAGATGGAAAACCCTTGCTTTTTTCACTTTTTTTTAACCCTTTTAAAAGGGCAGCCAGAAACTTATCTGTAGCTTGGCTTCGGGGCCTAGAGACCAGAGTAAACACTCTCCCTAAATCTCTGGCAGACATGTGCCTCAGTAAAGAGCAGGTTTTCATGTATAATGGGAAGATATACAAGAAGTGAACTGCCAGGGGAAAGTATGACTTCACCAAAAAGTAGCCTGACTACTGCACGCAGACAGCCAAGGTTAAAGTCAGCAGTGATAACTCCAGTTGGCAGCATGTACCCTTCATGCCTTTACCCCTGTATCTGCTCCCCAAAACTCATGACTTCATTCTAATCTTGAGAAGAACTTTAGCCAAATCCTAGCTGAAGATGTTCTGCACAGTACCTGGGCAGTCCTCCTTAAAACAGGAATGACTGACAGTCAAGATCAGTTCACGAAGAAAGGATAGCCACATGCCAGCCAGGAACCCTGGAGCAGAGAATGCATATCATTGCTAATGTAAGATGGGGATAACCATAGCAACCCCATGTACTCTGTTCTTGATGTTTCTGTAAATCTCAAACTGTTGGAGTTAAGACTATGAAAATATGCCACAAATGCACTTGTATGTGCGTGCACACACACACACACACATACACACACACACCTATATACACACATTCACACACACACACACACACACACACACAATGACTAGACACAAAATATACCAAAAACGGATCCAGTCAAGATGAGTAGCCTTTTCTTCAATCAACACCATTTTGTTCCTGTTGATCTATGGAATTATATGACTGTTTTTGAAATCTGGAAACAGGACCAAGGGTAATTCACAATAGACTATTCTTTTTGAATAAATGGGTGTCATGACACATTCAACACTTCCTTGGCCCTTAGATACACACAGGGGAGCTCGGGTTTTGGTTTCAGATCTTTCAATGCTGGCCCTTCATCCTTACTCTGGTCAAAGTCAAGCCACTCCAAGGTATGAATCATACTCTTTAGAACCCAACAAGAGATGCTAAATTGCTCCAGTCAGATATTTAGCCTATGGCCACATCCTGACTAGAATAAAACCTGTGGGAAACTTCTAATGTTTTATATGCAGCAACTCTAGTGACTTTGTATCCAGCAGAAATCACATGTAGGTTCATGTCACAGTTCTTGTATGTAGTGTGGTTTGAATATAAAAGGTCTCCCACAGGCCCATGTGCTTGAATACCTGGTCCCCAGTTGGTGGTACAGTTTTGGAAGTAAAGCCTCACCAGCAGAAGCAGAGCATTTGGGACAGGTGTTGAAATTAGTTTACCACAGGGCTTCAGTACTTGGGATGCCTGAATACAGACACAATGTGAGCAGGTCTTCCCCACCTGCCCTGCCACATGGACTATACCCACAGACCCTAAACCAAAATAAACTGAGTTGCTTTCCCAGGTGCTTTGTCACAGCAATGAGAAAAGTAACACCATTATTTTGAGATTTTGTTTGAAATACTGTGAGATTATGGTAGAGTGAGTACTGAGACAAAAGACTCAACAACCGTAATGATAGTGAGAGTTCGGATCAAAGTTAAGCATACAGTCCGTGAAGGTGGGGAAGCCATTGTGGGAGCAATTGGAGATAGCTGGTGACATTGGATTCAAGGACACCTCATCTTTTCTCTTCTTGCAGCCTGTTTCTCTAATGCAGCCCAGGGCCTCAACCCATTGGACAGTGCTGCCAACATGGAGACACTCCAGGTAGACAGGACTTCCCACCTCAATTAACCCAATCTAGAACACCCCCTGCCCCAGAAAACATGCTCAGAGGTTTCCATAGTGATTCTAATCCTGTCAAGTTGACAGATAAAACGTCACAGTGGTTAAGGGGTTTGCCGCTGCATTTTGATATTTAGGATGTTGACATCCTAGTGAGATACATGTGCCATAAGAATCACAATTAAAACATATTTTAGTAATTGCATTTTAAGATAATTGGCTTCCTTCCATCAGTATCCTGCATGTTTTGTTTTGAAGACCTTTGAAAAACCTTTCAGATAAGAACTTCATAGTTTCTCTGGATTCCTGAGGAGGCTCACGACATAAAAGAACCTGAGAGGCTGAGGAGAGAGCACTTCTAACCTGTGTGCTTCTCCCCACAGTTCCAACTCCATACTACACAGTCAATGTTGATATAGTACGTTTCACCATTAGATAAAAATGACTTTTTGACAAAGGTTTTAAATGCAGTTTATTGTGAGGAGTATTTTTTTATCTAATGGTTTTAGAAGCAATGAAAAAATAGAAAAAAATGAGCCAACTTGATGGGTAATGATTTATGTTAATAAACTCTTGTATTTGCCTCCATCACCAAGACAATCAAACAAAAAGGTGTCTTTCATCTTAAATGATGAATATAACTGTATCACAATCCTCAGCTTTGTTTTGAACGTATAAATTCAATGCCTAAAACTGAAGTTCTTAACATTGTGAAGAGGAGGACTCTTTAAGGTCTTTACAATAGGTACTACAGATGTGCAGAAATGATCCTTAAATCCTAGACATCAGTGCTTACTGTGAGACACACTGACACCAGTAGTTTAGTGTGAGACACAGTCAACGTTGATTGACATTTGTGGTTTAACGTGCACAACACACATATACAGACACACACCATCAACTGGCATCTGTAGTTTACCATGAATGAGACACACTTACTGCTGATTGACATGTAATTTATGGTGCATGAGACACACCACTGATTGACGTGTGTGGTTTACTGTGCATGAGACACAATCATCATGGACTGACATCTAGTTTACTGTGTATGATACACAAACTAATTATAATTTCTTCTGTGTTACATAAACACTCTCAATTTGTTTTGTATCCACAGATTTCTAAACCAATTGGACTTCTACACAATCCACAGTGTTTCCTAGCTTAGATTCCCTGGCATGTTGACAGCAGGGAATATTTATGATTCAAAGGCAGGCTTGCTCTTGTCTGGAAGGAAGCTCAGAATCCAGGGAATCTATACAGAGCTCTGTGGATTGTGCATAGTAAACCACAATTGTAGAGGAAAGGGGTGTATTTCATCTTACACCTTTCAGTCCACCATCTAGGAAAATTAGGGCAAGAACGCAAGGCAGGAAATGGGGTAGGAACTGAAGCAAGGAACAAGGAGTGTTGTTTCCTGGCTTTCTTATAGCACTCAGGACTACAAGCCCAGGGATGGCACTGCCCAGAGTGATCTGGACTGTTCACATCAATCACATTTTTTTTTTTTTTTTTTTTTTTTTTTTTTTTTACCATAGGCATGCTCAGGCATTTTTCCAATTGTGGGTCCCTCTTCCTAAATGACTCCAGTGCACATCACATTGACACAGAAGTAGCCAGCAGACATTCCTTCTTTCTTTTTCAACAATCTCATGTAACCTAGGTTGGCCTCTCATACTTGCTAAGTAGCAGAGGATGACCCTGAATTTCTGTTCTCCATGCTCCTATCCATTGAGTACTGGGATTATCTGAGTTTATCGTGACATTCATTTGTACTACTTGACATGTAAGACAAGCACACTGGATTGAGCTATATCTCAATCTTATCTCTTGAATCTTGTTTGTTCTTCCCTAATTTACTTCCTTTTAGTGGATCTCTATTTCTAGTAGCTTCTCTAAGAACAGGTCTATACAGTGGAACTGGATCCTGTAAATTTTTCTCCTTTGCCAGCTGGTTTGGTGTTAGGCTTGTCTGGGAAGGGATATGAAGGACATTGCAAGGCGTAGCAGGAAAATGGGCTTCTCTTCACAGGTTCCCAGATGACACTCTCCCTATTAGTTCCTCCATCTTGACTCAGAAGGGCTACATATCACCACATTACAGTGGGTGGTCTCCTGTGGGCCAGGGTACCCAACTGTCTCAGTTTCTTTTCCTGTTTCTGTGATAAACTCTCAAGTAACACAAGGGGAAAAGGCCCAATTTTAGCTCATGGTTCCAACTTGGGAAACTATAGCATGAGGAGTTTGAGAAGTTGGTACATCACAGACACACTCAGGACTAGAGATCAAGGAATGCCCGTGTTCAGTTTGCTTTCCCCAGAATTTTAAATACTGTTGCATTTTCCTAGTTCCACTGTGTTACTGAGAAATTTGATGTTATTTTGATTTCTGATTCATTTGATATATATTCAAGCACAAATCTTTTGGATCACTTCTTCAAAGGGTCCTGACATTTTAACATGGGTTCAAGAGACTTTGATTCTGAGCCTTGAAACATCTGGAAATGAGTGCTACTGAATGTGGGGCATTCTCCTGAGTTGTTTCTTTAACTCTTATCCTTTATTTTCTCTCCTGAATTCTTTCTGGAGTCCTAGTGCATAGATACTGGGCTGCCGATACCAGTACATTTCTAAATTTCCTCTATTTCTATCTTTTTTTCCCCTAGGAGATTAACTTAGCATTGTTACACAGTTCTTTGCTTGTTGTATGTCTACAAACAAGGCACAGAGAGGCTAGTTGAAGCCTTTGAGTGACAGTGGAGCTTTGGGGAAGGTAGCCTGGGCTGGACAACCTTAGTGTCCTCCACAGTGGGTACCTGTGCCTGTTCGCCTGTTAGTTTCTCCAACACGAGTCTTCCAGTCTGCTTGGGGATTTCGGCCTGGACAACATCATTCATGGGAGCCATGGCAAACAAAGGCTGTGAGGCTCCCATCTTTGGTATTTGACTCTCATGTGCTGGTCGCACTATTCTGGAAGCTATGGAATGTTTAGCAGCTGGAGATAAGCTGTTGGACCAATGTTGAGAGCAAGGTATTTCCTATTGTATAAAGCAGTGGTTTGGGGTTGGAGAGATGGCTCAGCCATCAATAGTGCTTGTTATTCTTGCAGAGAACCCAAATTTAGTTCTCAGCACCCATGTGACATTTCACAATTATCCATAATTCCAGTTTTATCATCTGACCTCCATGGTCACCAAGCATGAATGGGCACACATATGTTCATGCAGTCAAAACATTTATACTTAAAAATAAATAGAAAACAATGGCTTTCTGAGCTATCTTGCCCTAGGAGACTCCATTTAAAATGAAACTTTTGACTCCATTATGAGAGAGCAAGATGACAGAAACCACATCATCTGTCAGATACCACAATTCAGTATAGTGATAAATGACCAATAGGAGTAAAAAGGGCTATACCTCCGTAAATTTACCGGGGCAAGTTAGAACTGTAGGAACACATAAGTATATTACATAGTTGTATCATAGAAATTAAGCCCAAAATTTTTTCAGACACACACTAACTTATTACCTGGTACCTGGTGCATGCATCAAGGATCGGCAAGAGGTGGGTTCCCTGCTTATTTCTAATTCTAGCTGGGTTCAGTCCTCTGCTGTTGAAACAGTCTACTTGACCCATCCACCTGCTTACCTGCCTAAACCTGCACCAGAACTCTCAACTTCTGCTCTGAATCTGGTTCCATCTTCACCTAGAAACTGAGCTCCACAGTTTCACTCTCAAACTTTGATGCCAGTTTCAGCAGCAACTCCCTCATGACACCGGTATAGTTTGTTATCAGTATAGACATCTAAAACTTACTTCAACTTACTTCTGGGACCTTTGAAATTCTTCTACTGCCTCTCTAATGTATATATTATGTAAACAAAATATGCATGCATATAGATAAACTTACTGTGTGTTATATAAGATGAGTTAATACTATCAGTTATGATTGGAGTAAGAGAACCTGTACTTACCTTGACCAGGTTCATTACCAAATTCAATAAATGTGGGGACTGTAGAAAAATATGAACATATTTGCCTAGATCTCAAGCATAACATATTTATGACAATAGAGGACGCTACAGGCAGGACCTTGAATGTTATCCCCAGCCAGTGATTGCTGCTACTCTCAGCTCCTTGGTTTGTGGTAACAACCTCTTCCACATGCTCCCATTGTTAATGATCTGAGCTACTCTGCTCTGTCTTCCCTACTATGCCAGACTTAAGGCCCCTGGAACCATGATCCAAGTAGTTTCTCTGTTTCCTTCAGGTTTTCTGTGCCAGTGACATGAATAGGAAGTAACAAATCTTTCAAAACCAGGTCTTCATTTTCATCATGGTATCTCCATGTGTTGCTTCCTTGTGTTGACCTCAGTTACTGAAACATGTTAAGAGACTTCATCCCACAACTAAGAGACTAATTGCAGGAAGGTTGTCTTTACTGGTGGAGGAGTAGGGAGTCTGGGGTTCTAATTGCTCCTCCAGAGTCACCCCATCCTTCCATCTGAACTATGTTCTGACATGATGTCGGTGATCTAAGCACCAGATATGTCTTGCTCTCCTGTTCCTTTGCCTTATCTCAGATATTTACTAGTATCTTTCTACTCATATGTCTCTTTCCTAAATTCTATTACACTGCTTCCTCCTCATTGTTTTTACAGGTATATGTATTTTTGGCAATATCCACTTTTACATGAGTAAAAACATAAAAACAAACAAATGAATTCAGTCTGGCATGTTGATCAGAAATTGTTTTGTTTCTCAAGGTTTCATCATATGAATCATGTAATTTAAAAAACAAAACAAAAAAAAAAAAACGAACTCCCACCTGGCATGTGGGGTAGACCTAGATGGAAATGATACATTTCTTCATGCAAAGCGTATTCCTGGGAGAACAGAAAAGTTGAATCAATATATATTTTCAAGATGTTGGATTCTAACAGTAGTAAGCTAGGAACCTACTGAATTAAGATACACACACACACACACACACACACACACACACACACACACACACACACCCCAAACAAAACTACCAAGTTTCCCAAAGGTAGAAGGGCTGTACACATTTCTTTTTGGAGGGTCTTGAAAGATGGCTCAGGGATTATGAGAACACTAAGATGAATTATTCCTTATCTTGACAGGCAACAGTTGGAAAGGAAAAGCTATGCTCTTGATCACTCTCAGAGCATCAACTTTACTCCAGTGTGCTCTGTGCTATTTACGGAGGAGAAAGTCACTTTCCTCAATGTTTTCCACACTTGGGGAATCTCCACAAATTGTCACCTCTCCAGTGCTCAGGGAGAAGAAAGAGGTGGAAAGATGTGTAGAGAGGACAGGTTAGTCATAAGACATCCACTTGGACTGTTAGGTTTGACTGCTTAGTAAGTTTCTCAGCCATCTGCATTATGTGAATTTCTCACTTACCATAGTCTAAAATAAATTTAAATCCCTCATTTACAATGGCTTTTTTTGTATATATTCCCATCTTCACGTGTGCATGCGTGGGTAGACACGTGTTTATACATTGGGAGGGGGTTGATGTTAGGAATCATCCTTGATCACTCTTCCACTTTATTCACGGAGGCAGGGCCTCCCAACCAAACCCAGCTGGCTTGCTCTAAGGATATATCATCTCCACTGTCTAAGACTGAAATTACAGGAAGATTGCTCAGCCTACCCAGCATTTACATGGATTCTGAAGATCCTGAGTCTAGTCTTCCTGCTTGTGGGCATGAACCGCTGAGCCATCTTCTAGACCTTTGTATACTTATGACAAATATAATAACCTTGAAAATTTAAGCCAACCTAGTTTAAAATCTTCCCAACAGTGTGCTGCGCTGTTACCCGGGCCAGTATTTTATTTCCTCGAGAAGATGCAGGTACTGGTTGACAGGACACTGACCACTCAGTTCTGCCAAATGGCTTTTCTGCTTTCCATACTGAATGGAAGTACCCTTCAAAGTCCCAAGAGAGCATGTCTCCCTCCCTACCACCCCCTTCCCTCCCAAATACCCAAGTGTGGTGGTTTGATTGAGAACGGTCTGCCACAGGCTACAATATTTGTACACTTGGTCTCCAGTTGATGGCACTGTTCAGGAATCTTTGGAAGGTGCATCCTTGCTGGAGGGAGTGTGTTCCTGGGGGTCAGGATTTGAGTGTTTCTTGTTTGCCTTTTGCTTTGTGATTGTGGTTAAGGTGTGAACTCTCAGCTCCCTGTTCCTGCCACCATGGCTGTCACTTGCTACCATGCCTTGCTGCCATGATGGTCCTTTCCAGAACCTGGAGCCAAAATAGATTATTTCTCCCATTAGTTGCTTTTGGTTGTGATGTTTTATCACAGTAATAGATACCAATATTGGAGACCTGAACACAGAGCTCTGGACAGGAGGCCTTTAAAAATGACAAAACTAGAAAGGATTGAAAGAGCTGAAAGGGTCTGCAACCCTTTGGGAAGAACAACGTTATCAATCGACCAAACCCTCCAGAATTCCCAGGGACTAAAACACCAACCAAAGAGTACATATGGAGAGACCCATTTGCATGTGCAGCAGAGGATAGCATTGTCTGGCATCAATGGTCCAGCGAAGACACATTTTCACAATGTAGGGGAATGCCAAGGCTCTGAGGTGGAAAGGGTGGTTGGGAAAGGGAGCATCTTCATGGAAGCAAGAAGAGATGGAGTGGGAATTCGAGTAGGGGAAAAGGGGATCACATTTGAAATGTAAACACAGAGAATATCCAATAAAAAATGGGAAAAAAAGGACAAAACTATATCCTCTTCCCTAGAGAGGAAATGTACGGCTCTTCTAGAGTTTACACTGGAGTAGGTACCAGGAGATTCCAGTGAGGGGCACAGCTTGACCCCTGAAGGGACCCAGCTGTCAGTCCAGAAGCAGAAGATTGTTAGCATCCAGGCTTGCACTGTGGTTATGAAGGATAAAGATGAACCCTTCCAAGCTGACAGTAAATCAGGAGTCCCATTTGCAAATTTTGCAAATTAGCGGCACCTTGCAGTTTTGTCTTCTAGGTTAAAAAAAAAAGTGCTGTTTTAAATAATAATAGGTTATTTAAAAACTCTTTATGGTCTGGCAGTATGCTAAGTACTTGCCTAGATTATCTTTTTGTTCTGTTTCTACGTTACTGTTATGCAAAGACACTATTTCAGAGGTAATGGAGATTTGAGGAAGATAAATGCCTTGCTCCTGATGACCTGTTCAGAGTGTAGGAGGACAGGACTCAAGATCAGCTAAGATCTCAGCCTCTGCCAAGCTGTCTCACCCCTGAGGTACTGTCTCTGTTCTGTTCTCCCATCCTTCAGCTATCCTCACCTGCTCTCTCTAATCAAAAGAGGGTAAGCTATGTACACTAGCTCAGAGAAGAGCAAAGTACTTGAAACTCATTCAGTTTAAACTGTTTCCAAGGCAGAATGGTGTGTGTATGTGTGTGTGTGGGGGGCGGTAGAGACAGAGACAGAGACAGAGAGGTCTGAGAAGGCCTCATACACAGGCTGCAGAATGATACAAAAATAAATACATGGCCTTGGGTAGAGACTTAAGATGCTAAAGAGACAGGCGGTACATGAAGTTGCATGCTGAAAGAGATTTAACAGAACGTGTATGGGTGAGCACAGGTTATGTATGAGTAACAAGCCTTTGTATAGCACTTGCTGTTGGAATTGTCAAACTACTACAGCCCATATTCTCCCTTGTATGTGTTTTTCTAACAAACTGTCTGTTGATTCTAGATGTTATATATAGTCTGTCTTTAGAACACAAGAACTTGGAACACCTCTGGAGATATTCACAACCCCTAAGTCTGCTGACAGCATTATGGCTACCAGAGGTTTTGGGGCAAACCCCTGCATCCCAGCATCCTAAAGGACTGAGCTGGGCTACCTTGACTAATAGGCCAATATTTATGAAAAGCAGAGAGAGATTGACCAAATGAGGCCACATGGGAAAAGGAAGAATATAGGGATACAGAGACACCAAGTCAATTTTCGGGGACCAGATATGAGGTTTGGGTTCAATAGAAAATTTTGGGCAGGGGCAGAGGTCAACAGAATCAAGCAGTCCCGGTCAGGTTGGGCTGGCTGACTGTTCTCTTAGCTCTGTTTCTGCAAGATGGCCTAAAAAATCCTGTCATTCCTCAGGATCTGTAAAATGATTATCTCTACTCCAGAGTTTAGCATCATCATGGATTATTGACCTTGTGCGTGTGTGTGTGTGTGTGTGTGTGAGAGTGCGTGCGCGCATGTCTGTCTGTCCTGAGAATGCCACGTGACTCAGGAAATGTTAATGAAATGGCTTATGTATAGGTTCTTAGCCAGAGTAAGGGAGACAGACATAAAATGAAGACAGGTGCCAGGCTTTCTTCTAGATTTGGTTCCTGTAAATTCAAGGGAGGATCAGTGTTTTCAGCACAAGTGGTTTCTCAATGCCTATCTTATTGCCTTAGTTAGGCACTTAAATTTTAAAAACTTTATTAAGGTATAATTTATATAAAAGCCACCTCCATGGAAGTGCATGATTTGATGATGACTTTTACTAAACATACTCAGTTCTGTCTTTACCTCCATATCCACCTGTGGAAGGGTTCCATGCCAGCGTCTTCCTACGTTCTGTATGGCTATGCCCTTGATCTCAGCCGTAGACCATCCTTGCACTTTTTGTTTCGGTACACATTGCCTGTTTAAGATGCTGCATGCCAACAAATTCTGGAAGGCCGTGGTATTACTTTACACCTGGCTTCTTTCCTGCTACTCCCCATTGGTCAACAAAGCTAACGGCTCCCTCTGTGATTTTGAGGCTTACTTCTAAGGACATGTAGCATCTGGCAGGCTTGCAGCCCAGTAGAGAAAAACAGTCCAAAAATCACCTGCTCTTATGGGGTCATTCGGGTTTTCATACAGTCAGAGGCAACTTAATGGAAGTCTTTTCAAGAAATGGTTTTAGAAGAATTGGACACTTGTGTTCACTAGCATCTCTTCCCTTGCCACACACAAAAGCTGAAAAGCCTTGCTCTCTAAACTACTCTAAATCCTTGCTCTAAATAGGAGCTTTAAACCACTGTTAGGAAAACAGAGGAGCCACAGATTAGAAGAAAATATTTGCAAGCCACATGCTGCCCAAAGGACTAGCAACCATATTACATATATAAAGAACTGTCTTAAAATCACAACAATAAGGAAACAAATGAACAAGAACAAAAATGGGCAGAAGGTCTGAACATAAAGCACACCAGTTACATGCTCAACAGTTAGTCATCAGAGAAATGTAAAATCAAGTCCATAGTGTGTCACTGATGTGTTA
This sequence comes from Micromys minutus, assembly GCF_963924665.1. NCBI lineage: Eukaryota > Metazoa > Chordata > Mammalia > Rodentia > Muridae > Micromys > Micromys minutus. The sequence goes on along the minus strand of NC_137969.1, from coordinate 89,515,600 downwards.
GATTGGCTAACATAAAAAACAAACAAACAAACAACAACAACAACAACAAAAAAAACCCAGCATAAAACAGCCTTCAATATCAAGTGCCAGAATCAAAGCACTCAATATCCTCTACATCTCAGGGCAATATTCGAGCTTGTGGTGGTTAATCTTGACTATCAACTTGATGGAATTTAGAATCACCATGGAAACAGACCCCAAGGCATGTCTGTGAAGCATTACCTAGGCTGGGTTAGTTGAGGTGGGTGGGCAGCACCATCCACTAGCAGGTTCTAGGACTAAGTGAAAGGAGAAGGCCTGCTATTGCTAGCTTCATCTCTGCCTCCTGTGGGGACACCTTAGAACCGTGAGCCCAGAACACAGTCTTCCTTTCTTACGTTGCTCTGGTCAGGCGTTTTGTCACAGCTGAAGGACAATAACTAATACGTAGACTCTGGAAGACTGGCCTTTCATAATAAAGTTAAACATGTACTTAGCATATGACCCAATGATTATACTCCTAGATACTTTCTAAGAGACATGAAAACTTACATCCCCTTGGAACCGTAGGCGATTTCTTATTGACATTTTACCTATGACTCCATCAAGCATATGGTCCACCAAATGCTGAGTGGGTTACACAACCTGGTACACCTGTGCTGTGATTACCACTCAGCAACGAAAAGAAACAAGTCTTTGTGTACAACCTGGATATATCTCAAATGTACAATGTGAAGAAAAGGAAACCAGACTTGGGAGGTCACAGGTTGTTTAATTCCATTTATATGACATTCTCCAAAAAGGAAATCAGAGGGAAAAGTCTAGTGGTAGGCTAGGGAGCTAGACCATGCAAACATAAGGATTTGGATTGGCAAGGTTGATAGACAGACTCCACCCATGTAAAGGAGCTGAGTGTACTGGGGTGCTTGCAATGCCAGTGCAGGAGAGGCAGAGCAACTGCAGACATGACGTGTGTTAAAGCAGCAGCTTGTTCTGGAGAGGCTGGGGTCCTTGGGACAGACTCATTTATGCCAACCTCAGATTTCAGCACCAGATATATGAAAATAGAAAAGGAAGACCATGAGTGCTCCTAGATGGGGGTGGGGTGGGAAAAGTTTATTGTAGATAAAAGGGAGGAGAGCATAGACAGAGGCAGGGACATCTGGGAGAGTCCAGAGTGAACATGACCCTGGGCTGGGTCAATTGAGGAGAGGATAGAGGGGAAAAGGAAGAGGGGAGAGGGAAGAGGAGCCTCCAACCAAGAGACTGATACAGCCAAAAATGGCGGGATTATATAGGGGCCAGAGGAGTTAGGATGGGAAGCCCAGCCCAATACCTGGGGCGGAGAGTTCAGAGTAGGGGCAGGGTTTGCCGGCTAGGAAGGCCCCTAACTGGGAGAGACTGAGGGTTGCTGGAAGAACCTGGCAGCCAGCATCTGCTTTGACATGATAATGGACACCTCATTTACTAGCCATTTGTCCTGCTTCTGAGACCATATACCCAGAAGCTTGTAGCCCAGTCAGACTACTTGGAGGGTTCCAGGTCTGTAAGAGATCCTGTCTCAAAATACAAGCCGGACAGTGCCTAGAGGATGACACCTGAGGTTAACCTCTGGTTTCCATGTCTATGTATATACATGCATAGGCACCTTCACACAAATGTGTGTACACACACATACAAGACTGCAGGTTACTGGGGGTTAGCATTGGGGGTGGGGAAGGGATGTTGAAAAAGACACATAGAACCAAGAGAAGCTGTCCTGTATCTTGATTGCAGAGGGCAATGACGAGTGGGGGCATCTGCTTACTCCAAGAGACTGGACACTGCCTTTAAGGCATCATGTGATAAGCCTGAAAAGATAACCCTCGGGGCTTTGCTTAACAGGAGCACTTACCAGTTAGCGAACCCAGATTCCGGTAACCTTGACATATGGGGAAAGTATCTTTCTTTAGCTAATTATTAAGTATTCAATATAAGAAAAGGCAGCTTACCAAATTTAGCTTGCTTAGAAGACACATACAATTGTATTCCTCTAGCACAAATCTAAATACAGCTTTTCTGGCCATGTTTCTAGGCATGATCACATTTTCCCTCCTCCAATACAGCTGCTAAGCCTGGGAGGTCCTCAGTTTCTGCTCCGGCTCTGATCCCCTTTCAGTCAAGCTTTCTGGTGTGCATAAGGTACAATTCAGCTCCCTCGATTTACAGCCTTTGTTGTGCCTGAGTGCAGCGATTTTGCAAATCACGTTAAATTTTGTTTGCCCAGAATAACAATAGGATGCAGAATAGACGCGTCTGTTCTACTCTTGCATTCCCCCAACTCTTAGAGCAGCACAAGAGTCTAATGCACTCTGTCCTCCAAGGAAGCTTCTGGTAAAACAGGAGAAGCATTATGAATAATTAAAAATGTGATATTTACTCCAGGAGAAAGATAAATCTTTGAAAAGTCTCTGCCAGCAGAGAGCTTCACAGTCAGATATCATAACCTTCCAAATACATCCTCAGTCTTCTCCGTGTCAAGGGATTTCAGTCAACTGTTAATGAGATAAAGATGCTCAACCTGATCATTAGAGTGAGAAGGGGCTGAAAACTTCCTGTTGTATCTCATCATTCTCCATTGTGAATAGCTAGGTACCAGATGCCTAGTGTAGTGCCAAAACCAGAGCTATAAAAACACAGAAGCAAACCAAACCAAACAAGCAGATTCAGACCGAGGAATGTATTATGGGGTTACATTTTTAAAAGGTCCAGACTGTAGGCAGTTAACTTATTTGTTAGAGGCAGATTTTCTTTTGATGTGATTGGTCATCTCGCCTATCATGAGTGAGTTTACGACTGTGTGCTTGTGCGGGCAGGTATACACACGTGTGGGTGGAGGCCAGAGGCTGATGCTGAATAGTTTCTCTCAATTGTTTTCCACCTTTTGTTGGCTTATTTGTTTTTTAACCCAGCTTTGTTTTGTGAGACAGGATTCCTTAGTAAGTGTGATGGCTCATCACTTTGGCTAGGCTGGTCCACCAATGAGCTGATTGGCTTCCCTGACCCCCTCCCCCAACTCTGTGTTTTCAGATGTAAGGCTCATACTGTGTACTGGAACGGTGGTGAGGCAGGGTTTACCAGAAAGTTTAAAACACATGCACTGGTACTGTGAGTGCCTAACATGGTGAAGCCCTGGGCTCCAGCATGGTAAGGAAGCAAACAAAAACCAAACAATGGCACAGACTTGGATCTAGCAAACTCATCCTGATAAACATCTTGAGTGTGAGGCAAAGACTCCGGTCTCAGTGCACACGCTTTTGGTTGCCACACTTGCTGTGGCTTTCTGGTTTGGTGAGATGACCTTTTGTCTTTATGCAAAGTCCTGCTTTCTTGTTAACCCTAAGGGTGAACTGACACCTGACAGCTGGTTATGGGAGCTACAAATACATAAAGCACCTGCTCAAAGAGGTGGCAAGCGGGAAAACCCTTTCTTCATACACTCTTGAAAAGTTGTTTGGATTCTGTATGAGGCTGAGCAGGTACACGAGAGTGATTAGACATGTAGCTGAAAAAAAAAAAAAAGAGCTTTCTATTATTAATAGTCTGAGATGCATGACTTCCAATTAGGCCTGAAGCAAACACACAAATCTTACCCATTATTCATAATCGCATTAGTGGTTTATTGCCATATAAATAGTTTGTGTAAACTCTCTCTGATTTGCTATGATCCCACTGGACAGATTTAATAGCTTTCCTATGGTTTTGCACTTTGTCTTAATATCATTTTCGAGTACCCCTTTGAGTTTCTATTTCAGCATTTAAAAACCTGCAGCACTTTTGAGCAGGAGGAACGCCTAACACACAGGGACCTGCTGTTAGCCGTGCTGCCGTCTTTCGCCTGCTTCTCCTCATTGGTTTTGCTGGAAGGTTAATTAAGCTAAAAGCTGTGCTGACACCTCACATCTAAGTATGTGAAGAGAATTTACCATGTCAAGAGAATTTGGATCACATAGATTACCATATACCTCTATCAGCATCACCGGAGTCTACATCTCTCTCCAATATGTGTCTTTACCACTTGAGCATACCATGTATCTGAATCGACTTCACCATGTTTAGGGGTGGAGTTTTTTCCTAGTTGTCTTCAGTTTCCCAGTTCATTGTTTAGTGGCTCTTATCCCATGCTACGTGGGAAAATGTTCCTGTTTCAAGTCCTGTGATCAAACTGCAATAGGTCTTTCTAGGATAAAAGAACAGTTTAAAACACTTCACTTCTTTCTCTTTAATTCATCATTTAGAAGCTGAGTAGGAACTACACCTTTTACTGGAATTACGTGTCAAAACTAGCAATTGGAAGGTAGTTTTGTGTGTGTGAGTGGGCTGTAGGTGTGTATATGCATACGTTTGAGGGAGGATACTGTGTCCCATGCTTTCACCCTCCACATTATTCCGAGACAGGTGTCTCACTGAACTTGAAGCTAAACTGGCAGCCAGCAGTTCCCAGCAGTCCCCGGCAGTCAGTCTCTAGCCTCTCCTCACCTCGCCCCTAGCCAGTTATAGCTTATGCTTAACCAAAAAAAAAATTGTTATGAGCTCTCAAGATTTATATACAAGTTCTCATGATCAAAAACTATCTACCAAAGGCAAGTACAATGTATTTTAAACTTTATCACCTAATAAATAAGGTTCATAACACATAGACATGCAGCTAGAGAGGCCACCAACACTCCTCTATTAGGTACCAGAACCTGTATATACATGTATATATATATATATGCATGTAGCCTTGGCTGTCCTGAAACTCACTCTGTAGACCAGGTTGGCCCTAAACTCATATAGATCTGCCTGCCTCTGCCTCCCAAGTGTTGAGATTAAAGACACCATCTCATAAATAACCCAAGGGGGCCTTCAACTCATCTTCCTGCATCAGCCTCTGGAGTGCTAGGATTAGAGGTGCACAGCACACACTAAGCTGTCTGGTTGTTATACTGTTATTTTTTTGTCATACTGTTATCAGCTAACCTAGAGATGGGAAACACTCCTGACTAATCTCTGAGGTTTTTGATACTACCCAGTCTTTGACAAGGGTTCCTGTGATAAAATAATGGAGGTGAGTTTCCTTGAAGAAGACAGGTTAATTTAGCTCAGAGTTCTGGAGGTTCAAGGACACCATTAGCTGTGATTTAGTAAAGGCCTTAAGAAGGAGAAAACATTCCCATGGCAAAAGCATGTGCAGGAGGGCGAGGCCACAGTAAAACTGTGCTTCCCAACCCCTCCCAAGACCATGTTGATTTAAAGGCTGCCATCTTTTCAGTGTGTGTGTATGTGTGTGTGTGTGATATCACATGCCACAACAGAAGTAAGAGGACAACTTAAAGAGTTAATTATTTCTTCTTGATATGGATTCTCCAACTCTAAAAGGTCCCATCCACATTTCCACATTACCTCACTAAGAACCAGGTATCCAGTAAATGAACTTTTGGGGGAAACATTTGCATTTTATCTGAACAGAGGAATTCTGTTCTCTAGGTATTCTTGAGAACTCTTAAGACTATACATTGTTGGGCACTGGTGACAAAGACCTTTTATCATAGCACTCAGGAGGCAGAGAAAGGCAAGTCTCCGTGAGTTTGAGGCCAGCCTGCTATAGGACAGCAAAGGCTACACGAAGAGACTCTGCCTCAAACAAACAAACAAAAGAATACACAAATATAGACACCTGCACACATACATACATATACATACACACAAAACACATATGCACACATACACATGTATACATACATGCACACACCTAAACACATACATTTACATACATATATACATATACATGAACACATACATACCTACATTCACATGTACAGACACATTCATATGCATACACATTTGTACACATGCATACATACACATACATATGCATACATACATACATATATGTGGACAAACATGAATACATACACATGCACACAGACACATACATGGACATATACACATGCACCCACACATATGCACTCTTCTACTTACTCTTGGGCTTCACTGATCTGTGTTCAGAGGGAGAGTGTCTTTCTCTGGACCTGTATGGATCTGTAGCCAGTTCACAGAAAGGACAGTTAACCACTGTTGTGAGGATGATATGGGGAGGAGAACGAGCCCTTGATTCTGTTCTCCAGCTCTGGAAGATCAGTGCAGTAACTGTCCTGTCCTTGTGCCACCATGGATGCTGGCAGCTATTTTCACAGCAGTCTACAGATGAATTGTCTGCAGTGAACTGCATCAAGGAGACTCCGAATCCTACATGATCAGATACCGCTAGGGAAGCTCAAGCTATCCGTGAGAGCTGGGCGGAGAAAGGGGTGGGGAATCTGAGGAGCTGTGATGGCCATAGAAGTGGAATGATTTCAACAAAGAGCACAGGTAACTATTCTTTTCCCATCCTGCCCTAACTTCCGACTCACACATACACAAGTGAAACAAATGGTTGCTTTTGTTTTAAGACAATATGCCTCGGGGTTCATTTATCAATAGATTATTAAGAGGCAGCTCTCTTTCCTGGTGTGCTCTTAGTGTTGATCTGTGAGCTCAAGGCAAGTTCATCAGAAACTCGACTTCCTTCTTAGGCCTCACTGAATCATAGAGCTGTATTCTCTCTTCTTCCCCGCTCAGTGGGGCTCCTCTGCCCACTAGTGAAGCTGCTAGTGCGAAGTAAGACAACAGAACTTCCGCTGCTCCTCCATACTTCTACACCTGAACTCCAAGTCAGTCCACAGTAACAGTAGTAAAGAGAAGCTGCTACACAAGCAAAACATTCCATTAGGAACAGTTATGTTCAGTGAACACATAACAATATTGAATTTAGGGGGTTGGACAGATGGCTCAGTGGTTAAGAGCACTGACAGCTCTTCCAGAGGTTCTGAGTTCAAATCCCAGCAACCACATGGTGGTTCACAACCATCTGTAGTGAGATCTGATGCCCTCAACTGGTGTGTCTGAAGACAGGGACAGTGTACTCACATAAAAATAAATAAATAAATAAATAAATAAATAAATAAATAAATAAATAAATAAATAAAAACAATGCTGAGTTTAAAAATCTGTGTTTATGTGTACACATTCTAGAGGGTGTGCAATCATGTTCAACTGTGTAGTGGCCAGAGGCCAATGTTGGGTGTCTTTTTTGATTGCTGTCAATCTTAGTTTTTTGAGAGTCTCTCACTGAACCTGGATCCCACTAGTTTAGCTAGTCTGGCTGGTCAGCAACTGTTTCTGCCTCCACAATGCTGAGATTTCAGGCCCGTGTCAGTATTTGGCTTCTGAGTGCCAGGGATCTAACACAGGCCACTATGATTATATAGCAATCATTTACTGACTAAGCCATCTCTACAACCTTTCACCGAGGTAATTTTTTAGAGAACTCCTAATGTATTAACAAACACTTCAATTTTTAGTAAATATCAAAGCCAGGTAACAATTTTAGGCCTGTGGAGGTCACATAGTGCTTCAGTGATGGACTATGAGTGTCTCAGTGATATCAGTGTTTGGCCTTCAGTTCATGGTACTTCAGCAGGAGCCCAGAATTGTCAGAGGAAGAGACCAGGACGAAATGTGTTCTGCTTATATCACTGTGACAACCACCTGGGAAGACCTGCTTTAAAAAAATTTTTGGTTCACAGCCTCGGAGGTTTCAGTTATGACAGCTGGAGACATTACTTTGAGTGCACTGAAGCAGAACATCATGGTGGCTGCCAGGCAGTGAGGACAGAGGGAGGAGCTCAGGGTCCCAGTGTCCCTACCAAACTCATGCCTCTAAAGACCTTCAACTTCAATAGTTCTCAGCAGCCCTAGCAACCAAGCTTCTGGTGAGCCTTTAGGGGATCCAGTGTGGTGGAGGATTAGGACTGCATAGACCCAGAGGGAGCTCCTCAGAGGGGCCAAGAGTCAAACAGAACTGTGATTGGGGATGCTGTGGGATGCACCTGTGAAGCTGAGGTCTGGAAAGTCTGTGTACATAAATTCTGAAGTGATTTTTGAGGAAAAACATTTAAGACAACTTCTCTGTATAATCTTACGTAGCCCATACACTGACACTCAGCTTGGAAGGGCATGGTTCCTTTATGCACAGAATACTTTTGCTGTTCTTTCTATGTGTAGAGGGTGTGTATTTTTTTAAAAAAGGTTTCTTTATTTTATGTATATGAGTTCACTGTAGCTGTTTTCAGACACACCAGAAGAGGGCATCAAATCTCATTACAGATGCTTGTGATCCTCCATGTGGTTGCTTGGATTTGAACTCACAACCTCTGGAAACTCAGTGCTCTTAACAGCTGAACCATCTCTCCATGCCAGTGGGGTGTGTATTTTCAATGTGCCCCTTCCTAAGTAGTTGCTGGCACATGAAGTCTAAGATCTGCCAACAGAAGAGCCAGGAAGCTACCGCCTTTTCTTCAGCTCCTTAGCACCTGCCACCAGGAGCTACAAATAAATCAAGAAGAGATCAGAAACACTGCACTGGGAGCAGAGAGTGCCTGAAATGACAATAAGATGGCCATGGCACCAACAGGCTTTAAGAAACGAAGACTGGGAACTAACAGCTTGTCCAAGAGATTTCTCTTCTGAGTCTAGGCTTAGCTCCGCCTTTTAGGATGCTTGCACATTATTTATTTTCTTGAGGTGGGGTCTTGTGTACCCCGGATGGGCCTTTAATGCACATGTAGCAGAGCTCTTGATGTTCCTGCTTCCATTTCCCGAGTGCTGCGATTATGAGTGTGTACCACCTCCTGGGTTACTCTCTTTTTTTGGTAAGCATTTCATTTCCCAATCATGATCCTTCACCTGACATCCTGAAATACAGACTGTGAGTCGTGTATGATTTCAGAGGTTTTTCAAATATAATCCTTTACTTAATATCAACACTGCTGCATTCAGAGCTCCAATCAATCCAGTCTGGCAGGCATTGTATCTCAAAACTATCACACAAAGAAATTTCCCTTTCAAGACATTGCTGTCAAAGAGAAGCCCATTTAGAGCAAAATCAAAATCAAGGGAGCAGAAATAAGTCTGCTGGAAAGAAAATGAGTGTTTGCAGGGGAGAAGGAGAAGACAATGAAAGCATCCACTCGGAGTCAAGTGAAGACCAGAACTCTCTGAACAATTGCATAACCAAGTGCACTTTGACCTCTGAGGCTTCCTGCAGACGACTGACAACATGGACAGTGTCCAAAGATTCTCGTCTTGCCAATGTTCTCAGTAACAGAGCAGCCAATTAAAGATTCACACAGTCTCATAAGAATTTGTAAAATGGTTTCGTGCCTAAAGCAAGGAGAGGAGGCTCAGGAGCTGCTGAGGATGCCTGCAGAAGGTCCACACATAGCACAAAGAGGGGATGCTTGCCTGCTCTCTAAAAGCATGAACCTTTCTTGTGCTTCTGCCTCCAAGTTGAACAAATTGTTCTTTCTTCTCCCATTAGGGGAGAAAATACTTGGTGGTGGGAAGAACAGAAGGCCTGGCCATATAGCCCATGGTCCTATCCTGAGGCAGTTCTTCCAGGCATTATCTGTCATACAAGTTTGTTTTTATATGTTTTAAAAGTTAATCCTGTGTGAATGGCAAATAGCCTACATGGTAACTATGTGAAGAGAAACATTCTAGCAAAACATGCTGGTATTTCAGTGATGCGTGGGCAGTTGCTTGTGAATCATTCTTCCTTTGCCTCGCAGACAAGTGCCCTATTAGTGCGCCAGGTCGGCTGAAGCTGCCTGACCACTTACCTCCTGGTGCTCAGGTGGCTTTCACTCCCTTAGCAAGTGAGAATGCTCTTCTGTGTGCTTTCAGCCAGTAACACTGATTATAATTGACAGCTCTATCTAGTTTTTCTTGTCCTTCCTGCTGCGAGAGGTAGGGGGCTGACAAGAGGGGACAATCTCAGTAAGTAGAGATAAAGATGAGAACAGTATCAACAGCAACAAAGGTAATAAATATAATTGTGTATTAAGTACCTCTCAGTTTCTTAAAAGTCTATACCCGAAGGTGGGCATGGCGGTACATACCTGTAATTCCAGTTCCCAGGGGATGAGGCTGAAAGATGGCAAGTTCCAGGCCAATCTGGGCTACACGGACAAATGCTGTTAAAAAAGGACGGTGGGCACAGCTTGGGTGGTAAGAGCGCCGCCGCATGCTCCTGCAGAGGACCTGGGGTCAGTTTCCAGCAGCTCACGCCTGTCTGTAACTCCAGACCCAGAGGATCTGACTCCCTCCTCTGGTCTCTGTGGATACCTGCACACACCCAGTTCACAAGCAGACAAGCAGGCATAGGTGTGTGTGAATGTGCATGGGTAAATGTATGCACAAATATAAATACAATTAAGTAAAATTAGAAAGGCTATCTTTAAAAACATCAAGTCCGTACCCTTTTGGATGCAGCGTTTGGCGAAAGGGATCTTACTAGAGGGCCTCTGGGAAGTGTTATGAGTGTAATTAATGTTATACTCTGGTTGATTCATAAGAAGTGTATGAGTTGATTTTTTTCACAGTGATGTTCAATCAAGCATGCTAGCATTAATAATTAACAGCACCAAGGTCTCATAAGATTGCTGGCAGGTGCGAGGGCACTGGAGAAACACTAATTTCTACCCCTTGCTAGCAGATTTTAATCTTCTTCTTGATTGTGGTAATCTAAGCATTGTAACTGATAGTTAAAGTAGACAATGCATTCAATTACATATATGATAATGTTTAAGGGGCTGGAGAGTAAAATTACATATCGATTCAAACAATATTTCAAGAGATGATTTGTTCAAAATAATGTTAAAGAACTCTTTAGGGGGCTGCAGAGATGGCTCAGCAGTTATGAGCACCCACTTGCAGAGGACCTGGGTTTAGTTCCCAGCATCCACATTGGGTGGCTTAGAACTGCATGTAATACCAGTTCCCCCGAGGGAACCAACGCCCCCTTATGGCCACTGTGCGCATACACATATACACATAAATTTAAAAAAATATTCAAGAACTCTTGAGAAATTTGCAAGTTTCTACAGATTCTTTCTCAATATCTTCGTCACAATCACTGGAAACAGGTTAGCCAGTGATTCTCAACCTTCTTAATGCTGTGACCGTTTAAGACAGTTCCTCATGTTGTGGTGACCCCCAACCATAAAATCATTCCCATTGTTTCTTCATGACTGTGATTTTGCTATTGTTATGAATCATGACGCAAACATTTGTGTTTTCAGGTTGTCTCAGGCAACTCTGTGAACAGATCATTTAACCCTCAAAGGGGTTGTGACTCACAGGGTGAGAAACCACTCTAATGGTTAACTCATCAGCAATATGAAAAATCTAGGCTTGAGAACAAAACACACATTAAAACTATTGGTTAGCTTGGAACAGTGGCACACGCCTTTGATCCCAGCACTTAGGAGGCAGAGGGAGATGGATCTCTGTGAGTTCAGCCTCCTCTACAAAGAGAGTCCAGGATAGCCAGGGCTGTTACATAGAGAAACTCTGTCTTGAAAAACTAAAAACAAAACAAAAGAAAAAAATTACCCAACCCCAAACCAAACAACAATTCCCACCCCCAAAAATTCAAACACCAAACGAATAGGTTACAACTAAATTTATAACCCTCAACGTCAATACCTGAGACTTCACTTCCCCACAACGGCTTTGAATGCCTACATTTCTGGGGGAGAACTCTGTAACTATGCCAATGAACAGAGAATGGGAAAGAAGCTCAGACTTATGATGCTGGGATGAGGAATGTCTCACACTTCTTTGATACTTCTCTTAGAATGCAGGCACAAAAGAGAGCTTACACACAGGAGTACTACGGTTGACTATCTCCAGAACACCAGCCGTGACTTCCAAGGTAAGGCAACCTGCCGCACTGCAGCCTCAGAACATGTCTGGCCACGCCATGTCTAAGGAGCAACTGCTGGTTTTCTAGCCCTCGGCACTGTGGAGTATGGACTCAGCAGTATGGAGCTGCAACAGTTTGACGTAAAGAGATAGGGTGATGTTTAAACTAACCCTAAACCCCATAGCTCTTGACTAGCATGGGAAAAGTTGGAAGGGCCCTGAGCAGGCAATGGCTTAGTGGGACCCCAAGGACATTTTAGAGTCTAGGAGTGAGAATCGGGATGAAAGGAAGGGACAGGTTACCGGAGAATGGGGGCAAATCTTCATGGTGTGGTGGTGTGGTGTTGTCCCTAAAGTCAATGTTACATTGTTCAAAGTAGTCAGAGACCTGGGCCAGGAGATTTTTCAGGCAGAATGCTAACTGGCTATGTATAAGGGAGAGAATGGCTGGATACAAATATACTTCTTTTAATCCATAATCTGTCCAGACGGTCAAGAAGTTGAAAGGAAGCCGTGGTGCTGTAGAAGCAGCAGAAACCATGGGTGTGACTGTAGATCTGTAAGGACCTCAGAGTCTTACCATGGTACACTGGAGCCCTTTTGGACATGACAGATGCACCAAAGCTCTTAAGGAAGACTTTCTGTCAAATAACAGGGGGCCTGGACCTTTGGATGCTCGAGTCTCACAGGTGTCATGAGAGCCCCAGGCAGAAAGCCATGAAATGTGTTCTTTGTCTAATAAAGATGAAAATAGAAAAATACCTCAAAAAAACCAAAAAAACCTCCCAATGGTTTTAAGCAATTTGTAGCTTTGAGTGAGAGGCACAAAAAATAATGGGGAGACCATCACCTGCCTTACCCCACAACCTGAGCAATCAGGAAGTTGTCTTGATGTGGCTCTGCCACTACAAAGGTGTATGGTGCTATGGAGGAAGCACAGATTTCCTGGGTGGTTGTCTTTTTGAGGAGGGTCCACCCAGGTCACCCTCTACTTACTCCATTCTTGCATATGAGCTACAGGCCAGAAAGCATGCGATTTGTCTCTGGATTACAGCTCCTCAGAACACTTCTCATGGGGTTTTCTCCATACTTGGCTCTGACAGGAAATGCCACTATGGTCAGAGACCAGCATTTCTGAAAAGGGGGTTAGGTATCCCACTTTGTGTGTGTGTGTGTGTGTGTGTGTGTGTACTATTGTGGCCAGGAGGGAGACTGGCAGGCAGTGTCAGTCAAACGAGGCTGCATGTTCTTATGCTGTGATTCGATTCTCCTGTCATGGAGACCTATGTAGGGCCCTGAATGTCAGGGCCAGCTTGGTGTTTTGACTCTTCTTTCTCCTTCCTCCTGTTCTAGTTCTCAACAGTCTGCATGCTGTGACTCACAGGTCTGGTTTCCAGTGTCTCTCTAATGCCTCTTCCAAAGTAAAAGGGTGTGTGTGGGGGGACTAACAAAAAAGGAAGTTGCATCATGCTTCTATCTTGTTTAAAGCTCCTGAGTTTTCCTTTTTGCCCACTGCTCACGTGAAGCACAAGGCCCTGTACACACTGTTCCTGGCTATCCCCCACGGCACAATCTCTTATCCTTCCATTTTCAGTTGTTGATAAATGACTTCTGATAACCCAAGTCAGTCTGCCTCACATTTTCATGCCCGTACTCAAATAATAATGTCTCATTTAAACTCCCTAGAAACGATACAGCTCCTTCAGGCAGCACTCCTGCCACAGACCCCTGCCTGGCAGTTTCTGTGTGCTTCTCCTAAAGAGAAGCCCCACACATCTGTAAGGAAGAAGTGCCACCAAATCCTAGCATAAAACTGTTGACATTTTTCTTTGTTTGGTTTTCAAAGACAATGAGACCACACATTTCATTTGGAAAAAATGTATCTCATTTTGTTTAAATACCAAAGCTCTATAGTTCCTAACACACAGAATATGCTTAATAGTTATTTGTAATACAGATGCTCAAGCCAAAAAAAAAAAGGTTTTAAACAATAACATTTCATTAAAAAGGCAAGTGATTAAAACAAAATAAACAAATAAACAAAAAAACTAAAACAAAACCTAGGGCTAGGGACTTGGGGAGATAGCTCAGAGGTAGAGTATTTGTCTAGTACATGTAAGGTCCTGGGCTGGATCCCAGAACCATAGAAATAAATGAAACACAAACACAACCCAACCAAACAAAATACGGGTGTCATTAAATTGACAGCATAGATTGACATTTTAAATAAAGTCTTCAAAGGGTTAGAACTTGTTAGTTCTATCCAGTCAGTCAAAAACCAAAAGGGAAAATATTTATAGTGTGGGAAGGCAAAGGTGCCAACCCCCGACACTGAGGGCACCAGACTTCTCTGGAGACCTGGAGGATGTGTAAGGCACCAGTATCACACAGCACAGATGTACACTGAAGATGAGTGTCCTTTCACCATACACAGAAAGATGGAACTAAAATCACACAGACACACACTAGGGGAGTGGCAGGCAGCGTGTCCAGCCCAGTTATACTTTCATGTGAGAACAGGGCTCAGAGGTTAATGCCCTCCTGAGCAACCTGGCTCTGTTTTACATGGCCAGAACTCAGATGTTCTTACTTGTACTTAGAAGAACAACAAACCAGGTATGGAGGCTCAGGTGGAGACTGGTAGGTCCTTGGGGCCTACTGGTAAGCTGCCTGGCCTGCTCGGTTAGCTCTAGCTATGGGACCACCTCAAAAAGCATGAAAGAGTAGACAGAGTCAGAGGACACACACACACACACACACACACCCGTGCATGTGCATGCATACCTATATGTACATGAATGCACACAGATACACATAAAAGAACAACAACAAAAGCTGAACAGAAGTGGAAATAAACTATTGTTTGATTTGGAAGTTAAATAATACATTTATAAATAATACATGTGTCACACAAGCCACAGGAAAATATCTGAACTAAATGAAAACTAAAGCAGACATCAACATCAGAAGGGCTGTGGGATGTGGTGGAAACAGTGCTTGCAGGGAGAGTTACAGCTGCACTCTCATCAGGAGAGAGGGGAGCACCAACGTCAGTCACAAACTCCCATCTTAGGGAGGGGGTGAAGAACAATTTAAGCCTAAAGCAAACCAAAGAACGAAAAAAAAAAAGCTAAAATCAATATCACTAAAATAAAGATATCAATAGTAATATCAACAAAATGGAAAAAAATGTATGAAAAATACATAGCTAGGCTAGGGAGGAGGAAGATGAGGGGGGATGGGAGAGAGGCAGCAGGCACTGGTATTAAAGGAACAGTGATAGCAACAGCTACAGTTTCAGAGGAATTGGGTCAATTCCTTTCACACACACATGACTAAAACTGGCACTAAGAAGTGGGTAATGGGAGCAAGCCTGATAGAGCAACACTGAGTGACAGTCTCAAGAACAAAAGGCATCAGGTATCAAGGGTTTCACTGAAAAATTTTACCAAACATTTAAAAACACAAGTCACCAACATGCCAGCATCCTCTCCACACATTCTTCCAGATGCAGAAGTGGAGGAGGCTATCTCCACCCAGTCTCTGAGGACCAGCACTGAAGCCACATAGACGCCACAGAGCAATAGGGAGAAGCCCCTCAGCAACGTTAGCAGATTGACTCAGTAATGTATAACAAGAACAGGTGACCAGAACCAAGTGGGGTTTACTCTAGGCCTGCAAGGCCACATCAACACAGAACCCAGCACTTCTGTGGCCTAAAGAAGAAAACCCCACAAGACTGGCTGTCAGCATCAGAGGTAGAAACAGCCTTTTCTGAAACCCAATAGCCATTTGTAATAAAAACTCCTCAGCAAGCTAGGGCCCACATATGTATAACTGTGCAGGTAGAGAATTCTGCAAACATCAGATGGATGGGAAGACACTGATGTTCCTGATTGTGAGACCATGCAACTAATGATACAAATCTTGTAAATAGAGAAGTGGAAGATAATTTATGTTCCTGATATGTGCTAGCTAACAACTAATGAGAGAAAAGAAAACCTCTAATATTTAAATAAACATTCCACATATGTATAGCTATGCAACTAATGAAATCCAGTTAATAAATAAATGAGAAAATACTTTGTTTCTTCTTTAAAAATTTTGATATTAGAAATTGCCAGCTCTTTGACAAATCCCAATGGAAACTGTGGGAAGCTACTTCATAGAGGTAAGCAGACTGGATCTAAATTTTATACAGAAACAGCAAACCCCACCAATAACAGATGACAATACGGAAGAACAAAGAATTCTGATAAGAGAGAGCAGCAAGCTTTATCAAGAGCCTGCTTGTGAGGACAGCATGGTCAGGGAGGACAGGTAGCCAAATCCAGAACCAGCAGAGGGCACAGAAAGACACACAAATGAAAGCAGCTATTTGGAGGAGAAATGCTTTCCCCAACAGATGGCACCAGAAAAAAACAAAACAAAACTGTACACCTACCTTAAAAAAAGCAAAAACCAGGCAGTCAAGCCTTGTATTTCCCAAGACTTTTACTCCAAATGGATGACAGACAAGACAGTGGAAGCAAAAGATGATGAAGAAGAAACAGGAGACAATTTCTCTGACTGTGGTTTGGTTATAAATTTTAAGATACAGCATCAACACTGCAACTCATGAAAGAACAAGAAGGATACAGTGAACTTCATTAAAGTCACTGTTTCTGCTCAGTGAAAGGCACTGCTCAGAACATCAGCTACCACCACCCAAGAGAAAAGTCTTTTCACAACACGGTGCTTGCTAAAGGACCCGACAAAGTACACAGAAAACTGCATCACAGTACCACTGACACACACATAGACACAGATAGACACACACACACACACACACACATACACAGAGACACACATATACAGACACACACACATACACAGACATACAGATACAGACACACAGACACACAGACACACACACACATACACTCCTCTGTGCATCACAAGCAGGGAACTGCAGATTATTAGAGATCTACCACTCACCTATTGCAATGGCTAATGTCGAAAAGAGTGACAAAATTCAATGGCTTGCAGAAGTGCAGAGCACCAAGAACTTTATGTATTTACCATAAAATGGCTACAGACACATGGGACTTCAGAGATTTCTCCATTCCATGATAAAATCTCTCACCTGTCTTTCTCAGACACTCAGCCTACTGAACTGATTCATGACTGTTATCTGTCCCCCTTTTTTTCTGGCATTTAAGGACTCCGAATTTAGTGATCTGTTCTTTTATAATTCATTATCATGCAAAAGCCAAACAAATATTTCACATTTTTACTAAGGTCTTAAAAATTTAAATTGGCGATGCTTTTATTTTCAAATAAGAAACATTATAGAATATTCAGGTAATTTTGGGAATGAAGAGTTGACTTAAATATTGTTTGGCATGCTGAAGATCAAAGGAGTTATTAGAAACTTGCAACTAAAATGTAACCCTCAGAATGACATACTATGATGATAAATGCATCTTTTAATAGTAAGAAATGATAACTTACCAAAGATCTAGCCAGACTCCAGAAGGGCAGATTTCCTGCTGGGATTTCACCTTTTATCTATTGTAATTCTCTGAAAATAGGAAGTCATGACTCATATGCAAATTATTACCAAGTACCAAATAAATAACAAATCTTCCCTAATTGAGCATTGCTTAGCATTCAGAAACTTAAAAAAAGAAAAAAAAAAAACAATAAATAAGCAAATCCCTGGGGTGGGAGAATTAACCAGTGGATATTAAGGAAAGTTACAAATTACTTTTCTGTGGCTGGAAATCACATTATGGATACATTTATTTTTGAGCAAAAATGTATTTTTATTGTGTTTGGTAGCAACAACTCCTTATTAAAAAAAAAAAAAACCTAAAACAAATAAACAAAAAAACCAAAAGAAAGAAACACCAGAAACTAGACCAAGTAGGTGCTGGAGCTCCACTGTATATCAAAAACCAAAGAAAAAAGCAAAGAGAAAACAAAGGCTAGTCCATTAGTGGAACTCAAGGTTCAAAGTTCAGATAAAAGGTGAAGCAGCTTGTAGAACTTCTGTCAGACTAAAGCACCTAATGCTTATGTATTTGTTAAACTGTTATCCTGCTGGAAACAGTCAGGAAAGAACCTAAATTCAAGATCTTTGGTAGACAATGGACTTTATACAATTGTCTCTAGAAAAAGTCTTTATGCTATTGTCTTGTTAAACTGGGATCCAAGGGGAATAAGGACAAGCTTACAGCCAAGAGCAGAGAAAGTTAGGTAATGGGATCCACCCACATTCCTGCTAAGGGCTCAGCAATTTATTCCATCCTTGATTTATATGGACTTTTCAAGGAGTCATTAAACAATGTTTGCCTGGAGTCTTTTATTTTTTCTTTTCTTTCTTTTTTTTTTTCTTTGAGGTCAGATCTGACTCGTGATGAAGAAAACATGATCCACATATTTTGACAGCACATGTGACTCTTTTCAGGCCTGATCCTGGGAACAAACAGACCCACATAATTATTTCTGTATGTCAGTGTATAACAGTCATGGTAACACTTTTTTGGCAGTGAGAATTAGGGATGAGTTTTATGAATCATCTTCAAACATACTGGATGTTTATCCACTCCACACGAGTGCTAAAATGCAAACACTTTTTTTTACATAAATGTGAAGAAACGTAACCTTTAATGCACACAAAAATTTATTCTCTGGAAAATTGGACTGCCATTAAAATCTCCTTGGACTGGTGTAGTTTTAACATTTTTACACACAGGTCAGCATTTTTTTTCATGTAATACAATTATACAAAAGGAAAAAGGCACCGCGATCGTCGGTGTAGAGTACAAAAGAAGGTATGAGAGTTTAAAGGCAACGGACGCGCAGCGTGACTCCAACGACACAAAGGGGGTTCAGCCATTCACTCTACAAAATGATGGCCCACACACTCGTCAGCGTCTGTTTTGACCAAGTGCATATAAACATGTGATAACAATACAGCACTGCTGATGACCACATGGACATACTATGTACATGGACATACTATGCACACGAGCAAAGTCCACTCATGGGTGAGAGTCAGTAGCAAACAGGTCAGACACAGTTGAGACCAAAGGAAACACCAGTAGGCAGCACGTTTCTTCAGGTTGAGACAACTCTGCTCACAGAGCAGTTAAATGTCATCATCCAGCTACACCTATTATTAGAAAAATAAGTAAGAAAGCTCCGTAGAAACTAGACTATTAAGGAAGCGTCTTGCCTCAAAAACTCAAAGAAAGGAAGAGAGGAGGGGGAGGGGAGGGAGAGAAGGGACACTGAATAAAAAGACCTACTGAATGAGGTTTTCTATAAAAAGTACATTATTTTTGAGAAGCAATGCCCCAGTGTAGTGATGAACCTCTTGGGTTTTAGAAAAAGACTAGGTCACAACACTTACCAGACTCTAACAGTCCACAGCTCCAGCACTGAGAAGCAGTACCCATACACTTGCTTATTTGGGAATTCAGGTACAAGTGTAGCCCAGCTGCTGGGACACGGCTGTCACTGCCTGCTCGGGCGAGGCTGTGCCCTTCCTATCAGCTCTAAAGTTCCCCAGAATTGCTATACTGTTTTCGCCAAAAAAAGTTTTCGTAGTAAAACTATGTATAAACACAATAAATTAATTTTTAAAATACATTACTACTATCGTTTCTCTCTCGGTAAGCTCAAATTATTTGGAAGTATCACCATACATCTCTAGCTGTGCTTGAAATAATTGCTCAGCACGAGTACAGTGTCAGTACACTTGTCAAAGTTGTCCTCGTTCTTCCCCGGCAAACAAATGTTGGTGCATTACAGGACATATTAATATCCTCAGTATTTATCCAACAAAGCTGCCAAAATGTCATTCTCACCTTTAAAGAAGCCTTCCTCTAACTTTATGATGTTAATTTCAGTTTTATAGTTTTGGAAGTTGTTTGCATAAAGCAATGTGAGGGAGATCAGAAGGAGAGAATGTGGTCTTTCTTTCGCAAGAAGCTTGCTCCCTCAGTTACTGATCCTACAAACCTTACCACCACCACATCAGGACTTAATAATCTATGGGCACGGAAACTGCTGCCAACAACCGCAGATAAGAAACAAAGGCATTATGTTCCAGGACTGCCCAGCTAGGATTTCCTGGGGAACTCATTCAGATCTAGACTCTCAGGCTTTCCTCCACACCAAATGAAACCGAATCTTTGGCTAGAACCTGAAGAGAATTCTTGGGTACATTACAACTTTGGGAGCCACTGTCTGTTTAATAAGGGGGGTGGGTGTTGGTGGGAGTCAAACCAGTATTTTTTCTCTTCTAATAGAACTTTCCTGCTCAACCCCAGTGCCCTGCTCATGCCTCTCTCTACACCTCATATCTTACAGTAAAAGACACCACCTGATGCTCTCAATACATTAAAACAGGAGATGAGGGAAGACTGTCCATCCGATCAGTAGACTCTGCAACAGCACACTGCTGGAGTCCTCAGATACATACATGTATATATATGGAGAAAAGGAAACTCACTCAGCAGCATTCGCTGCGTGCCTCCTATTAGCCAAAGGGCTCATAAAGACTCTAGGGCGTAGCCATCGCTAACAATAAAGGGGAAGACAGTAGGTGGGAATCTTGTCTGATGTTAACATACTTTAACAAAAGAAATATAAACAAACTTGGATAAGTGTGCACGGAAGGCAACCGTTTCTCCTCTGACCCCTGACATCTGACCCCTGATGCAAGTCCGGGTTAGCAGATGTTCCCTCATTCCACAGCGTAGAAAGGTGTGCACAGGCAATGGAAATAACTTGATAAAGAATAAATGAATGAATATATCTTCAGAATGTAAGTACAACAAACAAATCCCAAGTCCTTAAGTTAAAACCACTCACAAATCATGATGGCCAAGAATAGTTTGCAACCCAAAAAGGCAAGCCCCCGGCACTGTCTTCTCTCTTTCCCACCTCTGTTCTCTTGGGCCTCTCTCTGCGGTTCAGTTAAGCCGGGCAGGACTTGCCGGGTGTGATACCGCTCCTTTCACCCATAACAAATCGGGTTAGGACACAATGCACATGAACGGGTTTGGAGCAATCCAAGTTCTACTGGGTTTACTTAAAGGAGGGGCAGCCTTAGGGGGTCAGTTCAGCTTCTCCGTGCAGCGACTTCTTTACGAATACAGCACTGATGATGTCACCCGCCTCTTAATATTTTGTGAGTCAAAAAACAATACATCATTGTGCCGTTCTTTACTGAGTTACAGCTGTTACCATCATCAGCGCTGTCACTGGGGAGGGCACAGGCGTGGTTTTAAGGTGCTTTTACTGCACGCCTCATCTCCTTTCAGTATCACTGGCTGGCAACAATGATGAGGATGGCTGCGTTCGTTCGACAGATGAAGAGGAAGAACCTTGGATTAGATCAAGAAAGTAAGAAAAAGAAACCCGTGAAGAACAGCTACCAATGCAGAATTTTCTATGAACTCTTCAGTCTATGGAGGTAAATGTAGCTTTATGTAAATGAACTTTGTGTTATTTCTCTTAACACCTGAACGAGGATTAAAAAAAAAAAAAAGTTGGTGCCCACTGGCCTTACACCACTTCAAACAGCTCACCTATTTCTTATTCCCTCGTAAAGCTGTGATTGCCTTTGTTTTCCTCACTGCCAAGAACAGCCTAGCCTGTTTCTGCTTCCCTGTCTCTGCGGTCACACTCCCGGGCACTGGCTGTGCTCCCAGTTTGTGGAAGCCTCGGTGATTTAGCAGACAGAGCTGGGTTTCCCACAGACCAGATCAGAATCCCTGCCAGGGCCCGACTTTACAACAACTGCATAGGCATCTGTGCAGCTTGAGTATTTTCTGTCTTTAACAACACGGCCTAATGAACTGCTTTTGTCAGTGAGCACAGCGGTGCTGAGAATTCACCACTGTGCAGTGAGAGAAAATGCAACTGCATTTCAAATGAGGGGTGGCGAGTGTTCAGGCCCCGAGAGTGCAGAAGCTTCTGAGAGTTGGGACAGTACTGCACTCTGGACAGTGATCAGCAGCCACAGCAGGGCTTTATTTGCAGCAGCATGGCAGCACACACTCACCTCTACACGTGCGCAGCACCACGTGTGTGGTTATGTGCACATGTCTAATTTATAATC
Source organism: Micromys minutus (assembly GCF_963924665.1). Lineage (NCBI taxonomy): Eukaryota > Metazoa > Chordata > Mammalia > Rodentia > Muridae > Micromys > Micromys minutus. Next base: position 89,493,675 of record NC_137969.1, on the reverse strand, counting down.
ACTGAGGACTTGGCAGGTGGGATGGAGGGTGGGCCGTTCCTAATGTTAAAGAAGACTGAAATCAATTTCCAGGCCATACATGAACTGATACTTACACCATGCCAGATACCCCTGAGGATCTTTGGGAGTACACAGTTCTGGGCTCAGTCTCCAGGAAGGAGGTTTAACAAATAACAGATTTTCCTCTCAACACAGTGAAAGCACCAGGCTGGTCTTATAATGTCCAATTGAGCTTTGTTACAAAAAAAGACCAGAGACTTTATTAGGAAGACAGCAGTTGTTAGCCATGCGGGCGGAGCGAAAGCTCACTGGAGCATCAAATGCCTGTGCCCAATTTTCAGTGTAACCTATATCCTGTTCACATTTTGCCTTGCTCTGTTCTTTAGTAACACTTAAAAAAAAACCCAACTATTTTGTTTCTTGTTCATGTTTTAATTTTTATCCCGACTCACTTTATAACAAAGCAATTCTGGGAAGTTCACTACTAATGGAAGGATAGAAGGATACTTTTTTAAAAAAATATAACTTTGTAACATAATGTTTTGGTGGTACAATTCTTACCCTGTAGCCCAGAAAGGCCTGGAACTATGTAGCCCAGGGTAGCCCCAGGCTCACAGCAATCCTCTTGCCTCAGCCTCCCAAATGCTAGGATTACAGGGATGAGCTCTGAAACTTCCATTTAAAAACCAACTATGTGCTTCTATTTGCATTTTCTTTCCCTTAAAATGCTGAGTGTGAGGGTATAAAGTTGCCACGTCTCAGTTGGTTAGTGCAAGACTCTGCTGGCATGGTGCTGATGAGTTCCAGTTCACAGTAACAGTCTAACATGCTCAGCTGGGACTGGAGCCGTGAGACAGCTTTTTACTAGCTGGTAAATAGTATGCTTTTGTCTAGTTTAACTAGAAATGAGAAAGAGCAAAAAGAAAAAAATTTCATGTATATAAAACAGTCTCTAATAAAGTAAATGTGTTAATTTTTGGTAAGAAGGAAAATTAAAAAGAAAATAGTTTACACTATTTCCAGTTGACCTGTAGCTTCTAAATCTGAAAACGAGACAGGAAATGCTAGCAGAATGGAGGCCAGCACAGTGCATGGCCTTACTTCCTGCAGAGTAGGGCAAGGCCATGGGACTGCCAAGGAGCTTCTCACCTATGAGTGCTGGAGGCCAAACTTGCAACTACGCTTCCCAGCTGTGTAAGCAGGTCAACTTGCATGAAAGGCACAGGGTGACATCATGCTGAAGACATCACAAAACACAGCACAAGTCACTAGAGCACGTGGGATCTCAGAATGACTTTAAATGGAGTAAAACTGAGAACCACAAAGACATGGGAGTGAGGAAGGACTCCAGGAGCTTCTGCTTTGAAGGCTACTGTCTTACTCCTGTTGGAGACTAGACACTCGGAACAGATGGTCACATGTCCCTTTGTTTTCCAATTTCAACAGCTATCTACCGTGTCTGCGCATCTGTAAAGACTGACCACCGAAAGCAATTCCAAATGACAGCTCTGCCCTATCATTTCCTACACTGGAACACACAGTACACAAGGGGCTTGAACATAAAGTTATGAAGTTCTGCAGTACCATCATAAAGGTTTGCAAGGGACCATAGGGGCATGGTCTCTTTGGATCAGGGAAAAAAAAAAGGTGGTAAAGAAATAAACTTCAAACAAACCAACTTAAACTATCCTTCAGGGAATTTTGCACTTGGGTTAGTGCTCTAGAGGAAGGGTGAGGCACAGAGAGAGAGAGAGCATATCTGAACTGAAACGATCATTAACGTGAGCAAACCTTCGCCTTGAGACTGCTCACTGAGATCCACCCAAGGCTGAGCGCCGGAACGCCTTATGGCGGGCAGCACGTGGTGATGACATATACTGCCACAATGGAAACTCTGGTTTTAAAGTCACAATCTCCTCGGGATTCCTAGTTCTTTCAACTAAGAAAATCAAGTTCAAATAAAAAGTATGCGATTCAGTTTCTGGAGGGCTGCTTAACATTAAGGACACAAGTTTCCTGGTTTCTCATGTGAGCTTGCTCTACAGAGACAAAACCTCCTTCCCCACAGCTCAGCACTGGACAGTCGCCCATTGATGGTTGGGTGTTGTGATTGGGTGCTGAAGAGGACTCTCGAGGGAACAGCTCCTCTGCAGGTGATCGGGATACCACGGCAGTGCTGGGCTGGCAGCCATCTTCTTCAGGACTCCAGCAGTGCGTGCCACCTGCACACTTGCTGTCCCGTGGACTCCTTCATTGCACTCCAGTGTCTGAGCTCCTCCTCCCCAGAGCTGTTCAGACCTAAGGAGACCCAGCCTATCATCTCCTTCCTTTTCATGCTGCCCTTGTTATACACGGACAGTATCAGAGTCACGTCAGAAAGCTGAAACAAGGCCACTTGAAAAACAAAGGTTTCCTTGTACACCGGGTTTGGCTGCCCTCTGCGGGTGGATGTCTTGCATTTGGACATCTCTTGGCCCATGGAATTCAGCAGTGTTAACTTAACATATGTATCTGAAGAAAGAAAAACCAACACACCACAAATATCATTTGAAACAAACTGACAGTTTTCTTGTGATAAATGCCAAGGTCAGGTAGTTACACTTTATAAGGATATGGTGTATACCATGTTGATGGAAACTCGACTAACTCAATTTTGATGTAAATGCTTACTAAATACATAGCAAGTACAGAGAATGCTAGGTAGGCTGAAGATACTTGTTTTTTTCTAGGAATGGAATTTAAAGGTATACCTCATAATCCTTCCTTCCCCTCCCACCCCTCACTGTCCTCCCACAACCTCCCCTGCCCATCAACACCCTATTCCCTCCACTAAGCGGGACACCATAGCATTAATAGACACTTAGCAAGCTCAATTAGCCACAACACTACAGCATTCCACTGTGTTCTTAGAGAGTAGGAATAAACAAACAAACAGAAATGAAGGCAGATGGCGAGGAGGAAAGGAGGGAGACAAGAATGCAAAGGTGACATTGAAACAGCTTAAGATGAAATGTCAGAAAAAATCTCTGCATGGATGTGGTTTTTACATATATATAGAAACATCTAAGGGTCCCAATGAAGCCAAATGCCTTAAGGGGTCAACATTTAGCAAACCAAGTAAAAGTTTCTTCTGGTTTCATGCAAGAGTACATTTAATGTGCTTTTGGGGAGGGTAAGTTAAATACTATTGGGTTTCTTTCAGGCATCATTTAATGTAAAATTTTAAGAATAATATTTAAATTATATATATTCATCAATTACAAAAGCCACTGATAGGATGTTAGAGTGGACGAAGTGAAATGTGAACACTTCAAGGCCTTTTATATGGGACATATATCCTCACTTCAATAGACTTCAAGTCTGTTAGACTCATGCAAATGATCTCAGCATGTTGATCCATCATGTGTACTTCATATCAAAATTTCAATTAATTTCAAAGACAATTGCAATGGTCTCATGAAACATGTATTTCTATGATAAATCAAAATACAAAGAAATAAAAAGTAACTTGTATTTTAAAAAGTTTTGCTTATTTGTTGATATTCTGAATACCATCATCCATAGTCAGAGATAAAGTCTAAGTTAGTTTTATTTAAAATGTCACAGATAAAAATGTGCATTGTTTTGGAAACCAACATGGTGGACAGTCTCACTGCTGGCAAGTTTTAGGGCATTTTGTTTTTGCATGAAAAGACAACATCCAATTAGCCTCTACAGGAACTCACCTCGGATTATATAAACCTGTCCACCTATCAAGTGTTTTAGACAACAGAACAGTCCATCTGACAACAGGGGGTGGAAAGCAGTAAAAGAAATAATGACCAGATGTCAATCGTTGGGTGAAAGAGGGTCAAAGGTCAGAATTAAAGAGGAAACACTGCACTTGAGTGGAAAAACATAAAACTTTAGCATTTTAATCCAGGCAGAGGGTTGTTTTGTAAATTTCATGGAATGAAAAATTTACCACTGTTGTGTAATCTTAAACAAAAATTACACCATTTTAAGAGGGGGATATATTTATAATGGTATCTTCTTCATCTAAAGCACATTGAAATATAGAATCATGCAAATTATCAGACTATATAAGATCAAATACAATCACTATAGGATCACTATTATTGTGCTACATTTTAATTTTACCCATGCAATATTTAGTATTTGAAATATTCTGATTAGTTCCAATATAATCAAGAATTCAGTTATGTAAAATAAAATACAACTATCAGAATACGTGCTTTTGAGTATTGCTCCTGATTTGTGGGGGGAACTTGTGGTTTACAACAGTTCATGGCTTAGACCCTAAGTATCAATGAAGGGCTGTAATTTTCAATTTAGGACATAATGGTACAATTGTCTTAAATTTTACTTTGCAGATATCTTACATATCATTTATAAATGCTTTACCTTCATATCATTATTTTAAAAGTTGGCTTTATTTATATATTAGTGAGTTCCCAGCTAACAACAGTAATCAAGCCGAGGTTGAAGATCTAATTCTAAACTAATGGCAACTACTGTCACCCTTTTCTCCGAAGGTCAGACTCCACGACATATGCATCCATCGGTCCTCACATGTTCACCATATGTAACCTTGCCCTCTGCTCGTTTTCATCCTGACTCCTTGTTCTCTCTTGTACATCACCGTATCATTTCACTCTGCTATGCTTTGATATGTGTCCAATTAAATATCTGTCAAAAATTATTGAGCTGCCAGCTAAAGTCAGCCAGTGCTGCCACTGTGACCCCAAGCTGTGCTCTGTCTTTAGCTGGTGCCGATTGTGACCCCAGGCTCTGTCTGTTCTGTCTCCTGCTGCAGTGTGACCCCAGGATCTGTCTGCTCTTCCTCCTGCTGCAGTGTGACCCCAGGATCTGTCTGCTCTTCCTCCTGCTGCAGTGTGACCCTAGGCACAGCTCTGCCTCCTGCTGCAGCGCCACACTGTCTTTATGTCTGTGACTTATGGCAAGACGTGAACACCTGTGGCTGTCATGGCCTCATGAGCTCATGTGTCTTCACTAGCAAATCTTGTTCAGGTTCTCTCTAGCCCTCCATGTAGAGATTCTCGTGTGTGTGGATGAAGAGAATCAAATGAGACTCTCCAGCCCGTTTACTCTCAGAATGTTCTTTTACACATTCAGTTTTCTATTTGAAATGAGAAACTGGATGGTACTAATTCCACTTTTATGTACCTTGTCAGGTCTGATTCTCACAATTATCCTGTAAGACCTTAACTCTACCTATTAAGAAACAGATTTGTGGGGTCAGGTCATTTATCTATGGGGATTTTCTTCTCTTTAGATTTTTCTTTTTAACAATCTCATTATTTTATGTGTATGGGTGTTTTGCCTACATGTAGTGTGTATTTGGTCTTGCAGAGGACATAAAATACATTGGATTCCCTGGAACTAGAGTTCTAGATGGTTGTGAGCTATTGTTTAGGATCCTGGGAATTGAACCTGAGTTCTCTGGAAGAATAGCTAGGGTTCTTTACTGCTGAGCTATCTCTGAGCCAGCTTTGCCTTTCAGACTTCTCAATTTAGGGATAGGTACATTCTACGATGTATAAAGCAAATTTCCCAAAATTTCTTGCTACAAACCTAGTATCTTTTTATGATGTTTCACCTGCATTGATAATGAATTTTATGGCATTCAAAAGCAAAGTTAACATAAAGGATAGAAAATGTTTCCCTCTGTGCGTGGCATTCTAAGTAAGAGTGTATTAAAGTCTTTGGAAAATATGTAAACAAATTTAGGCTATTTATTATTTACATTTTTTTTTCAAAGTTTAATTTACAGAAATACAGAGAAGTTGTTCTGTTCCCCATTTAGGTCTGGCTCACAACCATCAACAGTTCTGGAGTTGGGTAGGGACAATTTTTCAGCAACCCCCAAACTTGCTCTCATCCTCACTACACAGAAATGGTAGAGGAAAGGAGAGAGACAAATGGGCTTCACTTCCCTCTCACCTGTCACCAGTCATCTAGGGCAAAAGCTGTTCCGATTTTGTTTGTACTGGGAAGGGAGGGACAAGGCTAGCTAGCTCGTGGAATGATGTTTTTCATTTGCTTGTTTGTGTTTTTTGTGTAGGGTAGTAAGTTTTCCCTTTTTATGGTGCTGGTGATAAAACTCAGGGACTGTACACACTAAGTACGTGCTGTACCACTCAATTACATCTGTAGGCCCTATAATTTCAAAGGAGAACAAAATGTGAGGAAATACTTTCTTCGTGAGGTGTTAAGGATAAAAGAAGAGAAATACAGAAGTAGTTACATTAGTTCAGAGTGTTGCGCGCAGACAGAAAACAAAACATTAATCTTTAACTAACAAAAGCTCTATACTTTTCTGTTAACACTGTGAAGAGTAGTTACTTTTCTTCTGGCATTAAAAGATAATGGCTATGATAGGGATAATTTATTCTGCAGACACCATGAAAAATTAAAATTCCTGTCACCATACAATTAATATTTTGGGTTTCATATTTTCCTCTTCCCAAATGACTGGAAATAGAAAACATGAAACAGACTGGCTGATGATTCAGTGTTTCATTGTGGTTGGTTAAGACTAAAAATGATGCGAGTCCCCTAAGTGCAGAAAACATTAAGATAAAAATAACTCTTTTTCACTCACTGGGTGGTCTGTTTGCTGCCAGGTTTTTGAAGTGGCTGCCTTTGATCACTTCTGCTGATAGTCTTCCAGTGGTGGCGTTGTAAAGGAGCCCAATGAGGATTTCTGGAACAGGGCCGTGCTCCAAAGACTGACAGGAGGAGGCACTGTCACCACAGGATACCTCAGACAAGCTCACCTGAGAGTCACAGCCCTGTAGAGCAAATATGAAATTGCTATAGTATTTTAGAAAACACAGACTATAAAGTGTATTGCTGGCTGGGTGTGGTGGGGCACACCTTTATCACCAGCACTCGGGTAGCAGAGGCGGGTGGACCTCTCTGGTCTACACAAGAAGCTGCAGGCCAGACAGAACTATAGAAGCTCTGTCGAAAATATCATCACCTCCAACTACTACAGCAGACAAACAAACAAAAAGCAGAAAAATGGCAATGATGTGTATCTAAATTACGTCACGAGAAAGACAAAGGTGGAGGTACACAACACACTCCCAAACATTCAATTACAAATGGTTTGTAGACATTTCAGTCAAGTAATAGACAGAGAAATTTTCATATTCCTGCATATTTGAGGACAAATCAAAGATGCTTATTTTTAAAGTCTATTTATTCATATCTATCTATCTGTCTGTCTGTCTGTCTGTCTGTCTATCTATCTATCTATCTATCTATCGCATATTTGTGCATGTCACACACAATTCGGTGTAGTCAGTGTGTATGTGAAAGTTAAAGGACAGCCAGCAGGGCTGGTTTCTTCCTCCAGCATGTGGGTCCCAGGGATTGAACTTAAATCCTCAGCATTGGCAACAAGTGTCTTTACAACAGAACCATCCCAAGAGCTCAAGCAATTTCTTCCACTTACATGTGGTAATGAGGTATTTTCTAAGGCTAAAAGACCATTTTCTAAAGAGTTATCAATCTCAAAACAAGGATGTGAATTTATTTACATTAAGCATCTCAGTTATATTCTTAAAGACAAAGATTGGCACATGTAGATAAATTAAAAAAAAAAAAACCTATCTGCCATTTTATGGCAATATCTAAAACAGAGAGGCAGAAAAGCAAACAAATTGTAGACTTTTCTAGGTATACAATAACCAAAGGAAAACTGTTGTAGCTATGTGTCCGTTTCCTTGGAGACAGGAGGTGAAGAAGTGCACTCAACAGTGATGACGCATTCAGCTTCTAGGAAACTGAAAAGTCTCAAACTCATGTGCACCTTAGGGAGAAACAGATGCTCGCCAGGGGCATAGCAGCACATTTCCCTCAGGGACGGAGTGGGTGAGCAGGAGAGGATGTGGGAGACGTACACATCACAGGGCACAGCCAACGGCAGTGGGGCAGAGGCTTCCTTACAGTCATGAACAAGTAACAGAAAAGTTCAGATGAGGAAATTTCCATAGTGTGTGTTTTGATCAAATACAAACTAGAGAGGAATGACAGACCTATAATATATTTGAATACGTTCTAAGTGATTCTTGAGAAACTAAATAGTAATGAGGGTAAGATAATAAACTAAAATCAAAAAGACTAACAAAAAAAAAAAAAAGCCCAATAAGAGAGCAAGAGAGAACACACTGCATGTTCTACACATCATGAATACATAAGAGGGCAGCACAAACAACTCCCAACAAATCTGAAACTTGGATGAAATGGACATACTCAAAGAATGCCAGCTAACGGAAGAGACACTAGTAGAAACAGCATATCCCAACCATCTTACTTAAGACTCACCCTGCAATTTAAATAATAAAATAAAATAAAAACACAAAACAAGACATTTTTTAGCTGGGATAGCTTCCTTTGTGAATTTTAACTGGTGATAATCCTCTTCCCCAAACACTTTCAGACAGTCAAAAGGAAACAGTTTTAACCCCACCTGTGTTAGGACTCTAAAACACCCTTAGAATCAAAGCTAAGGAAAGACATAAAAAGGGCACAAATCACAGGAGTCATTCACTCATCCACCTAGATTTGTAGTTCCTAAAGAAACTGTCGTCAAACCAGTTCATCAACACACAACATAACTACACTTTACAAAAATATCTGCATGGGGTGAGGTGGGGAGCTGGGGGTGGGAAATGGAGCTAGAGCACACGCGAGGCACTAGGTTCAGTCTCCAGTACCACATAAACTAGGTGTGGTGGCACATACCTGTAATCTCAGCACTCAGGGGGTGGAGGCAGGAAGATGAGAAAAGGTCAAGACCACTCCTGTTTACACGGAGAGCTCCAGGCCATCCTGGCATACATGAGTCCTGATCTCAAAATATTTCATAATTTGTTTCCCCTTTGAAACTGTTAACCATTCCTAATTTCTGTCACTACTCAGTATGTTAGAAATCACAGGCAGTGAAGGTCCTAGCCTTAATAAATAGCAACAAAGTAGATTAAAGCCATCATAATTTAAGTGGAGTGAGTAAGCCTGTCCAGTATACAAATGTACAAATTCATCACAGAAGAACTGCAGTTGCACGGAAGGTGAAATTTGAAAAACTAAAAAACACTGCACATACATCAGCAACACACCTGAAAACAAAATTTATAAAAAAGGAGCGTTTATAGACATAGGCATGGTGGCTCATGCTTGCACCTCAGCACTGCAGAGAAGGTTGGAGGAGGGGTTCTTTCAAGTTTCAAACGCCCTTGGTTGGCAGAGTGAGTTCTGCACTAGCCAAGACTACACCTTGAGATCTTGTATCAAACAAAAGAAAACATGCAAAAGCATTAGCTACAGCCTAAAACATACCATATCCAGGATGAACATAATGAGCGGCATGCTAGCCTGCACCACATCGAAAGGAAACATGGGCACTGGCCAAGCAAATGAAAAGAGCTCTACGCTCACTGAGCATGTTAGAGGGCTGTCTGGCAGCATCCTCCCTGATATCTTTGCTTCTTCCTAACATCATTAGTTCAGACCCAGAGGTAACAGTAAACACACTGGCTAAAAGAATATCTAGTTTGGTGTGGACACAGAGAAGGGAAACCACTGTCTTCCTCTGGTGGGAGTATAAGCAGATACCACTTTTAAGAATGTCGGAGATGCATGCCCCATGGTTTTACAGCCCCACTCCTGCATACATACCCACTGAGATACAAGTTAGTGCCACCAAGAGGCAAGAAGGAATAATGCCAGGGAGGCACTCCTCACCCCAGACCACAATTGCAGTACAGACAGTGTGGGTTTTTGGTAAGCTCATACGGTGGTGTACGTCACAGCAGTAAAAATAATTATGACATTACAAGCATGACTCTGAAATATTGGCCCAGAAGGTCACTTGCTCACATAAACTGCACGTACAACAAGCCCAAAGCAAACAACTCGGAGGACATCCAGCTAACAGACTCATGCTTTGGAAGTATGGCGGGTGGTAATACAGTGAGGAGAAGCCAGTGATTCATATACATGTAAGGCATAATTAATCCCAGAGGGTATGATGGATGGTCCCAGGGCAATGGCTTTATTTTTATTTTACCTGTATATACTTGTGATAAATGGGTGGTATCATTTCTGCTTTTTACCCTTTTCAAAGTGTACTGGGTTTCCATATGAAAAAAAGCCCTAGGAAAGGATTACTTGGTGTAAGGAAAAAACAAATATACATACACAATGGCAGAATAAATATTCAGAATGTTATTTGAAGATTCCCAAAGGAATCTCCTGAGTTAGAGCAGGAATAGAAGAAGGAAAGAATGAATGACATGGTAAAAGAAGACAGGAAGGTGGGAAGTTGAAGAGGAAGGGGGGAGGGAAGAGGAAAAGAGAAAGGCTACTTCTTATAACTAACAACATAATTAAAGGATTTTTATTGCTAGAGATGGCTCAGCAGGTAGTGGCTTCTGGGTGGGAACTCTGTTACCTAAGTTTAATTCATGGATCCTAGGAGGTGTCAGGTGAGAATGAGGTATGACAGTTATCCACTGATCACCAGACACTCACTGTGGCATACCCACACACATCTGTACACACACACACACACACACACACACACACAGACATGCACTGTGGTATACACAAACACACAAACACACAGAGTTACATCTTTTAACTTTAGAATTTTTTAATGTTTTAGATAAATCTTCAAGTTTAAATCTACTCTTGGTTATGCAAGCAGTAAAGAAAAACAAGCACATAGCTCAACTAATTGATCTAGCCTTCAGGAGGATAAAATATTATTTTTCAAATAAACCTCTAAATCACAGAGTAGGAGCCAAAAAAACCCCACATCGCTTGGTATGTTTTCCTGACAGTTGGGAGAGAAAATACAATCTTAGTTTCAATCAGGCGCTATCATCACTTCTGAAAATGGTGTCAAAAACATGCTTGGACACCCTTGCTGAATCTGTTACACTAGGCTGCTGTACCAGAAGCATCTGTTAGAACAAAATGTGAACCTACAGCTGCCTGTCAGCCCAGCCACACTATCGCCAGGAATGCTCTTGAGGGGGACAGACAGGTCTCTGTGTGTTACTGCTGTAAGAACACCTATTGCCAAGCGACAGGAAGTGCTGAGATCCTCTATGATTACGTCCTATCCATTCAGCCATGGTGTAACACAGGACCTCTTAGGTCGTAGACAAGGCTGTCCTCTAAGGGCTCATTCTTCAGTCCACCTTGGAGAACGTACGGCCTCTGTGTAAGAGGGAGCAGCACAGAGAGTGGAAGGACAAGGGCAGACTGCACACTGCTGCTCCTTCTCTACTCCACCTTTGGCAATCTCTGCAGACCTTGTCGGGAATTCAGAACAGGGCTCGCCTAGGTGCCAGTAACTCAAGTGATTAGCCCAGAGCCAGATAAATCTGAACCTTAATTAAGCTGGTGTAATTGAGTGGTACCATAGTCAAACACCCCCCCATCTTGCATTACACTTTATTTCAACGTTTCCTCTTCTTCATGAAGTCTTTTTGCCAGAGGGTGAAGGATTATTATCAGTTCTGAGAAAAAAAAATCTCAAAATTTCAGACAGACTAGTGAACTCTATACAGCATTAATTTTATCCAGGATCAATGCCCATTAATGGTGCCTTAATTAATAGGTCTAAGTTAAGCAAACAGCTAGGACTACCATTTGATGAACAAGTTCCTACAGCATATCAGGCTTTCCATTGGTTCTAAGCAGATTCTAGCTTACTTGTAACCATATTCAAATTTCTAAACTTGAAGCTGAACTGTATAATAATTACTGTAAATCTGAATAATCTGTTGAATGTAGCCCCACTGTGGCTGGAAGACAGCATTCAGATTCTAATTTTACTTATATACAAAAAAAAAAAACAAAAAACAAAAAAAAAAAAACACTTTTCATTATACAGAAAAATGGGTGATGGGAGCACAGAGGGCACTGCCAAGTGAGACAAGGGTGTCGCTTGTGACAGCCAGAGGTGACTTCAGGAGCGACCAGGCTGAATCTGCTAAACACCCAAAAAAGCTACAGTGTAGTGAGGAGAGCAGCTGCAGAGTTTAAGCCTGAGCCGGGTTGGAAGCCAGTGTGCCTAAAACTGGGTGGTGGTGGTGCTGCTGGTGTAATTCAGGTTTCAAGTGACCAAACGCTCAGATTGAAGAAACTCAGCAGGGCAAGGGAACGAACTGGCTCGGGCAGGACAAGTGTGTACAGAGGAGCTTCAGGCAGTCTCTGGTCCAGGCTTTGGCCTGCATCACAGGACCCAGCTCCCTCCTTTCTTTCTCAGACTTGCCTCCTACACTTGGCTTCATTTTCAGGCTCTCCCTATTGGCCAGATGGTTTCTAGAAGTTCTGTGAGTTGTGAGAAAGCGAACAGCTTCCAGAGGGCTCCAGAACTGCACAACTAGTTAGGGCCAGGAAGAGATTGGAAGAAAGTCTGTGTTGAGGGTTGAAGATGGCCCGGGCTAAAAACTTATGCAGGAGTTTAAACTCCAGTGTTACAAATTAATGTATAACCTGACTGTCTTGTTTAGAGGTGGTTACAGACGGTCATCTGGTCAAACTCTCAAGACTGAATCCTAGTAGCTTTGTAAGGAGAGGAAAGACACCATCCACACCCCCCCCCAATACACAAACTTGTACTATGATTTACTGCAGCCAAAGGGGTAGGGAATCATAGAGCCTGACCCAGATGGGTTTTTACCCATCCAAGCAAGAAGAAAAGATGGAACAGAGCCTGGTGGCTCAGGACTGTCACCCCAGCTTCTCAAGAGGCCGAAGCAGAAGAATGGCAAGTTCAAGGTCTCTGAGCTACAGAGTGAGGCCAATCCTTGCCTGGGTAGCTTAGACTCAATCTTAAATGGTGGCACACACTGTAATCTCAGCACTCTACAAGTGTGGACCACACATTGGGCTTTTCTTTATATAAATAATTTAATAGCAAACATGGGTATAATATTGTTAGAAGCACACTGAACAAGATGAACAATGTTTTTGTTTTTTATTGTAAGTATTCTGAACTTCTGCTGTGCCTTATTCTCTGACTCAGGGTTAACTAAAAAATGCTTATCATTTGTGTGTCAAGAAACATAGATCTGGGTAGGAAGTGGCTGCTACCTCATCTCCTCTACTCTCCAATTGTATGTTAGCTTTATGATACAGTTCTCGGCACACACGATCCATGCCCAGGTGAACTGCTCCTACTATATGGGGTATTCCTCCCCAAGATATATATGGCAACTTCTCTGTCTACTCCAGGTCTTATCCTGACCTTCCACTTAAACAGAATCTTGTCCTACATGACTTTCCTGTAGATTCCTTCCCCTAGTACTTTCCAAATGCTTTCACACCACAACCAACTAAAATATTGTTCCAGGTCCTCTCCCTTCCCTACAGCTGCATCTCATGCAGAATAAAGTTCCTTTCTCATTAATGTGTACCAACAGCCTAGAACATCTGGCAAATATGCTGTGCACTTTAGAGGTATCTGCTGAACAATTTTCTGATTTTATTACAATATGGTCAAAGGATAAAGTTTTTATGATAGCAGTTTATGATATTTGTGGAGAATTCCCTTGTGGTATAGCATATGGCTGGCTTTTATGAATGTTCTGTGTGTATTTTAAAAAAGCACATATTTTAATATCATTGGACAGAGGTTGGACAAGTATACATTAAGTTGGATCTGTTCTGTTGCCGAAATCATCTGTGTCCTTCTTCATGCTTTACTGCTTAGCCTACCTCTGCTTCGATAGACTTTTCTATACATTTAACATATAGCATATGTCTTTTGACTCACCACTGCCTCTATTCCATATCTTCCTTTGAACTCAATATATTCCTTACAAATGCATGCTCTGGTCATTATTTGAGCCAAGGTCTATGAGTAGAGGGTCTCTTGGTTGCCTAGAAATATCTGGAGTTTCCACTCCATGTTGAATGATCATTCAGATGACATGAGGATGGAGGCTTCTAATCACTCTGTGCCTCTGCATAGCCTCTACCTTCCCTGGATCTGCTGAGAAGCCTGTGGGAGTAACTGCAGCTTCCTCATATATTCCCTGTGCTCAGTTGGTATTATTTCCCTTCTGTCTTTGGCGTTGTATTCTTTGACTGTAGTTTTCCTGGGTGTGTAACAATTTAAATATTCCCATGTGGGGCCATGTTTTGTTCACCTGATGGTCTGTCCATTTACATGTCTTATTTCTCATTCTGGAGTTCTACTTGGAAAATATGCTCAGCATTTTCAAATTCCTTTAGCCTTAAAATGTACTTTTCACTTTCTGTGTGTGTGTGTGTGTGTGTTTCCATACACAAAAACTGCAGTATTTACGTGGAGGTTATAATTCAACCCTGGCACCTATTCTGGTTGTTCACTTTAAGTCAGGGTATCTTCCCATGCTATAAAAGAGAGCCCATGCCTGATACTGCCTAGATGGCCAGGAACCAGAGTCTAGATAGCTCAGAGACCTAGGATAGAACCAAACAGAATAGAAAAAAAAAAGTCAAGGAAATTATTCCTAAAAACATTGTTTTATCACTTAGATTGGTTCCTAGTATAATTGTTATCAGAAGGGCTCCATCCAGCAATTGATGGGAGGCAGAGACCCACAGTCAAACAGGAGGCAAAGCTCAGGGAGTCCTGCTGAAAAGTGAGAGGAAGAATGTTAGGAACAAGGGTCAAGGACACCACAAGAAAACCCACAGAATAAGCTAAGCAGGGCTCAAAGGACTCAGAGACAATCAGGGAGCCTGCATGGGTCTGAATTCCTTCTTCTGTGTATATGTTATGGTTGTCTAGCTTAGTGTTTTTGTTGGACTCCTAACAGCTGGAGTGGGGGCTGCCTCTGACTCTTGGGCCAACTGTTGGGACCCTTGTCCTCCTATTGGCTTGCTTCATTCACCCAGCCTTAAGATGAGGGTGTTGATGTTGATATGCAGGTGAGGGCAGGCACAAGATAAGGCAAGGTCTGTGACTGGACAGTAAAAAAGGCAGAGACAGAGTTTTTGACAGGACAGAGAGATGGGAGATGGAAGAAGCAAGATAGAAGAAGCCAAGATGGAGGAGGAAGAATTTGCTCCATCTCTGTGTGGTTCTAAATAGCCACGGGTAGCTATGATTATCTTATAAGGGATGGATTATTATATGGCAATTTGTCTTATGTAGGTTGAGTAGATTATATCATATCAACTGGCTCTGAGTTTATTATGTGGACATAATGTGGAGTGAGAATTTACAGATATAAATCTGATTAAAGAATTACAAGCCTCTAGAGTTTCAATTTTGTCAGGCTACTGGGAATTGTAACCACAGGGGGCGGTTGGAGGGAATGTGAGCACAGTTTGCAGTAGAGAGTTGCAGGAGGGTGGCCACTGCTGGAGGCAGAGAGCCAGCCAGGAGAGGGCGGCCACTGCTGGGACCAGAGTAGCTGGCAACAGACTGCAATGGAAATTGGGAACTTAGCGAGTCGGATGGAGAAGTTTTGAGAGCTCTGGGCCAGAGTCTGCTAAGAGATGAAAATACCCTGCCATTGCCACATGTTCCTATGATGCCAGTGATAGCAAGGGTTGGCGTTTTTTTTTTTTTTTTTTTTTTTTTTTTTTTTATATTGTTTACCACTACATGAGGGGATGTGTCTAGTCTCATTGCAACTTGATATGCCATGTTTGGTTGATATCCCTGGGAGGCCTTCTCTTTTCTGAAGGGAAAGGAGTGAATCTAGGTAAGAGAGAAGATGGTAGGGAAGGACTGGGAGGAAAGGAAGGAAGGCAAACTCCAGTTAAAATAATATATGAGAGAAAAGTAGGTACAAAAGCAAAGAAGACTGGGTATGGTGGCACACACCTTTAATCCCAGCACTTGGGAGGAAGAGGCAGGTGGATGTCTTGAGTTTGAGACAAGCCTGGTCTACAAAGAGAGTCCAGGATAGCCAGAGCTCTTTTACACAGAGAAATTCTGTCTTGAAAAACCAATAGGAGGAAGAGGAGAAGGAGGAAGAGTAGGAAGAGGTCTCTTTTTCACTGCTGTGTACACTGGCTATCCACTATTTCTACTTCCCGTATCACTGTTGGAGCGCTAGGGATCTGGACTCAATCAAGTTCACATGCTTACAGAGCAGCACTTTTTCCATCTGACTGGGCTTCTGCTTGGTCACTGGTTGAGTCTTCTGGGAAGTGCTGAGTGCCAAAACATGGTCTTACTATAGGGTTAGGGTCCTGGACTTGACTTCCTGGTGCATCATATTCCTGAAAAATGAAAAGTTTCCTTTCTTAGACTTGCAACACTGGCTGAGCTGCTAGTTTTTACAGTTCTATCCTCCAGAAGAGACCTCTGGCCACAATGGAAGGTGAGCTTATTCAAACTGGTCATTGGGTCTTATATACTGGGGTACAACTGATTATTCCTATATAGGTCATTGTGTTCTTTTCAAAATAATTCTTAAAAGATTTATTTATAATTGTGTGTGTGTATCTGTCTGTCTGTATATATGAATGTAGGTACCTTAAACTGAAACTATGGGGGGGTTGTGAGCCACCTGATGTGGTTTCTGGAAGCTAAACTTGGGTTCCCTGTGAGAGCAGTGTGTACTGTTAACTGCTAAGTCAAATCTCTGGCCTCCAGGTTGGTATATTTTCAAGGCACAGAATGTTTCTATGAACAAGTGTTTCAAATGAAATTATTTGAATCTGTGTTTTAAGCACGCTTTTATTATTAGAAACATTATTTATGCTTTAGATGATGCTATTACCCATAACTGTACTCTCTGGACTCTACTGGGTTTTATTTTTAAAACATGACTTTAGCTATTTAAAATAGAAGACAAACACGATATGGGCCATGAGTGGATGAGAGGAGAGGCAGCATTGTGTCGGGAGTAAATGTGGAGTCAGGTTTCTCAGCCTGCCTGCTGCACACTGGGATGCTAGTGTGCAATTAGCATCTCCACGCTTCAGTTTACCCGAGAGGTGTGGAGCAGCTGCACCTACTACTGCCCTTTGCACGGCACCACTTGCCAACACATTACAAAGCAGCAAAACATTTGTTTGTATCATGGAGTCAGCATGCTATCCTCTCCTGACACTTACCTAATTAAAGAATTATTTGGAGACTGAGGAATAACAAACTGAAGTTATCAATTGCAACCCACCAGTGCAAACCAGGATTTCCTCTAAGGAAACCAAAGAAGTAGACAGAAGAGAATATCAGTGGCGCAGTGGCACTAAGGTGTCTACCCACAGGTGTGCAATGGCAGGCTCCCACGCATGGGGAGAGGGACTAAGGTTCAATTTCCTCATAGGTAAATGCAAGGCAGCCATCGTACTTCCTGAAAGAGTTTTCTTAATTTTTTTTGTTTGTTTAAAGCAAGCCCATTATTTCTGGCGTTTAATATACGTACTATAAATATTTCTTTTAGTAAATATCACTTTATCTGCTTAATATAGTTGTATTGTAAATCATATCTCATTTCACACAAAGGGGTTCTATGCTTCAAAATGCCCCTACCGCAGGACCTATAAACCTTTTTCTGAATGGTCAAATGACCAAAACTTAAATATCCTAAGATCGTGCTGCCCCCTGTTGATCTAGTCTCCTTAAAATACTTAAAAGCCTTCTGTGAAGGGAACATTTTTGTTTCTTAGTCTTATAGGTAAGTAATCATAGATGATCATAATAAAAAAATGTAGATGGTAAAATACTGAATGCAGCCCTAGACAGAATACAGTATATTCCAAGATAGTAAATGCAAACCCCAGGATGGTGAGAACAGAGGACTTAACCATCCTCTTCCACAGAAGCCTAAAGTTGCTATTTAAAGTAATGCTGACACCTGCTGGAAAGTTCACCCATCCTTAGGCCCAACTCTACACTGATCAGTTCTCAATTCTTCTACTGATTTGACAGTACCTAGATCTTGAGCTCCCCATATTAGAAGAACACTATTTTGGGTGTTTCAGAATGTTAAAACAGTATTTTCCATGCATTAGCTCTCTACCTTGGGCATCCTCTTTTAGTCTCACACAATTGACCAAACAGAGGTAGGGAAATTTTCCTCTAGGGATCATTTTTAAAAAACAAACACACTAGATGGTGGTGGTACACACCATTAATCCCAGCACTTGGGAGACAGAGGCAGGTTCTCTGAGTTGGAGGCCAGTCTGGTCTACAAAGCAAGTTCAAGGACAGGCAATGAATGCTGCACAGAGAAACCTATGTCAAAAAAAGAAGAAGAAGAAGAAGAAGAAGAAGAAGAAGAAGAAGAAGAAGAAGAAGAAGAAGAAGAAGAAGAAGAAGAAGAAGAAGAAGAGAAGGAAGGAAGGAAGGAAGCAAACAGGTTTATTTAACCTACTTTTCATTAGTTAAACCCACTGGAGTACAGCATCACACAAATTCTGTGTCCCCTGGCCTGTATAGAAACATTGCTTCAGAATTTGGTGTGAATTCTCACAAGACCCAGATCATTTCCCCAGATCACGTGGCTTGGCCTGCTTTCCCACCAATGGTCACTGTGCTGCTGTTTATATATATATATATATATATATATATATCAGTACATCTCTTTCCCATGTAGAACTGGCTTTCATCTCTAGCAGAAACCTTAAATTTTAAGAACAGCTGTGTGCTTTCTTTGGTTCCACTGCTGAGCACCACAGCCTTCCAGGCATGTACACCATTTAGAAGTCCTGTTCTTGGCATGCCTACACATGTCCAAGATGGTGGATAGGGTCTAGAAAATATCTTACAGCCAGGTGTGGTGACATAAACCTACAATTCTAGCATTTGGGAGACTGAGACAGAAGGATTGTGTGTTTGAGGCCTCAATGACAATATCCCAAAACGTGAACACAGGTATCACAAAAATCTTTAGCAGGTTTAACTTAGTGAGGAGAACTTAGGAGCAACTCCACCTAATATGGAGTCCTCCCACTGAGAGCATCTGCCTTCTGAGATTCTAGCTTCTTGCTATCATAAAGTGGAAATCGTTGCTACTCTCTTGCCCAGTTCTAATACTTGAGAGGCAACAGATGGGGTTGTCACTGTAACAGATTGGCATCATAGCACCATAGTTATCTTTGCCCCATTCTATGCTCCTTGCTTACCACACTACGCATCTTGCCATTGGTCCGTGTGGAGGAAGTCGGGTGTGGGGAGTTTAGAAAGCATCCGATCTTCTAGGATCTTCCCAAACAGGATGACTTCGGTTCACATCAGTATTGACCCCACTTACTAATCCCCATGCCAAAGTGAGGACACAGGGCTCCCACAACACTGGCCTTGATGGCGACACTGCTACACAAACACTTCTGCAGAACCGTAAGTAAGCACTTCTTCACGGACTGTGCTCCACACATGCATCTCGGACATCAGAACAAAGCTGTTGGAATAACCTTTTCAGCAATCAGAGACAGCCAAAAGCTAGCAGTCTGAGAAGTGTTTTCACAAGCAAAATAACTAATTACCATAAGAACAATAAGCTTCATAGAATTTAAACTTTAGTCCCCTAGTTCACCAGCTTCAAAATCGAAAGCCTCCCAAGCTGGGAGAACACTGACAGGGGAAACAGGCTGGAATGACCAAGCAGCTCTCAGCTCCCAGGAAGGTTCTACACTCAAGGCTTAGACTCCATCTTACTTGGCTTGAGGACTGAGCTGTGTGATCACAACAGGAAAAAGGCTGGTTATAATTCCTGGAACTATTAAACGCTGTAGCTACTGAGGGGGCAGTTCCAACTGAAGTTAACAGACGGCTCCAGAGAATAAGAGGAAAATCTGTGAAATGAGACAATTTAACAAGCCCTAAAAGCTTCAATGGCTTCTTAGGAATCCAGAGGCCGAGGCACACTGGCAAGGCTGTGCACATGACCAGAAAGGTATGTAGGAAGGTCCTCATCCTCAACTCCAGCTGACCCCGAGGCTCAGTGCATGCGGGAAGTGAAAGCAAAGGCAGTTATAAACTGGACGTAGGAAGGTATATCACAGCACAGGCAGCCCCATCAAATTCTGGGAGAACTAATGATTCAAGGCTTTTGAGGGAATAGCAGATGACTTATCAGTGTAACCAGAATCCAGCAACTGCACATGATAAATAATAGACTTTACAGAATTAATATATCTTCAAGCAAAAAGTGGCAATAATGAGGAAAAAACAATAAACTGGGAGATGAGGCTGATTCATAGATGTAGTCTTTAATAACACTTAAATTTCCACTTTAAAAAAACAAAAACTAAAAAAACAAACAAAAACAAACAAATAAAAAACAAGAAAAGGTTTATAAGACATAAAACCAAACCAAAACAGCCCAATTTTAGTGAAAACCATAAAAGCCCAGAAGTGGGCTTAGGAGGAAGACTGTCATCAGACACTCTAT
Organism: Micromys minutus; assembly: GCF_963924665.1. Taxonomy (NCBI): domain Eukaryota; kingdom Metazoa; phylum Chordata; class Mammalia; order Rodentia; family Muridae; genus Micromys; species Micromys minutus. The sequence continues at coordinate 89,473,285 of NC_137969.1, read as the reverse complement.
TTTTCTTTTGTAAGTTTTTTTTTTTTACAAAAATTATATGCATATATGTGAGTATACATGAGTACAGTAACCATGTAGACCAAAAGATTCTCTGGAGCTTTAGTAACAGGTGATTGTTAGCAATCTAGATGCTAGGAACCGAACTTGGATCCTCTACAAGCACAGCCCATACTTTTAATCTCTCTGAACCATCTCTCCAGGACCCTTTTTATTATGTTCAAATTATTAATAGAAAATATTGCTAAAGATGAGAAGTACACTTCAGCAAATAGAGAACATTCATAAAGAGATGTAAAAAAAAAGCCAAATGAAAACTCTGGATTTGAAAAGTATAATCAAGATGAGAAATTTAATAGAGAGATGAGCAGCATTGAATTTGATGGTTAAGAAAATTGAGAATTTCTAGCCTTAGAGTGAAGAAAATCAACCAGAAAGAGAAGAAAGCCTCAGAGGCCCATGAGAAACATCATCAAACATAACATGCCAGAATTCTGGGAGGAAGTAACAGAAGGTACAGAAGACAACTGCCTCATTGCCTCATCTATTTGAATACTTAGTTCCATTGGTGGAACTGTTTGGGAAGGATTAGGAGGTGTGGTGTTATGGGAGCTGTTACAAGGGTAGACCTGGAGGCTTCAAAAGCCCTCCGACATTCAGTGTCTCTCTTCTTGCCTCACGCTTGTGGATCAAGATGTAAGCTCTCAGCTCCAGCACCAATCTTCCTGCCTGCTGCCATGCTCTCTACCACAGTGGTCATGAACTCAAGCCCTCTGAAACTATAAACCTCTAGTAAACTCTTTGCCCTATTACTTTCTTTGGTCATAGTGACCAACAGCAATAGGGGGAAAAAGACATTAGTTAGTACTAGAAGTGAGGCCCAATCATGGTATTTGTTTTGTTTACTTTTTTTCTTTTTTGAGAAATATGGAAGACTTTGGGATTTTGGACTAGGAAAGTGATTGCTGTTAGCGTGGCTTAATGGGACATCCCAGTGGGAACATGGAGGAAATTAGTATTAAGTGAAATGTAGCGTATGAAAGCCCAACTCCAGAGGTTTCAGAGGAAATGATGAAAAAAAGCAGGCTAGAGACCATTATATTTTGGCAAAGAATGTAGCCACTTTTTTGCCCTTGTCATAAAATATGACAAGGCCTGAGGCTAAACTGAAGAGTTTTAAACTAATTTTGTTGGCAAAGGTGATTTCAAGACAGTCTAGTATTGACTTTGTTGCATGGCTATAAGAAATCACTTTTACATAGCTCTACAGGGAAAGGGGGCACCAGAAAATTTAATGTTGGGGCCAAGGCTTGTGTTGAGACATGAGAAGAGCAAAAAAAAGGCCTAGTATAAAGCAGAATAAAGGGAATGGTGCCCTCAGGGCAAGACCCCACTCAGCTAAGCTTCCAACTTGTAAAAAAGAAAAAGCCTGAGGAATTTTCTGCATCTAAGAAATACCATCGAAGTAAAGCCTATGTGATTGTGATTCAAAAAGGGGATCAGCCTCTATTCTAAGCAGTCAGCCAAAATTAGCCAGCATCGGTCATGTGGTTCTGGCTTTAGAGTCAAGGAGGATACAGGAAACAGGTTATGGTATCTTCCTCTGCAGTTAGAGAAAGCAGCTGAGGCTGGGCATGTGGCAGCAAAGCCTAGATTATGCTGAAGACTCCAAAATGTTAGAGGTCCAAAGCACTGAGATATCTGCCAAGGAGAGCTGCATACAGGGAGTAGAACACGCCCACAAGAGAGAAATACATTGTAGTCAGCAAAGCTTGAAGGGTGGAGTCATCTAAATCTTTAATATTGGACCCAGAATTATGAGACTTGGAGTTAGCCCTGGGTTTTGATCTTGCTTTGGTCCAGTATTTCATAACTATGCCTCCTTCCCTCCATTATGTACTGGTAATGTACACTCTGTGCCACTGTATTTTGGAAGTATGTAATTTACTTTTTTAGGGAGTTACAATTAAGAGACTGCCTTGAGTCTCAGAAGAGACTTTGGACTTTCAAATTGTATTGATACTTATGAAAAACTATGGGGACATTTGAAGTTGAACTAAATGCACTTTGTATTATCATATGCTGGGAGCTTCCTGAGAGCCAGGGAGTGAAATGTGACAAGGTTTAGCATGATTGACCCCACAGACTAATATATTTGAATAGTTGGCCCTCTGTTGATGGAACTGCTTGGGAAGGTTTAGGAGGTGCGGCCTTGTTGGAAGTTGCTGTGTCACAGGGACAGGCTTAAAGGCTTCAAAAGCCTTACAAGATGTTCATGATACCTTATCTGGAAAACCAACTTTGTAGATCTAATGAGAGACCTTTCAAAGGGAGAGTGCTCTTGACCATTAGAAATCAGTTTAGTACCTATATAAGTGGTACACCTCTTTTCTTCCCTCCCCTTTGTAAGAAGAAGAAGCCAGGAGAAGAGGCATTCAGCAGGGTGAGGCCAAAACTCTACTGTTGTTAGCTTAGAAGATGGGGAAAGGGAGCATGAGTCAAGAAACAGAGCAGAAGACAAAGAAGGAAACACAAAGCAAGATCCTTTCTTGTAATTCCCAGAAGAAATCTATTCCTGAGTCACACGTTTGGACTGATGTCATTTGAGCTTACAAAGTAAGAAATTTTGTTTTATATATTTGTTAAGGCAGGAATGTGAAACCAATATAGAAGTCTTTACTATCCCATTTAAAAGACATTGAACAAAGCAATAAATCTAAATATTTGTTAATAAACTTCTAATATATACAGATGTAATTTGTATGGTAATAACACCAAAAATGGAGAAGGAAAATTGATGAGGCACACACTAAGCAAATTTTACATACTACTGAAATTAGTTTGGTGCTCACTTGAATTAGATTATTTTAAATTAAGATGTTAATTATAATTCTCAGAAAACTTGCTAAGAAAATAACTTGAAAAACAGAGTAGTAGAAAGGTAAATAAAACAGCATATTAGAAAATACCTAACACAAAATAAAACTGTAATGGAGAGGCAGAGGAAAAGGAATAAAAAAATAAAATAAAGTAATATAAAAGGCAATACGGTATTTTGTCACCAGTAATCACATTAACTGTAGATGGACTAAACATCAAACAACATGTCACAATAATACCATAGCTACAAAAGTTCTCCAATGAGGTGATAATAAAAACTGATTGGAAAAAAAATGTATCATGCAAAATCAAACTAAAAGAGAGGTAGAGTGGCTAAGCCAGTATCAGCCCAAATATATTCTAAGAAAATTTAACATGAGACAAAGATTAACTTATAATGGTAAAAATGTCACCCAACAACGCAGCCCCAAAGTAAAAGCAACATCCGACAACATTGAGAAACCATAGAGCCAATTCTTCAACAATGCTTCCTTGTTGAACACACAGGAATAGCAGGAAGGCACGGGAGACTTGAACACTGTGTGCCACCTTGGTACCAGTTATCTGCAGAACACAGAAGCTTCCTTTCAAGGGCTTATGGGACATTTTCTGTGGGTAATGAGAACAGACAACCGGTTAGGCCAAAAAGTAAGTCTCAGTTAAATTTTCTAAAAACAGATCAAATTAGAAACCATTAACAGAAGAAAACTTGAGAAATTTGAGAGCATGTAAATTAAATTGTAAATAACTAATGGTTCAAAGATGAAATTAAAAATGAATTAGTATTTTGAGGCAAATGAAAGCTAAACATGCCATATGAGGTGCAGCAAAGACTAGTTTGGAGAAGTTTATAGCCATGTGTGCCTTTATTAAGAAAAAGTCACTTCTCGAATCATCAAAACCCTCTAACAACATAAAACAAAACTAGAAAACAAGCACAAAAGCAATAAAACAAGAATTTAAACAAAAGTGGGAGGGGAAAGACTTTCTAAGAACAACAGAGAAAAATCCAACAAAATAAAACCTGATTTTTTTTTTAGAAGACCAAGAAAAACTAAAAGCCATCTAACTGGAGGGACGAGGAAGTAAGAGACAATAGCCTAACTACTCAACTCTTTTTTTTCCTCATGAAAAAAGGAGCGTTATTATGACCTTGAGAAATAAAAAGTTAGAAAGGAACTATTACCTGAAATTTAATGAATCAGACAACTTACACAGATTGCAAAAATTCCTATAAATACATAAGCTCCAAGATGTCTTAAAAGAAAATAGAAAATCTGAATACACAAGAAAGAAACTGAATTACTAAGCCACACCAGAGGCAATCAAACTTCCCTCCCGATAAGACAACCCTGTTTCAGATGGGTTTCACACTAAGCTCTATCTATTGTAGAGTAAACGTGTTTTCTACAAAGAAATGTTCAAATTCTAACATCTGCTACATCTGGTGTGAACTTATCTGAAAATAAGGTCTTTGCAGGCTTGTGAAGAGGTGTTGCAAAAGGACGTCAACATTAGAGAAGTTAGGTCCCCGAAACAGTATGACTGCCACTCTTGTTGGAAGGAAAAACAGACACAGAGGTATATAAGAACAGTGCCATGTATACGATGCAGACGGGAGTGACACATCTACAGGCCAGCGTCACCACCTGTGTAGCCCCTGACATTTGACTTCTGACAGAACCACCACCTGTCAGCAATAATTTCAAACATCTAGAAAGAGAAAAGTTGCTGCTGTAAGCTGCCTGCTCTTTGGTCTTTCGTTACCAGCTGCGCTAACATATCAGCACATGCTGAAAAACTTTTAAAAAACAAAACGCAAGAGGAGAAAATATTTTCTAGTTTATTCCTTAAGAGTCAATTACCAGGGCATGGCAAAGACATCAGGACAAAAACACAATAAACACGTGTATTTTTTATGAGTACCACAAAAATACTTTTAAATCTATTAAGTCGTCATGACAAAATAGGATTTATTCAGGAATGTAAGGTGATGCTAACAAATGGAAAACAGCAACAGGCTGGGAGATGGCTTCGTTAGTAAGGCATATGCTTTGCAAATGTTGTGTTCTCACTTTGATCTCCACAACTCACATAAAAAGCCGGTCATGGTAATATGAGCCTATGATCCCAGTGACAGTAAGCTCAGAGGTGAAGACAGGCAACTTCCTGTTAGTTTGAGGTCGTCAGCTTGAGGTCCGGCTAGCTGGGCCTATACAGCAAACTTTCAAACACTGGGCAGCACTTGAGTACCAGCACCAATTGTGGACATGCTCAGCACACACACATGTGCCTGCACTCACGTATGTACTTCCTCACATAAACACTCAGCAATGTAATATACCACAATAATGAAACAAGGGATAAAAGCTATTACCTCTAGATACTGACAATGCTTATCACAGAATGCTACAACAGCAGCAAATCAGGAACCAAAGGGAACTTCCTCAACTAGCAATGGACGTGTATGAATACCTTATAGCTAAAACTTCTGACTTAGAAGAGTGAATGGTGACCTTCCAACAATGGGAACAGGAAAAGGGCATCTGCTCCTACTGCTTACATTCAACACTGTATTTGTGGACTCCTCAAGCAAGGCAACTGATATAGAAAAGTAGACGGTAGAAGGCGGAAGGAAAAATACAGTCTGGCAATTGTTAAGAGTATGGAAGGCATTATTTTATTAGTCAAGGCTATCTCAAAAGGGGAGTATAGTAAGCATTAGATTAATAAACTCACGTGCTGCCTAACCTTGTTGGATGTGGACTCTGGGAGTGAAGAGGCCTTCCCTTGTCTCCTTCCTAACAAGTCAGGAGGAGCAAGTCAATAAGCAGCATTCCTCCATAGCCTTCTCATCTTTTCCTGCCTCCAGGTTCTTGCCCTGAGCTCCGGCCCTGACTTCCCTTCATTATGGACTATTACATGGGAGTCTACGATAAACTCTTCCTTCCCCAAGTTGCTTTGGCCATGGTGTTCTATCACAGCAACAGAAACCCTAACCAAGACAGCCTCAAAACAGACTATTTGAAGATTAGTTCTGACTCAAATTTTGCATGTTATATAGAAGCTTCTAACAAACAAAATGGCAAAATATGATTGATATATTCATTTAAATATGAATATAGAAGGGTATTTCTGAGAAACTTAATGAAGAAGCTTCACAGGGAATCCTCCAGCTCCCTCAACTATTTCGTAAGATGTAGTTTTAAACATGTCTTCACAGAGCACTAAAAGAAGATGCAGGGAAGTGAAGAGCAGAGAGCTGCAGAACAACAGTGCTGTTTGTCTCACAAGGTGCTGTTCTCAACAAATCTGCTAATTCTATCTTCTCACTCCAGGTCACTCACAGTGCAAGCTCTGGGATAGCCAAACAGGGCTGTGCTGTAAACACATCCTTGAGCACAAGCCATAGGCCACTTGGTTTATTCCCCAAACACTGGTTAATTAAAGGACCAATGAAACTGAAGAAATTATTTGTCAGTTTCTGAAAACTTGTTTCTTGACCCTTTGGTGACACAATAGATTCTGTTTAAATAAAACCAAATCAAACAAAAACCCAATCTACTGACCACCAGTGAAAAAAAATTCTCCTTGCCGTCATGATACCAACTCCTCTTAAAATGTTATTTTTCTCTTTTCAAAATGTGCTCAGCTTCTAACCAAGGTCATAATTTTATTATTTAAAGTAAATCTAAAATGTTACAAGCCCACCAAATTAAAACAGGCAATTGCTAAAGGTAATGAAACAGTTGACATGTTTAAAAAGTACATATAATCACTTTCCATCCACACACATCCCAAATAGTTAAGAGCAAATTTCACTACAAGTATTTTAGGCAAATTTATTTTTAGTAAAGGTGATTTTTTAATGGTTTAATTGGCGGCAATTTGAGTAGGTAATTTTGGAAAGATACTTTACTTCATTAGTGAATCGTTGGAGTCTTTACAATGATGTCATTTGTTTCATGTAAAATATTATGATCAGACACAACCAACGTTATAGAACTTGGCAATGACACATTTGAGTTCTGGATACTCATGAAAAAACAGTGAAAAACAAAGACACAAGCATGAGAAAAGGCAGGTTCTGTGGAACATCAAACCACAACTACCTAGGCTTTAGACTTGTGGTTAAAAAAAAAAAAAAAAAAAAAAAAAAAAGACAGCCATTCAGGTCTCAACAAAACAGGAATGAGGCCTCGACTGTTTTCAATAGACTTAAATAAATATTACACCTTGCAGTAGCTGTGGATCCTGGGCTCCCAAGTGTTGGTCTATCTTAATTCACTTTTCCAATGCCCACCGAACATTAACTGGGAGGTGACTTCACCTCCACCCGGGTCTGAATTAATATCGTTGTCCCTGATCTATACAGGGCCTGAAGCCTTGTAAAACAGGAGTTTCAGGGCTGCAGGGGAGGAAGAGCAGCAGAAGGAGGAAGAAGTTCAGCGTGACATTATTTTAAATATTTCTGAAGAAAAGCCTGCTCTCTGGGTCTTCCCTTAAATTAGAGCATTCCTTGCTGAACTGGTATTTACTTGAAATTGTAAGACTTTGGACAGATGCAAAGAGCCATTCCACATAACCCCTGACCTTCATGAGTAATGCCAACTGTTGCCAAAGGATTTTCCTAAAAAGTGAGAGATACTGTCACATCTTTTCTATAGTTTTATTCAAGTGTTTATAAATTCTACTCACGATCTTGAATTCTAGGAAACATTTTTTTAACTACTGAAAACAAAGTAATTGAGAAAGAAGACGGGTTCATATACTTTAGTTGTTTCCAATAACATTCCTTGATAACCTAAAACCCCTTTGGGACACAGTTAATGGATATAATGACAGTGCACAAAGTGCTTTAGAAAGACTGTCAGGACAGGGACTACATGGGCCACTCTGGGTCCGCGGAGACCACAGCATCCATCTCAGAGGAAATAAGCAAATATGTACACACTTGAAATTGTATCCAGTATATGGAACACTGTTTGGGTTAAAGAAAACTAAAGGATTTGCCTCTCTCAATCTTTTCTTACTACTATAGTTTTCAGAAACATGTTTAAAAGAAAACCTACTACAAATCAAATCCCAGTTTTGACTGATAGGGTCTTAGTTCAGCATAAACTGCTCAAGGTGCCTCCACTCTGACCTGTGAAGCCATGTCAGAAAGGGTTTACTGATGGAAACAATTCATTTGGGTATTTTATAAAGAAATATTTAATGGAGGAACCAGGAGCTTCTAACACTGTTAGAAAAGTGGAAGGCCAATTCAAGATGGTTCCTGCAGGAATGGCTCCAGAACAAGGAGAAACAGCTACAGGGTGCTCTGCTTCCCAAGCAGGTGCTGCAAGGAGCTGGACGTAAAACATGTAAGAAGTGAATTTCCCTTCCAATTTTGAAGCCTTGGTTTTAGTATAGGAAGAAGTCTGACACCCTTCTGACCCTCATTTGTTTTGCTACCTAGGATCTTTTACATTTTTTTTCTTGTTGTTGTTGTTCTAAAGGAGCTCTGGCAAAGTTTTCTTAGGGGAAAACTTTCTTGTTTACTTCCCACTGGTCTGTTCTGGCTTCTAACAATATCAGAGTCACATGGGTCAGTGACAGCCAGCGTGCACACTCTGACAATATCAGAGTCACCAGGGTCAGGTTTCTGATGACCATAAAAGGATTTAGACCAGTAAGCTTTAGGTTATATTTTTCTCTGATGTTCTGATTCCACTAACAGGTAAGAACAGAAAAGACTTTGCATGTAGCTAGCCATGTCACTGAGCAAAGGTTATAACAGCTCGTATTTAAATGACATTAAAAAGAGAATGTCCCAAGAGAGTAAATTTTCATGTTATAAAAGCCTAAATCTACTTTAAAACTGATAAGCAAGTGACGCGGAACACTAGCCCACAGAAGAGACTGATTCCTTAGCGTGAAGTGAACAAAGGTCCAAACTATAGAAATGTAAAGATGCAGCTTTTCTAAACACATTAAATATTTGGTTATAAGATATCAGGTAATTCTGTAGTAGAAAAAATTCTGGGCCTAAGAAATAAGGAAAATACTAGATATAATAAATCTGCATTAAAAATGTTAGAACTATTAAAACGAAATAAGGATGCTGTTTAATCACAGGACAGCAACTCCTATTTACAGTCAATGTGAAGGTTCCATAGTCATTGTTTGTCACAATCAGCACCAACACAACCTGCAAAACAGCCAGAATGGGTGGTACTCCATCCTAACTGATAACAAGGAGACCCAACACCTCTAAAAGTACATTTTCCTTCAATAGATCCAAGGACGAAGTAAAGGCATGGGAGGACTTACAGGAACATACACATGTCTGATAACAGAAATTGAAATCTTCTTAAATCAAACAGGAAATGCAAAGACTAATTTGCTATTTACATTAGTTCTATGAATATAGTTATTCTTTTCCTGGAGTAGGATTAAATATTACTTTCAAACAGGCATTTCCCAGATTACTACTAGTCTCTATGGGGCCCATAGCATGAAGAAGACAGATCATAAATAGGCTTGCATTCAGATTGTCCTGGCTCATACTGTATTACAAAAACAAACATCAAATGTAAATCAAGAACTCAATGCTCTTCTCCAAACACAAATAACCTTGGGAAAGTGAGTATCAAGGAGTGTTGAAAGGAGGTAGATTCCCTCAGACTTTAGAAAGTTGAAAGGAATGGGAGGCTAGAGAACAGTCTAAGACCACTGCAAAAAGAAAAAAAGAAAAGAAAAGACAGTGCAAGCGATTGAGCTTCACTCTGTTTCTGGCTCACTTTCCACCACGGCTGACAACCTGAGTGTGATCCCCAGGACCTGCATGGTGGAAGGAGAGAATCAGGTCCTGAAACCATCCTCTGACCACCACACATCCACTGTGGCACACACATCCACCTTACCTACCCCCTCACATACACACAACTAAATACACAAATGTGATAGTTTATCCCTTTTCTGTTCTTACCTGTTAGTGGAATCAGAACATCAGAGAAAAATATAACCTAAAGGTTACTGGTCTAAATCCTTTTATGGTCATCAGAAACCTGACACTTAAAGTACCTTATAAATGTCCATAGCTGGTTGAGATGGAGCACATGCCTTTGAACTTCAGCACCTTTTCTATGTGCACTGCTGAATGAGACACACTCAAGCTACAGTCATGTTTCAATGCCATTTTAATTTTACCAGTAGCAAAAACCATCAGAGTCCTCAAAGAATCATTTTTGTGTGTCCTCACTCAGTAAGTTTCTGAAAAACTATCCATGAAACTAAATATTATATGTGAATTCTGTTATTATCTATGAAATGAACTGCGAATTTTAAACATATTTTAAAAGTAATTTGTAATTTTGGGTTTGGGATTAAAGCTTCCTTGATGAAAGGTTAATATCCTTGCAATAATAACAAAAGCAATCGCTAAGTAGCTCCCAGGATGTAATCTTTTTCCCATGAACGTACCTCATAAACATGTCTTACAGAATCAGAGAGAAGCTCTCTCAAGTAAACGATGAAAATAAGAATTCTCCATTCAGCTTGTATTAAAAGTTAAGCGAGGAGAACATTAGTACTACGGCACATACAAAGGATACATGAGTTCTACTGATGTTACACTTTTTCCATTCAGTATAACAGTATTATAAAGAAGCCTCAAAAGTGTAGTATGCCGGGTTCTAAGATTTTGAGAGAATGTGGAGGGCAAAGCAAGGCTAAAGAATAATAAGACGGCTACTAAATATGACAGGCACAGTGGTACCGAGGGGACAATTTCTAAGAGCAGAAGACAGACAGCTTCTGTAGATTTAAACAGCATGTTTTAGAAGCTACTCACCTGGCACTTTCTCTTCCTTGTAAGTAGCCCCTTGGCACTTACTGTACTGCCTGGCAAAAAAGTACTACAGAATCCATGACTACAGACTAACATATGCAATGTAGGAACCACTTAGTTTGACCAACAGATAGAACTAGAGTATTGTCTACGGCAGTGGGTCTCAACCTTCCTAATGCTGTGACCCTTCAATAGAGCTCCTCATGTCGTGGTGACCCTAACCGTAAAGTTATCTTGCTGCTTCTTTATAACTGGAATTTTGCTGGTACAAGGTGTAGCAAACATCTGATGCGCAGGACTCATGAGGGTCTGCGACCCACAGGTTGAGAACCGTGGCTCTCTGGCAAATACAACTGATATGGGACAGGGAACAGATGACGTCCTCAAAGCAATACAAAGCGTACTTTTGATGCCAGCCTTTCTCTTATAGTTTAACTCAGTTATTACTGTATAGGAATAACTGTTCTCCAACGATAACTACTACTCACCCAGAGAAGATAGTGAAAATAATTTAAAAACTGGGATAATAAGAGCAGAATATTTCATTTTATAAAAACATACTCCTTAAGATACTGAGTGTCCCTTCTCTTTTCCCCCTCTTCTAAGCACTCTCATTTAAAAAGGCATTTACCCAGTGGAGTACAACTCAACTGTAAAGAAAAACAAAATTATTAAATATGCAGATAAATGGACAGAACTGGGGGAAAAAAACAAAACTAAACGAGGTCACCCAAGCTGAGAAAGGCAAACACCGTGTGTTCTCCCTCAAATGTGGATTCAGCTCCACATCTTTTGTTTTGTGTGTTTAACTTAAGAGTGCAAGTGGAAGCAGGAAACTAGAAAGGAGCCTGTGAGGCGCTCTGAGAGAGGAGGAAAGTGACCAAAAGTAGACAGGCAGAATACTGTAGGTGGGAAGGTTCAAGCAGGGAGGAGTGTGGGATTATAGAGGAAACCAGGAGAGAGGGGATTGGCCACCAAATATATGCAAAACTACATGGAAACCTCCTATCTCACAATATAATAATAATAATAATAATAATAATAATAATAATAATAATAATAATAATAATAATAATAATAATAATGGAATCAATACATGTGAGATGTAAGGAGAAGGGGCACTGGGGCTAAAGGATTAAGTGGGGATAGTGCCAGGAGGAGGAAGAAGAGGAGGGAATAGTGTGTGGATTCAATGGTCTTGCCCAGCACTGGACCATATATGTTGCAATTTGGACATTGCAGGCAAGATATGCCCACGGATGCAATAGTGATGTGAAGGTGTGAATAAGGATTGAATAAGAATAACAAGTCAACACTTGTACAAGGTCAAGCCAGCCAAAATTCTGGCATAGATGGGGTAGGTAGATCATTGATCTCCAAGTCTCACCCCTTACTAAGGAGCTATTGGCTGCTGATGGTTTCTGGGAGAGAGGACGAATCATTCTGTACTTGAGGATGTGGTCAGTGGTAGAAGTACCATGCTCCGGTGGATAGCCACACATCCCTGCACATATGGGCAGTACTAACTGGACCTAGTGAGTTATTTTAAAAAAGAAGATGCAGTTGGGATAGAGATATGCTGAGGGAGACAAAGGAAGAATTTGGGGAAATATATTTTATATTTCCTCAGAAAATATTTTAAAAGGCATTTCCCCAAAATATCTTATTCTGAAAATTTTTAATTTGTTAATTCTCTCAATAAAACTGAACCACGAATGATATAGTACACCTACCGCTACCTTTTCCTTACAAAGATCCTGCAAGGACTTGCTTACAGTAGCCTGGCTACGCCAAGAATGGAAGCCTGCAGGCTTACACACTGCCTGGTTTGATGCAATGGGCTATGGCCCAGGCCTTAGGCTCACGGTCAGAGCTTAGAAATAACTGTGAAGTACCAGGCCTCTCACTTAAAATGTAAATGTATTCTGAAATCTGCATATTTACATTATAACATGTTTCTTATCCAATATGACACAGAAAGAAATATAAGTCATAATTTACACTTACCCAAGTCACAGATTTTCTCATACTGAAATAACTTTGTGACATAATGCATCTCCCTGGTTTAAATAAACAACACAGCCATTACTCTCCTGAAATCTGCAATGCCTCGTGGAAATTTTGTTAAAAACATAGAGATAATGTGTGATTATAATATGGAAAGAATTGAAAAGCTTGAGGTCATAATTTTTCACTAAGAAACACTTTAGTCTTTTCTCAAAAAGGATGTAAAATGTAACAAGGACTTTTCTATACTTTTAAAGTAATTTTGTGGCCATTTAAAAAAATTTTTGGGGGAGCGGCAGCAGTATACACTCTATAGAATTGGTTAGCAAGCTCATCCTGTGTCCTCTGGCTTAGCCTGTTAAGGAAAAGGGTAACTTCTGTAGTGAGTCTGGACAATGCGCAACCAACCATTTAATTTAATGCAGCCAATGGGAGAAAATGCACCAGACCTGCATGAGAGCTTAGAAGGAGAAAAGAAAACACAGACAGGAAACCGTGATCATCTCTAAGGGCAGCTTCCATGGAACAGAAGGGCTTAGGTAAATGTGTCTGGTTACTTCGCAGATGGTATGCTTTGGGAGCAGTGTGGCTGATTATAGGCTTCTCCTGTGGCGTGTGCCATGTGTTCAAGTCCCATGAACAGAAACCATATCCAGGTCAGATCACAAGATACTCACAGAAGGATTGTACGAAGGCTCCAGTATCACTGGTAATGACATTTTCCCTTGAAGATTCAACTTTGTTAAATAAAAAATCTTTTCCCCCACAATCTTTTCTTTCTTCATGCGATGGACGCCATATAGTCTAAACCTAACGGCGTAGTTTCCAATCATCTCGGATTCAACGTGGTTAAATTTAAATGTTTCTGTGAAGACAGGGCATGGTCCTCTCTGGATGCTGGTTTTGGCTCTCTGTTTTTTTATAGGTAGAAGAACAAGGTGTACCTGCCACGAGTTGCCACCTGTCCTGTTATATGTTGGAATGTCGGTGACAGCTGTCACCGTTACCAGAAGCTTCTGTCTTTCAGAGTCATAGTCGAAAGTCACATCCAGTGTGCCATATTTAGCTTCTGGCTCTGGATCAAAAGGTTTAGGAAGCTGTGAGGAGGATCCTTGAGCTGACATGTCCTAAGAAAAGCAAATATAAGTGTTTTTAGTTTTTAACCCTATTACTTTATCTAATATGTAAATAAATGTCAATTTCTTTTAGAGTATGACATAAAATAATTTTCATTTGCTATCATGAAGAAAGCATAAATATCAGTCAACTACAAGCAAAAGTTACCTTATAGGGCAGAGTACTTTAAGTAGTAAAATATTTCACAATGAAGACATCGTTCGAGTATAATATTCACTATCATGATTTGGAGAAAATTGGATGTATGTCTGTATAAATTAGAGTTTAATGTGCATATTAATGTCATAGTCTTTGCTCCTGAGAAAGGAGTCTGCAAAGAAGAGCAAAGTTCAGTGCTATAGAAAAATATGGTTCCATTTTTCAGAATGTCTAAGGTGCCTCCATCTAAAATAGAATATACACAGTAAGACTTAGTGGAAATGGGAAACCTAAATAGAAGTGCATAGGGCTCAAGACAGTGTGGATTCAAAGTTACCCTTCACATTAGAGACCATGTATGTCTCAGTTTTCAACTAGAATTCAAAACAATTGTGTTTTTTTTTTATTACATTAATTGCCAATGACACAGCGAAATACACATTTCAAAAACTGAAGAAAGGCTAAGACTGCACATGTTAATTATGACACGGTCAGAAACTAAGGCCATTTTGCCAGCAATTGTCTCAAATTCCTGCCAGTCTAACCACACAAAATATATTGGAAATCTTCTAGTTACTAGCCATCTTAAACTAGGTTTCTGAGCTTTAAGACATACACTCTGACCCTTCAAGTATTTAGTAAAATATACATGGTTTTCATTTACAAATTTAGACTATTGTTAAAATGCTCCAAAGCATTCTAACCTTGGATTGACTCAGAGAGCACACTACAACCCCAGAGCCTCTCTTGGATATGATTGTTGAACAGCTTAGAGGGTGGAGGCACACAGAGCTCCTATGGGAAACACCTAGCTCAACCTTGCAGTGGAAGTGTTTGCCTTCCATTCTCTTTCCACAAGCAGGGACACAGGTAGTGTGTGGGGTCAGTTTTAACCAAAAAGACAAGGACAGTGCCCTAGGGAATGGTAATTCACATAAGGAGCTGGGCCCCGAATGAGGTCATTATCAAAGCATTGCTTAGCTAGAATGTGTGTGAAAGAGAAACAAGCTTCTGTATTTTTCAGTCAACTCAGCAGTATGTGTTAAGTCTTATGTACTAAGCACTATGCTAGCTAGCTTGAGGCAAAAGGCTCTTCTTCTGCTCTCTCTCCTCTTCTTTCTCATCTTCTTCCTCCTGTTCTTTTTTTTCACAAAAGGCTCTTCTTTAAGCCAAAACAAAACAAAACAAAAACAAAAACCAAAAAAAAAAAAAAAAAAACCAAAAAAAAAAAAAAAAAAAAAACAAGAGTTGCATGTGTTTGGTGTATGCTGTATATGTTTGTTTAATGTTGCATGTTTGGTGGACTCTGTGTGTTTGTTTTATGTTGTATGTGTTTGGTGTATGCACATGTATCTGGGGTTATACTCCCACATATACAGAGGCAAGAAGAGTATTTTAGGTGTCCTGCTCTATCAGCCTCTACTTTGTCTCTCTGAGCATGTCATGTTTTGATCAGGCTGGCTAGCTAGTAAGCCTCAGTAAGCTTCCTTTCTCTGCCCTCAGCAATGGGTTGCAGGCACAAATGGTCATGCATGGCTTTAAGTGGGTGCTAGAGATACAAACTCATTTCATAATTGTTAGTTATAGATTATCAACGTGTCTTTGTTGTTTCAATTTAGTATTTTTAAAGTAGCATCATGGTAACAAAAGATTTTTAGAAAACAAAAAAGTTTATAAGGTCTTAAACAGCTATTTCTGAATTTTGTTTGACACATTCTGATAATTCTTAGAAACACAGGTGGAACCTTTATATACTAAAGCTACTGTTTCCATTCTTCATAGAGGCACTGAGAAAACAATCCTCCACTTTCAAAGAATTGGGACTCCACTAATTGCAGGAAGCCTTTAATAGAGCTAGCTAACCAAGAATCCTCTTGTTACAAAAATTCTCTGATGAATGATATACAGACACATGAAATAAACTTGGAAAAAATAAATTCTATAGTAGCCTAAGCTATCAAATTTCACATGTAAACATTCAACTTGATATATACATGATTTTGTATTTGATAGTGCTATAAAAGACAGGAGTGGAAAAAACAAGAAAGTGTTAACACAGCGAGTCTATAGCTTCTGAAATATGCATACACTCAGCATGGTCATCTACAGATAAGGGAACAGTTCTAAGGGAACAAACTATAAGATATGCCAAGATTCATGGACCACAAAGAATATGTGATGCAGAAAGTGAGCATTGGCCCCATAAAGAGATGGAAAGCCCATGCCATGGTGACTGTGGGCCAAGGCTTTATCAACCCATGGGTTCTACTTATAAAATATAGGGAAAAAACATCCTGTTTCCCAGGTAGTAAGTTTTACTAATTAACATCAGTGGTGGGCAAATATATTTGCCCTTTATGTCCCATAAATAGGTGTTTGCTGCCAGCTATGGGTGCCTCTTTCCAAATCTCAGTGTAGGTTTTTGCTAGCAGATGATAACAGAACTGCTGATGAACCAAATGAAGACAGACCTAAAGGCCTGTGCACACCACACTCTGAGGTAGATGAAAATACACACAGAGTGCAAACACTTAGGCAGCTGGTTGTCATTTGCACATTTTATTCTGCTGATTAAGGCCTCTAGGACAGTTTACCTGGTAGTGTGTTTGGCTGCCACTACAAAGAAAACTTCAAATGACAGCTCAGGTCAACAAAAATGCTCAGAGTAAAGCAGCTATGACTAGCTCCTTTTCTGTACTCACAGAGACCTGGTTGGAATACAGGTGCCTGCTTCTCTCTGAAACTAGCATGTTTTACTTCCTGAAGAAGAGACCACGAACAAGAGATGACCAGTCAGACACTACTGTGGTCACTGTGTAGAGGACAGCTCACAAGGACACCGATGGCACCATGACACAGAAAGATGAACACCTTCATGCTCTCCTACGTCAGATATGTATGTCTATACCAAAATACCAGAAACTTTAAAGTACTCTTGAATTTTTTGGAGAAAACCCCAAACTAAAGAAGTTATGTCCAGAGCATAATCATTCTGTATATTAGAAAACTACCTTCATTATTTAACGATCCGATACAAAATTACCAGCACAGATCACATCATGATAAAAGCGTCCAAGCTTGCAAAATTTAAACCTTGTATAGGAAAGCAAATCCTACAGATTTTCTACATTTGAAGCTTTGGGCTACCTTAGCCTTCACCCTAAGAATAAGATAAATTCTTTCTGGGTTAAAAAAAGACTTCTGAAACTATAATTATTTTGTTGCCACTTTTACATTCTTTATTCCAGAAAAGAGACAAAACCAGACAGCTACACTAAAATTAGGAAATTAAGAAATTTCACTAGTAAAGCAAACCAGCATTTGTTCCTTTTGTACTCTATGAGATAAAAATACAGTAAGATTAATTAAAAAGGCCTTCTGGAACACTCAATAATTCCCTAACAGTAAAAGGTTCAAAATAAAAATCATGAAACCTCAACATGAACAAACAGGAAAATAATTCCAGAATGTTCTGCATAAAATATTTAAGAAACAACAGCATCTTTGGCCACTCATCTCTAGGAGAGGATGTAGAATACAGGCTGTAATAGCATCTTATGTCTGTTAGATAAAAGTAGGAGAAGCTACAAGGGATGAGACACCAGAAGACTGGTACCGTCAGGAGAAAGCACAGGCTCTTAACCTCAGAGCTCTCCATGGCAACCCTGGCGCTTTTGCTTACTTCAGGGCTAAGGACTGCTGTGCTGTCGCTAGGGACGTCATCTTCGTATCCTTTATTGTGATAGCTCTCAGCCTCGTGACCTGTGCTTCCTTCACTGGGGCACTTGTTGAAAGAACACCGTGGGCTGTTGCTGCAGTGGGAGATCTCACACTTGGCATCCCCGATTTCGGAGGGTGTGCATGAGAGGTGAGGAGAACCGCTGTCGTCTTGGTAAGGCGGCGGCTGCAGTTCATCCAGTGGAGGTGTCCTCCTCATTCTCTGAATGCAGTTTCCTGACAAGGACAAGAGTGTGGTCATTGTTTCCAATCAGTTTCAGTCCAAGTAACTGCAGACAACGTTAGAATGTGAAGTAAACACTCGGTAACAAAAACAGTTAAAACAGTTAAAATTCCTAAACATGCTTTCTCTTTCCTCAGTCCAGGCACAGAAGTAAAACCATGGCTTTCAATTCTCCTCTCACCCAGGAAGAGCAGGAAAAAGAAAAGAAATATATTGTTATAAGCCATACAAAGAGACCTGATCAGAACTGTGCTGACTGAGTCTCTCTCCCCAAGCATTTCCAATGCTCTGTGGAATTCATGAGTTCCCTTGTCATCGATGGCCTCTTGATGGGCCACAAAACAAAGCATGGTGGGTAAAACATCTGAACTCCATGACTCTCTCAGTCACGGGGATGAACTGTAATCAGCATTCAGCTTGGCATTTTCCCACATCTACTTGGTTTTATAAGCCATGTTCACACCCTGCCTGCCAGCCTCTAAGTCTTTATGCCCAGCTCATCCTGGTCCACAGATGAACCACCACTTCCAGGAGTGATATGAAGCAGCATTTTCTCCCTCACTTAGATTGCCTTTTAATTTTTCCCTTCGATAATCTGCCTCCATCTTCAATTAAGACTAAACATATCTATAAAAATTGATGAGATTGACATATATTATACATTGTATGATCTAATATATATAGTTCTAAAAATATTACCATTTTCCTTTTTTTTTTTCTAAATTAAGTCCTCTTAATTTATCTACCTTCAAAATAATGGTTATTGAACACTACAAAATATATTAAGTCTAGATGCCATGGTATATGCACACACTGTCACTAATACACACCAAGGAGACAGGAGAGCTAGGGAGCTGTATAGGGCTCAGTTTACAATGTAAGGAGACAAGATTATACAGATGGATCCAGAATTCAGTGTTCAGTACACTCACTTTAAAACATTATCAAATCAATGCAGTTGAAGCCAAACTAGAAAGGACCTACTAGTAACCACAGTCATGTGGCAGCCAAGACAACACAAGACACATGGCTTTACCCCGCTGCATGGCACAGCCCACACAGGGAGCCCTGTCCCTGGGCAGAGCACCAGCTACATCTGCAAATGTGCTCAAACAGAAGGTTTCAACCTGGGTGCCTAAGTGCTTTGGTCTTCCTGATAAAAAAAAAAAAAAAGGACACTCAAGCGGTGCATCTCCTTTCTACTGCTTGAGGTTCAGTGGCCACCTTGTGACCGAGAAGTAATTAATAAGCATGAGAATGAGCTCTGGAAAAAAAAAAAAAAAAAAAAAACCCAACCAGGAGAGCTTGGGTATTAAAAACATTACCCTAATCTTTGATGACTAAGGAAGACAAATTAAAAATACTAAAGTAAACACCATAGCTTCCTTTTCTGTATATAGCTACAAATAGAGCCTCAACGGACACAGTTTAACTCATTAAGCAATACTTTCTTATCTTCTAAATATCATACTTCATCTGCCAATGAGTTAAATTAGATAATAACTATATACCCACTGACATGTGGTCAGTCAAGAATTTTACAGGTTAAAGTGCATATACTAGAATGTGTAGGAACGTCAAGAAAATAAAACAAAAACAGTAAATTAAACTGAAAATGGAAGGTATAAAATAAAAGCAGAAAAATAAAAGTTTAAAACATGTATAGATTAGAAAGCATTAGCAAATGAAAAGCTAATTCATTAAAATCAGAAATAAAGTTGATACATTGCTAGAACACAGTAGTTAGAAAAATAAAGCTGGTAATGTAAGTTATTGATGTTAGGAATGAAATAGGTTAGGATTTCAATTCTTGTAGGCATTCACCTGAGCAAGGGAGGTGTGCACTGGCTTTGACAGATGACCTTGCCCAGAACAGTGAGTGATACCAACTTAGCCATACTTAACTAAGGAAGAGCCCTGACCATGGTGCTGAATTGCAGAGGGGGGTTAGCATCTGTAGGGTAGGTGTTGAGCACCCACTGGAGTTCATGTTGAGGGCCATAAGTAAGAGACAAACCAAAAAGATGCACGAATCCAGAGGAGAAAGTCTATGTGCAGCCTGATGATCAGAGATCAGATGCTCCCGGTCTTTTACTGTTAGATAAACACATTGGGCTATGGAAAGGAAAAAAAAGCCAGAGCCAACTCTGATGACTTAAGCATGAGCGAAAGAGAAAACACAGTTACTGCCAACTTGACACAAGCTAGAGCCACTAGAGGAAGCATTAATTGAGAGAAACACCCCAATTAAACTGGTCTGTGGGCAAGCTTGTGGAGCATTTTCTTGGTTGAGAACTGATGTGGGGGGGGGCAGCTCACAGTGGTGCCACTCCTCTGCTGGTGGTCCTAGGTGCTCTAAAGAAGCAGGAAGTAGTACTCCTCCATGACTTCCACCTCAGTTCCTGTGTCCAGTTCCTGCATGATGTGAGATGAAATAAACCCTTCCCTCCACAAGCTGCTTTGGTCATGGTGTTTTATCACAGCAACAGAAACACTAATTAAGGTACGCACCCAGTTCACGAAATGCAGGTGTACCTGTGTGTTCATGCTTATACACACAGCCACACAATAAACATTCAAAGGCTTCCCAGTGAGGTTTGAGGATGTCATGACCCTAGCAGCAGTGAAGCTGGTATCCAGGGGTTGGATCTTATATCTATATTCAATATTACAAACAACTGGAACTGCCCCCAGGCAATGGCTCCTTCTAGAGCTGTGCTGGGGAAAGTACAAGGTGAGTGTAGGAAGGCTGAGCATGTTGAGACACATTCGAAGAATGGCAAGGGCACAGCAAAAGAACAAAGAGGCAGCATCAGCCAGCTGCCGTCAGCCAGAGCCCAGGATTATTGTTTCATCAAAGGAGAGAGGAGACTGTGAGTCCACACAGACACGAGTGAGTGATCAGAGGATCTCTGAGGGAGAAGATGGCTGCAGGGCCTCTTTACAGTAAAGAAGACAGTAGTACCTGTATTAATGGCCATTAGGTAAGGCTGTGTATCACCTGAGGAAACATTAGAAACACACCTCAGAAAGCAGAACACCATCGAAAAATAACTAACCAGTGATTTAAAAAAAGGCCTATAAAGACAAAGGAAAATTACACAATCTAATTCTAACAACAAAAAATCCCAACAAAAATATTTCATTTTTAAAAGCTCCTAATAGAAACTGTAGGCTCAGACGGCTTCCCCAGTGAACTAACCACTAAAGGAAGACAAAACCCTACCAATCTTCCACAAAATATTCCAGATAACATTAAAGACAGATGATTACCCAAATTATTTTATTTCGTCAGCAGAATGTGACACCAAGACTTAAAAAAAAAAAACTCTCAAAGAAAAACAAAGTATTAGCTAACTCATCTTGTAAAGGTAGACACAAAAACGTTCAGAATATATGGACCGCAAACCTAGAGCCACACAGGCAGCACTGTATCAAATCAACTTGGATAACTTGGTAAGAGTGCTGTGTTCTAAGTGAATTTAACATTCAAAATTTAGCCAATCAAATTTAGCATGCACACACACACACACACACACACACACACACACACACACACACACACACAAATAACAGTAAAAAGTAGTATGTTAACTGTAATTTTTTAAAAAGTACTTGAACTTCATTACCCATTCATGACAAAATCTGAGAGATTGAGAAATTCCCTCTCTCACTTACAGATAAGTCCTACGACAAATGTCATATTTGGTGGTGAGGGGTTGAAAGCTTTTACCTCTGAACTCAGGAACGACACAAGAGTATCTATTAACACTAGTTCTATTTAACAGCACACCGGAGGTCCTTTCTAGCCAGTGCAATAAGGCGGGATCAAGAAGGTAGAAAATCGATGGAAAGAAATAAAGTTGCCAGTAATTTCAGGCAATTATCATGACACAAAACAAAACAAAACAAAACAAAAAAACAAAACAAAACAAAAAAGAACAAGAGAAAGATGGGGCAAAGCGGCAGGATTTGCTATAGTAAAGTAAGTTCAACAGCCTCGGCATAGGAGATTAGTAAGTGAAAAGGCAACTGAATTTCCACGCACACGCAGAGGACAATTGAAAAGTAAGATCTTAAAGCAATCTCATAATTAATAACACCAGAAAACATCAAATGCCTAAAAACAAACCTAAGAAATTATATTGGTGTTATCTTTTTCAATCTCAGAGATCATGTGTTCTCTCAACAAGGATGGACTTCAAACTTCAAAATTGTCAGCAGTGGCTATACTCACTCATGGTTGGTTAGTTACGGACAAGCCAAGCTTCCTCTCTTCAGCAAAGCATCTCAAAAGAGAAACACAGACTTGAGAATTACATATTCAGTAAATGCTTTCACTAGTTTTGCCACTGCAAAAACTAATAGATTTGAAAAGCACTGCAAAAAAATTAAAATAAAAAAGGAACGAAGAACCATGGCAGATTATCATAACCTTAATTAGAAGACGATTTCAACTGCAGTTGTCACTCCAGATGGAAGCTTCTTCTCGAGCGAATTAACAGAGTCCTGGCATTTGATATACTGCACTAGCTAGCAAGTGCTTTTCCTTCACAACAACACAGAGATAACAAAAATTAACAGGTTGCTCCACTTGGCAACACCAGAAATACCTCTACGGTTCTGCTTCAGGAAGAATGCTCTTGCTCTATGACACCCTGCACTCCACAGAGAACCTGAATGCACCAACACATCACACTCATCTTTGTATGTGACAGCAGTGAATTGGAGCAGAGGAGCAGAAGGACATGGGATGGTGCAGCTTAAACGCCTGTGTTTGGTAGAACTCAGTAACAAAACTCATGAAACAATGTGCTTGCCAGTGAAGTTCAAAGGGCAAAGAGATGCAATGGAGTGTTCCTCCCACAGTCCGAGAGGATTTGCTGAGCCTTGTCTGTATTTTCAGAGGATATACAAACTTCATGGTACCCTCCATTCTGAAAGTAGACTACTATATATCTGAACATACAACTCTGGCATACTCATAAAGGAAACTAAGAAGCTGCTAGCTTTGAATAGTGTTCAAAGCAGGAAAAGTCTGCCTTGATGTGTGAGAGAAGAGGAGAGTAAGTCTATATTGACCTTTGTAACCTAGACAACCAGTAGGTTATGGCGCAGCAGGTATCACTGGAGAACCCCGAAAGGAGAGCTGCAGTAAAAGACTACAGGCTTAAAAATTATCTTTTTACTCTTTGCACCTTTGAATGAATTTTACTAGAATATAGTTGGAATCATTTTTGTACTATGTCTTACAACTCAGATTCCTTGTTTAGCTTGTCTTCCTGATGATCTGAAATAATACCTAACTCAGACCATCCTCCACACACCAAAAAAGCTAATAACCAGATGTGGCGGCATAACCTTTAATCCCAGCACTCAGGAGGCAGAGGCAGGTAGATTTCCATGAGTCTGAGGCCAGCCTGATCTATATAGTGAGTTCCAGGCCAGCCAGGGCTACAAAGTGTGACTTTATCTTGGAGAAGAAGAAAGGAGAAAAGAGGAAGGAGAAGCAAGGGAGGAAGAGGAGAAAAAAGGAAGAAGAAGAGGAAGAAAGGGAGGAGGAAGAAAAGAAACAAAAGAAGCTGAGGCCGCAGCAGCTGATTCTCCTTACTCAACACATGTTCTCTTTGAGTGGGAAAAAAAATTCAACCTCCTGCCTCACCTCCAAAACAATACAAGCCACCTTGGCCTTCAGCAAGTACTGTGGAAAGTGCTCCTTTTGCTGAAGAAGAGCATGGGATAAAGAATTAATAACAGTCAGAGACAGAGAAGGCAGCAAAATGACTGGATGTGTAGGACAAAGCTAACAGCATGTGCTCACTCAGGTGTGAGGTGGAGGTGTCAGCTGATCTTGTCACTAAAAGCAGGTGCAAAGGATGCTGGAATGACACTGTTTTGTACCCACAGCCCCAGCAGGAATAACAGTGATTTTCCAACTGAGGGTAAGAAAACAACCATGGTAATGATACATATGTCAGCACTGATGGAAGTAGAATGTTCTGGTATTACAGCCCTTTATAGAGATAGCCCTGAGAGATAACTGAAATTACATCTTAACCTCGACCAGAGTAAGGATGGTTTTCATTCCTTGGACATCTGTTATGGGTCTGGCATCTGTTAAGGGCGAGGAGGAGTTTGGGGTGACAGTTAATCTGGAGAATGGTGTCTCCTGGAACGACTTTAGGGCCTGAAAATATTCATATGCCCAATAACTCACACAACAAGTGTGCAGGAAATAGGAAGGCTTCTAAAATTTGACCCATACAGAGCAAGATGAATAGAAAGTTCCTAAATTGTGTAACACCTGCATTTCCTCTATTTCTCTGCTTTGGTTTTTCAATGGATAACTGTTTTATTATTAAATTTTCTACTGACCCAGAAACAGCATCTAAGGATTTCAACAACTGAGTTCAACATGACCCTTCTCTCACTCCAATACATAACCTGGCCATGTTATCCTCAGTCAAAAGCATCTGCGGGATGATTATCACGTATCCTCAGGATCTAAGTCCATATGATTCAGAATTAGAGTTTATTATGATTGTTCACTGTGTTTCTGTAGAAGCATTTTGAAAAAAGTATCCTGTGACTAAATGCAGGTTAATACATTTGGCTAGTTCACCCTGTCCACAAGGCTAAAGCCACATATTCATTTCGTTCTATGCCATATTAAGAAGATGCCTCGTCTTACTGAAGTCCTATAGGCAAAATACACTATTTTCATTCCACAGTGTTAAGGTTCTGTAGAGCTAGTTTTTAATTGTCAAACTTCTACATATCACACTCAGGACAACATCCTAAGTATTTTTAAGTGTGCCCTAAACAAGCCTTAGAAATCCAGCCCCACTCCAGCTATTTACCTCAGCTCATAGGGTTTAAGATCAATCAGCATCATCACAGCAAAACACCAGTGGGCTCCTCCCTCACCCAAACACCTTTAATTAAATACCCTTAACTCCATCTCCCACAGGTAATTTCACACACTGTCCTTCAAGAATCATCTTAGTTGTTATCTCTGAAAAATCCAACAGACCGTTTCCTCCTATGCAATACACACTGATGTTCTTAATAGCTTCATCCACAGCTCCACTTCCTTGTTATCACCTGCACACACTGCAGGGGTTGCTCAAGTTAACCACGGATGACGGTGCCAGCAGGGGCACTGGTGTCTACCTGCACGGCCTGCTAGACAGCTGAGAACACAACCACTAAGATGCTTTGCTCAACACAAGACAAGATGGTTGTGGTAACTTACTTCTTACAGGACTGGATGGGCAATAAGGTCTCTGGGTCCAAGATCATGAACTTGCACTGGTTTTGTTTAAGATTATGATACAGAATCAGTGGGAGCGAGGAGGAAGAACTAGGGAGAAAACTGGAAAGAATTAGAAAAAAAAAGAAAAAGAAAGTTTAAGAATTCTTCTACTTATACATATTGGAACAATATACTGATGTGGTAAAAAAATAAAATAAAAGGAAAACCATCATTTAAAACATTTTCTTACAAAAATAAATGTGAAAAATATAGCAAGATTAGTTAGACAGGGGCTTTGGATGTAGCTCAGGAGTTGAGCAGATGCCCAGCTCACACCAGAACCTGGGCTTGAGATAGAACTAAAGAAAGTAAAGAAGTGACTGAGGAGTTCCTTCAAGAAACAGTGAAGGTTTACTGTTCAGAGATGACCGAAATAAGCAAACGCTTCTCCTATAACACCAAAGTCATTCCTTCATTCACTGTTCCTGTGCTAAGGGGGACTTAAACCCAGGGCCTCATACACATCATGCAAGGATTTAACCATCTGCTCAGCCTTCGGTTCTGACTTATTTCTAAATATATAGGGCAGATATTTTAAACATAGCACCAATAAATTTATGAAATCATTGTAAACATATGACAATTCTGAAATCAAAATAGAAAGAGGTCTTCGTTATTCCTCAGAAACCTCACAAAAATTCAGTTAAAAAATATCTTTGAGTTAAAAACTCTGGTTGCCCAGCCAATAAAGAAAGTGATCTCTGTGTAAGAATAGGACCTGAGTCTGACTCTTAAAGTTCACATTGAAAAGATCAGGAATGGTGATGCATGTCTGTAACCCCAGAGTTAAACAGACAGAAACTAGAGGAAACACACTCCCCAACTCTTTGTTGATCAACCAAATTGATAAGACCCAGTAAGAAACCTTGTCTCAAAAAGCAAAGAAGATTGTATCTGAGGCTTCCCCATGCACACATAATCATACTCACACATGCACCTGCCATCCCACAACATCAACATATGCATACACATCAAAGGTAAAACTAAAAACTACATCTTGATATCTTCAAATAACACAAACGCAATTCAGAATCAATAGTGGTATCACTTCTTTATTTTATTCAACTATAATGAAATTGTACGGACAAATTATACATTGAATTTAAGGAAGAATTTTTGGAAAATTATAATTGTGATTTCACTTAATTTTATCAATTATATCAATATATATGCTTATCACTTAGTTTCATGTTCAAAACTCAAATTTATCCTGCAGAACATATAATAAATTATAAACAACATCAAGAAATTTCTACTTTTGTCTAAGAAAAAGAAAGTGGTACTGGATTCACCTTCCATATACAACCATAAAGCTGGACTAAATGGGGGCTTTAAAGATGGCTCGGTGGTTACAGGACATTTAATCACTATGTGAACCAGGAGCATGTATTATTTACTGGAGAAAAAAAATTCTAGTTGTGGTGTGGCTCAGCCTTAGCACACACCCTTAATCCCTCTGGCTGGAATACAGACATGCCCTTAGTACACACTTTTAAACCCAAACGATGAAGGTAAAATTAGTTTGTAGAAGAAACCGTCCATGTTTGAAAGTGATGTCTAGAGTGGTGACAAATCAGAGAAAGATTTGACAGAATAGGATGTGTCCAACTCTCACAAGGGCTACTCAAGAGAAAGCAGTACAGAGGGGAAAAAAGAGAGGGATGGGAACAGTTTTACCAGGAGAGTTTTACAGAGACAGATTGCAAACAGAGACTAAGCTGATACACACGAAGACACAAAGAGCCAGATAATGAGAAGGAGGCAGAAGATTAGAACATAGCACCAAAGTTAGTATGAGGCCAAGCAGAGCAATTCAGTTGGAAGCTGAGAGAGAAGCCAGACTGAATCAGTCAGCTTAGAGAGGAGTTTGAATCAGAACAGCTAAACTGAACCAGCCAGCTAGAGTTCAGAAAGAGCTACAGATGGTGAGTTTATTCCATAGCAGATCTCAGAAGCTGAAAACCTTCTAGGCCGAAATTATATTGTATGGAAGCTAGAAGCTTCCAGAACTAGGACTGGGTTAGCAGATGGAAGCAGTAAGTCTCTAAAATGACAATCACTACAGGCGAATAAAAGATACTTTAACAATCAATGCTTAAAAGCACCATATGCAGAGGACCAAGGTTTGAGTTTCAGCATCACATAGCTGCACAGAACTATCTATAACTCCATTTCCAGATGGTCTGATGTTGTCTCCTGGCCTCTGCAGGCACCCGGGTGTGCTGAGTGACACACAAACACACATGCTGGTAAAAACTCATATGCATGTAAAATAAGAGGTAAAATATGAAACTGAACAAAATGTATAAAGCAAATATTTTTAAAGTAAGAAACATGGACCAAGCTGGGAATAGGCCAGCTTTGCTATGGGCATCCTAGTAACTGGAATCCAGGAGGGGAACAGTATTGAAGTGCGCAGGAGGCAGGGGTTGGTGGAGCTCTGAGACAGAGAGAGAATGGAGCTGATGGGCAGGACACTCAGGGGGACCCTAGCAGTCTGCGAGGGCCAGGAATCCGTGCCCTACTACACACATAAAGTAGCACCGAAGGCTCACCAGGGGACTAACCAGGGGGCTTCAGAGTTCCTTCCAGTAACTATTAGCTAAGCAGGACAATGAGTTAGATCCTGTACTTCTAAAAGATGTGTGCTGACTACTTTGTTGTTAACTTGATATGAGTTAAAGTCATCTGAGAAAGAAAATCTCAGTTGAAAAAAAAATGCTTTCATAAAAATGGTCCATAGGCAAGTCTGTAGGGAATTTTCTTTATTGATGATTGGATATGGGAGCTCTCTGTGGTAGTGCTACCCTTGGAAAGGCAGCCTTAGATGGTGTAAGAAATCAAGCTGAATTAGTCATGGAGAACAAGCCATAAGCACTTCTTCATGGCCTGTTTCAGAGCCTATCTCCATCTCTCTGCCCTGACTTAATTCTGTGACTGAGTGTGGCCTGAGAATTATAAGCTGCAAGGGTTGTTTGCTTGTTTAGGTTTTTGTTTTGTTTTTGTCATGTCTTACCACAGTGACAGAAGCCCCAACTAAAACAATATGCTTCATTGACTTATGGAAAATAAAATCCAGCTCCTTCAGCGAGTTTTAATAAATGCCTGCAGTTGGGTAATCACTGCCACATTTGAGATAAGGAACAAGTACATCCCTGACTGCTCCTGGTCATTCCTTTGTCTCCAACAAACCCAGCCCCAGGCAAACTTGTGTGTTTAACTATTACTATGCCTTTTCTAGAATGTCACAGAATCAGAACCACTCAGAATAGCTGCATCTGACTTTTTTCCTTTTCACAAATGCTTCTGCAACTCAACAGCATTGTTGCATTTGTCTAGAGTCTAGACATTTTAGTTGACTAGTACTCCACAGTAGGAAGCCCACAATTTAAATGCTTCCCAAGTGGCTGTACCTCTCTGCCTTCAAACCAACAGCATGTGGAGGGGCACCTGTTTCCTTCTTCCACACGGGCACTGGCAGCACATTGTTTTATTTCTTCCTGCTTCTTGTGGGAAGCAACCTCACTGTTTTGACTGTATACTTCCCTGGGTGACTAATGGTTTGAACATATTCTCTGTGCTAACTGCTCATTCATAAATCTTCTCTGGTGATGCATCTATCCAAACCCTGCACATTTTAAAGACAAACTGATGACTTCTCATTATTGATGAGAAGGAGTTCTTATGAAAAGCCTACACTGTAGCCTACTATGTAACCCAGGCTAGGTTGACATCCTAGAAGTCCCTAATTGTAATAATTCCATAATCACATTCTTCTGAATACTACCATACTATCCTTTTCAGAAAGTTTATAGCTCCCAGAAATAGATGTGTACTTTCATACCTCACTGATACTATATATAGCATTTGCTACAATTATGCTTTTGTTTTTACTGCTCCAGGCCTGATAGACCCTCTCTGGTCAACTAACATTCCCTTCCTTTGTGTCAATATTTTTTTACCTAATTTCCTAGTACTTAGCACACTGTGGGATTATTTTTAAAAACAATTTTCACAAAAGCCAAAAAAAAAGCCCAAAACAAAACAAAACAAAATTTCCAAAGCTTAGAAAGATATCACTTCATACTCATTGAGAGTCTGTGATAATGAGTACAAAAGCAAGCTGATTAGGTGTTCATAAACCAGAATCTCATTGGGCATGACTTGTTAATATTTTAAAGACACGTTGATGGTCAAGCAACTTCACATTCATGATATGGAAACATGTACCTACATAATATTCTGTATGCAGATATTCCAGCAGCTTATTTAAGACCACCAAAGAACAGAAGGAAGTTAAGTGTCTGTTCACTGATGAGATAAGAACAGAAGGCATCTTCGTAACAGAAGCCCACTTAGCCATACAGAGAAAAGAGGCAAGAGCCAGCGCATCACAAGAAGCTGCTTACCTTGTTTTCCATCTATACAAAAGGTGAGGAGGAGGAACACATGTCAGTCTGGGCACTGGTACTGATACCAAACATGGTATTTGCTGGAACTGTACTTTTGTTTGAATGATGACTAGTGAGTGCTAAGAATGCCTTACCGACTGTACCATTCTCTGAAAATATTAAGTGAGTGAATCTCATGACATGAGGATTGTACCTCAAAAAACCTCTTAAAGGATATTTATTTGTACCAGGGTCTGAGGAGGGAAAACTACGTAACATTCTTACAACACAGTCTCAATAGATAAATTACCAAATATGTAGCAGTTTCAGGTAATGTAAAGTAAGACAGAATCCCTCTTTCATGAAGCTTAAAAATTATTTAACCAAGGGAAAAATCCAGCTGAAAGGAAATTATATAAAATGCAACATAATACAGTATTGAAAAATGAATCCATCATGCAGGTACTACTTACATACAGATTCAAATCCCATACCAACATCAAAGACAAACTCTGGGTACCATAAATCTATAGAAAGGAGGCACCAAGGAGAGTATTGTTTCCTGGAGGGTAATTTCTTCTGATAGATTTTCTAGAATTTAGACAAGAGTCACCCATGAGCAACCTAAGATAAATGTTTAAAACGGCAGTGTACATTTTATCCAACACTAGTAAGCAATGTAAGATAAAACAGAGACAATATAAAAGCTGGTACAGATGTGAACTCTGTGTGCCCACCATAGCACATATGGTAAGGTCAGAGAACAGCTTTTGGGAGTCAGTCCTCTCCTTCAACTTTGGGTTCTGGGGATCAATAGGGTTGTCAGGCTTGCTTGGCCAGCACTCCTATCTACTTAGCTATCTTGTTGGACCTATCAGAGCATCTTGCAGCTTTCACTATGGTTCTACCACATAATTAATATTCATCATAACCCAAGATTATTATTAAAGGTTCATAGCAAATTACAAATATTTCCATTTAATAATAATAATGAGAACAGTAATAAAATTATTATTATTATTATTATTATTATTATTATTGCTATTATTATTCTCAGGCTTAAGGAATAAATTTCAATACCTTTGAGGCATACAAATAAAGAGAAGGCAAAAAATTAATAGAATAATATTATTAAATTATATCTATTACTCTTGCCATGCATGTTTTTACTGTAACAAAGATATTTTTTCACATCTAAATGCCCAATAAAAGCCAATTAATATTTTGCTTTAATAAAATTCAATTTTACTTGAATTAAATAAAAAAACTGGTAAATGACAAAATATACAAGCTCACATTGTACCTGATATTATAAAACACACCAAAGACTAAATATAGAATCATCTTAAACCCTACTGAGCATGTGTGTGGGTGAATGTGTGTTCAAAGAGAGAATATATTTTTTTATGTGACTTTATGCTCTATGAAAAACAATGTTCTTAGGAAAAAAGTGTGACTGTTCTGCCCTGTGAAACACACTCAGGTTTTATGCTGCATGAAATCAACAGTGTGGCCTGTTGGAGGGTACACACCAATAAAGACAAAAGCAAGAGCAACAAATTAGCTCCTGCTCCCAATATTAACTAATGATGCCATCTCAATCCTGTGAGGATGAAACAATGACGTTCCATTTACATATTATACAAAAAGAGCTCAGACTTTCTGAGGATTCTTTTTTCTTCATTTTTATAATACCAAGTAACCAGACATCTCAGAAATAGATGTTGAAACGGTAGCAATTTAGGGTTATGAAGCAGCTAAGTGCCTCACAATGTTGATGTAATACAGCAATTATAGATCTTTGATATTCAGCAAAAGGCTTTGTTTCCTTGTTAGTCATTAAAAAAAAACTATACAATAAGAGGATCTCTGTATTTTCAAAGAAAAGGGCTCAAATTTTAAAAGATCTTTGAATTAATGTTTGACCACTGAACTCAGCATTGAAATTTATTATTTTGTAAGTAAAAATAAAATGAAGAACTAGGGGGGAAAAGGTTGGAAAATGTTAGAATTTTGATTAGCAATCACAGCTGCACCAGAATTAGTTTCTATAGCAACAGGAAGAAATAATGTGTTGAACTGCAATGCAACACAAGATGATTCTTTATAGATTGCAACTCAAAAGAAAATCTTTGAAGAATCCTGTCTTAAAAGAGTTATTAATCTTTTATCCACCATAATTTTCTAACAGAAAATAATCATTCCTGTCTTTTTCTAAATTATTTTAACTCATTCAAATTTAATATGCCCAAAACTGATTGAACATGCAATATACCTCAACAGTTAATAATCTGGGCAACTGTCTCGTTTGCATTTAAAATAAAACCACATGCAGCCACAGCTAGACCCCTAAGATGGTGTTTTATTTCCTTGACAGTTCAGTCCCTGCCAGCAAAGGCTAAAGGGCACTGCTCTCTAAAGGGTAATTTAAAGGGTAAATGACGGTTCTGTGGTAATATCAGGATGACAAGCAAACACTACCTTTTCATCTGTAAGAGGCCAGGCCTCCCTTCTATCAGTGGGCACCTTCATGTCCATAGTGTGATTAAGAAACGGCCAGCTGTGAGCACTCCCTGCTCCTCGCCTCTCCATCTTCTGAATTCAGAAGTGCCTGCCCCTAAGGTGTAGTGTCATCACATGGCACTTCCTTCACTTCATTGGCAACTAATTAAAAGTGTGTGCTTGAACCCTTCATCTCCTTTGCCCTCTTAATGAGACCCTTCATTGTGGCTCCAGCCTCTGAGTTCCACAGCAACTTGGGAGTTACTATGGAAACCAGTGACAAGCATTCTCCCAGCTGCTTTCTGTGTCTCATCAGACATTAGAAAACTGACGTGGCACCAATCAAGTCATCTAGACACTAGGAATTTCTAATTCTCTTGCTATTTATGCTTTAAAATAATACATTATATACGCCTTTTAAATTATCCAAATCATCAAGCTAGTAATATTATTTTTTAAATCCGAATAGAGATCAGAGTAGAAAATATGGGCTGTTATTAAGTCTTTAAAGCATAAGCATTAAAATAATATTTTATATCTAGAATGAAATTTGAGATTCAATAAATTTCAGAAGTGAAAACTTCTACCTCTGTTAAAGTTAACATCTCATAGGTACAGTCGTGTGGCTGTACCTCAATACCTCAAGACGGCTATGGGTATGAGGTGGCTCAGGGCTAGGTACTGGCTTATAACAAAAAATACCAATGCAAAACAGAATAAGTGTGTGTGTGTGTGTGTGTGTGTGTGTGTGTGTGTGTGTGTGTGTGGTGCAAAATTATCAGTTAAAATTATTTGGACTATGTCAGAAATAATCTCATTCCATCTTCTACTTCCCTCTTTATCAACCTAACAATAAAATATTTCTATTTAAAACCTCATGTCAAGAATAAGATTTTTTTATGAAAAAAAAGTAGTTGGTATTAAACTTGGCTTGTACAATTTTTTTGCATTTCCTTTTTGTCTGAAGCCTTTTAAAAACGTCAATATGACAGTACAGAAGGTAAGGCAAAATATCCTATGTCTTTTGAAGACAAATGAATACATATTTGTCATAAGTTTGCCATAGTTTAAGCTCACATGTGACCAAAGAATTTACAATTGAAATACAGCATAAACAAACAAAACTATCAGCATGGTTTTATGCATCATTCTTTATACAAGAATGTGTGACTACGGGTAACACCGATAGGCAGACAGGATACTCTTACCAGCCTGTCTATAAACTGCTACAGGAAAGCTCCTGATTTCACAAGTACATAAGAATGTGCAAGGCCAAGGGATAAATGGGCACAGTGGCTAAGGCAAAGTGCTTTCTTGCTATAAAAGCAGGAAGACCTGAGTTCAGATCCTTAGCACCCATGTAAGAAGCTGAGTGCAGCAACCTTGTGCTAAGGAGGCTGAGACAGGAGGATCCCGAGCTTCTGGGCCAACCAGTCTTACCCAGTCTGTAAGTTCCAGGTTTAGGGAGAGACCTACCTCAAACAGTAAGGTGAAGAGAAGAGCAATTGAGAAAATCATCCATACTGACTTTTCCCCTCAACACACACATACATACGCATGCAAGTCCCTTTACACACACACACACACACACACACACACACACACACACACACACACAGAAACATAGACAGACTTGTGCACAGGAGAAAAAATACAAAGCTTCAGTTTGATACTGCATATTCCAGAGTAGCCAAGCCAAGCCTCTTAATGCTTCAGATTTACGCCCGGCAGAGAGAGAGCATCTTTGTAAAGAGATCTATCAAATTACTGAAAAGTATCCGTGAGAATAAAGTTATCAGACTACCCAACCTGAATGAGAATTACTTGAGCCAAAAATAATGTTGTCTCCTAAATTCTTATCAGGGCCCAGGAGTAATGTTTAATTATTTTTTCTCTAGTATAGAAAATTGTATAGGAAAGGTCTGGAAAAAGAAATAAATTTAGGTTTCCTTACTGAATTGACAAGCAGAAGAGACCCAGCCACACACAAAAAGCAGGTCTAGGAAGAGGGCTTGGGGAGGTAGAGAAGGGTCTGTGCTAACCAGCCCCAGGACTTCAGTGGCCTTAGTATGCTCCACTGAATAGCATAATCTACTTATACTGAAATTTGACTGTTCCCTGTCTTTTCTTCCTATTGCTTCTTTAAACAGGCATTTACTTTTATACTGGGATTAGACAAGTCACTTAAACTCTGTTTTGGAAGAATTAACCATTTGTAAAGACTTTAGTTGAGAGGTAAGAACCAATAAAGAACACAGGAACCTACCACCACTGTCTGTTAAGCATTCTGGGTCCATCTGTGTTTATAATATGAAGACAGGAGCCAAATTTTAATTTTAACTACCATGAACTCCTCACATTAAACAGGCCTATAACCTTCTCAAAGATCATTGCCAACTAAGGCACATGGGGCATATTTCCATGACGTACACACACTCAGCTCAATGGTGACTTGCTACAACCTTCAAGACCAATACTGGTAGAGCAGTGAGGTGAATCACAGTAATATAAACTCAAGTGTATCTGCTGTGCACAGCATGCAGTTGGTTATGTTGGTTTGTTATTTAGATAATACTATTATACACTTTGGGTATTAATTTTACTCTCAATGGAAAAATGAGATATTAGTCTAATTTGCTTGCCTGCAGTGGCCTGGATCCAAACCTACAGTCCATCCATTGTGTGCCTGAGAACAAAAAGTGAAAGATTCGAAATGGGACAGTCATCAAACAGCAACAACAACAACAACAACAACAACAACAACAACAAAACAACAACAACAACAACAAAAAAAAACCCAGTCATGACTGTCAGAAAAATGGATTTAAAAGCTTAGCTACACATATGAATAGACGGCTCAGGAATTAACTAGAGTTCAGGTCTCACAACCACCTGTAACTCTAGCTCTGGGGGACCTGATACCTAACTGTGGTCTGCATAGCCACTCATGCACAGATACAGATTCATAGAGATAACTTTTAAAATGAACTATGCAGAACAAGGAGACTTGTCAAACGTAAAGGGCCAACCCATCTGAATGATGTGGCCTTCATAAACACACACACACACCTAGTGACAGTCTTCCAGGAAGACAGCAGAAGACCTGAAAGCAGGGGCTTCAAAAGTTCCATAGCAGCACAGCAGCATCAGCCACAGAACTAAATGTTGGACATCACCTAAGTGTTCATCAGCAGATGAACAACGTGCAGTATTTGCATAGGATGGATCTATATCACAAAAAGTAAAAATGTGACATATGACAAAAAAAGTCAATGACTTAAAACACATCTAAAAACCAAGGCACACGAGGTAGGTTATAACCCAGTGGTGACCCCCCCCCCTTTCTCAGAGGTGAAGGGGGAGAGAAGAAAAAGGGGGGAAGAGGGTTATGTGAGGGAGGAACTGGGGGGGTGCTGCATTCAGGATGTAAAGTGAATAAATAAATAATTAAAGGGGAAAACTACGGCAGAAATTAAAGATCTAAATGACCAGTCAAACATCTTCATGGATTAAAAGACTTTACTACTGTTAAATTGGCTGTGTTTCTCCAAGCCAATGTACAGTAATTTAACATGAGTTCTTTGGAGAAGCTGTCATCTGATCCTAAAACCCACGTGCTATTCCATTTTATTCTGTTGTGACAACTAGCATAGCAAAAACAAACAGGAAAATGAAGACAAAAGTAGGAGGTTTCAACTTCACACATGAAGGCAGACATTTGGACCGACCAAAGTCCAGAAAAAGACTATGTATACGGCCAGTTTGCCTGACAGGGGAGCCGAGACACACAGAGAGGAGACAGCAGTCACTAACCACAGAGCTGAAGCTTAGTGACCTAACACCACATATGAAAATTAACTCAATACAGACCAGAGACCTAACATAAGAGCCTGGATTACAGAGCAAAAGAAGCCCAGGGAAAGCTCCCGAGTTACATGTTGAGTACGGAACAGGCAACAGGAGGAAAGGAGACAGAGACAGCTGTGGGCATTAGACCAAAAGAAAAGGAAAGAAAAGATCAAATAACTAAAAAAGAACCCAACTAAAAAATGTGTAAAGAACCTAAACATTTATCAAAGGATATACAGACATGTCCAATGAGCACATGAAAAGATATTCACAAGTATCAATCATTAAGAAAAAAACCACCAAAACCAGAAAGATGCTACTTCACACTAATTCAATGGTTACTACTAAAAACAGGACATTATCACAAAATAAAAAGCATATATATAGAAGCTATATAGAATATGCAGCTCCATGCATTGAGAGTAGGAATGGTAAGTTGTTCAACTAATGTACAAAGCTCTACAAAATGTTAAATACAGACTTACCAAATGACCAACCCAGCTAAGCTATCTCTTAGGAGAAAGCAGAAACCTAATCAGATCTTTGTACTGTAATGGCTACAGCTCATGACAGCCAGAAGGGAAACACAACTCAAGTGGAGAAGAGTATAAGCAAAATGTGGTATGTGCATACAGTCAACTATTATCTAGGCGTAAAAAGAAATAAAGTTCCGATATATGCCACAACATGGGTGAACCTTGAAGACATTATGTTAAATGTGATTAAAGACACAATAGGACACATACTGAATGATTCCACGTTTATGTACTGTTTATTCTATGCGAATTTATTGAGACAGAAAGTAGTTTAGTAGTTACCAGTGACTGAGGAGAGAGTAATACAAAAGTTGTTGTTATTATTATTAGTAGTAGTAGAATGTACTGGAATGGATAGTTGTAACAGTTGTTCAACAATGTGAGAGCACTCAATATTACAGCGACAATTTTTTACATTGATATTTTATATATTTTTGAACACCATATCACAATTAATGGAAACAAACAACTAATTAGAAAATAATGTAATTCTCAGAATGCCACAACTTGGTAAACCTTGAAAACTTTCATTCCATATCACTAGACACAAAATCACAAAAAGGTAAATAGTAGATGATTCTATTCAAATGAGTTCCTATTAAATGAGGTAAATTTATGCCATATGTGTTCTACCATAATGAAAAATTAAAATAAAACTTTCCTACTAGAAAGATTTAAATTTAGCTTTCAAGAGATTTGGTAGGAAAATGGATAGTGAAAATGGAGACATCTGTGAAACTAACTTTTAAGCGAAACTTTACGTAGTAGAGTGAAGGGAGATGAAGGAGATGTTAGTTCAGAGAAACTAAATGTTAGAAGGGCATTATATCCAATTAGGTAAACTGAAACACTAAAACACAACAGACTCAAGGCAATGTGGAGGGCTAGAGGCAGGGCACTGTTCACATAGGGAGCAGTGTTTGGAGAAGGAATTCCCATGTCGTGGAGAAGACATGATGCTGCATGATAAAAACACAAGGCAGGCTTCATATACAACTGCTCTAGCTAATCCCAGCTGAGGCCAACTGAAAAGCAAGCAAACACACACACACACACACACACACACACACAGCTGTTATGACACAAAGCAGAGGGACAGATAAAATGAAAAGCTGTTCTGAAACGAGAAGGACTGTGAAACTTCACACTGATCATTAAGATCAGCACTAAAAGGGAGTCAAGAAACATCCCACGAACGCTCATTGTGGTCTCAGCAAAAATAGCACTGGGAGTGCTTTACAATTCATCTCTAAGGATTGGTGCAAAGAATAACGAGAAATCTGACAAAATTCTACGATATTAGACACTGCAACTGGGAAATTAATTAGAATCAAGTTAAAAATAGACATAATCTCAAAAGAAAACTTAGCACATGACAAAAAATACTATTTTAAGTCTATAATTACAAATGAGATTGTTCAGCAAATAATACAGTAGACATGGTAAATAATTTGGGAAATCCGGCTAAATACCCATGTAAGTCTATTC
Organism: Micromys minutus; assembly: GCF_963924665.1. Classification (NCBI taxonomy): domain Eukaryota; kingdom Metazoa; phylum Chordata; class Mammalia; order Rodentia; family Muridae; genus Micromys; species Micromys minutus. Next base: position 89,435,250 of record NC_137969.1, on the reverse strand, counting down.
AGGCTCTGCTCCCCTGCCCATCGTGGTGTGACCCACCCACTGTCACAACTATTGGATCCTAATGGGGAAGGAAGTTGGAGACCTCAGGTGGCAAGTGAGTGTGAGAACAGACTCTTGGGAAACAGGCTTTAGTGAGACAGCTCATTTTAGTGGGAGGAATGAAGGATATTCAAACCTTTGAGAAGGGGCTATCCAGGTAAGTGTACATCATTGGCTGGAGTCAGGGTGCTGATGCCTTATTTGCATAAGGAGGAAATGCAGATGCTCCTGGTCGTGATCTTTTAAGGGAAGAGGAAGTTTAACCTAGCTTCTTGGCTATTTGACCTTCAGTGGTAAGGCAAAGGTGGGGGCACAGGTCTATGTGCACTGACATGCAGGCCTGAGACGGGGCAGGGGATGGAGCAGGCAGTGCTCCCTTGCCTGCTGCTCTCAAGACCAGATGTCCAGCTCTGGGCTTTGGACACACCTACACTCCACTTGTGCTCCAGGCCTGCTCCCCATTGTAACTTTAAGTTTTTCAAAACCTATCTTTAATGATGGTTCCTAAACAATTGAACCTCCCATGTCCATCACCCACCAGAGGTAGTGATAAAGAAAGCATATGGGTTAGGGGTGGATCTGTTTAGAAAGGTTCTTTGAAGCAACTCCCATCTGTGTTCTCTGGAAATCTGCAGTTCAGTTCAGCAGTGGCAGCTCGATCCACTCACAGATACATGAACTCTCCAGTCCAGTAGAGTCAGAATAGCAAACATGAATCAGTAGTGGTGCCACTAGCAGCAGAGACAGCCAGGCCTCAGCCTCAGCACAAGTCAGCAGGAGGGACCCAGAGGGATGCCAGGAGAAGTTCTGGCTGTGCCTTTTTCAGTGAAGGGAAGATTCTCGGAGAGAGCCTCAAGCATTGCACAGCTAGCTGCACCAGCAAGCCAAGCTCAACCTCTCTCAGTCTATTGAGTCCTATCAGTACCCTCCAAACATCACATGTCCTCCATGGGTCTTGCCGTAGCTGACATCACTCTGTCAATCAGCCCGAGACCTTGGAAGTGGCAAGAAACTGCAGCACTCCACCAGAAAATTTTGGTTCATTTCTTTCTATGGAGTCCCAAAAATTGTAGCTTAAATACATAACGTAAGGCAGACCAATACACGGGTGTCGTTAGCACAGAATCCTTCATCATATGTCCTTTTTTTTTTTTTTAATCATATGTCCTTTTACATGCTTGCTTTGGCAGAACATCCTCTCTCCAGTGTCTGCTTCAGTGAAATGTTCCTTTACGAGTCTGTCTTAGTCTTTCACTGGTGTCCAATATAACAAAACGTTCCTTCACATGTTTGCCCAGTAAAACACTGTCCAACACAAATGAGTTTCCAAAGAACCATTAAAGTTTCACTTAACCCCATGGCTCCACAGCACCTAGGACCACGTAAGTACTCAATGCAAAACAGAGTATATCAAAGGTGTACTGTCATAAAGCTGAAAATTCCTAGACTGAACCTTTAGATGTATGTGTTTAATTGGAATACATATAGAATCCAGCAAGGGGACCATTGGTGGGAGGGGAGAGAAAGATGGTGGGGGACTAGGGATAGTAGGACACAGATGACCTGGTGGAAAGATGTAGAATATCTCTAAGGATGCTTGGAAAAGCCATAAGAAAATCTACCACTTTAGGAGCTCTCTCTCACTCTCTTTCCCTTCCTTCCTCCCTCCCTCCCTCCCTCTCTCTCTGTCTCTGTCTCTGTCTCTCTCTCTCTCTCTCTCTCTCTCTCTCTCTCTCTCTCTCTCTCTCTCTCTCTGTGTGTGTGTGTGTGTGTGTACATATTCAGTTTAATCAGATTTGTATCCCAGAAGCTTTATGTTGCACATTTTTAAAAAAGCACAATGCAAAGATGTTGGTCAGAGGCACCTCACAGACCTTCAGAACATCCCAACTACTGTCATTGTTCTTGGTTGCTCACCAGAAATTAATAAGATGCTACCGCTGATGGCATCACATTCACTGATCACAGGACATGGAGAAACCAAGTCAGTACTGAGCAGGAAGATTCCACCCTCTGGCTAGCTCCCACAGTACTGGATGGTGCTATGTGGTCATCAACAGCTATGAATTCATGAACTGCAATAATGACCAGCACAGCAACCAACGTCAATGGAGGCAATAGTGACATGGTGCCATGTGGGTAGCCAACCACTTTCTAGTTCAATTTTAGGCCTACGTCATAGGTGAAACACATCCCTGGTGCTACTAATCTGGTCAAGAACTCATGTTGAAGACCTTACAGGCCCTAGGGGTAGACCTACTACTATTATGTTGTCAAATGAACACAGTATCAGTCTTCTTCTGTCTACCAATGGGTTAGTATAGTTCTTAGATTTCATAAAGAAGTTTCCTTGTGGAGAAGGTGGTTAATGCAGAAACTGCTACTAGTCAAAGTGCAGAGAATGTTACAATGGACTGCTCAGATACAAACAGGACATCTACAGCACACCCATTGCAGAAGGTTCAGGGGCCATCTTTAAAAAGAAGGCAAAAAGACTGTAAGAGCCAGAGGTCAGAGAGAGCAGAGCAAAGCAGTATCTTCTGAGCTAACAGAAGTGCTGGACTCACTCATAGCACAAGACCTCCATAAGTCAAGCCAGTCTGGCATGAAGGGGAAAGGGGTGCATGAGCATCCCCCCCCAACACACACACACACAACCAACTGAGGAGCTATGTGCAGTTGTGGGCTAATGGTGGAGAGAGAGAGTCAGCGGTGGCCCACCTCCAGAAGTACATGGCAAACTAGAATCGATGAGATCAATGGGTTATTACAACAAAGAAGAAAACATAAAGTTGGAGATGATATGGAGGGTATGGAGGATCTAGGAAGAGTTAAGGGTGATCAAATTATATTATCTAAAATTTTCAAAGAATTAAAAGTATTCTTTAAATCAATGAAGTAAAAATAAAAATATAGCAAAAAGAAAGCCAAGTACAAATGGCAAAAAAAAGAAAGAAAAATTAAATCTTTAACATGAGTAAATAAAAATTTAAAAAGCTCAGATCATGAAAATTCTAAAATCGGCTGTGATGGCACAAGAGGGAGGAGATGCATGAATTTCAGACCAGGCCAGAGATACACAATGTCTAGGCTGGAATAGATGCTGGGACTCCTGCTTATAAAATAAAAAGGGAAAAATATTTACCATTCACAATAAAAACTGACATTCTTAGTGTCCATGAGTTCTTAAACAATAAGAAAATTAGTATCAATTCAAAAGAAAATGGATCAAAATTACTAAATTACATTCAAACATACATATAGACATACCACTTAGCACATAAACTATAAAAACTACAACATCCAATACTGAACTCCTGAATTAGATATTATTTCAGAACTAAACAGCTAGAGTGATATAAAATATGTCAAAGGTAAGATCTGTACCTAGAATCACTTGTTTTTCTCACCTTAAAGTGAGAATGAAAGGCGAGGAATTGTGAGACCAGAATGCCAACTATCCTTTGTAACACTGTGATTCTAGAAAACAACAACAAAAAGACATGCTGATGAGAAGGGGGCATGACAGACATCAAAAACTTTCTGATTTAAAAATGGGTTAGAAAATGCCTGAGCTGACAGCCCATGAAAGGCAAACTTTATCTACTTCCACATGATTATGCTCTTATTCCCAGAAGTTCATAAAATAAGAAAAAAAGCATCTCTCATGGAGTACACTTACCAGAAAGCACCTTTTAGATATGGAGCACAAAACAGATGACCACAATGCTAACCTCTGCCGAGATCACCCCTGCACAGGGTCATGCTGCAAACATAAAATCTGGTATGCAGTTGGTTGTTGGTTCTGCCTTTAACCTGCACCCAGGCACTGCCAGGTACTTGACATTCAGAACACATTTGCATTACCACCCAAAGGCTATCGCCCCACACTCAGCCATCCAACCAGCATCCTCAGGCTGTAGCTCTAGGTCCGAGTTGCTACTAAACAGCCAGGCTGAGACCTGAACATGGATAAGATATATCTCATTTTTCTTTCTAAGCAACAAGTTGATATTTTCTGCCATACTTTGCCAAAACTGCGAATTTGTTGTAGAACAGATCTTTACTGCTAATGAACAAGAAACAAATAGTAGTCTGAGAAAACAAATTCTAAGTAATTAAAGAGACAAAACAGAATTTGATCCAAATAGCAAAGCTCATAATATAACACTAGATTATATGACATTTTGCCAATAACCAAAACAAACATAAAATTACAAATCCAAGCTGTGTGCTGACAAGAGCCTGATATGGATGTCTCCTTAGAGGCTCTGCCAGAGCCTTACTGATACAGATGATGATGCTTGCAGCTAACCATCAGACTGAGCACAGGGACTCTAAGGGAGGACTTAGAGAAAGGACTGAAGGAGCTGAAGGGGTTTGCAACCCATAGGAAGAACAATATCAACCAACCAGATCCCCCAGAGCTCCCAGGGACTAAACCACCAAGCAAAGAGCACACATGAAGTAACCCATGGCTCCAGTTGCATATGTAGCAGAGGATGGCCTTATCAGGCATCAATGTGGGAGGAGAGGCCCTTGGTCCTGTGAAGGCTTGATGCCCCAGTGTAGGGGAATGCCAGGTAAGGGAGGAGGGAGTTGATGGGTGGGAGGGGGAGCATCTTCTCCCTCACAGAAGCAGGGAGAGGGAAGATGGGAAAGGGGATAACATTTGAAATGCAAATACATAAAATATCCAGTTAAAAAAAAAAAGGAAGGAAAAAGACCTAGAAGGTTCACCAAATAAAAACCAAACCAAACCAAACAAACAAACAAATCCAAGCTGTGTGTCATAATGAGAACTGGGATTTCCTTTTAAGATTAAGTTTAGGTTATGATTTATACAACTAAGTTTATTTTCACCTAAACTCCCTATTAGTCCTATTATTACATCTCTAAATTTGATAGAAACGACCCAGGTTACAAAAATGTGAATCCATCAAATGAAGCCAGGGCTCTGGTTAGACAGCATGTCAGAGAAAGCTACAAATCCATTACATGAACTCTGGATGACTGTCTGCTTCAGAGTGGAAGTTTGCTCTTAACGAAATGAGGAAGACAATGAGTCAGTCTACCGAGATCTATCCTGAGGCAACTAAAAACATACATGTTTATTGATGACTTAAAATGTGATTCACATTGTTGAACCTCTAAGTTAAAACTCTCAGAAGCAAAGCTAACTGTATATTATGTTAATTATTCACAGAATTTTCAAACTTAGCTAGTCATTTAAAGAAACACTCTAGATACAACCAAGATCACTGCCCACATGACCAAACTACTCAATCATGAAATTTTTGTGTCAGATCTACTCAACATTATAGACACACCAAATTCTCAATAATTACAGCTACGTCTTCAACCATGACAGTCCATTAACATGAAGATATAGTAGTAGTAGTAGTAGTAGTAGTAGTAGTAGTAGTAGTAGTAGTAATAATAATAATAATAATAATGAAATTAATGAGATAGAGGTATTTGATGTATTCAACAGTATTTGATGTAATGAAAAGATTCATTTGGAAGGCTTTTGGGAGATTCAGTGAAGACATGAAGGCCATTTTATGTAGACAAAAATAATCTCAGGGACACAAAAAGGAGTCCCTCTGGCCTTTGAGGAAAGAGAAGACTTAAATATTCAAATGACAGAATAGAGAAAATATATCTTCAGCAACTGAGACCTCTACTGAAAAAGAAGCGCATAAAAAGCACTGCTGGACAAAAGTGTTCAGTAAGTGTTCTTTAAGAAAATACAAGGAAAACAAACTTATAGCAATCCAGTCACCAAGTAAAGTTAGAAAAACTGACATAGAGACATTTAAAGTCACAACATCAGTAGGGAGAAGAAACCCAGCCCAGAAGCCAGGCTCATTAGCCAATTACTCCAGCATGTTCAACTGCACTTAGTTTGTCCTGTTCTTTCCTCTCCCCTCCCTTTTCCTTCCCTCCTCTTCCCTCCCAACTTCCTTCACTTCTCCTTCCTTCCCTCTTCCTCCTCCCCGCTCCTTTTTTGTTTTTCATGATAGGGTTTTTCTGTATAGCCTAGGCTATATAGAAACTCACTCTGTAGACCAGGCTGGCCTGGAACTCAGCTCTGCCTGCCTTTGCTTCTCGAGTGCTGGGATTAGAGGTGTGAATCACCACCCATCTATATACTTCCTCTCTTAAGACCATTTACTGTTCCTGACATTTTCACTGTCTGTATGTGTGCTTCCATGTTCGTGTGTGTGTGTGTGTGTGTGTGTGTCTCCGTCCAGATAGAGACTAAAGAACAATCTTGAATGTCACTCTTCAGGTGTGATAGGCCTTCCTTCCTTCCTCTCTCCTTCACTCCCTGCTTCCTACCTTCCATTCTTTCTAAAGAAATATTTATCCCACTGTCTTGGGACTCATCAAATAATCTAGACTAAATTATGGAGTATAAGTTACACACCTAGTCTATTTAATCAATTACTTTAGACAGAGATTTTTTCACTGTACAGCTCATTCTGGCCGTGATCAGTGACCGCAGCCTTGGACCGTGGTACTAGAGATTGTACCACTATACTCAAAAGAGACTCATTTTCTTTCTTTGTAGTGCCTTCTACATGCTAAGCACATACTTCTCCCATAACTTACATCCCAACTTGATTGTGTACAACTAATTTCTTATATTACGTCAGAAGTTATAACAATAGAATGAAACTTTGAACATTCTTCTTAGGAGACAGCACCTTAGAACATGAGAACTGGGGTGAGTCTTACATAATATTGCCTGATCTGACCTGCAAAATGAGTAACAGAGAGCTGGCTCCACACGAAACACAGGTTACAAGTGCTAAGATTAGAAGCCATGCCTGCCAAACAGACTTCGAAATACAGGTCAGCACAGTCATGCACAGGGCTCTAGCCACTCCGCTGTGTTAAAGAAAAGGAGAAGAGGAAGATGCTTACAACCTGTTCATGGCGACTCAAATGCAGCAGGAGTCAAAGCTAGGTTCAAGCAGAGCTTCAGAGCCTCCTCCCACATGCAACTGCACAGCACCCTCGTCACTCTACTTCCTGCCTCCCAGTTCCGAATCCCTCTTCTCCATCCTGAACTGGTCAGTCTTGCATACATTGTTGTATGGCAGGGTGAGAAGGCCCCAGCAAAAACCATTTGCAAAGTTAGTATCTGGCAAGTTAGAGGACAAAGTGAGTGACACATTTCTCAAAGTTTATGAGATGTTTAATTTCACCACAGAAGGAAGGCAATCCTGGGTATAGGACTTGAGGTCAGAGAAAAGTGGTAACTTTCATGAGAATACACTGCACATGAACTGAACGAGCCTGCCCTTAAACTGTTAAGACCTCAGAGCTCAATACTCTGTGAGGTGTCCCCAAACCCATAACTCTCTCTTCCTTTCTCCTGGAGAAGTACGAGCTGTGCCACAGCAATAACTACCGATCAGTGCAGCTCAGAAGGGAGCTGACATTATGCTTGGCAGAACCAGACAGAGAACAGCTGGGAATATAAGCTACACAGAAGCCACTGAGAGTAGTAGTCGGTCCTGACTGGAGGAACAGACTGGTATTCCCAGACTCCCTGATGTCAACAGGACTGGACTGCAGACTAGAGTCTATGTGAAAATTACTTACACCATCAGCACAATCATGATTTCCTGGAAACAGGTACCCAAATACAATGAGAAAATGAGTAATGTCTATGTTCCATGGCACTATCAGGGACTATGTTCACAATAACTGACTCTTTTTTTTTTTTTTCAGTTAGTACAGAGAACATATCAAAGTCTCCAAACCAAACACAAGAACAGGGAAATAAGGTTGCTAAGTACTCTCAGTTGATCAATACATAATGTGCACACATATCAACACATCACGGCACATTACAAAACGCCCTATTTTTACGTGTTAACAAAAATCTTTAAAATCTTTGAGAAAGAAATTTCAATTACCTGGGCTTGACCACTGTAATAGTTACTTTTCTATTCTGTAACAAAATGCCATGATTAAGGCAACTTACAAAAGTTTATTCAGATCTCTGTTCTGAAGGATAGAAGTCCGTTATGTTAGGGAGACATGACAGCAAGATCCAAGCATTGCAGCAGGAGCAGGAAGCTGAGGACTCACATCGTGAACCAACACAAGGAGTAGAGTGCACGAAATCAGAATGGTGTTCTAGACATTCGAGCTCATCTTCAGAACAAGGTCACACACCCTAAGGCTCCCCAAACAGCAGCACCAACTTTGGACCAAGAGCTCAAATGCCTGAGACTTCAGAGAACACGTATCAAACCATCACAAGCACTGTACACATGTATCAAACTATGTACCCATACATATCTAAAATTAGATTATAAAGATTTAAATAATTACTTAAACTTTTTAAAAAAATCTGAGAATCAACATCAACATGATCCTATTTGTGTCTATAAGCTGAAAAACATGACAATATTTATGCTATATGTCTGTCTCTCTCTACACCAGTGGTTCTCAACCTTTTTATTGCTGCAACCTTTTAATATGGTTCCTTATGTTGTGGGACTCCCAGCCATAAAATGATCTCTGCTGCTATCTTATATCTGAAATTTTGCTATTGCTATGAATCATAATGTAAATATCTGTATTTTCCAATATAGGTGACTCCTGTGAAAGAGTCATTCGAATCCAAAGTGGTTGTGGACAACAGGTTGAGAACCACTGTCCTTGACAAACAGAACTGTTCTAGGCAGATAGACAGACACATGTTCTTCATCGCTGGCATGCACATTCATTACTCTTATGTTAGCAAGGATGATCTTATGAATTCTTGCATTAAATGGCCTTTACCAATCCAAGTACAAAGCCTACAGATCTTCATATTGGTCCTTTTAATTATGAAGTAATATTCTAATCAGGTTGGCTGTGGTAGCTTTTGTTGCTATCTGTGATAGTTTCCTTACAAGTATGTGAAATTCCTGTGAGTGAAGTTTAGTGCCATCTCAGGATCTCCAGTTACCAAACCTTTTAGAACCAGATAGCATCTCTCAACCTGTAGCCAGCAGTCCATACTCCCAGGCCTCTACTTTGCATGTTCCTGTAGAAGGAGCCTCAGAAACACCCTCTGCCCTGCAGGGTTTGGAATGCCCACATTGGGTGGGTAAGCTAAGGATCCAGCCCCTCCCCTTGCTTCATGGCTGTGGGTGGCAGTAGGAGCACAGCTTTGGGATACTTCATGAAACCAGAGCAGCTTAGGGTCTGAGATTAGTGTTGGCTACTTGACTATACTGAGAATTTAAGTTTCTTTTTTTAAGTTATGTTATGTGGATATGTTTTTGTTTAATCCCAGGTGTGGGATAAGCAGCTGCTTCACAGCAGGTGATTCTGATTTGCTTCACGCACTAGCACGGACATGATTTTTGCCAGCTGCAGATAATTTAATTCTGGGGACTCTGGAAAGGGTATATGTAGGGCAAGTGGAACTGTGTCACGAGACAAAAACTGGGAAGGTTGAACAGATTTTTAAAAAACTCTGGTATTCTCATATCTGAGACAGGTAGGCATTTTACCTGCTCCTGACCTGGTTACTGTCCTGAGCACATGACCACAGCACCCCCACATAAGGATCATTCCCAGACATTCACCCCTGAGCTAAGCTGGAGATCCCCAAGTCCCCCACATACCCCAGTCCTGCACATCTGGGAATTTGGGAATGCCTGACTCCTCAGCCTCAGCTTGTTTTGTTTCTCACCTGGGCTGGGGCCCCATCTTTTTTTTTTTTTTTTTTTCTTTCTTATAACTTTATTTAAAAAAGAGAGATACATGTACAGATAATTAAAAGCATTTTGGCATAAAACTACATGAATATATTTTTGTCAGCACTTGATTCTTTTAGAGGTTTGTTAGCATGCATTGAAATCTTACTAGTTACCATAAGCACAAAGTACATGTAGAACAGAACGTAACATGGAAACAGTCAGTTGCCTTGGTGTGTATAGATTAAACATAATGATTTTTGAATACCAAAAATTGCCACAAGGATATAGTCTTAGCTCTTGAATTATTAATGATTTAAGGTCTAGGTGTACCACATTCTGAGAGGGTGCTGTACACATACTTTTTTTTTTTCTAAGAAGGACTGAGGCTTTCACTTTCTGGCCTTTGTTTTGTTGTTGTTTATTTGGGGTTTTTTGTTTGTTTTTTGGGGTTTTTTTGAGCTTCATATGGCCTGTGAGTTGTTTCTGGGGTGTTCAGAGCTTTCTGGGGCTAGTATCCAATTATCAGTGACTGCATATTATGTCTGTTCTTTTGTGACTGGGTTACCTCACTCAGGATGATATTCTCTAGATGCATCCATTTTCCTAGGAATTTCATAAAGTCATTGTTTCTAATAGCTGAGTAGTACTCCATTGTGTAAATGTACCACAATTTTTGTATCCATTCAGCTACTGAAGGACATCTGGGTCCCCATCTTAAGCTACATTTTTGTCTGCCAGTGGAATTCTCACACCCCTTTTCTGGAACCACAGGTATGAAAGAGCCCTGAGAGGGCCTGGAGCGCCTGCTACTCCCTTGGCTACTAGAATATCCTGGCAATGAAGGCTGCACTTGCCCCAAGGAACTCCATGTTCCCAATCAACAGGAAGTGGTATAAAGAGGTCTATGCCAGCTTTCCCTTCTAACCTCTTTCTCCTGCCTAGTGCTGCAGGGTTAGGAACGACTGGAGAGAAATAAAGGCTGGAAAAGTGGTAGATAGAAGGATCCAATAAAATAGCTTTAAAAAAATAAATACACTAACACGTGATATATCTAAAATCATTCTTTGGCTCCTGAAGGAAAATTTAATAGACAGACAGACAGACACACATACACACATTTTTATAAAAACACATTTTTTCTGTTAAAGAAAAGTAATGAAATACTCGACTTTTTTAAAGATTTATTTATTTTATTTAATGCACATTACTACTTGTGTGCCAGAAGAAAGCCTCAGATTCAATTACAGATGATTGTGAGCCACCGTGTGGTTACTGGGAATTGAACTTAGGACCTCTGGGACAGCAGACTGTGTTTTTGACCACTGAGCCATCTCCCCAGCCCATGAAGTGCTCATGTTTGATAGGAATAGGTCAAAGATAACAGTTGTTGGTGCAAAAAAACTTGTCAACAGACAAATAATCCTAGAATATGAATAATCAGTAATAAGAACAACTAACAGGAGTTAATGAGTGTGACACTAAATAAATGTTAATGTATTTAGGTGTGAATTATCAGTGGGTTTAAAACAAAGGAGACACTGGGGAACAGACTACTCAGTATCTGGTATTGGCTAGAAAATGTTTATTCCTGAGAATGGGCTGTGAAATAAAGTAGTTTAGTGGTCCACCACACACTGGAGTCCTGCCATCCACCTAGAATATGTCCCAAACTACTCATTTGGAAAAGGTGAGTGTGACGGTTTGTATGGGCTTGGGTTAGGGAGTGGCACTATCAGGATGTGTGGCCTTGTTGGAGTAGGTGTGTCACTGTGGGCATAGACTTTAATGCCCTGGTCCTAGCTACTTGGAAGCCAGTTTTCTCTTACAGTCCTGCAGATAAAGATACAGACCTCTCAGCTCCTCCCTGCACCATACCTGCCTAGACACCGAATGTTCCCACTTTGATGATAATGGACTGAATCTCTGAACCTGTAAGCCAACCCCAATTAATCATTGTCCTTTTAAGAGTCGTCTTGGTCATGGTGTTTCTCACAGCAATGAAAACTCTAAGACAATCTCCTCAAATCTTAAAATGTGTTTATGTTAGCAAGGAAGAACTTATGGATCCATGGTATTTATCTAACATTAATGAGGACCTGAGCCAATTAATATAAGGCAAGTAATTTTAAGACTAACTGGATAATTTTCTATATAATTCAAGTATTAGCTGTAATTACAATTAAAATGTTTCTCAAGAACAAATAAACATACTGTAAAATTTTCAAAAATAGTATAATTAATGAAGAGAGAATTTCCTAAAGACTTTTTGGAAAAAGTCATGTACACAATGTTCTATCTCAAACAGAATTTTAAAATAGATACCTCCACAAGCAACCTCAACATGGAATTCCACATTCTAATCCAATGCGACCTCCAGCCAGGGACACTGACTCCAAATACTACACTGGAAGATGAGAATTTGCATTTCACTTGAACTTTTTCTTATTCATGTTAATGTGATTTTTATGTGTAATACAAAAATTATTTTTAAAATGAAGTATTTTCATAAATGAACTATTCAAGTAAATATATGCTATTCCCTTTATTTATCTCCCAACTGAAAATATCTTTATTGGTATTTTAAAAAAATGTTTTATTTGCAGGTCAGTGAGGTGGCCTAGCAAGTAAACGTGCTTGTCCTTACAAGACTTACAACTTGACTTTACTACTTGGAACCACAGCAGAAGTAAACTTACTCCTAAACAAACACACACACTCAGACACACAATCACAAACACACACACTAAATAAAACAATATTTAAATTTAAAACCGTTTATTTGTGATTAATATGCACTGACTATAAATATTCATTAATGAGGTTCAGTGTGGTCTGTTAACATGGGCATTGATCAATCTCCTCCACCCTCCCTGTTTATCAATGCAAATTTATTGTCACAACAGAGACAAATGATCAAAGGACTTTTTTTTTAAGCCTTAACAGATAAAAATTCAATAATGTTGGTAGTATTAGTCTGGTTTCAAAATTCATTTAATTTGAAAGAGGAAAAATAAAAACAAGAAAAATATGTCTTTATCTCAAGTGTACTGGATTTATAAAACTGTAATGTGTTAACTTGAAAGTAGGCAGGACCTGAAATAAATGAATTCCCAGTTAACTACATCTAAAGTATCACACACACACACACACACACACACACTCACACACACACACACACACAGAGAGAGAGAGAGAGTGGGGGGGGGGAGAAAGAGAGAGAGAGAGAGAGAGAGAGAGAGAGAGGGAGAGGGAGAGGGAGAGGGAGGGAAAGGGAGAAGGAGAGAGAGACATATATAGAGAAAAGAGAAACAGAAAGGGGGTAAGAAGGAGGAGGAGGAGGAGGAAGAAGACCACGATGATATATGCCTTAGTGAGAGCACTTAATGTACTAACATAAAGTAGTGAGTTCAAATCCCCATGATGCATGTAAAAGGCTGTGTGTGCTCACATGTGCACCTGCAACCCCAGTGCCTCATGGGCAGAGACATATTTGAGCTTGCTGACTACAGCATGGCTTGCCATTCACTTAAAGACACATGAGGTTCTCTTCTGACTTCCACAAGTGTGCATACAGCACCACTGCCACACACATACATGAAGAAACACCAGGAAATAAAAGCAGAGTGGACAAAACTTTACTCTGCCATGATGAGCCCTCCCTTCCTCATGGGCTAGCATTACCTTCTGAGTGGACTTTTAGGCACACTCATCAACTAATTTCTATCAAAGGAAGATTTAATATTAAACATTCTCAACATTTGCAGAAAATTGAAGAGGTTAAAAACAATCCATCCGTCTGTTGTATAACCATTATTTTGGACACATACACTACAACCCTGCAAACTTTGTGGAAACTGGTGCAAAATACTCAGTGAAATACTAGCCAATAGAATCTAGCAATGTATTAAAATAATTTAACTTAGAACCCAGTTCCTGGAATGCAAAGATGGTTCAATCAGCATAATAAACCACAGTGGCAGAATGAAGGGGAACTACACCTGTGGTTTGGGAAGGTGCATGTATAACAGGATTGGACAGCGTACAGTGGACTTTCAGAAAGTAATTGGTTTATAAGTGTTCTAACCTTACCAGTAGATTAGCACGTCCATCAATTTATAACTTGAGGACATCACTGGGGTTGATGCTGGAAGTGAGTGACTGGGATGAGCTTGGAAGGGTGTGTATGTCATCTAAGTTGAGATGAGGCCATGTCTTTTCCCCTAGGTAGCTCTGCCTCAAGACAAACCCAGAGACAGAGCCAAATGATGGCAGAGATTCTGTAATCATGGGCCCAAATAAATCTTCCCTTTATAAAGTTGTTTTTATGGATATTTTATCACAGAATGAAAAAGATAATACAACTACATCTCAAAATAGATCATCTCAATTGATTTTAAAAAAGCATTTGACACAAAATTCTGTACCTTTTCATGATTTAAAAAACAAAACAAAACAAAACAAAACAAAGCTCAACAAACCAAGAAGAGTAAAAACTACTCAAAATAATAGGGTCAACCAGGAGGAGCCACATCAAATAAAGCATTCAGTAATAGAGACCAAAAGCTTAGAGTGTAAAGAAAGTAAAGACACCCACCTTTCGCCACACCTATTCAATCTAAAATAAAATACTAGTTTTTTTGTTTGTTTGTTTGTTTTTTTTAAGTTAAGTACAGAGGGCTTCTATAGAGGAAAGGTAAAATGTTTTGTTCACAAACAGCCCTACGGTCTATGTAAAAACCCTGCAGGTTCCACATGTTAGAAAATATTATCAGTATGAAAAATTTTAATAATAAACACTCAAAAAACTGCAACTCTATACACTAATGATGAGCAACTAAGAAAGGAAATTAAAACAATTCTATTTTCAAAACTGCAAGAAAGATTTTAATAATAGGAAGATTTTAATACTTAGGAATTAATTTAAGGAGGTCAAAATCCTACAGTAAAAACTACAAAAATTTCCCAAGTGAAATTAAAGACATAAATAAATGAAAAGATATGCCATGTTTAGAATATTTAATAATGGTAGGATGCTAATAAAACCAAAGGCAATCTTCAGATAATACCATTTCTGTAAACTGCAAATGATGGCTTACATACACACATACATATACACATACATATGTACACATACATGAATGTGTGTATATGTGTGTGTGTATCCTAAACTTCACATAGAATTCCAAATGACCCTCATCTCTAAAAACTTAAAGCAAATCTGAAGGGCTTCTGCTTCCTGGTTGCAGACATACTCCGATGCTACAGAAAGCGAACAGTGTGGTGCTGCAGTAAAGACAACCACGCACATAACTCATACACACGGTGAAATAAGTTTTGAGAAGTGTACAAACATTATTCAATGGGAAAATGAGTGTTTTCAACACACGGTGCTAGAAAACCATTATATCTTTGTGTGAATCTTGTAATACTAGATGCAAAAACTAACTGAAAATAGGTTATGTCTTAACCGTAAGACCTAAAACTATTAAATTCTTAGACAAAAAGAAGGGTAAAGGTTCACTACTCTGGATCTGGCATATCTCTGAGACATTACAACAATGGCAAAGGCAACAAACAGGACAGAACAGACACACCAGACATCATCAAACTCAAAAGATGAAGAAGACATGTAGCCTACTGGATGAGAGAAGATAGTTGTACATTTTTACTATGGACTCAATACATATAATATAGTCTTCCTAGTAACCCAGCACAAAAAGGTAAAGACCATGAATAGACACATCTTCAAAGCAGACATGTGAGTAACCAATAGGCATAAGGAAAGATGCTCAAACTCTCACTCCCCTTTAGGAAAATTCAAATCAAGCTTCTCATGACATTCCACCTCACACACACCAGGACAGCTATCACCATACAAACAAAAATGAAAAACATGAGTGAGACTGTAGAGAAACTGGAACCTTTGCACATTGTTGGAGGGAATATCAAGTGGTTAAGCCACCACAGAAAACAGCATAGTAGTTCTAAATATTAAACAAACAAAACCCAGAGTTACTATATATCCAACAATTTCCCTGTTGGTTATACTAAAAATGATGAAATGCAGATATTTATATTCATAGCAGCGTTAGTCATAACCACTAAATGTAAAAGCAACTGAAGTATCTACCCACAGATGAATGGATAAGCAAAATGTAGCACATACATCCAATAGGATGTTATTGAGCCAGAAGGAAATTTTGCAAGGTAAATAAACCAGCCACAAAAAGGTGAAAGAGTATATTCCATCTGTGTGAGACTCCTGGGGCAGACAGTAGAACAGTCTTCCCAGGAAACATGGGAAGGGGCAATGTTGGCAGCAGGTCAAATGTTACAGGGAAGAGCTCTACGGAAGAATGCTGATGGGAACAGTATGAACTTAACCACTGAACTGACTGAACCCCAAAAACGCTTAGGAAAATAAAGTTTATGCCATGTATTTCCTATTACAATACTCAAACTGGAGCGAGGAGAAATAAAGTTTTGATACATGTTACAGCATAGATGAACCAGGAAGACACCGTCCTGTGTGAAAAACAGAAGTACCTACAGCACTCGGGTTCAAATACACAGAGAGTGTAATTCGGGTTAGCCGTCGGGCTGAGAAGGAGATGGAGAGATGTTTTAATGGCTCAGTTTCACTCTCTGACGGGAAAGGCCCTGGAGAGGCAGAGATGATGTTGTGTGACAGTATTAACAGTCGTTAACATGCTGAACTTCACACAGGAAAACCAAAAGGCTGGAGAGAGATAGCTGGTTAAGAGCACATGCTTCTTTGCAAGAGGACCTGAGTTCAAATCCCAGTATCCACGTGAGAACTCAGTCATCTGAAACTCTAGTTTCACGGATCTGACATCTCCTTCTAGTTTCCAGGGACACTGCACACATGTGGTGCACACAAATGGGCAGACACTCATACATATGAAACAAAAACAAATAAATATTTTTCAAAAAGGTTGACATGTTAAGTTTTAGGTTATACAAATTTTACTACAAGAAAAATAAAGCTGTTGTCTCTATCCCTACTTGGATCCTCCGTGCTCTACAGACGATAGCAGATCTGCTTCCAGTACTGGCTGCCCACAAACTTTTCTACTGAGTTAATATGGATGTTCTAAGTTCCTTGGGAGTAGTAATGAGGTAAGGCCACGGCACATACAAAAATTCTCCTTGGTTATTACCTCAAGCCACACGAGTCAAACCCAGACTTGATAAATGTGTGTAATGGCGATGTGTAGAATAAAGGGTCAGGGCTGCAGCCCCACTGTTCATGCCTTCCTTGTACCTATGGAAAATGAACCATAACATCCCTAGGGTATATACATGGAGCTGTCCCATGTGACCAGCCACGCCCCAAGTGGTGCCTTGAGCACTGCAGTGTGTGTTAAAACCAACTCCTCCTCCCCATACATATACCAACGAAGGCAGGCAAAGGCTGGAGATAGAGGGCTCGCTACACTGCAAACCTCCCACCTGCTTCTCTCAATCCGGTGAGTAACAGCAGGTAGGCAGAGTGCTTGCTTTCCACTGTGCACCCACCCTCCCCTTAGCAGCACACACTCTGACTTATGACTCTAACCTGTTAGTGCTTCAACTCAAACTGCAACTTCTGTTAGCAAAGGGGGGTTGCTTGAATGCTCGACATGCTGAGTGTCCTCCCCTCCTTAAAATTCTCTTGCCTTGGATGACTATGTACATTCTCTGGATCTTCTTGGTCTGTTCTACTGTCTTTTTGCTTTGTGTGACATTTTCTCTGTACACACTCTGTACTCCTTCATCAGTTTAATTCACTTTTGTGATTTCTAAGCATATGCATCCTGGAAGCCTGCACATCACGGCAAGCTCAATCAAACATGCTGTCTTGTCACAGATAGAAACATCAGAAATTACAATTCTCACTCCCTACTTCCAACAAAAAGTAGAACCCTCCCTGGATTCTGAATTTAAGCAATGACCCCACATCCTCGCTCACACATGATAAAATAATATGGTA
Source organism: Micromys minutus (assembly GCF_963924665.1). NCBI lineage: Eukaryota > Metazoa > Chordata > Mammalia > Rodentia > Muridae > Micromys > Micromys minutus. The sequence goes on along the minus strand of NC_137969.1, from coordinate 89,417,502 downwards.
TTTTCTGGTGCTTTCTTCTCTCCTCCTGATGTTCAAAGTACAGTATGGTCCTAAGTCCAGCAAATCCCACTTCTGTCCTCTGGTCCTCCAGATTCCTACTGCTACTAAGTTACTCAGGGTTTCCCATGTTCTGTAGACAGATCTCATCTCCCTTCATTGTTTCCCCTTTAGTCTTCCTGCTCTTAACCTACTCATACCTGCTCAAGTCAAAGCCTTCAACAAGTTCTCTGGCTACCAAACTGGACAGATCCAGTCCTCATCTCCCTCACCACTGGTGCTTCTGATTCCCTTACATACTACATACTCCCCAGTGTCTGAGACAAAGCCTTCCCTTTCCCCTGAGGTATTTCCTCCATTGTATACCTTCCATCTTGTGGGTAACTAGAAAGTCTGTCCTCTCACTGACTGTCTCCAAACTTACAGCAGTTGTTAAGATGAAGACAAGTACGTGAGCCACCAAAGTTAGGCCTTGCTCCTCACAAGGAGGAGGCTTCTGGCCAGCCTGAAATGAAAGGATCATAAAGGGCCATCAGGTATAAGACAAGGAAAGAAAATAAGTGGAAAGATCCTCAATTCCATCTGAAGAATGAAAGTATGCCGGGTCACAGATTCCAGCTCAGGCCTGCTCAAGGCTTACGCCATACGTTACCATTATTTTCATAACTTCTTCTCTTTGGTGATGCTGACTGGCCATGTACCTGTCTATCAATTGATAGGCACAACAACTTGACCAGGTTATTAATATCCATGTTTTAGACACAATAAAACATACTTCTCAGGTTTCCATGGCCAATAGATGACAAGATATGGCACGAATGTCTTGAATGCAGGAGATTCACAGCCATTCAATTGCTGCTCTATTGTTCATGTGCCAAAGGTGCATATAAATTACAGGCTGGCTTTATTGGTTCACATTATTTAGTTACCTCCGTAGGCATACAGCTGTGTGTACTATGTCAAAGATATTGTTTTCCAGTGGAGTCCATGCTAATATTCCTTCATTTCTTCCTTAAGTCTATAATGAACCTTCTATCTGGTAAAAATGCAGTATTTGGTTCATTCATTGTTAAACCTGTATACTAACAAATAAAAAATGGGTAGATAGATCTTTAATTAGCATGAAGCCAAACACAAATATAGATCATTTTGTTTCTTTGACTTCTTACAAATTGGGGCAATACTTAAATCATCAATAGAGGCCCTAAAAGACAAATCTCAACTGCTAAAGCAAAGCTAACTAGGTTTATCTGTAATGAACCTGATGTCTGTTAGATTGTTCTCTTCTGGTTATGAGACAGTATGACACTGTGAGAAGCCATTCTATCAGACAAATAATGTGTTTAAATGTGAAAATAAATAAGCTTTAATTAATGGCAAAACCTTTTGTCTTTATGTTTTAGAAAGATGTAAAAGCATAGACCTGTTATCTCCTGCAAAGATTTTGTTCTGAAACCACTTAGTAACAAAATACCTGAAGTAACGGAAACCCGTGAAAATCCCTCAAATTGCCTTTAAAACACAGTGTAAATAGACAGACAGACAGACAGACAGACAGACAGATAGACAGACAGATAGATAGACAGACAGACAGACAGGAAGTACACTGCAGGGAAGAGAGCACTATATCACTGTCTGTGTACTAGGGCCCCTGGCTGATGGTGGAGACCGTACTGAGTCATGCTCAGAGCCTGCTGGCTACTGTAACAGGTGTGTTAGCAATGGCCTGCACTTGAGGAACAGCACATTCACACCCTCTCCTCATTCAATGTCAGCCCTGTACACTGAGTGAGAATCCCAGTACCACACGAAGCCTATTATTAGCCTTTTCATCTGGGGTGTTTGGGGGCTGATTTTCATCACAAGCATAAAATCTTTACTTGGGTTGCACTCAGAAACAGAACTCTGCATTGCCCTCTCAGTGTGCAACCACAGACACCTAATATTTTATGCATAAATCATCTAACATAGTGTTTTATTTTAAAAAGCCAGCGTTCTTCATCAGTGTCCTTACCGTCCTCAATGGATGCTTCGGTGCTGTACCCGTCGTACTCGGCAGACAAGGGACTGTACTTCTGCCTTGTTTCCCAGGCATAGCTCTTCTGTCGAGAATCTACCAATGGCCACCTGGAATTGTGTGTTCTGGATAAGGCCTCATGATATTTACCCAGTGCTTCATCTTCACTTTCAGAGGACGAACCAGGCTCATCTCTGTCCATGTAGGAATTATCTATTTGGATAACAGTAAGAGGAAATTATAATTTTAATATACTTACATATGGCAAACTTATTAAAATGTGTTATTACATATATGCATATATACACACAAACAAAAGCACAAATGAAAATGTGTGTATGCACACATAAACACAGGGTGAAACTAATTAGAAACAATCTTTACAACTGCTGAAATTCCTGACAATCCCTAAACTGAATATAAAGTATATTGTAATCTTAGTGTGTACGTATGTATATAATATCCCAAAATTTCAGCTTTAGAAAATATATTTTTCATGTAAATAGATTAATTGTTAGATTTTTATGTGTTAATAAGAAATGTCACATTGTATATTCTACTTATATAAATAATCTTAGTCACGGGGGGGGGGGGTTGCAACCTTTTTAGGTACAAATGAAATCACAGCTGCCACACTGTGCAGGTGTGTAAAGTACCTATTATATACAAATGAAATTATAAATGCTGTCACTACCTATGGCCTGGAGAAGAACAATTAATGTTATAAGACAAATTTCTGGTTTTCATTTGGCCCCTATTCTCAGAACTAGCAATGCTTTGTACTAACGGGGAGACACCAACACTGGGATTGTAATTTGCATAATTTTTCTACAGAACAAACTCAACACCAAAACATCAAAAACAGACAACATCAAACTGTGCAGTCTCTGAAAGTTCCATTTCTAGGAACTTGCCAAGCCCGTTTCTAATTAACTGCATAGAAATATACATTTTTAAGCATATCACTAGCAAAAAAAAAAAAAAAACCAAGATATATAACCAATATGCCTATCACTGTGCCTTGGTTAGGCAAGTGATGGCACAGCCATTCAACATGCACACTGGGACTGTGTAGCCTTTAAGATATGAGTGGGTGAGCTCACAATTCACCCACTGCAAGTATACTTTTATTTGATAGATACACATATTTCAACATGCAGGCTATACACATATACTATATATTAAGTGTATGTATATACTGTATATGTGTGTGTACATATATATATACACACACACACACATATATGTATATATATATATATATAGAGAGAGAGAGAGAGGAGAGAGAGAAAAAAACACATCAAATTTCTAATATTACCATTGAAAAGTTAAATTACTAGGAAAAATTTTCTGAATTATAATGTAAATTTTAAGTGGTATAAAGTTTATATTCTCTAAGAAGCAGTAGAGCAGTTAAGAGTTCATTACTTAGTCTAAACAGATACCACACAACCGCTCCAATCTGCAAGCCTCACTCCGAGTACAGAGCCATATGCAGCTGGTGGTTGATCTGGAGCGATGCAGACACTGCAGTTTCACTATCATGGAGAATCTGACTAGACAATGCTATAGCAGCCAGACCACACCCTCTGACACCCAGCTCAGAATGTGAACATCGTGAGAAGTACCAGAGTGAGACCTAAAGGCAGCAGGTACACTGTGAGCTCCTCAGGGAGCTGACACTCCATGCAACCCCTCTGCAGTCAGACCTCCTCTACTCCAGAAAGCCTTACACACAAAATCAGAGAAACTCTTCCTTCTTAATCCTGAATCTCTTTTGTGAAAACCTACTACGCTGATACTAGGAATCTGACAATACAACTACATGAAATGTTAACCTATGGGCCAAACATTTGCAATTTCTTCACAGGACTAATTAAAGTCAATATTTGACTCTTCTTTGGGATACTTGAGAGTTTTTGGTTTCCTGAGATACCAGAGTATTCCTCAATTTAAAAAAAAAAAAAGAGAGAGGCAAAACAAACAAGTGCTAACTGTGACTGTTTATTCCTGGCAGCCATCCTATTGTCATTTTCTAAATAATCTGTTACTTTATTTCTTCATAGGTAACAAGGCCACTGGAACCCAGTGAATCACAGCTGCTGTGAGAACGACTCTACAAGGAGCACGGCTCCGCCAAGTGCAGTCTAATCAGCCCACCAGTCCGGGATCAGCTTCTCCTGTGCCATTAAGAACTCAACACTCTGCAGACCCTTCCCTCTTACAAGAGGTCGCACAGCAGAACTGCAGTCTTCCATTACTTCCATGGCTCCTCGGGTTTTGATATCTTATGAAAATCTACGTTTATATAAAAACCACAGGTGTACATTTTATAAGCAAAAGCCAATATTTGGAGGTTTGTGATCAGATTAGCAATAAGGAAGTGAGAAGGAAATACTGGAAGCAATTATCAGCAATACACAGTGCAATGATGTTTTGAAAACTGTCACAAATATTGTAGCTAGATACTATAAATACTCAGAATCGTAAGTCTATGGAAAGAACTCATAAATAATAATGTATTACTTGTGTACAGTCATTATGAACTATAACATTCTCATGCACATTTTAAGATATAGTTAAATGAATAAAGACATAGCCAGAAGCATGTTGTTTAACAATATAGGAGCTACTGGTTTCAAGAAAAGTACATAATAATTTACATAGGTTCTCATCCGGGTAGATTTGAAGAACAATGTTGTATAACCAACTCAGGACTTTGTTATAAAAGTAAGGCAAAAATTGAAATTTGTGAGTATTACAGCAAATTGGTTCAAATTAAATTATGTCTAGAATTTCTGGCAGTAAATTAAATTGAAATTAAAATTAAGAAAAGAAGGGTATAATCTCAGTAAGTGGAAGCTTAAAGCCAGACTGTGTTATAAAATGAGTTTCAGGCTAACTGGAACTGCACAGTAAGACTCTGCTTGCAATCACACACAAAAGAAAAAGAAACATCAAGATTTCTGGAAATTGCTCAGATATTGTAGGGATCACAGGAAATACTTATTGGTATAAAATAACACAAATTATCTAAAATTGACTGAAAAAATCTGAATGTCTCTAAAAATATCTCCTAGTAAGAAGATTCAAGAAAAATTTAAATTAGATATATACACATGGAAAGAAAAGTTGAGAAATTTAGATGTTTTTCTAGTTTAAAAGAATCAAGAGAAAATTTAATCACTCAAACCAGCATTAGGAGACCTCACCTTTTTCTGGCAATATCTTAGAGTATTTGCCAACTTTACTCTTTGCTGTTCCTCTCTTAGAAGAATTAGCTTCGTTTTTCTTTGCTTTCATGTCTCCTTTCACTTTGTAGTATTTTGTTGGATTTATTTTTTCCTTGATTTTCCTGGGAAACGCGTTTTTAGAAGTTGTTGATGGAGCTGAATGTGTGTCTTCCTTCACAATGCATTTCTGTGCCCTGTGTCTGTTGTTTCTCATGGTATCTTCTGGAGAACATTCATTCCCTTTGGATCCATCATGGTTGTTGTGGGGTTTTGCCTTTTCTAAATGATCAGAATGCTCTAAATCACTAAGATGTTTCTTTTTAGTGACGTTCCCCGATTTCTCTTGCTCTCTTCCCACAGGTACATGCTGCAGTCTGGCTTTGGAGTTGTTTGTGACCAACTTCTGCACAGCGAGAACGTCCCGTTCACTGGTACTCAGATTCCCTTTCATGTCTTGATAACTTACCTTGTTTAAATCATTGTTATCATTCCCAGAGCTTCCTAGTCGAAATATTTCACATTTGTCAGTCTGTTCCAATTCGTGGTAAGTGGGTGCAGGCCTCATTTTCTGCTTGGCAGCTGGTATCCTGTCACTCATGAGGCCTTTCGAAGTAGCACCCCCAGCCTCTCCAGTTTCTTGGAGTTCTGAGGTTGCCCACTGTCCATCATGGATATACAATCCCTGTTCATATATTTCTTCTTCGTGTTTTTGTGGAGCTGAGGTGTTGCTACAGGTTATTTGCTTTGCCCTGTGGTCTAAATCAGACTGTGTTTTCTGACAAGCCGTGTGTTTGGAGGCGTCCTGCAATACTGCATTCTGGGCTTTAGGAGACTCGGCAGCCTCTGCTGCGCAGCCTCCGTCCTCGGTGCTAAAGCCTTGCATCATACTTGCTACCTGCCCGGCAACTGAGTCGGTTATGGCATAGCCGACCTCCCCAACCGCAGTGCTCAGATCTTCCACAGCACTGCTGATTGTGTCCACCAGGGAGGACACTGAAGGCAGATTTTGCTGAAAACTTCTGAAAAATGCCATTTTCCAGTTCCTTGTGCCTAAAAGGTGCAATAATGGAATTTCCTCTTCTCAAAATATCAACTACTTCAGTATGTGAATTTAACATTTACTTAAATGTTGCTATCATTAGCATGATAGAATTATTTCACACTGTCTTTTAATCTTTCTGTAAATGCAATGTGCATTGGAAGAAATTTGTCGAAGTAAGACTCCTCCGGAAAAAATAAAACTCAAATCATTTGGTTTAAGTGCAATGACATCTTTTCCCATTCCATAGCTATCAAAACAGCAGCAAGACATTATTTTTCCCTCAAATACTATTGGGTATTTAGTCTATACCTGAAAGAAGAAGTATAGAAAGGAATTTGATTATGTACTTTAGTTTATTTGCTACGAGGCAGCATAAGGGAATAAACCTACTAATGGACTACAATACTTCGAATTAAGAACTGTACTTACAGAAAATATTTACAGTTTGCAAGGTGGTAAGAACGGGACACAGCAGGTGACAGGACCTGCTGAGTGGCGTTTCTGGGACACTGTTATGGACACACAACATTATTCGCTGTATGGTAGCTTCATACAGAGAATCCCATTTTTACTTTAACAAGTAAGAGGAAAATAGGATGTTTCTGGGATCTAGAGGCCACACTGCTAGCACAGAGATAGCGAGGGGAGGCTTCATATCACTCTCCTGTGCTTACATATACAAACTGAGGTTTCCCTGCGGGTAAGACAGACTTAAGAAGAAAAGCAGACACCAGAACCAGGTTGCCTCCTATTGTGCCCATCCTAATGGACCTATATGAAATGTTTATGACAATGTCACTCTTCTCTACAAATGTTTCTTTTAGTGTGAAAAACAAAAAAAGTAAGTTGGTAAAAGTTAATTTTCTTGGTTTTACTAATATAATAATTATATTCTGTTACAATTATATAATTAGTATACAGTTATTGTATTTTATTATATTAATATATAGTTAATATGTAACTATATGACTAATATAAAAAACTTATATATTAACAGATATAACCTACATCAACCAAAGCTCTTTGAAATGTAAAGACATAAAAGAAAATTTAGGGAAACTGAACCAGAGAATTACAGAAAGCTGATAAGAGATTAGGGAAGGGAGGAAGGAAGGGAGAAGAAATTGAGGGAGGAGTGAAGAGAGAGGGAGGGAGGAAGAGAATGGGGAGGGAGGAAGAGAATGGGGGAGGGAGAAGGAGGGAGGGGGAGACGGAGAAAGAGAGACAGAGGCAGAGACTGACTTTTGAGCAGTTCATTCACTGGAATGAATTAACACACAGGTCTGGTGTGGAACATGACAAAGAGACAACCAGGTCAGACCATAGAAGGCAGAACAGTTTCTAACACAGAAAACAAAACATAATTGAGTAATTACCAGATCTTTATAAATGAGGGGATGGCATCTTCTAGGTTATCAGAAGAAAAAAGCATTTTTCCAGCATCTGTACAGAGAAGTATGGCTCCTCTGCTGTTCATCAAAACTCCTAAATCAACACCTTGGTTTTACGGCTCTCAGCTTCCTCCACTATCATTTATATCAGAGGATATTTGAAACAGCAAATAAAAAGCTCTTGTAATAATATTTTTTAAACTTCCCTAAGAATGAGGAAAGCGGCATTATAGTCCTCGAGCTCCCTAGAACCACTAACACAGGGCCATCTCTGTGTGGTCCTGGGGCACAGCATGGTGTAGAAAAACACCTCCTCCCAGCAACATTCATCCTTCAGCAAGGCGTGGTGTGGATGCTGACTGAGGAAGCTGTCCTGAGAACCCTGTGGCCAATGCACCAGGCCTTTTTTTTTTTTTTTTTTTAATGCATTATCTACTCCCAGCATAAACTCAAAACCATGCCTTATAAATGAAAAGTAAAAACGTTATTTTTTGCAATAATAGACAACTACCTGTATGTAGTAAAGTAGCTTAACAATCAGCAGGACAATAGGAGACCTGAACATAATTGCTTAACAGACATTTATTTCAGTCTTACAAAGTAGAGATTCAAATGTTAAAGACATCACATACCAAAGCTGGCCTTCTCACAGTTCTTATTAAAACAAGGAACAGCACAGATAAAGAAGTGTTGATGTGATACTTACACATTTTATCCTGTGAATTCGTCCGTGTATTGTATCCTGAACCAAGATCTGGAAACCCTCCAACATTTTCAAAACAGAACTTCTTATTAATATAGAGAAAAAGGAGCAGCATCAAGACAATAAACACCCCAACCGCTGACAAAAATCCAACTGCCTCTGGAGAGACTAGAGAAAAGAAAGTCACAGCTGTCAGCATCTGTTTTCTCTAAGCTGAGAATAAGAAGGAATTTCCCAACATTCACTAGACAATTTGCTATCTAACATCAACTACTTTTAAACTGTTGTAACTTAAAATAGTTTGTAAGAAACCCCACAAGGTATAAAAATATATTTTCAATATATTCAACAACATTCATTAAGATTTTAAAATGTTTCTAAATAAGTATACTGAAAGAATTTTAAGAGAAAAAAGTCTAAAATGTAAACAGTTAACTTATTTTATATCATGAAGAATATTATAAAAAATTTTGGAACAGAATTAGAAAAAAATTTAAATATTTTTCATGCATAAAACTGTTAAATTCATGACAGCATGTATATTATTATCCCTCAAAGCTTTTCTAGACATTCTTATTAACCAGTGGGGTCCCTCATCTAGAATTTACATTCCAGACCCTCCTTCCTATACACACCAGTCAAATGGGTCTATCTGCTCTTGAAATGAACACACAGGCGTGGGGTTTGCTCCTCCTGTCTGACATGCCCAACCCATCTCTCACATCATTTCACTCATAAAATGAAATCTCTGAACCATCAGCCACACACCACCAACTGTTCTATACACAGTCCTGGTTTCTGCATACACATGATGGAGGCAGCTAGAGCACAGCATAATACAGACTAGGACTGGAAAGGTCCAGGATCATGAGAACCACACGTTCCCGCACTGAAGGGTCAAATGTGCTTTCCTGAAAGATACAGCTTCTGTGACTACATTTTATGAACTAACTGGACTTAGACAAGTTGATATTATTCTAAGATGAAGCAAAGATATGTGTGAATCCTAGAAATAGAGCATGTTATGTTCTAGAAGCAGCCTGAGATTTTAGTTTGATGAGCTGACAGACTAAAAAGAATTTAGTCTCAAGAGATACAGGACATTGCCCAGGGAGGCCTGGACTCCTAGCTCAGCAATCTCCCTGTCCTTTCACATCTCCAGTGCCTGGCACTGTACCAGTCATCTGGAGTTAAACAAAGGCCATGTTTGTGCATGAGTAGATGGATCTTAAACATCAAATGTCTTCTATGAAGTGTGGCCTACTTCCCCCTCCACTGCTCAAGCAGTGCCAACCATGTAACCTCCCCAAAGATTCTTTAAGCAGAACTCGTGTTAAAAACCAGGTCACTACCTGGAGAGCGATTACGGCTTTTATCTGTTAGCTTTTCATTATTCATGACAGCCAGGCATACCATAAGTAGAACAAAGGCTGACATTACAGTCTACTCAAACCTGGGTCAGCCGTGCTGGAGCAGATGAAGCACATGTAACCCTGCACAGGAGGGGCTGTCAGAACAGAGGGGCTGGCAACAAGTACATGGAATCGTATCTTGTGACGACCTCAGTCTTCACAAAGATCCAGTGACCATTCCCATCATAAACTGATCTGCAGTACATGAACCACATGCCCAGGCAGAATCCAAAGCTGCCATGCTTTACCGGTGCTCACAATGTCTCTCCTGCCTTCTCAACTCCTCTTCAGCCTTTTCCTATCCCCTGCCCTCAACTTACTCCTATATTACTTTTATCTTCTTCCTTCCTTTGTAAATTTATAAATCTAGCTTCATGAGAAATTCAACTCAAAACAATAAGCATAAATAAAAGGCAGTGAACTCTATCAGAGACAGCAATGTAAACCCTTGGGGTGGGCAGAATAACCACCCTCTGAGGTTCAAAGAAAAATTAGAAAGGAGATCCACTTGAGTGTAGGTCAAAAGACTAATTAAAGACTCTATGAATAGAAAAGAGCAGATGGGCTAGCATGGCCAAAGATATGACATCCTCAAACCACGGAAGAGCAACCGTAACAGGTTGTAGTTACCTCCTGTCCTCCATGTACCGGACAGAATCAGCTGGCTGAGAATAAGTATGCATGTGAATATATGGAGAAATGAGAGAGCATGTGTTCTAGAAAGATCAAGAATATAGTATGAGAATCAAAAGTAAAAAAAAAAAAAAAAGTAAGCTTGAAGCTGTCAACCTTTGATGTTGCCCTAAAGATTTTGAACCTAGGGAACAACAGCATGTCTTGAAACTTTATACTGGTTCAAAGGAAGAAAAGTGGAATGTGATAGGCACTGACTAGCTGAAAGGTTAAGATGAACTCATGATGAAGCAGTAGCAGAGAGAGGGAGGAAATCTAATTTTTGTTCAAAGAATGTAAGCAATGCCTCAATCAAGACAAGGAAAAGCTGAGGATAATTCTAATTCCAAACTGAATGGGCAGGTAGACAGACATGCCATTAGCCAGCATAAAATACATGAGAGAAAAGGCCTTTGTTTTGCAGCTTGGGGAAAAGACAAATGTGGAGAACGTTTAGGAAACATACTGGCTGTAGTTTTGCTGCAATATTTTAGAAATGTCAACAGAATATCTCAGAGGAGAACATGAACATGCTTTTCTTGTGAACGTTAAGTTAGTTATAAAAGACCTGGGGCTTTCCCCATTTGTTCCTCTTCACTTCAAAACCTTCATTCACAAAGTAAAAGTAAGCCAAAAAACTCAGATCTGAGGCTTTCTTAATGGTTATTCTATTCACTGCAAATTTACCGATAAGCACATGCTGTATCTTAGGACAAATTAAAAAACAAACAAACAAACAAACAAGAACACCACTTTTCCCCACTAGGAAAAGGAAAATGGGCCTGCTATAAATACACTGCTCATAAAACCTTAATTTTAATCCATCACTTGATAAAATGCCCATTTCCCAACACAGAAAATATATAGCTATAATTTAAAATAGTGATAGGGTTATAGAAAAGTGACATTCCCTAATAGTAAATATTATAAATCTTCATTCAAATCTATTTTTATCTTTACACCAAGATCAAAATATTTATTATTCCAAATAATCAATAGTTCTGAGTACATAAACAGTTGCTAGATCTCACCTATGTCTAAAACCACAATAGAAGATGCACTGAAATCAGACTACAGACATGAACATTGTACACAAGTAATTAAAAATATATACTTGGACTTCACTATTGATATTTTTCATTCAATATAAGATTGGAATTTCCCCCTAAAATCTTATTTTATGAATCTGCTTATAGACATTCTGAATATTTCAGAATACATTCAGAACAGAGTTATTAATAAATGCACAGACCTATCCTTTCAAGGTTTCTAGACTAACCATCAAAGGCAAGTAAAGCAATTAAAAATGCCTGTTGGGGGCTGGAGAGATGGCTCAGCAGTTAAGAGCAGTGGCTATTCTTCCAGAAGACCTGGGTTTAGTTTACAGCACCCACGTGGTGGCTCACAATATTCTGTAACTCCAGCTTCACAGGATCCAACACCTTCTTCTGGACTTTATGAGCACTACATGTATGCGGTTCACAGACATGCATACAGGTAAACTCCATGAGCATAAAATAAGATTAAATAATCAAAGATGTTTTAAATTCCTGCTACAGGACTGAAGAGAGAGTACAGTCAGCACGCCTGCTATGAGAGCATGAAGCGCTGAGTTCAGTCCCCAGCATCCACATAAAAGGCTGGACATGTAGTACATACTTGTAATCCTAGTGCTGTCGAGGTAGAAATGGGAGATCCCTGGAAGATGTTGGTTGTTCTACCTAGCCAAATCAGGGAAGTGCGGGTTTAGTGACAGATCCTGCTTCAAAGGACAATATGGATGGCTCCTGAAAAATCAGTGACACCAGAGGCCAGCCACATGTACACACACACACACACACACACACACACACACACAATCACTCGAGAGCACACACATACACACACACACACATACACACAGTGTGAGACAGAGACAGAGAGACAGAGACAAAGACAGAGAAAGACAGTGAGACTATTTTTTAAATGCCTAGTGTTACCTAAGGAAAACCTTCAAATTCCATGGTCAACAATCCATACATGTCAGTATTATATATTTGAAGAAATAAATTTACTGATTTTAGTCAATAAATAAAAATTCACAAGTATACCATTTTCCATAATTCAAAGTTTCAATATTTTAAAGTGCCAAGTAATAAGCCCCAAATACACTATGAATAATGTTAGCAATTATTCAACACTGTTTAGCTGAGACTGTTTTAATAATATTGTCTCCCTTAATCCTCAATAAGCACATCTGATGGGTATCACTACTGAGATCCAAGATCTTAATATTATTGTTCAGTGACAAACCTAGAGTTGAGTTTAGTCAGGCACTGAGAATCCTGATTCTAAACTGAACCTGAGAGTTGCAACCCCTTTGGGGGTCAAATAATCCTTTCACCGGGGTCATTTACATTATGATTCATAACAGTAACAAAATTACAGCTACGAAGGGGCAACAAAGTAATTTTCTGTTTGAAGTCACCACAACATGAGGCGCTGTATTAAAGGATCACAATATTAGGAAGGCTGAGAACACTGTTTAGCCAGAAGTCTCTATGCTTGACATTTACCAGGCATAAGGTCTGGTCTGTTGCTGTATATTGCAATGCTTAATTCTGTGCCCAAAGATCTAGGCCTATGAGTGAATCCTCTCATTGACAAGCTTTTGTTGTGCAGACCTTGTTCCTTGATTTAAAACTATTGGTTAACTAAAACTGGCTACAGCTGAATACTGGAGGGATTAGAGGCAGGTGGGTTTTGAGTTAGCAGGTTCAGGGTGAGGAGACACCATGAGAAGAGAAGAAGGTGAGGAGAGAGGAGAAGACAAAGATAAGAATCTTAAAATCATGACCTTGAAGGCTGGCCAATTGGAGTTAAGAGCAGCCCAAATGGAACTTATTAAGTAATAACTTAGGGTTATCGATAGGAAAGTAGATTCTAATAACATAGAGGGTAGATATCTGCCCAGCTTTAGTGCTGATAAAGGTTTGTTTATAAATTAAAGGTCAGACTGGAGAGATGGCTCAGCAGTTAAGAGCACTGACTGCTCTTCCAGAGGTCCTGAGTTTAATATCCCAGCAACCACATGGTGCCTCCCAACCATCTGTAATGGGATCCGATGCTCCCTTCTGGTGTGTCTGAAGACAGCTACAGTGTACTCATATACGTAAGATAAATATTTTTTTAAAAATTAAATCATGTGTGTTTTATTTGGGAACTGAATAATCAAAGGCAGGGTAGAAGTCATGATTGAGATTAAATATATACTACAACAATAAACAAATTTTAAACTAAAGATATTCTGTCAAAGAGGAAGTTTGATCATCATGGTATTTCAACAAAGACTGTAACTCACTGAGCTATCTGAAAAATAAATATTACAAAGTACAATGATTTTGCATGAGAAAACCCCACAAAATTGGCTTTGTCTGAGTTTACATTACATATGTTAAACTCCTTTAGACAATTATCACTATATTTAGAAACAAATACTTGCAAAACAAAGACTTAGGAAAAACAAACTTTAAATAAATGCCACTTTTTTGTCAGTTTTTAAGTTGCAGTAATAGTAAGAGCCATGTTAGTTTCTAGAGACAATTTCATCAAAAAAGTTGAAACTTGTCTATGACAGTCAAAACAAAGACAAATCATTTTTACTGAGAAATATTTAATTTCTGTACTATACCAGGCCACAAATGGACATTTTCTAGGTAGTTTCCTGGGAAGGAAACTAAAATTAAATAAATATAATTAAGAATAAAGAATAAAGAAACTGGGTGCTACACAAGCGTCTCCAGTTCTCAGTCATCACCACCATCACTCTCTGCCCTAAAGAACACCACATAAAAGCAAGATTCTAATGCTACAGACACATTTTACAGTTATTACAAAGTACATTGTTTAATTAGACAAAGACTAAGTATGATTTAAAGTTCTTTTAAAACAGAAGAGATAAGAGCAAGACTTACAGTCTGCCTGGCAGGGTATGGATGAGGCTTGTCCCCTGAGCATGGAACCTGAGCTCAACCCCAACCCGTCATGTATGCTTTAATAATTCATTTCACAGATGCCATTCTATCTCCTGACCAAAATATCAACCGAATAAAAATCTAACTTCCATTAAAGAATTGTTTTTAATATATGTCTAAAACCTTTTACAATATTTTAATCACTTCTTCATATACTGGACATAAAAACTATGGGGACACCAAGAAATAATTTTGGGGGTAGAAAAGATTAATCTGATGTGCTTAAATTACCTTTGTAACCTCAGTTACACAAATCATATGTCCCTTGAAATGTCTATATTATTATATAAATGATGCCAGGCTGGAAAGCTGATGTACAGTCAACAACAAGAACATAATGTATAGATAACAATTATGGATTTTATATTATTCAAAACCTGCAAGCACCAGAAAGAACATTATTGATTATAGAATCCATTACAAACAACTAAGGACAAGAGAGGCCCAGAGGGAAGGTCAAAAGGGCATTCAAATGTCACAGAAAAACAAAATGCCCTCTGCTCAAAACAGATACCTGGACAATGGATCAACAGAAACCACTCAATATACTTCACGTGTCAAACTGTCAGAAGACTGAGCTATACATTTCCTACAATTACAGGGAAATAAACTGAATTTTCAATTCAACAAACTACTCAATTTAACCTTGGAAATTTCCTAACAACAAAATATTCAAATTAATCTTGGGGGGGGAAAAAACAGGAACCCAAACATTAATTATAGCCAGATACTAAGATTCAGATTCAATAATATGCAGTATACTGATAACAATGTGTGTAAACAAGACTATTACACAAACAAACTCTGTCCAGCATTCTCTGGGAGAAATTTTCCTTCAAGGATAACAAGGCTGACTCCAGTGAAGTTTAGACTAAGACCAGCTGCCCTCCTATCGGTCTCCCCACAGGAAAGTGCATCTCTCTCATGAACAAACTAGGGCTGACTGCCACAGTGCTTTTCACTGTCTGCTGATAAATTATTAAATGACATCACAGACCTTCCAAGGCCTCACCTCTCAGTTTTCCCAATGCAGTTGTTCAACGTCTACAATTATATCTCCATAGCTGATCCTCTCCAATAGGTGTGATGGTTTGAACATGTTGGGTCCAGGGAGTGGCACTATTATGAGGTGTGGCCTTGTTGGAGTAGGTGTGTCACTGTGTGCTTGGGCTTTAAGACCCTCGTACTAGCTGTTGGGTAAGCCAGTCTTCTGTTTTCCTTTAGAACAAGACGTAAAACTTTCAGCTCCTCTGCTGCCATACCTTTCTGGATGCTGCTATGCTTCCCGCTATGATGGTAATGGACTGAACCTCAAAACCTGTAAGCCAGCCCCAGTTAAACGTTCTTTATAAGAGTCCTCTTGGTCATAGTGTCTGTTCACAGCAATAAAAACCCTAAGACAATAGGGTATTTAAAAGTTGACGCAAACTGCAGGAGAATCTTCTACTCAGAGCCAATTCCTGATGTCACCCAGTTTCAGATAGGTTTATTTCACAATTTAGTTCAGAACCACCAAATTATGGTGAACAGTAGACAGTGTCTTTCAGTTCTCTTAAAGCAACATCATCTTCTTTAAACTGAGTGGTGTGCCAGAGTTCTCTTCCCCAAGTGATCAAAGTGTCTCTGGTCATTCTGACTGACTGAAGAAATGCAGCTGTCTTAGTGACTTTTCTACTCTTGTGCTAAGCCATGACCAAGGCAACTTAAAGAAGGAAGAGTTTATTGGGACTTGAGTTTCAGAGGGTGAGTCCATGGCACTGGAACAATGGCTGAGAGCTTATATCTTATCTACACACAGCAGGCAGAGGTGGGGAAGGAGCACACATGAAAGCACTCAGTAACTAGGAATGATGAGGGCGCTTAAAACCTTAAAGTTCATCCCCCACCTCTTCCAACAAGGCTATGTCTCTTAATCCCTCCCAAACAACACAAACTGTGGAGCACCAAGTATTCAAACATAGGAGTCTACGGGGCCATTCTCATTCAAACCACACCTGGCATTACACCATGCTTTCTAACCTGGTTCATAGCAGTTTGCTGTGACACAGGCTCAGCATCCCACCTTTCTTCCTCCTAAATGCAGTCATCTAAATATGAGCATTGTTCCCTTTCAGTCCCAAAGCAGACAAGATAGTAACTGTGCTGCTCCATTTGTAAGACAGTATCTTCATCCTTTTTCCGTTGGTATAATGTCTGTTCCAGATAGAGCCAAAAGTATTTTAATTTTAAAGAAATGCTTTTCAAAAGAGATGCAATCTTCCAATCCAGAAACAGAGAGTTGTCCAGCCGACAATGACAAGCAGGCTAAGGGGAGGAGTCAGTGCGAATCATGTTGTCCTAAAGGCTGCAACTATGTCACTACAGCACTCAGAGCTTTATCAGAGCAGCACTGCAT
The DNA here is from genome assembly GCF_963924665.1 of Micromys minutus. Taxonomy (NCBI): domain Eukaryota; kingdom Metazoa; phylum Chordata; class Mammalia; order Rodentia; family Muridae; genus Micromys; species Micromys minutus. The sequence continues at coordinate 89,400,627 of NC_137969.1, read as the reverse complement.
GTTCGGGATAACCTGGAAGCAAGTCTGCATTAACCACATCACATACCTGAAGAAAAAAGGCAAACAATGGCTCAGTGGGGTTGAAAGAAATAGAATCTGGTGGAATATTATGACAGAGATCTCATTAGTATCCAGTGTAGCTGAGATTTAGAAAGACGTTATACAATTTAACTATTAAGGAAGTTTTCAGGTATTTTTACTTAAAATAAACTGGGGGTGGGTTACAGCTCAGTGGTGAAGCACATGCATAGTATGCACTGGGCCCTGAGTTGGATCCTGACACCAAAATTAAGAAAGAAACTACTAAATTTGAAATCAAAGGCTTTTAAGGAACTTTCATGTTATGAGCAGGTACCTTCGTGCTACCGTGGGGCAAGGTGTTTTCTGTTGGTTTGAACCTCTGGGAAGTACTAACTATATACTAATATATCCAAAAAAATCATCCACAGCAAGAGAAAACTGCAGACAATGAACATGATCCTAAAGAAAGACTTAGCAAAGAAAGGACTGGGTAACTATTCTGACTTTTTAGAAGAAGCAACTGCTAAACTATTGTGATGGTTTGAATATACTTGACCGAGGGAGTAGCAGTCTTTGAAGGTGAGACCTAGTTGGAGTAAACGTGTCACTGAAGCATGGGCTTTAATACCCTCATCCTAGCTGCCTGGAATCGAGTCTTTTAGCAGCCTTCAGATGAAGATGTAGAACTCTCAGCTCCTCCTGCACCATGCCTGCCTGCATGCTGCCATCCCGGCCTTAATGATAATGGACTGAACCTCTGAATCCGAGAGCCAGCCCCAACTAAATGTTGTCCTTATAAGAGTTGCCTTGGTCATGGCGTCTGTTCACAGCAGTAAAATCCAAACTAAGACAACTATGAAAAATGTAGAATCTAAAAATATGGAGAACCTAAAATAAGAATGAGTAAGAGAGCAAAGAAAAAGCAAGAAATATGTGTAGTAAAAAAGTGATAATGACTCACTAAGAGAGAAAATAAATAGACTTGGAAGCAGAGAAGATAACACTGAGGGTCCTGGAGACAATGGAAGTGGTGAAGTCTCTGGTGTAAATAAGACTGGGGGTGGATGCAGGCTGCTGAGGGGCAGTGTGGAGATGCTGTAGAAAATGATAATAAAGGTAACCGGTTCTTTCTGAGCCCCCCAACCCTGTTCCAGGCTCCTTCATAGACCATCTACTGAATACAGACTGTATCCCTGTACTATCTGGTTTTGTGTCAACTTGACACAAGCTGGAGTTATCACAGAGAAAGAAGCCTCCCTTGAGGAAATGCCTCCATGAGATCCAGCTGTAAGGCATTTTCTCAATTAGTGATCAAGAGGGGAGGGACCAGCCCATTGTGGGTGGTGCCATCCCTGGGCTGGTAGACCTGGGTTCTATAAGAAAGCAGGTTGAGCAAGCCAGGGGAAGCAAGTCAGTAAGCAACATCCCTCCATGGCCTGTGCATCAGCTCCTGCTTCCTGACCTGCCTGGGTTCCAATCCTGACTTCCTTTGGAAGTGTAAGCTTTCCTCCCCAACTTGTTTCTTGGTCATGATGTTTGTGCAGGAATAAAAACCCTGACTAAGACAGTCCCACTCTTATCTTTAAATGCTCCTTCTTCCTGTGTTTCATTAGTGCTTGTTTCCAATGGTTAAAAACTACAACTTCCAATCATTGGCATCATATCACAATCACCTAATAAAACATGTACTGTTTATTCTACAAGTGAATAAAAGACAGCCATGCACGTAATACTTTACCAAGTCATCTTCTCATAAGGAGTCATCCTGATATTGAAATAAATAAAATACTAATTGGATGCTTTAAAAAAAAAAAAAACCTTGAGGTGGGACAGGAGACTGAAGCAGTTAAATCTGTTCTTTCAAAGGTCTTAAGTTCAATTCCTAGTATCAACATGGCAACTCACAACAATCTGTAAATACAGTTTTGAGGGATCCAACACCTTCTTTTGACCTCCTCAGGTACCAGGCATACAAGAGTAACACAGGCATATACAAGCACAAAATAGAAAACATGGCTGCTGTGTGGAAAATATTACTCTAGGTGATCAAATACAACCTTCTAATTATATATATGATGTGTAATTAAAGAACAATCTTTATGTCTAACTGAAAAGATAATTAAATTTATATTTTAATGACTAGTTATCTAAATAAGAAAACTTATTTTATATCTGTCTTGAATAAGTCTTAGAATGTCTTCAAACTTTGCATTTCATCAGTTGGAGATAGGAACTAGGTTGGAAATGAAGACCTGGTAAACCAACACAGCACCAGGCTTCCCTACTCAAGGCTTGGGCATGCACCAGCATTAGTGCATTCTGCCTGTACCAATATCTCTGGGCTATCACACTTGGTCTTATTGGTGACCAGATCTAAAGCCAGAAGCTATAGAATTAGTCTCTTCCTCTAAGCAGATATTGTTCTGGCTTTTCATTTTGGAATCAGGAAAGAGTGACAGTTGGATACCTGAATGAGTTAAAATTGCAAAGAAGGTACGATTCAGTGGCTTAATACACAAGTTCAATGGCTCCTATTTAACTGTTAAGAAAGTGACTCTGCAGAGCTGTGATATTTAATACCTGTACCAAGAGCCTGAAGAATGAAACTGAGAATATGTGCCTTAATTTTGTATAAAGTCATATGAATACTAGGTTGGGCATGACTGCTAATTCGCTAACTAGAAAATACACTAGGATTAAAACAATAACACATAAAAAACAAAATGAACATCACATGTGGGTGACTGAGGGTTATACTACCTGACCAAAATCCAAACACTGACAGACATTAGTAAAAATGTTGGCTCAATAAAGTATGTCTGAACAAACCTTAAAATAAATACATAATGAAAATCAAGTAGGCTCAGAAATATACTGTTTCTAAAAGGTAATGAAAATTCAAATTAGAGAAATAATAAATTCATATTTCAAAATAAAATGAGAAAATAAAATATTCAGAGAGTAATTATCACACATAGAACACACATAAAAGGTACCACACTAAAGGTGAATTTACTCTACACAGCAGAAGAAATGGCAAAAGTGTTCAGTTTTAGTTTGTACCAGTCAGTAATGTTCTTAGTATGGCATGGTCAGATTAGAAAAGACAGAATATGATCTGCCATCCAAAAGCTTGACTGTAGAAATGACTAACTGAAGAGATTAAAAAGAGAAACGTGAACATAAAAGAGAACTGAAAGATACAATTTCAAGCAAATCCCAAACAGCTAAATTACTGTAACGAACACATTTATAAAGTGCAAATTCACAAAGAAAATTTGAGCATTCTCAAACCTGGAAAACATAATCATCCTAAGTACACAAAACCTTTAGATTCAATAACTCACAATAATTGACAAGCAAGGGATAGATATGACTATAATGAGATACACATCAAACAGCAAAAGAAAAGCAGAAGAGGAATGCATGAAGAGGAGAGGGAAGAAGACACGTCTGCCCAGCCAGTCAGATCGGCCAAATTCACCGGGGTGACCAGTGGAATGACAAGTGTGGTAGATAAGTGGCATTAATATCCACTTTCAGAATAATTTTTTTAACATTCATTAAAGAGTTTGGGGAGTTGTTGTTGTCTTGCTTCATGGGATTGGGTTTTACAGGGAGTTTTGTTTTAGTCCCTACCCCTACCCCCACCCCCACCCCAGACAAGGTTTCCCTGTGTAACAGACCTGGATATCTCTTTGTAAACTAGAGATTCCCCTGCTTCTGCCTCCCAAGTGCTAAGATTAAAGCCATATACCACCACACCCAGCTGGGGAATTAGTTTTGTTTTTAACTGAAGAGTAACTATTATTGTGTAACAAAATGGATTTTATGTTTATTCACTTACTTAGGGTATGGACACAGCTGCTGCAGTGGGAGTGTGATCATCAGGACAACTTAAGAGAGTTGGTTTTCTTCTTCCACTATGTGGGTTATGAGGATCAAACTCAGGGTACCAGGGCCAACCCAAGCTAAGGCATGAAGGCACGGCCTCCAAACCTCAGGGCAGAAGCTACAGATACAGGAACAAGGTCAAGGCTGACCCAAAGTAAGGAGCAAAGTGGTAGAGGAGGAGTTCCCACACAGGGAGAAGATGCTCTGAAGCAAGGATCTAACCAGAGCTAACTCAGACTAGGGCATCTAGGTATGGGAAGCAGCAACAGATGGAGGTGGCAGAGAGTACTAGCCAGGGATGTATGTGTTAGCACTTGCATTGTGACTGTTACCGCAGACAGCAGTACACTCTCAAATAAAGACTAAGGATAGAACCTGCAGCCATCACTGCTAGTCTAGAGAGAAAATTGACATGCCAACCTCAGCTCAGCAGGCTTGGAGACAAGCATCTGCTGAGCTATCTTGCTGGTCTAGTTATCAATTCCTTTTATCATTATGACAGAAAGAAGAAGAATTTGTCAATGCTCAAAAAGAAAATAAATATCTCAAGCCTCACTTTGGCATTGCTTTGCATTTTCTTTTTAAGCTTGCTGGTTACCCAGCCTCACCTATTTGTTGAGCCAGTGAGGCACTGTTTTAAGAGTCAAAGCAAAGGGCTCCTGAGGAATTACATCCAATTTTATATCTGGCCTCCACTGCATGAGCACACAACTGTATCTGCACACACACATATACCTATCGGTATAACTTATTTGTGACTACTTATAGGGGTTAGGATGGGGGGTATAAAAACTTAAAAATACAGTAGATGTGGAAAACCTGACTCATTTATTAAAACTGTTTTGTAAGCTGAATCTATATCAAGTATGCTGTCAAGCAGGTTAGCTACACAAACATGGTTTTAAGTGTGACAAGACACTAGTACTGCTGAATGTGAAAAAAATCGTAAATTAAAAGTGAAACGTAAGCAAACCTTAGTGTTTAATAAAAACCGCACTTCAGACATTTAGAACAGTGGATTTTGCAAAGCAATATGCAGAACACTGAACAGTCTTCACCTTAGCCATTAGATGGCACCATGTATCTTCTAGTCAACGGGGCTCTACTAATATCCACACATGCCGAGAATGGAGTAAAAGATATGGTATGTTTAACCTTTAAGTAAACACAATATACATCTTTCTGTCATTGCGAATTTGTTTTAAAATTAAGATAAGCAACTACATTTCTATCATCATTTTTAGAATGCTAAAACTTACTCAGACTGAAGGTAATGTCACACATCCAGCAGATGGCTTTCCTAAGATAAACCTGAGGCAAAACTCCCACTGTGAACACATTCATTACTAATAAATCTACAACAACTTCTAATTTTTAATTTTGATTTCTCTGTCTTTTCTTTTCTCCTTAGCTAAATTTCATTCAATTCTCTTCTCTAATGTAGGACTCTCATTTTTCTGGGTGTTTTTCAATCTCTATCTTAAAATTTCTGCTCCCTATGACCCCATTCTGGTAATCACTTTCTCTATGTCCAATCAAGAGCCTCAAAGATCAGATGCAGCTTGATACCCGATAATGCTATAACATCAAAGGAAACACATGAAACAGTACCACCCAGGAACTGAGCAGAAGCACCGAGAGCAGCGATTACTTAACTGAGATAACAGTATGCTGGAATTCCGAAAGCTTCCTGTTAGGAGAGAAGACAGTACTGTAGTGCACAGAATGGGGTGACCTGGAGCACACTGACTTTTCTGAGCTGAGGAGATAAGAGAGTATGACACTCAAGGAAGGCTGGAACACACATATCTGAGGATGGCCACCACAAAGCTGTGCACATCTGGGTGTGGTGCCAGTAAGCCCAGCTCTTGGGAGGCCGAGGCAGGACAATCACACTAATATAGTCTAGCCAGTAAGGCCTTGTCTCAAAAATAGGCTGAGGCTCAACTGGTAATGTGCTTGCACTGAGTTTCATCCCCATATAAATTGGACACGGGTGGCTCATACCTGGAATTGCAGAAGTAAGGAGATGAGGCAACAGGGCCATAGTTCAGGATCATCATCAGGTTCATGCATAGTGAGTTTAAGACCAGCCCAAGACATAGGAGGCCCCGTCTCAAAAAAAAACAGAAAACAAAAAAACAAAAAAAACAAAACAAAACAAAACCAACAACAAATTACAAGGGGGTGGAGATTCAGCTCAGCTCAGTAGTTAAAAGCAAGGACCTGGGCTCAGTTCCCATTATCCATGCTAACTAAGCAGCTTACACTGCCTGTGACTCTAACTTCACTGAATCCGATGCCATCTTCTAGACCACATGTATATACACACATCTTATATATTCACACAGAAAAATGGACATAAATAAAAAAGATGTGTGGTGTGCACTGAGTCACAAATAATATATAGTGCAGTGCCTGTTAGTACATACTATATAAAGAAACAGAAACTGGCTGGGCAAAGAACTGCTTAAGCAGAGGAAAAGAGCTACCAACCAAATCTAGCACACAGAAACAGTGACTACACCCATGATTCAGAATCTTAAGCAATCTCTGGCTCTTTTGATTAGTATCTAAATGCATATTGCCTCAGAAAGTTAGGCTACGTGTTAGTAAACATTTCATCAATGTGGCAAATTGTCTGAAATAATCAAGTAAAAGAAAGAGAGGTCTATTCTAGCTCACGGCTTCAGAAGTCTCAGCCCATGGTTACCTGACCACGCTGTTACAGGTCTGTGGTGGCAGGCACACCTGGCCAGAGTGCAGAGCAAAGGAGCCATGCTCACCTATGACAGCTAGGGATCAAAAGTAGACTCAGGTAGGGGTCAGAGTTGCCCAATCACCTTCACAGGCATGCTTGCATCAACCCACAGGACCACAGGCTGGGGGATAAGCCTTTAATATGGGAGCTCTTGGAGGACAATTCCAATAAAACTATAGCAGAATATTGAAGCATCAGACAAAAATTTCAAGAAATAAACAATTTCTAGGTTTCAATGGTACAGCATGTAAGCAGCAGGATGAAGTTCAGTGCCAGCATCCAGAATGTCAATCACCTCTCTCCAGTCGAAACAACCCACAAAGGAGCACATGACCTACTGGTTTTTCAAAAGGAAAGGAATCTCAGTGTAGTCAGGGTAGCCTTTTTTTACAATGATAATGAAACCATTATTAGCCATAGACAAGAAAGTGAACTGTAATCCATGCACAAAAACTACTCAAAATAAGTATCAAGATGAACTTTGTGTATACAAAACATAATAGGATCTTAAATCTTCATTCATTGCAGCGATGACATACATAACACATAGTGGGAATAACAAAAATGGATAAAGCTGTGGGATACTATCAGCACACAACAAAAAACAAAGAACTAACAGGTCTGAATAAAAAACCAATACACTTGGAAATGTAACTAAACCTATCAAGATCCTCTTGGAACCGTGGAGGAGGACATAAACTGCACAAAAAGACAGATGCTTGGCAAAACTATTCCAAAGGTCATCTGAAAAAATGGCCACCCAGAAAGATATCAGCCCTAAGACCCAGAAGATTTGAACAATATAAATGGGGAGCAAAGGCTATTCTGTAACTCTGCATTTTTCATTCTGACAGAAGCTGAGCTTCCGCACAGAGAAACTGTAAAGATAGGGCACACTGCACTCATTGACTCAGGAGGCTTACACTAATCACTGTCTCAAAAAATTTATCATTCCTTTCCAATAAAAGCCAAGAACGATGTTACATGCTTGCAATCCCCATACTGGGAAAGCAGAGACATGAAGGTCATAACTGAGGTCAGTCTGGCCACACAGAATTAGATCTCCAAAGCCTCAAACACACAAAACACAAAGAAAGATATGTAAACAATGAATGCAAGATAACATCCACAAAAAACAAGTGCCATAGCAGTGGTTCTAGAAAATATCTGAAGATTTATATACTTTAGAAGCTAGCCAAGTGCACTAGAAACTTATTGCTGAGAGTGATGCTGGAAGCTATGAGGAAAAGGGCAAATCATCCATGACCACTTTTGAAATCTGGCTGCCTTGTTTCTAATACAAAAGTATCCGGAGGGGAAAACAAGCCTGCACTGTATAAAATGCTCAGCCCTATGTCACTGACCAAAAACAACAGTTGGCTACACACAGAATCAATTCTGTGAGAACTCTGGAATACATTCTTGTTCAATTCACTGACAGGGACAGACCCTGAACCTCTCAGCCAGAGGAGGAGTTTGCCTGGGGCTCCTCCCTCAGAGTAGGCCAGGCAGGGAATAGCATCGTTTTGTTCTAGCAGCGAAGCGAGGACCTGCTCCTTTTCCAAGCGTGTTACAAAGGAGTGCACAGCAGATGGATGGTGCAGATGGGTTGGAAAGACTCAAGCAGGCTTCCAGGTTCTAAAGCTGTCTACAGTCTCACTCTCCCAAATGCCTAGTATCAAACACACAAAACTCACAAATTATTCAACCTTTAGAGAAGGACAGAAGGGAAGCTGTCAATAGTGCTTCAGAGAGAGTAGAATGTAGTAGGGGAGCTGTGCAGTCACCTTTGCTTCCCATTGAACTTTTACTATGACTCCTGCAAAGCCTTCTATCCTAGCCGGCACCCCACCTCACCTGTTGGTGCTGCAGCAGCCTAGAAACAGTCACAGTGGCGTCCCCCCCACATCCTCCCCCAACCCTCTTTCTCTCTCTCTCCTCACAACAGTTCAGGAAACTGAGAATGAGTCCATGACTCCTGCTTCTGTTAAACTGCAAATGGAAGTGTCATTTTAATAATAGTAGCAAAGGCTTGTTCTTTGCTAACATTACATCTCTATAAATTCACAACCTAATCAAATAATCAAAGTTCCTTGAACCAGGCTTGAAAGAAAGAAAGAAAGAAAGAAAGAAAGAAAGGAAGGAAGGAAGGAAGGAAGGAAGGAAGGAAGGAAGGAAGAAAGGAAGGAAGAAAGGAAGAAAGAAAAGGCTTAAAATACATTCCAACAGCCTGGCATGATGGCACACACTTTTACTCCCGGTACATGAGAAGCAGGTAGAGCTCTGTGAGTTAGAAACCAACCTGCTCTGTGTAGTAAGTGCCAAGTCAGCCAGGACTACATAGTGAGGCTCTGTCTTAGAAAAAAATTTTTTACTTTTTAATTTTTAATAGAACAGTTAGAAAAGCCTGCTAGTCATTCGGTATCTGTTATTATCCCTTCTAGAAGTCATCAAGACACACTGACACAAAGATATTGGCCCCAAGACCCAGAAATTTCAAAAACAGTATAAATAAATAAAGCATATTACACTCTAGACTTTGCATTGTGACAGAAAGTCAAGCTTCTTCACAAAGACAGTGTGAAGATGTGGCATATTTACACACTCAGGAGCTTACAAAATTGTCTTTCTCAAAAATAGGTCATTTCTTTCCAAGAGAACATTCAAATTTCTCTTCATGCTGCTTTGGATTCTAGCACATTACACTGTAACTACAACCATTTTCTATACCACAGAAACCAACCCCAGTCCTCCAAGCCACTGTGATTATTAGGCAGTTCTAACCTTTGTCCCTCACTTCTGGTACTATTAGTTCCCTCAATAACTGAAAGACAGCGTCCGCATACAAGAGGCTGCCTCGAATTTCCACGCTTAAGCAATATTCTCACCTCAGCCTCTCACGCAGCTAGAACGACAGGTATGTGCCATCACTACTTTTAATTTTTTTAAGTAAACATGTTCTTCATTACATAGTGCTTAGCCACAAAAAACAAAACAAAAAAAAAAAAAAAACAAAAAAAAAAAAACTAGTCTTTGCTACTCTGTGAGGTCTTCTTTCTTCCACCCTCCCCCGACCCTTTTCTTCCACCCTTTCAACCCCCTAACACTAGATAAGAGAGAAAAAAAGGATAGGGAGGAAAGGAAAGAGATCCCTGAATAAAGTCAGGGGGTCGGAAAGGGATCACTTCATTGTTAGACTATTTTCTGCTGATTAGGAGCATTGAGCTCCTTGGAGCAAGTTTAGTCTTCACTGTCAGGATTATCTAACTTTCTCCACTCTCTCCTCCTTTTCTTTCTTCTTTGAGCATAAGTACTTAACAAACCAAGACCAACAACAACCAACGATCCACCCTGCCTCTCAGGGCCCTAGCCTTTATATATCCTCTGAAAACTCTCCAGAATTCCAAATGTCACATAATCTCAGAAACTATCTGAAGCTGGCAAAATCGCACCTCTGCTAGAGCACAAGGCAAATCATAGCCTGCTGCTGTGGACAATCTGAAGCAGTCCCATGTCAGCACACCTGGGATTAAAACAAAAGCACATTTTAAAAAGATTTGTGTGTGTGTTTTTTTTTTTTTTTTTTTTTTTTTTTTTTTTTTTTTTTAGTAACCAAAATTCCAAAATTGTCAGTATAAGAGGATAACATAATAAAGTCATTTTATATAATTTTGGCAAAACTTATGAACACATTCTGAGATCTAAATGGATATAGGCACTGACAATATACTCAGACTTGTATATGCTGTGTTCTTTCATATACATGCACTGTAAAAGACTAGCAATAAACAGCAGTAAGCAGTAACACTACAGTCACCCTGCAGCAGTTCTATTGAACACTGGGCCATTATTGAGTAAAATAGGACAGATACTGCAAACCTGACTACAATCTGAGATCCAGACTACTGAATGCAGCAAACAGCATGAACACCCTGGACGTGATGGTTTTTCTTGGTTGCCAACTTGAATACATCTTGAATGAACTATAATCCAAAAACAGAGAGCACATCTGTAGGGTTTTTTGCTTGATTTGAAGTGGGTGAATCCACTTCAAATTGACCATTGAAGTAGGATGATACCTCTTTGATCCAGATCTTGAGGTGTGAAGACAAAGCCTTTAATCTGGATCTTGAAGCAGGAAGACACATCTTTAATCTGAGCCACATCTTCTGCTGGGAGCCCATATAAGGACATGTAAGAAGAAAGCTTTTGCTCTTTGCCTGCTTGCTCTCACCTTGCTAGCACATCCATTCCTTCACTGGCATTTGAGCCTACTTTGGGATTCCAGCATCTACTAAAAACCAGCTTGAGAAATGCCGCCTTGTGGACTGAGCAAATTCTGGAGTCTTGAACATTTCATTCATAGTCAGCCATTGTTGTATTAGCTGGGTTAATAATAATAATAATTCTAGAGAGTCTCGACAATACAGATTTGGTACCAGAAATGGTTCTAGAGCAATAGAAGTGTAAGGATAAATCTTTTAAGTATCAGGAATAAGCTTTCTAATTTACTAACACCTAAAGATACTGAAACCTCTCTAGTTACTGGAGCCTCTCCCGGAAGCTCAGAGATCACTAAAAGCCCATAGTGTGAACTACTTTACTATTTAAGTATGTTAAGTATATTTAATTATTAACTATTTAAGATATTTTATATCTTAGAAATAAATGCTTCGATTACCCTCATTTACCAGTTGTGGATGGTAACAGATTTGGTAACTATATAAAACTTTTCACAACTTATGGAAAAATAAGGAAAATGATGATGCTGGTTGGTTGTTTATCACATCTTCAGATAGACAAAGGATAGGAATAAACTCTGTAATAAAATTAACCAACTTTTAGTATTTCAGAATATGGTGACGAACAACAATGAACTTAGTAATTAAATTGACTGGCTTCATGTGCACATAAACATTCTAAAGGTTTCTAAGGTGTGCCCTAGAAAAGAATCTTCTCTCCAGCAGCCACAGGACTCATGTTGCAAGGGAATCCAAACTGAAGCCTTCATTATAAGGTTGGCTGAATTACAGAGAAAGATCCAAGTCTCAGAGGGTGTCGAAGTTAAAGTAGGGGCACTAATTGGTGACAAATGGGATCCTGTACACTGGGATGTAGGAAAACACCTGAAGTCCTTCCTCGAGCTAATGGAGCATCACTAGCATCTCAAACTGAGCCAGTGGGAAGCATCTACCTCTGGACCCCACCCTATTCCTCAGTGTTTATAAAGATCCTATGCACGTGTAATAAAGTGCACAAGTTATTTCACTGAGAAGCATCTGAGAGTGGCTGTTTTACTGAGCTGCAACACGTTGGTAAGAGTTTCCTCTCCCGAAGCATTCTACGCTGGACCAGGCACATACCCGCCACAGCCTCTGCCTACCTGCTGCCCAACACAGATGCCACAGCAGTGGGCAAGACCTGGGACCCCAGCCTACTCTGCCCTGTGTGTGCTTCCCTTCTGAGAGCTGTAACACTTTGACCATTTTGTTGTCTGACAAACCAGCAGTGACTGTCTCCAAAGAAAATGCCAGACAAAACAACACTGATGTTCCTTAGAACCCAACAAGTTGCCTCTAGACTTATAACCAGATTTAAGACAAAGCTGGCTCCTAGAGGGGAGGTAGAAAAGTTGTTCATGAGGAGATGTGCTACATTACTAATTTATTATGTAAGCAAACATCTGGGGGTGTGTGGAAAGGGATTTTAAAACTATAGGATAATGGTACAAGAAACATAAAAGTGGATCAGGCTAAGTTTATTAATATGAGACCACTGAGTAGAGATTCTAGATTTAGTATGAAAGCTCACAAAGCTAAAAACAAAACAAAAAGGTGTAAAAGTTTGTTTGAGTAGTTGGCTGGAGCCAACAGTTATGCCTAGATAGAGCTGAGTGAGAAGGGATAAGGTGTCATATCACTGCTCTTACTGATGAACGATTTGTAATTTTCTTACACATTTATTAATTGTTCATTTCCAGAATTTGCCATTTAATATTTTCTGACCTTATAATGGAAACTAAAAATAAAGGAGGACTACAGTGTTTTCACTAAATGTTGATCATATGGTGGACGGCATCCCCTGGATTGCACAGAATGTGAACACAGAGGTTGACTACTCTGACAATATCCAAAGGTTAATGATCAGATTTTTCTCATACTAGATGTCATTTGTTCAGAGACCAATAAAAGGTTTCATATAAACATACACCATCACTTAAATGAATTATTGGAGGTTAGAAGTTACCAACTTCTCATACATTCAAACTTGTGGCTCTCACATTACTGGTGAATAACAAGAGCAATCAGTATAAACCTTCTGGGGCTGCTGTGGACAGACCACATGCAGCTTATGCCAGGAGTCTGCAAGTTCTTAACCTTCTCCATAAGAATGCTAACAATAAGACTGATGTTTTGGGATGCTTGAATTTGACATTTTCCCCATAGGCATATGTTCCACGTGCTTGCTCTTTAGCATGTGGCACTACTGAAAGCTGTGGCACTTTGGGGGAAGTGAGCTTGGTTCACAGCAGTGGGTGACAGTGGACCCATCATCCCCATACACTAATAATCTATTGATGAATGAACAAGCTGCTGCTGAGTGTTCCTGTGAGCACAGATTAAGCAGTTTTGCTTTGCCTTCTCCAACATGGAAAATGAAAACTTCTGAAACCATGAGATAAAATGAATCTTTCCTCTCTCAAACTATTAGGTTTTGGGTTTTATCTTGCTTTGTTCCCCCCTCCCCACGCCTTTGTTTTTTGTTTTTGTTTTTTTGGGTTTTTTTTTTAATCCAATGAGAAAAGTTACTAATAGAAAAAATTGGCACTGAAGTAGGGTTATCACTGTGATTAACCCTAACCGTATGGTTTGTATGCCTCTGGAACTGGGTTGTTGAAGAACTTGTAAGAATTTGGAGCTACAGGTTAGATAAGCTCTTGAGTGCTATTACAGAGTTTCATGGGTAATTCTGCTGAATCTGAAAGGCCAGAATGCAAATAGGTTTGGGGATAGCAAAACTATATTCAGGAGATTTCACATGGGGACAAAGAATCTGTGGAGAATTGGACTAGTGGCCATTCATGTCACATTCCAATAAAGAATGTGGCTATGTTCTCCCTATGTTCCAGAATTGTGAATAAGAATTAATTTTAAAATAATGAGCTAACTTATTTGCTAGAGGAAATTTTAAGACAGCATAGTGTTTAGTTTGAAGCATGGTTAATATTTGCTGCTTTAGCTACATTATGGTAAGAGCAAACTGTGGAACACAAGTAATCTAGAAAATTGTACACTTTGGTGAGCTAGAGAGCATTAAAGTTGTGAACAAGGCAGATGCTATGAACAAAGCGGTGGTGGTAACTAAGGAAATTACCATCATTTGGGAGAAACCAAGCACTTTGCTCTGGAACAATAAGAAAAGCGACCTGAAAAAAAGAGCCAGGTACTCCCGAAAGGATCAGAGGTATAAAAATTCACACATCTGTAAAACTTTCATTCCAAAGAAGAGTTGCTGAGAAAGCTCAAGATGCCCTTTAGAGAAGGGCCACCCACAGACACACTGTAAGAGTAAGCTACACATTCCCAGAGATCACTGCAGCAATGGTCAAAGGTGGCCCTGTTTCATTTCAAGTTGCCAGAAAAACTTGGCACAGTCTACTTTTGCAGTCATGGAGATGTAAAAATAAAGAGTTAACTGAGGATCCAGGAAAATGTCTGAGTCCAGGCGGTGTGTAGCAGGGTCAGACCTGCAAAGTGTAGCTGGCGCAGCAATGAATGAAGCTGTGAAGGTAAATCCTAAGTTACAGTAGAGAAGCCAGGGTGTTTAAAATGCTAGAAATGTAGGACACTTCCTGAGAAAAGCTGCAGGCACTGAGTACAGGTGGCCCACGAGAGAGGCCAGGTGTGCCACAAATGGAAGTGCCACAGAGGCCAGAGCTTCCAAAATATGTTGGAAGTCAGATGATTCCATTATGTACCTTAGATGCCAGACACGGTACTAAAGGAGTTGATGTTTTCCCTGCTAGGTTTTGGTCCTATTAGTCTAATCTTTCCTCACTACTCCACTTTTCCTTTCTCTTGATATGGGATTGTTTATTCTATAACACTGAATATTGGAAGGTGCAACTTTCTCTGATTTTATAGGGCTCACAATAAATAAATATACATGCTAACTTACTGGCTACTTTATTTTATCTGGTCTTTACTGAAGTCATGCAAAATTGATATTAGATGACATTAATGGTACTATGGTTTGGATGCTAAATACCTGCCAAAGGTCTGTGTATTGCAGATTTAATGCCTAGAATAACCCTGTTAGAAACTTTGAATTATGGGACTTGTGAAAGGTCCTTACATCACAAGGGAGAAGAGGCACGCCCTTACTAAGAATGGAGCCTACCAACGTTCTGTCTTTTATTTTTGCTCTTATTAAATGTGTCACCTTGCAAACTACTCTCTAGTGATCTGACCTCACCAAAGGCCAAGGGGGCCATTCTGACCTTTGACTCTATGCCTTCCAAACTGTAAGCTAACTAAAGCGTTGTCCTTTTAAAAATTAGCTGATTCCAGTACTGACTTACTTAGTTGCCCAGCTCAGATGAAGCCAATTGGAAATGTAATCCATATACACTTAAATCTAATTTCCATAATTTGCTTCCTCGTAAACAACAGAAAGAAGGAAAGGTTGTTTCTTACTGTTTTTTCTCTGGGCGACTGGAAGTACAGCAAAAGTCAAGCTCAGTCACTAAACACAATCACTATCCTATGCCAGCACCCCAAAATCACAACCTAGCTGCACAGGGCTAGTCAGGTAGCTGAGCAGATAAAAGCACTTGTGCTGCAGGTCTGACAACCTGAAGTTAATCCCCAAGACCCACAGCAGCAAGAGAAAACCAACATCAAAAGTTGCCTTCTGATCTTCATATAGGTTCTACGGCATACACATACATTCTCTCACACACAAATAATTTAATACATGCTTTAAAATATCAGTGTATAATTTCCAAACTGAAATTTGAAAATATGAAAGTGAAATTGGAAGTATGAAAATTTATTCCCTACATTTTCAGATACTTATCTAATTTCCCCTAAAGTGGGGGGGGATAGCTAAGAATAGCACCAAAAGAAGAAAGGACACAGGATGTACCTGAGGGGCAGAAGATAGACAGGATATGTCTACTTAACTGAGAAAAGAATCTAAGGACAGAGATGGTAAAGATGAAAACCTAACTGGATTCCTATTCATAAGAAACAGCCATTAGCTTATTGAAAAAAGGACAATGCACAGAAATGCATTTCATGGCTAGAAGCCTGGACAAGCAGCACGTGGCTCATCTCTTCTGCAGCTCTAATAAGGACAGCCACTCCAACTACTGTGTCCAAACCTTCTTCTCCTCTATGCCTAGCACTCTCTTGTACCTGCTTATCCCAACTCAGCTGTGTAGGAACAGAAGACAGTGAAAGACCTGAGCAGATGCATTATCTGATTGACATACAACCTTGAAAACCTTCCATTCCCATTGTCAGTCCTTTATCAGTGGTTGCTATCAGGTAGACATCCATTCTCACAGTAAAGTGTTAACTGAAGAAATTTTTATTTATTTATGTCCATATTTAAGAGAAACCGCAAAGATTACTCAGACTTGAAAGTAAGCCAAGCATGGTGGATCATGGTTCTGTTCCCAGTATTCTTGAGGCGGAGGCAGAACTGCTGTAAGTTTGAGGTCAGGCTGGTTTACATGGTAAGTTCTAGGCTTGTCAGTGCTGAATAGAGAAATCCTGTCTCAACAAAGCAAATCAAAACAAGAAAAAGACCACCACAACTGGCATTTAAGTTAAGAACAACATGAAAGAACCATCACAGCTGGTGCCGTGACGTAACATAGCATAGAGTTCTATGTGGTACTGAGCTTTGGGTTCCACCCCTGTAACACAGCAACGCCAATAAAAAGCCAGGTGAGCAAGCTAAGCTCCACGCAATCTTGATCCAAACAGAACTGATTAAAAAGCTTATTGGTATCATCATTTCAAAGCAGGCTCAGAAGTTTATCCTCAGTAGCTTAAACAAATGACTTCTCTCTCATAAAGAAAAACTACAGCAGATAATAAATCTATAGACTTAGTTGAGGCAGTGTAGTGGTTTGAATGAGAATGTCCCCCACAGTCTCAGGCATTTGAACATTTGGTCCTTAATTGATGCTTGGGGAAAAGTTTAGGAGGTGCAGCCTTGCTGGAGGTTGTATGTCACTGGGAGGGCTCTGAAGTTCAGGGCCCTGTCCCTTCCAGTTTGCTCTCTTCTTATGCTGGTAGTAAAGGATAAGCTCTCAAGTCCTGCCTCCGGGCCTGCTACTTGCTGCCATGCCTCTCCTCCCCCATCCTGGACCCTTATCCCTCTGAAACCTAAGACAAAATAGACTCCCTCTCTCTTCCTTGAGTTGCCTTTCATTAGGGTGTTTGCATCACAGCAACAACAAATTTCTAAGTATTTGGGTTTTCTTTCATCGTTGACAGGGTATCACCATGGAGCTTAGACTGCCCTCAAACTTGCAAAAAATTTTCTTGCCTCAGCCCCGGAAGTGGACAAATTACAGGCATAGGCCATGACAGCCAGCAAATAAAAATCTTTTATATTTAGCAGTACTGACTTTGTGCTTCCCACTGAGTCATACCCTGTGTTCCATTTTTTTTTACTCATTCATTTTTGTGGCACTAAAAATCGAAGTCAGGACCTCACAAATGCTAGACAAATATACTAAAACTTGATCCACAGGCAGCAGAGAGAGGCTGCACCTAGCATAGACTTTTTGAACCGCAGAGTCCACCCCCAGTGACACACTTCCTCCAACAAAGCCATACCTCCTAAACCTTCTCAAATAGTGCCTCTTCCTGATGACTAGGCATTTAAATATTCGGGCCTATGGAGCCATTTTATTCAAACCACCATATATCTTCTATTCTCTCACCACTACAAAGATCTTTTGTTTTCTACGGTTTATGAAAAGACTCTCAGACGCACTGGGATACATGATGCTGCTATATGAATGTATACAAAGTAAACTACAGGCTACATAAGGATGGATTTGGTATACGAAAGAAACTAACAGACAGGCCCATGGGGAGTCCTGTGCTAAAGAACTATAGAGTAAGACTCAAAAGTATTAGCACATATTACCCTACAATTACCTGCCTGAGGTTTATTATTTTAGTTTGGGGTTCATAAAGTATCTAAACTAATAATCATCAAAGAAACACAATTCACAGCATTGGGATAATTTTGAATATAGAGAGGAACCTACAAGACAAAAATGACACTACATAAAAAGCACTTTTTCAAAATGTGTGTTAGAATGGGCACATGTATGCAAAACTCCTAAAATATCCAACGATATACATGAGTTAGAGATCTCTATGAACACAACTAACTACTGTAAGAAGTTCCTCAGCTATATGTCAGCCTGGACTGCCACCAAAAGTGCTCACACACACCAAAAGCCCTAGCAATGTAATAAATGTAGTAAGAATTTGTCTTCAGGGTGCCCTCACTACAAATCAGACAGCACTATGAATGTAACAACTGTTAAGCCTTTACAAGGAACCAAATCTCAGCAGGTGTCAAGGAACTCATAGGGAAGGAACCTTATGCTTGTAATGAGTATAAGAAAGTCTTTGGTACAAGGTCACTCCTCAAAAACAGCAGCAACCTCATCAGTGAGAAAAAGACCTGTTTTGTATTCCAAAATCCACTTTCTGAAGAAAACACTTCATTTTCCCTTACAATTGGTGGCACAAAACAACTCAACCACACACCAATGTGCTAAAAGGCTTTGCCCTAAGCAAAAGAAAAAATAGCAAAGAAAATAGAAGATAAAAAGGGACACTGGTTAGACCTAAAATTGCTGTCATAAAAATCAGTCCATCATGAATTCTCTCTCCTCCTCTCTCCCTCTCTCCCTCCCCCTCGCCACTCCCCCTCTAGTTAGTGGATCAGAGCATAGAGTACAGGGAAAGAATTTGAAAGTATAAGATAGCTTTAAGCATTGGTTCTCAACCTGTGGGTTGTGACTCATTAGAAAACCTACCTCCATAAATATTTGCATTGTGATCCCTAACAGTAGCAAAATTACAGATATGAAGTAGCAACAAAAATAAACTTGTGGTCACCACGACATAAGGAACTGCATTAAAGGGTCACAGCATTAAGAAGGTTGAGAACCACTGGCTAAAGGGTTACTGGAATCTGTTTCTTCATCTACCCTTAAAAAGTCCTTCCAATTTACATTTAATTAGATTTTATGGTTATTTCTTAATTTATTTCGATCTTTCCAGATGGCCTGGAACTTGCTCTGTAAACCAGACATTAGTTAGGTTACTCAAAATCACAGAGATCTGCCTGCCTCTGCCTCCTGGATGCTGAGATAAGAAGTGTGTGCCACCACACTCGGCTCAGACTTGCCTATTTTTAAAGGCTATGTATATTTTATGGCTTCTAAGTCCTGTTCTTTTTTCATTGTTCTGCTGTAGCAGACAGTGCTATAATAATCATGTTTAGGAGTAAAAACTTGATTTCTGTCGTGTTATTTCCTCATAAGAAAATCTTTAGAGAAGCAAATTTTAGTGAAAATCAGAAAATTTTCCAAACCCTCCCCACAAAAACAAAATATATCAAAATCCCTACTACATACTTCACAGAGCCCTTAAATTCACACTGAAGTCACATCTCTATGTTACTCAACTACTGGTACAGAAAACATACCACATAAGACAATGGACCAATAGGCATTTTGTGTTGAAGTGGTGTGCTGTAAAGGGTAGAATACAACCTAGTGTACTTCCCAGGCTCACTGGCTTCCTAACATTCTCAGCGGGCTACGAAGAAGATTTAGCCATTCTATTGAATTACTGAGGGCAAAAGACTATTAAGGAATGTGTACTGCATCAGACTGGCCCATAAAAGCCTCTGAGAAACAACCCTTTCCCTTTCTTTCCTCCACGGTGCCTGCTTGATGAAGACCAGAGCCACGACTGCCAAGCACCTAGACATACACCCCACGGAAGAGTGCCCTGTGGTCATCCCAAACAGCTGGCTTGAATTTCTCAGAAGAAACCTCTCTGCTACTTGAGTCGGAGGTTTGCTGAGTACAGCAGCTAACTATACATTAAGTGATCCAATAAGATGACCAGTTCCTGTGTTTTTGTTTAAATTAGAAATGTGCTTCATTCACCCACATGTTTGAACACCGACTTCCCATTTGGTAGCTCTGTTTGAAGATGCTATAAAACATTTAGGACATGGAGCCTTGCTGAAGGAAGTGTGTCTCGAGGAGTGGGACCTGAAAGCTACACGGCCCACCCCACTTCCACTTCTCCTTTTAACTTCCTGGTCCTGCTGCCATGCTTCCCCCACCATCACAGACATCTTGCCCTCTGGAACCATAAGCCAAAATGAACTCTTCCTTAGGTTGCCTATGGTTATGATATTTTATCACAGCAGCCAGAAACAACCAAAATACTTAGGGAAGCAAAACAGCCTACTTAAGGATGCACGTTACTGAAGAGGAATAAGGTGGAAAAAGAACAAAATCTGAATGATAAAAATCAACATGGATTCTAAACTCTGGTGTGTAGGGACTTGCGCTAGAACCTGGATATGGAAAGGAAAGAAAAGGTATTTTAAGAGAAGTGAGGTTGTACAAAAAATATATATATAACTGAAGTACAAGCAGCTATCTTACAAAAACTATTAATCACAAAACATATCACCTCTGAAACTCTACCAAAACTGAAATTTAACTATACTGGGGTAAAGAAATGTACAGGAAGATGAAATAATGCCTTATTATTTCATTGTTACTGAACTGTTATAACCTCGTTAATAGTTTTGATTTTGTTTCTCAGTGGTTTATAGGCATTAGCTAGTTTATGCATTAATACATATTAACTAGTTTAAAGCTCACAGACCAGAAGAGATAGACAATACTGCCATCCCAATCTACATCCAGAGGAGAACCACGTGGTATAAAGGACCAGGCGACACACTGAGTTCACCCAGCTAAGAAGCAGAAAACAGCATTATGGAAACCCATTCCAAAGCCACTCGTGAAATCACCTCCCACAGCCAAAGCACAGATGTCTAAACATTTAAAAACCAAATGAAAAGAAGAGAAACCTTAGGATATGCAAGCAGGCAGGAAAAAGAGACAACTAACAGACTTCATTTTGTTTCTCAGTTTGGACTTGCTGTAGTTACAGATCTAAAACAAACTAACTCATAAGGCTCCTGACAAAAGAGAACACTTCACTTTCATGAAGTTAAACTACCACTTCAGCTGTGGCTTAGGGCACATATTATACCTTGTTTACTCTGTCAAAGCTTCAACATAAACCTTAAAAACACAAAAACTATTGTAAGCAAGAGAGAGGAGACATTTCTACAAGAAAATATGCTTTTGGTTAAGTCATTGAAAAATTAAATTATCCCTAATGCAACCATTAATTGTCTTTTTAAATTAAATTCACTAAGGCAATCAGCTATTGTCTTCAGAGCTAGACTGCATACTAATGTGTTTTCATTTTTAGGTAAGTCAAAGTCATGTCTGCACTTGGCCATCTTTGCCTTTCTACACAACTCAATTTAAGAGTGACCTCTACTGACATCCTGGCTCCTCAGACCCTGGCTCTTCTCACCCCTAATTTCCCAGTTCCTACCTTAATTTGCAGGTTTTGATATCCAAATGCCTTTCTGACATCATTAATCAATGTTTAGTGAGCACCTAGAAGTCAACGTGTCGAAAATGTAACAAGTGACTTCTGTACCCCACTGACGTCATTGTAGTCTACTGTTTTCACAATTACAGATATTTTGAATTTGTTTACTGTCTATATCCCATTAGCCCAAGCATTATAAGCCACAGGTGGTGAGAACATTTGTCATTTATTAACCACAAAGTTCCCAGCACCTAAAACAGTGCCTACAATCAGACAAATGGTAAAATATTAAAAAATATTTAAAATATTTTTAAAATATTAAAATGCATAGATAGATATAGATATACACAAGAAAAGTAACAGAAAAATCCTATCCCCTACTTCATAACCTTCAGGCCTTCAGCATACTTTTCACTTCCACCCCCTACAGAAGGGAAGAACTGGATATATACAGTGGGTTTCTAAAACTGGCTCTGTCTGCTACTGCTGCCTTTCATAGGGCACTGGAACCACCTCTTTCATCGAAAAAGATACAATAAAGTGAGCATACAAGCCTATTTAAAAAGATAAAAGGAGGGATTGGGGAGACAGATAGCTAAGTTAGGTAAGTACCTACCATCCAGCCACGAGGATATTCATTCAGATCTCCAGCACCCACAAGAAAACTGAACATGGTAGGAAATGTCTATAATCCTAACACTATGGAAGTGGAGACAAGCAAAAGCCCCAGGGCATGCTCTTCATCTATCCTACACAAATCAGCAAGTTCCATGTTCAGGAAAAAAAAAAAATCTTGTCTCGAAAAAAATTAAAGCAGAGAGTAATACAAGAAAATACCTAACATGGACCTCTGACTTCTATATACCTAGAGAAAGAAAAAAAAGGAAGCCCAAACTTACAATATAGAGTCTTAGCATAAGAGAGATAGAAGGGTTCACATTCTGCATATACAACAGACAGTATTACTAAATAGCCTTTCTCTTAATTTCTCACCCTCCTTTGTTTATCCCACCTCGGGAGAAGAATGGCATGGGGCAGAGGTGTTCTCTACACTTGGGATAAAACAGGGAGAATACCACACAGGTCACACAGCTCAAACAGCTACACTATAAAATAGATGCACTTTGTCTTCAGTGTTCTATAAATAGCCTGCCCTTGGCATCTCAGATCTGCCTATTCTGGACACTGTCCTAGATTGTCCCATGCTAGCTTTTCACCACCTCCCATCCTTGCCTATCGCATACGTTTTGTCCTGGTTCTGAAGCTCCAGGTCCATTCTTATTTCCCACAATGGAAACAAAGTAATCTGATATACTGTGGTAATGTGTTTAGATAACAGCGCTGGAAGACCTTTCTCTTTCAATATAACATATTTCAAAGATCATATAGACCCTAATTTAGTAGCTATTAAAGAACGAGAAGTTATATAGTAATGGGCAGACATTTCTGAAGCAGCAGGTTCTTCTGGCATCTTTCAGATCATTGATATACTCTGTAAACAGAGCTCAGAAACTGCATTCTCCTAAGAGAAATGAAAATCCAAATGACACTGAACTATACTTTTCTAACACCAGATTAACAGCAGCAATGCCAACAAAAAAATAAAAAATACAAAAGACAATGCTGACAGAGCACAGAGTTCATGTGTTTCTGGTGGGTATGCAAAAGGGTACTGCACTAATGAACTGCAGTACGGATACTGTTCATTAACACGAGGAATCACCTAGGATGTAAGACTCCAGACACACTTGTGAGGATTATTTACTTTAGTTTATTTTGAGGTTAAAAATGCTTTATTATAGACTGATAGGTGGAAACACAAAAGAAAGCAAGCAAACAGAGCTTCTTTATGGCAGGAATGGATCCCAGAGGTAAGATACCTGAATGATTTTGGTCAGCCTCTGTCTGGACAGATCTGTAGGAGATTGTCTTGATTAGCTTAACTGATGCAAAAGGACCCACACTAATATTGGGCATCACCACTTCCTGAGCTTGGGTCCTGGACTGCATAAAAAGGAGAAAGTCAGTTGGTACATTAGTCATCTCCTGTTTTCTGACTACATATGCAGTGTAACCAGATGTTTCTAGCTCCTGCCTCCATGACTTCCCAGCCATGATGGAACTGTGAACCAAAATTAGCCCTTTTCCCCTCAAGCTGCTTTCCCAAGAGTATTTTATCACCATAACCAAAAATAACTAAGACAAGTACTATATACAAGGTAAGAAACTCTGTAGTTTCTAACATGTATATCATCAAGACCTTTTCATCTTAAAAGCTACATTCCTCTTCAGAGTCTCCCTGCTCACAGGTCTCCAGGAGTAAGTTCTCATGTACATTTTTATAGATACTTTATACCTCTGAGCTGATGATGTGTAGAAGACACTCTAGACTTGAAGTCTGCTTTGTGGACCAGGTGAGGCACCTTAATTTTTTTTCCCCCAGTACAGTGGAAATCCACAGAATTCTTTATATCAGATTGATATGGCTAATTTGCCCTTTTAAAAATCACTAATGCTTACTATAAGAAGGTAAGCAGTTAAGTAAGAAAAAAAACAAAAATTAGTGTTCTAAACAAAAGAAAATATCCAAGGATACAGTAATAGCAACAAAACAGGAGGGAAAGATGGATTCAGAATACACCATAAGTACAACCTGACAATTACATATTACAAATGGGAAAGAAGAGACTAATAGAAATACAGAACAATTCTTAGTTCGAACCTCAGCAACTAGGTGAACAGTGATACTTATTAGCTGAGATGAGTCGGACGGGCTCATTGGAAGGTGAAGGTCACTTAAGAAATTACGACATGTCTTTAAGATGAGTCAGTCTGCTATTCTATAGACATCCAAATAAAAAGACTGAGATGTGAGATAAAAGAGCAAGGACTTAAAGGCCATCCACACTGGCTTTTCTCAAGGAGCATTTGAAACAGGAAACTAGATAAAAACCAATAAAAGGAAAGATGGTGAGGTGAATTAAGTGCTACACCCTCAGATATTCTGTGCTGCAGACAGAGTAGCCAGCAAAAGACAGAATGCACACATGAGAAGAAAACTCAGGGCTGAGCAGGGCATAGTGTCACATTTCTAAATCCCAGCACTGGAAGGTAGGAGTAGAAATTTTAGAAATTTAAGGGCAACACCAGACACCCAGTAAGCTGAAGGCCAGTATGGAATATATAGCACCCGCCACAAAAAAAAAAAAAACAAAAGGTGATGGTTGACTTGGTGTCATTTCATAAGACACTAATAACTGGCACTAATTACAATGCTTCTCCTTTATATAACCTCCTTATGTTCATATAAGTCTAGCTTAAAATGAAGAACTGTTAGCCTTCAATCTTAAATGTTTAAACACTTATGACACATTTAGAATGGGATACTATTAAATGCTGAGGAAATAGACTCAGATTTTTTTGTATATAACAATATACAAATATAAAATAACAAAAAATATTTTACTAAAACATAAGATTTACAGAAGTTTCCAGACAAGCCATACAAAATGGTCACAAGCTTTTCTTCATCTTTTGGGGGTGGGGTGGGGGATGGAAAATCTACACTTGACAGCAAAGTCACAATGTTATTAGTGAGGGCTGTGATGTTTATTTCATGTTCCCATTTTGGTTCAGACAATCAAGCTTGTCCATATACAGCGTCTAAAGTTAGACTTGGCTAGAGAGCATATTCTAAAAAACTGGTTAGCTACATTTAACCACTGCAATTAGATCCCTTAAGGGGGGCGGGGAGGGGAAAGAAGGCCATAAAATTAAAATAAAACTACTTTCCCCCTAAAAAATAAAATAAAAACCAAACCCCTGGCATCTAACCCTGACAACTACCTTCATTCACAGTGCCTTGTACTTAAACCATGATGGGAAAGGAGTCAGCACAGAGAGTCCTGCTCCTCAGCATCTCTCACAGCGGCCCAGATGACACCTCTAGACTCTGCTCATGCTTTACAACAGTGAATCAGGACAAGACAGATTTGCTAATGTGCATGTAATCACCAAAGATGAAGATGCCTGGGCTTTTATTCTGTAATGTTTCTAAGACTGTGTCCATTAAATGCAAACAAAAAAGGGAAGAAGTCTTGGCAGAACAGGAGAAGTGGTGCACACTTGATGATCTGATCGACTTAAATATTGTTCATGGAGTAAACATTTTTTAAGAAGTTACTACGGTGTGAATAGTTGTTTTAAATGTTCGCTGAGCTAAGAATGTCGTAGGGTGCTCACTTGCTTAACAAACATGAAGCCCTAGGTTCAATCCCCAGCAATCCATAAAATCAGGCATAGCACCAACACACACCTGTGATCCTAACTCTTGGCCAGTGGAGGTAGATCAGGAGTTCAGAATCCTTTTCTTTTCTTTTTTTTTTTTTTTTTTGCTACATAGTAAGTTCAAGGCCACCCTGAGTTACCTGAGACCTTATTCGAAGTAAATAAGCACAGAATGAAGATTGCACCTCCCAAAGAGAAGGGGAAGACTAGTTTAATACAGAGTGATGTAAGTGAGCGAGACTCTGCACACTACCCTAGCTCAGAGGAAGACCAGTTGGCAAGTTAAGTGTTCTATTAAGATCACCAGCCCTCTATGCTCCAACCATTTCCTTCTAGCTGTCTCTAGTCTTGAATCCTTTACCTGACTACTGCTTCAGTTGCTTTTGATTCCAACTGAATCACTTCTTAGCCTTTGGGCTATGATCAAGTGTGATTCTTTTGCTGCCCCATCAGATAAAAAGCTTTCAAAAATGTTAATGAAATAACATCTACAAAAATTATTTAAAACTCTCAATAGGATAAAGATAATTTAATACACAAAAATAAAATGCAACACGAGAGTAAAAATATTTACATAAAAATACACAATTTTGCTCTTTCCCATTTTTAGGAAGAAGCACAAATCAAAAAAAAAAACGGACTTCCGTTTCTGCCTTTCCAGTACCAGAGGAAAAGACACAATAACCTACATGTTAATCAAGAACAAAGACTGTCTTTAAATGACAGCAACTATAGGCAGTGACCCACAAACTAGTTAGCAATAACCACATCAGTGACGATCACATGTATTCCCCCAAGAAAGTTTTTTTTTTTTTTAATTTCAATTGCAAAGCAGCTAAGGATTTTCCAGAGCTGTCAAGAGTGAAAACAACTGACATTTCGCTTGCATGTCAGTCATATCATGTGTCACAGACACTGTTCCAACCTCAAGGTGAAAGGTCAGGATGGGCTTTGGGCTTCTGGACAAACTCAGGAGGCCCTGCTCCGTTAAAAAAAGGAAAGAAATGCTCCTTGCTGAGAATCAGGCAGGAGTGGTCAGAAAATGAGGGAGGGCTCAGTTCTGTGATCATTCCTAAAGGTTTCCTAAAACCTAGAGAGCACCTGCTTCTTGCTTCCCACCTGACACCTGGACCACCCTGTTGAGCTGCCTAGTTACCAGCAGCTCCTTCTAAGGAAGCACAGGCTGTTGTTGGTGTCATGGGGTTGTGTGACCTTCGTAAATATTACCAATTTCAATTTCAACCAATTGCTCACATCTCTCTGATGGGGTACAGTAACAGAACAGAAGCCGATTATAGGCCAAAAGCACCCGGCATCCAGATTCTGAAAGGGAACAGAAATCAAACTCTCTGTTCTCTGCCTACTCATACCAAAAAAAAATTTTTTAAAGATAGAAACAAGACTTTATTAGTCGATCAAAATGAAATATGTAACCCTCAGTAGCTACATAATAAGCATCATGTATTTGAGGTATGCTCAAGTCTACAATATACAGATGAGAACTAATATCTATTAAATTATATGCCTTAACTATCCAAATTATCATACTAAAATTCATTATATCCTATAGAGTACTCACTTAGTACTTAAATATCCATGCAGAGGGTTGGCCTACCTTTTCTAATACAGATAAGTTCATGTACTCCACAGGTTCTCTCTCCACCTATTAAAAGAAAAGTTTATTAGCAAATAAAAATGCAGAAAATGGCTTCAGTTTGATTATTACAAAGAACCATGCTAAACAATCACCTAGTCATCTAGAAATGATCTTTAAAAAAGTTCCCTAATTATTTTTTGAAGGTTAATGGAACTAAACACAACAGACTGAATTTTCCTTAATAATCCAGAAATGAAAGGCTCTATAATTTCTGGAATAAAGACACTTTCTTTATTCAGTAGACTAATTCAGTTGGAACGGAGAGGAGAAAACTATACCATCATTTCCTATGTGCCCCTTCCTGTCACCTGGAAGGAAGCATAGTAAGGGATGACCCACTTTGTTCCTGAGCCCTAACACAAGTCAGTTACTTCAAACGTCAGCTAAACTATCATGTAAGCTATAGAGGGAAGGGTGGCCCTTCCCCATCCTCAGCTACTCACTCTTATAAATTTGTAAGAAGACAAATGCAATAGACAACAGGATAAAAATAATATTACAGCCCTGCCCCCCTCAAAAAAAAACTCTTAATTCTTTGGAAGATTTTTTTCCCCTAATCTCATTTTTCACACCTCCACTTAGTGAGGAAAACACAAATACAGGAAAGGACACTCGTCTATAAAGCCCTGTTCAATCAGTTATCACAAGCATACACCTGAGTTACAACAAACCAAGGCCAGAAAGAGCAATTAGCCAACTCCAAATCCACAGAGAGGAACTCTCCTGAGTTCTGACAGTAAGGCTGCTTCTTCTACTTACAGTACACAAACGGAATTGCTCAAAAGACACTTTTGAGACTTACTATTTTGAGTACATTTGTGATTATCATTTGTATACTGTGTTAATTATGATTCATTCACTTTCAAAATTCCACAATGTTTAAATACACATAAATATGCACACAAGTCTGTATATATTTTTATATATGAACTTAAGTTCATAAACATTTGGACTGCTGTGTGTTTAGGTTTGCATTAATATTGCTATTGGCCTTTTTAAGTATACCTCTTTAATATATGCATGCATGCCTTTCTCCTGGTTGTATACCCGGAAGTACTGTTGGGTATATTTAGCAAGCTAATGACAAGTGCTGCACTTTTGTGGCCTGTATATACAGTGCAATGGTATAGACTCTATAAGGACTACTTTGATATTTGCAACAGTAGAACAAGTGATGAAAACAGTAATCTGAGTGAAATATACCAGTGGATCTATCTTTTAAAACTGAGAAGACATTAGTCAAACCAGTGAGAATTCACTCAATTTTAACAAACTATTTTCAAGATACTAGAAAAATCAAATGATAACAATAACTTTCTACTGAGGTCTATGATGTTTTTATATGTTACTTAACTATTTTTATATACAGTAATTAAACCACATTCTCCAGATATAACATTTATAACTTAAGGTTGCACACTTTACTCATGGAACCAGAGTGCACTTTTTAACACCTATTAAAAAGCAAGATGCTCTTGGGGTGAAGAGATGGCTCAGCAGGTAAAATTACATTCTGTTCTTGTAGGGAACCAAAGTTCAGTTCCTGGGACCCACGTCTGGTAAATCATAAGTACCTTTAACTGCAACTCCAGGGAACATGATGCCCCTCTTCTGGCCTTCGTGGACAAATACATTCAACCCCCCCCAAACACACACACACACACACACACACACACACACACACACCAATTACTCTCCCATTCTCTCATTATTTCAAAATAAACAAATAAAAATAATTCCCTGAAAGTAAACTCTCTCTGTATTCTATATAAACTGGTTATTTTATTTAAAGCCACTAATCCTAACAGCAGTTTTCAATGTTTGGTAGTAACAAAACAAAGAAACAAAAACCCTGGGGAATGACAAGAAAAACTATCTATATTGTTTTTTATGTTTACGTATTTATTTATTGGGTTTGTGCATTGTTTTCCTGACATATTTTGCCACAGTGCACATATGAAAGTTAGAGGACTGTATGTAGGAGTGTGTGCTCTCATTCCACCATGTGGATTCTGGAAACTGAACTCAGGTCATTAGGCATGCAGCAAGCACCCTTACCCAGTGAGCCATCTCTCACTGCCCTTTGGTTGAGTATTCATTTTACCTGTATCAAATAAAGAACTTCAGCTTTAAAAGCTAGTTAAATAATTACTACATCTTAAACTTAGTTAGCTGATAACTTCCAATCTGTCAGAGTACTTATTTTTTTAAAAATCACACAACTAACACAGGAGACTAGAACTTAAAAACAAACATAGCTAGCTCATTTTATAGTACAAACAAAGTAAAACTCTAATGGTGAAAGTTTCTCAAGATTGCTAGATAGTGTTAAAAAAAATCAAACATTGCACTTAATAATGAAGTTAATGAAGAAGTTAAAATGAGCCGGGTGGAAGTGGCACACACCAATTCCAGAACTTGAGAGGCAGAGGCAGGTGGATCTCTGTAAGTTTGAGTCTGGCATGGCCTACAGAGCTAGTTCCAAAACGGCCAGGTTACACAAAAAATCCCTCTCAAAACAAAACAAAAAACAAAAGTTAAAAATATTTTTTCACATATACATAGAAAACTATGATTGCTTTTGAGTGCTTTGGGGTAGTTTAAATAAAGTCAACTTCATAAGAACTTATCTGGAGGTAATATGAGCACTGGTCTTGAAATAACCGTTATAGCAACGTGGAATAGAGACACAGAAGATGACACTTCAGTTATCAGTATCAGTCACCGCAAGTCACCTTGTTCCATGTAAGAACAAGACAAAGATGGCACCGTCCTCTGCAGCGGCAAAAGTAAGCAAGGTAAGAAAATAGGAGTGTGGGCACACATGTGCTGTGACTGCATACCTTCATGTGTTTTTTATGCATGGACACACGGTTATGAATTGTGCCTAATATATAACTAGGATGTTTTGAGACAGGGAAGGAAATCATAACATTACCTTCCTACATGTTTACAGAAGGAAAATGCACCATCAAAGTGCGCACAGGTGACAAAGAGAGAATTAAACCAATGATTTAGTTCTTGTAAGAGTTCTTTGTAAAATTCGTTTTGCTGGGTTCTGACCACTGGCATAAATCACCTGCACATTTATAAGCTTCACTGATTTCTTCAAACACTGAAAAACTAAAGCCTTACATTTATTTCATCTCATCTAGAGATTCCTTTCCCACATTTATCCACGAAAGTTGTCTCAATCTTTAAGTTCTTCTGCAGACTCTGCTACTTACTATATACAAGGAAAAACTTTAAATATTTCCTGTTTGTGCTGCCACCTGCCCAAAATCACCTTCAGCTATTTACTCTAACCTCTAGATGCACTTTTAGATTGATCCACAGTTTAAGCCATTAGCTCATACTAGTTTGGGTCAGGCTTCGATTCTAAAGTTAGCACCATCTAATGTGGTCTTTACAAATGTAGTTATTACACGATGGCAGTATTAATAACTCCAGGGCAGAAAATAGTTTTCATGTTACATGGTCACTTTGCTAAACGGGACCTGCTGGAGGTAGA
The DNA here is from genome assembly GCF_963924665.1 of Micromys minutus. NCBI lineage: Eukaryota > Metazoa > Chordata > Mammalia > Rodentia > Muridae > Micromys > Micromys minutus. The sequence continues at coordinate 89,369,791 of NC_137969.1, read as the reverse complement.
CCAACGGCGATTGTGAAAAATTCCAAAACCAAGCCCACAACTGATAGAGAGGATACCATAGCACGGCAGGTGTGTCTGTGATGGTCGTAGGAGAGAGATGTGGGTGTCTAGGACTGAAATTCAACATTATGATGAGCTGTCCATACTGAATATCAAAAAGCATAAAAATCAAAGAGAAAGTCAGAGTTTAGGCCTAGGAAACAGAGAAGACGCCTGAATGGTTGGTTTCATTGACTTTCAAAAGCCTGCTTGTGTAAACATTCCAAAATAAATGTTAGCTTCCTCAAGAACACCTACTGTCCTTTACATTTTTTTTTCTTAAAAAACAAAAGAAAAAAAGAGAAAACCTGTTAGGCCTCCAAACTTCTAAACTGGCATTGCTACTATATAATTACATAAGTATAGTAAAATTAAAACAATCTGAACAGTCAAGTCCTTTCTACATTTAGCTACTGCCTGAACTTGGAACCCATGCTCACCATTGCCACAGTGTCACACAGAACAGCTATGTCTCTTTTTACAGCACTAGCTTGTCAGGCAAACAAATGGCTCAGTGGACAAAGCACTTGCAGTACAAGCCTGGCAAGCTGAGTCCAGTCCCTGATCCGACAGTAGAAGAAAAGAACCCATACCCTCATGTCCTGTAGCCCCACTCTCCCTCTCCCTCCTTTCCTCTCTTCCACACACCCACATGCTAAATAAAAAAATATAGAAACAAAAGCTTGCTCAACACAGTATCTCATTTGACCCACATAAATGCCTGTGCATGTAATTAATTTTTCTACGTATAAATTTTACCTTATAAAATTAAATTTACTGACAAGTTAATTCACTTTCCAGCCACTGAACTACTTTTTAAATTTTAGGTTTGGTTAATGTTTTTTACTATTGGAAAGTTATAACACAACACAATGTCCTCACAAAAAGCACCACTTAATTGAATTTCTAGTTAACTGAAAATAAAAATCCTTCTGTTTGGACTATGCCAGATCAATTTTTTTAAAACTGTAAATATGTACTACTGTATAAGATCACAATAAAAATAATTTATTATTTTATTAATATTTATCTTATGATGAACTCAAAATACTATTTTGAATATGAAATCTAGGTGTTCTGAGTATATATATATATATATATATATATATATATATATATATATATCTTAGAAGTTTGTCTTTGAAGTTTGTTAACAAATAAACTTGCTATATTATTACTTCTTCCTTCTAAAAATAATAAATCAAAGGTTCCAATTTATTAGGTTTAACTTAAATATTATTCTGGGGGGATGCATAATCTCAAAACTGAACTGGGGAGATAAGACTAGTTAAAAAACTAAAAAAAAAAAAAAAAATCCTTTCTCAGGTGTTTAAGTGGAAGTATAAACAACTAAACAAAATATTTGAGATGGAAATGAAAGAATTTAGTGAACTATAAAATAAGGTTAATATCCAGATTTCTAACTTGAATATCAGCTAATATTAAATGCCACTCAACCAGTGAATTTTCACAAAATAGAGTAGAATGGAAAGTATGAAGGGTAGATTTGTGGGCTAGGAGACAACTTAAGATCATTCTGAATGTTGTAAGGTGTACATCTGGATTGCTATGGTACATCCAAGTGAAGATGTCTACCTACTACTGACAAAGGTAAGTGAGGCTAGGTGGTGGCAGCGCACGCTTTTGATCCCAACACTCAGGAAGCAGAAACAAGTGGGTTTCTGTGACTTTGAGGACAGCCTGATCTACAAAATGAGTTCCAGGACAGCCAGGGCTATTACACAAAGAAATTCTGTCTTGAAAAACAGAAAGAAAGAAGAAAGAAAGAAAGAAAGAAAGAAAGAAAGAAAGAAAGAAAGAAAGAAAGAAAGAAAGGGAAAGGGAAAGGAAGGGAAGAAAGAAAGAAAGAAAGAAAGAAAGAAAGAAAGAAAGAAAGAAAGAAAGAAAGAAAAGTGGGAGGGAGGAGGGAAGGAAGGAAGAAAGAAAGAAAAGAGGGAGGGAGGGAGGGAAGAAAGGAAGGAAGGAAGGAAGGAAGGAAGGAAGGAAGGAACAAAGGAAGGAATGGGAGAGGGAGAAAGGTGGGAGGGATGGAGGGAAGGAAGGAGAGAGGGAGGGAGGGAGGGAGGGAGGAAGATTTGGGATTATAAAAGTTTTATAGAGAGGAGGAAATCAGCATAACTGTTGGCACTAAACTCAAGGCTAAACCACTGAACAGAACTACTAAAAGCATGCCTAACTGTGGCAAAGACCGATTCTCAATCCACAACAATTAGTAATGCAAAGGACAGCAGACAAGCTACAGAGTAAATAATCCAAGTAAAACAGTTTATAGTTTTTTTGGTTGAATGTAATCTTATTTGAACACAAAGGAAGTTACAGGAAAAGGTTATTCTAATATTAAGCTACATTTACAGAATTGCGCACAAGTAAAATAAAGTTATAGCAGCTTCAACACACAAGTGGAATAAAATTGTCCATCACTATATTTCAAATTTTAAAGCAAAGGAGCATACAGTTGTAGTCTTCAAATAAAAGAGATGTTATACACACATGTGTGCGTGTGCGCGCACACACAAACATACACGCACAAAAGAGTGTGTTTTAATTATTGCTTCAGAAAAAAAAATGAGAATGGGGTTAGATCTAAGTTGCTGAATAAGCAGACTTCATAATACAGACTTCAGGCCACAACATTTATCATCTCAAAATTAATTTTGAAGTCATCACCATTGAATGTTTTTATACAAAGAAAGCATGCATGGTCTGTGTCTTGGTATATACACTATACTGCAGCTATGCTCTAAACTATCTGTCCCACCAGAACATAAAGTCTAACAGAAAGGATGCCAGAAAGTCTATTTCAGAACATTGCCTATACCTGGTATTCAGGAAATGTCTATTGAGTTAACAAGTGAATGAAGTGGACATTTTAAGAACCACTTCATAAGGAAGAATGCTGAATGAGACACACGCAGTATGCCTGAACTTCTAATCCGACTTTAATACAAAGTCTTTACCTCTATCTGTGTCTGCAGTCCTTTGTATGGGTAAGTCTTGTTGTAAATTAAAGAACGGATGTTTGTAGCAGTTAGGCATACTATTAGAAGATGGGTTCAGGGCTGGAGAGATGGTTCAGTGGTTAAGAGCACTGACTGCTCTCCCAGAGGCCCTAAATTCAATTGCCAGTAACCACATGGTGGTTCACAACCATCTGTAATGGGATCTAATGCCCTCTTCTGGTGTGTGCCTGAAGACAGCTACAGTGTACTCATATAAATAAAAATAAATAAATCTTTAAAAAGAAGAAGAAGAAGATGGGTTCGGCGGCTTTACCACCTTTGAGTCTAATACTTTGATTTCCTCCTCTGTATAAAACATTTACCTTACAATAAACTATTTCTACTAAGTAACTATGTCACCCTTTATCAGTTAGAGGTGTGACTACCAAGCAGGTCCTCAAAGAAAACACTGGCTTATGGTATTGCCACACTGAGTAATTAAGATTCTTCTACTCAAAGGTGAGAAAATTAGGGATGGTATGTATAAACCGAATCTGTTTTAGGAAGTGCTAAGAAGCAAAGTTAGACTGACTTAACTTGATACCTGTATTTGTGATGTATTGACTACAGTTTCCTTGGTAAACCAGGGAAGGCCTAAATATTGATATTTGTATCTTTAAAACCTTAAATAAATCCATAGGTAAAAGAATGAGCTGGGGAGAATAGCTCAAGTGATACTTCCTGGCATGTACCATGCTATCAATCCCCAGCACCAAAAATAAAACACAACAAAACAAAAAGCACGCAGAGGATCTATAGAAAAATCCTATTATTTAAAGATACAAAGCAAAATCTTCTAACACAGAGAGCATAGAGATTTAAAAATTGGACAAGAAATTACAAGTTATAAAATCATATTTTAAGAAATGATATTCAAAAAAGACCATATTTGAATCCTATCTGGATTAATACTTCATGTTCTGCATAAAATTTTCTTTGTATGGCTCTACAAGAAATCCTTCCACAAAGCTGTTGACAAAACACAGCATTATATGTCAACCAGTGCATTTGGCTCCCTAATTCCAGCTCTAATTAACAGTACTGGGAATAATAGGGGTTGAACATACTGTTCTGAACATTAAAGATTACAGGTGGATTTTATTATCCATCATCTTAGCAAATGCAGGTACTTGAGATCATGTCAATGTGTCCTGTACTTAATCTCTAAAATGTAGTAAACATGAAACACACAGCTAAGTTAATTCTGGAGTTTGCTGGCTGGATCCTAAAGAAACCCCCAGGCATGTATACTACGAGAGACCAGTCACCTAAGGGAATTACTGTGCCAGGCCACAGAGAGAAGTTTCGAAAATCTTTTTTTGTTGTTATTGGTGGGGTTTTTTTGTTTGTTTATTTGTTCTTTTTTTTTTTTTTTTGCACTAACTCAGCTCATCATCCAAGATGCTGTGAGCATCACACCTGTGTGATACTAACTCCACAATATCCTCCATAAAAGCAAGGCAGATTATACTCCACTCCAACCCAAGGTCTCAGAATAAGAGGAAAATGCACACTGACACCACTTACCTTAACCAATTCGATTTAAGCTACTTGTCAAACATTTCTGTTGCCAATCTTCTGAGTGCGTTTGTCATAAATAGGCATTTATCTCTCCCCGGAGAAAAGCCATTTTGAGGGTCAGATGAGAGAATTAACCTCAAGAAGATGTCCTGGTTCCCTATACCCGTCTACGGAAGGGAATAATAGCGTGGATGCCATCGGCCCAGAGAGCCCGGCAGGAGCAGCAGGCTGAGCGGGTCCGTCGGTCCCATGCCGACCACAAGGGCAGCCTCCCGCCGCCAAACAACACAGCGCTTCTCAATCCCTCAGAGCCTCCTTCACCTCAGCGCCTTAGTACCTGAGCATCTCACTTAGTACCTTAGCGCCTTAGTACCTGAGTCTCCTCTGTGCCTCAGAACCTCAGCACCTTGGCGTTTAAGTACCTGAGTCTCCTCAGTGCCTCAGAACCTCAGCGCCTCAGTCACCTCAGAGAGTCAACGACTTGGTGTCTAAGTACCTCAGCGCCTTAGTACCTGAGCATCTCAGTACCTCAGCATCTCACTCAGTGCCTCGGCGCCTTAGTAACTGAGCATCTAACTCAGAACCTCAGCGCCCACAGCGCGTAGGCCAGTGCTCGCGAGGGCCGCACGCCGCGCCTAGGCCGGTGTCCCGCATCAGCTTCCCTCACAGTGCGGACCCGCAACCCGCAAACTCGACCTCCTGGGCCCTGAGCTCGCCCGTGGGGCGTCTTCTCCGCGCATCGCTTGGCTTCCACTTACCTTCGATCGCCATGATGCGCTCGCCATGGACCGCACCAACCACACAGGGAGCGCGGGGGGTGGGGGGAGCAGGAGCTGGTGCCTAGGCCTCTGGCGAGAGGGGCGGGAACGCCCCGGGGCCAGACAGCTGGACCTCCCGGGGCCGGGGCGGGGCGGCGGGGTGGGGTCGGAGCCCCAGAGCTACCGGCGCAGGAAGCGGAACCTTCCACGGGCGCGCACCGTCAGCACGTGACACCGCCCCGCCCCTGTCCCCTCTAGGCCCCGCCCCTCGCAACAACTACAGCTTAGCCCACAACCTCGACTTAACCCATTCCCACCTGCCTACCCAGGCCCCGCCCCCGAAATACCCACGATCCCGCCTACCACCCTGACCCAACCCCTCCCACCTTGCGCAGGCCACTCCCCTACTCTGTCCCGCCCCCAGCTCGTGCCCGGGTCTCAGGCGGGCAATCCAAACAGGTGCTCGGGAGAGCAGCACAGCCAACTTCCTCCCATCAAGAGCTTCAAGAGCGGATGGACAGGCGGTCAGGACCACGGACAGGTCTCTGCACCCGGTAGGTGCCAAATTCCCCCTCAGCAAAGTCCCAAACAGTTCGGTTTGGTTTGCCTGAGCACTCACCTCAGATGGCCCAGCAAACCACAAAGAGGGATCCTGAGAACGGTCTCTGTCTCTCCCTTCCTCCCTCCCCCTCTCTCTTCAACCACATTTCGGATGAGACTCCACAGGAGCTTGGTGCCTCCTTGGAAGTACAAGTTCCCGTTTGTCTACTATACATTGCAATGACACATTTGAAGCCACACAATTGTAGGTGTTGCATAGACGTCTTGATAAAGGGCCTGAAAAACATGTCACATGCCCATTTTTTTAAGTTTCCAAGCCCTTGAGTATGTTACACCCAAAAGCCAACCCTGAGCAAACAACAACCTCATTGTTGTTCCAACTCCATTGTTGTTTCTGCTTCATTGGGTACTTTACAGGGCCGATGATGAACCTAAAGGGACAGGGCTTTAGTGATTCTGTCCTGTGGAGAAAATGGTCACTCGTAGAACAGGTGGCTGTATTAAGGACAGATACAAAGAAGAAAATAATTTCCACTTATTATGTAAGTGAGGTTGGACTGTAGTCTAGAGCAGAAACTGTCTTTCATTGCTTTTATATAACCTCTCCCTCAGTCAGTTTATGCTCCATAGGCATTAACTCTTTAACATTTTTTCTACATTCGCTTATTTGTTGGGGCAGGACCTTCGTGTGAAGGTCAAGGGACAGTTTGCAGAAGTTTGTTCTCACCGCCATATGTACTCCAGGGATCAAACTCAGGTTGTCAGTCAGGCTCGGTAGCAAACAACTTTACCTTCTGAGACATTTCCCTGATCCTGTTCTTTAATGTTTTGACTAGTCCAGTGAATATCTATTGATCTAGCCATCATGCTGAGAGCAGGCTGCACGGTAGGGGAGTTGACAAAGTGTTTGTTACACAAGCTTGAGAGCTTGAGCTCAAAACACACCTATTTAAAAAATAATAATAAAGTAGTATGTTTGTTATTCTAGCTCTGGAGAACAGAGATAGGCAGATCCTTGAAGTTCATTGGTAAGCCGGTGTAGACAAACTGGTGAACTCCAAGTTCAATGAGAAAGCCTGTCTCCAAAAAAGAAGAAAAGAAAAGAAAAGATGCCTGAGACTGGAGGAATGTCTCAGCAGTAAAGAGTACTTGCTGTTTTTGCAGAGGACCTGGGTTCAGCTCCCAGCATCCACATGGGAGTTTACAGCTGTTGTTACATCCTCTTCCAGCCTCCATGGGCACCAGGCACACACATACATAAGATAAACAGGTAAAGAAGAGACTGACTGAGGAAAACACTCAGCATGCATATCTTACAGACACATAGACATGCACCTATTTATACATGAGCACACATGCACAGAAACACACGCATGCACTAAAAACAAGTCCACAAACAGGAATTGTAATTGAAGTATCAAACTAAATAATTGCTCTGATAAATACCTAGAGATTAGTCTAAAAGTGGTCTCTCATGTTCTCTCTCTCCCTCTCTCTCTCTCTCTCTCTCTCTCTCTCTCTCTTTCTCTCTCTCTCTCTCTTTCTCTTCCTCTCTCTCTCTCCTGGGGGGGTACTATCAATTATTTCTCTCTCTCTCTCTTTTCTGGGGGTGTACCATCAATATGCTTAGAATCCAGATACAATAGCTTTATTTAATAACATTTACTCCAGGATACTGTACTTAAAACAGACTTGAACTTCAGGACATTAAATTTGAAACCATTGCTCTTGGTTTGTGGTTTCTAGCTGCCTCTAATTGTTGGGACTTTCAATAGTTTCACATTAAAAGCCAAACATCTCAGGAATCATCAGTTACACAGGTATCTGCATACATGACAATGTTGTATGATTCCGTATAAACCAGGTTAGCTCATGATAATTTTCTCAAACAGTGTGCGTGTGTGTATGTGTGTGTGTGTGTGTGTGTGTGTGTGTGTGTGTGTGTGTGTGTTAAAGTTGAGCTTCAAACTTAGAACTTTGGTCAAAGCATACTAATAATGTTTCTCCCTGGGTTAAAATCCATAATCCCCTCTACCAACATTATCTTTTTCTAAAATAAAATCTGAGATGGATATTAGAAAATACCATATATATTACCTCAACTTCTACCTAACAATTCATACAACTTCTGAGTTTGCTTAAGAGCCGCAATTGCTTGGATATGCTTTGCCCCCACCAAAATCAGTTGAAAATTCAATTGCTAGCACAATGGTATTGTGTGATTGGGACCTTTAAAAGGTGTTGGACCAGAAGGTATAGCCTTCATAGGGAATATGAGGTATGTTCTTGTGAGTGCAGGTGACCTCAGAGGCCAAAGGCACCATGATCCCCTGGAGCTAGAGTTAGACACATTATGAGTTGCTTAATATAGGTGTTGAGATATAAGCTCTGATTCTCTGCAAGAGCAGCAAATGCTCTTAACCACCAAGCCAGTGGTTCTCAACCTTCATAATTCTGTGGCTTTTTAATACCTCAACCATAGAATTATTTTTGTTGCTACTCCATAAGTATAATTTTGCTACTATTATAATTTGTAATATAAATACCTGTGTTTTCCGATGGTCCTAGGAGACCCCTGTGAAAGGGTCTTTCAGTCCTGCAAAAGGATTGAGACCCTCAGGTTGAGAATTACTGCACTAAGCCATCTCTCCAGACCTGAGGGAAACATTTCTAAACTAATCTTTTTAGCAGTCTCAGCTTTCTAAGAAGAGTGTGTAAGAGCTTAGATAAAAATCCAGTAAAAACTACTAACTCCTTTATTTCTTGAATTATGATATCATGGAAATAGTTATAATCTAAATTATTTATTCTAATCACATTGTCTTTTTTTCTATTTCATAAAGTTAGAAGGTAAGAAATTCACCTTTACAAAATAATATTACCACTCTATATTAATTTTTAAAAATGAATGTAATGTAGATATAAATGAGAGTAATTGTCAGAGCCTTATCAACACATCTGAGTTATTTTGATTATATTTATGTTACACACTTGAATTTTATTTGCCAGTCTGAGGCCATACACCTTAACAGAATGCTGTCTTGAATTAATTCTGCATTGTTTGCTATTGTTTGGTTGTGAATGAGAATAACTCTAACTTTTTTTAAAAGGTGTGGGGGATCCATTCCATATACAGTCACCAAACCCAGACAATACTATGGATGCCAAGAAGTGCGTGCTGACAGGAGCCTGAAATAGCTGTCTCCTGAGAGGCTCTGCCAGAGCCTGACAAATACGAAGTGGGATGCTTTCAACCAACCGTTGAACTAAGAACTGGGTCCCCAATGGAGGAGTTAGAAAAAGAAATGAAGGAGCTGGAGGGGTTTGCAACCCCATAGGAAGAACAACAATATCAACCAACCAGAAATCCCAGAGCTCCCAGGGACTAAACCACCAACCACAGAGTACACATGGATGGACCCATGGCTCCAGCCACATGTATAGCAGAGGATGGCCTTATTGGGAATCAACAGGAGGAGAGACCCTTGGTCCTGTGAAGGCCCAATGCCCCAGTGTAGGAGGATGCCAGGGCGAGGAGGTTGGAGGGAGTAGGTGGGTGGGAAGGGGAGCAATCTCATAAAGATAAGGGAAGAGGGAAATGAAATAGGGGGATTCCAGTGGGGAAACTGGAAAGGAGGATAACATTTGAAATGTACATAAATAAAATATCCAATAAAAGGAAAGTTAACTTAAAATACATAAGTACAGAAATAAAGCTGAGCTCTCAGGTCAGACAGACTTAGAAGCCTAGATGCTCTAACCGAGCTTCCTGCCTCAAGTCCTGACTTCTGTCTACCTGTTGCTTGATCACCACTCACTCATGGCCTCTCTATGGCTGAGGGGAAAAAAGCCTTGAGAAATTGAAAGCTTTACTGTGTGTATGTTTAGACAACTTTCTGGGTCCCAAGACCATAAATCCCTCCAAAGTGAGGAGTCTTTATTCCAGGTTAAGTGGGCTGCCCTGTTCCAGACTAGTCAGGAGACCAAATATAAAAATTTGTTCGGTATTTCAGAGCAGTGCCCCCCATGATCATGGAAGGATGAGGGTAGATGTTACTCCTGTGTCAGGCAATTATTTTTAATCACCATGAACAAAATGTCTGATAGAAATGAGAGAATAGAGTTTTATTTGTGGCCAAGAATCAGAGGTCTCAGCCCATAGTTGCTTGGTCCCATAACTTTATGGTGAGGAACTTCTCCACTTGTGACACACGAGAAGAGACACAGACAGAAAGGGGCCAAGGACAAAGTGCCAATCAGGACCCGTTTCCAGTTACCTACATCTTCCAACTTGATCTCTCACCATCCGAAGTTCCCAGAACCTCCCAAGATAGTCCCACCAAGCTAGACATGAAGTGCACAGCACAAGAGCCAGTAGAAGATGCTTCCTATTCACTCTGTAGCAGCCTCATGTGGCCCATATAGTCCAACTCTGTAAGAGAGACGAGAGATGCCAGGAAGAAGTTGCAAGAAATGGCTTAAATGGTAACTAGCAAGGTACTCTTCTGGATATCCATCCCAGCACGATTCTTCCAAGAACTTTTCTCTCAGCACACTTCCTAGAGGTTCCCTTAGAGCAGAGACACCCAAAAGAATTACCTGCAATGATGAAACTATTCTGTTCTTGGAGCCACACAGTAGCTAGAAGCCATGTGTGAAAGAATACTTGAAATGCAGCTAACACAAATTTAAAATTTTTTAATTTAGTTTTACTTAATTAAAATGAAAAAGCCACGTATAAACAGTATATTAGTGAATATTCTCTGGAAGAACAAAACAATGTATTTGTATAAATATATCTATAGATGGATGGATAAATAGATAATTAGATAGATAGTTAAAGAGGATTTATTAAGTTGGTTTATATGATAGGGGCTGGGCAGTCCAACAATTGCAGTCTGTGCACTGTAGAAGCTGAGAAGCCAGTAGCTGCTCAGTTCACAAAACTGGCTGCCTCAGCAGTCCTAGCTGGGTGCCAAAAGCCTGAAAAGTTCCTGGAGAGTTGGTATTTAGTGCACATTGGGAGGCCAGAGACTCTGAAGTCTGATGCTGAGGAAGCAGCAGCAGGGACAGATGCACTCACTCCTCACTCCGGGCAATGGGCAAGCAGGCAAGCATCTTCCAAGGGAAGCTCTTCCCCACTGAGATATTCCTTTTGGAAATGCCCACACCAAGAAGTGCGGCTCGTAGTTGGTTCCTGATCCAGTCAAGATCCCAATCAAGACTCGTCATCATGGTTAATGTACGCTTTATTCTACGGTATAGCCACAAAGTGACATGAATGGCAAGGCAGTATTCAGACAGGCTGCCGTGGGTTATTTAGGAATATTTGGTAGGAAGAAAGCAGTGGTAATTTGCCATGCGTGAAAGTGCTACCTGATGATGTAATACCCAAGAAATGAATGCTGTGTTGCAGTAAATATTAAATTGGATGGCTTAACCCTTTAACGTTCCACCACCACCCCCACAGTCTCACTCCACGGATGCCGCTCTAGTGTGGAGCCCAGTGCACAGACTCTGTCACAAAGTCCACGAGCTACACTCTCCACGAGATTCCCTTCCCAGGCAGTTTATTCTGCCCACCCTGGTGCTTCTGTCCCCGGTGGATATGACCGCCCTGGTGTGTTTCTTTACCCCACCGCCTGGCACAAACATTACTCCAAATCCCAGTAACTTTTCATGGTTGTTTTATATATTAAATTCTCAATCCACAAACCCTCTACACAATATGATTATATCTAATGGACAAAGATACAAACTGCCCTTCTATATGAGATTAAAGACCTATAGAATCCCTTAAAAATATTCATATCTACCTAACCCCAATTAAGTCCACCTGGATCTAGCTTATCTTTCTTGAGCTTCATCTTGATTTCTTCGGGATCTTTTCCCCCTTCTCGGTTTTCCTACCTATTCTCTGCCTACCTTTCCACTGTCCAATCATATATCACCTTATCATCAATCTACAACGCTGTGTGGAGGTAAAGATGGGGGGATGGAAAGAAAATAAAAAATAAGTTAGGATAATTATTTCTTCCCTTCTGTTGCCTCTACCAAGTGTTTTTTGCTGAGTTAGTACCATTCTGTCAGTAGCGGAATAATAACCAAGACCCAGCATTTTATTAACTTAGAGAAAATGTCAGGGTGTTTTTATTTTTCTGATTAGTTTTTGGGGGTTTTGCTTGTTTTTGTTTTGTTTTGTTTTGGGTCAGGGTCTTGCTGTGTAGCCAAACCCAGCCTGGATTTCACTAGGTTGGTCTTAAGTGCTCAGCTTTCCTGCCTCAGCCTCCTGAATGATGGGATTAAAGATTTGGAAACCAGGCTCAGCTTCAAACAATAGTCTTTCCTCCAGGCTAGTGCAGTGATCAGGGCAGCACACAGGTCCTACCAAGGAAAGAAGATGAACTAGCTCCGAGAGACTCCCTACCCTTCCCTCCCTGCTTTTGTATCCTCCAAGCCTTTTATGTAGACAGAAGGAACACCCACACTGCTCTTCCTTCCCCTTTGTAAACACAAAGTTATTCCTGTGTGATCTGGGTTACAATGTTCTCATTGCTCAAGACAGCTACTGCTATCGGACAACTGTGCAGAGCAGCACACTGCAGGTTGGCTTGTCCTTCTGTCTATCTGGTTTGGCTGTCTAATGATAGAACCCCCCCCCCCCAGAGCTTTGCACATGCCAAGCTAGTGCTCTGCACTAAGCCACAACCCAGCCTCTACCCTGCAGTTTTTTTGTTTTTTTTTTTTTTTTTTGAGAGAGAGAACAATAGCCCAGCATGGTCTATCCTGTCAGCGTGAAAACGTGAACAAAACTTCTAGACCAATTTAACACAAAGTGATCAAGAAACACATGCTTGGTAGGATATAGGATCCAGCAGCTAAATGTTCTTATTCATAACGAAGTACATTATCTTGTTCTAGGCAGGATATTTAAAGCTTTTCCCCACAGCTGAATGTTTCTATGATAATGACAAGTGACATTTATATAATGATTTTCACCAAAAGGCCAAGAAAATGTACCATAAGCCTTTTAAAATAATATAAATTTTGCCTACAGTAAATGTAACCACCTATCACACAGGATAAAAGAAGCAATGTTTTAGAAGCCCCCCAAGAGTATACATACAGAAAGGAAATCATATTCTATGCCTAAAATAGATTGATAATCTGGGTTAAATGAGAAAAAATTATTATGTGGTTATGAAACAGTCATTCATTTCTCTTTGGTTTATGTAACTACCACGTGTGGGCCTCACTCCATGAAGGTCATAGGAAACAATAAGAGTTTATTGCTTATATCTAACACAAAAATGTGTCCCATTATTCTTTATATAAAAGTAGATACTTGGGGGCTAGAGAGATGGATCAGCAGTTAAGAGCATTTACTGCTCTTGCAGAAGGACTAAAGATTGGTTCCTAGAACCTACATCAGGCAATTGACAAGCTCCTATAATTCTACCTTGAGGGGATTTATAATGTCTTCTTCTGGACTCTACAGGCATCTATCCTCACATATATATGAACCCAATGCACAAGTATGCATGTGCACACCGGTGCGCGCACACACACACACACACACACACGTTTTAATATTTGTTTTGTGTCTATGTTTGTGTGGTGGAATACACACATGCCTATGTGTGGAGCTCGGAGAACAGCCTGGAGTGTTGGTCTTCAACTCCTCTCCTGTTTGAGGTAGCATCTCTCTTGCTGTTTTCTGGGATTGTAAAGACATGCCACACATCTGCCCTTTACATGGCTCCTGGGGAGTCAAACTCAGGTTGTCAGGCTCAAGTGGCAAGTGCCAATTCTCTCCAGTGCTCAATGTACTTTTTAAATGAATGAATAAATTATAAAAGCCTAGATGCTGTGATCCTTCATATTACTATTTAGTAAGATTTGATGTAGATATCTCACAACAATCAAATAAAACAGAGGTTGAAATTGTAGTAAGAAAAAATAAATTAAAAAACATAAAAGATGGGAAATGTAACTTTAATTTTCTCAAATGCCTATTTTTAATGATGGCTCTTAAACACTTTAATCTCCGTTGTAGCCTGCCATCCACCAGAGGTAGTGGAAAACAAAGGATACAGGGAAAATGAAAAAGGGTTCTTTAGTGTAACATATATATATGTATGTGTGTGTGTAACATATATATATGATGTTTGCATATATATAACATATATATGATATATGACATATGACATAATATAATGTATAATGTGTAATGTGTAATATGTAATGTATAATATATTATATATTATATTTATATGTTAATATCTATTTTTATATATTAATATTTATGCACACACATACACACACACACACACACACACACACATATATAAAGGTTTTTTGGAGCAACTCCCATCTGTGTTGTCTGGACAATTCATAGATACACCAGCAGTCCAGTTCAGTAGAGCTGGGATAGAAAACACAAATCAGCAACGGTGGCACTACCTAGGACAGCCAGGCCTCAGCCTTAGTATGAGTCAGCAGGAGGGACCAGGAGGAATGCCAGGAGAAGTTCCCAGTTGTGCCTCTCTCAAAGGGAAAATCAGCAAAGAAGGGAGACCAGCAAGGGTTGCTTAGCTAGCTCTATAAATATGCCTAACTCCACCTCTGTCTCTGTCCTATCTAGACTCTCCAAATCCCACATGTCCTCTTCCTGTCTTGCCCCAGCACATGGTTCAGCTGACATCACTCTGCCAATCAGCCCAAGTCCAAGGACGCAGAAAGAAGCTGCTGCACACCACCAGAAGTTTTATGGTGCATTTCTTTCTATAGAGTCCCAACAAATGCAGCTCAACTACACAATGTAAGGCAGAACCAATACATGTGCGTTGTTACCAAAGAATCCTTCATCACATGTCCTTTTACACGCTTGCTTTAGCAGATCATTCTTTGACCTGTGTCTGCTTCAGCTAAACGTTCCTTCACATGTTTACCCTAACAAAACACCATCCAACTGACTCTCCAAAGAAACCTTAAGTTTCCACCTCAGGAAAAGTAACTTTCAATAGAGTAATACTTCTCAGTCTTTTTCCAGTAATTTGTCCTAGTATATAATTTCTCCTTGCTTACTTATTTAGTTTTTGCTGTAAGTTAAAGCATGATATAACACTCTGTACCTTTTAATTTAAGTACTTTTTATACAATAGTGAGTATTCTGACCATGTTCATTTCCTTCTCTAGCTCTTCTCATATCCTCTCTGCTTCCCTACTTACTAAACTCATGTCCTTGCTCTATCTCTCCCAAAAAAAGAAAGGAAGGAAGGAAGGAGAAAGGAAGTGAGGAAGGGAAGGAAAGAAAAAGAAAAAGACACAAAAATCAAAGCAAAAGGAATAAATAAGACCAAAAAAAATGCAAAAAGGTGAACACAAACAAAAATGTGGAGCTCATTTTGTGTTGGCTGGTACTCCCTCATGGACATGGGTCCTACCCTGGAGTACAGTTGCTTTACCACACTCTGCTCTCCTAAAACGTAAGTCAGTGCCTTTTATTTCTTGGGAAGACAACTTATTACAGGCTTGTGGGGTGTCTCTTAAGAACACAGAGACCCGAGCTACAACAATCACCGAGGAGCAGTTTACACTGCTTTTGTGGTCTGCATGTGTGTAATCTCCCCGATAAGATCAGGATTTGAATATTGGGTACCCAGACAGGGGTGCTTTGATGGAGGTAGGGGATGTCCTGGAAAGGGGAGAGAGGAAACAAGCTGGAGAAAGTAAGAAAATGACCCTAGAAGGTGTACACCCCGCCCACTTCTCTCTCTCTCTTTCTCCCCCTTCCCTCTCTTTCCTCTTTTCCCTCTTTTCCCTCTTTTCCTCCCCCTTTCCTAATTGGCCATATAGCTCTCCTCTACCCCACATCCCAACAGACACAGTGTTCAAGTGCATGGGGCCAGTTATCCACGTACTGACCACTCAGAAACAAAACAAACCTCCCTTCTTTCAAGCTGCAAGGACAGGCATTTTTTATCACAGTAATATGGAAATGAAAACATAAACCTGTGATTTCAGACTCTTAAATATACTAAGTGGAGTTGAATTGTGAGACACTTGAGCAACATTTATTTTCAATAGCTGTGGTTGGTTTTCATGAAAATGTCTCATGAAAATGCTCATTAAATTTAGGGGAAAAAACTGCAAAATCTTATTTTTAAAATGGCACTTGGGTACTAGGGACACTTCAGGAGTGGAATGAGTGTCCAGTGAGGATCTGAGTTCAAATCTCCAAAGCCTACAAAACAGCTACAGTAGCATCTGTCTACAGTCTCAGTGCCACAGGAATGCAGACAGAGGAATCCCTGGGCATTTGATGTGGGATAGCCTGACACATGCAGAGGCAAACAATAAGACACTCTGCCTCAGACAAAGTGAAAGTCAAGGTTGATACCAGGGGTTGCTCTGTAACCTACACACGCACTCTGGAATAGGTACAGCTGTACTCATACACAGAAACACAGGCACACGTGCACACACATGCAAACACACACATGCACACATAGACATGCACACATGTACACACAAACACGCTATTTTTAAAAATCATAAAAAGCCATTTGCTAGTCATTACTCAAGTAATTTATTTTCTCCAAAAATTACATGTGTACATATTTGGTTTAGCTTTTAATAGGAAAGTGATAAACAAAATAACAAATACAACCATTACATTGTCTGCTACTTTTACCATGGTCTGCTTACTAAATCTTCTAAAAATGCACACACACAAACACACACATGGGGGGATGTATAATGTATGTGTTTGCATGTAAGTGTGTGTGCATGTGTGTGTGCATGCCTGTGTGTATGTTCATGTGTGTGTGTGTGTGTGTATATGTGAGTGTGTGTGTGTGTGTGTGTTTGTGTGTGTGTAGGGTGAGTACAGTGCTCATGGATAGCCTGTGGCATGATGGGGCCCTTTGAAGGATAAGAGAAATCTAAGAATAAGGAAGATGTATTGAAATTTAAAATATGATGTTGAAACAGATCGGTCCTCAGAAGGGATAGAAGTGGTGCCAACATTCTGAGAAATAGTTTGGCAGTTTTAGAAAAAATTAGACACTCCACCTACCATAGAATCTTGTCATTCTTTGTCTAGACATTTAGCCAAGAAAAAGACAAAAAAAAAAAAAAAGAAAAAGAAAAGAAAAGAAAAGAAAAAGAAAACCCAAAACCAGATGCCTATGCAGAGACTAGAATGTGAGTATTCAGAGCTGTCTTAGAGAGTGTCCTGAATGGCAAACAATCCACATGCCCACCAAGTGACTGGATAAGCAACCAGAGATTGCAGTGGAAGCATTTGACAGAAGAGACTTCTGGTCCAGCCAGCATGATGCACCTCAGAAAAACACAGCTAAAAGAAATGAAACAGGCAGAAAAATCAATTCTATAATTCCACTTAAGAAGAGCTAAAACACAAGACTACATAATCCATGGTGAAAGTGAGTCATTTGTGGTCACCTTAGGGGAAGAAGTAAGCAGGGCTAGAGCACAAGATGAAAGTTACTAAAGGACAAACATGTTTAGGAAAAGAAAGGTGTGTGGGATGGTTTGAATGAGAACAGTCTCCACAGGCTCACATAGTTGAATGCTGGGTCTTCAGTGGGTGGAACTGTTTGGGAACGATTAGGAGGCATGGCCTTGTTGAATTAGGTGCAGCATTGTTGAGAGGAAGTGGAAGTATGTCACTAGGCAGTGGGCTTTAAGATTTCAAAACCCCATACCAGGTTCAGTCTCTGTCTCTCTCCTCTCTCTGCTTCTGTCTCTCTGTTTCTCTGTGTGTGTCTCTCTCTCTGCTTCTGTCTCTTCTCTCTCTGTTTCTCCTCTCTGTATCTCTGTCTCTGTCTCTCTTTGTCTCTGTCTCTCTTTCTCTCTCTCTGCCTGTGGATCAGAAGCTAAACCTCTCAGCCCTCTATTTGCCTGCCCATCCCCATGCTTCCCGTTGCAGTGATTGTGAACTAACACAAAACTTAAGTAAGCCTCCAAATAAATGCTTTCCCTTGAATGAGTTGCCTTGGTAATGGCTTCCCTTCCCAACAATGAGTAACTAAAACAGAAATTGGTATCAGGAGTGGGGTCTTGCTGTGACAGAAAAGACCTTGTTGTTTTGGAGAAGACTGTGAAAGGACTTTGGAACATTAAGCTGGTAAAGACTTTGACTGTTGGGAGCTCAATGGGATGTCCTGTGGGCGCTTGGAGAATAAGAATGTTATATGGAGACCAGAACCATTAAAGTAAAAAACAAAAAACAAAAGCCCTTTGCTCTTGGAGTCAATGGATGCTGGTCAACTGGCACTTAACAATCAACTGTGATTAAGAAGAGACCAGCATTGTTGCGGTGAAGTCTTCTGGGAAGTGTTCGAGTCAACACATAGAAGCGGTGTTTCAGAAGTGGCCAATGTTGTACCTCCTCTTAGCAACCAAACATGGTAGTGTAAGAATCACCCCAGTGGTAGTGATTTTGAAGGCATCGAGGAGTCATGAAGAGCAGCTGAGCCTAGGCCCTGTGGAGCAAGGATGGAATCCCCGAAGAGAACCCAGGAGACACTACTGGTGAAAGTGCAGCCCATTTGCAGCAAGACACGCCAGCATTTTAGAGATGCCAGTATCATGGTATGACTACAGGAATGGTGGAGTGGAGCAAACCAGAGCCTGGAAGACAAGCTGCGTGTGCTGCTGAGGTCAGAGCTTAGAAGTGGCCTGAGCCCTTTACCTCTAAGTACAGAGACTGTGAGTTGACCTTGGACATTGGACATTGGGTTATTTGCAAAGCTGGAGTTTGGCTCTGTTCTGCTTTGATTGGGACTGTGCTCTGGTTCTTTTCTCTTGAAATGAGAAAATATTTAATTTACTTTTGGTTTTGTAGGAGTCTACGGCTGAGAGTCTTGGGATTTTAAAAGAGACAGAATGTTAAAGTGTTTAAATTTGTGAGACTTGTGTGACATTTTAAGTTTTAAAATATTTTATATTGCAAAGTAAATATTAATGTGTGATCTTGGGGATGAGCAAGAAAGAAAAATTGTAGATTAAAAGTGATGTGTTGTTTGTCAAATTGACAAGGGGGTCAGGTGTGGTTTTATGTCAACATGGCATAACCCATAGTCATCTGAGAAGAAGGAACCTCAATTTTGAAAATGTCTCCATAAGATATTTTTGTAGGCAAGCCTGGAGGGCATTTTCTTTTTCTTTATCATTTTTATTGAATATTCTCTGTATTTACATTTCAAATGTTATCTCCTTTTCCCCCTCCCATCCCCCCTCCCCTTGCTTCTCTGAAGATGCTCCTACTCCCAACTACCCACTTCCACCTCAATGCCTTGGCGTTTCCCTACACTAGGAAAATGAGCCATCACTGGACCAAAGGTCTCTCCTCCCACTGATGGCAGACACTGCTATCCTCTGCTACATATGCAGCTGGAGCCATGAGTCTCTGCATGTACACTCATTGATTGGTAATGAAGGGCATTTTCTTAATTGGTAATTGATGGGGTAGGATCATTTGATGTGGGGCTACCTCTTTACTGAAAGACCTGGGTTCTATATGAAAGCAGGCTAAGCAAGCCATAAGGAACAAGCCAGTAATTGGTGTATACCTCTTTCAAACATAGCAAATCACACAGTTAAATATATACAAGTTATTTCCAGTTTTACTTCAATAAATTAGCTGCTTTTAAAAAATGAAAGAGGAGGCCAGATGTACTGGTGCACACCTTTAATCCCAGCACAACAGAGGCAGAGGCAGGAGGACCTCTGTGAGTTCAAGACTAGCCTGGTCTATAATAGTGAGTTCCAGGACAACCAGAGCTATATAGTAAGACCCTATCTCAAAACAAACAAACAAAAAAGCCCCAAACTAGAAAATATATGAAAAGATTATGTTTATAGAAGATCAGTCATAGGAATCTAGTATTTAGTTGCAAAGAGTTTAAGATAAAAGAGACAGAAAATATGAAGTGAGGATACTTAAAGGAAATAATGCAAAGATGGTTCACAGATCTAAAGCAGGGAAACTACCTATCCTACATAAGGCCAAAGGCCAAGGGAGAGGAACAAATGAACACCCAATCGCCACATGCCCCAAGGAGCATCAGAACCATAGAGAAAATCTAAGATTAAACCCTCCAGAGATGCAAAACACAGACACCTGCTCGAAAAAATAAGGTTCAAACTGTCAGCAACAAAATCAGTATAGGACAAGTGGGGTGGCAACGTTGGAGCCTTGAGGAGAATGACTGAATACCCACGTCTACGTGAAACAAGAGTCAATCAGGAATGGGAAATAAATCATTTCAAGAGGGTCTGAATTTTAAAATTTCATTTTCCTTTTAATTTTCAGAAAAAAAAATTAACTTGAACAAGATTAGCCCAACTTTCAAAAAGGAAACTAATATGACAGAAATTCAGGGTCATGAGGCAGTGAAGTTAGCCCAGGAAAATGATGAAGAGAAGAGAGATGACAGGCAACGGTGCCTAAATTTAAATCAGATTGTGAAGTCTGAGAAAAGGTTCAGGAAGAAAACAGTCACTCAAAAACCAATAGAGAACACTGCTGGAGGATCCTGTCTCCTCCACAAAGAAGCAGGACACACCTGACAAACAAGATGGGCACACAAGGAAATGGCAGTCATACACATAATTGTACATGCTACATTTCTATAGGACTGCCTGCACAGGTTTGCAGGTACCAACCTCAGGACTAACGCAGAAACATCATTACAATGGCAGACCTAGGTGGTAGGAAATTTTCAACTTTATATTACATCTGCAGTCAGTCACTGGTGGAAAAATTTCACCACACACACACACACACACACACACACACACACACACACACCAGCAGCAGCAGCAGCAGCAGTTGTTTCTTTTAGGAACCTGAACCAAGGAATACATTCCCATACCTATGCCATGTCTTTCAATTTTTATAACAAATTTCAGTGACATTGAGAAGTAAACGTTATCATTCTAGTCTGCAATGGTTGCACCTTTCCTTCGTGGTGATTTGTAAACCCACCTCTTCAAAGGTAAGAACTCTCCAGACACTCAACATTGCCAAGTTTTACAGACTTCCAAGTGTCTCTTCACAATAGCACGGGCCCTCGTTTGAGCCCTGAATTAGTACCCATTCCAACACCCCCCTTCCCTCCACTGAGGGAATATTCATCCATTTCCCTCTCATGGAGGAGGCTCACATGAAGACTCCTCCAGTAGGGTTGTATTGAGCTGTGTGGGCCCACCCAGCCTGGGGGACAAGTTGCATGGACATGCTCCATTCCTTTTATGGTC
This sequence comes from Micromys minutus, assembly GCF_963924665.1. Classification (NCBI taxonomy): domain Eukaryota; kingdom Metazoa; phylum Chordata; class Mammalia; order Rodentia; family Muridae; genus Micromys; species Micromys minutus. The sequence goes on along the minus strand of NC_137969.1, from coordinate 89,348,601 downwards.
CTGCCTTAGAAGCTACTCCTTTGTTACTTGGCCTCTCTTCCTCTCTGAAGCTTGGTTGCATGAGCTCTGCTGAAGCTGTTTCTTTTCTCCAAATCTTCTATACAGTGTTTTTCTGATGACGTTTGCCAATAGTAAGTCATTTAGTATTCTCGGTGATAACTCTGCATATGGCAAAGTCTGAATCCTGGTGGCAGCTTTAAAGAAAAATGTGAATAGTGACACCAGTGGTCTCCAGAGAGAAGGGCACCTGACACCAGAGCAGATGTTCTGCTGTTTGTTTTGTTCCAGCACTGCCAAAAAAAAATGTTGAGAAAACCCAAGTCTTGCCATGCACTGTGGCATGTGCCTTTAATCCAAGCAGGAGGCAGGCAGAGCTCTGTGAGTTCAAGGCCAGCCAGGTCTACATAGCAAGTTCAATGCCAGCCAAGACTACGCAGAAAAACCCTGTCTCAAAAAGAGAAAAGGAAAGAAGGAAGAAGACAAGGAGGGAGGACGGAAAGAAGGAGGAAAGGAGGGAGGAAGGAAAGAAGGGAAGGAGGAAGGAGGAAAGGAGGAAGGAAAGAAGGAAGGGAGGGAAGGAGGAAAGGAGGGAAAAAGGAAAATGGAAGGAAGAGAGGAAGGAGGAAAGGAGGGAGGAAGTAAAGAAGGAAGGAAGGGAAGAAGGAGGAAAGGAGGGAGGAAGGAGGAATGAAAGAAGAAAGGGAGGGAGGAAAGAGACCAGTCTTTCTAATTATCTCAGTTCCCTCAGCTTGACAATATTATGTATAATGATTTTTCCAATATATAATATACATTGCGTATGTGTTTGTGTATTTGCATAGCTAAGATGACCAGCACTTACACTAAACTAGTTGATTATTCTCGGCTTATGTAAGAAATCAATCTGAGGACCTAGTACGAACTCTGTCACACTTGCACAGGCCAGGGACAGAGCCTTCATGAGTCATGTGCCCCGTGTGCTTCCCTTGTTCCACTTTAGTTCTAATACTGATCTGTGCCGTGCCTGGCTTCCCCACTATGCAAGGGTTCCCAGTATCAGCCCCAGGCACACGATGACCTCTCATTAGTGACCAAAGCCCTCCGCTCAGAGATAGAAACAGAGTAAGGAGCTCGGACAGAAGCAGAACAGGCGAGATGGTCCTGGGGCTGTCACTGAGCCAGGCCTTGTGTGTGTGGTGTGCCTACTCCAGTTTGGTACTGAGTTGTAGGCTGCAATTTCACAGACCCATTATCTGTCACAAAGCAAGCAGAGATCCATGCTGCCCTGGAAGGAAACACCTAGAGTGAACTCAGCGGCGGGATGTTTCTAATTATACTCTTGGAGAAAAAGGTTAAAACGCTGATGTTTAGTCTGAAAGAGAAATGACTCAGGAATTCTGTGAGAATTGTTTTTCAAATATCTGAATGGCTGCCAGACAAAAAGGGGTCAAGGTCTGTGTGGTCACGGGGAGAAACCAAGCCAGTGGGTGGCTCGTGTGTGCGGCAGATCCAGACTCTGTGTAAGCCCTGGAGCCCAGAGGTACTGTTAGAAGTCATATTATTCAGGAGGAGTGTGTGTGATAATTGGAGGTTTCATCACAATGAACCAGATTACAATAATATCCTCTACTCAGACTCTATTGGAACACACTTGCAACAGACATAGTCGAGGAAGCATTAGGCAGATGGCAGATTCACGGAGCAGACAGCCTTTCTTCTTCCTTTCCTTAGGTGGGGCTGGAGGCTTCGAGTGTGTGTTTTCAGCTCCCCCACTCATTCCTCATCTCTCCTTTGGCTGTATTCCCCCAAATGAAACACTTCTTATCTCCTAAGGGTCACAAGCTAAAGTCAAGAGCAGCCGGTGTCTGTGTGGAGGCTTTCTACCTCTGGTTCTAAGACAAGCTAGAATTGGCCTCCATCTTGACGAGGCTTGCAGGAGGAAAGGAAGGAGAACAGTACTGGTGGGAAGGAGAGTGTGTTTCTAGGTTTCGAAGGCGGGATTGAGGATGGGAAATTGTCTCCAAACCTTGCGAGGAGGCATTTAGAAATGACATGTTCAAGGTAATGTTTCAGACAGAAGGTTGTAGGGTAGAGTATGGTCCTGGGAGAACCAAAAGGCAGAAGATGCTGTGGTGACCCAACAAGAAGGGAGTAAACATGGGTGGAGATGAGAGGAATTTTGAAAATATCGCCAGATGTTACTGTTTAAGCTTTTTAGGGGAGCTGTATTCTCAGTACAGCCACGTGGCTCTGAAAGGGATTATTGCCCCACGTACCTGCCCCTCACAGCCCTTGTACCAAGGAAAACAAAACTGATCTTTGAAAGATAAGAAGCCTCTCTCCAAGAAAACTAGTCAGGCCAGCAGGTGAGGTGGTGGCTGTGATGGTGGCAGGTGCCATGTTCCTCTTGATCTGATCTCTCGTGTTGTATTTGCTCTTAAGAATTTCTTGACCTTTGCTGGGGAAAGCTGGCTCTGGTGGCTGCCCAAAGACGACATGAAGCAAAGTATCTCCTTCATGGTGTTAAGCATACAGGTCCTCCCCGCAAATACCTGTCTTAGTATGGCCATGCGTTCTCTTTGCTCCTGAAATAAAAAGCAAGCTCAAATTCTAAGTAATGATCAAATAACACAATTGTGATATAGTGGTGTCCAAACTGTCAGCCTGTGTTATCGAAATGTTCTTTTACGCACAGGTATTTCTCAGTGTGGTCCTTAGAACTGCCTCTGTACAGTATTTTCCAAATTCCACCCCAGCGGAAGTGAATTAGAACCTCTGGAGCTGAGACTTGAAGATCCGTGTTCTTAAGGACAACCCAGGTGTTGACAATGCGAAGACAGCATTTAACACTGAGTAGTGATGGCCATACATATAAGAAAAGTTTTTCAAGTTATATTTTAGATTTATGATTTTTCTGTGTGTGAGTGTTTTGTCTCCATGTGCACCACATTCTTGCCCACAGAGGTCAGAAAGGGGAAGCTAACTTCTTGGAACTAGAGTTCTGAATGTTAGAGAGCCACCATGTGTGTCCTGGGAATTGAACCCTGGTCCTCTGCAAAAGCAACAAGTGCTCTTAACCACGTAGCCGGTCTCTCCAACCTATTTAAGAGTATTTTTTAAAAGAAGTTAGAAGTACAAGACAATGGTTGACTTCTGTTTGAAGGAAAGAAAATGCTGTCACGGTTTGCAACATTGTGCTCATTCTGTCACCTCAGTGTGAGTATTGAATACTGACCTAACCGAAGCACAGTTCCGTGTATCAGGTTGTATACTGTGTGTACATGTGTGTACACACGTGTGTATGCATGTGTATGTGTGCATGTTTGTACCCATGTGCGTGCATGTGTGTATGTGTGCTCATGTGTGTGTGCGCGCTTGGCGTGTGTATGTGTGTATGTGTGTGTGTGTGTGTGTGTGTGTGTGTGTGTGTGTGTGTGTGTGTGCCTGCTGTGTGTTTGACAGGTGGGGATTGGGAAGGACAAAGACAATCCCCATCACAAGTAAAACAGATTATGACCAGATCTGAAAAATCAAGCAGCAATACAAGTGTTATTCCGAGTTACAGAGTAAATACCAACATGACCAGCTAAGCAAGTGGCGTGGCTGCCCTTGGGAGAGAGAAAACAGGGCAGGAAGGAGAGGATGAGGCTAAGTGTTTGTTTGAATAGGAAATTGGTTTCTTTTTTAAACTCTGTGCATATGTAACTATGATTCTTCTTAAAAGAGGATCCGATAGTCTGAGTGGCAGAAATGCATGAGATGAGGTGACCTCACACTTGGTGCGTCAAGATTTGCATTCTTAGGAAGCAAAGCCAAGACAATACTAGAAAGGCAAGAGGGATTTGCGTGGTGAGTAGATCCCCCATGGTAAGGAAAAGGAGAGCAGAGGCTTCATGGAAGCCCTCCATTTCAGTGCAGGGCTGGCCTCTTGGAAAGAACAGTGCCTCAGCTGGTAGCAGGACAAAGATGGAGAAATGCCCAGCCCCTCCTGCCGTTTCACAGCCACCTTCCTCTGTCTTTGTCCTGATCTCTCCCTAGAGACAGAATTTTCTGTCTTGAACATGTCTGTTTGTCCTCCAAAAGCACCATGATACACACTGTCTCTCTTCTTGAAAGGAAAAAGAAAGATTTAGATGGTGTGAAATGCAGCACCCAAGTCTATCATGAATCAGAAGCTACAACTGCAGCCCTGCCCTTCCTCTGGACTGTCCCCAAATTTAACCCACATTGAGCTCTTACTGGACTTAATGGTGGTTTGGTCAAACCTACATTCCTCAGGAGCCTGAAACCCTGATTCAGACTAAAGTGGCTTCTCTTTTCCACAGTCACAGGAAAAACAGGATGGTCCCAAGATTCACAGCTCCCTTTTGGATTAAGACTCCCTTGACAGTCTCTACAAGTTAACAATACTGTGACTGTTTTCCTTGGGTTCTGGCACTCAGGGATGACAGCAGGCCTCTGCACTTCAGAATCAAGTTAACTCATTGCTCCGATGAATTGTGACTACATCTCCTAACCGACAGAGGAGAGCCCACATGATGTCTCTGTGTTGGGGTTTCTAAGTCACACATTCCTTAAAGTCTGGTAAATGATGTGGCGTACAGACCCTCCTTTCTGCGGAGCCTATCCCTACAGCCCATCTTTCTGAGCTTTGAGCCCCTTTGCTGATCTGCCTTAACCCTTCAGGTGTTTCCACCATGCCTGATGTGAAGAGTCCCTCCCTATGGGTTTCTGAAAAACACCCCAGAGAGTCCCTGAACCAAAGTAGCCCGGCTTGTTTGGCCTTATTGTCTAGTTTCTTTGGTCAAGCGCCTTGGCCCCTGCCAGCACATTCTAGACAATCCCTGCAGCTGCTTTGGGCATGATCTCTTTCTTTATTTTGTGAAGATGTATTGATGTTTGTTTAGGTGGTTATCTGTCAGTTTTTTGAGACATGGGCTTACCCTGTATTCTAGGCTGGCCTGGAATGTGTGTCAATCCTCCTGTCTCAGCATCCTGAATAGGATAACAGATGGTAATCACAATACTTGAATATTTTTTCCAGTATAATATGTCTCTAGCTGGGCCTGTAGGATTTCAGCCAAGAGAGCAGCTTTCTTAGGGGGCAGCACCTCTTTCCTTGTTGGAGAAAAGACTCTAAAAGATCTTCCTATACTAAGGGCCTGATGTTAGCTCCTAAAATTTGAGGAGCTCCTGCAGCAGGCTTGATTCTCTCAGTTCTCTTCATGAGGTTCTTCTGACGGCAATAACTCTCTTAAAGTTCTGCCCGTGAACCTATTTAGTCACATACCTGTAATAAAAAGAAAATTCTTTTAAACATAAAAAAATGTATGTGTGGGCTTAGCAATGGTTGATGTAAAGGATAAAGACCTATTCTGCGTTGATCTAAATTTTTCTAGTTTCCTAAATGCTGTGTGCTTCCTGCTGTTATCACATGGCACAGCTGGTACAATCCTGAAAAGAATATCTTCATCTCCCTTCCCTGGCAATTTATACCGTGACTCTGAGAAACGCAAGTACCTCTGTGCCAAGCATCCCTTCCCTTCTCTGCTGATTTTCACAACTCTCTAGCAGATATGCATATAAATAGAAGGCCTACAAATACGATGTTTGCCATAGAAATAATGAACCAAAAGAACCCCACTGTGCAGTCACAGGGGATCCTGACAATCTGTCTTCCAAATGTGGGCACAGTGTTCTAAGTCAAGAATAAAATATTAGAAAAGCTCTACCTTGCATTATTGGCTCTGCATCCCAGGGCTTAAACTGTACTGTGCTTTCTGGTGACAGGGACCTGAAGATGACAGTATGCCACAAGCTTCTCACTGTCTAGAGTCTCTCTATTGTAATGAGACTATGCCTTGTGCTTTGAAGTTTCATTTTAAGTTGGATATATTAACTGTGATCATTGTAGGAAGTCAGAGTAGGAACTCAAGCAGGAGCAAAGGCAGGAACCATGGAGGAGTGCTGCCCATTGGCTGACTCCCCGTGGATTGCTCAGCTTGCTTTCTTATACAATCCAGGATCCCCTGCCCAGGGCAGATACTGCCCATGGTGGGAAGGAGCCTTCCATATCAAAAATACCCCCAGCAGGATTGTCTACATGCCAATCTGATGGCGGCAGCTCCTCAAATGAGGTTCCCTTTCCCCTAGGCAACTCTAGTTTGTATTAAGTTGGCAATTTTGACGAGCACAATCTCTATGAAGAGAATGAATTATTATTTTAAAAAACTACTTGCAGCTGAGCAGTGGTGGTGCACACCTTGAATCCCAGCACTGGGGAGGCAGAAGAAGGCAGATATCTGAGTTTAAGGCCAGCCTGGTCTACAGAGAGAATTCCAGGTCAGCCCGGGCTACACAGAAAAACTCTGTCTCAAAAAAATTAAAAGAAAGAAAAAAAAACCCTATAAAGCCTATGTAAAGCAGAACTAAGATCCAGGCTTCATAAACATTTCCAAAAAGTAGATGGAATAATTTCCAGTTCACTCTTTGGTGCCAATAATATTATCTTGATATTAAAATCACCCAAGAATACTATTAGAGAAATACAGACCAGCGTGAATGTCAATGAATAGCTCAGCGGCATACAGAAATGACGGCAGTCCTGCAAAAGTAATAAGCCAAGTCTCAAGTGCTTTTATATTTTGAAAACCCACCAAGCAGCAGGAATAAAAGGGAATTCCCACAACCTGGAAATAAAGAAACAAAATGTCATTACAGAGAATTTGGCAACGTCTTAAGGAAATACACACACACACACACACACACACACACACAAAACAGAAAACAAATACTGTAAATAATATAAGGACACTGAGTATAAGATCAACACACAGCAGTTGGAGAGATGGCTCTGTGGTTAAGAGTTTGTACTGCTATTGCAGAGAATCTTCAACACCCATGTTGGGTGGTTCACAACCACCTGTAATTCCAGCCTCTACCCCTAGAGGATCTGACTCCTCTGGGGCACCTATATCGACAAGCACATAAGTACACACAGGCCAAGAGACACACAATTAAAAATAATAAAAATGAATTTATAAAAAAAAAAGATCAACACACACACAAGTTATATTTCTACACACCTCTAATAAATCACTTAGATTAAAAAAAATAGTTACATTTGGGGCTGGAGAAATGGTTCCTTTGATAAAGTTTTTGCTGAACTCGTACATTCCGTCCCCACAGTCTGTGTATAAACCGAGTGCTGGGGGAGGCAGAGATCAAAAGATTCCCGAGGCCCTCCAGTGAGGGCTAGGAGACAGTCCAGCCAATCAGTGAGCTGCATGAGATATCACAACCAATCAGTGAGTTCTAGGAGACAGCCCACTGAGGGCTAAGAGACAGCCCACCCAATCAGTGAGCTGCATGAGATATCACAGCCAATTGGTGAGCTGTAGGAGACATCCCACTGAGAGCTTAGAGACAGCCCAGCCAATGAATGAGCTCCAGCACAAAACAAAGGTGAAAGGTGATTGAGAACCCAATGTAGACATCTGGACTCTAGATGTTCATACATGTATACACGTGTACACAAGTGCAAACACATGAATATACAGGGCATTCTATATACAGAGGCATACTGAAGATTCCAATATTTAGGAATTCTACCAAATAACTGGGAAAACGTATTGTTTTAAACCTATAACACCATAGAAAGAAATTAGAAATGTGTTCACGAATGCATCCCATGTTCATGAACTTGACAACTCACTACTGTGACGAAGGACTCGTCCCTGTGTTTACTGCCAGTGACATCACTAGCAGTCTCAACTGTTTGCTTTGTAGACATTAACATCCTAAAGGAACTGAAAAGAAGCCAGACTACCTAGAACACATTTAAAGGGGAAAAGGACAAAACAGGGACGTTTCAATTCCGAAAGTCAAACCAATACAATATGCTGGCACAAAGGACAAATCAATGCAGTGGCTTTGAATCCAGGAAAAATCTGGTCTGTAGTGGACTGATTTGTTTTAAGGAGAGGAAAGGCAGGGCCTGCATCTTACCACCCACTGGCACCTGGGATTGCTCCTGCTTGCCATTTTACTGAGCTTTCAACTGACTGCTTGACAGGACAGTAAAACCATTCAGTGAGAAGGAAAATCCTTTCAACAATGATGCTGTAGGAATGAGTAGTTACATTAAAAAAAAATACTTACAGAAATTAATTCAAGGGCTGAAGAGATGGCTCAGTGGTTAAGAGCACTGACAGCTCTTCCAGAGGTCCTGAGTTCAAATCCCAGCAACCACATAGTGGCTCCCAACCATATGTAATGAGATCTGATGCCCTCTTCTTGTGTGTCTGAGGACAGTTATAGTGTACTTATATATAATAAATAAATAAATAATAAATTAAAAAAAGAAAGTAATTCAAAACGTTCAGGTCTGGGCTGGAGCGAGCACTGACTGCTCTTCCAGAGGTCCTGAGTTCAATTCCCAGCAACCACAAAGTGACTCAAAACCATCTGTAATGGGATCTGATGCCCTCTCTTTTGGTATGTCTTATGACAGCTACAGTGCGCTCACATACATAAAATAAATAAATCTTTTTTTTTTAAAACAAAGTCCAGGCATGCCCAGCTAAGCCCATTGTTACCTTAAAGATAAGAATGCAGAAGCTGGCCTAGGATGTCTTTTACAACTTAGTCCTCAGTCAAATGTAAATTAGATGTTAACCACCTGTATCCTGACTTAGATAAGCATCCGCCCCACCAGTCTCCTGACTTGTTTTACAATGTTCTCAGTCCTAGAATTTAATTTCCTTTCACTGGACAGCTATGTCTGAGGGCTCAGCTCTCCCCTCATGCTGTTTTATCTTTCTCCCAAATGCACACATGTGCTTTGGTCCCCTCCAGCCTACTGCCATGGAATGATACAAGAGAGTCCTTACCAGAAACAGGCCTCGAGACTGTGGACTTCCCAGCCTCCAGAATTGTATGAGTGAAACTTGCATTTTTTATCATAAATTACGCAGTGCCTGTCCCTCTGTAACTGTACCTCAGAGTGGATGCTATAGGCTGGACTTATATTTTAGTAAAGCTATTTGGTAATAAGACCATTTCTACAGCACAGTTTTTTTTTTTTTTGTTTTTTTTTTTGTTTTTTTTTTTTTTTTTTTTTTAAGTGTCAATGACATCAGAAAGGGAAGTATTTTTTGAAAACCCTTAAGACTTGTTAATTTTCTGCCCTCAGAGATAAGAGAAATATTTTATTCATGGTGAAGATTTCCTGTCAAAAGTTTACTAAGAGGACTCTGGGGGAAAAAAAAGTGATCCACACGGCCACAGCCACCGAGGCCTCTGCTGCTCCCAGGGGGAGCCTGGGATTCAGGTTGAGGTGAGGAATATGCTCATTTTGCTATCACTGTGAAAGAAAACTCACACAAGTAACCTAAGGAAGGAAGGTCTATTTCGTTCAGGGTTTCAAAGATTTCATTGTCTGGCCTCTGGGGATTCTGGAAGTGTTGATAAAATCACGGGGCACAAATGTTAGGAAAAGGATGAAGAGGGTGGGAGGAATATGACCCATGGAGGTATGTCAAGGCCTGGAAGTAAGGGGGATGTCTCTGGGGGACCCATGTTGGAAATCCCTTCCCCCTGAGGGACTAGCCACTTGACGGTATAGTACAGAATAGAGTTTATTCAAGTCATGGGAGAGTTAAGAGGGTAGTAGAGGCAGAGAGAGAGAAGAGAGGAATAGAGGAGTAGAGAAGTAGAGGAGTAGAGGCCAGCCATGGGCACATGAAGGGAGGGGGGAAAGGAAGGGGAAGAGGAGGGGGAAGGGGGGAGAGCAAGATAACAAGAGAGCCAAGAGAGAGAAGGGGTCTAGCAGCCCCTTTTATAGTGTCAGATTACTAGGGCGGAGCGTACCTGGCTATTGCCAGGTAACTGAGGGGTAGGGTATACCTGGCTGTTGCTAGGTAACTGAGGGGTAGGATTTACAGAATTCCAGCATTCCCCTGTTTTGGTTTAATTAAAAAAGAAAAATTAAGAGGTGATGGTGGACCAGGAATAGGATCATTATGATCTCTGACTGCTTCATGCTTGTTTTGGGGCGACGTTTCTAGAGAGTCTAAAAACATGGGGGTAGAGATGTTTGTCCAGTCTTCCAGTTGGCTGTTCCCTTGTTGTCCAGGGTCTGTGGAATCATCTGAGAATAGGTCAGAAAAAACAGGTCCAGTAGAAGTGTCTGTGTCTGCGAGAGAAGGCTGAAGCATCTGTAGGTTGCTTCACTAGAGCTGTTCTAGATGTAATGAGCGCCTGGACTTGACAGGATGCTGGAAAACACATATGTATACATCATAGGTAGAGATTAAGTACATTGGGAAGAAAGAATTTTGCAGGAGCGGTCCTAGTGCTGCCATTCCTGACACCACAACTCTCAACCCAGTCAATGAGTCACCCCCTCTGCGCTGCAAAATCCAGACCTCCGCCTCAGCTTCTACTCATGCTACTCCCTCCACAGCCAGACTCACGTGTGGGCGCGGACACGCCACTCACCCCGAGCACCGCCGATGCCCTTTCCCGCCCTCTCTTATCCTCTCCTGTGCCACAGTCTTATAGTTTGGCATTCCATGCTTTACATATGATCCTTACGAATAATTTACTTCCTGAGGAAAGCCGTGAGTTTGGGAGCAGAAAAAAAAATGCATGCAGATGAGATCCATCAGATGGAACATACCCAACTGGACCTAAGACAGAACCTGACCAAGATCCCCGATGGGATTATAATTCCACAGGTGGTATTTTGGCCAGAGACAGATTTGTAACCTGCTTCCTGGCCGGTCTCCACAGAGCAGCCTTAAAACCGGTAAATTTTGAAAAACTGCAAGAGGTTTTTCAGGACAGACAGGAACACCCATCCCATTTTCTGCATGCTGCAGTCAGAAAATACCCACCCAAGGAAGCAGCTCGTTCCAGCCAGACAGAAGCCCCAGAGCACGTGTGGCCAGTGATGCAGAAGGCCTGAAAGCCTTCCACAGAATCACGGGTGTGGATCACATAATCAGGACAATGGCGGCGGCAGCTGCTGTGCTGTGTTCAGGAACCTCAGAGTCTGGGCATGAAGACTGGCATCCTCCTCTTCAGCTTTTGATTTGTAGCAACCCACAGCCACTGGATGGTGCTGCCCACAATTGGAGCCGGTCCTTCTTCCTCCCTTACTGTCTCCACCTGCCAACCTTCTTTGGAAGTGTGCTCATAGAACCTACCCAGAGGCTCTGCAAATCTCTTATGTGTAACTTTAATTTTTCCAAAGGCTACTTTTAATGTTGGTTCTTAAACACTTTAACCTCCCTTTACCCTGCCACTCACCAGAGTGGAAAAGAAAGGATATGGGGGAAGTAGACCTACGTAGAAACGGTACTTTGGAGAAACTCCCATTTTCCGGAAACCTGCAGTTCAGTTCACAGATCAGCAATGGTAAGTCAATCCACTCGAAAACACAATAGATACACCAGCAGCCTAGTTCGACAGTCAGGTTAGCACCAGCAGTGACACGACCTAACAGTGACAGCCAGGCCTCAGTCTCAGCACAAGTCAGCAGGAGGGACCAGCAGGAACACCAGGAGAAGTTCTTGGCTGTGCCTCTCTTAGCAAAGCGAAGATTAGTGAAGACATAAGGCCTACAAGTATTGCACAGATAGCTCTCTAAGCAAGCCAAGCTCAGCCTCCATCACTGTCCATCACGTTCTATTTATACTCTCTAAACATCACGTCCTCCATGTGTCCTGCCTCAGCATGTGCTTCTGTCTCAGCTGATATCATTCTACCAATGAGTCCAAGTTCACAGAAGTGGCAAGAAACTGTTTTGGTGTGTTTCTCCCTGTGGAGTTTTTGGTGTGTATTTGGTGTGTTTCTCCTTGTGGAGTCCCAACAAATGCAGCTGCCTTAGTCAGGGTTTCTATTCCTGCACAAACATCATGACTAAGAAGCAAGTTGGGGAGGAAAGGGTTTATTCAGCTTACACTTCCACACTGCTGTTCATCAACAAAGGAAGTCAGGACTGGAACCCAAGCAGGTCAGGAAGCAGGAGCTGATGCAGAGGCCATGGAGGAATGTTACTTACTGGCTTGCTTCCCCTGCCTTGCTCAGCCTGCTTTCTTATAGAACCCAGGTCTACCAGCCCATGGATGGCACCACCCACAATGGGCTGGGCCCTTAATCACTAGTTGAGAAAATGCCTTACAGCTGGATCTCATGGAGGCATTTTCCCCAACTGAGGCCCCTTTCTCTGTGATAACTTCAGCTTGTGTCAAGTTGACATAAAACCAGTCAGTACAGCAGCTCAACTACACAATGTAAGGTGGACCAATACATGTGTGTTGTTAGCAAAGAGCCCTTCATCATGTGTCCTTTCATGTGTTCTCATTAGCAGAACACCCTGTCTCCTGTGTCTACCTCAGCTAAATGTTCCTTCACGAGTCTTCCTTAGTCTTTCACCTGTGTCTGCTTCAGGAGAACACTCCTTCCCATGTTTGCCCCAGCAAAACACCATCCAACACAACCGACTTTCCAAAGAACCCTTAAGTTTCCACTTCATGTAGGCCTCTCTCAACTTAAAGCATCAGTGATGGATGACCCTTACATATACAGGCATGGGTACCAAAAGGAAATGATTGGGACCATCTTGGAAGAGAAGAGCCGTACTGAGAAGCAAAGCTCAGACATGAGGGGCTTGGAGGAGGAGCTAGGTAGATTTGGAACCCAGAGCTTTAAAAGGGGTCATCAGCTGGCTGAATGGGAGATGGGAAGGGGGCAAAGCACCTCCAAGTAGGGCATGAACCACAAGTGCCTATGGGGTGGGGCTCAACGGGAACTTCAGACTGGAGTCTCTTTTTCTTCTTCAGGACTTCTAACATCCCTAGTAACAGTGCCCCCAGAGAGCCAGCTGACAGCACAGAATCAGGCTTGTGCAGACTCAGCTCTCAAATCACAGAGTACAGAGGGCATGTTTGGCACCAAAACACAATGGCTTAATGGCAAGAATGACCATGCCTAGAAGAGGTATGTAGACTAAACAGAGATGCAATGCAGGAAAAACATGGGTTTTGAAATCAGACTAGGGATAAGATTTTTTTCCATTTTTACTGGTCATATAGATTCAATGATTATCTTAATTTTCTGTTTCATTTCCCTCATTCATAAAATGAAACTGATGTCTAACTCATAATGTTGTTTCAAAGAATAATTTCTATGCAACTCCTAGCAGTCTAACCAGTTTCTAGCAATTGCTTAGTAAGCGAGTTAAGATAATTTCTGGGTGGAAGATGGGCAGCTCGGGGACCAGCAGGAGACCATGGCAGAGGGGCGGGTCTAAGCCTTATGCTATGAGCTATGGTGGGGGTAGTAAAACTCATTGGTTAGGCAGAGTAAGGTGCTTTTAGAACAGGTGCAGAAGAATCTATAACTATATTCTAGATGGACTTCTAATAACTGCCAACATTACTGGTCATCTCTGTCTGGACCAGGAGTTTTCAGAGTCTTGGCATCTTGTTCAAAGAACTGATGTGCACTCAAACAGTAGAGTCGCAAAAGAGATTTTACTCAGGATCAAAGAGGAATACAAAGAAGACGAGCTGCCAGAGAACAGCAGGTCCTCAGCAAGCATGCATTTGATTGTTGAACAGAGCTCACTAATTTGGCCAGTTTGCCCCTGGGATTCTGTCTCTGGCTCATTGGCATTACAGGAAAGTCCCCCCCCTCCCTGCAGTCCTCCCACCCCCTGCCACAATCTGGCTTTTATTGGGCTTTGAAGACTCTTAGTCCTCACATTTGCACAGCAAGCCATCTCCCTGGTCCCAATGGGTATTTACAGTGGACTAAGTCATTCCAAATCGAAATGCACAGGGACAAGTCAGTGAGGCAGTTCTTCCGTGACCTCAGATGATGGTCTCAGAAGCAGCTGCCAATCCCACGGAGCATCCTTTACACTTCAGGCATTCTGGTTTGACCCAGTCTGATTGTCAGTCCGAGTCCTACAGGTCACCAACAAGCAATGTGCTAGATGGAGAGCAAGGTGCTCAGCCAGCCGCAGCTCTCAGGCTGTGGGTAAATGGAAGGTAGGTATGCATCCAGCCCCAGCTCCCTGGCTGTGTGGTTAATCACTGCCTTAAAACATTTAAGCCAAGGATCTTCTCTCTGCTTCCAGAAACATCCAAACTTCCTGAAGGGTTCTCCAGCTCGAGGTCTGCCTGAGTTGCCTCCTCCTCTTTTGCCCTGCACACTTTCTGAACTTCTCTCCCTGTCTCAGCATCACGGCCTTTTACTGCTTCTGCACAGTGTAGGAACCTCTCACTTAAAAACTCCTCATGGGGGGCTGGAGAGATGGCTCAGTAGTTAAGAGCAATGGCTGCTCTACCAAAGGTCCTCAGTTCAAATCCCAGCAACCACATGGTGGCGCACAACCATCTGTAACAGGATCTGATGCCCTCTTCTGGTGTGTCTGAAGACAGCTACAGTGTACTCAAGTAAAATAAACACATCTTTAAAACAACTCCTGCTTGCAAAGCAAAGCTCTGTTGACATATGGAAATAAGTAGGGCAAAGGGTAGAAGAAACACATGTGGGATGGTTGAGAATGGGCTAAGTAGTGGAGACATGTTAAGATTTTGCCAGCAGTGAGAAGGGGGTTTTCTGGGCAAAGTGAGGATCTGAGTGTGAGTCTCCAGCAGTCACATGAAAGTAGATGTGGTGGTGAACATCTACTACCATAGCACTGGGGGCAGACAAGCAGACACTAGGGGCTTGTTAGCCAGCCACTCAAGCCAAAACGGCCAGTCCCTAGTTAGGTGAGAGACCGAGCCTACATGTAGCAGATGAATGCACCTCTTAGACTTCATAAGAGAAGTCTCTGTTTCTCTGTCCACAGAAGAGGACATCAGATCTCATTACAGATGGTTGTGAGTCACTGTGTAGTTGCTGAGAATTGAACTCAGGACCTCTGGAAGAGCAGACAGTGCTTTTAACCACTGAGCATCTGTCCATTCCTTAATGATGGTTCTTAAACACTTTAACCTCCCCTTCTAGCCCATTACCCACCAGAGGTAGTAGAAAAGGAAGGATGCATGGGATGTGAACCTGTTTAGAAATAGGTCTTCGGAAGCAACTCCCAACTGTGTTGTCAGGAAAGCAGCAGTTCACGGGTCAGCAGTGACAGCTCCATCCACTCCAAAACACTTCATAGACACAGTCAGCAGGGGGGGACTCGAACCAGCAGGGATGCCAGAAGTTCTCTGCAGTGCCCCCTGTCTCTCTGTCTCTGACTCTCTCTTAGCAGAGCAAAGATCAGCAAAGACACAAGACCAACAAGCTTTGCAGAGCTAGCTCTACCGCCCAGCCCCTCTCCCAGTCTGTTGAGTCCTATTTATATTCCCTCCAAACATTGCGTGTCCTCCACGGGTCTTGCTTCAGCATGTGTCTTGCCTTAGCACATGTGTCTGACTTAGCAAAACTCCACACGAGTCTGTCTCAGCTGACATCACTCTGCCCATCCAAGGAAGCGGCACGAAGCCTCAACACACCACCAGAAGGTTTTTTGGTGCACCTCTCTCTATGGAGATCTGGAAAAATGGAGCTCAGCTACTCAGTGTAAGGAGGACCAATGCAGGTGTGGCATTAGCAAAGACTCCTTCATCACCTGTCCTTTCTCGTGCTTGCTTTAGCAGAGCATCCTTTCACCTGTGCCTGCTTCAGGACAGCACTCCCTCACATGCCTGCCCCAGCAAAACGCCATCAGACACAACTGACTTTCCACTTCATTACACTATTTTAACACTGAAAAATTTAAAAATAAGTAACTAAAAATCAAAATTTTTGATGATAAGGTTAAGATCTGAAAGCTCTACTTCTGTTTCATGTTTTCTGTGTTTTGCGCTTGTCTACAGGGCCTCCTCTGTCCTTGCCAGACTATCAGGGAAGCACCATCTCTGTCCCCTCAGCTTTTCCAGTTCTCATAAAGTTGTAATGTACAGTGATCCCTTGAAGTCACAACATGTGCATGGTTTTCTTTTTTTTAATTTTTATTACAGTTTGTTTGAGGCAGGAACTTACTCTGAGGACTGTGTCCTGGAGGTCACTATGTAGCCCAGGATAGCCTAGATCTTGTGGTGAGCAAGCCTTCCCTCCTGAGTGCTGGGATTAGAGGCATGAGCCCTCCGCCCAGCTGTGTACACAGCTTGGCTGGTTCTGTACCAAGAACATCTCGAGACAGCAGATTGTCAATTCTGACAAGTATTTGCTAGAGGAATTTATCTTGCCTTGCAAATTTTACCAGTCATCTTAGGACAGCATGAGATGATTGACAATGCTGAGTTCCAAGCCTCCTAGCAAAGGCTTTGTGCTGCACACCCACATGGGAACAGGTAGGCAGCCAGGGAGTGTTCATGGAAACATCGGCTGGTCCAGACTTTGGGGGGGTTGACCAGTAAGGATGACCAAGAAGCTAAGTGGTAGGATTTGTTCTGCCAGAAGGTCTTACCCTGGATAGCCCAAGACCATGTGACCTGTACTGTCCTAGTTGCAAACAACACCCTGCATTAAGACTGCATCTGTTGACCCCAGTTTAACGCAGCATTCGTGGAAGCAAAACTGAAGACATGGGACAGGTGAAGGTGTCAGTGTGAGTGCCTTAGCACAAATGTGACTTTATCCACCTTCACTGGCATTATAAGTTCTGGATTAGAGGCAGGAGAAGAGATAAAGGAGAAAGTCTCTGAACAAAGGAGAATACCAGAAACAGAGGGGAGACAATCACCGAAGCAACCCCATGGTCTGCCTGTTCAGGTTTCAGGCAGGATGATCTTAAGGCTTCCTCTTAGGGCAAGCTTGGCTTGAAGCCGGCTCTGGTGGCAGCTGAAGTCCAGCGTATACTTGATTTTATTTTCAGTACTGGATGTTGAACTTGGGGCCCCATGCATACTAGGCAAGCTCCACTCCTGAGCTCCAGCCCCACTTGCCTTTATTTTGAGGGAGGGTCTTTCTCTATTGTCCAAGCCAGCCTAGACTTGAAATCTTCCTGCCCCAACTCCCGAATAGTGAGATTACAGACCCATATACTACGAATCTGGCTTTCTGATTGTAACGGAGAAATTTACTTGTTTGACTTCTTAAGAAATGTGGTCTCTCTATGTTACCTGGATTGGCCCTGAACTCCTGAGCTCAAACGATCCTCCTGCCTCAGTCTTTCAAGTTACTGGCATCACAAAATCTTGCCAGGCTGGCTACTATCTATGATAATTACCCAACAGGATCCGTTACATAAAACTGGGTATGATGGCACATGTCTATAATCTCAGCACCTAAGAGGCAGGAAACAGTGTGGTGGTACTATGAAAAGTGGCTCTATCAGGAGGTATGGCTTTGTTGGAGAAAGTGTGTCACTGTGTGGGTGGGCTTTGAGGGCTTCTAGTGCTCAAGCCCCACCCAGTGTGGAAGAGAGCCTCTTCCTCCCCTCCCTCTCTCCCTCCCCACCTCCTTCTCCTAGCTGCCTGGAAGCTAGTCTCCTCCTGGTTGCCTTTGGATCAAGATGTTGAGCTTTGTACTCCTCCTCCTGCCTGGATGCTGCCATGCTCCCACCTTGATGACACCTCTGCAATTGTGAGCCAGCCCCAATTCAATGTTTTCATTTATAAGGGTTACCTTGGTTATGGTGTCTCTTCACAGCAATAAAACCCTAACTAAGACAGCAAGCGTCAGTCTAGTTTGAGCTGCAAAGCAAAGCTGCCCTCAAAGTTAAAAAGCCACAACCTCCTCAAGTGCCTGTAATTCTCCACAAGCAATCCGCAGGCATTCGCCTTGTTGCTGGGGACATCGGTGTCTACCTCATTTGTCCTTGCGTTGCCCACAAAACCTCTCTGAGAAGGCTAGCCACCTTAAATTCAGGGGAAAGGGCACTTTTTAGAACAAATCCCTGCTATTCATTGTTTTCCTTTTTACACATCCCAACCTTCCTGAAGTCATTTTAACTTCTTTAAAGCTGGTATATTGCCCAGGGTTTTCAAAGGAGACAGAGCCAATAGGGTATAGGATAGATGTAATAGTGTGGTGGAAGGAAGAAGAGGAAGAAGAGGAGGAAGAGAAGGAAGAAGAGGAAGGATGT
Organism: Micromys minutus; assembly: GCF_963924665.1. Lineage (NCBI taxonomy): Eukaryota > Metazoa > Chordata > Mammalia > Rodentia > Muridae > Micromys > Micromys minutus. The sequence continues at coordinate 89,330,525 of NC_137969.1, read as the reverse complement.
AGCAGTACTTATTAAAAAAACCTTAAAAACACACCATGCCATGCTACCACCAGCTCTCTGGTGCCAGCGGTGATCTCGCTACCATCTAGTTACCATGGTGGGTTGCTGCCACGCCAGCCCCATGCAACGACCACCTATCTCAAGGCTCTCCTGATGCGGACTCTGCTCAGTCACAATTCCCAGTAACCAAGTAAAATGAAAACTCTAGAAGTTGTTGTCCTATAATTATCCATCCCTTATAAGATATTTATAGATACCTGTGGCTATTTAAAGCCACATGGGTCTGGGTCATCCTTCTCCTTCTCCATCTTCTCCTCCCTTCTCTCCTATCTCTCTTGCCTCTCAAAAACTCTGCACCCACATTTCTTTTTTACTGTTCAATCACCGGCCTTGCCTTATCTTGTGCCTGCCCTCACCTGCATATAGACATCAACCCACAGAAGAAGAGGAAACGGAAGAGGAGGAGGAAGAAGAGGAGGAAGAAGAGAAGGAAAAGGAAGAGGAGAAAGAGGCAAAAAGAAGAGGAGAAAGAGGCTGAGGAGGAAGAGGAGGGAGAAGAGAAAGAAGAGGAGGAAAAAGAAGAGAAGGAAGAAGAGGAGAAAGAGGAGGAGGAAGAGGAAGAAGGAGAATGAGCCTGGAGACTGAGGCACACTTGTTGGAATCCTGACTGTAAGGCCTCTGAATTGTTCTCCTCCTTCCCCCAGAGGCTTCAAAGCTTTTCTTTTAGTCCCTAGTTCCCTGATTGAACAAGGCCCACCCAACTGCAGATTTGCCTCATTCAAGTCCCACTTGTTGAAATCCCTCCCTCTAACATCTAGGTTAGTATTTATTCAAACAGCTGGATACCATAATCTAGCTGGGTTGACATATAGAATGGGCCATGGCAGGGAATATGGAGTTTAAGGGCTCTACATACTCCTCACTGTATGCTGTGTGAAACAGCTAAAAAAGAGTTGGCTAGACAGGCACAGCAGTGAACACCTGCAATTCCAGCCCTCCGAGCACAAGGCAGGAGGACTGTGAGTCTGGGTTACACAGTTGATGAATGGGTTGTAATGGGTGCTGCATGGCCAGTCATTTATTGAAGGTGTCGTACCTGGTGAGATCTGCCTTGTCCCAGGTGCTGTTCTAGGGCTGGGAATCATCAGAAACAGAGTTGGCGCTAAGTCTCATTACCTTATTTCTTCAGCTGGGAAAAAAATTTCTGTTTCTTTTCCTGTCCCCCTGGGCAGTGCTGAAAGTCACTGTAGCCATAAACCTTAAATAGTTCTCTACTATCACAGCTGACAGGAAATGAGAGCAATCAGATGATGGCTTGGTTGTGTTGTGGAACAGAGACCACCAAATCATTAAAAAGAAATATGTACATATATATCGTCCTTCAAGCTTCTCTTCTCCTCATTCAGCTGGACACTAATCTAGGTAATTTTTTTTTAAAAAAAGGAGATTTTCTTTCAAATGTTATTAAAGTTCCATATCAGTTGCTCTTGTGACACAGAGATAGCCAGATGATTTTCCTGACCCAGTCTGAGTGTCAAGGAGTCGAAGTGATCCTGTTTGAAACCGATGGGAGTTCAGGGTCAGTCCCATCACATAACAAGTATCAGACTATCTAGAACCATTTAGTAAATCTGCCTCCAGAGTGAGAAAGGAGGTGGGGTAGGTGCTATTGGGGCAGAGAGTAGACCCTTGTAGCTCAGTTTTCCATGGTCACCAGCAGGAGACATGAACCTTGAGTGGGATTCAGAGTCCATGGCTTCTGAGAGCAAAGGAGGGCCAGGGCTGCAGGGATGGCTCAGCAGTTAAGAGCAGTGGTTGCTCTTCCTGAGGACCCAGACTTGGTTCCCAGCACCAACATGGTAGCTCACAACCACCTGGGGATCTATCGCCCTCTTCTGGCCTCTGAGGGCACTGTACTCACATGACGCACAGATACATGTGCAAGAAAAACACCCATACACAAAATATAATTTCTAAAATTTTGAAGAAGGAGGAAGGGGCCACATGCTAAAGATATGAGTGACCATCAGAAGCTAAGAGAATGCCTGTACCACAGTGGGCAGCAAGGAAACCGTGGGAAGCAGATTTCCCCAAATCCTTCCAAGAAAAGCCAGATGAGCTGGCTGTTTTAAAATTAGATCTGTTAAGTGGCTGGGAGTGCAAACCCATCCATCCTCACTCTAGGAGTTTTGCATAGAAGGAAAAAATTTTAACATGGTCAAGTAGAATTTATTTATAAAATACTGCAATCAGAAACATACAAGTCCTGACTAAGGAAAGAGTCATCTGCTAAAATGTTTTTTTAAACAGTATTAAGTATATCATGCAAAGCAAAATAGAGGAATGAGGGTCCCCGAGGCATCCCCACAGTCACTTGTAGGAAGTATTAGGCTCTTCTTTATCACACTTAGGAAGATGAGTCACAGCCATTCCTGGTGCTAATGCCCGGAGGGCTGACTTCTGAAGAGAAGGGTGGCTTGTCAGTACTTAGGGAAGAGGGAGCCTCAGACAGAACTAACACTTCCTGTTCCCAATGTGGGGGGGATGGGGGGTGGGAGGGTGCCTGGAGATAGTTCAGTATGCCTGGATTAGCTTCCACTTTGCATCTAGTGAGTTTCTTCATTTGTAATCATTAGATGTTTCCCCTGCATTCATTAATTAACTCATCGTCCCTCAGAATCCCTAGAACCCAAAGTACAGTCTGAAGCCAACAAAGACCAAACTATACAGCCCAAGTGTGAGCAGAATGTGCGGACAATAAGAGTTCTGGGGCTCACCTGGAACACCTAGGGCACGCGGCCCAGCAAGCTGTGCAGCTAGAGCTTCGCCGGTAAGATGGTCCGTCTGCCGAGACAGGGTTCTGTCAGTAACATGCTTAAGATGGTTTTTATAAAGCTGGAGTAAGCAAGAACCATCGGAGGCATCCCCCTTATCTCCCCTTGACCCCCTGCTACTCCGAGACAGGATCTCATGTAGCCCAGCCTAGCCTCGAATTGAACATCTGATTCTTCTGACCCTACTTTCCTAGTGCTGGAATTCCTGATTATGCCAGTACCGAGCCCTGATTATACAGTGCTGGAGATTGAACCAGGGTCTCATGCACGATAGGTGAGTGCTCTACAAACTCCCATCCTCCTACTGTCGCTACTACAAACGGTGGAATTCAAGGGTTTTGGCAGCTTCTGTATGCGCAACAACATTGTGAGCAACCCAGCTCATCTCTGCAAACAACGGTTGATTTCATACCTGACCAAGAAGCAGGACACATCTTTTTTGGCAGTTAACCCAGGGATTCCTTCCTCTTATCCTGCTATTCCCTCCATGTTATCTCCGTGAACTTGACACACAGTCTGGAGTCACCTGGGAAGGAAGCCTCAACCGAGGAACTGCCTGTACATGAATAACCATGGTGGCCTGCGTCATTCCAGGGCAGGTGGCCCTGGACTGCATTTGATGCCCATTTGTCAGCCCTCCAAAGATGCTGAATAACCTAACAGCCCGGCTGCCTCTGGCCTCAGGGGCTTACAGTCAGCACAGTACATGGCTCTTCTGGCTAGAATTCTGCCCTAGAAAGGTGGTCTGTGTTTCTGAATGTCCAAATGCTGAGCGCCAGTCTCCCGCTACACACACACAAACACTTTGTGGTTGGTGGGCACTGCTTCCTCAGCCATGGCCTTTTCATGCCCCTCCTGGGAAAGACCCAACTGCTCTTGGCAGCCCAGGGATTCCTGTGTCACCCTAGCCTTCCTCAGTGTCCCTCATGGGGGAAGCAGAGGCTGGTGCTTCGAGTGCAGCAAACTCCTATGCAAATGGACTAGGGGGACCTTTCTCTGATCCTACCGATTCCCTGTACACTTTCATTTCAGGAACATGAAAGAAAGACAGAACAAGACAGGAAAATCAACTCCATGCAAGAGGCCCCGGGCATCTGTCTGCCTACCTCCCTCTGACCTACTCTCAGCAACCTATTTTCTCTCCCCCACTTGAAGCAAGAACATCAGACTCCGGTAACATTGTCTTCTGACGCAACAGTGGTCTGAAGATGGAAGGCAAGCAGGTCTTGGATCTAGCTATCCCTATGCCCTCTGACTTCAGTCTCTGTTGGCTACTGTGATGACCTCGGCAAGACCCATAGCCCATTGCGTTGTTGGGTTAGCAATCTGAGACTCAGCTGGGATCCAGAAGTCCAGCCTGACCTTCCAAGCCACGTCCTAGACTAGAACAGTATTACACCGGTCCCTTCCCCAGAGTTCCCTGGACAGGCAGGCACACCATTCCTCCTATTCCTGCTCCCAGGGAGGCTTCTCACCCACTTAATCATTCACATCATTAAAAAAGCCCTCTCTGCCCCAGAGGAAAGGGACTAGATTTCTTTTGTTAAAATCTCATTAAAGTCCGCTTCAGCCTGTAATAATTTCCTAATAGATGGCAGTGCTATTCGGCAGAGATTGGGTTTTCTTTCATTTATTCTTGGGTCTCATAATTGTCTTATCTCCAAGGCATTTTGGTTGTCAGTGAAGTGTGACAGATGCTTCAGCCTGCGAGCCGCTAGCTGAGCTGAGCGGTTTTATAATATCCGAGAAGATAGCTCGCTCTCTGGCCCGCTTCCCTCCTCGCCTTTTGAAACTGCTTCCGATTCAGGTGTGTGGGGGTGGGGTGGGGGTAATTCCCTGGTACTTTTCTGGCTGGTGGTTTTCGTTAAGCCTTCCTGCCAAAGATCTCTCCTCTGGTGGTACCTGCATGAACCCCAAAAGCAAACAATTTAAATCAAAACAAAAGTGTTTTCTGAATGTGTGCTCAAATGGCAGCAATTATAGCCTTTTCAGAGACGCAACAGACCGTCTAGACTAGAGCATCAGGTTATGGTAGGAATCCATAACATCGCAGAGGTGGCCCGGGACTGTGAACCGCGGCCCACAGAAATGGGACCCGGACGTGATTTGTGGACTCCTGAGTTCCAGCTGGATGCAGAAGGCACCTTTGGCTTTAAGCTTAAGAGCAAGGGAGTACTTTGTCCCACTCTAAAACGGAAAGCTTAGTAAGGCGGGAAGAGATGGTTGGTTGTGTGTCCTCATTTGCCAGCTGCCTGGTCTATCTGTTTCATCCACCAATCAGAACACACGGCTACAGAATGACCCAGGTCACCTCTGCAACAGCCATGGGATAAAAACCTCCCTCATCTGACAGAGAAAAGGCAGTTCTGTAAATACTGAACTGTTAATAACAATCTATAGCCAGGCCGACCAACCACTCACGAACTGTGGGTAATGTTTAACACCTAAACTTATCTCGGGTGCGATAGTGGGGCAGAAGAATAGAAGCTTGGGCTTCAAAGCAAGAACAAGTCTCAGAAAATAAAACCCAACAGGAGAGCCTTAAGGTCTCGAATTAATTCGTTTTCTTCTCATAATAATGTAGGAGACGTGCGTGCCTATGGTGTGGTGTGGTATGGTGTGTGTGTGTGCGCGCATGCGCGTTTATGCCAGATGCTGATGTCAAGCGTTCTCCTTCATCATTCTCTATTTTAGTTTTTGAGGCAAGGTCTCTCTCACTGACACCTGGGGTTAGCTGAATATGGCAGCTTGATTGGCTGATGAGCGCCAAGTATATCCTATCCCTCCTCCCTGTCTCTCCTCCCTGTCCCTCCTCCTCAGTACTGGATTATAGGAGCAAGACACCATGCCTGGTTTTTATGTGGTACTGGGGATTTTAACTCCGGCACTAGTCAAACACGGCAAGCACTCTGCTGATAAGCTCTGTGTACTTTACTGGGGAGCCATCTCCTCAGCCAGCTCCCATATTCTGGCATTTAAAATGAGTGCCTTTGGGGGCTGGGAGAGATGGTTCAGCGGTTTAGAACACTTAATGTGCTTGCAAAAGACCCATTTTTGGTTCCCAGTATCCACATCAAGTGACTCACAGACACCTGGAACTTCAGTTTCGGGGACTCTGATGCCCTCTTCTGTCCTGTACAGAAACCAGCACACACACACACACATACATACATACACACACACACACACACACACACAAACATGGTACACATACCAACAGATACTCATCTACACATACATAAATAAAATGAAAAGATGCTACCAAAGACGAGGTGCTAGAGAGAGAGCTCAGAATTTAAGGCTATTTGCTGCTCTTGCAGAGAACCTGGGTTTGTTTCCCAGCATCCATATGGCTGGCAACTTACAACCATCTTACAACCATTACAACAACACACATTAAGAGTGCTTGCCGTGTTTGACTAGTGCCGGAGTTAAAATCCCCAGTACCACATCTTCATCAACACCTAGCATGCACACGTGCACATAAGCTTTCCAGGCAACACATTCTCGTATATGGATAAAAAGTGAAGACACTCAAGGGTATGATCTAACAACAGAAGCTGGCAGTGCTACTCCAAGGCTCACCTCTCATCTAGCTAAATTCTTGTGTTAGCTCAGCTTAACAGAAGACAAGCACACCTCCATCATGTGGAACTATCGTGACAGTCCTGTCACTGGGAAAGGGTTGAAGTGCTCCACCACCACGGGCCACCAAGAGGCAAGCTGTTTGCAGAGGGTGATTTAACAACACTGGTCCCCGAGGGGCAGGGAGCATGCCGTAGGCAAATCACAGGAGGGCGAAGAAATGTTCTGACTTAGGCTGGGAGGTAGCAGCTTCACCAGAGAAAATGTCGGACACTCAATAGACAGACACTTCCGAGTCTCCCTCCCAGGATAAGCTAAGAAGACCAAAGGGTATTCACTTTCGTCGTGAATCGGGAGGACGATAATCACATCTATATTTTGGGAACTAGCTGAGAGCATTTCTGTTGCTGAAACACAATATTCAGGGTTGGATCATTTATAAAGCGAAGAAGTTAAGGCTGGGGAGAAGGCTCAGTGGGTAAAGTGCCTACTGCACAAAGTCAAAACCCTGAGTTTGAGCTCCCGGCAGCCATAAAATAGCCCAGGGATGTGGCGGTGACATCTGCAATCCTAGAACCCAGACGGGAGACAGGAAGATCCTGGGGAATTACCGACCAGCCATTATAGCCACTTGGCAGGCCTCAGGTTCAGCGAGAGGGCCTGTTTCAAAAAATAGGTTAATAAAATACAGTGGACTACAATAGAAAAGCCACCTAACATTGCATGTTATTAACTGTTGCAGTGCACACAGACACAGGGTGCCTCTACTCACACAGATGTACATACACTACGCACGTGTGCATTTTTAAAAGGAAAAGTTCATGTTGGCCTGTGACAAACTACCTGAGATAAAGAAGCTGTTTCTGCTCACGGCTTTAGAGGGCTCAGTTCATGGTAGGTCACTGGCAGAAAAACATCTTGAGGTGTGTGTGTTCGGGGTTAGGGGGTAGAACACACCACTTCCTTTGTGTTGACCTGGAAGAAAAGAGGAAGGAAAGGGCTAGGGTCCCAATGGCATCAAAGGCATACCTCCAATGACTTAACTTCCTCCCAGTAGACCCTACCTCTTACATGGTCACACTCCAGCAGAAACCCCTGTAGGTCCATGGTTCTGGAGGCTGAAAGTTCCAGAGCACGGCTTTGGCATCTGCTTTGCCTCTGGTGTGTACTGGCAACCAGAAGAACTGAGTCTAACTATGCTCACCATGTGATCTAATTATATCTTTATACCCTGTGGGGAAGGAGGCAGCTATATTTGTCTTTTAGGAGAGCAAAGAAAGAGCACAGCTGCTAGTCTATCGGAAGTTAGCAAGAGGACAGACAGGCTCAGGAGGGTTCTTGGGGGCTTGGGCGTGTTTGTCTGGTTTTGTTGCTTTTCATTTGTTTCTTTAACGAAGTCCCACTGTGTAGTCCTGATTGTTCAAAAACGGACTGTCCTGCTTTAGTCTCTCAAGTGTGAGGTTGCAGGTATAATTGTAGACATTTAGTAGGCAGAGAGAACATCTGTGAGGGGCAAGGAAGGCAAGCAGGTCCCTGGAAGGAAATCCGGGAAATGTTAGAAAGGAGTCGAGACCCGTGGATCAGGACTGAGAGCCCTGCCTTAGCAAGAGACTGTGGTTTCTGTCTTCCAGTATATAGAGACAGTCTGACAAGGCCCAGAAAGACTGACAGCCACAGGCTGAGAGAGGGCCAAGAAGGTGTGGCCAGGGTTGCATCTCAGTGGGAGAATGCCCGGTACCAGTACCCTCTGTTCAGCTTCAGACCTGCTGCCGCTTCTTAGGAAAGTTCTGGAACCTCTCCTGCGGTGACTTACATGTACTCTCTTTCCCAAATACCAAAACCCTTCCAAAAAGTCTTCAGACCCTGCAACCGACAGCGCTTCTGGGCACCACCATCTACTGCACGATGCTCAAAGGTCGATGCTACATCTCTCGGCGGAAAGAGCTACATCTCAAGCCAAGAAATGAGCCTGTTGACTCTTGCCATAGCGGGGCTGCTGAGTGGCTTCTGGTGCAGAGACTTAGAAGTCTGCTCTTGCTCTTCCTGTAACCTCATAGGCAATTGCAGTCCATCCCATGGCACCACTGAGAGAACACCCACAGGCTGCATCCCCTGCCTCAGCCCCACTGTCACACTACTGCCCTCCCTGTCCACTGAGCTTAACTTTCATAAGGTAGGTCACTGGCATCCACTGAGCTTGTGCGGGTATCTGCTTTTCCAGTAAACACCCCTGGCCTTTGGTATATAAACCCTGAGCTCTCTAGGCTGCCCGAGTGGAAATTTTTAACAAGCCGTTCCTTCAGCTGCAGAGCCACACAAGATATGATTTTCTTAACGTGAGTGTTGCCACGGAAGCTAATAGATGGCCATTACCCGGCTCTGGACACAGCCTATTGCTCAGCTTGATCTCAACAGCACTAGCAAAAGGCCCACTTGCACAACATTAGCAAACAGCTGGATTTATCATGTCCGGTTCCATGAATAAGCAGATGGGCCGTTGTTGGCACAGACTCCAGGACTGCCAGCCGAGTGACTGGTGCTGCCTCTGCCCTCTCCTGCTCCTCTGAGCAAGCATCCCCTGCTCAAGGCCACCACTTGCTGTTCATAGGCAACATGCAGATGACCCATGGTGCCTCACTGTTTCTGAGACAAGGGAGAAAGGCAAGCAGGAGGAGCCAGCCCAGCTTTAGACTAAGGGAGGCGGTGTGAAGCAGGGAGTGTGAGATTTGACTTAGCTCTACCTGCTCTCAGGCACCCACTGCAGGGCTGAGAACTAGGTCAGCAGATGCAGCCAGCGACAGACTCTCATGCTAGAGGAGCAGAAGCATCCCCACACTTAGGACAGCTGGGGTTCCAGAAACTCAAAAAGAAACTATCAGGCCAAACCACCACTGCCTCTGAATAAGTACAACTGAGCAGAAGAAATCCGGAGACGGTTCCTTGGCTAGAGGAGTGATAACTCTGGGGAAACTGCCTTTAGTTCCTTCTCAGGCCTCCGTAGCCTTTAGTAGAGCAGAAAGAGCCCACAGACTCGCAGGAGCCCCCTTGTCAGCATCCTCATTTGGTATAAGACAGGTCTTACTCTGCAGCCATGGCTGACCTAAGATTCATTATGTAGACCAGGCTGACTTTCAACTCGGAGATCTACCTGCCTCTGCCTTCTGAATCCTGACTTAAAGGCGTATGCCCTCATGCCTGGCTTCGATGGTTATTTGTTTGTTGTGATGGTAAGATACCTAACAAATGCAACAGAAGGGCTTGTTTTGCTGCAGTTTTACAGTGGAGTCCATCTTGGTGGGGAAGTCTTGGTAGCTGGAACTTGAGGTGACTGGTCACGGCTCTGCAGTCAGGAAGCAGCTGAAAGAGATGCTCAGCTCAGACTCCATCATGTTAGGTCTAGAGAGTGGGGCTGCCCACGTTTAGGGTGGGTTCTTCCACCTCAGCTAACCTAGTAGATAATCCTTCACAGACTCTTGCAGAGGTTTGTTCTCCTGGTAATTCTAATCTCATCATACAGACAGGCACAATTAATCATGTCATTTGCCAGATGTGGTAGCCCACACTGTAGTGGTGAGTTGGTTAATTCTCTTTGACGCCTGGCAGGTCACACTCACGGCACCTGCCTGAGAGCTCTTCATTCTAGAATGAAAGACACACGCATACACTTACCATCTAATTTTGACATGCCTTTACTAGCTCAATGGTTGGGCACTTCTAAACCTCCCAGGGCTAGCAAACACTCCCCTCTGGTATTCTTGTGTTAACATCTTTTAACGTCTACATTTCATCTCTGCTACCCCAGAGCCCTGTCCTTTCTTTTCCTGGGCAGTTTTGCTGTCTCATGTCCCACAGCAAGCCCTTCATTTACTTTCCTTAACAAACCACCACTGTTTCAACCCTAACCTTCCTTTTATTGGATTGTTATGTGTAGCTGTGTCTGCAAATGTGTGCATGCTGTAGGAGGCTAGATGTGATCATTGGGTTCTCTGGAGCTTGAACCAAAGAACACGGTGGCTGGGAACCGAACTCGGGTCCTCTAGTACAGCAGCAGGTGCTCGTAACCACTGAGCCACCTCGTCAGGCCCCCAACATTCCTTCTAATTTTATTTAACATCTATCGTTACCATAACAGTCTCTAGATTTTTCAGACCCCTGTGTAAGATGGGGAACGTGATGACAAGAGACTGGTTTCTACTAGGTTGGGGGTTGTGGTTTCGAGAACGGAAGCCATGTCACCCTTAAGTGTTAGCATGCCCAACCAACAGCCACTGAGCTGAGAGGAAAGGTGAAATGCTTGGGGACAAAGGATGGAGAGAGGATGAGGGGAAGGAGGAGGGAAGAAGAGAAATAGGAAATGCACATAAGAGCACATAAGGAGCTGTGTCCTGGCTGCTCGTGTGGTGAAGGACCTCTGGGAAGCTGTAGCAAGGAGAAGCTTGTTCCCAACAGAAGGAAAACAAGCCCAAACAGCTGCTGCCTCCGAATGCCAGCGAAAGGATGGGCCATGAGGTGCTGAGCCCCAGGGGAGCACATCGATTCAAGCCACAGATTTCTATTTTCTAAGAGGATGGGAGTGTGCCTCACCACAGAGGGCTGGCCCTGGTCCATCAGCCTCCCCAAGGGGCCCTGTGCCTACAGAGCAGCCCCATGATCATCAGGTAATTACGGGGACCGGGAGACTAGTGCTGTCAGGCCAGTAAGCACAGTCTCTGCAGAATCAATACAATTAGAGTCTGTGCTTAGCATGGAAGGCTTCCGTGGAATTTTACCTGAAACCAAGCTGGTGTGGAAACTCGAGGGGGTTGGGGGTGAGAGGCAGAATGTAGCAAGCCAAATGCACGGCCTCTCCAGGGTCTTGGGGAACACGAAAGGGTCTTAGTGCTGCTGACTGTTCCTGAGGAAGAGAAACGGAGGTGCCTCTGGGTACAGGCAGCTCAAGGGACCACGAGAAAAGGGTTCAGGAAGTCTGGACAGAATCTGGAGCAGGGCCAGGCCAAGAACACGAAGTTGGCACCCCATAGAAGGATGGCCCTGCTTGTCCAGGCAACCGCAGCCGCTCAGTTCCCAGACAATATAAGTCCTCACGCTGTAGTGTCTGTTTCTATCTGTATCAGCCCTAAACCATCCTCCTGAATGTAGAGGCACACAGAATCCAGAAGCACCCCCACACTGCTCTTAAGGCCTTTCCCCTCCATCTCCTCAAATGTGGAGAAGGGAAAGCCTCAGTTTTGTTTATCAGCCACCAGCTACCTCCTCTGACCTTCACCTTCCTGAGAGGTCGGAGTTACCAGCATCTCTACAGAAGAAAGTAGCTAGCCTACGAGAGACCACCCTGTCCCTTGACCAAGGTCACCCAAGCTGCTTTGTGCTAGAACAGCGGAGGTCACTTCCCACACTCCAAGCACCGCACCGTGGCTCCTTCACCCGCCCTCACCCAGAACTGAATGAGGCTGGGAGATGGGACACTTCCGCTCAGACCATGGAGGCAGGAACGCTACCATCCCAGTTAGCAATTAGGCTTTCGTTTATCTCCTTGGCCCAGATTGACCTTCCACAGCATGTTGAGAAACTCGAGTTGGCTCCCAGGTCTCCAGCAAACAGAGTTTGTGTCAGAACTTGCCACTTGCCAGTTTCCCTGGGAACCTTCCCAGGAGCGAGGGCGCTGCCAGAACACCACTTCTGTGCAGCATCGGTGGCTACAACCTTGGAATTCAACCTCCAGCTTATTAAAACAACAAATTACCCATCGTGAGAACCGCAGGGCGCACTCGGATGGAAAATGGTGTCTTTTTTTTTTTTTATGAGGTGATTTAATTAGGAGCGATCTCCCCATCCGCCGAGTCGTCGGAGCGAAGCGGAGAATGAGCTGAGACGAGCAGTTGGTCTCAGCCTCCGGCTCTTCCTTACAGATGCTGCCTCTTGGAGAAGAAAGAGAGGAAACCACTTTGGGAACCAGTTCAAGCTGGGCGAGACCAGGCCCAAGGGAGATATTCTGCTGTTTTCAAAGATCTTTGGCTCTGTCATGCAGCTGTGGCGAGGTACCCTAGCACGGACCCGGCCTTCTGCTCCTTGCCCCCAGCGACCATATTCTGCATCGCGGTGATGGGGAAAACATGGATCCCAAGGGTCGCTTTGATGGAAGTGAATACATCTGAAGGATGTTTACAGGGAGGTAGAGTGGGAGAATGAACCCAGATGGGCCGAGCTTCACGGGCTGAGGCGTTTCTAAAATTGAGTCGGAAATGTGTTTTTAAAGTCTGATTTCCATGTTGGACCATTTGGTTTGGACATTCTGTTTATCCCATCACACTTTCGACATTCAGATAGATACTGTTTTAACACGTAGACAAATCTGTCAGTCTACATCACACACAGGGAAAGAAGCTGGTAAATATCGCCCCGCCCCCAAGATGTCTCTGTGGGGAGGGGCGGGGCGAGGTCAGGGGAAACAGGTCACCTTGTTTCTCAGGTGTCACTTTCTTTCCTTTTGATACAGGGTCAGGGATTTTCTCATCTCTGCTTTCCTACACTAGGATTACAAGCGTGCTCAGCTTTAAGAACAAAACACCACCGCCACCATGGGCATTACAGACTAAACTCAGGTCCTTCTGCTTGTTTGTGGGACAAGCATGTTATTGACTGAGCCATCTCCTTAACCCTGGAGTATTTTTTATTTTTTTCAGATTTTCTAGAATGATGGCGTGAGTGTCTGAATCAGTTACTGAAGTGTACCTTAGTGCTGGATCAAGGTTCTGGGCATTTTGTTTGGGAAGAACTCATGAAGAACATGAGTTTTAAATATAATTTAATTTTTGACAGATTTGGGGCTTGCTTTATGCATATTAATTTTTTTTTTTTCCCAAAGAAAACCAAAGTCACAAGTTCTTTATATTCGCTTAGGAAAAGTACCAGTAGAGACAAGGTCCTTCAAAGGAAAGCATGTCAGAATCATGCTTTTATCTGGGACATGTGAGGATGGCATGTGACTAGTTCCCAGATCCAGAGCCAAGTTCACCAGATGACAGCTCAGACTTCACATTGGGCTCACAGTCTATGGGGGGGGGGGGGTGGGAAGTGGCGGGGGGGGGGCGTCACAGAGAACGCTTTTTAAAAAGAAATTACCACACTCATTTGAGTGATGCTCTGGATACTGGAGTGTAATGCAGTTCTTCTGTGGCTCACAGTTTGATGTCTGACGTCAGGAGATACAGGATGAATCTTCCATCACTGCCCAGGGCAACCCCTATCTTATCTAAACACCCGTTACCTGCGTAATGAAAGTCTTAGGTAAAACTACAGTTTCTGTAAGTCTGTAAATACAGAAAACAGTCTGGGGCCCGAGCTCAATGGGGAGAGTGCTTGCCTAGCATTCGCAGAAACACACATGCATGTACCCACACATACACACAGAGAGACAGTCAGACATATGTGCAACAGAGACACACACTCAAGTCTAGGTATACTACATGATAGTCATAATCTGAGTTGAACTTAACAAGGTGACCTGCCTTGTCACCTCCAATGTCTCTAGGTGACAACAGCTCAAGACTTCCCTAAGATCAGCCTACTGATCCATCCAACTTCAATTTTGTTGCGGATTTCATGGAGAGGATTTATCAATCTGCGGTGACATTTCAGAAATAAATACATGAAAAGATGTATTTACACAATATTACCTTGGCACTAAAATTCTATTGTGGTCCAAGTACCTCCTGCACCATTTTCCCACCTCCCTAGGAAAGGCAGAACAGTTGAAGTTGCTCTGTTGGAAATGAACCCTGACAGACCCTGTTCACATGGAATGTTGTGTATCACTTTCCTGACTGGAAGCTCTGTCATAAACTACACTTTCTCTGCAGCTGAGCAAAGCATGAGCTTTGCCGCTGATGGCCACTGTCTAGGCCTCCGGTACAACCCAGTCCTGGCCCCAGCAGGGGCCGAAAAGCCAGGCCCATCGAATCTCCTGGCATGCATTTGTGGTAGTCCATCCAACTTGCTATACATCTTGCATGTTACGTTGCTGTATCCTGGAGCCTGCTAGCATTTGAAATAAGGATGTAGTGTAGCTTATGTCTTCATTATTTATATTGTATGTGTCTCTATGTTGTATGTCACATGTAACCATGTGTGTAACCATGTGTAACCACAGGGGCCAGTGGACAGCATTGGATCTCCTGGAGCTAGAGTTGCAAGAGGCGGTGTTGGGAACAAACACTCAGATCTGGAAACAAGGTAAGAGCTCTTACGCATTGAGCTATCTCCCCAGCCCTGACCTGAAGTCAGACACTGGACTTGAACAGGAGATCATGATATTTGTTCATGGGCACTCTCTTGTAGGCTGTGAGCAATCTGATGTTTAGGATTTAGTCAACTGTTGATTAAATTGATTTACAGTTCTCCAGTAGCAAGAACAGCACCTGGCATATGCTAGGCTCTCAACAAATGCTGTCAAAACTCAGTGAATCATTGGAGGGAAATGATATCTAAAATAATACCTAAACTGCTGGTGTTACTATATTCAGACTCTCACATTCAAATGAATTGAATGTGTGCTATCGAAGAAGCGTACTGCCAGCTGGAGGGACTGAAGTTTAAAGGACTTTTGGAGGCCACCGAGGCCTGGGATGGGCAAACTGTTTGGCATAACTAACATAGACTACTGCCTGTGTCTGAAGATGAAGCTGCATCAGCACAAGGCCATGCTCAGCTCACAATGTGTGGGTTGATGTTAAGGTTATACATGATTGGACAGGGGAGAGGTAGGCGGGGGAAAGGCTAGGAAAATGGAAGAGTGGGGAGAAAGGGAGATTCCAGGGGGAATCAAGATGGAGCTGGGGAAGAAGGATCTAGATTCAGGTGGTCTTAATTGGCGATAAGTAGATATGAATTTTATTTATTTATTTATTTATTTATTATATATAAGTACACTGTAGCTGTCTTCAGACACACCAGAAGAAGGCATCAGATTCCATTACAGATGGTTGTGAGCCACCATATGGTTGCTGGGAATTGAACTCAGAACCTCTGGAAGAGCAGTCAGTGCTCTTAACCACTGAGCCATCTCTCCATCCCCAGATATTAATATTAAGGGTTTCTATAGTTCTTTTTATCTCATATAGAAGGGCAATTTGTGGCTTTATCCATTGAATGTAAGCTTATTGTGTAGAGGGTTTGTGGATTGAGAATTTAATATATAAACCTGCTTGAAAAGCTACAGGACTTTAGAGTCATGTTTGTGCTGGGTGGTAGAGGAAAGGAACATGCCAGGGGGTTGTATCCACCTGGGGCAGGAGCGGAGCCCGTACACTCGGCTCCACAATAGAGCGGCGTCTGTGGAGTGAGACCATGAAGGGGCAGGCAATAAAAGGTTAACCATCATTTAATATTTACTGCAACAACAATGCTTTAGAATACAGCTGTGCAATGGAGTCAGAGGGAGTGGAAGACCTGTGTTAGGGTTTATATGTGACATGTGCCCCACAGGCTCACAGGTTTGGACTTGGTTCCTAGTTGGTAGCATGCTTTTGGGAGGTTCTGGAAACTTTAGGTGGCAGGGCCTAGCTGGAGGAAAGAGGTGGTTGGGGGACCAGAACCACAGGGTTGTAGCTTGGCCCCATATCCCACTTCAGCTGTCTAGTTCTGGCTGCTCCCTGTTCCCACAACCACAGCCTCAGACCCTGCTGCCATGCCTTCCCCGCTGTGATGGACCATTCTTCTGAACAGTGATCTAGAATAATTATTTTCTGACTTGTTTCCAGTGTTCTATCACACCAATGAGCAAAGTAGCTATGTGACCTGCACAGCCTCGAGATTCCACCTTCTACTGAAAAGGCTGGCCACCCTGGATCTAAAACACTCCCCTGGCACATGGAAGGGAACTGGGGTTGCGAATGGAAAATGATGTTCTGGAATCCACGCCACACACAGGACTGCACCTTATCCTTCTTCTGGCCTCTCTTTTTGAATATCACTTCACGTGTCCCCAAGACACAGGAACACACATTAAAGCAGCGATAAAGAAGAAACTGGAAGTTTCCCCAAGCCTGTTATGCTAAGGACCCATCTACATGGCTAAAGAGCTGGTGGGTGCCATCCCATTTTTCCACTTCCATAGCGGGGCCTTATTCCAAACCTCAGGTTGGCTTCCCTGCCTTCAGATATTACTGAGCATGTTGGGAGAATTTTGGCTGGAGTGCTTCAAAGTCTTCCCACAGCCTCCAGGAGAAAGCTCACCCTGAGGAGAAAGGGTAGAGCTGCACAACTGCATCTATAAGAGATGCAAGACCAAGATGTTACTTGGGCACTTGACCGAGTCCTGCAAAGGAGGCCATTGAAGGTAGAGCTCAACTGTTCCACAGGACTTGGGGCTTCAACACCACTGCCTGGAGATCTCTGTGGTTTTTACCCGTGGCTGTGCAGAACCCAGTACCAAAGTGGAAGCTTAAGGGTTCTTTGGAAAGTCAGTTGTTGGTTCTTTGGAAAGTCAGATGGTGCTGCAAACACGTGAAGGAGTGTTCTCCTGAAGCAGACACCAGTGAAAGGATGTTTCACTGAAGCAAGCACATGAAAGGGCTCGTGATGCAGGATTCTCCGCTGATGACACACGTGTATTGGTTCGCCTTACGTGTGTTGTTGAGCTCTTGGTCTCTCGTCTTTGCTGGTCTTTGCTTTGTTGAGAATGGCAAAGAACTTCTTTCTCTTGGGGTCCCTGCTGGTCCTGTTCCCTTCTGCTGACTTGTGTTGATTCAGCCGAGGCCTGGCTGTCTCTGCTGCTAGCCTGACACTACTGAACTGGAGGCTGGTGCATCTGTGAAGTGTTTGCAAGTAGATTGAGCCACCACCACTGACTCCTGTGAACTGAACTGTCCGTTTCCTGACAAAGCAGATGGGTTTTGCTCCAAAGAACAATTTCTAAATAGGTCACTTTCCCCATATCCTAATAACCTTTCTTTCCTACTACCTATGGTGGGTGGTGGGCTAGAATGGAGGTTAAAGTGTTTAAGAACTATATTTTTAAAGTTGGATTAAGGAAAAAAATTAAAGATTACACAGTACAAGCATCTGGAATGGATCAAAGATAGACAGTGGGTGATGGTGGACACCCAAGGACCATTGCGTGTAGTCATGCAAAATGCACCTAGGATGTCCTAGGACCAGCAGGAAACAAGGACACACTGGATGATCCACAGCAGCTAACGGAGAGGGCGTTTCATGTGGCTGAACTGGATTTGTGCTCTCATCTGGCTCCTGGGCTGGTTTAGCAGAGGCAGTTGCAGTTACAAATGTGAATCTTCTGGGCTAAGAATGCGGCTCAGTGGTGAACTATGTATCTGGCATGTATAAGGGTGTGTGCAGTCCCAGGTACCACAAAAGCAGGGGATTGGTGAGATTGTCAGTGGGTAGAGGTGCTTGATCTTCAGGACCCACAAGGTAGAAGAAGCCCAACTCCTGAAAATCATCCTCTGACCCACACACACTGTGGCATGCACCCACACCCCTACACACAAAGTCAATGCATGTAATAAAAGTTTTGGAATGAAACGAGCAAGTGTGGAAACCCTCGCCTGCTTCTGTCAGGACATCGATTTGGGCTCTTCCCAAGCATTCCCTCTGAAGCAAAGGGTAAAGCCTCTAAAACTCCACCAGTGAGTCTACTGATCCTGGTTCAATAGGGCAGGGCATATTCACAGGCAATAAGTCGTTCCCTGGCTGTCAGATACACTCACCTGTAAACAGTGGCAGATGGGATTGACACAGCCAACCTAGACTTGAGTAGGCTCCAGAGAAGGGCTTCTCACTGGCGAAGGGAAACAAAGATATCAAACTCATGCCTAACAGCTTGACTCCTTCTGTAACGGGAAATGCTGGCTTAGACTGTGGGAGCAAAGACCCCGAGAGATGTAGAGCTAAACACGTTGCCTGCCTGATGTCTCTTGAGGCATGAATGAGGTCAGGGGCAAGAGAAGCAGTGGAGGGTAGAGTCACATTTTTGGGGTGCATCATGTCTGAAAAGCCCTTTTCCTGGGCTTATGTGTGCTGACTTCTTCCTGCTTTGCTTCCTTTTTAAGTTCTGAGGTCATATCTCACTGTGCAGTTCAACCTGGCCTTGAATTCTGGATCCCCCTGCCTCTGCTTCCTGAGCTAGGATGAAAGGCACACCACTAAACCCAGAATTGGTGACCTTGTTTAGAAGCAAATATCTTACCAAGAATGAAGGTGTAAGAGAGTAAAAACCACTCAAAACGTAAAAATAAAGACAAAGGCATTGTCTATGTCTTTGAACGTCCACACCATCTGGAATCCAACAAGCCCACGTGAGGCAGCCATGGTGGGGCAGGAGCTAAGTTAAGCTTCCTAAACACGAAGGAGTGACTAAGACCTGAATTCTGTACCGGCAGACATTAACCCGAGAAAACTGCTACACGGAAGACTCCTCAGTCAGATGCAATGATCATACTTGTGCCAATGATCCTGAGGCTGAGGAAGGACACTCACTTCAAGTTTGAAGCCAGCTTAGGCTACACAGTGAGTTACAAGCCTTCCTAAAACCAGACTGAGGTTCTGTCTGAAAGTGATTTGTTTGGGAAACTGAAAACGAATTCTGTCAAATAGAAAACATGATCCCAGAGGACCTGATCATAGCACTGTTGGATCCTTACCCGGGGCATTTGTTACTTTCTTGTCGATGTGACAAAAGACCATAACCAAAAGAGGAGAAAAGGGCTATTCTGGCTTATAGTAAGTTCCGGAGAGATGAGAGTTCATCGTGGAGGGCGGAATGGAGCAGGACACATTTCATGTATGCTCAAGAAGCAAAGAGAGTGAGAACAGGAAGAGGGCAAGGCTATCAAAACCTCAAGGCCTGCCTCCAGTGTGTCTTCAGAGAAATCTCTGATTCCTAGAGGTTCCACAACGTCCTCAAATACAGGAGCCAATGGAGGTTGCTGCTCCTCAGCTCCTCATGGGGTCCGCACATGTAGCACACCGTCTGCATCTTTACTTTCTGCATTCGTCTTCCCCTTTGATCTCTCCCTGTCCTGCGCTATAGACAATGAGTCAGGTGAGCCGTTGCCTACATCTCTGTATGACAATCCTTTCCTTAAGACAGGGTTTCTCTGAGCATCTCTAGCTGTCCTGAAACTCAGTCTGGAAGCCAGGCTGGTTTTGAACTTACAGAGATCTGCCCACCTCTGCTTCCCCAGTGCTGGGATTGAGTGGGCCACCACCATCAGAGAATCCTACTTTGGCAGGTGTATAGCCTTCCTCTTCTGCTATGGGCCTCCAGCTTTAACAACCAAACACGGTGCGTAATAGTGAAAGCTTGTCTGGCTTTCATTTCTTAAGTCTTCGGAGCCAGGAGTAGTGGCCACATCTTTAGTGGCCAGCCTTGTCTACATAGAGCGCTCCAGGACAGTCAGGGTTATAGAGAGAAACCCTGTCTCATAAATAAGCAAACAGAAAGAACACTGAGATGTTTCAGTGGGTAAAGGAACTTGTTGTCACCCTACAAATGAGCTTGGTCCCTGGAACATTCCTACTAGCTGTCCTCTGACCTCCATACGCTCCTTGTTTCCCTTACACACAGACACATACACACATACACACACACACACACACAGACATATACACACATACACACACAGACATACCCATACACATATACACACACAAACATACCCATACACATACACACATACACAAACATACACATACACACATACACACACAGACATACACACATACATATACAAACATACACACACATACACACACAGACATACACACACACAGAGAGACATACACACACATACACACATACACAAACATACATATACACACACAGACATACACACACAGACATACACACACATGCACAAACACACACACATACATACATAGAACACACACACACACACACACACACACTACTAAATATAACTTAAAACCTTAGAAAAACAAAACAAAGTTCTTTTCTTGTCTACATCTGTTTTGCCCCTTCTGGCCCCAGTATTGCTTCGGTCACTCTGTTCATTACAGGAAAGACTGCAGCCATTGTCTCTAAGTAATTGACTGTCCTTGTGACGGGTTATACCATGCGAATTTTCTAATGGCTGTCTGCTGCGCTCCACGTGGGCCATGAAGCCATCTTGAGTTCTGAGTTAATCTGATTTTATCCTAGAACCTATTAATGAGTCGTAGGGCAAGTCGACGAAGGCAGCCGTAACAAGCCCCAGCCCTCTCGGCTTCCACCCAAAGCACTTGTCAAGGAGACTGATTTTCCCTCCAGAATCTTGTTCAGCATGGCTGACCATCATGCATCTGGCACTGCTGCCCCAGAAGACTGTCTGTCATTTCAGAACTGATGCTGGCCCTCTTGATAAATCACCCTACAAGTCGGGTAGGTAGAACGGGAACTCGGAAACTATCCCCACACGTTGGCTCAGTTCCTCCTCAGGACCTCGGCTTTAAGTCAGGGCTGGAGGTCCTGGTCCTGCGTCTCTAGGGCTTTATACAAGCCTGTCCCTGTGCAGTGTGGAAGCAAATCAGGCACACAAAATCACCTGTCTTTCCGGAATGCAAATAAAAACAGAGATGAGATGTACTGCTCCTCCCTCTGCTCCGCCCCTGAGAGGGGGGCGACCAACAACTCAAGTGTTGGTTGGTGGACATAGGTGATGTTCAGAGAGCTGGCAAGCTGGCTGGGAAAATGGCCTACTAAGTTCCTTAACGGCTGAGTTGAGAGCTAATCCATGACAAACCCCAGGTAGTAACCACGGTAGTAATCCCAGGCATAGGCATGAAAGAATAGAAGTGTATATTGCACATGTTAACACACTTGCACATGCAAACATACACATGCAAACACACTTTCCCCTGGAAGTGTACAGCAGCACTGTTCACAACCCAAAGGAGGAACAATCCAACAGCTACCAACTGGCCAACAGAGGAAGAAGTGTGTTATGTATCAACTGGAATTCCAACTAGCCACCAAGACAGAGGCATGGTTGCAAGCTCTAACCTGGGAGATCTTTCCTTATGCCACATGGAAGAAGCCTGTCGGAGAGACAGTAGGTCACATCGTCCTAGTCCTACAGACCCAGAATAGGAAAATCAGCTGGTCAGTGACTGCTTAGGGTGTTTGCAGGATGAGGTAAGTAGCTAGAGACAGGGGTTCTTTATATTATCATAGTGTGTGTGTGTGTGTGTGTGTGTGTGTGTGCGTACACTAAATGCACGTGTGTGGGTGCACACATGCTGCTGGGCAGCCAGCTCTGCTTCCATCATGGAATCTGGGGAATTTGCATTTATCCTCTGAGTCATTTTGTCAGTCCTGAGGATGCTTTCTGTAGTGACAAACATATAACACTACTGTGCTGATGTTTCTACAAACAAACAAAGAACACCACCACCACCAACAAAAACCACTTGTTATATGGAGTTTTTTTCTTGTTTGTTTATTTATTTACTTACTTTTAGACAAGGTCTTGCTATGAAACTCTGGCTAGCCTGGCATTCTCTTTGTAGCCCAAGGTGGCCTTAAGTCTATAGTGATTCTCCTGCTTTAGTCTCTCCTGAGTAGTGGTCACAGGCATATACCACCGTAATGGTTTGAATATGCTTGGCCCAGGGAGTGTCACTATTAGGAGGTGTGGCCTTGTTGGAGTAGGTGTAGCCCTGTTGGAGAAAGTGTGTTATTGTGGGTGTGGGCTTTAAGACCCTCATTCTATAGCATCTTGGAAGCCACTGTTCTCTTTTGCCTTTGGAACAAGATGTAGAGCTCTCAGCTCCTCCTGCACCATGCCTGCGTGGACACTGCCATGTTCCTGCCTTGATGATAATGGACTGAACCTCTGAACCTATAAGCCAGCCCCAATTAAGTGTTGTCCTTATAAGAGTTGCTTTGGTCATGGTGTCTGTTCACAGGAGTGAAACCCTAACTATGACACATACTATGCTTAGTTTGCACACTTTTAACAACTGATTGATTTAACAGTGCTAAGGCTTGAACCCAGGACCTTGCTTGTGTTGTGAGGATACCACTGAACCACATCTCTAGCCTGGTTAACCCTTTGAATGGGTGAGTTAGAACTCTATGGCTTGGTGTCTTACTTAGGGTTTTATTGTTGTGAACAGACACCATGACCAAGGTAACCCTTATAAAAACAGTATTTAATTGGGGCTGGCTTACAGAATCAGAGGTTCCTTCCGTCCACTGTCATCAAGGCAGGAACATGGCAACACCCAGGCAGGTATGGTGCAGGAGGGGCTGAGGACTCTACATCTTCATCTGAAGGCTGCTAGCAGAATACTGGCTTCTAGGCTACACCCACAGTGACACACTTACTCCAAGAAGCCCACACATCCAAGTAGTGCCACTCCCTGGGCCAAGCATATACAAACCATCACACAGAGGAACTTTATTTCACTGAATCTGTTTTTCTAAAGACAAGGGACACATATTAATACTGTAACTAAGCCCAACACACAGAGAAGGTCAGAGCCCTGAGAGAAAACAGCTGGTACACTGAAGTGAGCTATTATAGAGATTAATGAAGGTCTATTCATAAAGATGTGGGCAAGCTATTGGAGCCCAACCAGGGAAGGCGTAGGGTCCTGTGAGCAAAGGGGAGGGAGTCCAGACAGAGCCGCACACAGGGCTGCTTTCCAGGGAAAGAAGCTACTGCTCACAGCAGTCAGGCAGAAGCCCTTGCAACTCACAACCTCCATCTGTGAAGACCCCACCTGAGCGAAGCCTGAAGACACACAAGTCAGCCTTGGAGGCAGGGCACAGAACAGTTATGACAATCATGGCCACTGACTTAGTTTCCTTTGTTTTGTCCCCTCCGGCCAATCCCACTGTAGGGCCAGGCTCAGGCATTATAAGGTCTAATAAGGAATTTGACTTTAGCTAGCCAGGTATGGTGGCTCACACATTAAATCCCAGCACTTGGAAGGCTGAGGCAGGAGGGTTGCTGTGAATTTAAGGCCAGTCTGAGATACAGAAATTCTGTATCAAACAAATGAAACTGCTTCTGACAAAGCTTGAGTATTTTCCTGGAGCAAAATACTTGCAGGCTTCTGCAGAGATGCCCCGTGCTTCCTTCCAGAGAAGCTGGAGAAAGGACTACTACAGAACCTTCCTCCATCTGCTTAGAATGTAGGTGGGAGAGGGGAGATGGGCATTTGGACAAATGCTGTAGAACCTTAGCTCTGCAGAGCATATAGAGAAAATACCAAAAGCCCACACTGGTAGGAGGCAAAATCTCCATTTCCTGTCTTGGTAGCATTTGCTGCTCCAGGGTCATTTCTCCTGGAAGTGTGGTTTCTCAGCAGCCTTTTCAAGTCCAGATTTGCATTTGGACCACAGTCTGGAAATGCCTGCTTGTTCTACAGTAGAATTCTAACCCCCCAATGTAACTGCTTAGAATTACTATCTTTAGGCGGTCTTCAAAAGGCAACGAAAGTAAAATGAGGCATCACCATAGACCTCTATGTTCATAAGGCAAGCTCAGGACACATACACAGATGGGCAACTGTGGAAGGATGAACATGGTCATCTACGAGCCAAAATCATCCTTAGAGGAAAGCCTAGACCTCCTAAGGTTGCAGTGGAAGGTTCTGGCTGTAGAATCTGCCCAGCCTGCACTCTGACTTATGGCAGCCCCATTGGAGGCAAAGAACCATTTGATGTCTCCTGCCTTTACAGCAATTGGTTCTGCAGTACCTCTTCCTCCTGGCTGGCAGAAAATATGTCAATTCTAATTGGAATCCTCTTCCAGATCTGTGGAGACTCTAGGAATGTATCTGATCTTGTCTGTGGTCATTGGCCTCTGATGACTCATCACCTGGGTGGTCACCGTCACCACTTTCCTGCTGTGTCCTGGTCTGGACCGAGTCTCCAAATCTCAGTGAATCCTCAATTCCACCCGGCCCTCAAGGCAGCATCCTCTGAACAGAGCTTTCTTGGCAAGAGGAAGAACCAGTTAGTTACGTTTTGGAAATGCGATGTCTTACCGAAGTAAAATGCAGGAGATCATATCACAGCATACATGCTGCTTGCTTTGATGCAGTTAAGACAGATTTCTAAGGCAGTGCAGCTGGATTCTACCACTTCAGGAGCTGGGAACTACTTTGTGTTTTCTGTGAGTCAGATGAGGCTGCTGGGTTCTTGCTTTCCTAACCCCTGGAGTTAAGTGAGGAAGCCTGATTTAGTCTTCACCTCAGGTGTCCTAACAGGGAACCAAACTGGGGCTGGGATAATGATGCACAGGTGTGACAACCACCCCCTCACCTGCTGTGGCTGAAGGTTGTCATGGAAACAAAACCCTTCATTGCACGGTGTAGGTAGCCACCTTCTGGGACCTGTGTTCAGATCCATGAACAGCCTCTTACTAAAAAGCCAGGATAAGCTTCTTACAGGTGCTGATGGCTTTCTAGGACATGACCAGGCAACTTCCTACATCTCTGCTGGCCTTCATGTGGAAAAAAAAAGCCTGTAGAAACTCAGCCTCTTGCTTAAGATTCATTCCTCTTTTGCCTGAAAACCAAATACTGCTGGCCAGTAAACCTAGGCACACACACACACACCATGCAGGAATGATTCATTGTGCTTGTTAAGTTTTTCCAAAAGGTGGCAAGCCAGCTGGCAGTTTCCAGAGATATGCACAGACGGTGCTCACACAAAGTCTGGACATCAAGAGCCAGAACACCCAGCGGCTATTTAGGTGATGTCAGCCTTTTCTTTGGTATATCTGGGGAGCTCTTGAGGGAAGACAATGCAGCAGGGAGGACCTGCTTATGTGTCCAACTCAGGTGGACACTAGGAAAGTCTGAAGCAGTGCTATAGAGATGGGGGAATTATGGCATGGCCACAGAGACTCTCTCCAAGGGGACTTGAGAGATGCTCAGAATTCAGGAGGATCCTAGAAACTAGGATCTAGTTTCTCACTTTGATGCATCTGCTCCCATCATTTATGCCCCGCCCACCCACTGCTGAGGTTTTTTGAGACAGGGTCTTGTTAAACGGTCCTGGCTTGCTTAGAATTAGCTATGTGTGTACAGAACTTTCAAGGCTTCTGTGTGAATGCACACAGTGATTGCAGGTGCTCCCAGGAGCCAGAAGAGGGCGTCAGAGCAGGTCAGTCTCTCAACCGGTCTGGCCTCCTGCCCCAGGCACCTTTTTGGTTTAATTTTTTATTTTGGTTTTGAGTTTGAGCATGGTTTAATCTTCAAAAAGACTAAGAGTAACAGCTAACTCTTCAGAAAGTCTTGAAGGAAGTCAGAATAATTACCTTGGAGAAAAGAGGCTCACTGGACAGAACAGCTATTTTTAAACCATGGAGGGTTGTTGAGAGGATGGGGGATCTTTGTGCAGCTTTGGAAAGAGGACAAGGACCAGGGAGCCTTGTGGAGTAGGGGTTTACCTGCCCTGTCCTCAGCATCTCCATGCAGCAGTGAGGACTGAAAAACCCAGGCAGACAGAGGCACTGGAGGTCCCTAGAGCCACTGCTCAGTGACGGCCCAGACACTGACTTACGGATTCTGACTTATTGACCAACTTTTCTTTTACATACACAGGGAGACAGAAAACTGATGAAGCATGTCCATCACAGGACAGACCCAACGCAGACCTTCGCATAAAGGTAAAGGACTCTTCAGGACTACACTGCAGCTGCTCTCTTGTCACCTACTCTGTGCAGGGCACCTGACCTGCAGAGGCTGGGTGTCCCCTCCTTGGGAAGCACTCACCCAGTGGGAAACATCTTTGTCTCACTGGCCACATCTAACCAGCAGAAGAGTGATGGGAAATGTGTAGATTTCACAGGACACTGTGTTGCCCATTAAAGTTGGGTTCTGATAAAGGGTGGATGAGCATCTCCCACATTTACGCTCTGCTCCTTTCTAAGGACAGGGCAGATTATTCCCTATTCCACAATGCTAAGTAGGGCAGGTACTGAAGCTCACTGAAGGCTGCTCATATAATGCTGGAAAAAAAGCAAAAATAAACCCAACGCAAACCCCAGAAGTAACTGAGAACTTGTACAGTGTGTCAGGGACTATCCAAGCCCAGCACCAGCAGACTAAGGCAAGTCAGTGTCCCAGACTCCAGACTGACTCTGACAGAGACTAGAAAACCTGACTTATGGGAGTTTGTGTGGACAGCCATTGGTGAGAGCAGGAAATCTCACACTGCATGACCCTGCTGGGGAAGTTACAATTCGATGAGGACAAAGATGGCAGATGCTGGATGTCCTTGTCACTCTCTGCATTGGCCTTGCTCAGCCAGGAAAGCAGATGGGCAGCTCCACATCAGCTCCCCAGTCAGAAATGAGCACACAGCCTTCCTGCCATATGCCAGCTGAGGCTATGGTGCACAAATGGCCACAGCCCAAAGTAGAGGCCCAAGACTGACAAGCACAATGGCTTGGTCAGGCCACCCCTGACTGGTGGGCCACAGGGAAAGCAGGCTAGTAAGATGTTTCCTCTAGCAGTGAGGGAATAGCCAAGTTGGGCGGCCCACCAGCACAAGCTCAGAACTCTGTAGAACAAAGCCACTGGTGGCATTCAGAGCCCAGTCCTGACTGAGTACAAGGATACTGAGATGCCACCACCTGCTTCAGAGGCTGAGCTCTGTCCTCGTACATGATCCCAAGCCCCACAGCAGCATGAGCAGACATAGGGTCACTAACACTAACACAAACGACAGGCATCTAGGAAATGGGTTGAAGGGTGGGGGAAAGGGAAGGAAGGCTAGAGGCCTCAGATCAGAGGATGTTCCCTGAACAGTATGACATTCTTTCTGGTCTTCTGGGACTTCACAGTCACCTAGAACTTACACATCATGGCTCTTCAGACAGGTGTAGAGAACTTCCCAGTCCTGCTTTGTTCCCCAGGCCTTCTGTCATCTGGAGACCATAAGCTCAACAAATCTAATCCTGGGCTATCTGGAGACAGATCCCAGGAAGGCCCAGCAGAAGGCAATCAGCCTTCACTGCCTCTCCCTTGCCCTCAGCAGCCCGTCTCCTTGCCCCCCACAAAAGGTACAATCAGGGAATCAAAGCTTTGGAGCCCGTTGGTCCTCTTAGGTGTGAATGAGTAGGAATATGTACCCCCTGGGCATCGGCGCTCAATGATAAGGTCTCTGCTGAGGTCACACTGTCATTATTCCTCAAAAGGAAAAGAGCTGAAGCAGTTGTGACCACTGTGTGGAGTCTGAACAGCACACCTTACATGCCTCCCTTCCCGGGACTGAGGTCACTCCACACACTGTGGGCTGCAAAGGAGCTACTGAGAAACTACCAGCACAGACACTGGAGGAGGGGATGGAGGGGGAGGGAAGTAACGTATGTGAAAAGGGAAATGATTGTTTAATCAATTAACTAATTAATTTTAAAAATGTGATAGTAGCACTTGGGGAGTGAGGCGGTGAGATTAAAAATTCAAGGTCAAGGTCATCCTGAACAAGAAAGGCGGTGGCGGGGGGTGGGGGGGAGGTGTCAAAAACAAGACCTGGGGCACACAGAGCTGTCCTCACCAGACAGGGCTAGAAACCTGACTGTTTTGTCAGGAAATGCAATTCCCATGTAAAGGGGGCATGCGGTCCAGCTGAGGGTGGTCCCACTGTCACAGCTGAGAGCAGGCTAGTTCCTGAGAAAGTAATGAGGGCAATACTGTAGCCCACCGGTGAAAAGTGAAGCCATGTCTATAAAGAGCACGGCCAGGCATGGCGGTTCGGGCGTGTGTTCCCAGAACTCCAGAGCAGAGAGATTGCCCTGAGTCCCAGGCCAGCCTGGGGTGAACACTCTTACCTTAAAAAGAAACAAAACCAACAATGAAGAGATAGATAGATAGAGAGATAGAGAGAGAGAGAAAGAAAGAGAGAGAGAGAGAGAGAGAGAGAGAGAGAGAGAGAGACTAAAGAGAATAAAGTAGAAGTTAAATTTTCACTTGAGAGTGGAAGTTGGTCAAACTCACACAGGCTGTCAGTCAAGGGACAGTGATGCAATCAGAGCCAAAAGACCTAACAGGACCCCCCAGTGAGGTTGCAGCCATCACCTCAACAATGCTCCTGCTACAGGTGCCCTTAAATCCCACCTAAGAAACATCTGAGGGGCTTCCTGGCCTCAGTGTGTCAAGGTCAAGACAAGGGGCACAGCACGTTTGATGGAACCTACAGTCCTACCTGTGTCCTCTTGCCGTCCAGACCAAGGCCATAGACCTGTGAGGTTGGCAGTCAACTCCACAGCAGTGCAGGCTCAGGCCCGCACGTCCCTGTCATCTGAAGCTTCCTTCCACTGAAGCAAGGGTCACCTGGGATGGTTATCTGCAATCGTGTTTGTTTTTATAGTAAGGTTTAAAGCAATGCTTCTTGATTTTAAAACATTTTTCGTTTTACTTTCACTTTTAATTTTGCACAATTCAAAAACCAACTTGGGGCTGAGGACAGAATCATCCTTGGGTCCCAAATGGTGCTGCTTCAACTGTAGAAATAAATGCTGCTTTATATAACATGATTGGTAAACATGTGTCTTAGCTGCTATAACACCAGGAAGAATCTAAAAAGATCAGTCAATAGCTGTATACTTCTAGGTTAGAGTAGAATCTTTTTAAAATGTTTGGCTAGGAAGGTAAAGTGCCAAGACAGGGACACTACCCAGGACGCAGCCAGTCCCACGGCAATAACAGCAATGCTTTAGGAAAAATGGACAGGCAAATCAGAGAATCTTCCTCAAGTCAAAATTAAGACCATGGGGCTGCAGAGACGGCTCAGCAGGCTGGAGCACGCTGCTCTTCCAGAGGACCTGGGTTCAATTCCCAGCATCTATATGACAAGTCACAACTGTCTGCAACTCCAGTTTTACGGGATCCCTCACATAGAAGACATACACGCAGGCAAAACACCAATGCACATAAAATAACCATTAACTTAATTAAAATCACAATTGAGAAGTTAAAGCTTACAAAATGTGAGGAGCACAAGCTTCCGTTGGTTTCTGCGTGTGGCAGCTCTTTAACTGCTCTTGGCCCTGACAGCTGTGGTTACCCACACTGGTCACACTGCAGGACACAGGGCTGCAGACTGTCTAGAGCCTGTTCCCGGGGCAGTGAACACATCACTATATGAGGTCCACCAATGTAGTTCCACTCCACACTCATTTTTCTCCGGTGATGAAGAGGTGGACACTCTTTGGAGACTGCAGCATCTGTGCCGCCCGCTCCACACCAACCACAGCAGCCAGCCTCTGGGCATCATACTTGGAATACAGCACAGTGCACGTCCACGTGGCCTCCTCTCCTCTGCTGGTGGCTCTCAGCATGTTACAGACCTCACTGTAGAAGTGAGGGTATGTCGGCAATTCGTAGAATATCAGGTTCCTGATGCCTTTTATTGTGTACCTGTGAGAGAGGGAGAGGGCATGAAGAAGCCAGCAGGAGCTTTGCTACCAATGGCTTCACAGGCACATGGTTCTACATGTCTGGGTAAGAATAAGAGCACAAACCATGGACAGAAAGTTACCCTAGAGCTAGACAGTTTATTTTTGTGAGAATAAAACTGAATTCCTGATGCTGAGTTTACAATAATGATAACAGAAATTTGTATTAAAAATTTCTTGGGGGAGAGAACTTGCTGACCTGGAACTTGATAGTAGATTAGCTGGTCTCACAGAAAAACTCACAGGAAACTACTGCACCACGATGCCCAACCCAACTTTTAAACTTTGTATTTTATCTCTCTCTCTCTCACACACACACACACACACACATATATACATATATATATTTTTTTTAATGGGGCAGAATCTCACTACAGAGCCCTAATTGGCCTGGAATTTGTGGTGTAAACCAGGCTGGCCTCAACCAGGTGAGCTGAGCTACAACACCTGATTCTTTTAAAACAAACTTTTAGATTACATTTATTCCTGTGTGTGTGTGTGTGTGTGTGTGTGTGTGTGTGTGTGTGTGTGTGTGTAATGGGAGTCAGTTGCCTATGTTTTCACTATGGGAGCTCCACATACCTTTATTGGCTGAGCTATTTCAACAGCCCTGTACTTCTTTAGAGATAAGGTCTTACTACATAACCTAAGCTGGCCTTACACTCATTATGAAACCAAGGGTGGCCAAGGACTCAATTCACTTGCCTCCACCTTCCAGAATGTTGGAGTCACAGCTGTGTGTCACCACCACACCTGCCCATTCTGCGTGGGTGAAGTAACGGGAAGGCAGAATAGGACTAGACAGCTGTGAGAGGACAAGTGATGGCTCCTCGGGTGAGGGACTGTCCCCTGAGCCCGGTAACCCGAGCTCCATCCTGAGTTCAATCCCTGGAGTCCACATACCACGAGAGCTGACCTACAGAGATGGCTTGATTGCTATCTGTACACACACACACCAAATAAAGATTTAAAAAAATTCTGCCAGAAAAACTCACACGTAACAATATTCTCTCCATCATCAGGTACAACAGGGATAAGGTCAGAGCCAGGGCATAAAATAATCTACACAATGCCAATAGCACCTGCTGGTCCTTTCTCGTCACTGTATAGGATCCTGGCCCAGGTTCCATTCAGCATCAGAACAAAGCAGTTAATTTCAGCAGCTCACAAGTCCCCATCTCATTCCCTGCAGCACTGTGGGGTGCAGACTGTAGACACTCTGAACAGCTGGAGTCAAGGTCGAAGGTCTCCCTGGGACCTAGCAACAGACTTGCTGACAAGGCTCCGAACTTCCTGTTAGAATGTCTGGGACGCAGACGGTTACACTGCAGTGGGAACTTTACCTCATTCACAGATGACATCCTTTCCTTTATCTCACAATTCATCCTGGTCTCTCTGGAGACCGACCATGATATTGTTTCCTTAAAAAAAGTGTGAGAAAGAGTATGTATTATGTACTGTGTGTGTAGAAGTCAGAAGAGGGCACTGGATCCCCTGGAACTGAAACTACAGATGTGTGTGTCCATCATGTGGGTGTTGAGAATCAAACTCAATGCTCTTATACCCAATGAACCACTTTTCCAGCTCCTCTCTTCCCACACAAAACACTCTGTAGTGACTGAAGGACACTGTCCTAATGTGCTGGTAAGACAACAGCAAGCTAGGTGTGGTGATGTACACCTGTGATGTCAGCACTTGGGGGGTGGAGGTCAAACGGTCAGAAGAACATCCTCAGTTAGAGAGAAAGCTCGAAGCCAGCCTGTGCTACAAGGGCCCCTACTTTAAATATAAAACCAAATAGCCACACACACACACAAAATCACCAGCACCACCACTAAAAACACACAGAGCCCCACTTTAGCAGTGACTGCTGGTGCTCAGAAATGATGCAATATTCGCACAGAACCTACATACTTCTGTCCGGAGAGACTAGTGTGCCCAGAAATTCATCAGTACCTCAGACACCAAGCTAAGCACTCTATCTGCTACAGGAATTTGTTTGAATCCTGTGGTAGATGGAAGGTTGCTATGGCAACTACCAAATCCAGATAAGACAGAAACAGCCACCCACACTACTGCCAGCAGACCAGGTGCATCTGACCATAAGGACAATCCAGCTCAGAGTGTGTGCAAACAAAACCACAGAGAACACAGTGAAAAAGACTGTGTGTGTGTGTGTGTGTGTGTCTCGCTCAAAGCCTCCTGCATACCAGCTCTTGACTGGAGGAATGGGGTTTAGGGGGCTGTGGAGAAGATGCAAAGGGACAAGGTCAAGGTACACACTTCCAGCTGTAGTCAACCTTTATGATAAGTTTTTCTTTCAAGTGTCAGTGCTATCTATGTGAAGTTATTAAACTATGGCTGAGAGCACTCACTGCTCTATCCCAGCACCCAAGTCTGGTTCCCAGCTCCCTCAAGCCAGTTCACAACTGTCCATGCCTGTTTTAGGTTCTGATGCCCTCTGGAGGCAGCAGGCACACAATATGCACATTCATGCACATGAAATAAATTTTTAAAAACTGTATTGTTTAGAGAACAATGAC
Source organism: Micromys minutus (assembly GCF_963924665.1). Classification (NCBI taxonomy): domain Eukaryota; kingdom Metazoa; phylum Chordata; class Mammalia; order Rodentia; family Muridae; genus Micromys; species Micromys minutus. The sequence continues at coordinate 89,298,128 of NC_137969.1, read as the reverse complement.
AAGACAGAAGTCTGCTCTTCAGAACCAATGCACATCCTTCTTCAATATATGGTTGGTTAAATCTGAGAATAGAGAACCCATAGATATGAAGGGCTCCATATAACTGCAAAGACTGAAAACCAAAAACAAGAACTATATGCTCATTAAAAGGAAATGAGGTCCATTTCATAACTAAAAAAGAACCAAATGGTTATATACTGCAAATACTGTATAGCGTATGTACTCCCTCATCAGACAGTCTCTTTTACCATGGGAACGCCTACCAGGTCCACCTAGTGTCCATCACTTCTAGAACCTGAACTCACACAAGTGCAGTAAGGACCAGCCCTAGCCCAGCAGCCTACATCAAGTTTACAACTTGTCTATAGCTTCAAATCTGCAGCACTGGGCAGGAAAATAAGTACAATGAGCCATCTTGGAAGAGAAGTCATGAGCCAACAACCACCCAGCTCTGAGACGCCTTCATTCTTCCGCTTTCATGCTCAGCACAGCCAACTGTCCTGCTGGATACTGTGACAAACAGAGCAAGCCCAGCAGCCTGAGGCACCTCAACCCTGTAACACACAGCTTAAAGTGGTGTTGGACACAAATAAAGTGAAGGCCTTTAATCTGTCCCTGAAGGGCTCACTGCATTCTGACTCTGGGGTTCAGCCCCCTCCACTTGGAAGAAGTTAGAGCCCCGGCCCATGACCCTGCTGCTGCCTGCTCCACCCTGGGAGTACTCTTCCTACACTATCACTTGTAACAAATCTACCTTTACTTTCGCTTTTTTGTCTTATTCAACTCTGTCAAAGACATGTCTGAGACATGAAGAACCTGGACATGGATTCACAGAACTCCAAGATCCCCTCTAATAACACACATCCTCTAACGCTAGGCTGAGCTCAGTGAGAGAACCTGCCCAACACATGCAAGGCCCTGGATTCCATCTCTAGCCTATGCCTTCTGGTGTTTCCACCTTTCAGGTTAAATACAAAACTGAATCCAAAGAAATTGCAGACCAAAATGTTCACCATGTCCTTAGTAACTTGTCTGTTTGTTTTGTGTACCTCTGGCTGTCCTGCAACCTACTCTATAGACCAGGCTAGCTTCAAACTCAAGAGATTCGACTTCCTCTGCCTCCCTGAGTCCTGGGATTAAAGGTGATTTTTACATGCTCAAGTGCGCTGTCTGCATGTATGCACGTAGACCAGAAGGCACTGACTGTGAGCTGCTGGGTAGGTGGCTTTGAATTGAATTCAGGACCTGTGGAGAAGCAGCCAGTGCTCTTCACCACTGAGCCATCTCTCCAGCCCTCCTTGGTAGTGATGTGACAGAAGCGCTGAGGTCATCAGCCATGGTGGAGATGTGCACTACTGCACTGTAGTCCATCTTCACCTGAGACGTGGCTATACACCGTGCTTCAGTGATCAGTGTGAAGAGCGTTGCGTGGGGATCACTCTCCAGAGGGCTCCTTTCACACATGCCCTCTCCTTGAAAAGCTGCTGCTGGAAAGCAGTGTCTAGCTCAGTTTAAAATGGCTACAATCACACTGAAAAAATTTCCAGCCATGCAGACAGTGCTGACATTTGCTAGAAAAAGAAAGCCAAGTCCTTCAGTAAGTGTAACTCTATGATAAATGGAAACAACTCTCTGAAACAATAAAGCCAGAGGCAGGAACTTAGGAGCTCCCTGGCCAAGCAGCACAGGTTGCCAAGAAGGACGCCAAAAAACACACACTTATTTTTCAGCAATTTATTACATGTAATGCTACATCTTTGTGTAACATTACATATTTTAAAAAGTCACCATGCCTAATCTGCTGAGCCCAACCAGGCTACTAGGATTCCTTCCCCATCCAGGAAAGCATACATGTTTGGAAAACACCTCTGATACCAGCATAAACAAAAAGGTCCACATGGTCATGCATGGCTGAGTGTCCCTCAAAGCTTAGAAGGCTTTGTGTGCCTGGCAGATCCTTGTTGGTATAGGCAATTTGATAAAGCAGAAATATCAGTCAAGTGTGGTGTGTACCTGTAATCTTGGCAACTGGGAGGCAGAAGCAGGAGGATCAGGAATTTAAGGCTAGGTTTGGCTAAATAGTTTGAGATTTTTCTTGGGTTAAGTAAAATCTTCTCTCAACAAAATAAAATAAAAACAACAACAAAATAAAAGCAGGAAAGTCAAAATCCCACCGTTATTAACTGGAAAGAAGGATTTGGACTCAATTTCCATACCTATAGTAAATCATGAGAGAGGTTTGCATCTGGCTGCAGGACACCTGATGGGGACCTGGGGCACATAAAGTTCAGCTGTCTGGAAGCTGTGAGTTGGTTCTCTCATTGGGAACTGAGCTCAGGCCATAACCATCTAGCACGTCCAGGACTGACAAGCAAATCAGGACTTAAAAATCAATAGCAGAAAGTAGCCAAGATGTTCTGTTAGTGACCTGGCAGTCAATTCTAAGCACCCACTCAAACACTAACATCACTCAGTCCTAAGCCCCTTGAGATTTTTCTACCGTTATCATCAAGGGGTCCAGGACTTTCCAGGGTAAGACAGCCACCTGGGCATGACTCCTCAGGGATGTAACCAGCATTCAGCATCCACCTCTACAAGCTTTCCTGTACTGGTCCTTTTCTGCTCCTCAATCGTGGACTGACTTCTGTGAGGTGTTGGACCACAGCTACATTCCAGTCCACATAGGGTTCAAGCTTAATTTCTAACCTTCCCAATGAACCACCAACCCACAAGACAGAGTCTAGCATCACCAACCCCTGTGGCTTTTCCACAGAGCAGAAACAAGGGAAGCATGCACAGTCCCATAGAGCCTGCCTGGGACCCTCAGTGGGTGGAGTCTATACTGTCTTACCTTTTGTAGAAATGGAAACGCTCTGTGAGGAGCAGAAACTGTTTCTCTCCTTGGAGAAAGAAGTGTCGAGCCCTGGAGACCCCAGACCTCTGTGTATACTCGCAGATGTGTGTGAAGTTCAGCTCTTCTTTCTTGAAGTAATTTCGGAGACGCACAAAGTCAAAGTAGGAGGGGACATAGATGAGTGTGTGAGACATGACAGCATCCCGGTACTGAGGCAAAATCTTGTTTATGAAAAAGTGAAACCTGATTAGGAAAGGCCAAGGACAAGGTTAACAGTCTACAGCTGAACTCATAGTAGGGCAGCAACAGTGTGTGGGGTCAGCAGCCACAGCCCAAGAGATCCCTGATGCCAAAGAGCTTCTTTTCAAAAACTATATAAAACTGATGAACATGTAGAAAATGAGGTGCTAACAGTTAAGTGTAAAGGCAGATTTGGTTCATATACGTCAGAGAACTAATGTAGTTTACTACCCCTCATTCACTCAGCAGCAAATAACTTTTGCTTGTCAAGATTGTCAAAATTGCTTTGTAGCAATGGTCCCAAATCTTGCTTCTAGCCGTACTACGAAGACCGAGCTCTAGTTTCTGCCTGGCTTGATTCCTTCTCTATCAAGGGTATGGCTGCGTTCAATTTGGGGACCGAAGTTGATAATCAGATGGCGCTCTATGTGTGTGGGTAGGGTTACCTGGCATCGATCACTGAAGCTAGGTCTTGTGCTTCCATTCTCTGGAAGACGTGAGGGAGCTGCACCAACACATGACTGATGGAGCCCGTCATGGGGACATTCCTCACGGCCACCTGTCAGGAGGTAAGAACATCCTTTGTTGATTGTGTGCCATTAACTCTGGCATTTCATGACCCAACATAGTCTATGCTTCAGGACAGTCTGAGGACACAGGACTCACCTGGCCTTGAACATTGACACAGTGCTTGTTGAACACAGAGTTGATCTGGGCATCCTGCAGAGCACCGAAGAGCAGGGTCTGGCGGTAGTACTTAGACCAGTTATTGAGGCTCCACATACGTACTCTAGAGAAGTCCACTCCATGTGAGTCCAAGGGTAACAGGTTCATGTGGTTCATCAAATGCTTGGAGAAAAATACCACATTAGTTCTACAGAGCATGTGTATTGGGCACCCATAAGCATTTATAATCCATCACCCCCTTTACCCCATGAAGTATGTGTTACCATCTCCCAAGTGACAGTAGAAAAATAAGGCTCAGAGGGTGACCTGCTCAAGACCAGCCGATCACTCTACTAAGAATATAAGGACAAACTGGTCATCCCCAGGCTTTTCCAAAGAAAAACATAGCTTCTGGAATATTCCGTTAAGAAGACGTTTTGGAATTGGGCATAGTGGTGCACTCCTGAAACCCCAGTAATCTGGAGGATGTGAGCCTGTGATGGGCTACATAGTGAGTTTTGAGATCAGCTTAGGCCGCAGAGTGAGACTATCTCAAAGACCACAAAAACTACTGAAGGGACCGATGGGAGGGAAGAGAGGGAGCAGACAGGGTGAACGCAGCAAGTCTGACACACAGGCATGAGAGCGTCACAGAAAACCCATCACTTTACATGTTAACAGAGAAAAACAGTAACAAAATAGAAAGTGTAAAAAAAAAAACCCACTCATGTAAAAAGGAGCTTGTGATACAGACTGGTTACTTGAGGGCTGCTATCTCAGACTTGGACAAAAAACGGAAGCCATATGGGAAGCAGAACCTCTGTCCTTCAATAACTGGATCTCAAAATAACAGAGACAGAAATGGCTTCGTGACAGATTTCTGCTGACTATGCCCAAGACCCTGTGTTCAATTCCCTGCATAGCAAACAACAGAAAACTAAAACAGTACCACTAGTGGCTAAAAGCTATGACATGTGCTCTAGCTCAAAATAAAGAATATGCTCTCCATCAATAGACCTTTTCTGGGTTCATTTTCTTTCTTGAGACAGGGTCTTGCTGGGTAACTCTACCTGGCCTGAAGCCCTGTATAGTCCAGTCTGGCATGAAGGTACTGCAACCCTGTGTCAGCTCCCACACCTGGCTTGCCTTAGTCATTTCAGCTGCATCATAACACACTGCAGGGCACACTCCAAGGGTCTCAACTGCTACAAATTTATTTTCACTTTGTAAGTATCAACTGTCCTTGATGTACCCAAACTTCCTGTAAAATTCTTAAGTCTTTAGGTAGAAGCAGAGGTGAGCTGTCATCTGCCTTAGAATCATAGCTCTAAGGTAAGAATAGTTCCACTGTCTACAAAACTAGAGTCTGAGGAAACATTTCCAAGGAAACAAGGGCCACATAAGAAATGCTAGTCAGGGCTGAGAGAGCACCTGTTGTTCTTCCAGAGGACCTATGTTCTATTTCTAGAACCCATACTGGGCGGATCCTTTCCAGGGGATCATTTGACTTCCTCTGGCACCCACACATGTGACATACAAACAAGCAAATAAAACTTTAAAAAAATCTAAAACAAAAAAACAAAAAAAACCCTAACCAACAAGAAATATTAGGCAGCTGGGCATGTCTAAAAAACCAGCACTCCATTCCAGATGCTGAAGCAGGAAGATAGGATCTAAGGACAGCCTGGGTTACATAGAAAGCCCTTGCCCCTTTATGTCATGTTTTCCATCTTGATGTGAGGCCTTGTCTCCAGACAGGTTCACGATGAGGATTTCCATCCACCCACCTAACCATCCTTACTAGAAAGAGACCTTTGATGGGGAAAAATCTTTTGGGGAAATTTGAAAACAATAAAAAATTTCCCCCTCTCTGGTAGTTTAACAATTGACTGCCCTGATGGTAGAAGAGGAACAGAAAAATTTCACAAACTAGAACATGAAGAGTGACTTCCTACTTCCAGACTGAGGGGTGGACAATTCCTGAGACACAGCAGTGCTCTCACCAAGCTGACTTTGACTAGATATGTGACACAAATAACTGTTTTAGACTTAAACCATCCAACATGTATTGAACAAGGATGCTGTCCCTCCCAAGGAGAATGCCCAGCATTACCAAGACATGTTCCCAGTTCTGCATCAGATAAATGTCAGCCTGGTCAATGATGAGAAGCTCAATAGAAGACAGGAAGTCAAAATCTCTCTTCTTCTCTCCTTCACCACCAATGATGGTCCTCAAGCCCAGTGGGGAGGCAATGAGGATGTCGGAAGAATAAAATGGAGCATAGAGACGGATGCTCCTCTGAAGTATCGCCACTCCTGAAAAACAGCATATTGTCACAGTTGCTGTATCCTAGAATAGACTCTCTTCAACATACAAGCTTTTAACTTCTAATCCCCAGGTTCTTGCCCATGCTCAGTAAATGTTTGTAAATGAGGCCCAATATAAGCAATGAACACTATATCAAGAACTTAAAGCATATAAAGGTAAAGGGGGCTGAAAGAGACAAGCACAGTCATGAAAGCCAGGTGGGTGTCTAAGGTTGAGTAGGCACTCTGCAGACAGCATGGAGACCCACCTTACCCATGAAAGCTGGGTGTGTATATAAGGTTGGGTGGGTACTCTGCAGACCCACCTTGCATGGAGACCCACCTTACCCACACACACGAGTTTTCTCGGCCTCCTCAACTCTCCGAGAGATGCAGAGATTGCCTTATGATGCATACCAGCTGCAACCAAACCATTTCTACAAGGCCTTTCTACATGGTCTTGGAGTCTCCACCCATAAACAAAGGCCTCAAAAGCATAGTTCTGATAATAGATTGAGTCAGGGACCCCCTCCAGCTTTCCCAAGGACCTCCACCTTGACAAGAATGATTACCAATTCTGAAGTGGTCATCAATATTGCCTACGAACACAGCTTCATAATCCTCAGGCCTCTTCAGGTTGGGAGGTCTCTCCTCAGGATCGGATCCATACTCCCCCTTAAACCTCTTTTTATTGCTTACAATGATTTTCTTTTTGCTGTCCCCCTCAAGGAGGCTGATGAAGAGCTGGACCACCCGAAGAGCAGCTTCACGGAAGGGCACCACTATAAGTACCTGTGGGAGGCAATGGCAGATCAGAGGTAAGTAAGTATCTGAACAAAATACCTGGCTCGGTACTAGAAGGCAAGTGTCTCCTGAATTCACACAAATCAATCCTATAAACTTTTAGGCCCACGGCTCTATGGAAGACATTTCTCAAGCAAAATTGAAAAATACCTTTCAGTATAAGGCAATGCCTATAGCAGCAGTGGAAGCAAGGACAGAAATATATTAGGGTCTTTGATGGGAAAGTAGATCCACTCCAACAAATAAGCAGTGTCGTAGTTTGAATGAGAATGGCTCCTATAGGTTTGTGCATTTGAATGCTTGGTCTCCAGTTGGTGGAGCTGTTTGGGAAGGATTAGGAGGTGTAGACTTGTTGGAGACAGTGTGTCCCTGAGGGTGGGCTCAGAAGACTTCTACATTTTTCATGTGCCTCTTTCAGGCTTACTTGTGGACCAAGATGTGAGCTTTCAGTGTTCCTGCCACCACCTGTTCCACCCTCAGATTGCCCCTCTGAAACTGTTAAGTCTAATTAAATGCTTTCTTCCATATGTTTCTGTAGTCATGATTTGTGTCACACCAAAAACAGAGTAAGAAAAAGATACAGAAAAGGATTAACAAAACACTTTTTTTTAGTATATTCTCTATAATAGTTTTTTTTTTTTTTTTTTTTTTTTTAAAACCCAGTGATGACACTTTTCTGAACTGGAAAAACAGGACTCAATTTTTCAAGCCTCATTAAAAATGCTTAAAGATGATGTGTGAAAGATGATTCAGTGGCTCAGAGTACTTGTTGCTCCTGCACAGGACCAGAATTTGGCGCTCATCATTCACTTCATGGCCCACAACCATCCTACCTCTAGTCGCATGGGATCTGACGTCCATATGAATAAGGCATGCATGTGGTGTATATACATACATGCTGGCAAAACACTCATACACATAAAATTAAATAAATTGAAAAATAAATGTATAAGTTTCTGCTAAACAGAAAATCAGAAGCTACTTAATAAAGAGCTAATTTCTAACTACCTATTATTCTTGTGCAAATAGACTCAATCAACGGTGTGACCCTAGTCAAACCATTAGATTCCAATCACAAACCTGATTCTCCTATACAGTACACACAGAGACAAACAGCTTCAACTGTTATACCCACACGTCTGAGGTAGCCTCCTAGAAATGCAACCAGATGGTCAAAGAAGTAAACAATTGGGATGGAGAGGTGGCTCAGTGGTTAAGAGCACTGACTGCTCTTCCAGAGGTCCTGAGTTCAATTCCCAACAACCACATGATGGCTCAGCTGTCATGGGATCCGCTGCCCTCTTGTGGAGTGTCTGAAGAGAGTGATGATGTACTCACATATATAAAATAAATAAGTAAATCAAAGAAGGAGGAGGAGAAGAAGGAAGAAGGAGAAGTAAGCAATTGCCCTGTATGCCAAGAGGTTCAATTACTGTCCTGGTGGTGATATTAAGTATATGTCCACACTTTGTTTCCCCAGCTATCAAAGCACCATACTCAAAAAACTTGTAAGAGCCATATTAATATTTAAACCCTTGAATCCTGTTGAATTCAACAAAGTCTGAAAACATGACCCCTGCAAACAGACAGATGGAGTGTGAGAACAAAGACTGGTCCTCAGCATCATGAAAAATGTGCACAGAATTAAATCCATTTCCTTTCCAACTAGAACTTCAAATGAGCCAGAGGTCAGACTAGAGAACACAAGCAAATACAATTTTCAGGGATCTCTGTTTTGAAGGCTTCTCTGTATATAGCTTGGTGGAAAGCCTGCTTCTGGCCCCACTCCTGCTGCTTTTTCCGTTTGCTTTAGCAGGTCCTTCTATGAATCTGTGTTCAGAGTTGTCACATACAGGGACCAGATAAAGAATTCACTGGGTTCTAGTGAGCTAAAAGTCACCAAGAAGAGACTACCAGCGATGGGTGCTTATGTGTGCTTGGGGTTCATCCCTGAGAGCATCTGAGCTCCTTTCACTGTCCTGTACTGCCTGGCCCACCTAATTTGCTCACCTGAGGTTCACTAACTAGTCAGCTGTCAACACACTCATGACTCAGCAGTGCCTCATGGCCTTCTTGACAACAACTCTCCTGTTGCCACTTACCTTAGGCCTGGTGAGCCCTTGGTCCCTGAAGTCATCATCTTCACCCACCCCAAGCTTCTTGCTCCGGCGCCTACTGTTGTTAGCCAGCACTTGAGCGTTGGCTTTGAGGACATGGTTTATGGCATGCAGACAATACACATGGCGGATTTCTTCTCCATTCTTCAGGGCAGTCCTCTCAGGGTAGAACAGGTCCCGGTAAGAATTCATAATTAAGAACAGCTCTTTCTGGAGTGGGGTAAAGGAGCTATTTGATTTTTGAGGACCAGATAAAAATTGGCTATTGGTTTTTGCCCAGGTGGATTCTAGAGGCTTCTGAAGATGAAGTAACTTTAGGTCAATATCCTTTGGAGGTTTAAATGTTTCCATCTTCTGGAACTTTGATGAAAAGACAAGATGTCCCAGGACTGGCCACTAGGGGCAGACAGATCGAGAGAACTAGGTAAGACTTGAGTAACAAGGCCTGACATTCAGAGTACTTGATGACCCACAGATCATCCCCCTTCCCTCACCCAGAGGCAAGAGGATCCAGACAACAGTTAGAGAAGCAGTGGACAGTTTGAAGCCTGACTTCATACCTGAGCTGTCCCTAGTGTTCCCCTACTGTTCCCAGGAACATGTCCAGGAACAGTCAAAATTGCTTTAGAATTATTAAAGTATCGTCAGCAATGTGATGTGTCACAAGGGTGTGTCTGTCTCGGAATTGATCTGTCCTTTCCCTTCCTCACTCTCCACTGCTTCCTTTCTCTCTTTTAGAGACATACCCAATAGGACTCAAGGGACATTACTTTGTGAAATAAATGTTTAGAAATTTTTCAGTGTAAAAACATTGTCAATCTAAAATTACAGTAACTCAACAGTAAAAGAAATGGGGCACAGAAGTTGAGCAGCCTGGCAACTCTCCAGGGAACTGTGCTCAATGAAGCAGCTCTCCTTAGAGGTCCCACCCTGCCACTCCACTTACTCAACAGTGAACTGACAAGCCAGAAACAAAAATGAGCCCAAGAGGTTATAGCACTAGGAATGAGGAGTGTGAAAGTGAGCATGGTGAAAAGGAGCCACAGGACTGGGAAGGTCCCATGCAGTGCTGGGGAGGCGGAGGCAGGCAGATCTCTGGTGATTTTGAGGCCAGCCAGGACTACATTGTGAGACCCTGCTAATGAGACCACACAGTTCTGGAGTGTTCCAAAACTTGACCATGCTAGTAGGAATGGGACTGTGTAAGAAGAAACACTGTACAGAAAATCTAAGCCTAGGAATGCGGTGTCATAGAGACGGAGTACTTAGCCTAGCATGCAGCAATAAACAGCATCTTTGTCCACTTTCTGGTTGTGATACTGTACTGTACTCTGCTGCATGGTACCATGGGCAAAACTGGCAAAAAGTACCAGAGACATCCCTACTGACTTCTTACACCTAAGTATGTGTCTGCAATTACTCCATGGGACTACATACCCATGATCCTAGCAGTTGGGAGGCCGAGGCAAGAGGACTCACAAGCTCAATGTCTGTCACAATGAAACCCATTATGAATAATTAATATATGCCAATAAACCAAAGACCAGTTTCTGTGGGGCTCTCTCCCATGCCTAGAAAACCAAGCAATACGTACTTTCAGTTGCTGGGTAGCTGGAGAGCTTGAAGCAGCAGCTTGAATTTCCTTGTCTTTCAGTTCCTTGCTGACATGTTGCTGAAACGGATCTAATGCAGAACACAGTGATCAGCAAAGTGAGCAATGGCAGGGTTTTTTAGTCTTCTCAGTGGCAGACTCATCTCTAGTCACCTGGAAAATGACAAGTTTATCTCTGGTCTCTGTTGAGACTGCCCTGCTAATCTTCCCAGTTCTGACTCACCCTTCTTCCCAGCCCTGGTTCTCATTCTCCAGCACCAGAACCACATCTGAGGAGCTGAGCCTTCAAAGGACACACTCATCACTTGGCATCTCAGCCCCAAGTTCAGGCTTTGACTACTTCTTCAGTAATTTGTGAACACAGCCCTAAATTTTGTTTATGGGTCTTTCTTTTGCAACAAAGGAAACACTTTCATTTTGCATTCAGCTGTACAATGTCATTCCTTCACAGGAAGTGCTCCACAGGAGTCTGCTGTGCCAAGCACAGCACTGGCTCTAGGGAGAGGCTGGAGCTGGTTGTCTGTAGACAGCCACAGCTCTCTTAGCTACTACCATATGTCATACATCCAAACAAGCCAGCACATGTTCCCATCTTATCTGGTAGATGGCAAGATATGAGATCAGGCTCCATGCATTCTACACACAGCAAGACTCAGATTCACCTGAACTAGAAATGACACAAACGTTTCCTCTTGCATGCAGATACCCTAAGCTGTGTGATGGCCATGTAGTCTACTGCACTCAGGTGACTTCCAGCCCTCCCTCTGTGCTCTCCTGCTGAGAGGCAGCAAAGTGAAGTAGGTAACTTGCTCAAGGATCCAAATGGCAGGCATGTGCAGTAAATGCCCAAGAGAACGCAAGCAACATCATCAGGGAAGCCTAAGCCAACCCATCTGCACAGCCAATGTGCAGAGGCTTCAGAACAGCTGGCTTCCTGTTTCTGTCCAGGCTCCCACGATGTCACGGTTCTCAGTTAGAACGTGGTTTCTAAGATTCAACAAACTCTACCTCTACTCCCATATAAAAGCCAGCAGATGTAACTAGGCCACTTTAGAACTCAGCTTCATCCATGCTGAAGTGCAGTTGCAGAAAACTGGGAAAGGCAGAGAAGACGGGTACCATCTTGAACTTCCCACCAGTATAGACCGATTTACAAAACCCCATGTCCAGCTGGCTGTCATTTGGTCACAGACAAATGACCATGAAAGGTGTTGGGGGTGGTGGCTTTGGGGCTCCTTCTAGTAATAAGAACACTCAGACTGGCCATTTCTGGGCCTCACAAACCTACTGCTCTAATGAAGAAGCGTGGCTGAGAAAGCACTTTTTCCCTTCTCTTCTGCCCATTAGGAGGGTAAAGTCTTTCTCAGACTCAAGTCTAGAGGCGTGAGGCCTGGGGACTAGCCTCCCCACTTCCCCCTCTTCAACCTCTTCTCCAACTACTCAGTCCTCACCTCCACACTAACTACTGAGAAGCACAAACGTGAGAAATATCTCCTCCAGCTCCCCATGTGGTCACTACCTAGCTGGTTCTACTGCACTCCCTCAGTCAAGAGACTCAACACAATCAGTGCACAGCCCTACACACTAGAGGGTTGGGACAACAGGGGCCACTCTCACCTTGGGATGTTCTCTGGGAACAACTGCCCCCGCTATCTTCTTCTAGAAAATTGGTTTCCAGGCTGAACAGTGACTCGTGTTTCACATCTGTGAACTCTGAAGAGTTCTGTGATGTACCAGGTGGCTCTTCACCATCTTTTCCTTTTGAGCTGTCAGCTAGAGACATACCTGAAACAATGAAAAAGATTGTGAAATTGATGGGTTGTGATGGAGCTCGAGGGGTTCCAGGCCAGCCTGGTCAACAGCAATTTCCAGACAGCCAGGCCTACAGAGTGAAACTTTTCAAAAATAAATAAACAATTTACTCATAATAAAATGTTGACAAAATCAAACACTGATGCTCACTGTACCATGTATGCGTATGTATGTATGCATGTATGTATGTATGTATGTATGTATGTATGTATGTATGTATGTATTTGAGACAGGGTTTCTCTGTATAGCCCTGGCTGTCCTCAAACTCAAGGAGGCCGATCAGCCCACTCCTGCCTCCCTAGTACTGGGATTAAAGGTGTGCACCACTATCCTTAAACAATCAGGTAACACAGGGAATGTGACCCTTCAGAATTAAATCTGATTGCAGACTTGAGAAAAGTAAACTCTAGCTAAGCTGGGCTTCAGGCCTGGAGCGTGCTTCAACTTTGGGATATTACTAGATTAATTCAAGTTCCAAATGGTGGATTTCTAGGCAGGAAGTCAAGTGACTATTCTATTTTTTGAGTCAGGGTCTTCTGTGGATTAGTGTCTTAGTTGACTCACTATAAGCTCAGGATGACCTTGAACTTCTGACCCTCCCATCTCTAGCTCCTGCATGCTAGGATTGTATCTATGTTCCATCTCTGCCTGGTGAATGCAGTACGGAGGATGGAACTTGGGGCTCTCCCCCATGCTAGGCAGACAGTACCAGCTGAGCTAACTCCTGGCCTTCCTCTCGTGGTGGCTCCTCCCATAGTAAGAGGCTTGGAGTAAACACAAGAGGCAGTTCCACCCTAAGGGGAAGACTTCCAGCAACTGTCTGTGAACTCCAGCTTTAACAGTGGCTCCTCTGGGGGCTCCTGCCTGACTGCCTTTAGACTTGAAGTCTGCAGCCCACTGGGTAATCACGATCCAATTCCTTAAAATAAATTTGTATCTTAATTGGGAATTACCCTGGAGAATTCTAAAATACCCAGTTCTAGAACTTTCTCTAAGATATTGCACCAAGATACACATGAAAGATGTTCAGAGCAGCCTGAATTATGGTAAAAATTAACATGGAACAATTGAAATGTCTATCAACGGAGTATCTAATACAGGGTGTCATATAGCCAAGAAACTAATGTGAATCCAGAGTTGCATTACAGAGAGAAAGGTCCAGTCTGAGGACAGAACTCAGTAGCAAATCAGGGGGAGGGTCCAATCCCCAGTACTGTAAGTAAGACTATAAATCCTCCTGTCTCCACCTTCACCAAGTGTTAGAATCAGAGGCACACACCACCACAGCTGGTTTTATGTAGTGCTGGGGATAAACTCAACCACTGTGCTGCACGCACAGGCCCTTACATTTCTGTAGTAAGTAAAACACATGTTTATAATTAAAACATGCAACAACAAAACTTGTTTTCCTTTAAAAACACGTAAATGCAAAGAAAACCAGCACTAAGGACCTCCAAACATTAAAAATTAGGCAATTATTTTTGAAGATAGAAGACAGAGTCTTATTATGTAGCTTCAGGTATTCTAGAACCTACTATGGAGACCAGGCTGACCTCGAATTCATAGACATCCTCCTGCCTCTGCCTACCATATGATGAGATTAAAAGTATGCCGCTGTGCCCAGCAAGGCAAGAGATTTTTATCTCAGTAAAGCTAACTAGGCAAAACATATGACAGGTTAAGATTTTAAAGAAGTATTTGCTGGGCTGAAGAGATGGCGCAGCGATTGAGAACCCTGACTGCTCTTCCAAAGGTCCTGAGTTCAATTCCCAGCAACCATCTGATGCCCTCTTCTGGTTACATGTCTGAAGACAGTTACAGTGTACTCATATACATAAATCTTTAAAAAAAATTTATTTGCCCAGCATTCTCAAGGCCTTAGCAGAAAATAAATACATAAATACATAAATAAATAAAGGCCAGGGATGTAACCTAGTGGGAAAGGTGCTTACCTGACATGTATGAAGCCCAGCATCACAGAGGGATGGAGGGAATATGGAGACTATGTTAGGAGGAATGGTGGTGCACACCTTAAATCCCAGTACTTGGGAAGTGAGTTTGAGGCCAGCCTGGTCTATACAGCAAATCCCAGGCCTCCAGTCAGGGACACACAGTGATACTGTCTCAAAAAAGGAGAAGACTGTAAGAATAACAGGACTGAGGTAGTGAGACATAGAAGATACCCACATATATCCAACAACTAAAAGCAAACAATTAAGAACAGTAACACAAAGGCAAAACATAGACACAAGCCAGGCATATAGCACAGCGCACCTGCAATCCCTTAGTGGTGAGAGGTAGAAGGGGGATGGAGCAGAACTGTCATGATTAGAGACCAGTGTGGGCCACACAGTGAACTCAAGACTAGGTTTACAGAGTAAGAGTCTGTCTCTGAAAGGTTGCATGTTTGACCATGTTTGCACAGATCTCTGTAATGGGCATGGCTGATCTACAGTGACGGAATCAGATAGATCAGTGCTGACAGAAGGATGAGCATCTCTGGAGGTCATGGAAGACACACGTTTGTCAAAGCCCAAACTGAATACAGAAATTAGGCACACTTAATTATTACTCATTCCTAGCCCAGCGTGTGCTGTTTTTGTGGATATGGTTCTTTCCTTCCACCTTCATGTGAGATCCACTCACAGCAGGAGGCTTTACCCAATGAACTGCCTTGTCAGCCATGCAAAACTCATTCCACTGCATATAACCATATTCTAATGAGGCTGATTTAAAAACAAAACAAAACAAAACAGGCTTCGAGGTGTGTAGAGAGAATCTCTAACGTACTGTGCAGAAGCATTCCCCATTGCCTGTTAGTAAAAAGTGATGGCCCAATAAAAAGGCAGGAAGAGGTGGGAGTTCTGTTAGGGAGAGAGGAACTCTGGGGAGCTAGTGAGGTGAGGGAGAGTCAAGTTGGACACTAAGGAAGTCAAAAGTATGAAACTAGGAGAGGTAACTAACCAGCCACATGGCACACATATAATAGACTAAAGGGGTATGTAAGTTATAAGCTAGTCCAGGATTATGGCCCAGGTATTTATTTATAAATAATCAAGTCTCAGAGTAGTTATTTGGGATCTGGGGATGGGTGGAAAAGCCTTCATTCACAGGTATACACCTGTATTTCCAGGGCAGAAGTAGAATTATGAGGGGAATGCCAGCCTGATACAGTAAGACCTTGACTCAGAAGAGGAGCTCAATCTGATATACACAAGGTCCTGGGGTTGATTCCCTGGCACAGAAGATCGCCTATCGTTTCGCCTAACGTTTTAGTCTGAGCCCTAAGCCAGAAGCCATCTGGGTTCTCAATCCCAGTGCCTCTCAAGACTCTCCTTAAGGACCCAGTGAGGGCAGCCTCATCTCCTCTTCAGCTGCTTCACTGAAACAAATCTACAACATGAAAGTTTGTATTTTTTATGACTACCTTCCATCAAACCTAGTCTCTTACCGTACTGGCTGGTTTTATGTCAACTTGACACACGCTGGAGTTATCACAGAGAAAGGAGCCTCCCTTGAGGAAATGCCTCCATGAGATTCAGCTGTAAGGCATTTTCTCAACTAATGATCAAGGGTGGGAGGGCCCATCCCTGGGCTGGTGGTCCTGGGTTCTATAAGAAAGCAGGCTGAGCAAGCCAGGGGAAGCAAGCCAGTAAGTGAAATCCCTCCATGGCCTCTGCATCAGCTCCTGCTTCCTGACCTGCTTGGATTCCAGTCCTGACTTCCTTTGGTGATGAACAGCAATGTGGAAGTGTAAGGTGAATAAACCCTTTGCTCCCCAACTTGCTTCTTGGTCATGATGTTTGTCCAGGAATAGAGACCCTGACTAAGACACTTACTGAAGAGAGCAACCTCTTCAGCAAACCGAGCTATCACAGTGACCACATGAAGCTCCCCTGATAAGCCAAGGGGTCTTACCCAAGGTTCCAAGTAGCCCAAAGAGTAAGCCAACAGCATTTTCCTGATGAGAGGATCCTATGTTCCCATCAGATACTCAAAACATAACCAAACCCAACATGGCTGGACCTCTGCGTTGGAGTCACATGCTCTCACTCAACCCACACAACACAACCAAGAGGACAGGCCAGCCCCAAACACTTACGCTCCCCTGTCTCAGCTGACTCTCCTGTTTCTTCCACAGTGGCATCCTCACTGCCATCTTCATCATCCATTTCTGCATCACTTACAGCACTGCCATCCTCCGCCTCTTCCTCCTCATCAGTTTCCTCCTCCTCCTCTTCTTCCTCCTCTTCCTCAGAAACGTTCTTTAATGTAGCAAGCAGTCTGTGATACCCTGAAACGTGCTCTTGTTCACTCTCTGATTCACTTTCAGAATGTGAAGAATCTGAACTCTCTGACTAAAAGAAAAGTGGGAATTAAAGAAAATGTGAATACATAGTAATAAAATTTCCTCAACTATAAAAAATTATATCACATACAAGGAGACAGTTAGAATGGGAGATAATTAAGTAGAAATAAGTCAGACTAAAGACAAGTATGTTCCCTCTTGCACGAGGAAGCTAGATTAAATGCATGAAATCAAAAGGAAAAGCATTTGGGAAGAGGAAAGGGACAAGCAGAGGTGGGAGGCAAATAGCCAAAGGAAGAAGATGAACACAATCAGATAATCATGACTGGAAAAGTCCTAAGAAAACCCACTACCTTTTAAAATGAATGTACATTAACTCACAGACAAACCAAACAAAAGGCCCATGAGCTTTTCAGCAAATATTAGCACCTCTTCTCTTGAACCAAGTCCAGCAAGAAATTTACATAAAACAGTTAACCAAAGCTATAGTTCTAATTGATATTAGCAGCACATAGCAAGAAAAACGACAAACAAAATTCCAGGTTATGGGCTTTTACTTACATCTCATGTAAGAAGAAAATTACAAGCAAGTGCCACTGTCTGAGTCTGTGGGGCCCCTTGTCCACTGTGTGAAGCTTTGCATGGTGAGTGCACAAGGAAGGATGTTGTTGGATGAACTCCATCAACAGAGCTTAACTACCATGGGGTAATTTCCAACCATGGCTTCTTCTCTTGTCACATGGGAATTTCTATGATCGCCTTTATCATTTTTAAACTAATTAAGTAGCATTACTAAAATCACAACTCACATCCTAAACAGAAAAACCCAAGCTTAAAAGTAACACCCCAATCCCAACTACTGTAAGGAGAAAGCATTACCAGATGACAAATCTGCGGCTTGACTTCCTTCTTGGAAACCCTGAAAAGAAATAGATGTTAAAACTTTTGCTGCTGGTTTGTAACAATCACGAAAAGGCCGAACGAACGACTCTGCTTTAAGTAGATAAAAAACAAATGTCCAATACAGAATAATATCCAGTCCTTGTAAAAAAAAAAAAAAATCTGCATGCACAAACGCAGAGGTGACCAGAAGACAAAAAGAGCTCAATGACATCTTGTCAGAAAGAACAAGTCAGAAACTGGCTTTTAACGACACGTCGGGGTTCACCTCTTGTGGCCAACTTTATCTCTCGACTTCCTGTCCTGTTTTTGGAGACCCTTACGTGCCCTGCCTGGGCTAAGCCGAGATCTCCCGCCTCAGCCCGCGCGAGGTCGGATGACAGGCCCGCTGTCTCGGCGGGTCCGGGTGCAGAGCGCACCTCCGCAGAGGGGTTCCGGGCTTGCCCGGACCCGAACCGGCCCATCCCGGCCGGAACCAGCTCTCCGGGCGGCCCGCGCTCCCCGACCTGTCGTAGAAGGGGTGCTCCTCGCCGAAGTCGCGGAGGTGCTTCTTTTGCTTCTTGGTCATTGTGCTGAGCAGCTGGCTGCGGCCACGGCTCCGGCGCTTGCCCATAGCGGAATCGTCAAGCTCCCCACCACAAAAAAAGAAAACACACCATCCAAACCCAAGGCTCCTAGTTGGAAGTTGTCGCACGTGCGCACGCCGGCTTTACGGCGGAGGCGGGAGCCGTAAAGCAACGCTGCTTTACGCCCTGCGAGGACGACTAGCGCAACACCCTCCGGGTCGCGATACTGCCCCCTGCCGGAGCTCCTCGAGCGCACGGGTGTGCATACGTATGCGTGCTCAGAAAGCCAGCTTTTTGGGGCTGCAGGGGTTGTCGGCCTTCCCGGGTCAAGAGTGGAGTAGCTTCCTTTGTACTTACCTTTTACCTTATTTTTTTTGTTTTTATTTTCTTTCGGGGTTGCGGGAGACGGCCTTTCCCCCTCTCCCAGGAGCTAAGAACTAAACCCAGGACCTTGCCCTAGTATTCAAGCACTAACCACTGGGCTAAATCCACAACCGCGTGCTTCGCTTTGGGATGTCGACGTTATGCTGGCAGAAATGGCTTAATGCTACTCAGAAAAATAACGATTATCGCTTGAGGGTGTCCGCACACCCCCACTTAACGGCACGCTGTCCAAATGGATATTGCGAGACAGTCTGTTTAATGCAGATGAAGAAACCGATGTTCAGCAAGAAAGAGGAGATCTGAACTTGGTGGGAGTGTGTGAGGTGATCCCCTCCTGACATTCGTTCTTTAACCAAAGCAGAAAAATATGAGATAAAGTAGCACCTTGTATGTATTATCACCCAAACGACTGAAAATTCATTTAAAGTTAATGAGTGTGTATTAGCCTGACTGCGAGTAACAGCCTAAACCGGCCAGGGATGTTGCTCGTAAGTAGAGTGCTTAGCCAAGGCACTTCTCAAATCCTGGGGTTTGATCTTTAACATTGAATCACACAAACCCACACAGCAAATAAACTAGTGGTGACTCATACCTGTGACCTCAGTCCCCAGGAGGCTGAGGCAAGAGAATGAAGTGTTAGAGACACTTATTTAAAAAATAAAATTGAGCTGGGCTTGGCGGCACAAACGCCTTTAATCCCAGCTCTTGGGAAGCAGAGGCTGGCAGATCTCTATGAATTTGAGGTTCCCCAGCGAAAATAAAGCAAAACCCTACTTCTCCAAATAAATAAATAAATTGAGGTTATCCAGGAAAAAATAAAGCAAGACCCTCTTTCTCCAAATAAGTAAATGAATAAGTAAACAAACAAATACCTTTGAGGTTATCCTGGAAAATAAACAATACCCTACTTCTCTAAACAAACAAACAGCTGAGGCCTGTATTTCAAGGACACACAACAATAGGTGAAGCTGTTTGAGACACACAAAGATATACTTCCCTTTAAAACTGAGGTTCGGCGTAAACAAAATAACTCCAGCAGTGAGCCTAGACTCAGCACACCTGGAGACAGCCAAGCATGTTTCTGTGGAAGAGTTGGGGTTTACTCTGATCCACCTGTCCACCCTGTTCCAGGGTCACCTACTAATTATAATTAGGGTGGGGGTGGGGAAGCCAGAGTTGGTGGGGGGCAGAGCAAGAAAGTATCAAAAGCCATGCAAACAGAAAGGGTGGTGGCCTGCATCTGGCCTGGCCTAGGAACCCCTTAATAGACATCTGTCTTCTGTCTAGTTAAAAGGTAAAAGGTATAGTCACTTAGGTAAACAAAAGGCTGTTTGCAAAGTGTCCTCACAGGTTTTATGACTCCGGTGACCATGTAACCTGGCTCTGACCAATAAAAGCCATACTTTTTTCTCCTTTTACTGCACCCCAGGGGCCCAACCCCACACCCCCAGACATGCAGTTTCATGTTCTTCCAGAGATCTCATCAGAAGCTGAACGCTCCAGCACTTGAGCTGACTTATTTTCACCTGGTTTCCAGCATGCAAGTCTAGACTGTTCCCAGTTTTACTCAAAAATTTACCCTATCTTCATCCAAGCAGGTTCAGATGGAAAGTGATTGACAAAGACACACAATGTTGACCTGGAACTTCCACATGCACACATAAACGCACACACACTTCCACATGTACACACAAACGCACACACACACACACACCACCAATACCACTACACTACATAATAAGTATATAAAATGCTAACACAAGAGCATACCAGAGAGTGATCCATCAGAAGTCAAAGGCAACAATTTAGATGTACCACTTTCTGGTTTATTAAGACTATGGGGAAAGTGGTGTGTGTGTGTGTGTGTGTGTGTGTGTGTGTGTGTGTGTGTGTGTGTGTGTTTGTGTGTGTGTGTGTGTGTGTGTGTGCACTTGCTCTTGCATTTGTAGGCCCTCCTAAAGGTCTTTAAGATGCAGTTTCCTACATACAAAATCACTATACAAACGTTCTTCTCTATGCAGAGATCTACCCTACCCTTCGAGATTACTATGAAACAATGTCAGTTCCTCACTCAGAAACATCTGCTGACCCCCTGCTTTGTGCCAGGTGCTATACAAGCGAGGATAAGATCCGCACCAGCCTCCTTGGGGAACGCTGTGTTGGGAAATGAGCATACTTGGAGTCCTGGCTAGAAGTCTCTGCTCTCTACTCTCAGGATGAGCAGCTGTCAGTCAGGCCACTCATCAAGTATCCACTGACTATATGGGTGTGGGTTATAAATGAGGCCTTAAGGTTATATGTCTCAATCTGTGCCGCCACTGGACTTCACAGTACTCACTGCACAGAGTTCCTTCCCGGTAGAGCTGGCTCTAGAAAGTAAGATTGTGTTCCCTCTCTTTCTATTCCTAACAGATACCCAGAGCCTGGGATATAATGACTTTTTATTTTCATCTCTTGAGACAGAGCCTTAGGTAGCCCACAGCCTTGAACTCAAAAGTCTCCAGCTTCAGTTGGCTGAGTTCTGAGATTACAGGCACATAGAGCTCTTCCCGATAAGCTAGAGTGACTATTTTTAAAAGACAGTGACCTTAAATAAATATACTTTCTAGGCATTAATTATATACCAGTAGATATAGACTACAACAGAAAATATTTTGTCTATCTGATGTGAAGGACAGGCTTCAAGGGGTACAGTAGTTTCGCATATCCCCCTCTGCTGGACGACTGTGTAACTGCACTCTGTCGTCTGTGTTTTCTGGTGAGGGCTCACAAACACACATAGCCCAGGATATTCATTTGATTATCTAACAAGAGGTAGTTACTATGTTGCAATCACAATACTACCGTGGAGGGTTGATAGGCCCAAACCTCAGGCTTTTCTTTGGAAGATCTCAAACCCAAATTGGGAGACAAAACCATTTGTAAATGATTACATTGTTGTAGGCTGAAAGATTCACAAAGATTAAAAGAACTCACAGGATAAAGTCTTTCAAGCCTGAAGGAGAGAACAGAGAAGTAAGGAAGAGGCTGCAAAGAGGATGCATGGAGTGGGGTTTCTCTGGGTAACTGTGTAAGAAAGAATGTCACTGTTACTTGGTAAACCATGAACAACCATGTTCATGCTGCCAGTGTTAATCACTGTGTGGATACAGTTACAAATGATGGGGTGTGTGAGTACCTGAGGGTGGTGTTTCCCACAGCTCTGAAAGCTGTGTGTTCCCCATGGGCTCAGAGATCTTACACGCAGGATGCCTGCCCATATTAGCCTAGAGTCTCCAGTTAGTATTTCAGGTGTAAAGATCCTGGAAGATGCCAGACACCTGTGTATCATGGGAGCCCAAGGAGAGATTTGGGAAGCTAGGAAGTCATTACTATCTGGGAATGGCCACCAAACGAGGGTGGCATGTGCCTGATGGGTTGGTCAGCTTTTTATCATTTTAATGTATCAACTTTGAAAGAATAAGTAACTTACAGATCCTAGACAGTTCAGCAGTTAAGAGCACTCACTGCTCTTCCAGAGGATCCAAGTTGAACTTCCAGTATCTGTATTGGGCAGCTAACAGCCTCCTGTAATTCCAGCTCCAAGGAATCCAACACCTTCTTCTGAAATCCACAGGCAACCGCCATACATGCGGCACACACACACACACACCCTTACACACTGATTAAAAATAAAAATAAACCTCAGGAAAGAATGCATGATGAGCAGAAGCATTACTACCTTAGCAACCATGATGGGGAGCTAGTGACCATGACAGGGACCATCAACCCTATGGGTTTGATCCCTTGGACTGAGTAAAAAGAAGAAAGTGAACCAAACACCAGTATTTATTTGTCTGTCTCTGCTTTTGACTGTAGCTGCAAGGTGACCACCTCACACTCCTGGCCCCACACTTCCTTCACCATGATGGACTGTATCCCCAAACTGTGAGCCGGAATTAACCCTTGCTTCCTCGAGTTGCTTCTGTCAGATGCTTTGTAACAGCAACATGAAATTTATCTTGACTCACATTTTGGGAGGTCTCTGGTCCTTTGGGGGTTTTCCTCCTGGGTCTGTGTGGAGGAGGCACATTTTAGTGGAGAATGTAACATAGCAAACAAACCCTTTCCCCTCAGGGTCAGGGTAGACAAGAGCTGGACAGGGGCCAGCATTCTGTTCTCTCCAAGGACAAACCCCTTTCATTTGAAGGCATCCCACTAGTTCTCAACTTTTAAGGTTTTCACCATCTTCTGATAGTATCCCAAACATTTGGCCCTTTGGGGTGCATTTAAAATTCTTAGATCAACAGAAACCAAATCTCTAAGACACCACTGTATGATAAATTTATACACACATGCACACACACACACACACACACACACACACATGTAATTTCTGTTAGTTGAGAAGTTCATTCATGCCTACAATATATTTTAGTGATATTTACCCTCTATTCCTTCCTCAATGATTCCCAGATATACTCCCAAATCCCATTTCCTACAAATTCACATCATCCCTTTGTTTCTAGTCCCCTGATTTTAGTGCATATTGCCTCTGTGGTCGTGGGTGTGAGCCACAGCCTTATAAAGAAAAACATTTCTCCCATCAAGTGCTGATAGCTCTTAAACTAAGACATAGGCCTCACGAGGCCTCTCCTTCATGCTGGAATGTTTGTTAGTTTGATCTGATTTGGATCTTTTGCAGGTAGCCAAGGCTTTTATGGGTCCATGAACTCAGTGGTCCTCTCATGGCCAGAACCTCGCAGGCCTAGCATGGTACCTGTACTAGCTAGTTTTATGCCAATTTGACACAAACTAGAGCCAGCAAAGAGGAGGAAGCCTCAACTGAGCAGACGCCTCCATGAGATTCAACTGTAAGGGATTTTTTTTCTATTAGTTATCAGTGGGGAAGGGCCCAGCCCATTGTGGCTGGTGCCATCCCTGAGCTGTGGTCCTCGGTTCTAAAAGAAAGCAGGCTGAGCAAGCCAGTAAGCAGCACTTCTCATGTCCTCTGCATCAGCTCCTGCCCCCAAGTTCCTGTCCTGCATACTTTCTTCCCTCACTGCTCCTGACAGTATGGGACTGTGGATAAGATAAACCCTTTCATCCCCAAGTTGCTTTTGGGCATGGTGTTTCATCACAGTAATAGTAAACCAAACTAAAACAGTTCTTGAATACTCTCTCTCTCTCTCTCTCTCTCTCTCTCTCTCTCTTTCTCCCTCCCTCCCTCCCTCCCTCCCTCCCTCCCCCTTTCGTGTGTGTGTGTGTGTGTGTGTGTGTGTGTGTGTGTGTGAGAGAGAGAGAGAGAGAGAGAGAGAAAGAGAGAGAGAGAGGGAGGGAGGGAGGGAGAGAGGGAGGGAGGGAGGGAGGGAGAGAGACTGTTTAATGAAAACATAAGCTATGTGCAGAGAGTAAAGAGAGAGACTAATATCACCCGGGATGGCCTGACCTGGATTTAGTGCAGGTTTTCTGAACTCATCCATTACATGCTGTCTTGCTTATGGAAACCATGACTACTCAAGACAGGCATTATTGTGCCCTTTTGCTTTCTGTGAGGAGCTTGGGAGAGCTCTGTACTTCCTGGGCCAGTGCTTTCCCTCTAAGTCAAGTCCCCAGCCTTAGGATTGTTTTAAAACATTAAGAATCATAATCTTAGCAACCCATGTAATCTCAGAAGTTAAAAGGTGGAGGCAGGAGGATTACAATTTCAAAGTCATCCTCTATTAAGTTTTGTTTTTCTGCTACTGTGATAAAACATGGACAAAAAGCAACTTGGAGAGGAAAGGGTTTTTGTGACTATGGGTCCACATCACAGTCCTTCACGAAGGGAAGTTAGGGCGGGAGTTCAAGGAGAAAACCTGGAGACAGAAACTTAAGTGAAGCCCGAAGAGGGGTGCTGCCTACTGGCTTGTTCCTGGCTCTCTTCACTTGCTTTCTTATACATCTCAGGACTGCTTACCTGGATCAGAACTGCCCACAATGGACTGGAATCTCCTACATTGATCAATTGATCGCTAATCAAGAAAATGCACTATAGACAGATGACATAGGCCAATGTGACAGACATATACAGGCCAATGTGATAGACACTCCCACAGGCCAATGTGATAGACATTCCCACAGGTCAATGTGACAGACATGTCCACAGGCCAATGTGATAGACATTCCCACAGGTCAATGTGACAGACATGGCCACAGGTCAATGGGACAGACATGCCCACAGGTCAATTGGACAGACACACCCACAGGCCAATGGGACAGACATGCCCACAGGTCAATGTGATGGAGGCAGTTCCTTTACTGATGTTGCTTCTTCCCAGGTGACTCTTGTTTGTGTTAAGTTGACAAAGCAGGTTTGAGGCTAGCCTGAGCTACATGAGACCCTGCGTCTATAATAATTATTTGCTTTAATTAATGCTCCCTATAACCTGTGTTTGGTGGAAAGTTGTTGAAACATTCAGAGAATTGTGTGTTCCTGACTGGAAAAATGAAAGTTCCAGCCTTTTCTCTGAGAAGAGACAGGTGAGGAAAATCCCCGAGCGTGACCCCTAAGCTTTGGCCTCCAGTTAAAAGGGCTGGATTGTTTTTTAAATCAACAATTCCAGTGTTGATGAGCTTCCATAGGAAGCCATTTCTTCTTTCTCCCCCAGGGCTGTCAAAGGCTGTCCCCAGGCTGCCAGTGATGGCACAGACTTGTAATCCCAGCTTTCAGGAGGCTGAGGAAGAGAAATCTTGAGTTCAACGCCAGCCTTGGCAACACTAGCAAGATTCTGTCACATAACAAAACGAAGCAAATGCAAAAACTGCTAAATTCAATACCGCTGTAGTCTGGTTGTGCTTAGGGGCAACAGACCCCCTCACACCCTGTTCTCTCCACCAGCTTTCCCAATTCCTGATGCTTACCCTCAGGCTGCCAGACCAGAACCAGCTCCTGATGATGCACCAGCCCAGGGTCCACACTCCTGGGGTCCAAGAGCACAGTCATGTTTCTTAACTTCATGTTATGTCAAAGAGGCTGGGCAGAAGAGGCTTTGTTCCAGCTCCATGCTGTTTCCACAGTTCCCCTTCCTATGGTATGCTGTGGTCCTGGTCAACTGTCCACAGTCTGGCCTCTCCTGTGAGGAGGTTCAGCCTCTCATCACAACCGTGTCACTGAGCCTTTGTCTGACACCGTAGTTTATTAACTCATCTGATATTTGTTCCAGTGACTCTGAATTTCAGAGCCTAGGTTGGTAACACCCAGAGTGGGCTGTGATTAGGCTGCTGAATGACACTGGCTGTCTAGTCAGTATTTCTTTTAAGTTAAACTGAGTGAAACAGACAGGGTGGGGACGCATTGGCTCTGTTGCTCCTAGGGAAGTACGTGTGTGTGTGTGTGTGTGTGTGTGTGTGTGCGCACATCTGGGTGTCCAGAGCTGCCTCCAAGTATAAGTGTGTGATGTGAGGGGCTCTGAATGAGGGTGTGTGAGCATGTGAACACTCATTCTGTGAAGAGGAAGGGACTATTACTCTCAGGTCCAGCTGCCCTCTGAGTTCCAGGTCCTGCTAACATACCCCTCTGAGCTCCAGAGTTCATTCTTGTAACTTCCTGATAGAATCTAAGGCAGAGCCAAAGTAAAGGAATTGTTGATAGACTCTGGATGGAGGGGAATTGAATCATCACCTGTTAATTTAAAAAGGATTTATTTGTGTGTGTGTGTGGGGGGGGGGGGGGGGGTGTAAATGTGCTTTGTATGTGCCCTCAGAAGCTAAAAAGATGATGCACGGGATCCCCTAGAGGTGGAGTTACATACAGTTGGTTGTGAGCCCGAAGTCCTGGGAATCTAACTTGGGCCCTCTGGAGGAACAGCAAGTGATATTAATTGTCAACCCATCTTCTAAGCTGACATCATGACCAGTCCAGAATTACTGAGCACACAGGCAGAAACCTTGCCCTGCCAACTGTAGAGCATTTCTGTAGGTTTTGATAATCACATAACAGACCAGATATTAATTCTAGGTGTTCCAGGAAGCCCTATAGCTCCTCCCAGGCTAGTAGCCCTGGAAATCCAGGGTGCGGGAGGAGAGGGAGTGGGAGATGGAGAGAGAGAGAGAGAGAGAGGGAGGGAGGGAGGGAGGGAGAGAGGGAGGGAGGGAGGGAGGGAGACAGGGAGGGAGGGAGGGAGGGAGGGAGGGAGAGAGAAAGAGAGAGAGAGAGAGGGAGGGAGAGAGAGAGAGAGAGAGAGAGAGGGAGGGAGAGAGAGAGAGAGGGAGAGGGAGGGAGGGAGGGAGAGAGAGAGAGAGAGAGAGAGAGAGAGAGAGAGAGAGAGAGGAGATGATTCTTCAGAAAACGGGAACCTCTCACCCTAGCTCCAGAGTTACTGAATGAAATGTTCTGTAGCCATGCCCATCACCCCGGTCTGTGCTTCTCGGTACAGCCTTGGGTTACCCAGTCCTGGTGTGAGCAGCTCCCGCAGACGAGGGTCTTATACTGCAGCCAGCACTCAGCAATAGTCTGCCCTGCAGAGTCAAAGAAGCCCTTCTAGTGTCAGGGCCCTCAGACTGAGAGAGAAGGTAGAGGCAGCTTTTACAGTTTTTACAGCTGCCATTGAGTCCAAAGTCAGGGCTGGACTGGTAGGTAGCTCCCTTGGGTGCTTCCAAACCCGAAGACAGACATCCGCACGTCCCAGGAGACTGTGGGTGCTGTGCCTTGAGGGTTGGGTGCCTTCCCTTGCAGGAGAATCACCTGCAAAGGTAAAACAGAACAATCAAGTCTAAAGCAAACACAGGTGGAAAAAGGCAGGGAGATGGGGTTGGACTGGATGGGCTGGCCAATTCCTGGGAGAGTGGGGGTTCCTTATGAGAATTGAGGTTTCTCTAGGGCAATAAGAAAAATTGCTCTTAATGATGTTAATTACAACAGGGCACTGTGCTTCACTGTGGGGCTTTTCATCTTCAAAGGGTACCCTAGATGGATCAGGAGCGCTCGACATGAAAGCGTCTAGAGTTTAAGAACTGAAGTGGAAGGGCTGAGGCCACATAGCTGGCCTCATGCAGGCCAGCCCTGTGCAGCCTGCCCCCACCCCCTGCCCCAAAGTGGCCTGAAAAAACAGCACCCAAGACATTCCCGGATGTAAAGTGAGGAGCTGCCCAATCAAAGGACCAACCTTACCCCAGTGGAGCTAGAAAGTCTCGGAAACAAGTGTCAGTCTTAGCCCAGGTCCTAGAGCCGCTGTCTAGGGGTGGCCAGATAAAATAAGAGGCACTCAGATAAGTTTGGAATAAGAAAAAAGTAATTGGAGTATTTGTTGTTTGAGATTCAAATTATACTCCTTGACCTGTGTTGTTGTTATGTGCGAAAGCAGGCAGCTTTGCTTTTCTTTGAATGATCTAAAGCACACAGGTTTGTGCATGCTCACACACACACACACACACACACACTTACACACACACCCATACACAAATAAACAAAAACCGCACACATACACATGTGCACTCACACACTTTTCCACTTGCAGACTTAGGCCTGAGAGATTGGCAAGACGGGAGGATGAGGGAAGCATGGACATGCCCAGACCCAGCCAATCCTACCCTTGTCTGTCATTCTGGCCGTCGGTGTAGTGGGACAACCCAGCCTTCCCTACCTCTTTTTGTGTCTTGCGACTTGGGGGTGCTTATGGAATGGGGTCTAGTCAGTGTGTCTTCCTCACCCTCTGTCTTTTTTTCTCTGTATTCTGACTTCTCCCCACCACTCTAGCTCAAGGACAAGCCTGTGCCCACCCCTGTCACCATGGATTGTTGGCGTGGAAATTCCTCTGACAAAAAACCGGAGGGAAATGGTCACTGAGCTGAGATCAGCTTCCTGCCCGAGCTGTGGAATCTGGCTGCCAGGCGGGTCTGGGCCTGAACTGGAGATGCTGCCACTTTCCCAGTCTGGGCGGGAAGGGAGGGCAGGTTGCTACTTGTAACTGGGAGGCTGCATGTCTGTTCTGAGCCAGAGCGAAACTCCCAGGGCTTCCAGACACTGAGTCTCACAGAGAGGTTCCCAGGCTCCTGCTCCTGCCCCCCTGGGCTCAGTCAGGGTCAAAGGCAGAGTTGCTGCAGTCTTCACACCCCCGGGAAAGACAGATGGTCATACGTACATTCACATCCTGGGATATGACTTCAGGCCTCTGGGCCAGATTAACATTCCGGGGAGCCTCCAGTTCCCTTATGACCTAAGGGAAAAGCCAGTGCCACAGCCGGCTGGGCAGCTTCCTACTCTCTGTGAACCAGCCCCAAACCTGGATAAAGTACTTTTTAAAATCATAAAACAATACCAAGTGTTTAGAGAAAATGAAAGGGGCCTGAAGGAACCTGACTAGGTGGCTCTAAGAATTCCTGTACAGAGGGGCAGCTTGTCCTCAAAAGGCAAACTCACGCCTGAGTCTGCAGGCAGAGGTGTGTGTGTGTGTGTGTGTGTGTGTGTGTGTGTGTGTGTGTGTACATGTATATGTGAGTGTGTTTGTGTGTATGCTCTGTGTGTGTGTGTGTGTGTGTGTGTGTGTGTGTGATGAACCTGTGTGTTTTAGATCGCCCAGTGAAAGGCAAAGCTGCCTGCTTTAGCACATAACAACTCGGGACAAGGACAGCTCATATTGATAACTGTAGAGAACCAGGACGGAACAAGGACTGATTCAATCAGATCTGCTGGCTTAAACTGTAATCCCAGCTACTCTGGAGGCCGGGGCAAAGGGATCAAAAATCTAAGGCTAGGCCATAGAGCGTGCTCACATCAGAGTTAGCTATTCTGTGAAACACTGTCTCAAAATAAAGATACTGGTGCTGGGGTTACTGACCAGTGAGGAAGTGCTTGCCTAGCACACTCAAGGCCCTGGTGTCAAGCCTCCATTGAAGGAGATGAGAGGAGAGGGAGGGAGACACAGCAGGGGAAGGGGAAACTGTTGTTACAGTTCCCAAGATGCACATATGTAAGTGTCAAAAAATGGGTATGTGGTAGCCCATCACTGAGCTAGAACTTTCAAAGTCATCCTTATCGACGTAAGAGTTCAAGGCCAGCCTGGATACAGGAGGCCCCGTCAATTAATACATGTAAACAAAAGCATCAATAGAAAAATTGAAAGAAAAAAGAACTATAATCAGCAGAGTGAAGATTAAAAAGAAAAAAAGAAAAATCAAATGGCACATTTTGCAACCAAACCAAGTTTCAAACTTGAATTCCAAAACTGAAATTTACCCAAACTTTTGAACGAGTTATATTTGTTGTCAAGACAGGCAGCCAGTGTGCTTCTTTCTGCTTTCTCACTCTGAGCACCTCAACTCTATCTCATCTTCACCTGTCAATCATGGCTCCTGGGGCACTGCTGAGAGGAAGGGAGTGTGGGAGGATGGGTGGGAAGAAGAGGAAAAGCAAGGGCTTTATTTCAGCTAGACCTAAATAGAAATAGTGACTGATTTTTGAAGCCTCCAGCACTTAGTTCATGCTCCCTTAATACCTCTTCACTGGGGCCTTGTCCTCAGCCCCCTCCACCACTGCGGATGTGGCGGCCTTGCCCGGTCCTGTGAGGAATGTTTTGCAAATACTGAGCAGGTTTTATGAAGCTTCCTGGATATGCTAGGAGTTAGTGAGGCAGGCAGCTAGCCAGCACAGGCCAGGAAGTCACTGCTGTGGCTGGCAGCTCAGGGACATGCAGGGGTCTCCGTAATAGGGGGGACAGATGCCTTGTATCCAGTTCCTTGGTTTGAACAAAATTAGAAGGAGAAAGAGCCAGTCCCAGACATGAGGTCTGAAGTTTCTCTGGGGCTTTAAAAGTAGAAGGAACCACGTGCAGGATAGTAGTCATGGGAGGAAATCACCCCAGGAAATTGGGGTAGAAACTAATGAAGAACTCTGCCTGGATTTTGTTGCATGCCATCTGGTCTGTCTAAAAAGTTCAGCAATTCAGATTTGGAACTGACCATGGGCACTTTCCAGAGAGTGACAGGGACACTTTTATGCAGGTGATGGAGTGCTTAAATTTAGGTCCTCATGCTTGTGAAACAAGAATTCTTACCCTCTGAGTCTTTTCCTCAACCTCTGATCATATTTTCTAAGGCCGGTGTTGTTTAAAACGATTGCAGATGTATGCAAAGTTCATAAAAGTTTACAGAAAACCTTGATTTCCCAGTGCAAACAGGGCCTGTCATCTGTAATCTGTAGGACGACTATAGCTTCTTAGAGAAGGGAGCTCTCCGGTGGCCCAAGTACTGTTCACAGATACACTCAACTTACAGAATATTGTCTGTTTGTTGCTGATAGCCTTTCCACAAGCCCTCACTGTAAATGAAAGCGTTCAGTTCCTCTGGAGGTCATCTAGTCCCCCTCAGGCAGTTCCCTGTCTATCTCAGCTCTGCTAATGCTGTGGTCCAGCTGACTGGTATGTCCTGACCCTCCCACAGACCACCTCAGAACCAGGGCAACACTATTCATTTGTCCTGAAATGGGTTTTCCTTCTATTTTCCCATCTAGAACACCAGCAATACACTTCAAGCACTGTTTTAAACACAGTGTCTTCCTTTGTGAAGAATTCCTGGAGGGAAAAGGCCAGGTGTCACATGATCTAGAGATGGTGTCACATGATCTAGAGATCCTCTAAGATGCAAATGGCTCAATTAAGACTTTGTTTGGGCGCTGGGGGTTTTCTGTCCGGTGACAATTTGCAAAAAGGACTCAGCTTTCTCAGTAAACAAGAACAAAATATGAACATTAAGTGAAGTTCCATCTAAGTGACTTGGAGAAGGAATGAAGGCAGACCTTTTCATTCCAAGTGCCTCCGGTGGGGACTCAGTCAAGGATCAGCAGGTGGAAATGCGTTCAAAGCCTGTAATTACAGAGAAACTAGTGCAGGAAAATGGGAGTTCAGGGTTACCTGGAGCTCTCTAGTCTGAAGCCAGCAGGGTTATGCGAGACCCTGTCTGAAAATAATCTAAACAAAATTGTCAGAACGAGATGAAATAATCAAGTAAACAAAACCCAAAGTGTCTCAAGGGAGAAAATTTTAAGACAGTTGCAGGGAAGAGGGTTGGGTGCTGAGGCATGGTTGGAAAAAGTAGCTGCAGCTAGAAAGGGTTTTTTGGCTCCCCACCCGCCCCTCCTGAGACTCAGCAGCTGACATGGTCCTGCAGACATAAATACACTGTTTCACTCCTCTGCTCAGAAGCGGTCATGGCTTCTACTGCTTCCTGCAGGAGTCAACACTTGCTTCTCGGCTTCATCTCCTATAACTCTCCTCTCACTCCACACTTCCTGTAACCTGCTTCAGCCACATTGACCTTCTTAGCCACCCAGAGTACACAGGTGGAGGTGCGCTTGCCTCAGGCTCCTTGCACTCGCCTACCCCCCTTCCTGGGATGACCTTCTTTCTGATAACGGGGCACAGAAAAGGCCTTCAGCTGGTCTGCTGTCTGCCTGGTGCTTTTCTCTCTGGAAATACCCAGTTCCTTTACAAGTCTTTAGATTTCTCTGTTCCAGTATCATCTCCTACTTAGCCCAGTTTCCTGACCACACTGCATCTCAGACTCCTGCCTTGCTCTTCTTAGGGGCTTACCATTAACTGACAAGTTTTACTCTCATCTTGTTCATCTCCTGTCTCCTCTACTAGAATACAATACCTTGAGAGCAGACGCTGCCCCTGGTCTGTCTTGTTCCCTGCTGTGCTTGCAGCACCAAGTGCAGACCCTGGCATACAATGAACGCACGAAACACATCTGTTATCTGAGTCTTGATTTAGGAAACATTGAGGGGGATGGAGTAGAAAGCTCTCAAGCTGCAGAATGATGGGCTTGGGGGCTCAGGCTGAGGCCTAGACTGCGTGGGTCTGGGAGGTGACTGCAGTAGCCGACAGAGAGGACATGGTTGCCGTAGCAGAAGAACACAGAAGTGGAAACAGACCTTCAGTGGGAATGGAGGGAGACCACGAGAGGGGAAGGTTTCTCAAGAGAGGGAATCCCTCGGTGCTCAGCAGCTGCCCAGTGACCGTTTCCCCAAAGATGGATGGAGGTATGTGTCATGTGAGGTGAACCTGGGGCTCTGGGCTGGTTGGTCCATCTACTGTAGATCCGAACCACTTTCGCTCCAGAGGGTTCTCCTAGCCAGGAGTCCTATAACATCACCTGTGTTCTTGTGCACTGTGGAACCTAAGCTTAGGCTGTAGAACAGGTGGGTTCTGGGCTGTGGGTGTTTAGGGGCATGAAGTGGATCAAATGATTCTCTGAGGGCTGTTGAAGTAGTTTTGGACAATGTGGTGGAATTTGTGTGGGCAAGAGTCTCTTTGACTACTCCAAGAGTGGGAGAACCTGAAGGCACTGTCTTTGCCTTTCTCGTGGAGCTCAGAGGTTACTTCTTGGAAGGTGGTTTCAGCTCAGGCTGGGGAATGAATGGACCAAGCTAAGAGAAACTTCCAAGGCAAAGAGATGAAGGTCAGGCTACTGCTTGGCCAAAGAACCTCTCAATGTCCTTTTTCATCTCTGTCCTTCAGAAATATTCACTAGGCTCTGAAGTCTATGCTCAGCCCTCAGTCCTGGTCCAATCAGCAGAAGCACAGTACCCCATGCTCTCTGCCCAGGCTCAGTGTCCAGACTCCTGCCTTGAGACTTCTCAGGCTTTTATTGGATGAAGACCAGAGCCTGGGACCATGCATGTCACTGTCTACAGACAAGAGTGTGAGTGAACTGATGGCGGCGGTGACAAATCATGTCTGTTGAGCCCACGAGACAATAAAGAGGGTAAACTGAGGCAGGTGCAATTAGGAGACAGGGGAAGGGGAGTTGAGGCAATTAGGAGTACATTTAATTGTCCTGTTTCTGTGCTTCCTCTAACAGACAGCCACAGAGCACATATCAACGGGAACTGAAGTTCTCTTTCCTCTTCCCCCCTTAAAAACAAAAACAAAAAAAGCAATGTTCAGAGCATTTCGTTGGGGGATGGTGTGGTGGTTTGAATAGGAATGGCCCCCATAGGGCTCACTTGTTTGATTGCTCACCCCAGAGGCAGTGGCTCTATTGGAAGGCGTGGCCTTGTTGGAGTAGGTGTGACTTTGTTGAAGGAAGTGTGTCACTGCAGGGCAGACTTTGAGGTCTTACAAGCTCAAGCTAGGCTCAGTAATCACAGTCTCCTTCTGCTGTCTGCAGATCAAGATACGCCATGTCTTCCTGCATGCCCTCTGCTGTGGTTCCCACCACAATGACAATGAACTGTCTCTCTGTTCTGTCTCTGTCTCTCTCTGTCTCTCTGTCCTGTCTCTGTCTCTCTCTCTGTCTCTCTGTCCTGTCTCTGCCTCTCTGTCACTGTCTCTCTGTCTCTCTGTCACTGTCTCTGTCCCTCTGTCTCTCTGTCACTGTCTCTGTCTCTCTGTCTCTCTGCCTCACTGTGTACATTCATATGCGTGAATATGAGCATGTATATGTCATGGAGTGTAGGTGGAGCTCAGAGAACAATTTCTGTGTCACTCCTTGCCTTCCACTCTATTTGAAGCGGGGTCTCTTTGGTGGTATCTACTACTGCATATGGGAGCGCACAAGTTTTCCCAGAGTCCCCTGTCTCACCCTGCCTTTGGGGCACTTCCTTGTCCGGCATTACATGGATTCTGAGGATTTGAATTCAGACCTTTGTGCTTATATGGCAAACGATTTACCCAGTATGCATGTCCCAGCCCCTCTGTTTTGTTCTGTTTGTTTTTCAAGAAACAGGGCCTCACGTAGCCCAGGCTGGCCTTGACTATGTGTTTGAAAATTGGATCCTCCTGCATCCACATCACTGTCATGAATGCAAGCATTAAAAGGCCCACTATGCCTGGTGTTAAGTAGATAGGACCCAGGACTTGGATGCTGGGCAAGTATTCTGCCAGTTAAACCCCAACCACAGCCTTTTCTTCTATTCTTAGTTCCTTTCTCATGCCTGGTGCCCTGTCCTCACCTCATGGATTAATACTTATGTGTCTCTAGTTCTCACTGCCGTTTTACTGGAGAGACCCAAAGAATGAGAAGAGATAAGCATGTCTGGCTACGCAGCTGGACAGAGGTATATCTTCTTGTTCCATTGCATTATGGGGGGGGGGAGGAAGTCAGCGTCTGTATACACCTCATTTTCTAAGGTTCGTGAACTGTGTGGAGTTTATTCAAGTCATACTGAGTCCGGTGCTGTACCAGGATGGCTGGCAAGAGTTCCCATCTGGTTGTCCTTGGGAAAGGCCTCGTGAGTACGGTTCACACAGCTGGCAACGGTGAGGCCAGCTCTCACCTCACAGCGCCTGGCCACTTTGAAGACACTTCCTTACTTCTCAGTGTCTGGTGAAAGAGAAATGAAATCAGGGATACAGCACAGACGGAGAACCCTGGGGTGAGCTTACTAAGTTCTGAAGGACACACCTGACCTTCTGTTCCCTCTGCTCCTCCTAACCAGGGAGAAAGGGGCATCTCTGGCGACAGTTTTCAGTACTGTGTTTGATTCAAAGACAGAGTCGGAAACGAATAGTTAGGCACGTCAGCAGAGAGATCTATAGCCCGAGCCAAAGTCTGTTCACGGTCGGAGGTAGAAAGTGCGGCTTGTTTGTGTATTTGTTTTTGCTGCTGCTCTCTGGCATCTTGACAATTCTAGGATGCTGTGCACAGGGGTCAGAGGGCAGAGGAAGCAGCAATATGAGCAACAAACCATACGCATCACAGTTAACCTGGGCTTTGAGGTTCGTTTGTAGTTCATTGAAATAACTGAATGGAGGCAGAGGTAGGCAAAGCCAGGAAAGGGGCAGTCCCATGGGCTGTGGAATGCCCTCTGGAAGGCTGCCAGGCATTGCAGGGCTGCATTGCTTAGCTCGGTGTCATCTGGTCCTCTTCAGCAGCCCACTCTACTAAAGACATCCTGGGAAAGCCGCTACCGTCACTGACTCCGGTAGGGCTCAGGCCTCTCCCTTGCACAAGCTCTGGCTGGGGTTCCAGTTTTACCTCACCCTATGCTCTGCCAAGAAGACAGGCGGATTGGGTCTCACTTCTTTATTGTCTCGAGAACGATATTAATAGAGGTTGACGTCTCCAGCAGCGGAGGAGATTCCTTCCCACAAAATGAGAGGTGATAGGACACAGGAGGGACTCCCCAGCCTCTGCGCTGTGTGTGAGTCAGGGCCCCTGGACTGCAGCATTTGACTGCCACCTGAAACTCAGACTCACGGGTGAGTCAGCACCTGAGAAGCAGCAAAGGGCAAGATGACACTTGAGGTCAGTCCCAACCACAGCAGAGGGGACTGAGCCTCCAAGGAGAATGTGGGATCCATTCCTTTGGGATGTTATGGGGGTCACACAGCTGAGGCTTCTCTAAAGCAAAAGAGACCCCAGGTTTCTTCCTGGTTGGCCCCTGCCTCTTTCGACCTATTGCTTCTTCGGGGAGTGAAAGGAGAACCAGAGTTTTGTTTTATTAACTGTGTTAACAACTGTGCCCTCCTCAGTGTGTGGTTTGTGGTTTAGTACTCAGTATAGCATTCACCAGAATAAAGCCTGGCTGGGGGGCTGAACAAAGACCAATTAGAAAGAACCCCAGATCTGTGCTCTAGACTGGGCTTTGCTACTGCTCAGCTGTAGGACTTTGAAAAAACTGTTTGACCTCTCTGAGACCTCGTCTGTGAAGAAGGGGACGGGAAGCCCCAGTTTTCATAGTCAATTTCATGTAATTAAGTGAGTAAACCCAATAGGACAGTGTCCCCCAACCTGTGGGCCAAGACCCCTTAGGGATCATGTAGATGATGTCCTGCATGCCAGATATTTATATCATTATTCGCACCCAGAGCAAAATTACAGTTATAAAGTAGCAACAACATATTTTTACGACTGCGTGTTGCCATAACACGAGGAAGTCTATTAAAGGGTCACAGTATTTGGAAGGTTGAGAACCACTGTAATGGGGTATCTTGTCCTAACTAGGATACACAGATTCTCTCTGCATCAGCAGCATTTCTAGCTGGCCAGGTGTCTGTCCTCAGTGGGACATTTAAAGAAAGACATGCTGTGAACTTTCTAGTGCTTAGGATGCAGTGTGGCTCAAACAAACATGTCTAAGTCAGTCTGTGTCCCAAACTAGAGAATTTACTTACTTTTGCGGTGCTGGGGGTTGAACCCACGACTTTGTATATGCTGGACAAGCACTTCGCTAATGCGCTACGTCCCCAACCTCTGGACTAGAGAATTTACTTTTCCAGCTTAAATCTCCCTCACTCTAAAGTACATGTCTTGATTTTGAGGCTGGACTCAACCTTATGATGTAGCCAAGGCTGGCCTTGAATTCTTGATCCTCCTGCCTCGACTTTTCAAATGCTGGGATAACAAGCAAATGTCACACTCAACCCCCTACACTTCAAAAACACCTTTAAAGAAGACCCCGAGACATCACTTTAGTCCTGGGAGTATCAGCCAGGGCAAGAGCGAGTGTCTGGGCTCCCGGCCTCTCTCAGCTGACAGGCCTTGGGTAGTCTTCCTCTGCACACACACTTGAAAGAGCATTTGCTTGGTCTCAAGGGCCAGCCCTACCCAGAGAAGACCTGAGCTTTCCTGAGCATCAGTCCCTGGACTGGTGAGCCAGCCCCTCCCCTGAGCAGAGGGAAGAATGGCCACAGGCAGTGGTTGAAGCAGAGGCTGGCTGAGTCAGGCTTCAGGGCCTCCTTTCCATCCCAAGCCTTTTCCTGGTGACATCCCAAACTGAGCTGGGACCAGGAGCAAACCTACATCTATCACCGACCAGGGGCTCTCCAGCCAGCATATATTAATTTACTACACTCAGCAGAGTAGAAACCATAGACAGATCAATTACTGTCTTGTCAGTCAGTCAGGCATTTAGAAGGGCAGTGCTGGGTGTCATCAGGCTGAGGGCTGTAGAAAGGAAGCCATTCCAGGCCTCTGCTTTGACTTTCAATGACGTCTCATTCCCTTATCTCTGAATCATATTCATCCCGTGCACGCTGCCTGTGCACAACTCTCCTTCTTTTATAAGGCGAGCAGTCATATTGGCTCAGAGTCAACACAGTGACCTCATTTTAACTCCATCACGTCCTTCAGCATCCAAATAAAGCTGCACTCTAGTCCCCCCCCCCCCCCCGCCCTCAGCCCCTCACACCACCACTCCACAGTTTCTCCCTTATCACTTTACTGTTTTGAGACAGGGTCTCTCCATGGATCCCAGGCTGGCCTCGAACTCGCTGTTTGTTTTCCCCTCCCATTGTGATAAAATAATGAGGAAAAAGAAACTTAAGGGAGAAAAGTTTTTCCTGGCTCAGTTCAGGAGTGCATACAGCCTGCCCACTCCTGGGATTTGAAGATCCAGGGGCTTCAAGCTTCCTTAGTCGAGAACAGAGATGAGTGTGCGCTAAAGCTTGGCTTAGGGCTGGAGAGATGGCTCAGTGATTAAGAGCACTGACTGCTCTTCCAGAGGTCCTGAGTTCAATTCCCAGCAACCACATGGTGGTTCACAACCATCTGTAATGGGATCTGATGTCTCTTCTGGTGTGCCTACAGTATACTTACTCATATAAATATAACCAACAAGTCTTTTTTTTTTTTTTTTTTTTTTTAAAGCTCGGCTTAGATTCTCCATTTTGTACAGCTCAGCACCCGCTATCAGTGAACGGCGCTGCTGACAAGATGGGTCTTCCCACATCAGTTAGTTTCTTCAAGACAATCCCTCAGGGAACATTCTCAGAGGCTAACCTTAATCGATACAATCCCTCACACATGTCCTGTCCTCTAATGTCCAGATGACGGCTAATACTAACATCACACCATACAATATTAGGCTACGAGGGCTCGGCCTTCCCGCCTCCGTCTCCTGAGTGATGGATGCCCTTTATTGTCGTCATCCTTACGGCAGTGGGGAGGTTCTCACCCAGGGCCTTGATATACTAGAGAAACACTCTATAAAGGAGCTGCAGCCCCAGTCTTCCTCCTCAGTGCCTTGCCCATGTTCCTTCTCTGTGTGATAGCGGTGTTTGGGGTGAGGATTTTGCCTCACTGGTTGGACACTGCTTTCATAGTTGATCTATGGATAGGGAAGGTGGGTGGCACTTATCAGGCACACAGGACATGAACTCCAGGTGACAGAAAAGACACTCTTACTCTGTAAGGCATTGTGAGATATTCTACCCTCACTTCAATAATAACCGAAAGTGCCATATACTTTAGACACATATTAAATGCCCACATAATCTACCAGGAAGGCAGCTTTAGAAATCCCACTCTACAGAAAAGAAACGGAAGCCCGGAGAGCTGAGAAAGCTTTCCCCGGGTCTCTAGTGCCTGACAAAATCTGGGGTTTGAACTTCACAACTGGCTCCAGGGTCTGTGCCTTCAACTGGCACTTCATAAGAATGGAAAAATCAGAAATTGCGGTCATCGTTGAATAGATGAGAATGTAAGGTAGAACCCGGGTCCCACGGGGCAGTCCTGGATGGTACACTGACAAGTCCTGGAGTAGCTTCTTCAAGCCCAGTCCACCTACGCAGGTCCTTGCGCTAGTTGTGGGGCCCAGTCTCAAACCCCTCACTTGTGCAGGGTCACTAAGGGAGGGGCGGCGCCCTCCTATTTCGACGTAACCCCCTAATGCCCCCCTCCCACAAGTCCCCAGGACCATAGAACACCCACAGGGTGAGGCCCACACGGGGACCGCTCCCTCACTGGGGTGGCAGGGGTGACGAAGAGGCAGGGCGGGGCCCGCGGCCCAGGAACGCAGAGTATCAGATTTCTCGCAATGCACCAATCCTGAACTCCGGGGGATGTGGCCACACCTGGAGGGCGTGGCCAGACGGTGCAGGGGCAGTGGCATCCCGGGCAAGGCTCCGAGCACCCGGCACGGAGGTGGGCAGGTGCGGGCCTGTGCGGGCCGCAGAGGAGCTCGCAGTTCCCAGCCGTGCGTAGCCGTCGGGGGAGCCCCTGTGCTGCGGCGGCGTGAACTCCTGTGCACCTGCTCCTGAGTACCGACTGAGCCAGGTGGGGACGCCGGCGTCAGCAAGCCACCTGAGGGAGGACAGACACCTGACGGGTGGGGCCGGGCCCACTGGAGTTGGTGTGGGCGAGGGAGCTAGATTGGGTTCTGTGTCCCGCACCAGGCTGGGTGCTGGGCACCCTTCTCCAAGTAGCGCTGGGACGGCCCCGGGCCCCCTTTGGTCCGCTCCCGCAGAAAAAGCTCGTTTTTCTGCCCTCTTGCTCCACCTTAGGATGGATCGAAGGCATCCCCTTCACCCTAGCCCCTCCGGTTTTAACTAGCTTACTCAGAGGCTGGCTCCTGTGTCCCACCGGGGACTTCCCTGGCCACCGCCGAGGCCATGGGTCCTAGTGGCTGTTTAGGGGAAATCGGGATAAGGGTGACCTAGGGTTTGGGCGGATTTGTTTTCCTTTTTCCGAGTGTCTTAGCCCAGTCAAGGCCGCTCACACTGGGCCGGGGAGACGTCTGTGGAGTTCCAGGTAGCCAAGCTAGGTGCTGGGGAGGGTGGCGCCAGGCGTGGCACCTCTGCGGGTGAGGCCCTCCTGGCCTGAAGGGGCTGGAGGCGGTACAGAGAGCAGAAAGTCTCCCATACCTGCCTGGAAGGGAGATCTGAGCTGCCGCTGCTGTGCTTCACTAGGTGATAAAGTGGTCGCCAGCCAGCCTTCCCTGTTTTTTTTTTTTTTTTTTTTTTGTGGGTATCAAGATGGAAGCTAGAGAAGGGAGAGGGTGAAGGTGCTTGGGCAAGGGTTGGTGAAGTTGCTAGTTAGATCTGTGTGTCACAAATGACAGCGCAGTGGCCTAGAGCTTGGCTTTGTCACCCACCAACTCCAAACCTACAGAGAGGAGGTGTGTGAGGATGTGACCAGAGGCCCAGCATTTACTCCCATGCCTGGTGAAAAATCCGCGGAGTTGGCACTTAAGTTCCCTTCAGGAAGAGTCGGAAACTAGGGCAGTCCCAGCAGCTGCCTTTGAGACCTGGCCCGAACCACGACAGCCTTCTAGCTTGAGGTCTGTGGTCCTGGAAAGGTCAGCGAGGACTACAGAGGTGGTGGGGTGTTAATTATAAAGGACCCGATCCTGGAACCGGCAATGAG
The DNA here is from genome assembly GCF_963924665.1 of Micromys minutus. Taxonomy (NCBI): domain Eukaryota; kingdom Metazoa; phylum Chordata; class Mammalia; order Rodentia; family Muridae; genus Micromys; species Micromys minutus. Next base: position 89,257,513 of record NC_137969.1, on the reverse strand, counting down.
AGGACAGTTAGTGCCCCAGGAGCCTGAAAGTGCCCCTGCTCTCTGCTCACAGTGAGAAGGTGGGCGGTGGCCTTATCACTGGATGGTTCCTACCTTTGGAGAAAACAGACCTTTCATGTTCATGGCAGCTGGAGGTAGCAGGCACAGCTTCAGTGGCCTGAAGGTTTAGAGTCTGGTATCTTCTGTGTAGAATGGGGAAGGCTCAGAGTGCAGGCACAAAGGCAGGGCTTGGCGAGACCTAGAGGTAAGGTAGAGGGCACTTAACCTCATCCCTGTGCCTCAGTTAACTCAGCTGTCAAATGGGGCTGACACCCGATCTTGAGTGCGGGATAACACAGGCGACACTATTCAGCTTGTGTTGATGTGGAGGATGGTGCTGTGATTCGTCCTGAGAAGTGACACTGTCCTGTGTTGTAGAAAAACGCAGCTGCAGTTTTAGATAAGTAGGAATCGAAACGAGATGTGGGTCATATATATGAGCATGCTGAGAAGTGTACAAAGTTCTCGGCAAGCGCTACATCGATCACAGTGTCTCGCAGTGTCTTCCCTGGTTCTTGTCTCTGTGTACTATGGAGATACTGCTGTACTGGGGTTTACAGCCCGTGGATTTGTTTTAATAAGCCATCTTCCCTGACATTTTGGCTGTGTCTAGCCTCCCCCATGCCCGTTCTAAGAGTCTCAGATGGCAGAGGGGGGAACTCCTAGCTGACTTTTAGAAGGCAGAGAAGGTTTCAGAGAAGGAAGTAAGGTAAGGTAGAGGAGGGCAGGCTGAGGAGCCATACATGTATGGCCCCGTCTTGGGAGACCATGGAGAATCCAGAGTGCGGATCTTAGTCACCAGTGACCAGGAGTGGCTCTTCTTCTTGTCTTGCCAGTACTGATTACTGTCATGACCGCCTTCATTTTGTTCTCGACAGTCATGAATCAATTAAATTAAGCTCTCGGGTGCATTGTCTGACAAGATTTCTCATTTGTGACAAACTCAGAGTCAGGACTTCTCAGGACTGCATGCAGTGGGACTGTTCATAGCCCAGTGGTATGTTAGTAGGTCTACTGTCTTCTTCCTTGTTCTTGCCTCATCCTCTTCTAGTGAGAGTAGGACCTTGGAGAAGAAGGTGGCACTTGCCATTGGGATATAGATTCCTTTCCAATATTTCTTTTTGAGGTAGGGTCTCATGCAACCCAGTCCGACCTTGATCTCCAGTTCTCTTGCCTTATAGTCCCTTCTCATTGGGTATCCACATGCTCCCTGGTTTAATGGCTCCATGAGATGCCCTGTGAAGCACCCCAAACTGGGGCCAGGAGCAAGGGCTCTAGAAGGTTCTATGCTCAGCTCACCTGCCCAGCAAGCTGTGCTCCCAGGGGGAAGGTTTCAGTTGCTGTACTTGGTAATTGGGTCAGAAGGCTCAGGTCCTACCTTGCTCTTAAAGCACCAGAAATTGAGTTGGGTTGAGTTCCCTGTATTTGGGTGGAACCTGCCCAGGGAAAGAAGTGATGTTGGGGGTCACCCACGGTTAAGCTTTTCTGAAGGTAGTTCAGCTGATTCAACAGGCTTCGTTTCAGAACTGTGACCCTGGTAAGGGCTTTCTGGAGAGAAGAAGGTAGCATTTTTTTTCCAGGTCATTGTGGGGCTTTTAGTCCCAGTGTGGTTTCCTCAAGAAGGAACGGACATAGGCCGAGAACATGGACGACGTTTGTAATTAGCACAGTGCTTGGCACACAGCTGCTAGTGAACAAATATTTGTGGAATGACTTACTTTTCCCAGGTGTCCATTTCTATCTTAAGTAAAAACAAAACAAGAGCACTAGAAGCCCCGAAGTGTCTGTACTACCCTAAACACACCTGATCTCATCCAAAGGACTAGCACAATACCCCAGGCAGACAGTGTTCTAGCGAGCTGCCTCTGGCACCCGATTCACAGGCTTTTGTTTTGGCCCATGACGGCGGTAGAATGTTATCTGCAGCGTCCCTGTTTCGAGGAGAATCAATCGCAGACTTTACCCAGCCTGGCGCCTGGAACCAGTCGGTTTCCTTCGGCCTCTGTGGGGAGATAAACAGACCCAGGTGAGGAGGCCAGCTTAGCTGTGCAGGGGCTTAGCGGTGACAACAGAATTTGGTTATTGTAGGGTTTCTTAGAGTTTTCCCAGGCTCACAATGGGGAAGTGTTCACAGGCTGTACCTCAGGTGCTGGAGATAAGCTGGGACTCTTTTTTTTTTTTTTTTTTTTTTTTTGCTAGAAGCCAAAAGAGGCTGTCTGGGCTGGTGGAAAGGCTGCCTGATCACCCAAGTGAGGACTTTGGAACCAGGGCCCGCCTCTCATCTGCTTCTCTCAAGTAACCTTTTCTCCATTGTCTTCTTGGAAAGACTGTTTAGCTTCTGGCCCAAAGTTTCCAAGACTCTCCTCCCCTCTCCTGAGGCAAAATTGAAAAGAGCAGTCGCCTTTCCCTTGCCGAGCGAGCTAGAGAGCGCCTGAAGAAGCTTTGCTCCAGTGAGGATGACATCACCTCTCCTCTCCGTTTAAGGATTTAAATAGAAGAAATGTGATCTGCTTGCATGATAAGCCTGATTTGGCCAAATGGCTTCACAATAAGCACCAAAAGAACCCCTTTCCCTCTTGCCTTCTCCTCTGTCTGGCACAGTTTACTGCCATATTTAATTTCTTCACTGTAATCTAGTGAAACTGTAGCCGCAGCACACGGGAACAGTGGCTGGGGAAGTTCCCAGTGGCTTAGCTCCACTCTTTCGTTCTCCATACCCCTAGAGCATGGCCCTCCACCCTCGAAGAGTCCGGCTGAAGCCCTGGCTGGTGGCCCAGGTGGACAGTGGCCTCTACCCTGGTCTCATCTGGCTACATAGAGATTCCAAACGCTTCCAGATCCCCTGGAAACATGCCACGCGGCACAGCCCACAACAAGAGGAAGAAAACACCATTTTTAAGGTAAAGAACTTCCTTCTGCCGTGTGAGTTGAATTATTTGGTTCCAGTTCTCATTTGCTTTCTTTGTTCTGGCATTCTGGTGTAGTGGAATCTAATATGATGAGGTGCCCAAATCGTGATTCCTCTTCTCTAGCTGTGTCTATGAGGCTGAGGTCTTTACATTCTCATTGGTTACAAGATACTCAGTTTATATCCCAGAGGATCTGGGATGAGTGTGTGTGTGTGTGTGTGTGTGTGTGTGTGTGTGTGTGTGTGTGTGCAGGTGCCCTTGGTAGTTGGAAGAGTGTACTCCTGGAGCTGGAGTTATAGTTGATTGTGAGCTGCCTGGCACACCTGACATATGTGCTGGGAACCAAGGTACTCATCTTTTCTTCGAGGGCAGTGCACACTTTCAGCTACTGAACAATCTCTCTAGCCTCACAGTTTTATTCTTTAAATGGCTTTCTTCCACCTTCCCCCTTCCTTCTCCTCTACCCTTTATCTTCCCCACTCTTCTGATTTTTCCCTCCACCTTTTCTTTCTCATCCCTAAGGATCAATCAAGCCCAAGGCTTTGTACAAGCAAAGCACACACATTACCACCAAGCTACACTTCAAGCCCCAATTATGTTTTTACAAATAACAAGCAGTTCTTCTATGATCCTCATTGTAGTCTGCTGAAGACAGGCTTTAGTCACATAGCACTTTACTAAATTTAAGTGAAACCTTCGGACGGGTGTAAGTAGGCAGTTGTTAAAGAAGGGTTTCATTGTGGTTCCAATTTGCCAGGAGCTGCCTCTCCACTCGAGACCAGCGCCTTCCTCCCATCTCAGGAGGAGTTAGTTCCTACAGCCCAAGATGCTTGTCATTTCTTACTTTGTCTGTAAACTGGAAGGCTGAGCTGCAATCCAGTCCTGGCTGGCTGTAGAATCAGGAGGAGGTAGAGGTGTCGAGTTCAGGGCTCTGAGGAAAGCCAGGCTGACCAGGCTCTTCCCCAGCTGTTTCTGGTGTAGAGGAGAGAGGCAGAGGGAAAAAAAGAACTGGCCCAGAGGACTTTGAAAACATGTAAATGAAACACTACACTTATGAATATTATAATGTATTAATATTGCGTATGGATGTTATGAAAGTATTAAGGGAAACATCTGAAGACCAGTGTAACTGTCACTGCTGGAGCTGACATTGAGAAACAGACAAGCTTGCTTAGGCCCGGTCCCATCCCTAGCAGCCTTGCTCTAGGTCTGAGTTTACTGTTGAAGTATCTGATTGGTCATGGGAAGAGGCTGGTCCTGTAGGCCTCTCTCATGAGGGTTGTGAGGAAAGCTTTTCATGGGTTACGTCTGTTTATGGTTTCCTGGGGAGCATTTGGGTGGTAGAAGGCAGGATACTGTGGCAGGTCCTATACTCTGGTGAGATACAGAGGCGAGGGAGGCACAGCATGGACTCCTGTGTTCCCAGTGTCACGTGAATCTCATGGGAGTCTTCCTCCATCCTGTATTATATGTTTAGACGCCATCAGTGGAGCTGAGTAACTTCCCTGAATCAATGGTCGCTCCTAGCTCGAGGATTTGAACCTGGATCTCTGATCCTGTTCCCTTTGCCCCCTTATGATTCTGAGTGGGAACGGAACGGTTCAACCTTAACTTCTATAACCACCAGCCCTGTGGTTGGTCTTGAGTAAAGCATGCAACCTCTTGGGGCTTCAGTTTTTCCCTTCGGTAAGTTGGGGTGAAGCCAGTCTGTCTGCTTCTTAGGATCGTCATGGAAATCAAGGTGTGGGGAGATATTTGTAAGATATGATAAAAAATGTAGAAATAAGAGCCGTTTAAGAAAGAGGAATAGGGCGATCAGGCTCAGGGAGTTTGAGCAAGTACAGCAGCAGGCGGGTACACCAGGAAACGGCAGGTTTGTATTGCAGGCATTAGGAGCAGTGAGCCTCCCTATGGATGGAGCCAGCCTTAGCCACTCTGGTGCCTGCTAAGCCACACAGGGCCGCTCAGCTAGGTTGCTGTCCTTCATTCCTAGACTGCAAAACACACAGAGGAAACCAAATCAGAGAAGGAGGCTGGAGGAAGTGACTGACTCTGAGCTAGAAGAAGACTTAGTTAACACTGGACTGCGCGGCTCTGCAGGGTGGAATTGAGGTGGACCAGAGATCTCAAAAGAGGGTGCAAAAGTTCAAATTTCAACTTGCCTGGACATGGTAGTGTACGCCTAAAGTTTTAATACTCTGAAAGCTAAGGCAGGAGGACTGCTGTGAATTTTTGAGGCCAGCCTGAGGTATGTAGTGAGAGCCCGTCTCAGAAAAAACAAAAAAAAAAAAAAAAAAACAAACAAACAAAAAAAAAAAAATCAAAAAGGAAAAAAAAAGTTCTATGGGGCAAAAGTTTGGACAAGTAATCTGCCCTTGACAGCTTGAGAAGGTTCGAGGGGGGCTGGTGAGATGGCTCAGCAGGTTTCTGCACCTCATAAACCCGAGTTCAATCCCCAGGACCCACGTGGTATAGGAGAGACCCAATCCCCACTTATATACACTAACTAAATAAAACGTGGTGAAGTTAAACATTTAAACGGGTCAGAGTGTTCTTGAGGAACAGACCTCTAATGAGTCTCCTTCTGCATCAGAGAACATGAAGAAGGAAAGCAAATGGCCAGTGGGGAGAGTTGGGGCCTGGAAGCAGCGCTTGGTCTGCTCCTCCCCCATGGACGCTCCTGAGGGGCTGGGTCTGTTCCTCACGATGGTTCCCCTTTTCTCCCTGGACAGAGGATCTTGTTCCTCTTATCTACAGTGGTACTTTGACTTCTTAGGAAAACAGAGGAAGCAGCACAGTGGTTCTAGGCCACGCCCCAAGCCACGCCCCAAGCCACGCCCCCAGGGCGCTGCTGAGGTTTCCAATGTAGCAGGAGTTTGAAGAACTGGGAAGAGCTGTGTGTGAATTTGGTAAAGCTTGCGGCCCCTCAGGTAGGGGTTGGACAAGTTGAACATCAGAGCATGCTTCCAGGACGATTTTAGTTTTGTTTTTATTGAACCGAGGCCTCATAGTCCAGGTTGGCCCCTGACTCTCTTACTATTGTAGCCCAGGTTAATTTGAAACTCACTGTCCTCCTGCTTCAGCTTCCTCAGTGCTGGAATTACAGGTGGACTGTACCACATCTGGCTCCTGAAAGTCTTTATGTTGTCTCACTTACTTCTGTCATACTTACTGTTGTGTAAGCTATTCTTGTTTTAAAAGGAAACCTGGCCAGGTGGAGCACAATTCATTTTCATTACTGGGGAGGCTAAAGAAGGAGGATTTGGAGCTGAGTCCAGTGTGTGTCTGGCGCGTACATAATGAGACAGGAGCAGGAGAGACGGCTCAGTGGTTAGGAGAGCATACTGCTCTGGCGCTTACCGGAATACGCATTACCGATGCACAGCTCACAACCACCCCATACATGGTGTTGCCCCAAACTTCAGCTTCGGCATTGTCTGGACAGGTGCCGGCTCCTTTTAAAGCTTTGTTTGCATACAGTTTGATTTCTCTTTGACCTATTTTTGTTGGCCCCCCGACCCCAGGTCAATATTACCCAGGCAATCTCTAAATTGGTGCTGAGTTGGTGGAACACACAGAAGTGTGCGTGCAAGTGTGTGTGCAGGTGTGCACATGTGAGACGGTGCATGCATGCTTGGCGGTAGTTCTCCACTGTGGTCGGCACTCACATTGTCTCGTTCCTCAGGCTTGGGCTGTGGAGACTGGAAAGTACCAGGAAGGGGTGGACGATCCTGACCCAGCTAAATGGAAGGCTCAGCTCCGCTGTGCTCTCAACAAAAGCAGGGAATTCAACTTGATGTATGACGGTACCAAGGAAGTGCCCATGAATCCTGTGAAGATCTATCAAGTGTGTGATATCCCCCAGCCCCAGGGTTCTGTCATTAACCCAGGTGAGGCCTGAGGCTTGGATGGACCCAAGGTTAGTCTCTTAAGGAGACAGGTTGAAATCAGGCCTTTGCCTGGGAAGAGCTCAGAGGCGTGTAAAGAGTTACAAAGTGAGTTCTTCAAGCAGAAGGTAGATGAGGGCACAGTGCTCCTGGTAGGACAGTCTCTCTTTGGATGGAGGAGTGACAGAGGGTTTGCATCCCAAACCTGGCCCTCATCACTCTACTACTGTTGGATGTGAGTCGTTGGGTACATTGAGCCTTTGTTTCTTCAATTTTAAGATGTGAACTCTCATTCTTCTGCCATTGCAAAGGTTGCTGGTAGAACCAGTGGACATGACCTGTGTGAGCATTCGGTTCTCTATAAACATTGGTTCAAGACAGTTTAGCTTGTAGAGTATTTCTGCTGAGAACATGCCACCCGATCCTCGATGAGAAATGAATACAAAGAGCCAGACATTTAGCCTTATCATCTAGTCAGACCCTGCCATGATGGAGGGTTCGTGCCTCCCTCATATGCAGCTCTCAAAGGTGAAAAGTGAGTATTCCAGAGCCCTTAAAAGGGATGCTCATGTGTAGAAAGCTACTGAATAGTTATAGTAACTTGCAGAAGAATTTAGAACTAGCTGAAGCTGGTGGGTGCATACTGAGGTGTCTCTAGCCTGGGTAGTTTGGTCAGTTGTTGAGATGTTAGTGAAACAAACTGCTCTTCTGTGGGCTCATTTGTCCTGGACAGGATCCACAGGGTCTGCTCCTTGGGATGAGAAAGATAATGATGTGGATGAAGATGATGAGGAGGATGAGCTTGATCAGTCACAGCACCACGTCCCCATCCAGGACACCTTCCCCTTCCTGAACATCAATGGTGAGTGGGGTGGCTCGCAGCCCACGGGGTGAGGAGAATGTAACCACCTTTGCCTTTGGAACTGCTGACCCATCAGCCACCATTGCTTTGACGGGGAGGGGAGAGGCAGGCTCCCTGCCAGAGTGCTGGTGTGTTAGTAAGCTGGGAGTCACAGGCAGAAGACCTGATGCCCCAGTTATTCCAAAGCAAGAGGGTGTGCTCCAGGGTTCTGATTCAAGGAAACAGAAAAGGCATGACTCATTCCCAGTGAATGATAAAGTTGGAAATTTACTTCGGAAAACTGATATATCCCATTTAGGATGTTGTAGTTAAACTTCCAATCATTTTCCTGGTATGAATTTCAAGTTCCGTCCTTAACAGAATTCACTCCGCTGAAGATGTGCCATGGAAAACTTGATTCTAGCTGATGGTACTTGGCCCTGGTGGGTTTATCTATAGTAATCGTTTATCATTTGAAGGCTTTTTTTTTTTTGACAATTTTATTAGCGTTTAAAAGAAGACTCCCTGGACAGGCAAGCTGTGAGTCTTGACAACTGCCAGGAGGAAGAAGGAGAAGAGGGAGAGAGAAAGCCATGTTATTTGAGTTGAGCTAGTGTTTTCTTAGCAAAGGCAAACATGGTGTTCAGCCACATGGTGGAGTGTAAGGGGCTTCATGGAAGGAGTGAGAAAACCCAGCATGTTTGGGAGAATATCTCCAGGCTTAGGCCAGTTTAAAAAAAAAAAAAAGACATAAAAAAGAAAAAGGGAAAAGTAGGTCTTCCAGAGCCCTGTCTAGCAACCTCATGGTGGTTTTGTAGCAATACCCTCTTGTATGAATGTTTGAATTCAGGTCTCCAGGAGAGAGGAGTTGGAGAAGTTGGGGCCTGCTGTGTGGCATCTGGGTCTGTGTCTGTAGATGTTCACTCGAGGATCCCCAATGTGCTCTGGAATGCCCCCTGAAGCATTCTTTCTGCATCTGCCCATGGAGATGCTCACAGAATGATTGAGCACCAGCACACCTCACACTGTCTGTATGCTGTAGGTCAGAAGAGACAACATTTGTCACCTAGAGAATTCCATCAGCTGCCATGCTGCCTTAGGGTTTGGGTGTCACTGGTTTAGTGCTTCACCTAGAATCAGGACATGTTTGCTCACAGTCCTTCTTCACTTTTTCTGCCTCCTTCTCTCCTTCTTGTCAGTTTTGTTTTGTTTTGTTTTTCTTTTGAGTCAGGATACTACATAGCTCCCTGCCTGGCCTAAACTTGCCATGTAAATCAAGCATGTGTGGAACTCAGAGATCCACCTGCTTCTGCCTCCCAGTGCTGGGGTTGAAGGTGAGTGCCTTAGGTGGCGTTTAGATCCTTGAAAACAAGTGATGGATAAAGAAAACTTTCATGAGGACTTGAGAGATCGGTAGAGTCTCTTTCGAGGAGTTCACAATCACCTCGGTCCAGGGCATTTGCCTCTTTGTGCACCGGGACTCATGCCCACACACAAACACACAATTAGAAATTAATGAGAATAAAGAGTTGGAAACGTTGACTCTTCCCGATCCTTGGCTCACTCATTTCTGTTTCGGTCCTTGAAAAGCTGTAACCTATTCCCAAAGAAGCCCTGGCTTCTTATTTGAAACTACTGCTGTTTCTTCATGTTCGAGGTTACCTCGAGCCTCTATTAGAAAGTTGTAGAATACAGACTACCAACAGAAATTTAAGATGGTTTCATATTTCACACAAAGGGTCAAAGCACATCGGCTTCTGTGATTTCAGTGCTAGGGAGGTGGGCAGCAGGGAAGGCGCGTTAGGGAGGCACAGAAGCCTAAACAATGATGCCCAGGAGGAGCCATGGGCAAGCCAGCACCGCCAGTGGTGGGAAGTAGAGTTGGGGTTTTCTTTTCTTTTTTCATTTTTTGTTTGTTTGTTTTGAATATGTGGTTCAGATTGGTTTGGGACAAGTGCTCTTTCTGTTGCAAGCTCCCAGGTGTTGGGATTATAGACATGCGCCATCAAGCCTGCCAAGGACTAGGGTTTTCATTCAGCAATTGGATCTGGTTGAACGACTAAATGTGGCTTAAAATTTATAAGGGAATAAAAGGATAATTTTATTCAACTGAAAGGCTTTCCTCGTATCCTGTCATGGAGCTTTCTATTTCATTCACCAATATAGACAAATTTAGCTACGTTTCTGGGCATTGCTTTACATTTTTATTTTTATTTCAAGTTTTATGTGTGTCGGTGTTTTAACTGCATGCCTGCGTTCCACATATGTACCTGGTTTTGTGGAGGCCAGAGAGGGTGTGGGCTGTCCTGGAACTGGACTTACAGATAGTTGTGAGCTGCCATGTGGTGCTGGGAATTGAACACGTGCTCTGGAAGAGCAGCCAGTGCTCTAACCACTGGGTTGTTTTTCCAGCCCCCTTTTCAGACAGGGTAATATATTATTGCATTTTTATTTATTGTGTTTGGGGACACACACACACATATGGAGGTCAGAGGACAACTTACACGAGTAACTTTTTTTCTATTGTATAGATCGGGGGACTAAATTCAGGTTGCCAGGTTTGACAGTAAGTTCTTTACCCACTGAGCTATCTATCCAGCCTCTGTTTTAAGATTTTATGATGTAAAATGCATGTTTTACTAGAACGTCTGTATATTGACATTCACTTAAAGCCAGTTGGCTGAGTCGGTGGTACTTCCCTTAGTCACTGTAGTCACTGTGTACACACTGTGCAGTGCTCCCCTCAGGAAGACATAGAGTCACTGTATAGTCACTGTGCAGTGCTCCCCTCAGGAAGACATAGAGTCACTGTATAGTCACTGTGCAGTGCTCCCCTCAGGAAGACATAGAGTCACTGTGTACACACTGTGCAGTGCTCCCCTCAGGAAGACACTGAGTCACTGTGTAGTCACTGTGCAGTGCTCCCCTCAGGAAGACACCGAGTCACTGTGTACACACTGTGCAGTGCTCCCCTCAGGAAGACACTGAGTCACTGTGTAGTCACTGTGCAGTGCTCCCCTCAGGAAGACATTAAGTCACCATGTGCACACTTCAGTGCTCCTATTATAAAGGCATTGAGTCACCATGTACTGATTAAGGAGCAGAGCACCTTTCTTTTTTCCTTTTTTATTTTTTAAAGATTTTATTTATTTGTTTAATGTATATAAGTACACTGTCTCTGTCTTCCGACACACCAGAAGAGGGCATCAGATTACATTACAGGTGGTTGTGAGCCACCATATGGTTGCTGGGAATTGAACTCAGGAAGAGCAGTCAGTGCTCTTAACCAGAACGGCCATGCTGTTCTGAATCAATTTACAGAGAAAGTTCCCTTGTCTCCATCTGATTTTTAGCAAATAAAGAGTTTTAAAGCAATGGGCTTATGGGAGAAATAAAACAAGTGGGACTCAGGAAGGAGTGTGTGTGAGTCATGGGATCCGTGCTAGGCTGGGAGATCACACCAGGTTATGGTTCACTGACTCCTGCATACCCACCTTGCTTGTTCTCTGAGCCTCAGGCCAGATGATATTGTGCCCTGCGTGCTCACTCACTTTCTTCTGTTGTAGGTTCTCCCATGGCGCCAGCCAGCGTGGGCAACTGCAGTGTGGGAAACTGCAGCCCCGAGTCAGTGTGGCCCAAAACAGAGCCTCTGGAGATGGAAGTACCCCAGGCACCCATTCAGCCATTCTATAGTTCTCCAGAGCTGTGGATCAGCTCTCTTCCCAGTAAGCGGGCCTGCTTTGTCTTTTTATTCCATATCCTTTCACCCCTCATCTCCTACCTCCTTCACTGTTTTTTTCCTTAAGTGCAGGGAATCAAACAAGAGCCTCTTGCATGCTAGGCAAATACCACTGAGTCATACCCCCAGACCTTGTCTGCCTTATTTTATTTTATTTTTTTGTTGAAATGTCTGGAATAGTTACCTGCCCCGCCCACGTGCTCTCTGTATCTGCTTATGATCTGTGAGTTGAGTTACCAGGGAAGTAAAGAAATGTTTGCCCATCCCTTCTTGTCTGTTCAGCTGTTCTGATTGGTAAGAGGTACAAGTTAATTACTGTTGTTCTTGGGAGTTTGGTGACAAGGTCTGCTTTAAGACAGGGAAGTGCTAGGCCGAGGTATGGACTTGATCGCCCAAGGCTCTTGATTTTGAGGGACTTTAGGGACTCTCTGAATCAGGTACACGTTTATCTTGATGAAGAATGAACTCTTTTCCCTGCCATCTTTTCATACTCTATGTGATGGGACATGAACCTAAGATCTTGTCCAAGAAGCTGAGTAGGTTTGATAAGGCCTGCTGGGGTCAGGGAAGACTTGCTGAGTGCAAATGTACTTCTCCTTTTATAGCATATGTAGAACAGGTTTAGGGTGTGTACTAGCTTGTATGATTTCAGGAGGATGGCTTGGTATTTTTTTCTTGCTCCTCCAGTTACTTTAAAAAGTAAGATGTAGGGCTAAAGGTGGCTCAGATGGTAGTGTGCTTACCTATGATACAGGAAGCTCTGGTTTTGATTCCTAGCACTATATAAAGCTGGGTAAGGTTTCGTACACCTAAACCCAGTGATCAGGAACCGGAGGAGGAAGGATCAGGAGTTCAAGGCCATTCTTTGCTACATAAGGAGTTTTAAGTTTAGTTTGGGTTACGTGAGATCCTGTCTGAGAAAAAAAAAAGTGAAGTACAAACCAGACACTGTTGCCTATTCTCTAAAGATGTGGCCATTCTCTATGGGTCAATAAGCATCTTCCATGGTGCACAATAGAGTAGCCACTAGTCACGTGTGACTATTAATTTGACATCAAATAGGTCCTTGGGCACATTCGTCACACATATGCTTGGCGCACACATGTAGCAAGTGGTTACCCATATTGGAGGGAGACAATCCTGCCATCCCCACCCCCCACTCAGATGGTGTGACCTGGGATTCCAGGACCATCAGTATAAGGAGTTAGATTCTATCCCCAAGAGTGCTGCAACTGAGCACTGTACATCTGGGCCTCGCTCTGCTGCGAGGCGCCCTTCTGTGTGACCTCCCCGGGGTACGTTGACATCTCCCTTTATTGCAGGAAGGATAACTATGGCAGTGACCTTCCTGAAAGCTGGTTGAAAGCTGATGGCTTGATCTTGGTGGACTCTCCTGAGTCTTAGGGATGGACAGAGCAGAGCAACAGGACTCACTGTCATCTCTCACCTTGTAGTGACTGACCTGGACATCAAGTTTCAGTATCGTGGGAAGGAGTATGGGCAAACCATGACAGTGAGCAACCCCCAGGGCTGCCGGCTCTTCTACGGGGACCTGGGCCCCATGCCTGACCAGGAGGAGCTCTTTGGTCCCGTCAGCCTGGAGCAGGTCAAGTTCCCAGGTCCAGAGCATATCACCAACGAGAAGCAGAAGCTGTTCACCAGTAAGCTGTTGGATGTCATGGACAGGGGACTGATCCTGGAGGTCAGCGGACATGCCATTTACGCCATCAGGCTGTGCCAGTGCAAAGTGTACTGGTCGGGGCCGTGTGCCCCCTCACTTGCTGCTCCCAACTTGATTGAGAGACAGAAGAAGGTCAAATTGTTTTGTCTGGAAACGTTCCTCAGTGGTGAGTCCGTGGGCCCTGAAAGTTTTTCTCCTTTCTCCTCCTCCTGTTCCTCCCTTTCCTCTCACTCTTCCTTTTCTTCCTTCTCCGCCCTCCCCACCTAAACTTTCCTGGCATAACAAAAGGTCAAGGGAGAAGAGAACCTTGGTTTTAAGCTAGGGCCAGGGCTCAGTCACAAAAGGAGTTGAGTCCCAGGACTAGCTGCATGAAAGGTGTTTTGAGGTTGGTTATGGCTCCTTTGGGGAGGGGGATGGAGAAAACAGTCTTGCCAGTAGCCCTCTCCCCAAATGTTAGATTATCTTTCACTTTGGAAGGTGACCTTGTTCGTCATACCAAAACTCACACTCTTTTTCTTTCAGGAAATACTTGAGCAGTTAATTTAAGGAGGCAAGTTTAGAAAAAGTGATATAGATATATAATGTGTTTTGAATTCCAAGTCTGTATTCCCAGTTCCCAGTAGAACCCTCTGAAATAATAGACAAGTTGTATTTTTTTGATGCTCAGTTTGGTAAATACTGGTCACATGTGTCTGATGAGCATGTAAATGTGACTGGCATGACCATGGAGTAATTTAATTTTAATTAATTCAAAGTTAATAGCCACACGTGGCTTGTGGCCATTGTCTTGGGCTGCATGACGGGTGACATTGATTGGCACAGAGAATAATCCAGTAGTGCTTTTCCATCTTCTGCAGAGCTCATTGCCCACCAGAAAGGACAGATAGAGAAGCAGCCTCCTTTTGAGATTTACTTATGCTTTGGGGAAGAATGGCCAGATGGGAAGCCCCCGGAGAGGAAGCTCATCTTGGTCCAGGTGAGGAGATAAGACCATGACAGCCACTCTTCTTTCTGCTGGTGCTTTTCCCTCTGGTCTGGGATGAGTCCTGGTTAAGTACCCACTGGCTTATGTGGATTTTAGTACTATCACTGAGGCAGCAGTAGGACTGTGTTGTACAATACATTCTTAACAGGGGTGAACAATTCAATGGACACTTTACTTTTCATTTTCCTGCTTTTAGGGTTGTGCTAAAAAAAATTTATGAGATGCAACATTTTCCATCTCTTCTAAGAAGTTTTGGCTGTGATTGTAATATGTTAACTGTGTTCTGGGAATGGTTGCAAGTCTACTTGGGTTGTGCATGGAGTTATACACCAAGATAGGGCAGTGGGTGCCTCCTGATTCACAGCTTTGTTAAGTGAGCCGCCTTCTAGTTAGGCATGTGGAATGACGCTGCATCCAGGTTCCCTCCCTTGAATGAACCGACTTCTAAGGCGAACCTTGACTAGTGCAGATATATCTGTTCACTAGTATCTAGATGTGGGTGGAAAGGCCGAGTGGTTCTCAGGGTCTCAGAGGCTCTTCATCCAAGTCGGGGCCTCTCCTGCTGCCTGAAAAGGCCTGCTCTTCAGTGGAAACTTGTGTGCTCTTGTCTGAACAGGTCATTCCGGTGGTGGCTCGCATGATCTATGAGATGTTCTCTGGTGATTTCACCCGGTCCTTTGACAGTGGCAGCGTTCGCCTGCAGATCTCCACTCCTGACATCAAGGATAACATTGTCGCTCAGCTCAAGCAGCTGTACCGCATCCTTCAAACCCAGGAGAGCTGGCAGCCCATGCAGCCTGCCCCCAGCATGCAGCTGCCACCTGCCCTGCCTGCCCAGTGACCCAGGCTGCCATGCGTGCCCTCTTCTCTCCTCTCTCTCATTTTTATATTGTACATAAGATGTTTTTTTTTAAATTCAGGTTTAGTCAACTTTTAAATCTCCTTTCTACAACATTATTAGAAGTCTGAGACTTTCCAAAATATACCTAGTTTTTTAAAACGTTCCTCTGACTTACCAGGATATCATCCTCTGAGGGGTTCCTTTTAGATCTTCTGTGGTTGGTGTGTGAGAAATTTAATTTGGAAGTTTAGACACCAGGACTCCAGCTGCAGCCGTGCTTCCATCTGACTTTTGATAGACCGTTTAGCTGGAGGGCGTCAGATGCATCACTCATAAGTAAAAAAGGTTTGGAATGATGCCCAGAATTGCATTCAGCCTTAAAACTCTTGACTCGATTGTTTTCCTCTACTTGTCTAAGACATATCTGCCTGGAACAGGACCCTTCTGCATTGTTCTTAGACCGTGTTTTTCCCTTCTTGCCTTCACCCAAGTTCCTTGAAGACTGATCTGATCTGAATTGAGCTCTGTTTGACCTGTTCTGCTAGTAGTCAGCTGGCTCTCCACTGAGGGAAGGAAGAAAGGAGCTGATTGGTTGCCTAGCAACCAGTCTTGATATCTAAATAGAGATGGTGCCAAGGTCTGAAAGTCACCCAACCTGTGTGTGGAGTAAAAGCTCATAAAGTGAGTGTCGAAGGGGAAGACGGTGACAGGGAAGCTGAAGGATTCTGTGAGAGAATGGTTGTCAGCAGAGGGATTCCATGGGACAATGGTTGTCAGCGGAGAAATTCCATGGGAGAATTGTCATTGCACTGCACCTCCTCACCACTCACCCCACCTTGTATGTGGGGTTCATGAACAGCTGTGACTCCGTGAGTCTCAGGGCAGACATGCTCTTCTTCCTCGTTTTCTTCTCAAAGACAATCTGGAGGGGGTCAGGCATCTAGGGTATGCTCTGACGACAAAATGGATGGTTCTTGTCCAGAGACTTCCAAGGGTCTTCCTGACATTCGGATTTTCCCATTTGCGAAAAATGAGGCGTTGTGTATATATTAAAGGTTTGGACAGTGCTCCTCTGGGAAAGGCTCATACGCTTAGATCACTTGCTGTGAGCAACGGAGACAGTGAAGAATGGCACAGCTATGTCTCAGAGTGCCAGCCCCTTCTCATGATTTGAATTCCGAGACTTAGATGAAAAGCAAGATTTGTCTCTCTGGTTATAGCCCCAGTCTTCATGAATACTGGTGTCCATTTGTTTTGTGTGACAGGGACCATATGTCTCTCTGTATAGTCTTCTGCCCTTACACTAAGGGTAGCATCTTCTTTTTTCAAGCCACCGAAAGCTGGGATGCATTAAAGTCTAAAAGCTCAACCTAATCTTGGGTGACAGTGAGACTTACTTAGGATGCTTAAGTTTTGGTTTAAAGTTCTCTGAGAGATTATTAAAAGGAGGACCAAGAGAAATCTGGGTGAGTTAAGGAAGACAGGTGTCAGCGTGAATAATAGCAAAATATAATTATATACACATAGCCATAGTATGAAAATGTCAGAGCAATTATAAACGTTTAAAGAGAAGTTCAGGTAAAAGTTTAAAAGTTGGACTTTTATAGGCCAGGAATCCTGCAAGGCCTATGGACTTTATTCTTTCTTTGGAGAAATGAGTAGCACCATTTGGTGCCATCAAATGAGGGAGTCGATGTGGGGGGTGCTCCATCTGGGAGCTCAAAGTCAAAAATAACCCATTATCGAGAAAGTGGAAGGGCAGCTATGGAACAGGGGACATTTCCTTTCCCTTCTGCGAAATGTCAGCAGGCTTGGAGGAGCGGCCAGACAACAGACGTGGTAAAGAAAATTGAAAAATATGTTCTAAGGGCTATGAATAGAGTTTTTAGTGTGTGACTGTCATGAAAAGTTGACGAATCTGTTGGGATGATGAATGATTTTCTGTGGTCATAACCAGACGGTCCAGTTTCTTCCTTTTTTTTGCATCTTTTTTGGAATTCTGGGAGCACACGGTACATGCAGGGTCTTCTCTTGTTGTCTTCAGTAATCTTTCTCTGGCTTTGGTAGATACCAGGCCCTCTCCTTTCTAAGGAGCTCCAAGTTTCCCAATGTTCCATTCACTCCCCCAGATGTCGTCTTCTTCCTTGCCTTCATCTGAAGACTCAGAAGGGAGGAGGATTCCCCCAGTTCCTCCTTTTCCTTATTGTGCACTCCAGACTAACTCCAATGTTAAAAGAACCACTACAGATAAACTGGGAAGGCAGATGTTGAATCTGCTCTCCTCTCCACAATTAGGTCCTTGGTTGTATGTTCCCACAGCATCTTAAACTTTCAGAATGACTGTGTCACTTGTAAATTGCTCTGCATCTATGTCCTGCTTGACTGACTGCCTACTTGGAAAGTGGAAGCTGTTTGTCTTAGATTTACTGTCAGGTCTTTAGCAGTGTCTGATACAGTTGTGTTCTAAGATATCTGTGCTCTAATAAATGAACTAAGTCTTCCAATTTGGAGATTTATTGCTAACTACCATGGGAATGTAAAATAAATTTGGGAAGAAAAATATATAGAGTACCGGTTGTATCAATTTTTAGTACCGACTCCTTCTGGGCTAAGAACCTAAGATAGATTGGCAGGCCCTACACACTGATCTTCCTTACACACTCTCTGTCTAAAGGAGCAAGGCACTTTCTAAAGTCCCAATGGCAAATGAGGGCACAGTTCCACCGAAATTCAATCTGGGGAACCAGGGATTCCATTAGGCTTACTTACAAAGCAGTGAGTGAGAGGTTATGGTTAGGAGCGTGGGTGGCTTTCAAGGTGCCAATAAGGATATTAAGTCTCCCCTGGCTTCCTAGATGGTGCTCCCTTCCCTAGGTTTTCATAGCCTAGATACCTCCTTGAGGTATCATTTAATTAGGGGAGACTCTAACCTCAGAACTTCGGAGGCTGAGGCAGGAGGATTGTCATGTTTGAGGGATACATAACAAGACATTGTCTCAACAACCCCCCCCCCCCAACACACACACAACCGTGTGGCTATAGAGAGGAGACTTGCTTTTTCTTCCAAAGCTTTGAATTCAGTTCCCGAAGCCCAGGTTAGGCAGCTTACAATAAACTTATTCAGCTCCAGGTGATCCTACCCCCTTTTCTGGCTCCCTGGACACCCGCACATATGAACTTATAAATGAAAATAAAAATAAATCTTTAAAAATAAGATGATCGGAAAACTGGACTCTCGAGCTTTGAGCTCCATGAAGAAAGTACAATGCAGTACTTCTAGTGCCTCAGCACACTGAGAGTGAATACTCAGGTGCAGACATACAGTAAGAGTGTTTGGCACGCGTGAAGTCCAGAGCTCAATCCCCAACGCGGCGTAAGCCAGTCCGGGCCAGCCCCAGCTACACAAAATACCGTCTCCAAATAAAACAGTACAATAAAATAGGGGGCCAGAGAGCTTGCTCAGCAGGCTGGTTTTCTGAGTTCAGACCCTCGGTGGAAGCGGGAGCTGACACGGCACCATTGCGCACGTCCACACAACAAGGCGTATTTTTAAAAGGGGGTGAATATGCATAGTCTTGGCAGACCTATCAAGTTCAGAATTTAGGTACATTAAAAAAAAAAAAAAGTTACTGCCTACAGGAGGTGTGTCCCTGTTATACGGCTGACCGACAGCAGGAGGTTCCGGATGCTTTCCTCCACTTCCGCCTCACAAGGCGGGCCCACACTGCTCTACCGGAAGGGGCGGGTCTAAGATGGCGTTACCTCCCACTCTGTCCGCGGCTCTGTCAAAGGTTCCGGCAGCTCCGAGTAGCGTCACGAAAGGGCGGAGTAAGTCAGTGCGCATGTGCGTTAGGTTGTTCCTGGGTTTCTCACACTGTGGGGTTTTCACAGTACTGTGTGTAGGGCGTGGGAGAGTACTGGTTTCCTGGCCGCTGGCTGGCAGCCGGAAGGACTTCCTGCGTCCTCGAACCTGCAAACCTAGTGTCTTGAGACAGCTTCTTTTTGTAACTAGTCTAAAGAATAATCTAACGCGTGGGTACGTGTGGCGGTGGGAGTGTGCCTTCCCAGAATGGAAGACAGGCACAGCAAATGTTAAAAGGGTTTCTGCCCCAGTTCTAGCCGCTTTCACTTACCTGTGTGTCTCAGGATGAGGCGGTGGTTACTCCACATTATAGTTAATGCTGGTTTGATCAGGCTGTGTGAGAGCTCTGTGTGGAGATATGGGGAGTTGGTAGTGGAGTGCTAATGGGCACTTTCGTTTAGAGCCCAGAGCTCTGTTCCAGTAGGATAGTTTTGGGAGAAACGAATCCCAGATCATAAATCGCACCAGGTAAAAGTTAGACAGAGACAATATAAATGTGGCTAGAAGCAGGATTTTGGAGACTTAAGGCTGCCAGAGAAATATTGTGCAGCATTGGTGACCCCATCTTGATAGTATTAACGATCTTCCCTTATCATATTGTTTCTAGGATCTTTCTCAACTGTTGGAACCCCAACTGTGACTCAGGGAAGGGAACTGAGGCAAGCTAAGGAGGTCATATGTAACTTCCAGATCTCATGTCAACACCAAGCCCTCAGCTGCTGGTGGCAGCCGCTCAGCAGACTCTGGGCATGGGAAAGAGAAAATGTCCGCCTCGAGCTACCTGCCTTCACCTAGCGGGAGAGGTGCTGGCTGTGGCCCGCGGGCTGAAGCCAGCTTTTCTCTATGATTGCAACTCTGCAGGAGTATTGGCTCTTCAGAGCTATCTGGAGGAACTACAGGGGCTGGGTTTCCTGAAGCCAGGACTTCACATTCTTGAGATTGGGGAGAATCATCTCATCGTGAGTCCTGAGTATGCCTGTCAGCATTTGGAACAGACACTGCTTGGTACCATAGCTTTGGTGGATGTTTCCTGCTCCCAGCCCCATCCTTCTGTCCGGTCGTTGGACCAGTTCCCAGGTTTGAAATCTCTTATAGCTGACATTATCACGCGATTTCAAGGACTGCAGAAGGATGTGTCTCCTGGAGTCTCCTACAGCAAACTACATTCCTCAGACTGGAATCTCTGCACCGTATTTGGGATAATCCTGGGCTATCCTGTCTCTTACACATTTGACCTGAACCATGGAGATGGCAACTGCTTAAGCATGACTCCCCTGCGGGTGTTTACTGCCCGGATTTCATGGCTGCCTGGCCAACCTCCAATTCTGCTGTCCTCCTTTAGTGTTCCTGAGAGTTTGTTCCCAGCCTTGAAGAGCTTCCTAAGTGCCTGGGAGAAGGAACTCAGAACCCGATTTAGGGCTCAGAATGCCTTTGCTGACCTCAGCATCTCCTCTGAGGTGGTCACACTTCCCGCTGTGGTCCTCTGAGTTAACTTCTGCCCATTGAGAAGGTATCAGGGAACCGTTATCTCTGGGTGGAAAATGTCAGGACGAATGTTGTACAACCCATTGACCATATATATGAATGAGCATTGTTGGTGGTGGCATTAGTGTGATTTCCATCTTTGTGTTAGGAGTTTCTAGGTCCTTAACAGAGATGCCTGTTTGTTTTTCATTGGACAGGAGATAGAAGAGTGGGAGAAGGAGTGTTGTGGAGACTTAAGCTGTATGTGTACCCTTGGATGGTGGCCTCCCCTAAGTGCATAGTGCCTCTGAGGGAACATAAGTGAGCAGGTAATTTGATGTCTATGGAACTCTAACTGAATCAGGGCCTGTTTAAGGGACACACTTGTGGTTTATTTCTCAGGAATCCACAGTTCTAAAACATAGTCTTGTGAGATAAAGTTTATTTACAGCATGGTGTGAAAAAAACAGACAGACAGAAATCCAGGTTCATTTGGAGGGAAAATGTTAACTTAGAAAGTCCCAAAACTCAGGTTTTACTCGGAGTTGTTTGTTTCCGAGTTTTACTCAGATAGATGCCAGTTCTTCAGATGACCAGGTTGCCTTTGTTTGCCAGGAACATGGCCAGTGCTGTAGCAATCACCACCATCAGCACTGGGAGCCATTGGCCCCACTGCCTCTGTAGGAGGGAGGTGAAGACAAGAGAGAGCAGCTGAGTCAGCTGGAGAAGCTGCAGGCAAGAATGGTCGCTTAGCATTTTCACCCAGTAGAAAACCTCATGATGGAAGCAGAAAGGGCATTTTTTTTCTTCAGTGTCTCCCTCGCTTTTTGTCACCTCCATCGAGAGAAAATCAGTTTACTAGTGGCCTAGAGACTCATATCTGACAGGGGACAGATATTTAAATGCTGATATGGATAATTAAAGGTGGAAAATAACTCAACGTTCTCTTTGTGTGCCTCAGTACTTTTGTGGTCCTCCTCTGCCCTTGTCGTTTCGTTCACAATAAATCAAAAGAATACTCTTTCATGCTTGAACCAATACAGGCTGAGTATTCTTCCTTCCTTCCTTCCTTCCTTCCTTCCTTCCTTCCTTCCTTCCTTCCTTTTGTACGATTTGTATAGACTTTACCAGTTGAGCAGACATAATAAAAAGACATCCTAAATTTCAAATGCGCAGAAATCATTTGAGGCTTTTGAGCTTCGTGCTTCTGTATGTACAGTGTGTTCTGGATCTAGAACATGTCAGCTTTCTGGAGTAGAGGTGCTCAATCTACCGTCTTCCAGACTCAAGAGATGCATAGAAATGGGGTGGATAATGGACAGTGTTTCTCCCATGTTTGCTGTATTGTTGGCATAGTGAAAATCAGGTGGAGTGGGACAGTACGACCAGATGTTGGCAGGGGCTGATTTATCTGTACACTGGGCTTAGAAAGGATACCTCGCTGCCATGTAGGGCTGCAGAGGAGGACGGCCCCTCTCACTCTGGGAGCTGGCTCCTGGCCTTGGCTCAGCGCTTCTTGACAGTGATGTAGCTTTCACAGACAGGAAAGGCACTTCTCATCGTGGATGTCTAATCTGAGTGCAGCTTTCTGCACTGGGGAGAGCATAGCAAGGTGTTAACAGTTCTCTCTCTGACAGAACTCTGGAAGAAACTGTCCTCAGTGCCACATTCCTTCACTTGTTTTGAGTAAGCCATTCTTCCCTGATTTTCTCAGAGATTTTAGTCTTCCTCCTCTTATACAGTTTATCGGGAGTATGCTGAGTTATAAGATTGGTTATGATGCATGTATTGCATTTTACATATAGAAATGCTTTGGATATTTTACATTATTCACTGTTGGTGTGTGTGCACACATGTGTATGTGTGTGCACGTGTGTGTGCTAATATCCTGTGCATGTGAGGAAGTCAGAAGACAACTCTTTAGGTCACTTCTCTCCTTTTATCATCTATATGATAGGTCCCAGGGATTGAACCCAGGGCATCAGGCTTGGCAGCAGGCACCTTTACCTACTGAGCCAGCTTGTTGGCCCCAATACATGTAAATGCTTTAATGTGACTTTGTGAAAGTGCTTTGTATGTTGGAAAACACAAACAAACAAAGCAAACAAACAAAAAAAGGTTCTTTAGCACAAAATTCTTAGAAATAATTAGAGGACAAATCTTTCTTCCTTGGAATCAGTTACTTCTGCACACTTCCAAGGGTGTGTGAGTTTGGAAGAATGTTTCTAGTGAAGTGTTTGTTATTTAAAAGATACAATGTAAAATAAAGCACGCTGATACTTAGTATGTGACAGAATATAAGAAGTCAATGTGTTTACCAAATGTTTTTTGTGTTTTTGTTTACTTTCTAACCGGCTACCAATATATTTTTTAGTAGGAGTTGTTATAAATTAGGAAGGAGAAATGTTGCAAGTCAATCCAAGAGCAAAGGCATTTATAGAAGAAAACAAACACTTGTGACCACCCACTAACAATTTAAGCTTGGAAGTTCCTGCTTTCTAGTTGCCTACTAGAAGGATTCTCTGCCCCCTCCCACCCCACTCCAGTCTGGATGAGCCCTCACAGTCTGATGTCACTGGCTCACCTTCTTTTCCTTGGCCTGGAGCAGAGATGTCTCTTTTTGTAGTTGGTCTCTGAGCTCCTCGGCTTTCTCCTTTTCTGTATCCTCAGGCTTCACCTCATCAAGGGAGAGCTTTGGATTCCCCACAGGCAAACCCTGATCTAAAAAAGCATTTAGATTCACAGTGACAGTAAGGCCTCTGTCTGTGAAGGCTGGTTCTGACACTTCGTGAGAACCCTTAGCATTTGCAGAGAAGAGCGATGGCGGGCTTGTCTATGGTGTCACTGAATGGAGTAGAGCACTCTGCATTAGATAACTCTGGTGTTCTGGCACAGAAGAAAATGCATGCCGCCAATCCCAGCAAATGGGAGGTAGAGGCAGGTGGATCTCTATGAGTTCCAGGACAGGCAGAGCTACATACTGAAACCCCGTATGGAAAATAAAACAGAACAAACAAGAGACTCTGGTGTACCTTGTGGTTAGACACACAGCTGGACGCTGGACTCCTTGAGGCAAGACTGACATCTTATTTTTCTTTAAATTTGTCTTGATTTTCTTTGACTCTGATACTTTTTTTTGTGAACGTTTATGAATTGAAATGGTTCTCATTAACCATGTAGTATCTAGTTTCTCATGTAGGTTTGGTTAATGATTCCTCCGTTCCCTTTGCACCCTCATTTCAGAGTCTTGAAAATGGAAGTCATTCTAGACTTGCCTTTACTTTAGAGCTGGGTCTCTGCCACCTTGTAGTCCTAGTTTTGCTGAAAACAGCTCTGGACTCAAGTTAAGTTCTGGCTTTTGCTTTAGTTCAGTTGTTAATTTATGTTACCAGAGCTTATGTTCTTATCCATGCATTTATGTTCTTATCTGTGTCGACACACACATTCTCCTGTGTCACACCCAGTAGTGGTGAGAATAAAACGACAGACTGTGTTGTGGAAAGCTGAGGAGCCTCTCTGAAGCTGATGGGCAAGCTTGGGCCCCAGAATGGTTGGGGCTACAGTGGGAGGGCTCTTGCTGTATGATTGGGTCGAGAAGTTAGATGTGATTTGTAAAAGTCACCTGTGTAAGAACTGACATGAAATCCTGAGTTCAAAATCAATTTATTGAAATGTTCAACATAGACACGTTTTCAGAGAAAGTAGAAACACCCTTTCCCACAGTTTCTGTACTTCCCAGAGCAGATGTCTAGCTCAACTCTCCAGGCCAGACATCATTCCTCAGAACATTCCCCTACCTCCCTGACTTCAGACTCAGAAGTGGGCGGGGCCCCAAGAAGTCCTGTCGTCCTTTCCCCAGCTTTAGGCAAAGAAAGAGCAACATTTAGTGGGAGGAAATTTGCTGACCTTTCTTTAAGAGCTTCTCCTGTTCTTGAAGTTGTAAGGATTGATTCTGCAGCAGACCTGTTGGGAGACAAAAGGAACTTGCTAGTCTGTGCTAGCAGACTTACTGTAAAGACTTGTTTCAGACATTGGCTTGTGGCCTCAGTTGTAAAAGACTAGTTACCGTCTGTTAGGGACTGAATAGTGTTCCTCAAAATTTTTGTATTGTTTTAACTCCTGTAATGTGAACTTCCTTGAGATGGGGTCTTTAAAAAGGTAATTGATTAAAAATAAGGTCATTAAGATGAGCCCTCATCCAGATAACTGGTGTTCTTAGAAAGGGAATATTTAACCCACATGTGCTCCAGGGACAGTGATTGAGGGCAGAATGCGCTAACCCTCTGGGCAGCTTGTCTTTGGTCTGTAGCCTCCAGAACTTCGAGACAGCTCTTTTTTCTTTTTTCTTTTCTTTTTTTGTCCAAGTCCCCTAATCTGGTACTTCCTTATAAATAAGCCATCTTTATGCCAGCTTCTGCCATGACTCTGAATCTCTGCTTCATTGTTACTTTAGAAGGAATGCATTCCCTGGTGACATTCTACAAAACAACGACTAAGTTTACCTTTAACCTGCTTCTTTTTTTTTTTTCTCTATAGTAGTTATTGTGACTTTACATACACTGATTTTTTTAATAGAACTTTAAATTGGACTTGCTTAGAATAGAAGTTCTTTAATAAAATATTACTTTTGCTTGTTGGTATGTCAGTGTATATGTCCAGAATGCCTGACTCTTACGTAGGGGATTGGTGAATGCTTATTTTCTGAACCACTCTAGTGAGAAAGATCTAAATGACTTGTTCATAGGTAGAATGTATAAATAAAGAACTACCTTAGAAAGCGTAATACTTCTTAAAAGTGGGCAGTTCTGGGGCCTGGGACGGTGGGTGAGTAAGAGCTCTTGCTGTGCATGCATGAGGATGCTGTTAGCATCCATGTCAAAAGCTGGGCATGGCAGCCTGTTCCTGTTACCCTAGTGCTATTAGTTCTGGGGACAGAGAAGGGAAGGTGGCTGGGGCTTGCTGGCTAGCCAGCCTAGTTGGAAAACAGTGACATACTCTTTCTTAAGGGGCTAAGGCAGACAGTAACAGGGAAGACACTCAACACCTTTCAGCTCCCTTGACTCTGCATATTGCATGGGGCACATGCACACACACACACACAAACACACACACCAACACATGCACACACACATGAACACAGTAACACACCAACACACATATACACACACACACAAATAGAAAGGAAACACAAGAACAGATGCTAATGAATAACTTGGGGACGAAATTATCTAACTTGTGGAGAGCTGTGCAGGTGACCCCATCCCCCTTGCAGGAAGTGGGCTTCAGAGTGCTCAGAAACAGGACACACCAGAGCCTGGACACTCAGCCCTCTGAGTGCTCTCTGTGGTCAGGAGCAACAGAAACCACCTGTGCGGGTTTAACCCTGAAAGGAAACTCACTCTGTAGCTGTTGCACTTGGTTCACCAGGGCCTGTCTCTCCTCCTCTGACTTCTTTAGCTGATCTGAAAGCGAAATAACACAGAGGGAAGTAGAAGAGCAACCCAGGAAACAGAGGTTAAGTCCTGTCCTCTGTGACCTGGGAGTGTCAGGTGTCTTTCAGATCTGAAGGGAGGGGCCAGCAGGAACATCGAAATGTTGAATATACACCCTGGTGGGCCCTTGCAGTCCACAAAGGCACAGCTAGGAGGCTTTCATCTTGCCTGTGTTTGTACTAAGCTTTCCCTTTAAAATAAGGCATATGGCCTTCATGTGTGACAAGTACAGGAACAGCTGTGGTCTGGCCCACAGGCACAAGCTGGAGGAGAGCATGCGCAGTCCTCAGATGAAGCACAACTAAGGTTCATCTTGGCTGATTGACACTTCCCTGCATTTCCCTCAAGGAAAAATGAAGTCATAGGGCCAAGCACAAATGAGGACCAAAGCTTCTCCCCACAACCTCTTTTCAAGAAGAGGAGTACCTTGTAGGTCCTGGGTCTCAGAGGTCTGCTGCTCTCGGTCTCCCTGCAGGCTCCGGAGTCTGGTCTGCAGCTCCTGGTGTTCATTCTCTAAAAGTCGCAGGGCTTGGCTCATCTGTGAGTCTCTGCTGTCTGCTCCCTGCAAAGAGGAGGGGGAGGAGCCACAGAGCAGCAGGTCAGTGTGGGGAGACAGCAGGTGCTGTGGAACAGGACGCAGTAGAACCTAAGAGCCGAGGTGTCAGGAGATGGAGGTTTTCCCCTTCCCTTTGTTCTGGCCTGTCCTGCATGTTTACAGCAGTGTCTCTGACTCGATATTTATATGGGTTGCGTGTCTTGGTGCCTTGACAGATCTCCACATCAAGCCAGGACTTTTCTAGATGGCTTACTTTTTTTTTTTACTTTGGTGTGGTCACTTGTTGAGGGAGAGGGGCAGTTAAGGATGTTTTCACAAAGAATTAAGGTTTAAAAACCTGAGCATTGCCCTGTGCATGATGGGAACAGGAGAGCGACGGTTAAGATGATGTCATGGGCAGCCAGTAAGATTTGTGCCTACAAACAACTCACCCTCTTTATCAAGTATGTTTTTCTCTGATTCCTGTTTGGGGGAAATTGTAAAGATTGGGGTAGATCTTCAGCGTTTCAAACTTAGTATGTTGACCCCTATGTGTGAACTGAAAATTTGGGGGAGCCTCACCTGGGGTGCCGTATGTGACTAGAGAAACTGTGTCTCCTCTCTGAGTTCTTAGATTTGTTAACAAAATAGTTTAAGAACATGTCAAGGGAAGCTTCTCTTTGCAACAGATGGAGACCACCACAGAAAGCCACAGCCAATCAAAATGCATAGTTGAGAAGCCTGGTCTCAATGAATACAGCTATAAAAAATTTTCAGAGGCGGCAGAAAGATCAAAAGAGCCAGAGGATCAGGGAGTTTGCTGTGAGATTGTGTCTCCTAGTGACGTCAGGAGCAACACACATGAAGTCTCACCACCATGGTTGCCAAAATGTGCAGTGAAAAGGAGGGTACCAATGGGCATGCCAAACAGATGAGAAAACCCCACACGGCATCACCCTACACAGGATTACAGGTAACCGAGGAAAGCTGGAGCAGGGCAGGTGGTGTTCTCGAGGAAAAAACATGCCAACTGGTTGTCCAGGGTCAAGTAGTCAGCCCCCCAAAACATTTAAGTAACATAGGACTCAACAGGTTATACTGAGGAATTTATGTGCATGCATACATATGCCTGCAAAATAGTTGATGAAAAAGGGGCTCTGAGCACAAAGAAGGGCTGGGAGGGAGATAGAGAGGGTTCAGAGGGAGAGAGAGGAAGGGAGAAATGCAATTAGAGTCTTGAGAATAAAAATACTAAGAGAGATGGTTAACATTAAAAATATTACGAACAGATTCTGAAGAAGACTCAAAACAGAAAAAGAACCCAAAACAACAACAATGCAGACAGAAGCAAAGGTGGAGGCAAGGGAAAGAAAGCCATGCCTTTTGAGTTGTGTATGGAGGTTTGGCAAGTAGCCACATGGCAAAGGGGACATGTAGAGAGTAACTTCAGCGAAGAGGAGTGAAGAAGCCCAGAGTGTTCTGGAAGCACACCTCTGCTTCGGTAAGCATAAGGAAAAAGGAAGACATGAAAAGAAGAGTCACACTTTTTCTGCGAGACTCAGAAGAATGGGCAGGCCTAGCCAAGTAGCATGGCCATGGTTCTGTGGGTAACTATCCAGGGACAGGCTTTCTGGGAAGGGAAAGTACTCTGTCTCACTAAAAGAATAATTACTCCTTCTTTGGCATGGCTTATGGTGAATCTGCCTTCCCGAAGGGTGGTTCATTAGCCAGAAGATTGACTGGCCCAAGTGGATTAACTTATGTTTTGGGGAGCTTGGAATGTTAGGCCTCCACCCAGGCCAGAGGAAACATTTGCTAACCTGAGTCGAATGCTCACATACATGTACCAGAGACTATGCCACACACATTGTGTAGGTAGTCATATTTAATCTATGCAACAAAAGGCCCTCCTTTTGCTGCTGAGGAAACAGGCTTATGGAGGTTAGATTTTCTAAGGTGTCAGATTGAAAGTGTAGAAACTCTTGAGTACACCAAAAACTTACTGTAATTCATTAAGAAACACACTGTCAGACTGTGTTAACACCTGTAAGTAAACCAGTAACATTTATGGTGTGCGAAACAGTGGGCAGTTGTGCACTGGGTGCCCTGCTGGGATGGTGTTTGAATAGTGTGTAGTTGGTAGGCTGATCAACCCGATGAATGTTGCAGCCCAGGCATTTGTATTTGGTTAATGTCTTTCCAGTGGGTACTTAGTTCATCTGCATGGGCAGTGTAGACATTCCCTCTAAGTGCACATTTATAATTCAGAGAAAAACAGTCTGGTACTAATGAAGACATAAAAGCGGCTTATTACATGTATCTAAGCCTTTGGGGTCCAACCCAGGAAACCCCTTTCTCAGCAGACCCTTCTTCCCCCTTCTGCCCCCTCCCTCTCCCACTCTGAGGGCTTGTTACCTGTAGTTTGGACTGAAGCACATGCAGTTGGCTCTCCAGCTCCCTGTGCTGGTCCCCTAGGGTCCTCCAGTCCTCCTTAAGAGCCTCGTACTGACTCTTCCATTCCTGACACTTCTGCTCTGCCAAAGCCAGGGACAGCTGAGAGAGACCAGAGGAGAGAAGG
Source organism: Micromys minutus (assembly GCF_963924665.1). Lineage (NCBI taxonomy): Eukaryota > Metazoa > Chordata > Mammalia > Rodentia > Muridae > Micromys > Micromys minutus. Next base: position 89,228,660 of record NC_137969.1, on the reverse strand, counting down.
TTCCCAAGGAGCAGAAGCTTAGAGAAAGGGAACACACTGAACTCCTGACGTTTAAAATGCAGGATGAATTTGAGGAGCAGGCTCCCTGTAAGTGGTGGTTGGCCCCCTCGCTCTGGGGACTGCTCCCAGGGTCCCAGCCCCAGGAACTGCACAGCATCTCCACCTGCGCCCTCTGAAGTTGCTGCTCTGCACACATTTTCTCCTCCAGCACTCTCTGCAGTGAAGCCTTCGCCTTCTGCTCATAACTGCTTCTCTGGTCTTCCATCTCCAGCAGCACCTTTTTCATCCCCCAGGGGGAGTATTTCTGTAAATCAGCAGCAAGTCAACAAAGACACATTGAACTTCTGCCTACCGGACTGCAGGGATATACGCCCCCCCCCCCCCCCCCCCCCCCGTCAGGCTGGAGCTGAGCTGAGGAGTCTCCCAGGCTGTCTGAGAGGTGCCTGCCAGTGGATGGAGAGCCTTCCTGTCCATCCATTCATCCGGTAGCCTCTGCCATGCTCCAGACTAGAGAATGCACTGGTTCTGCTAAATCTCACCTACTTCTCTATCCTCATCTCTGGTGGCCTTTTGGCTAAGCATTGGCATATTTCCACTTATGAGAATGGGGCCCATAGTTTTGAAATTTCTAATGATTATCCTCCCCCCCCCCCCCATTGCTCTGCTCTGGATAAATCTCCTTCACTCAACTGGAAACAAGTTTCCAAACAGGGAACACACTGCTGTTCAAAAGAAAAAGGCCCCGGGGAATCTGAGGACTTGGTGTTCTCAAAGAGTACATTTGCATTAAATGTTTCCCCTGGTTTTAGGACCAAGGAAAATACCCCCCAAACTAGATAAAATAAATTTTCAGATCCAGTAAAATGTTGACAGCCTTTGTTACCTCCTCCTTTTGCTTTGTGATTTCAGGAAAGGCAGGAAGCTATTATGGTCAGTCCAGGCAACAAAGGTTAAGGAGAGTTTCATTAACGATCTTTCCTCTCAATTTGGAATTGTTTGGAATTTTGTTTTTGTATCTGAAAGGGTATTCTGCTTTTTAAAATTTTCATTAAAAGTCAAACCCAAGAGTGACATGTTGAAGTCAAACATGGTGATGTCCTAGTCACTAGATTTAATAGTAGTAATCAGAAGTTAGCTTCATTCTCAATAGAAAAGTTAGCAGACTGCCATAGTTACTTCTATCTGCACTGGGAAGGCTGGTGGGAGAATCACAGTTCAAGGTCAGCCTACTAACTACACCTTTCTCAACAGCGAACGAATTAAAGATTTGCATTCTGGCTTACATGCTGGTCACTTACAAGTTTGGTTGGCATGTCTTAGCTAAGAACCTAACAAAGCAGCTCCCTTATGCTGCATCCCTTTAATACAGCTCTTCATGTTGTCATGAGCCCACCCATAAAATTACTCTCATTGTTACTTCATAACTGCAATTTTGGTACAGTTATGATAATTGTAATGAACATATTTTTGGAGGTAGAAGTTTGTCAGAGAGGCCATGACCCACAGGTTAAGAACCGCTGCTGTAGACAATATAAACTGTTCTCAGCTGTGCAGGAAACTATGGATTCCTCTGGAGAAGCCCACCCATTCCCTCCTGACATGTTTCCTTTAATTTACACACACACTCTGTGTGTGTGTGTGTGTGTGTGTGTGTTCTTGTCACATACACAGAGTGTGTAGAGGTCAGAGGACAACTTGTGAGAGAGATGCAGACCTTTCCTCCTATGATGTGGACCCCAGGGAAAACCCTCTTGCTGGCCCCTGTTCTCCCATCTCCTTTCCACCTGTCAGTGGGAATAGAGATTACTGAAGCTGAACACTAACACCACAGGAAAGCCAGGGTTCGCTTTCTTTAGATTTTTGAGCTTTTTTTTTTTTTTAAGATTAAAAACATTTTTTAAAATTTATATAAGTACACTGTAGCTGTCACAGACACAACAGAAAAGGGCATTGGATCCCATTACAGATGTTGTGAGCCACCCTGTGGATACTGGGAATTGAACTCGGCCCTTCTGGAAGAATAGTCAGTGCTCTTAACCACTGAGCCATCTCTTCAGACCCAGATTCTTGAGGTTTTTGCTTCCTCGGGGTTGTTACTAAAAGTCACCAAACAATCTTCTTCCTGAGATGAAAATCTTTTTTTTTTTTTTTTTTTTTTTTTTTTGTTTGTGATTTCCCCTTATACCTTCTTCATCTGTCCTCTGATTGGGGTCTGTAGAGAAGACTGTGTGGTGTGAACCTTTACTAGCGGTTTCTCCCTACACTTCCCTAGGAGCCAACAACATGTTTCGTGTTGTAATTCCTTCCCAGGGCACACAAGCATGCATGATAGGTCAAAGAAGGGGCAGTTGGAGGCGGTTACATGGCCAATTAGGGACGTGACACAGACAAGCACAGTGAGGCAATATTGTGTGACAATAGAATGCTAATGGGCTTTGGTAGCATTTCTAGAACATTTTAATTCTATTGAAGTCAAGGTGCTAGAGAGTGTTCTCCAGAATGCTTACCTGCAGGCAGGTGTAGAGCTGGTTTTCTAGGGACCTTAGTTTACCCTTCAGTTTGTCTTCATTAAGCTGTCCCTAAAGTAAACAGGATTAGTTAGTGAGCTAAGGCAGAAACAAACAAACAAAGCGAAGAGGCTAGATACATCTCTCCAGTCCTGTCCCACAGCCAAAGCCTGGTGCTGTAGGGCTGAACCCCTCCAGGTGCAGAGATGGCTAAGGCACTCTGAGCGGAAGTGGGTCTTCTCTCTGCTGGCCACAGGTGATCCAGACTAGCCCCGGAACCTCACTGTACCTTGAGTTTCTCTAACAAGTGGCCCAGGTAGTAAGAAGGCCATAGAGAGGGAGGTTCTTAAACTGTCCCCACCACATGCTTTCCTTGCCTCCTCCCATCCTGGACCTGAACCTTTGTCTGTGAAGCACAGGCATGCAGCTAAAATAGGCCTTTGCTCCTGGGGAGAATCTGTATTTCTTCCAGCTTCATGTTAGGGGTTGAACTGCGTTCTTTCTTCAGGTTTTTATGCTGCAGTGAAATTCATACTCTATCCAGAATGGGAGCATATTTGGAGGTTGTGATGGTTTGTATATGCTTGTCCCAGGGACTGGTACCATTAGGAGGTGTGGCCTTGTTGGAGTAGGTGTGTCACTGTGGGTGTGGGCTTTAAGACCCTTATCCTAGCTGCCTATTCTGCTAGTAGCCTCCAGATGAAAAGTAGAACTCTTAGCTCCTCCTGCATCATGCCTGCCTGTATGCTGTCATACATCTGCCTTGATGACAATGAACTGAATCTCTGAACTTGTAAGCCAGCTCCAACGAAATGTTGTTCTTATAAGAGTTGCGTTGGTCATGGTGTCTGTTCATAGCAGTAAAACTCTAAGAGGTACATCTTCAATGAAGTTAAATGCAATCAAATGAATGCTAGTTTACTTTGGTAGTGTTTTTTTAAAACAGGACCAGAACACCACAATAAACTGAGGGAAGACCATGGAAGACAAGATGGGCATTGGCAACCCATGCACCAGTGGGGGAGACTGGTACTAGTGATACCTTGATTTCAGGCCCCAGGACAGTGGGACAGAGGTCTCTGTCATGGTAGTCTTTGCATTTCACACTTTTCATATCCATTGAGGGTTAGTTCCTAGAGTCCCTCAGAATGCTCAACTCTCTTGTATATAAATGTGTATATATTTATCTAAGGCGTATGTGCCTCTTCCAATATGCTTAAAGTCATCTCTGACTCACTTACAGTACACTGGAAATACCATGTAAATGTCAGCTATAACGTATGGACTTGGGACTAATTACTAGAAAGACAAGAAAAACAGGATTTTTCTTTCTTTCAATTATTCTCAATCCAATGTTGGTTGAATCTGAGGCTTTGGAACCTGTGGCTGTAGAAGAGCGACTACTAGTTTGTGTGTCCTTCCCTGTCTGGCAGGACTCCTGAAAAATTCTTTGAAAAGTGAGACATGAACCTACAGATATGAAGCAGAGTAGGTATGGGCACAGGTAAGAGGGCTTCTGGGAAAACCAAAGAAAAATTCAGAATCAGGGTTGATCTAATGGTCTGTGCCTATCCCACCCTGTGAGCCCCAGGTCTTGAGGTTCCTCATGGCATTTTAAGATATCCCTTGATGTAGGACCAAGTAGAGAAAGATAAGCAGAGGTACAGTTCTGGTTTCTAGTCTTATAGCATTTCAGATACTTTGTTGACCCTGTATCTGTATACATTGTAGCATTTTGCTACTTTGGTAATTCTTGTATTTGTTTACATTGTAGTATTTCAGATACTTTGTTGACCCTGTATCTGTATACATTGTAGCATTTTGCTACTTTGGTAATCTTTGTATTTGTATACATTGTAGCATTTCAGATACTTTGCTGATCCTTGTACCTGTATTCATACCCTTTGCCAGCCTTAAGCTTTACCCAGAGTGTATCTGTCTGGAGTAGCTGGGGGGCCAGTAATGAAAGTAAGTTTCTTAGAGATAGGGCTGTGAGCAGTTAGGCTGTAGTGGTTTTCATATTCCTTATCTAACTGTTCGCCCAAGACCTGTGGGACTCCTGGGGGACATTTCTCCAGGCCTGGATATTGTGGCTCAAGGCGTCAAACCAACCAAGCGCTCATCGCTAAAAAACACTAGGGCAGAAGAGGCTGTCTGGGATGAGGTGGGCTTCCCTTTCTGAGAGTCAGGGTGCCTGGGAAAGGCAGGAAGTGGTATTGTAGAGCTACTGTTTTGATCTTATTTGTTTAATTCTTCTAACTGTAGGGACCAGGGGGAGCCCCCACCCTTTCGGCTTCCTGTGTTACTCAGCTGGGCCTTGCAAAAGCAAAAGCCTTTGCCAAAAACAATTTTTTAAAGTACCTCCTACTATTAATGTTTTTCTCAGCCGCATGTGGGAAAGAGTAGAGAGAAAGAGATTTGGCATTTACAATAACCACAGGGCTTGAGACCAATGAAAGAGAAGGACAAAGGCTCCCACTGTTCAGGCTCAGGGGTAAGGGGTAGAACAGCTGCTTTCCCCAGAGGGGCCTGTTCACTGTCAGTCTGGCGGTTCTGTGCTAAGCTGGCCACACCCCATCCTGCTCTGCTTTGGTCTTCCCACTAAGTGCATGCACTTTTCTTTGCCCAGACCTTACAGTGCAGAAGCCAGCCAAACCCACCAAGTTTAAAGATTGTCTCCTTATAGCTTGGAAGGAACACAAGCCCCAGACTGTGTCCTTGAAAAGTCCTCTGGGTACCTTCCTATTCTGTGGTATCATGTTCATTCAGTATTTTCCTCTTCCAAGTGTTTATGTATTTCTGCCAACTCCCAGATTATTTTTCCATTTATGTTGCAATACAAGACAATTTACAGTATCCCCTTTCAAGTAGGAATAGGGGCTGCCACCCAAGTCTCAGGCATGAACAAAATCTCTTGTCCATAGCTCTGCCTTCCCAGACTCCCTAAGGCAAGCAGGAAAGTCCCAGCCAAGTTGTTGCAAATGGAGCACACACAGTTTCCAGTCCCAGACTCTCCTCATGCTGACACCAGAGTATCCAAGAAGCTCTCAGGCTACTGACCTTACCCCAGGAGCATGGAGCATTTTGGAAAGGCTACCCCTGGTGGAGGAAGGCAGTGAGGAAGCCACACATGCCTGGTGTTGGTCCAAGGGTTTCAGATCCTGCTGCTGTCCCCTGCTTCAGCTCTGTTTCTAGAAACACCACGCCTTACCACAGAAGCCCCTTCCCTTGGCTCATCTCTTTCCTAACAGCTTGCACAGGGTGTAAAGCCCATTCCCTCTCTGCTGTCATCTCAGGATCTCAATTCTACTTTGCAGATCTTAAAGCCCCAGTGCTCCATCCTGGCTTCCTCTGTAGGCAGAGCTACTTTTGTTCTAGTGGCCAGACCCAGCTCTCAGGAGCACTAATCCTGGGCTTCTCCTGTAGATCTTGCCACGAACATCCTTGCATGGGAAGCCGGAAGTTCATACATGAATCCGAGTGGAAAGGACAAAGTGGACACTGGGCTAAAGTCAGAGTCCCAGTTCTGACCTTATTCATTCAGTTATTTTCCTAAAAATCACCAAATGTGGCCACAGTCTGATGGCTTACTGACGTTGTCTGGGGGGGGGGTGCGGTGTGATTGGAAGTGTTTTGTTTTGGGAGAAGTGAGGGTTCGCAGATGATAAACAGTTGTCGATGACTTTCCTTAGAGAGAGAGAGAGAGAGAGAGAGAGAGAGAGAGAGAGAGAGAGAGAGAGAGAGAGAGAGAGATACCTGGGAAGGGTGGGAAGATGGGAGAGAGGAACTGAGCTAGAGCCTGGGGTAAAATAGCACCCTCCCCCAAGTTTATCATAGAAATGGCTTAAAAAAGAAGACAGGAAGACAGGGCCTCAACATATAGCCCAGGCTGGCCTGGAGTTTGGAATCCTCCTGTCTCAGATTCCTGAGATCTACACAAATAGCTCTTACAACATCTGCCTCATTCCCACTAAGTGCAGTTGACCTGGGCCTTTGATTAGAGATGCTATGGACACGGAGCTGGTCCTTCCAGTTCAGTTCTGTAGTGACTGAGCTCCTTCAGAACCAGGCGGCCTTCTCAATCTGGAGGTGGCATGCAGTCTCATGGGCCATTCCAGAGCAAAGTGTCTGCTGTGAGACACACGCACACACACACACACACACACAAATATGTATTGATGTGTGTTTGTGTGGCTTCTCATTAAATCCGAAGCAAACTTTAACAGAAAAGGTTCAAGTCTCCTATTCTGAAGCGGTGAGAGGGTTTCCATGTGGTCCCTCCTGTCCATCGCTTTGTGCTGTACCCAATGCCCTAACTGCTCTCCTGCTTTTCCTCTTCATCAAGCTACTTCTGAACGGGTGAGCTCCAGCTGAAACGGCCTCTTTGCGGAGAACCGTCCTTTCTCTACCTCAGGCAGAACCGCCTTTTGCTTTGTCAGGCTGTGCGCACGTTTGCAGCCTTGTCTCACTGGCAGTGTCTACTGCGACTCTCCCTTGCCGGGACTGTGAGTCTCTCAAAGCAAGGGCTCTTCTATTTCCTTTTGTTCCCGAAGCTTCGGCCGTAGAGTTGAAAGTCACCAAGTGTCTACTGAAGGGGTGCGTGAGACAAGCTCAATTTAGCTCAGAAGCGGAAAGCACCTCGACATGCCCAGCTGCCTGGCCCACGCTCCTGCTCTGCCAGTAGAAATGACTTGGCAAGTGGAGGCCTGATCAGAGAGACTCCTGTGAGTCCAGTTACTGGTTTGCAGAGTGGGAGTGTCTTCTGTGTCACTGCGAACTTCCGGGAGTGTTTTGTAACTTCCTGTTTCATTTCTTTAAGCATGAGCCTTCCTAGCAATGAGGTGCATGGTGGGGGGTGGGTAGGGCAGGGCTGGTCCTACCCGTGAGGTGCATGGGGGCCAGGGAGTCTGGGGGCCGGGGAGTCTGGGGGCCGTGGAGGCTGGGGGCCTGGGAGGCTGGCGTTTTGCCTCAACACACCTGCTGCCTTAGGCTTTGGTGGCACCAACCTGCATATTATCATTTGCAGAACACACAAGTTCCTAGAGACTCTTTCAAGGGATCTGCAAGGTTTTTCCCTTTCCAGCACATGTCTCCGTGACATTGAACGCTTTCAAACACTTTAACTAAAAGGGCGAGTCACAAGAATTTAGAAGCAAATAGGGCTTAGCTGTCTTTTGTTCAGCTCAATGTTGTAAACGGAGATTGTAAATGCTGCTTCTCTGTTTTAATCCCTTTGAAAACGAAGTTCTTCATTAAAACACATAACTTAAGTTAGCGAATGATGCTTGACTGTTGTTACCTCATAATTAATATTTCTAAATTTTTGTTTTAATTTTTAACAAGATGGGTTCTGATATGATACACATCCAAAGTTCTTTGGAATTTTCAGTTAACAACTAGTATAAAGAATCATGATACAGGGGCTGGAGAGATGGCTCAGTGGTTAAGAGCACTGACTGCTCTTCCAGAGGTCCTGAGTTCAATTCTCCACAACCACATGGTGGCTCACAACCATCTGTAATGGGATCCAATGCCCACTTCTAGTGTGTCTGAAGACAGCTACAGTGTACACATATAAATAAATTAAATACATATGTATATAAATATTTTAACAGAAGCATCCTGATATAAAGAGTTAGAGAGCTATCGTTCCACACTAAGCTGTGCTCTGGCTCTTGGGTATTCATACTCCTATTTGCAACCCTATCCTTGTGTCCCTTTGCCTGGCAAATATGCCTGGTGACTGTCCCTGTGCCTCCAGCTCCCTTTTCTGGAGTTTTCTGTTCCCTCCTGTAGTTTGCTTCATCCTGGAAGCATTTATTTTATTTCTCGTGTCTTATGTTTTAGCACGTGTCTTGTTTTCAAAACTATGAACTCTCTAAAAAGCAGGAGCCTGAGCCATGACATGAATTCCAGCACTCGGAATGCAGAAGCAGGAGCATCTCTGTGAGTTCAAGGTCATCCTGGTGTACAGAGTGAGTTTGAGGCCAACCAGGGCTATATACTGAGACCCTATTTTAAACAAACAAACAGAAGCATGTTTCTTTCTAAAGAGCAAATTCCTACTACTTGTTAGCAGGAACATGGCCTTTGGCTATCTATTGAATGGACAGACCATCATTAGAGACCTGAACTTAGCTAAGTGGTTATGTGACTATGGGCAAGGCCTTGGCCCATTGCAGCAAACAGACAACCAGATGAGACAAGATCACCTACTAAGTCTTCTCTACTCTGCCACCCGTTTCCAGGCTGAGTATCATCACAGGCTGGCTTGTGTGAATCTTGGTATGGATCTGTGATGGTTAAGTTTGATTGCTTGCTCGATGAGGTTTAAAATCACACTGAAGACGAGCCCCTGGGTATATCTACATGGGGAGCTTTTAGATAGTGGAGGTGGTTAGACCCGCCTGCAAAGGGGCTGCCCCATCCATCCCATGGGCTGGGCTTCCCGATGGAAGGGAAAATGGAGGACAGCCAGCTGAACACCAGTGTTTTTCTCTTGGCTTCTTATCTATGGATGCAACCTGACCAGTTGTCTCCCAGTCCTGCAGTCATGATGCCCCTCCACACTATGATAGACCATACTCTAGAACCATAAACCGATACTGGCCATTTCTTGGAAGTTGCTTTTGTTGGGTATCTTGATGCATCAGCAACAAGAGTAACTAACAAACACAGAATCTAGCGTGAGAGCCCTTGACTTTGACAATACTCAGTAACAACACTACATAGGCATTTCCTTTTCTTCCCATAGGTTTAAAGGCAGGCCTCTGTCTCCTTTTGCTTCTGGGTCTTCCTTAGGTATACACTCACTGTGACCCTTTTGACCTCTGCATCTGAGTGTTCCCCACCTTTGCCTCTTCCTAATGAGACAGCCCTTCCCTTTGTTAGACGGCATGGTGGGAGAAATGAGGTGCGTGTGCACAGAAGCCTGCGTACTTTGATGATTTTATGCTTACCTTCCAAGAGCTGTCAGAGGCCCGGATCAGGGCAGGCAGGAGGTCCTGAAGAACCACCATTTTCTGTTTTAGGATCAGCTCCCTTTGTAAGGCTTCCTAGAGAAGAAATGCAAAAGGAAAGATTAACCCGGAGAAGGAAGAGTAGGTAGAAAGCTGTGTGTGTATGTTCGTGTATGTGTGTGTATGTGAATGTGTGTGTGCATGTGAGTGTGTGTGTGTGTGTGAATGTGTGAGTGTGTGTGAATATGTGTGTATGTGAGTGTGTATGAGTGTGTGTGAGACTGTGTGTGTGTCCACCATGATACTTACTTTGAGGTATTCAGAGAGTTGAATGATGTCCTAGTGAGAGAGATGGAAGAGATGATTCAGAAGGACTTCAGTGTAGAACCAGAGCCCAGTGGGCTTACATACAGTGGATCTCTTTTGCCTTGGATCTGGCAGGGTCCTTCTGGCCCCACATCTGTGCCCAGGACCACATGGCCACTCTGGAAGAAGGTGTCCCTCCACCCCAGCCTGAGTTTATTGCAGAATCCCAGAATAGTAGAGCTTAGGTGCCATCTGAGCCAGACCCTTGAAGGTTCTCTTACCTTGTCTAGGATGGCAACGCCACAGCTGGGAAGAGAAGGAAAACAGAACAGCGGGTCAAAGAATGAAACCTGTGAGCTGGCAGGATGTCAGCTGCATCTGGCATCCCTGCTGAAGAACAGTGGGACGGGAGGAGCTTTTCCTCCTGATTTGGGGTGGGCTTGTCTTGGTGTGTCCAGTGGAGGTGTTCCAAGTGGACATTTGGGGGACAGATGAGACATTGAAGCTTTGGGGTCAGGAACATGGAAGGAACTCACTTGGTTTGCTGACTGGCATCATTCTTCATTGTTGGCCATACCTCTTCTGCCTTTGTCTGCGTACCTGAGAGATAGGTAGGATGATTCAGCATCCAAGAAGGATGAGGGGAAGAATGGGGGAGCTGGACTGCAGGTCAGGGCTGTGTTCTCACCCCGGTGGTGTCTGTGTGGCTTCCTGATGTCAGAGTCCTGTGGTAGATAGGCTCTCCCATGGGAAACATGGTGGTCATCCAGATCCCTCTGGATGCCTGAGGAGGAATGGTGAAAGGCTGGGAAAACCTCAGAGCTTATCCCTGTTTCCTGGAAAGCAAATGAAGGAAGAAGAATGCTGAGCACTCTGGAGGGCCTCTGAAGATTTCCAGACGACTGCAGAAAGAGGGACCAGAGGCTGGGGATGTGTCTCAGTGCTAGTGGACTTGCCAGGCACGTACAAGGCCCTTGGCTCCATCCTCAGCATGGAAGGAAACAAAACAAAACAAAACAAAATGGTAATCCCATCTGTGTGCACTGAGCAGTTTTCCTGAAACTCACATGTTGAAATTCTAACAGTGTTGGGAAATGGAGCCTTTGGGAAATACTTGTGTCTGAGTGTGGGGCCCTGAAGGATGAGGTTAGTACAGGGCCTCTCCGCCTGCCTTCTCCCATGACCATCCGCACACACGAGGGGTGTCCTCGTCAGAGTCCAGACATGCCGGAGCCTCGAGCTCAGACTTGAGCTTTACAAATGATGAGGCATTCCTTTCTGTGTGCGAGCTGTTCTGTGTGTGGTAACCTGTCATGACAGTCCAGACGATATTCCCCACCCAGAAAACTACCCGTTCTTCCTCGTCCCGGACAGACAGAATGTCTTTCCTCGGCCAGACAAAGGGCTGATCTTCCTTCATTCTCCGGTCTCAGCCACTCAGCCACGTGCTGAGGGAGAAGTTGTCAGAGACTTGACAGTAGCCAGAACTGGCTTTTTCTTAGGCTTCTGGCTCCTGCCTATCAGAGAGGGCCCAGGGGGCCTGCCTGCCTCTCCTTAGAGCCACAGGACCTTTGAGCGTTCCCATTGAAAGGAGACAGTATAGGGAACTTGTTGGGAGGATGGGATAGTGGTGGTCACAAGTTAGTCTTTTTATCTTTTCTCCTACAGAATAAAAGAGCACTAAAAGCCCATAAAGTATCTATGGGATTCCATCATGGGCTGACCTGACAACCATGGGCAGGAAGTTATTTCACTGTTTTCTGTCCTATCCTTCATACCCCGCCCCTCACCCAGGCCATTCAGAGGCCTTGCCACTCTGTAAGCAGGCAACTGGTTCTTTTGCAGTTATGTTCCAGGATGGTGTTCCGGGCAGCTGTGACAGCCCCAGGAAGGGGCCAGAGAGACAGTGCAGTTGGTGAGTGCTTGCCTTGTATCCATGAAGCTCAGAACCCATGGTTTGCTTCATTTTGTTTAAAAAAGCCAGGATGGTGGTGAGTGCTTGTAATTCCATTGCCAAAGGGGCGGAGCTAGGCACCTAGATCCCAGGGGCTTGCTGGACATCCAGGATAGCCTACTTGGTGAGCTCCAGGCTAGTGAGGGACCCAGCATCAAAAAACAAGAAATGATGCCTGGAGTAGACCTTTAGATCTCACATATAAATTCATGGGCATCCACATGAACACCTACACACACACACACACACACACACACACACAGACACACACACACACTCCTGCTACATGAAGTACCTATTCTTGGTATGTACCCTATGGCAGTACCCAGTGTTACATGGACCCATTCCTCTCCTCAGTGTGGTGACAAAATAGACTACCATGGAGCCTGCTATTGTGAACATTGCTCCTCCTAGGCCATGCTAACGGGCTTTCTATGTATTTATGCAATGTTAACCTTGCAGACCCATGAGAGCAGAGGTTGCCTGAGTTGCCAGGGAAGGCTTCCCCCATCAGATGAGGCCTCAGTTGGGCAACGTTGTTAGAACTGAAATGTCACAAGAGAAAGAGAAGAGTGGATGTGAGACCTTACCGGAGAGTAAGAGGCCGTGTGTGTGTGTGTGTGTGTGTGTGTGTGTGTGCGCGCGCGCACACGTCCGTGTGATGCATGTTGGGTTATAGAACTGGTGATGTGGCCCAGTGGCTGAATGCTTGGCTACCATGCATAAGGCCTTCAGCATCGAGAGAACCGAAGGAAAGCCGCACAGTAGAATCTGCTAATTACGACACACTTGTAATCCCAGCATTCAGGAAGGACAATGGATTTGGAGCCATCTTGGATTAAATAGCAAGGCCCTATTTAATAAAAAAATATTTAATAAAAAAATTTAAAAAATCTTACTTATGCTAGTTATCAGCTTGAAATTGTTCAGTTATTTTCTTTCTCCCAATAGGCAGATGTAGCCCCCACCTCCTCCTTCAAAAGAAGTTAAATAAAGACACCACAAAATCTCCGGAAGAGCAATGGTCAATGGCTGCAGGAAACCTGTTTGCATGCTGAGGAAGGGACTAGCAGAAATTGATTGTTAGTAACGTTCATCCCTTATACCTCGCAGAACCCCCACCCCTGGGCCTGGAGCAGTGCTATCTCTGACATACTGCACCTGCTGTCCAGGGAAAGTGGTCTTGTTGGCACCAGGCAAGGACTCCTTGAGGAGAAACACTTGGCCTGTTCCTCCATCTGTCTTGCTGGAGCACCCTTGCTCCCCGGCTTGGCCTTTCTTCTCCTCTTCCAGGTTTCTCCTTCTGAGGAACTGTAGCTGCCGGGCTCTCTGAAGCTGTTCCTTGTGCTGGGTCCTCAGCACCTTCCCTGGCTGGCGGCAAGTGGTCTCATTGCGGCGGCGGCGGCGGCTTTCTCGGGTCTCATGGCGTCGCTCACACTTGGCCTCGTAGCTCTCGGCCCACCGAGCCAAGCCAGGGGAGGACCTGGAGTCTGGGTTGATCATGGTGGCCTCCCGAGCACCTGTTGTGCTTGGCTTACTTTCCTGGGACAGCTGCTTGGATCTGCCAGATGCCAAGAGGGAGGAGTCAGAAGATGGGCTGAAAACTGACAGTCTGCCTCCCTGGGTCGGTGGAAGTCGCATGGGGCTCCATCCATGTGTATTGAGAACCCAGGGTCAGGACTCCCAGGCTCAGTCTGGCATGAGCTGGTGCAACCCAGTAAGGCCAGGTTTCTGCTTTTCTCAAGCACTATTATCCTAAAGTGGACGGGTCTCCCTGGAACCCCCTTCTCCCTTGACTAGATGCCTCTAAGCAAGGAAACATGAATGAAAGCAGCCACAGCCTACAGCCACGGGGTGGCTTGTAGAACTGTGGACAGCCCGGCCCACTTTATCTCCCAGTCTAAAAAGGAAAGATGATGTCATCTTTACTGTCTCTTGCTAAGTGACACTTCTTGAGACCTAGACGGATAGCCACAATCCCTCGGGAAGTGATCAGGTTTGTGACTCACACTTTCTGTTCCATTCCTAGCTCTCAGCAGCCATCTTGTGGCTCTGGACTGGCATGACCTAGGTAAACCTGCTCTGATTCCTCCATTACTACCTTGACCTTGCTCTTTGTCATCCACTGTGTATCTAGTGCGGGGCTCTGACTCTCAACTGCTGATCAAGTCAGTCTGTTAACTGAGAACTTTCAAAGTGCTTGGTGTTTGTTCATTTTAGGGAATCTGGCTCAGGGACCCTGAGGGGAGGCTCTGTTCTCTTAGGATCACCTCCCTTCCAGGCTCAGTCTGGTCCCCCAAACTTGCCATCTAAACTAGCAAGCATGTGGGGTGCTCCCCATAGGAATCCTACAAATTGTAAGAAATGAGACAAAAGAAACCCATATAATGGAAAGTTCCCAAGGAACAGTTTTTAGGATGGGCCACCCTGATGCTCCTCTAGATGGCCTCGGCTGGCATCTATAGTGCCCAAACCCTCATCTTCACCTACCTGATGTGGATTTGGCTAGTCTTATTTTGGGCCCTGGCAGCCCGGTGGAGTCAGGGCTGAACTCAGATGAGCTACACCCTACCATCAGAAATTGTACTCTGCCTCCTGTGTCTCTGGAGTCAGACTGTGGTGATGGAGGAAGGTGCTTGTTACAGCTGCTGCCTCTTCTCTATGGCCTGATTATCCCACTGCCCAGGAGTTCAGTTTCTGGGTCATCTTGCCAGTTCTGACCCCTCATGCCTGTTTATAGGCTGCACAAACTCTGCAGGAGGAGAGGCTCCTGTGTTTCTTAGTTGGGATTTTAGTGCCTATCCTAGCACAAGACAGGGTCCTGTGCAGGGTTCCTGCTCTCCCTCTGGTCACAGTACTCATCCGCAAGCGTGTGGCTAGGCAGTCTTACTCTCTGGAGGGATCTTATGTGGCCAAGTCCTGTATGCTTTTAATTATCTGACTCTAGAGGGCCAGAGATTGAGCAGAGATTTCCCCGAGGACTGTGGGATGCTGTTTGCCTTTCCTTCAGGCTTCTTCCCACTCTCACCCTGAGGGGCTCCCTAGATTTGCTTCATGTCACCCTGTTTATTTAATTATGTAGAAAAGGAGCCAAAAGGTTCGCTCATATTCTGTCATAAATGAATGTATAGAGGAGACTTGGGATTACACACATGTGCACCTTCAAACCACGGCACCTGACTATTCTGTTTCTTCATTGGAGAATGGGAACTCTTGCTTTGGGGCCAGACTGTGACTCACTAAGGTTATCAATGCCCACCAAACAGGTATGTGGAGCGGGGTTTGCTAAACCTCGTTCTCATTTATGAGATGGAGATAAAACTTCCCTTGAAGGGGCATGAGCCTTAAAAGATAACACCCACACTATATACCCAGCACATGACATATGATAAACAGCTTTTAAAAAATATCAGATATAAAAATATCGTAGTTATCATGGCTGGCACTGGATACTGAAGACTTGGTGATGTGAACCAAACATCCTGGCAAAGCCAGACTCCAGGACTGAGAGTGTTCAATTTGCCCTCTGATTCCCCTACTCCCTTCTCTCAGTTCTAAACAGGCCTTGTAGCTCCATCTTGGAATAATTTTACTGCTGTGGTTCCTGTAGTCTCTGGGTTTGGGTTACAAGGACAAAGCACTTCTCTGTGGTCTGGATGCAATCTCTGTGGTCTGGATGCAACCATCAACTCGATTAGGTCAGACAGGAAGGCAAAGAACACGTAGGTGAAGGATGGAGATGCCATTATAAGTGTGAGGGCTTAGGCTCCCTACTGTGGGGCTTCATACTAGAGGGAGCTCCCTGGGTTACAGATCCTCCTGCCTTCCAGATGTGAAGAAGAAAGGTCTAAGGGGCTGAGGGCAGGCCTGTTATTGATGTCTCTCCTTGTTCTCCATTGAGCTTGTTTGTAGCTTCACTGAAATATGGCTGTTTTACTCTGCATCATTAGGAAGTTGCAATGGCCCCCTAGAAAGAGGAGTCTCCAGACCCATAGCCTTCTACACCTGCTGGGGTGTGACATGATCCTTGTATGGAATGACACAGCCTTCTAGGATGTTGGAATCACACTGGCTTGCTTAAACACAAGAAGCCCTGTAGAAGGTCTGATAGACAGGGACAGGTTATAGAAAAAAAGGAACTGGCCCTGTAGTTCAGAGAAAGGTCACAAGCTACTGCCCAGGATTTCTGTAGTCTCTGAGGTACCCCTTGCCAACAGGAAAGGGCCTAGTTAGAGCTCGGAGGAAGGGCTGGCACTGGCTAAGGAAGGCTCTCCTTCCTGCACAGGGAGGCAGTAGGGCACTGCCCCTCACCTACAGACATGTTGCTGGCTTTCCACATTTTTGCACCTACCTCCTGGCTGTGTATGAAGAGGAAATGATGGGCGGCTTCCTGCATGGATCCGAGTTCTCAGCAAGTGCTAAAGGAGGAGGGCCTGTTACAGGGATCCTTGCATTGAAGGGATTGGGTAGGACCATCTAATTCATGTTACGGATGCGGAGCACACCAACACCAAGGCATGCGACTCACACCTCATCTAAGCCAACAGACAGAACAGAGTTGGGAGCCTGGGGACTCTGGCACAGGACCCTTTCTTCGTCATCCAAACCCCAACAAGTAAATTCTCCTGCTGCTACGCAGGAGACTGGCATGGTAGAGCATATTCTGCCCCACCCTAAGTCAACAGACCCAAAACCTGAATCCCAAAGCATCTTTCTCCACAGTTACCTCAGGTCCCAGGTTCTGCCTTGAATGTCTCAAGAGAGCCTTCAGCCCTTTCTAGGTCTCTTGGGTCTCCGATGGCTGGGGAATCTGCCAAGCCGAGGTTCTAAGCCCCCTCGTTTTCTTCTTATACTGAATGTTCTTTTCACACAGCAGTCTACTGAAACAGGAAACACAAACCACAGTGCTTACAAGCCTCAGTTCCTCTCCTTACCCTTAGCAATTTGAGAGGGCCCCTGCACCCTTGGGGCCTCCAGGGCTGGCGAGGAAGTCCACCCAGGCACCCACTCTCCAACTACCTGATTGGTCTGCTCTCTGGCAGTTTCAACTCAGTGTTCATTTCCTGTGGTTGGTGTTGTAGCTCAGTAGGTAGAGTGCTTACTTGCCTAGCAAGCACAAAGCCCTGGTTTTAATCCCCAGCATTAAAAGCCAGCCCTGAAATCCCAGCATTGAAGAAGTAGAGGCAGGAGAACCAGGAGGTCAGGATCATCCTTAGCTATATATTAAGTTCAAGGCTAGCCTGAGCTACATAAAATCCTATTAAATTTTTTTTTTCAGGGATGAATTCTGGGCTAGAATTCCTTGCCACTTCCCTGGATAAGACCCAGTAGGGATGTTCCACATACCATTGAGCTGTTTGGAGTCTCTCTTTCATTTAGGTACCTCTTCCCGATGTTGACATTGGATAGTCTCCTGTGGTCTGAAGGACTTGTATGATTTGTGGAGTTTCAGATCCTTGAGGGCATCCTGGATTCATTTCTTTATGAGGCAGTGTGGAGGTGTGTAGTATGGGTGGCTAGATGTCAGAAGGCAGATAGCCAGAAGAATCTGAAAAAAATCCCAGTGAAATCGTGGAGAAGATCAAAGGGAACTGATCCATTAAAAATAAGCTATTACAAATGGGAAATTCCAGAGCAACTCAGGATCGATAATCAGGAAACTGAGTTGGTGCAGATTCATGGACAGCTCTGGAACCTTCTGAACAAGCCACTCGGATTGGAGGTCAGATGGTTGAGGTGGTTATTGTGACTGTTCAGTTTGACATGTGTGAGGCAGGCGTGAGGCAGGTGTGAGTTAATGAGATGTTCAAGTAGCTAGGACAAGTTTGGTTAACCTGCAGATTTACCACAGTCCTCTTCATGACTGCTACCTTTTCATTCTCTGAAGAGAGAAAGGCAAGAAGCAGGAAGGAAGGAAGCACACAGTCAGAGGATTCTTACACTAGAACCCAGATCAGGGAGGTGCCTAGGGTGAGAGGGAGGCAGGAGATTGTATCAGAACTGCTATAGATTCTCTGGACTTTACTAAAAACTATATAGAAATGTATACAGAGATCAACATCTTTTTTAGGGCTTGGCACTCATTGGGTGCTACACCCATGCTACTGTTTACCATAATATGTTTATGCTTGCTCGAAGTCACGTGGCATGGGTGCATGACTGCATGGGTGCATGGATACATGAGTGCATGAGTGTATGGATACATGGGTGCGTGGGTACATAGGTGCATGGGTGCATGGATACATGAGTGCATGGATGCATGGGTGCATGGGTACATGGGTGCATGGGTGCATGGATACATGTGTGCATGGATACATGAGTGCATGAATACATGGGTGCATGGATACATGACTGCATGGGTGCATGGGTGCATGGATACATGACTGCATGGGTGCATGGGTGCATGGGTGCATGGATACATGAGTGCATGGATACATGGGTGCATGGATACATGACTGCATGGGTGCATGGGTGCATGGATACATGACTGCATGGGTGCATGGATACATGAGTGCATGAGTGTATGGATACATGGGTGTGTGGGTACATGACTGCATGGGTGCATAGGTGCATAGATACATGTGTGCATGGATACATGAGTGCATGGGTGCATGGGTGCATGGATACATGACTGCATGGGTGCATAGGTGCATGGGTACATGACTGCATGGGTGCATAGGTGCATGGATACATGTGTGCATGGATACATGAGTGCATGGGTGCATGGGTGCATGGATACATGACTGCATGGGTGCATAGGTGCATGGGTACATGACTGCATGGGTGCATAGGTGCATGGATACATGTGTGCATGGATACATGAGTGCATGGGTGCATGGATACATGGGTGCATGGATACATGACTGCATGGGTGCATGGATACATGGGTGCATGGATACATGACTGCATGGGTGCATGGGTGCATGGATACATGTGTGCATGGATACATGACTGCATGGGTGCATGGATACATGGGTGCATGGATACATGACTGCATGGGTGCATGGGTGCATGGATACATGGGTGTATGGATACATGACTGCATGGATAAATGGGTGCATGGATACATGACTGCATGGGTGCATGGGTGCATGGATACATGAGTGCATGGGTACATGGGTGCGTGGGTACATAGGTGCGTGGGTGCATGGATACATAAGTGTATGGATACATGACTTCATGGGTGCATGGATACATGACTTCATGGGTGCATGGGTGCATGGATACATGAGTGCATTCTAAGCCCAAGTAATTTATTCTAGAATAAAGCTTCGGGTACTTTTATTAGTATATTAGTGGTATCTGAAGTATTTGATGTAGTTTGGATCCCCCAAAGTCCCACAGCTCAGGGCCTGGCTCCTCACCTCAGTACTGCTGGAAGGTGCTGGAATCTATGGGATGGGCTTAGTGGGAGGCAGTTAGACGGTTGGCAGCGTGTCCTCTGAGGGGAGAGTCCATCCAGGCTCTTCTCTCCGCTTTCCATTTCCTAGTCATGAGGTGAGCTTTTGCCCTGCCACGAAGTTCTGCTGTGCTGTTCACCTCACCACAGGCCCGGGAATGTCTGAGGTAACTGATCATGGACTGAACCTTCCAAACTCTTCTCTCTTCATAACTGATCTTCTTGGGAGTTCCTTAAGGTGAGAGAAAACGGACTGACAAACCCTCAGTGTATCAGGAGGTCTGGGGTGGGCAGGCTGCTGTTAGTCTGTCGAAGATGTTGCTCTTTGGTCTTTCAAAGGCTTTGCTGGTCACGATTTAATCAGATATCCACACACCTAAGCAGTGGTCCAGCATCCACTCACCGGGAGGGAGGTAAGGGTCTTCCTCTCCTGTATTGCAAGGTTTCCTGATATGTTACACGGAGTCAGTTGCATTTCACATCTGTGGCAGAACAGACACTCATCCCTCCATGTGGTCTATGTGGGCCTTGTTGGTGGAGTGCCATTTAGACCTAAAAGTCTCAGTTTCTACGTAAGTAATGTTCACCGTAAGTAAGATCTGTGCCTGTTGTATAAATTCTCTGAGGTGCCTGTTATAAAGAACTGTTTACTATCCACCTAACATGCAAGAGGCCAAGATTCATCTGTAGTACTATGTAAATTGGGTGTGGTGGTGTATGCATGTAATCCTAGAGCTCTGGAAGTGGAGGCAGGAAGATTAGGAGTTCAAGGCCATTCTCTGCTATGTAAGGAGTCTGACGCCAGCCCACATACCCTACATTAAAAAAATTACACCAGAGCCTGAGCTACAATCTTGCACAAAGCTCACTGCAACTTCACACACAGTCATACACATACCACATACATATATACATCCAGTAACACACACACTTGGATGCATGCGTACACACATGTACATGCACATGTATGTAGAAACACACACACACACACACACACACACACACACACACACACACAGTAGCTTCTGCAAGGGCATCTTCCCTGTTTAATCTTGGTTAGATTCCACCCTTGTCATTAACTTTTGCCACTGGAATAATTTAAGAGATCTTGTCTAATCTCCATTTTGTTTTTAAAGACTCTGCTTGATTCACTTCTAATTGCCTTGAGTTTTACTGTGGTACATGTGTTCCTGCTTTCTAACTAATCTCTCTCTGCTTCAGTGCTGAAGAACTGAAGTCTTGCCATAATGCCCCATGACAGGATCTGCTCTTAGGGCCTAGCATTGCAAAGGGCAAGTTACTTTTTGTCCTAGGCTGATAAGAGGATTTGCTGGTCACTATTTAATCAGATGTCACTAGGCTTTAATTTTAACATTCTTCGAGATAAATCCTCAGGCCTAGGGAGGAGTTTATCACGTATGGATGGGTCTACACATATGTAGTAACTGACAGAAAAGTGAGGTTAAGGTAGGCTGACAAAGGAGGCCTTCCAGCCAACACAGGACAAACTGCTCTTAGTTTTTAGAGCAGCTCAGAGTCTTTCCTCTCTCCTCTGTTGCCAGGAAGTCACGAGTTAAGATTTTCCCTCATCCCGCAGGGCTGTTTTCTACACTGGAAAGTGTCCGACCTTTTCAGGGTGCAGCCTAAGCTCCCACCTCTTCTTCCAGGCAGTGTGAGCTAACATAAGGCAATATCATTCCTTACTTAAGGACATATTTATATAAATTACCAAGTTAGCAAATCATCCCTTAATTATCATCAAAGGTATGAAGTGCTTCTGCTTGTTTGCCTCGTAAAAGCCATTTATTCCTGCAGTTTTTGAGATCAGAACCCCCACTGGTGGCTCAGAGTCCCAAGGACTCAGCAGAGGTGACTGCTTGTGTACTGTCTGATTCTAGAGACCTGGGCTCCAGAGTAAGATGGTTATTTAGTAGTGTGGTCACTATTTATCTGAGAGGCCCAACTTGGGTTAAACTATCCTAAGTATGTTACAAATGGTGCCCCACTCTGGAGGGGGTCTCTTCCTCCCAAGAGCCTTTTCTACTTTTTGACACACACCTTTCAAATCTGTTCTTATTCGGCATGCTCTGTCACAGATGTCAGTGCAGGGGAGTTGTTCTAAACCGACCCACTGAAGGAAATGTATACTGCACTGTCAGCCTATGGGAGAAGGCCACACACAGGAAACTGAGTATAACATAGCACCATTAAAACATTTCTTCTGATAATCTCATATAGTTCAAGGTGGTCTTAAACTAAACTTCTGGTCTTGCCAAGCAATGGGATTATAGGTGTCCACCACCACGTTTGACCCTAAAAGATTAAAAAAATTCTATTGCCCAACACAGTTAAGTTCCCTTCCTTTCTTGTCCTGTTAGTTTCTGTCTACAGTTACCCACTTAAAAAAAAAAAAGTGGGACCCATCATTGTGTGTTTTTTTTTATTGTTGTTGTTTAAACTTGGTACCAAGTTATAAATATATTTCATGTCTCCATAATTTCACCATTAGGGCTGTTTAATGATTTCTTTATTATTGGAAAGATGTCATGTGCCCCAGCATCAACTTGTGGTAATTATTAAGCACTGGAAAATCCAACACAAACAAAGCTTAGTTCACACCGTTAAGGTGAACATGAACTTTGATATCCTAAGGGTACAGAATTTTCCCTGTATAGTGTAGCAGGATTCATTTACAGAGCACCCCTGCCTCTTGCTCTCCAAGTCTCTCTTCCACAGCAGTGGCCCGGGACGTAGATCGCTGGAGAGTTGTACTATTTCAGCCGGACTAGCTTTACCACAAATGCTCGTTCAGAGGGAAAAACATTCAATCTCTCTGCTGCTTAGACTCCTTCACTGCTAAGTGGTCATATCAATAACATTGGCATGGATTGGGGTATACTTTTGGGGCAGGGTGGGCTCAGCCCCAGGTCTGGGGAGACTGTATTTTACAGAGATTATAAGTATATACCACCATGTTTGGCACTAAAAGATTTTAAAATTCCTACTGCCCGACTACCTTAGGTTGCTACTAAAATGATGCCAGCACACTCAGTAGAGGCTGGGGGAACATTGCAAGTGAGTAGTGCTTGTCCAACCTGCATGATGTTCTGGTTTTAGTCTATGACACCACCTGAGCTGATATCACCACATAGCCTATGACCCAAGAGTCTAGGAGGAAGGAGGATCAGATTTCAAGGTCATCCTTAGCTACAGAGGGAATTTAAGGCCAGCTTGCTCTTCATGAGACCCTGTCTCACAAAACCAGCCAACCAACCAACCAACCAACCAACCAACCAACCAACCAACCAACCAATCAACCAACCAAAAAGCAAGCAGCAGTCAAACACAATACCACTATAGTGATACCTGCAGTTGGGACTGTTGGCTTGTGACTTAACAGTCATAGTGAGAGAGGCACCCTCCTTCAGATCTCCAACACTGCAACAAGGAAGGAGCTACCCAAGGAAACTAGTGCATTTTGTCTGTACTTTTTAAAAATTATTTTTTAGTTACCTCATAGAGAAATGGTCTGATTATGATACACACAGATAGATGTGTGTGTGTGTGTGTGTGTGTGTGTGTGTGTGTGAGAGTGTGTATGTTTGGTTGCTTTTTACTTGATACAATGTTGTAAGTATATAGATAGCAGATAAAAAAGAGAATTTTAAAGCGGTCACCTGAAAGATTAATAAGCAGGCAGCCTCTCACTTCATAGGATGATGACAAAAGTTAAAGCGATTTTTTTTTAAAGTTCATCTAACACAACTCAATTAACCACGTTCCTTCTTTTTTTTCCTAGACAGGGCCACATGTGACTCGGTCCAGCGTCAAACTCACTGTATCACCAAGGAATTGAGTCTACGATTCAAATCCTCTCAAAAATCAGATTGCAGGTGTGCACATGACAGCAGGCTTTATGTGGTGCAGGGGATGAAACCAGAGCTCTGTACTCTACCATCTGAGTCACCCCCCTGCTCCCTGGCTAAGATTTTTAAAGGACATGTGCCATATGATTGTATAAAAAAAAGAGATATTCCTAGTGTCCCAGTGTCTAGATTTCTAGATTCCAAGTTTCTCCTGTAGAACTTGTCTGCAGGAGTCAGATGAGGTAAAGCTTGGGAATCTTGACAGGAAGACACACAAATAACTGTTGGGCAGGCAAAGGGAGTGAAGAGTACTTTGGCCAGAAGAGGTGGGGTAGGGGAATGTGCTTTGTCCATGGGAAATGGCACTATTAGGAGGTGTGTCCTTGTTGGAGGAAGTGTGTCACTGTGTAGGTGGGCTTTGAGGTCATCTCCTAATGCTCAAGCTCCATGCAGTGTGGAGAAAGAGTATGTTCCTGGCTGCCTTCAGATCAGTATGTAGAACTCTCAGCTCCTTCTCCAGCCTCAAGTCTGCCTGGATAATGCCACGTTTCCCATCATTTTCATACTGGACCAAAACCGTAAGCTAAGAGCTGCCTTAGTCATGGAGTTTCTTCACAGCAATAAAATCCTAAGACAAAGATGCTGGCAGAGGAACGCAATTCCATGTCCTTTGAGAATCATAAGGAGAGCAAGGGGCCTGGGATGTGCCTACAGATACCCAAGGTCCCCTTGTCCCCAAGGTTGGTTTTCCCAGCAGAGAACTTGTCTCTGCTCTATCCCTCATCCTTTCGCCAGGCCCAGTGCCTTTCTCAGAGTGCCAGTAAAGATTGCTATTAATCAGGACTAGTTCCCACAGCTCCAAGCCAATCTCCTGGGTGGCTGGGACAGGGCAGATCAGGGTATTGGGGCTGATTCTTCCTCCCCAGGTCTGGTTGTGGCCCACAGACCATGATCTCTGCTTGGGCTCTGGCTTGAATAGTGATGATGGCCTTTCCAGAAAGCTCTATATGCTGTGATGCTGCCTACCTGCATGCAACCACTGGGTGGTGCTGCTGCCCCTGTCTGCACGCAGGAGGCCAGTGATAGACCAGGTAGTTAAGGCCTTGTGCTTTGGGTGTGGTGGTACTCTTGGGGGTTCATTCTTGAATCCGTTGCCTGCAAGTCTATCCAAGCAAGAGAGCCTTGAAATATTCTAGCCAGTCACCTAGCAGAGACTCAGGAATACTATTGTTTGCTCTGTCATTTGTAATACAGTGTGGGTGGTTGTAGGACTTTTTGGCACATCCTCAGTTTAAGAATCCATTTGTAGTCATTGTTTTTAATAGCTGAGTAGTATTCCATTGTACTCAGCTATTAAAAATAATGACTTCATGGAATTCTTAGTCAACTAGTAAATATCATCCTGAGTGAGGTAACCCAATCACAAACACACACACACACACACACACACACACACACACACACACACACACACACACGGTATGCACTCACTGATAAGTGGGTATTAGCCCAAAAGCTCAGAATACTCAAGATACAATGCATAGACCACATGACGCTCAAGAAGAAAGACCAAAGTGCAGATGCTTCAGTCCTTCTTAGAAGGGGGAACAAAAATATTCTCAGGAAAAAATATGGAGACAAAGTTTGAAGCAGAGACTGAAGCAAAGGCCATCCAGAGACTGCCCCACCTGGAGATCTATCCCATATACAGCCAACAAATCCAGACAATGTTACTGATGCCAAGAAGTTCATGCTGACAGAAGCCTGATATAGCTGTCTCTTGAGAGGCTCTGCCAGAACATGACAAATACAGAGGCTCACAGCCAATCATTGAACTGAGACCAGGGTCCCCAATGGAAGAGTTAGAGAAAGGATTGAAGAAAATGGAGGGGTTTGCAACCCCAAAAGAACAACAATACCAACCAACCAGAGCTCCCAGGGACAAAACCACTATCCAAAGAGTACATATGGATAGACTCCAACTGCATATGTAGCAGAGGATGGCCTTTTGGGCATCAATGGGAGGAGAAGCTAAATGGGAGGAGGTCCTGCTAAAGTTTAATGCCCCAGTGTGGGGGAATGTCAGGGAGGGGAGGTGGAGGAGCACCCCCATAGAAGCAGGGGAAGGGTGATAGGATAGGGGGTTTATGGAGGGGAAACCAGGAAAAGGGATAGCATTTGAATTGTAAATAAAATGTATCCAATTTAAAAAATCCATTTGTATATTGGGTGAGGATGTGGTTTAGTTGGCTGAATGTTTTCCTAGCATTCAAGAGGTCCATCCTGAGCACTGCCCAAGCCAGATGTGAAGATGCTTGCCCATAACAGCATCCGCTCACAAAAGAGCACAAGCACACAGGCATATGGTATCTCCACCCAACTCTTTCAGTTAATACACTTTGAAACCGGCTTGGGGGATGCTCTAGAACCCCTTGACCCTGGTGTTTTTCAACCTCTCTTCCTTCCAGGGAGTTAGTTTTGGCTTTCAGTTTCCATGCAGTCACTGTATGCTCTCCTAGCCCCCGTGCCTTTTTTCTAAACATTAGTTACAGTTTCTGTGCAAAAGTCAGATCACCTCTACTGGGGCTAAACTGCCCCTTCCAGGCACAGAGGAAGATCTTGGGAAGTCATACAAACCAGACCAATCTTGTCATGTTTGCCCCCCCCCGTACTTTTCTACCCCATTAGAGAGGCCCTGGTGCACATTGTACACTCTCCAGTCAGATAATGTTGTTAAAGCTGGCTTTCCTTGTAAAGGTACCTGCACAGGCAGAGTCTGTACTAAGTACTGGTATGTGTTTCTTCTGTGAGTCTGCCTCCCTCATGTCCCCAGCAGAGATCCCAAGAACTCTGAGGTGTAGTAGCTTTCAGGCTTGCTCACCCTGCATGACTGAGGTCTGTCCCCCTTGACTTCCACCCATGTCAGTCTGGGGCTAAACCGAATTGCTAGGCAGAGGTTCACATTGAATCACTATTTATACAAGTCTGTGGCGACCTGTGCAAGTCCATGTTTCTCCTGCTTGTTTGCCTGTCCTTGTTTGCTGTTCAAGTTGACAACAATGGCTCTGCTTTGAGTCATGTGACTTCCACGGCCCTTACCTTTTTGATCGAGACATTTTTCTGTGGACACATGACTGTTCTCTGTCCTGTCGTGAGGGTCTGTTGATTTCCTGTTGCACCTGTCCTGGGTGGTACAGTGGGTGGGTGAGGTTGTAGAGAGACCTGCAGACCACCCCACCTGCCCTCCAGTGCAAGGCATAGGTAGGCAGAAGACACTTGCTTGCTACCTTGCCATGCAGTTCGGACTGAAGATGTCAGGGGCCTACCAGCCACGTGAGCAGCCTGCAGCAGGAGCCACCACAATGTGAGTATGCGGTGGTCAGCCCAGAGAGAAAGAGGTGGACCTGGAGACTTGAGGGTGGACAGGAGAAGGCTGCTGTGATATGGCCATCCCTGCTACCTGGGACCGTGGTGAGGTCCCAGCATGAGCTGCCTCAGAGAGCCATGCCTCCATCTGTGGCTACACAGCCAGCATAAGCAATGTCAGGGGTCCGTGTTGTTACCACTAAAGAACATGGTCAGGGCAGCCACTGGGGATCACGTGGATGTCCAGGGACTTTGCATGACTGTCCTTGTTCCTTACTGGTGACTATGCTCTGGAGTGTTGGCTCCATCTCTCAGTGGAGGCCGCACACCTTGCTTGGCCAGGAGAGCAGAGCTGACCCAGGATGTTGGGGGCACAGGTGAGCCAGCCCGGAGGGCGAGAGTATGGGAAGCTGGCCCCACCACTGTTCTGCCGTGAAGTGTCATGGATGTGGGTTGATGACCTCTCACGCCTCTTCCCTCACCACCTGTGGCAGTTGGAGGAGATGACCCTGGGGTCATGAGAGCAGGTGAGCTGGCCCTGCCCCCCACTAGCTGCATCACTTGAGAGAGTGGGCCCTGCATCTTGTCTGGGCAACACAGTGGAGCTGGCTCTGGAGGTATGGGTGTGTATGCGCTGGCCCCGAGGGCACCACCATCTTAAGAACAGAAGAACAGGAGGATGCATCGGGTGACGTAGCCTGAGCAATGCCAGAGAGCTCGTGCTGGTGGCGTGGACAAGGGAGAGCTGGCAGGCTCACCAGCTTAGCAGCCATCCAGGCCCGGATCCAGGGTTCCGAGTTGGGCCACCCCAAAATTGATATCATCTCCATGACACAGGGTGACAACAGGATAACTGGGAGGAGTCCTGGCGAGGATCCAATATTGATGATGTGACAGAGGCCAGAGGTTTCTAACCAAACTAATGTCTCATTGCAACAAACATTTACGAGTAAAGATGTGTGGGCAGAGGAATATACTGTGGGGCAGTCACATGGTGACATACTACAGCTTCTATGATGAGATGTTTTCTACGGTGTGCGTGTGTTTGCACGCACACACGCTTTATTTGGGGGTAGTTATAAAGGCAAAGGACAGATATGAGGGATTGGGGAGATGAGCAGGACTGAACTTCATGATGGGGAAATCACAAAGAATCAATAAAAAGATTCCTGGGGTGGAGGGAATAATTTTGAACCAAAAAAATTACTTTTTTCTACAGCAATACCAATTCTTATCGAAAGTAATCAAAGAAAAATCCATATGTTTATAAAATAAATCTAGTTCTACCAGGGAAACTGTATTTGAAGAGTATTTATTGGTATTTTAAAAAATGAATTCGATTGTAGATGTTTCAAAGAAAAACCAAAACCAGATGACAAAAGACTTTGAATAACTTTGAGGAAAATTCTTGACAGATCTTCAGCAACTACAAGAAAATAGTTATTTTCATGACCTAAAGGACTTTTTTTTTTCTCTTAAGACTTATTTATTTTATTTATATGAGTGTGCTGTCTTCAGACACACATCAGAAGAGGGCATCAGATCCCATTACAGATTGTTGTGAGCCACCATGTGGTTACTGGAATTGAACTCAGGACCTCTGAAAGAGCAGTCAGTGCTCTAACCACTGAGCCATCTCTCCAGCCCTGACCTAAAGGGGTTTCAGGATAACAGGGATGACCAACAGCATTACCTCAGGGCTGTCAGACTTCTGCAAATTTTATGTGAACTTTACATTGTGTTTTACCTAAACATTTATGTCAACAACCTAGGTCTTGCCTCGCTATAACTTTTATTTATATTTAACCTTTATTTATATATTTTTTATTTATGCCACCAAAACTTTTATTTAAAGTAGATCAACGTTAAAAAAAACTTGTTCATTGAGACATGGGGAACTAGACTCCATGATCTAGGCTTACATCACTGTCGCACTATTCAGCTTTTTAGAATATTTTAGACTTTGCTCTGATTGTAGCAATGTTTACACATACATCCCCCCCCCAGGACTCATCATCCTCTGCCAACTTCTCAGAAGGCATTTTTTTTTTTTGAAAAATATCTCCAAAGTTAAAAGATCAGGTTGTGCGTGCGCATGCAAGTTGTGCCTGGGTGGGGCACGGGGATTTGGGGGTGAGTGAAGCCGCCTTACGTGGTGGTGTGGTGGCGTACATATGTCACACATTTATTGAGACTCATAGAACATATAACAAGAGAGTGAGTCCAAGTGTGAGTTTCGCCTTTACGGATGTGCTGATAATCTGTGAGACTTAATAAAAGGGAAGGCTTGGAGTTGGGGTGTATGGGAATGTAGGGTTATGCTGTAAACCCCAGCCTTAGCTTAAGGCAACATCTATTTACAAAGACATAGACTCTCTGACATCCTTGGGTCCTTACAGACCTTACTTACCAGTTACACACAGGCCAATTTCGAGCTACTTGGTCCCTCCTTCCTTCCTCTCCTAAATCCTGGGATTACAAGAAGGAGTATAGCCTTGCCATACTTGAGGCAGTTTTAATACAAGGGCTTTGGAGACATATTCAAAGCGTAGCAGCTGTGCTGGGGGTGGGTCTGAGATGGTGGCCTAGAGCAGTCAATTGGAGAACAGTGGCCCAGAAGCTCTAGGGAAAGGTTGGTGGCTAGGTGAGAACTCAGGGTCCTAAGGAGTAGCCATTTGTGAGAAGCTGGTGGGAAGCTGTGAGTCACCCCCTCAGGCTCCCCTTTTACCCAATGCACATGATCTTTGATGCGTACTGTTTATTCAGAAGAGGGAGGAGCCACAGTTTTCCAAGAACAGGCTGAGACCCAGCACAGCCCCCAGCATGTGCTGACAGCTGGTGTGTTGAACATGCTAGGATCCCGAGAACTGTCCTTCTCGGCCTGTATCTCCCCGTGCTTGTGGTTGTTATGAAATAAGTCTCAGTTTATTATGAGTTGGGCATGAAATGCCCCCGTAGGCTCGTGTTGACAGCCTATGCTCAGCTGCTCGTGCTTTTTTGGGAAGTGTTGGAATCTTGAGTAGGCGAGGCCTCGTCGTCGGAGGGAGCTGGTCATTCTGTGTCATGCGGCAGCGTCAGATGTAACCCAAGCTGAACTTGCTATGTAGCCAAGGATGACCTTGAATTCCTGACCCTCTGGCCTTGACCGCCCAATGTTGAGATGACACTTGTGCCTGGATTGAAGGGCACCTCTTGTCCCTGGCCTCTTTTATGTATGGTTTCACGGTGGGTGAGCAGCTTCACTCCAACGTGCTCCTGCCATACCGCTCCGTGTCACCACAGCCCACTATCAAGGGCCAGGTGCTGTGGATATGAACTTCTGAAGTTGTGCATCAGAACAGCCTCTAGCTCCTCCTCCTGAAGCTCCTCCTCCTCCTCCTCTAGTTCCTTCTCCTCTAGCTCCTCCCCCTCCTCTAACTCCTCCAACTCCTTTCTTCTCCATTCTCTTCCTCTGTTTCCAGCTCCTCCTCCAGTTCTCCTCCTTGAGCTCTTCCTCTTCTTTTCTTTTATTTCTTCTTCTTCCTTCCCCTCCTCCCACACCTTCTTCTTGAGACAAGCTCTCACCATAGCCCAGCTGGCCTTGAACTCCTTGTGTATCTGGAGTGCCTTGAACTCCTGATCCTCCTCCCCCACCCCGCTAATCCCCCCGTCCCCCCTCCCCTGCAACCCCCCCCATCTCCACAACCCTCTCCCCTCCTCGCCCCCCTCCCCCTTGAGTGCTAGGATTACCGGCATGTGTTACCATACCCAGTTTTCTGTCCTGTGCTGTGTCACATCGATGAAAACCCAAACCTAGGAATGCTTGCACCTGTACAGCTGAGCCTGGGAAACTAGAGCCAATGAGAAGGAAGCAGGCTCACTCACGGGCTAGCATTGTGGAAAAGGCTCGGAGGGCCTGCTAACCTTTTAGGTCCTCTTTAAACTCCATGGCACAGAGGTCTTTTATTCAAAGCAAATGTTACCTTTAGTGAAACTGTTATTTCTTTTGTGTCTCTGTGTGTAAAACTATCATTTTTCTTTATTATTAATGATTATTAGTATTTGCTATTTTATACATGTGCACAATGAAATATAGTGATACCCTATTGATTTCCAACTCCAATTACTCTGTATCTTACAAAATGTTCCCCTCGTTATTTCTTTGTTGTTGCAATATTGAAGCTTTAATTAAAAGGTTAGTTATCAAACATGTCTCAAATTAGCAAGACTAGCATACAAAAATTCTAGTAATTTCTTACTTTTTTTAATAATTAGTAGCATGACTATGTTTGGCTGACCTATTATTTCATTTTCTAGATCTCTTACTTTGCTTTCATTATGAAACTGTTATTTCTTAATAGTTAACGTAATTTCTTAGTACAAAGAAACTTTTTGTTAAAAATATATGGCCGGCCTTAAGGTACAATCAGCCTTGTACATGATAAGTGAGGGGAAAAGGAAAGGGAGGCTCTGAGAGATGGGGTCAGGAGGGAGCACCGTGGAACCACGAGACCATCTCCCAATGTCTCTCATGAGCAGCCAATGTGAGACTCACCTTTTCTTTTCTCTGAAATAATAATTAGATGCTGTGTTGCTCACTGATATTTTCAGTGGGAAACAAATTACTTCTAGAGCCCACAGATCGAGGTTGAGCTTTTGTACCAATTTCGGTGAGAGTTGAGTGATAAACATCAGGGTTTCATGTGACATGGGAGGTGCAAGCTGGCATCTTCACATACAGGTCCCTATGGTAACACAAACTAGGAAGGACAGGTCCCTTCAAGTAGCACCTGTTCTGTGACAAGGGCTTTTGTGGGCTGGTACTGATGGAGCTCTCACACCCACACTGAGAGATGAGGCTGATAGCTAAAGGGCTGGGAAGCAGATTAAGAACCGAATAAAGACTCCGAAGAGGATTTCTCAGGTGGTATATAGTTCAGATGGTAGAATCTTGTCTGACATTCGAGAGGTCATGGTCTTGATCCTTAGCACCACACACATAAGACATGGTGGTGCACCATGTTGGAGGCAGGAGGATCAGAAATTCAGTGTCATCCTTAGCTATATAGCCAGTTTGAGGATATAATGGTCTAGAGAACCTGCCTCAAGAAGAAGAGGAGGAGGAAGGGAAGAAGGAGAAGGAGGAGGAAGAAGAGAAGGAAAGAGAGGAGGAAGAGGGAGAGGAGGAAGATAAAGAAGAGGAGAAATAAGAGGAAGAAGAGGAGGAGGAATAAGAATAAGAGGAAGGAGAAGGAAGAAGAGGAAGAGGAAGGAGAGGAAGAAGACAACCACCATCCGACTGCCTCCTGTGGGCTACCTGTTTCCTAAGTGACTATCCATCAAACATAGCTGATGTGTAGCTTATACAGGCAAGAACATGCCATGCGAGAGTTCAAGGCCAGGTTTGGTCTTGAGGCTCTGTGATGGCTGGATAAGATCACAGTGGAGTAGATTGGGACTGGTAAGCCCAGGGCAGTCAAAGCATTGGGTTTAATTAGCTTTATTCTTTGACAATTTCATATATATATATATATATATATATATATATATATATATATATATATGTATATATATATATATATATATATATATATATATTTTTTTTTTTTTTTTTTTTTCATGAGCCACCGAGTTTAATCAAGGTTGCCCACATGGGCATGGCATGGGTGTGGAGCTCTGGACTTGAGCACAGTGTGCTCAGAAGTAAGGTACACCACTGAAGACAGTGCCCTGTCCTTCCTTCAGCAGCCATCAGCAGCCAACAGTTCCCCTATGACCCATCCCCTATGAATCTTGAACGTTGATGGGCCTAGTTCTGTGCAGGCCCCATGTAGACAGCTGCCGCTGCCAAGAGTCAATGAGGGTAGTAGCCATGTCATGCCCAGAAAAATGGCGTTTCACAGTCCCCTTTCCCATCCTCTGGCTCTAACATTCTGTCTGCTCCATTTCGCATTGTGGTCCCTGAGCCTTGGAGGAGGTAGAAACACCCCATTTAAGGCTGAGCATTTATCAGTCACTTATTTCCACCACTGGCTAGTTATGAGTGTGCCTTACATGTTGCCCTCTCCAGAGAAGAAGCTTTCACTAAGGCTAAGATCACCACTAATCTATGGCTATAAACACTTAGAAGGATGTTTGACAACATCTTTATTTCAACCCCCCCCCAGCTGTGACCTTTAGACCAGCTTTGGAATTACCAGGCATGGATTCTCTCCCATGGACCAGGCTTCAAATCTAATCAGAAAGTGATGGGTTACCTTCACAATTGTCCTGCTACAACTACACTGTTGGGCACATCTTGCTTAGCAGGTCCATGTTATAACCTGCAGGGTTCATAGCTGGGCAAGGGTATTAATGATTTTCCCTCCACAGCTCTGTACACAGCACCTTCTTGCACTATAAAAATTCGCCAGTAGGGAGGAAGTTTCTAGATCAGTTGCGGCTTGATTTTTCTAAGCGTATTACACAAGAGTGTGGTGTCTTCAGCAACAGAATCTTCCCTTCCGATATAGTTCTGGTGGGCAGCATAAGCAATGGGAACAGGCTGTGTTGTTTGGGGGAACTTTGGGGGTATCCCTGAGCAATAACTCATAGGGAGGTGTCCTACACTTATGCTGAAAATTCCAGATCTTCAGGAGCAACAGTCATTCGTTGCTTCCCACTGAAAAGTCGAGCATTTGAAAATGGGCTTGCAACATTGATCTTCCTGGACAAGAGTATCCTGCTATGAGAGAAAGTATGCTGATAAAGATGGTGGAATTTTAATGGCATGCTAATGAGAAAGGCAAGCTGTGGGGTGTGGACAGTTTCATTCTCAGACCTACTTTTTGACCCTTCCTTCTATATTCTAGGGAAAAGCCTCATTAAGAAAGGGATTAATTGCTTCTGTCAGGTGTGGGGCAACACATCTGTTAGGGTTCAGAAGACAAAGGAGATAAGGTGGGGAGTTAGAGACCAACTCAGATTACAGATATAACAAGACTCTGCTTCAAACAAACCACAAAACAAGCAACAAAATAAAGCAAGGGGCTGAAGAAACAGGTAGTGTTTCTCAGTGGTTAAGGTAATTTTTACTTGCTGTCTGTCTGTCTGTCTATCTATCTATCTATCTATCTATCTATCTATCTATCTATCTATGTATCTATCTATCTATGTATCTACCTATCTATCTATCTATCTATCTATCTATCTATCTATCTATCTATCTATCTATCTATCCACTGTAGCTGTTTTCAGATACACTAGAAGAAGGCATGGGGATCCCATTACAGATTCTTGTGAGCCTGCTGGGAATTGAACTCAGAACATCTGGAAGAGAGCCATCCCTCCAACCCCACTTGTTACTCTTGAAGAGGATTGACTCCCAGAACCTGTAGCAGCTTTTAACCATTTGTAACTCTAATTCCAGGGGATCTGATGCCTTCTTCTGACCTCTGTAGGCACCAGTGGTACATATACAAATATTGGGTCTTGTCTTTTATCTTCTATTGTCACCCTAAGTGCAGCCCCCAAGACCTGGAGTCTGTGCATAGCCTCTGGGACCCTGTCCCCAAGTTAATTCTGATTGGTGAATAAAGATGCTGACAGCCAATAGCTGGGCAGAAGAGACATAGGTGGTGTTGAGTTTTCACGGGCTTAGAGAGAGAAACCACAAGGAAAGGAGAAAGAAGAGAAAGGAGCTGTTATGGAAGAAGAAAAACATGCAAGAGGGGAGAGAGAGAGACAGACACAGAGAGAAACAGACAGAGAAAGAGAGAGACAGACAGACAGACAGAGAGAGATAGAGAGATATATAGAGAGGAGGGGCCCCATTATGGTGTAGGGATGCAGGGAATGTGGCCCTGCGGACTGGCCAATTGAAGCTAAGAGCAGCCCAGATGAAACATAGTAAATAGTAAGAAATACATCAGTGTTATGGACAGAGAAATGGATTCTAACAGCACGAAGGGTGGGCAGCTGCCCAGCTCTAGTGCTGCAGTCTTAGTTAGGGTCTTACTGCCATGGACAGACATCATGACCAAGTCAACTCTTCTAAGGACAACATTTAACTGGGGCTGGCTTACAGGTTCAAGGGTTCAGTTCATTATCTTCAAGGCAGGAGCATGTGGCAGCATCCAGGCAGGCATGGTGCAGGCAGAACTGAGAGTTCTACAACTTCATCTGAAGGCTGCTAGCAGAGTACTGGCTTCCAGGCAGCTAGGATGAGGGTCTTAAAGCCCATACCTATACCCACTGCAACAAGGCCACTCTTCTAAATAGTGCCACTCCCTGGGCCAAGCATGTACAAACTATCACAGCGGACTAAGGAATATTTAAAAATATAAAAGGCTGTGTGTGTTTTTCATTTAGGAACATAAGTGGTTAAAGGTGAGGAAGAAACCCTGGGCCAGGATTTTTAATATTTTCTACTATACACACGTAGCAAAATATACACATAAAGTAAAATAAATAATAAAGGGTTCCAGGGAACTGAGGAACACTTACTGTTTTTGCAGAGGGTCTGAGTTTGGGCTTGATTCCCAGCACACACACACACACACACATGCACACACACATGCACACATACACACTCATGCACACACACATATACACACACATGCACAACACACTCATGCACACACACACATGCACATATACTCATACACACACACACACACACACACAATGGCTCACAATCATTTGTTACTTTGGTTTCAGGAAATCCAATACCCTCTTCTGGCCCCGGAGTGGACTACATGAACATATAGGCAAAATACCCACATACATAAATAAGTGCTCCTAGAAATTGCTTTTAAAAGAAAAGACTTTTCGCCTACCTCCAAGCAGATTCTGTCCCTGCTTGGTCTTGACTTCATCCTTTAGGAAAGGAATCTGTGCCTTGCCTCCTTGCTGTGAAGGGGAATCCTCATCGACCCACGAGTTTCAGGACTGATTGGTGCAATGGTGTCAGTTCTGTTACTGGGATAAGCAATCTCTTTCTGATGGGATTTGGAGCCCACATCAAAGGTGGGAATTCATGATGTCTGATTTCGTAAGCGAGTCAAAAGTCTGTGGCTGAGGAGGTCACAGGTCCTAGTGGGGGAATTGACAGCTGTGTTTTGCTAAGTGGATATGATGCACCTACTGAACTGCCTCCTAAATAACCATGTTTATCCTCACAGACCTGTGCTGTTGCCGATTGGTTACCGTCGAGACTTGTTAACTGGCCAAAATGCTGTGCCACTGCTCTGGTGCCCAGAATATCAATGAAGAACGGGCAGGAACGTGGTTAGAGCCATAGCGTAGCATGGAATGTTGTAAAATGATGTCTTTCAGTGGTGACATGGCTGTGGTACTCTTGAATTCATAGCAGCTGCCATTTCCTACAGGATACATGACTGATACTGGGCCTGACAGCATCAGCCACGGAAGGAGGAAGGGCTTACAAGAGGAGAAGCATTTTTTTTTTAAAGTGGGAAGAATTGAAGTGGGATGACCAGTAAGATGCGCATGCTCCTGCAAATAACTCTTCCTCACAGTTCTGTAGGCAGCTCTGATGAAACTCACTGGTTCATGAGAGAGAGAGAGAGAGAGAGAGAGAGAGAGAGAGAGAGACAGACAGAGAGAGACAGAGAGACAGACAGAGACAGACACAGAAAAAAGAAATGAAATCATAAAGGGGTAGTTAGAAGGAAGAAGGCAATTAGGGGTGGATATGATTAAAATATATTATACACACGTGAGACCATAGTGTGCTGCTGTGGGCAGTTTGTGCTTGTGGATTGGTACATGATCTAATCAGGACCCAGACTTTACATTGGTCCACTTCTTCATACACAGTGCAGTTGGAGCCTTCCTGCTGACTTGCACAGACAGGACCTCCCTCTAAGAAGAGACCATCCCTATGCATCCTCTCTTCTCCCTGTCACTGGAGCTGGCAGGCTTAGTTGGTTTCTCTTCTTCCTCCTCCTTCATACCTCCTGCTTCCATCCTTCTCCTCCTCTTCCTCCTCTTTCTCTTCTTTTAAATTCAGCACAAGTTCTTACTGTGTAGCTCAAGATGACTTCCAACTCACCGTCCTCATGGCCCCATGTCCTGGGAGTTCAGATGACAGCCACACTTGACTTTTGATATGCTCTGAAATGTTATTCTGTGTAGGCATTGGAATTTGAAGGTAGATGAATGGAATTTCCCCCAAGCTCTCAGATTCCAGCATCCTTTACCAGGGAAGCCCCAAGTTTGGGAGAGTTGCATTTTTTGCTGAGTGTATAAGCCTTCTCACTCCCCTAGTACTTTAAATTACTCACCAGCCTGCTTAGCACCCAGGGAGGCTGACCTGAATGTCCTACAATCGTCTATTCTTTTGTGTCGCCCACGAATGGGGAAGCACTGTCCAGGGGTGACAGGGAGAGGAAGGAGGGAAGTCATGTCTTTGTGCCCCCAGCTTCGAGGACCTGAGTCGGTGACTGATTCCTCCTGGGACTATTACAGATCCTGTCATGTGACATACTCCAATCTTTCTGTCCCTGGGACACACTTCTCCTCTTGTTTCTACAGGTGTCTCTGTGGAAGGTGCTGGAGCTGACTGTAGACACTGCGCAGTTTGGACTTCCACACTTCTTTATGCTTCTGTGGGTTACACCCCCTTGAAACTGTTAAATCTTAAAACTCATGTGTGGTGTGCCCGCAAACACACACCCACACACCCACACCCACACCATAGCTCCTGGTTGCCCTGAAACTTGATCCATAGACCAGGCTGTCCTTGAACTCAGAGCTCTACCCACTTCTGTCTTCCAAGCACTGGGATTAAAGAAGTGCCAACACCACCTGGTCTGAGAACAACTTTTGAGTTTTCCTCTTTTTATTATGGTTTTGGGGTATTAGGATAAGGTTGTGATGCTTGTATGGTAAAAGTGCTTATCAGCCAACTGCATGGCCCCTGGGACCCTTTTATTAAATGCCACAGAAATCATGCATCAAGAGGTACCATCTCTTACTTGTTGTGTCCTGACCACTCAAAGGGCTTTGTGGAATGGTAATATGGCTGGTGTTTGTTTCCCACTGCACTGCTGTCACATGATGCTCAGCAGTTATTTGGTGAGTATTTGTCAAGTGAGTGACAGGGTCTGAGCTCCGATTCCTCCACTCCATCCTTCAGATCCTCACCTGAGCATACTGGCCATGCATGGGTGCCAAGTGAACCCTCGGGACTGTTAGGTTAAA
This sequence comes from Micromys minutus, assembly GCF_963924665.1. Taxonomy (NCBI): domain Eukaryota; kingdom Metazoa; phylum Chordata; class Mammalia; order Rodentia; family Muridae; genus Micromys; species Micromys minutus. The sequence goes on along the minus strand of NC_137969.1, from coordinate 89,191,119 downwards.
CAGCATAGAGCAGGCTAAGTCTGTGACTTTGTATTCCCAGGAGCTCCAGCTTTCTGAGCTGCCTCAGTGGTCCATGCCCAAACGAGCAATGTGTGGATGTGTGAGGAGCATCTGAAATACACAGAGACAGTAAAGACAGGGTGCTTGCCAAAAAGAAGGGTGATGTCATGTCTCTAACTCATAATAAGTCCAGACCACAACACAGGAAATAAATGTGGGAACTTTTCGTTTGTTTAGATTATGGTTTTAAAAGAAGCATGTTGAATAAACTCAATACATAGTTACCAGCTTTGCATTTACAAAGTTGATATTACCTTTATTATACTTAATGTTACATTAGGCAGGATTGTTTTATCCTGTATGAGGTAAAGTTGATATGACTACTGTGTATGTCTATCCATAGTTACAATCAAGTTCACAACCGCAGGCTCCAAAGTGGTTTGTGATATTTATTATAGTTACATTTTCACTGTGTAAGTGTTGCAAGAATTCCTCATAATGAGGTGTACCTCCAAAATTTGTGTATCGCTGAAAAGATGCTTTTGTGGGTAGGGTTCACAGAAATATCAGGCAAGAGTGTTTCAAGACCCTTCACCAGGCCTCAGGAATTCCTAGTTGCTTACAAACAGGGCCCTATCATAACTCCGTAATGTAAGAAATTCCATGATCTTCCTTCCCGGGTTTCCAAGCAAGACTGGGGTCCAAGACCAGCTGTCATAGTATACCTCATCTTTGCGAAGAGCTGTGCCTTTGATGATCTCCAGGGCGCACTCCTCCTTGGGAGCAGCTGATTTGCGGAGTATCCCAGAGACTTCATTCATAGCTGTTTCTGCAGGCCACAGGAAGGAATGGGTTAATCCAGGGTTAGCGGAGCTTGCGTAACAGAGACTCATAGACCTTTACACGCTCATGTCTGAGTCCCACAGTCCCTCTGAAGACCCTTAGACAGCTGGGTACGTTCAGTGTTGACAAAAGAAGACTGGCTGGCAGAGGTCTGCCTCCCTGGATGGGGATCTGCAGGGCAGGTGACATATTAGGCGTCCAAATGAAATGTTCTCTGAGTGTTTTGGTTGGGGTGGCACATTAACATGGGGTGCAGAATGGGGACTAAATAGCTGATGTGAAGTGTAGATGGCAAAGAACATGTTTTGACAATGACCCACTGCTTTGCAGAAGGCAAAGTAGAACTAGGCTTTGAGTCCCTGTCAGCCCTGACCACAGCCACAGAGAAAGGGCTGCTGGGAATTGTCTCTTCCTGTGGGTCACATCTTTCAGATGCACCCTCCCCTTTATCTCCATGTCACCTGGGTTCCAGTTTGTTTTATAATCACTACTCAGTTATTCCTTTAAAAAATAAACCAAAGCAAGCAAGCAAACAAAAAAACCCCCCAAAAAAAACAACAAAACAAAAAAAACCAACCAAACAAGGTCTCATGTACCTCAGGCTGTCCTTGAACTCACTATATAGCTGAGAATGACTCTAATCCTTTTGTATCTACTTCCTGAGTGCTGGGATTACAGGTATGTTCTGTCTTACATAGTTTATGTGGTGCTAGGAATTGAACTCAGTTCCACATGAGTACTAGATGAGCAGTCTACCAGCTGAGCCACCGCCCCAGATCCTCAGCTACTCCTTAAACAAAAGTTTTTCACAGTCCTAGATGAGTGTTTTAGATAAATGTATAAATGCTGCACTCACTGTCTCATTTCACCCCTCACCTTTTACCCCTCACCTTTCACCCCTCACCTTTCACCCCTCATCTTTCACCCCTCACCTTTCACCCCTCACCTTTCACCCCTCACCTTTCACCCCTCACCTTTCACCCCTCACCTTTCACCCCTCACCTTTCACCCCTCACCTTTTATCCCTCACCTTTCACCCCCTGCACTCACTGTCCCATTTCACCCCTCACCTTTCACCCCTCACCTTTCACCCCTCACCTTACATGAATCATCTCATCATTCATAACCCTGCACAATGCCAGAATTGGGCACCATAGATGCAGTACAATGTCACTGGCTGTTTTTGTTTGCTTGTTTGTTTTGTTTACCAGCGTCCCCTGGCTAGTGCCCAAGAGCACACTCAGTACTAATTTCTCCCACTTATTCATTAGTCTGCGAAGGTTCTTTTCTTGCTTCTCATGGCCTTGATTCTTTGAACAGAACCAATCGTTCTTTCTAAGGAACACAGTTCAGTCAGATGTACACCCTTCTCAGTGTATCACATTGAGAAGCTCATGAAATCAACTTCTGTAGAGTCCAGTAAGAAAAGTTCGTGGGTGGGTGTTGGGTATCATTTATAGGATAGCAGTGGTCAGGGGGAGGTCACATGGGCATAAGGAGCTCAGAGTTCAGTATGCCCCGAGAATGCAAAGAACAGAAAGGAGACTCAAGATTGGCTCGACTCCCCTAGTGACAGAAGTGCATCGGGGAGTGATAGGGCTGACACTTCTAGCTCTGGTCGCTAATGTCTTGCCACCGAGAAGGTACCCTCAGGGAGACGGGACCCTTCTTTTCCATGTGGTAAGGTTGACAGACCAACTTGGGGTCACTTATTCCAGGGTCTTTTCCTTACCTGTGTCTATGAGGCCAAGGATACAGAGAGTGATGGACACATTGACCTTGGTCATTAAGTGTTCTTTTCTAATGGTGGAAAAGAATCCATCCAGAGCAAACTTGCTTGCAGAGTAGGCAGCAATCATAGGCTGGGTCATTTTTCCTAAATGATAGATTTTAAAAAAGTGTGTTATTATGGCTCTACTTTGCCCTTAGACAGAGCAGGGCTTGGCTAGGAGGAGTCTGGCAATCTTGAGGAGCATATTACCCACGGAGACTCCAGTTTCTCATGATTCTCTAAGTTATCCTATGGAATTGCGTCTCTGAAAGGATAGAAATTAAGTATTTGGAGGTGTGGTAGTTTGAGTGAGCACCCACCATAGGCTCATATATTTACATACTTGATTCCCAGTTGCCAAAATGCTTGGAAGGATTAGAAGGTGTGGCCTTGTTGGAGTAGGTGTGTCACATGGGGTGGCCTTTCAAAACCCCAGGCCAGTCCCATTCCCCCTCCCCCCAAGTTCCCACTCCTTTCTTGCCTGAGGATTGGGGTGCAAAGCTCTTCAGGTGCTACCTCTCCAGCATCATGCCCGCCTGCTCCCCCACACAGATGATAGTGGGCTAACATCTGAAGCAAGCTCCCAATTAAGTGCTTTCTTTGAGAAGTGTCATGCTGGTCATTGTGTCTCTGAATAGCAGTAGAATGGTAACTTTCAACACCTGACAGCTGTACTCAACCCTCACTATAGATGGACCATGTAAGAGAAGACTCCTGGCACTGCCATGACTCCATTCTTTTTACTCAGGACCACTGCAGGAATGGGCAGTTTGGACCAATGAGATGAGGGAAACTGTTGGCGTGTCTCAGAGAATTCTTTTCCCTTCTGGGGTTTCTGGAGGGTGACAGTCCTCTTTCTTTCCCCATGGGTATGTCGTGCATTTATCTGGGACTAGAATTGCTTCAGCTAGCTCCTTGTCTGCTGAGGGGGACACACACACAGAGGCAAGAGGGGCCAAGAGGCCCGTGGGGACACAGCCCAAAATGGGTCAGCTGCGAAGCCTGCCCTACGTCGGAACTCCAATTTTGTCAATAATCTTCATAAATGTTTAAGAAAAAATAGATCCAGAATATTCCAGGAATAGTACATGCTTAAGATATGAGCTTTAGAGAAGGTGGTCTGGGTATAAATCCCAAGTCTGGTATTGCTTAGCTACAACTTGTGGATAATTATTGAGCTGAAATAACCATGTAATACACTTAGCACAGAATCTGACTCATCAGGAAAATGCTGTTGTTGTCAACAGAATTAGTATTCAGATCTCCAAGAAATGTATGAGCTGTTCAAAAAGTCATGTTGGGACAAATAGCTAATTACTCAAGAGAACAAAAAATGCCACTCTAATAAATGGATTCAGACTATGATGTGGGAAGTAAGATGTCCAGTAAGAGAAGGGTGAGTGAGTTCTCATCTCAGGGTATAGTTCAGCAAAACAGGCACACACAGCGAAAGGAAGAACGGGAGAGTGGATGTAAGACTTGAAAAACGGCCAGGTGCTGGAAACACCCACCTTGTCTCTTTTTCATGCTGGTCTTTCCGAGGCTTCCAGCCACAGGCAGTGTGTATACCAGCTTGAACACATGCCACAGCCTCTTTCAAGAAATCGGAATAAGTAACAAAAGGATTCCAATTACCGCTGCTTGGTTCTGAGCAGAAAGGTTATATAAGGCTTGGACTGAGAGCTGCACTTCCAGGCTCGGGAAGGGTAAGTCCGTAGAGGCTGCTGCTCTTGTGGAAGGCAGGGATGTGGAGCAGAGAACCACAGAAGCTGGGCTTCAACAGGTGCTAACTTTCTTTAAAGCTTATTGTATATCTCATTTTAAAGTTCAAAGGCTGAGTAATTGCTCAAGGTTGAAAGGTTGGTGAAAAAAAGAAACAACAAGATTCAGATCTGTTTCTAGGGGCCCACAGTCTGACACTTGGATTACAGCTTCTGTACAGTTGCCTCTATTTTTCTTTTATTATTGTTGTTGTTGTTGTTGTTGTTATTGGCATTGCCGACACATTTTCCAGAAATCATGTGTCAAATCTAATTCCAGCCCCATAGTATTGTTAAAGGTCCCTTTGATCTGATGTTTAGGCCCCAGATAGGCCAACTTTAGGACTACAGTATTATTTTCACTTTCAGTCTGACAGATGAAGGTGTCCAGGCTTGTGACTCTTAGCCCTTTAGATTTGCTTCCCAGGGCATTGTAACAAACCAGTCACCACAAGCGGGATGCCATCACAGTCCAGTCCAGTGGTTCTCAACCCAATGCTTTCTAATTCTGCAGACCCCCAACCACACAACCGTTCCTTTGCTACTTCATAACTGTAATTTGCTACTGTTATAAGTTGTGATGTGAATGTCTAATATGCAGGATATCCGATAAGCAGCCTGGAATACACTGTTAGGCAATTTCCCACCCACAACCCGTACCAATAGGATCGATATTACACAGACATGCCCAGAGGCTCCTTCGGCAGGTAATTCTAGATTCTATCAAGGCAGTGACTAACATTTACCATCACATGGATATAAGGTGCCTTTAAATGTAAAATAAATTACAGAATTATTAAGCAAGGGTAAGGGCAACTGGAGCACAGGAACAAAAGCAAGGGAGGGTGAGCATTGTCATAGCCCCTTCCCTACATTTGGAGCTTAGAAACACCTGGAAAGCCAAAGTTATTATTTCTGCACTTAGAAAGATAAAAGGCCTCACTTCAGCTTAATTACAGAGCACAACCCTTGATTTTCAGAGCTTTAGTCCCCCCACCCCAGAGATTCCTGATTTAGGAATTGCTGTTAATGATTATGAGCCAGAGGACCATAAAAGAAGGAAATCTGGAGCAGATCACAAAAGCAGGAAAAAGAAGGCAATCTCCTGGCTTCCAGCACATTCCAACACAACCTTGGGTATTTAATTAAAGTCTGCTTCCTATGCCAGGAATTATTCGTAAATATTTTCCCACACGACACATCACATAAACCACACATAGTAGCACACATGAAATCCCAGCACTCTGGAAGTAAACCAGGAGGACAGGGGTTCAAGGTGCTTCTCAGCTACATAGCAGCACAAGGCCTCCCTGGGTCACACAGAGAACCTGGATTTTCAAAGGCGTTTGCCCTTCCCAGCTTTCTGACATGTTGTAATATGTTACTAGATACAAATGTGGAAGCTTTGTCACATAAACTGATTAGCATTGTGTGAGAAAGTCTTTTTGCTTAAGTTAAGCTGCACATCTTGACATTTTAACTAGCCAAGTGAGAGCATTCGTGAGACAGGAAGCGGAAAGAAAAGGGTTGAATCATGTCAAAGTCACCAAGTCACACGCATGTTATGAGAAGGACAGGTTCCCACAGAACAGGGTTGGGTAGGCAGCATAGGAAAGGGTCACCTTGCTCCTAATAACACCCTGTAGGAGCTACTTGTCTAACTGCCAGTCAAACACCTGCCGGGATCAGAACCTCATTAACAGAGGTAATTTGTAAAGAGATTGTCCTGATATGCATGAAGCAGTTCTAACAGCGAGGGGCCGAGAAGCCCTTAAGTTGTTAGGCTCAAGGTCAATTTCTAGTTAACACAGAAGCAGGACACATGCAGCTGATGCTCTTCCAGGAAGGTTTAGACACAGGTAGAGCCACAGCGACTATATTTTCTAGAGCAAACTAGGGACAAGGAGTCTGACATGCTTGAATGCAAATGTGATCGTGAATGGGACAAAATTCACGATTAGAACTATCCCCCAAACACTGGGTTCCAGTCACTGCAGAGTAGCCAGAGCTGGGGAGAGCTGGGGAGAACTGGGGGGAGCTGGGGAGCTGTGGAGCTGTGGAGCTGTGGAGCAGGGGAGGGGGGAGGGGGAATGGGTGGGGGGGAGAGCAGGGAGCTAGCCAGCGACAGGCTGTGCACACAGGCTCCGTAGAACACCAGAGGTCAAAGGGAGGCTTGGAGTGCAGTGTCTAGGAGGATTTATAGCTCAGGCCATGGAAATGTGGTAGACTTCAAGCAGGAACTTGCCTAACCAGTGATGTGGTTCCTTTGCTTGGGTCCCTCTGAAAGTCTGAAGAAAAGCAGGAGTGTAGCTTTTTAGCCTAGGTTGCTTTGTTTTTTTTTTTTTTTTGAGTATCCAATTAAAGCAGTTGAAAAATGTACCTTTGAAATGGAAATCATTTGAAAATTCAGCGAGGAAGCTGAGGAAGGAAAAGACAGATGCAAAGCACACCTGGAAACTACTGGGGATTGGAGTGTTTACCACAAGGATCATCAAAGAGCCTAGAAGAAAGCCCATAGAGCTTATCACCACGACTTCCACTCACTGGGTACCTGGGGCAAACACTTTTTTCTTTTGAAATAATTTCAAACTTTTAACAAAGTTGAAGGAGTGTGCACACGAGAATTGCTTTTTCTCTGAGCCCTCTTTTAGACAGAGTCCCATATACTTCAGGCCTGAAACTATTACGTACTGGGGTGTCCTCTTGAACTCCTGATCCTCCTTCCTCACTCCCAAGTCCTGGGGTGGCAGGCCTGCACCACCACACATGGCCTCTGTGAGCCCTTTGAGAGTAATCCCCGTAATTGAGGTCAGGACCAAAGCCGTGTCCTGCCACCTTGAATACTCCAGTGTCCATTCCTTCTACACAGGGACATTATCCTGATTGGTCATACTCTGAGCACGGCAGGGAAGTTTTCCATTCAACTCTTAGGGCTTCTGAAATAACTAGTAACAATGTGGGTAGTTTAAGAGAGCAGAAATTCTCACCCTTGTGGGCTGGAGATGTGTGAAATCCGAGTCCGGAGAACCATTTCCTCTTCAAAAGCTCCAAGAGAGGATATTTTTCTGGATGCCATCATTGCTGCTGGAACCCCCTGCTCTGGTCTGTGACTGTATGTTCATATGTCTTCTCTTCCCTCAATCTTTAGTCTAGCGTCTCTCATGGGGTGACTTAGTACTAGGGTACCTAACCCAGGGTGATTCCATCTCAAGAGTCTTCATTCAATGAAACTTGCAAAGATTACGTCTATAGGATTCAGATGTCTTTCCAGGGGACACCATCCAACCCACTGCAGGAAGGCTAATAGATTCTTGCTCTGTAATCCATAGACAGCCATGAGTGTGGATGCTTGTCTCTGCCATAGCCTTTATTTACCCCAAAGAACGTGAGTTACGTTGCATGTTGGGATTTGTTAGTCTACTATATTTGAACTAATTCCTAAGTCTGTCACTGATGTTCACTGACACTGTTGGGAAGTGTAGGTACTCACCCTGTACCGGCCAATATTGCCATGACTGGTTCTTGCCATACATGAAGATCTGATGGCTCAGTGTTTACAAATTTTGCAGGAAGCCTATGGTGAGTGCGGACTTTACACTATAGAAATGCTAGCAATCAAGTTTTTAAAAACATTTCCTTTCTGGGAAGCCAGCCATCGAACACACACCAGCACACTTATGGTGACTGTTGTGCCATTTGGATTTGTCTGATATTCTGGCATGACTTGATTTCAGTTCTGGTAGTCTCAGGAGTAATTCTGTGTTCCTCATATCCAATCTCACCAGATCTACATGCAGGGGTTGTGTTCCAGTCCATTCTGTGGCTGGTGATACTCACAGGTCACTGGACTCAGGAGGAACACTGAGATTGCTCTCTTGTGGAACTGTTCTTTCCCCCTTGTAATCAGTAATCGTGTTAAGTGAGTTATTTCAAAAGTTTATGAACCACCCTTAAACACACAGTTCAATGGCATCAAGCACATTTTTGTTGTGCAATAGCTTCTCCCATCATTTCCAGAACAGTTTTAATGTTGCAAACTGAACTCTTCACTTATTGACTAGTAAGTTCCATTTTCTGCCTCTCCTGGGCCCAGTTGCCATTATTGATAGATAGTTCAGCATCTCACTCCTTAGTTTGTTTGCAGCCTCACAGTGTAAGTCAGGATTTCTTCCTGGTTGGGACCACATACTATTCTGTTGTGCCTGTGAATTCTCATCTGCTTGTTGTGGATGCTTAGGTTCCTCTTAGGCTTTAGCTGTTTTCAAATCTCTCTCTGAGACGGATTCTAACTCCAAGTATCTACCCAGGAGCAGAGCTGCAGGATTGTGTTTTTAAATATCTTGAGGAGTGGCTGTGTTTTTTAAACCCCAACACAGCTGTACCATTTTATATCCCTCCTCTGACTATACAAGACTTTCGTTTTTCTGCATTTCTCTCCCTCACTCTTTCTCTCCTCCTTCCCCTCCTTCTTTCTCCTTCTGTCATCTTTCCTTCTTTCCTTCTTGCCTGTCATGATAGCAACATGCTAATGGGTGTGAGTTGGTTCTTCCTCAGAGTTGGGGTTTCCCTCGTGGTTAGAGATGTTGAACATGCTTGCATGTTTCCATTGGGCATTTGAGTGTCTTCTTTGGGGAAGTATCTTTTCAAGTTCTTTGGCCAATTTTGAATTCAGTGTGTGTGTGTGTGTGTGTGTGTGTGTGTGTGTATGTATGTGTGTGTTTGAGTAGATGACACTTTGAGATTACATAAATACCCTGTTTCTTAAAACCTTCAGCCTCTGGTTTTAACATTCATTAATGTGTCCTGGATGAATGATTACCATGGTGGTTGCTAACTGGCAATTCTCCAATGTCCCTTTTCTTCCTGTTTATCAGTTTTGGCCGTCCGTTATGTGGGGGAGACGCCTCTTCCCTCCATTTGTTTATTCGAGTGATTGTATAATCATGAACTCATTGTTTTCTATGGCAGGTAATACATTGCAATCCATTTTGTTATGGCTATTTTAATGTCAGAGGATCCTCAGATAGGGCTAGTGGAATCCTTTTGAAGTTAGCCTCTGTGTACCTATTATTCTTTGACCATTTCTTTACTCACCAACGAAACAAGATTTTTTTTAAAGATAGCTTGATCATCTTTCCTTTATCACTTTTTTTCCCCCAGTGCTGGGGATCTTACCCAGGGCGTCAGAGCCAGGCAAGCTCTTTGCTGCTGAGCTGTAGACTCAGGAGCCTCTTGTACTTCCTGTCTCTGCCCTGGAGCTGCTGTGTCTAGAGGCTTTGGGTCTTTATAGTGGCACTGAGAAACAAGATCTGGGACCCACTGCAGTCTCTCAGGGGCAGCAAGGGAGTAAATGTGTGCATGAGTGTGTGTGTGTGTGTGTGTGTGTGTGTGTGCGCGCGCGCGTGCGTGTGCATGCACATGCACTCGGCCTCCATTCTCCTCATTATGCATCAGGTATCCATGGATGCCTTAGTTTGGGGTCATTCTCTCTTTGCCCTCCACCTTCCACATGGAAGCCATTGTTACTCATCCCAGCCTGGCCACCCACACCCTGCCATCCCTTGGTTGTAACACCCTGTGCCCACTGCTATGTGCACTCCCTCATTAGGATCTGGATCTTCTCCCCTTGTCTCACTCTGTCTCTAGTTATCCAACTGCCACTGCTGCTTCCTGACACAATCCTGATCCATCTTGCTTATGCCTGTCACGTCCTCCTCTGCAAAGACAGCTGCCTCATCCCTTCCATTTTCTCAGAGTGGCTCTGTGCTGAGCTTTCCCACAGCAGGGCACATTGTCCCAGTGATGATGAATTGTCCTACCCTGAGGCCAACAGTGCCCCCATCAGCAAGTCCTGCCATGAAAGCCTAGGAAGAGAAAATAACGGGAACTTAGTCCTGCGTCCTCTTTACAGTCTACGGAAAACCATGGAACAAGAAGTTCAAACACTAGCAAGATATTTTTTACCATCCATTCAATCAAAGGTAACATTGTTGCTAAATTTGTTAGAGCTGTTACCTAGAGATTACAGTGTACCTGCTCTTCAGGTGACACCCTTGTCACTGTGTTTCATCAACTCTGAGAGGCACAAAGTTGTAAGATGCATCTTTGTTCTATATACCAAGAAAGAAGAGCACAGTTCTTCCTGGGATTTGCACTCTGCATTTGTTGAAGCAGTTTCTTTAGATTTATGTATATATAGTTTTATTTTATTCAAATCACTCACCACTCCTGTGTACTCAACAATGCTTTTCAGACACAGCCATCTTCCTCTATGGCTTATTGTGCTATATATGCTGTGCAAAATTTCTTTAAGCTTATTTATTATTATTATTATTATTATTATTATTATTATTATTATTAATGTGTGTGTATGTCTCTGTGTGTGTCTATGTGTGTGTGAGTGTGTGTTTCTGTGTGTGAGTGTGCATGTGTGTGGAGACATGTGTATGTCTGTGTGTGATTGTGTATGAGTGTATGTATGTGTGCATGTATGAGTGTAGGAGTATGTGTGTGTTCATGTATGTGTGTTTATGTGTGTGTGTGAGTGTGGGAGTATGTGTGTGTTCATGTATGTGTATTTATGTGTGTGTGTGTGTGTGTGATGCCATGACATGCTTGTGGAGGTCAGAGGACAATTTATGAAGTCAGTTTTCTCCTGCCTTAATTTTCAGGACTGACTAAATTTAGGTCTTTGGGCTTACATGGTAAGGGTTTTGCTCATGTCTTCCTGGCCCCACAGTGCAGCATTTCTTAAAAGAATGTTCTCAAGTCACCGACACCAGTTGTTAACTTCTCTAATCTTCTAATCATATCTTATCAATATTGTACCAGATAGAGTGAAGATCACAGTAGAATTTATTTATCTGTGTGGGAATTCCTTTTGCCTTAGTTGTTTTTCTGGTGAAATCTGTTTCATATTCTTAGTAACAAGTAACAGAGTGTTCAGAGCCTCATGAACTTCTGGGTATTATCTTCAGTTCCCATGAATCCCTGGACTGGAAACAAGAGTGGGGCTAATCCTATTTAATCAATATTTGCTTCATTACATTTTTCATTTTTACCAGGGTCCTCAGAGTCTATGCATTTCTATGATTGCAGTATAGCTGGTGCTTGTTTTAAGGATGAGTCCTGGTATATTTAAAAATCTGACATATCAGCCAGTTATGTTGAAACACCAAGCATATAACTTAGTCTGAAGCAGTAGCTGCAGGGACAGCTGTGGATGTGTCTGTAGGGACAGCTACTGAGCATTGATGGTTCCAGTAAGACCAAGGTTTTATTCAGAAATCCCTGATAGAGTCTTTAGTTCCCTCTGAACTCCCAGGCCAGGATTTTATCATCTGCATCTCTGTGTTCTTATCTTCTAAGTCCCCACAACAGAATGTTAAAAATCCAGCCCTGAATACGCCACAGCGTTCCCAGCCCAGAGTTCTAAAGACCTTCCACAGTCCTTAAAAATGTGGTCGGGGCTGTTGCAGCAGTAAACTCTTTCATAGCAATTTCTGCCTTAGTCAGGATTTCTATTGCTGTGATAAGACACCATGACCAAAAGCAACGTGGGAAAGCAAGGGCTTATTTCATCTCACCAGGGAAGTCAGGGCAGAAACTCAAGGCAGGAACAGATGAAGAGGCCATGAAGGAAAGCTGATTATTGGTTTGCTATTTTTGGCTTACCTAGCCTGTTTTCTTAACCATAATAGCTCAGGTGTGGTACCAATCACCAATCAAGAAAATGCCCCACAGGCCAGTCTGGTGGGGGCATTGTCTCAACTGAGGTTCTCTCTTTTCAAATTACTCTCCTTGTGTCAGGCTACTATAAAGCAGCTGTCACACTGTCCTTACCTCCCCACCCCTATTCCATTCTGTGACTAAAGAAACTCAAATTATGGCAACTAACATTTTTTTTCCGCTTCAAAATAATAAGTTCTAACAATGTTGTTGACTTTGCAAGTTGTGCGGTTAATGTTGTCCTGAGTTAGTGTTTCATCAGTTTCTTTATAGCACTGGAGGTGCTCCCTGTGTTTGGAGAAGGTGTTTCCTGTGACTGTAGAAGGTGCTTCCTGTGGTTGTAAAAGGTGCTCCCTATGATTGTAAAAGATGCTTCCTGTGATTTTAAAAGGTGCTCGCTGTGATTGTAGAGGTGCTCTCCATAATTGTGATTATAAAAGGTACTCCCTGTGGTTGTAGAAGATGCTCCCTGTGGTTATAGAAGGTGCTTCCTGTGATTGTAAAAGGTGTTCCCTGTGATTGTAGAGGCTTCAAGGCAACCCTTGACTGCTTTTTGCAGCATTAACACACCCTTCTTTTTCCACATGTGCACACCATTACTTTCATATTATAGAAACAGCTTTGAAAGTAGGCGGCATTCCTTTTGCCCTTGCCTTCTCTTCTTAATCTTTCATGAGACATTCATCTCAGAATCAGTCATTTCTCTCTGCTCCCTTTCTGAGGACAGTCTTATTTTACAGCATATGCTTTGTCGAGAAATTCAGGAGGCAGATTTTAAACCTAAATACGCATCTGTGTTGACTCTAAACTAGGCACATGAATCTTCTACCTCTAAGCCGGCGTTTTCTGTGTACTTGCTGGGAGTATTATCACACTCCTCACACAAGAGGTGGAAGTTGACATTTTCATCTAGAAGTGGCCTTGAATAAAGCCATGGCCAGCAGTGAGGCAACTCTGAGGGTTCCAGCTCCACTACACTTGAGTTTGTTTTCACCTTGAACCTCATTGTGTTTCAAAGCAGAGCCCACACCCTGCCTCCACCTCCCAAGGTCTGGGATTACAGGAATGTGTCACCATGCCAGGCCACCTAGCCTTGTAAAGAGAAAACTTGAAGTGGTTGTCATGGATAATATTATGTTGTCCTCAACCTGAAAAAATTGTTACTGTTTTCATCAGATAGGCTTTCTGAGTTCAAATCTTCATGTCTCCTTCTAGGGGAAGATAAAACATGGGACAATTCACCAGGTACTATCTCAGTCCTTACCCAAGTCATTGTCTTAAGGCCTGTCCTTAGCACCCCCTGCAGGCTTTAGGTTCCTGGTGGGGTTCATGTTCACCCCCTTGGCATTCTTCAGCTCTGTATAGTACATAGCTGCATACACACCTCCTTTTATGTTTCTAACCTTCACAACACCCCAATTCCAGAACACCGCATGTATGAATTACTTCTGGGTTAACTGGATTGAAGAGTAAATGGGAACAGTTTCTTAGAGCAATCAGAACAGGTTGGGTGAGGGGTGAACATGGTACACACCCTTTCACATCCACCTTCAGACTTCTAACACCTCCATGAGCTATAGCATAACACTGAGACTCTGGCTAACCACTCGAAAGCCATAGTACCAGAGCTGAAGGTGATTAACATCTGTACATTCTTGTCTTTATGCCAAAAATTATGGAGATTCTGAATCTTGCTAGTTCATCTGTGTGGTTGAAAAACCTGTTTTTTTCCCCCTCCCTTCTTATAATGTTAAATTCTTAAGTTCAGTTTAGACCACACAGGCATCCCTCAGCTGAAATGAAGGTTACAGTCCAACAAGTGATTTCATTCTCACTAATGTACTACCAGCTTAGGGAATATTTAACCTTGACAGTGTGCCTGAGGTACTGTACAAATCCATTAAAACATTGTTAAAATCTCTGTAGATGGTGGAATAAGCCAGAGAACAAATGCATTCAGATAGGATGGAAAATTAGATTTGTCTCTTCATCTATCCATCCATCCATTCATCCATCCATCCATTCACCCATCCATCCTTCCATCCATCCATCCATTCATCCATCCATCCATTCACCCATCCATCCATCCATCTATCCATCCATCCTTCCTTCCTTCCAGCTATCCTTCCATCCATCCATCCATCCATTCACCCATTCATCCATCCAGAGGATCTTTTAAAAGTTGCTGTTTTAAAAATTAGCAGTTAGGGGTCTTTGAAAGAAAAAGAGGTCTGAGTGTTTAGAGGCCATTGACAAGGTACTGTGTTCTTTCAGTTTTCATTTTGATCTAGAAGACCCAGTCCTTTATTACCATACATAGTTTCAGTTCAAACAGTTTTCCTTGATAAGGAAGAACTTACATCTACCCAGGTATGTACTCTTTGTTCTATGGTTAGAACTACTGGGGTGAAGGTAAATGCAGTTTACTTTATTTAAAGTTCTCTGGAGTTAGGGAGGAGGAGGGGGGTAGGTTCATCATTGACTCCTTGGAGGGGGCCAGGCATTGAAGAGGGGTGGAAGATCTATATAGATACTCGGTTCCTATGCCATGCATGTGACTGGTACAATGGGTCATAGTTACAGAGCCAAAGAACTAGAGGACTCAAGAGTAGAATCAGCATTACCACCTGTGATGGTTTGTATATGTTCAGCCTAGGGAGTGGCCCTGTTGGAGAAGGGGCGTCACTGTGGGTTTGGGCTTTAAGACCCTCATCCTAGCTGTCTGGAAGCCAGTATTCTGCTAGCAGCCTTTAGATGAAGATGTAGAACTCTCAGCAACTCCTGCACCTTGCCTGCCTGGATGCTGCCATGTTCCCACCTTGATGATAGTGAACCTCTGAACCTGTAAGCCCCAATTAAACATTGTCTTTACAAGAGCTACCTTGGTCATGGTGTCTGTTCACAGCAGTAAAACACTAAGACACCATCTAAAATGAAGCATAGAAGACCCATTTTAACTAAAGGCTGATGGGCTTTTCCCAGATATTTTCTTCAAATTCAGTGTTTTTTTTTTTTTTTTTCCCAAGTACTAGCATCTTGTTTCAGAAATACCAACTGAGCCTTCCCCCTTTCTCTTCTTTATCTTCTTTTCTTTCTTTTTTTTCTTTTCTTTTCTTTTCTTTTCTTTTGAGATAAAGTCTCTATTTATAACCCAAAGTGGCCTGGAACTCATGACAATCTTCCTGCCTCAGTATATGCTTGGATATGTCTTACAAATATGCTTGGATCATTTTCTTCTCTTAAGGGTTTCTTGGCACGGATGACATGGAAGGGAGTAATTATAACATTTGTTACATTGTAACATTTGTTAGTAACATTTGTGTTCTTTTGTAGAAGGAGAACCCCTGAGTTTCAGTTTTGAATATAGACTAGATTCTATAGCCCATTGTGGTTGAAGGTCATAGGTTTCAGGATGTGTCCTTCATTTTCTATAGCTTGGATTCAGTTATCCCATCAAGCCTTCCTGATGGGAGAGTCCTGACACAGCTGGTTTTCAGACAGCTTCATAGGGTGTGACTACCCTATCAGCCTGGTCATAGGACCAAATGAATTTAGACTTGCTTAAGGCATGATAAATTCAGTTTCAGTTATAGGAGCTAACTACGGGAAAGACAGAACCTGTTCAGTAGGGCCAGGAAAGGTTCTGGGCTGTGGCACAGGCATTGATTGGACTAAGGAGAGACTGAACCCGAGGAAGACAGAGCACAAACACTCTGTGAAGTGTGAAACCTAGAAACGCAAACAAACAAACAAACAAACGAGCGAACAACAATTGCTCCATGCTGAAACCCAGCTAAAAAAATCTCCAATGCATTGTAAGTGATCGCAACTCTAACTCAACAATTTTTTTTTTTTATGATCTTAGGGTCAGTTTGATAGTTAGTGTCCCATGTTTGTGAGATTCAGATTTTTAGAGGTAAAAGTTAATGAACATACTTCCTGATTGCTGAAAAGAAGACATCAGGGCTGGGGTGATGCTCAGTCAGGAAAGTACTTGCCATTCAAGCAACTTGAGCTCAGGCCCTCAGCACTACATTAAAAACAAACAAACAAACAAACAAACCTCACAAAATCCAGGCATACATTGGACAGGATAGAAAGAGACAGGAGGATCCTTGAGTCATGTTGACCAGCCAATGTAGCCAAATCAAAAGATGTGCCTCAAAGCAAGACGGCTGAACTCCAGGCTACACAAATGACAGATATAGGGACAGCCACATAACCCTATTTCCCAGACCCTATGGAAATTAGTAAATGTCATTCCATAGATCCCCGAAATGTATAGGAATATAAGCCATGGTAATCCTTGCTCCTTCTAAGCACATTTAGATCACATACGTTATAAAAGTTAAATTACCTAGGTATAGATGAAATAGCTTTTGCTTGGACTGCACTTGTTTATCCAGAGAATCAGAAAACATTAAAGCCACCCACGCCATGACCACTGCACAGGTTTTGGCCAGTGCAGGGGATTCACTGGGGATGTGCCCAGCACCCTCCCACTCAGTATGCATCTGGAAGCTCTCTTTGGCTTTCAGCTCAGAGCGTCTGTGGGTGAGGAGGGGCCAGAGTCTGTGCTGCCTGGAAGCACAAGGGCGCATATCAATCACCCTGCGGGCGGGCGGGCGACAGACACACTGTCCCTTTCAGTCACCACACAGGTCTTTCCTGCACCAGAAGGGAGAACACTTTACCACATCTATGGCATTCGAGGAGAACTGACATTTGTGAAGTATTTAACAGTCCCCCGTTTCCTAGGTCATTTGTTATTGTTTTTATTTCCTAAGAACTGAGTTTATAAGGCTGATCTATATTCCTGTGTTCTGACTTTCCAACCACAACATTGCTAATCAGCAAACATGTGTAGAACTTCTGTTCTGAATCCAGGAAGAATCCTCAACTCTGGAGACTCTTGGTGGTGCCTTTGGGTGGTGCCATCATACAGAGCATGGGGGGTGGGCAGAGGGGACACACTACCCCTCTCCATTCCATAGAACTCTATCCATGAGAGAGTTTCTTTGCTCATATTTCTACCTAGTTGGTTGCTTCAATTTTAATATTTTTTTTTTTTTAACACAGGGTCTTACTATATAGACCAGACTGACCTGAAACTTGTTATGTAGACCAACCTGGTCTTGCACTCACAGAGACCCGTCTGCCTTTGCCTTCCACACGGTGGGATTAAAAGGCCATGTATCACTTAGCTCAGCCTAAATTTCACTTTTAATGCTACAAATTGATATTTAGAAGAATACCCTCAGTACACACTGCTGTCACTGTCCCCTCTCCCACAGTACTGGGGATTAACACCAGCGTGGGTGTTGGTTAAGCAATGAGTAGTGTGCCCCACACCCCCGAGCAGTGGTTCTCAGCCTGTGGGTCTCGACCCCTTTGGGGGTCAGATGATCTCTTGGCAGGGGTAGAATGTCAGATGTCCTGCATATCGGATATTTACGTTTTGATTTGTAACAGTAGCAAATCCAAAGTTATGAAGTAGCAATGAAATAATGTGATGGTCGGGGGTCACCACCACGCAAGAAACTGTATGAGAGGTTCCCAGCATTAGGAAGGTTGGGAACCACTGCCCAAGAGCAGTCTTCTTCTCCACTGTCATTGTTTAGTTCCTTTCTCCACCGATGCACCACCCTTCAGCTCTCGGTTACGATGGAAGCAAAGTCTTCTCTGTCCATTACGACCGGGTCACTCTTGTGAGACCAAGACTGGAACTGGCTATGCCTCAGTGGCCTTTCCTATCTCTTTCTGCTCCCAGGCATGGCTCACACATCAGGTTTCCCAAGGGCATCCCGGCCTGTTGCTTTTTGTCTGTTTATTCCCTTCAGGGATTTTGTGGTCCTGCTTTGACCAAGCCCGACTGTTTTGGAGCCATTCGTTCCTCACAGTGCTTCTTTCCTTCAACATTCACATCCCCCCCTCACCGAGCGTACACCCCAAGTCCCTTATGAGTGAACCTGTCTGTACATTGCTAGCTTCTGTGTAATACCACCATGAGCATTTTAGGTCCATGCACTGTGTGGAAACCTAACACAAACAATTGCCCAGCACAGAGTCCAGCTTAACCCTAGCATTATTCTGTTCTTGACTTCCACCCTGCCCCCTGCCCCACTCACCAGCCATTGAGGAGACTATGGCAATGCTGCCATTGCTCTGTTTCAGCATGGGCAAGGCTGCTGTGCTCAGGACCACGTAGCTGAGGAAGTTGACCTCCATGGTTCTTCGCACAGAGTGGATATCCTCGTGGAAGAGAGACAGGGAGGTTTGGGTGATGTGGTTGAGAATGAGCATGTCCAGTCCACCTGTGAAGAGACAGATGGGCTAAGGAAGACCACTTGGAGTCAGTCCCGTCCCCTTTCTCTCCTGAAAGCTCTAAATCCAGAGAAGGAGAAGAGAGAGGGGGAGCCTTACCCATGAGCTTTCCTGCCTTGATGACGAATTGCTCCGCAAATGTCATGTCTTCCATAGTGCCAGCAATGTAGTGAGCGGAGGCTGCTCCGAGTTCAATGCAGCGAGACACCACCTGTAGAGGCAGAGCAGAGACGGTGGGGCCAGCGTGGTTGTAGGCTTTCATGTGCAGTGTTTGGAGTAAGTGGGGTTTAAATGAAAGTGTGATCCAGAGCTGTTTAGACAAAAAAGGTCTCTGTCTCTGTCTCTGTCTCTCTCTCTCTGTCTCTCTCTCTCTCTGTCTCTCTCTCTCTCTGTCTCTGTCTCTCTGTCTCTCTCTCTCTGTCTCTGTCTCTGTCTCTCTCTCTCTGTCTCTGTCTCTCTGTCTCTCTCTCTCTCTGTCTCTCTGTCTCTCTCTCTCTCTGTCTCTGTCTCTCTGTCTCTCTGTCTCTCTCTCTGTCTCTCTGTCTCTCTCTCTCTTCTCTCTCTCTCTCTCTCTCTCTCTCTCTCTCTCTCTTCTCTCTCTCTCTCTCTGTGTGTGTGTGTAATATTCTTAGATGATGCCACGTGGTGGTGGCACGCACCTTTGGTCCCAGCACTCAGAAGGCAGAGGTGGGCAGATCTTTGGTCTTCAAAGCCAGGTTGCTCTACAGAGTGAATTCCAGGCAGCCAAGACTACACACAGGAACATTCCTCTCTCCCCTTTCCCTCCCTCCCTCCCTCCCTCCCTCCCTCCCTCCCTCCCCCCCTCTCTCTTTATCTATCTAAGATGACCATAGTCCTCTGAAATACATTAATTGGGTGAATCACCATTGTGTTAGAGTTTAAGTCCATTCTTTTTATCTGCAGGGTTTATAAACAGATGTTTCCAAATGTATTGTGAGTGTGGGTGTGTGTTTCTATTACGGTAGATTTGAGTCTGCGAGTGTTTGTATGACCCGAGGCTCTCATATTTGTGAGTCTATGGGGCATGACAACATAAATGCATGAGCAGATACAGAAATCCCAGTTCCTGAGTACATGTCTGCCCGTGGCAATGTGTGTGAACAGGTACAATCCGTGCGCAATGTGTGTGAACAGGTACAATCCGTGGGCAATGTGTGTGAACAGGTACAGTGATGAACATATACAATCAAAGGACTCTGTGGCTGACAACACTGAGCACGTGTGTGAGTGTGTGTGTGTGAATGTACGTAAGTGTGAGACTATAAACTGGACACAGGAAGGCACACTTATCTGTGGGTACAGAACACTCACCTTCTGGAGACCTTCCTCTGACCTCGCAGTCAGTACCACATGGGCTCCCATTTTTGATAGGTGATATGCCATTTCTCTTCCAATCCCTTTGCTGGCCCCAGTGACAATCACTTTCTTCCCCTGAAGCATTTCTGGGGAACCACAGAAGCCTTGAGTATCCCCAAAGCTTTCTCTTGCTTTCCATACATAAAGGTTTTGAACTCATTTTGTCTCCTGCTGTAAACCACTGAAGCAACCCTTGTGGTTATTCATAAACAGGCTCTCAAACATGGCTTTGGCCTTCCTGCTTTCATTCTTAAAAAAATCTCCATGTACAGAGATCACAGAGACAAGGCCAGAGAGGTCAGAGTTTGGCGAAACTACCCAAGTTCGACCCTTTTGGTACAATTTAATTGTGCTAACGTGAAAGAGAATTTTAAAAAGCATCACAGAATGTGTTAGAGATTTCAGCCCCTCTACTTAGTCATCAACTTCATAGCCCTTTTTGTTTTTTATATCAGCTTCTCGGCTATCAGTAAGTATCTCCAAGGAGCATGGCTATCTGGCTGAGCCGTGTGTCTGGCTACTACCTTCACCTCTGTAGATCTGACATTGCTTTCCAGGCTGCAGGCCAAGCAAAGCAGGACCTCCTTGGCTGTATGGTTCACCCCTCCCAGTCCCCTCCTGTGGAGTCCCCCCAGTCTGTGGCTGGGAGATACAGGATTACAGACTCACATGAGGGTTTCCTCTTTCTCAGTGATGTAGGGATCAAGAACACAGATCTTTAGGAACATCCCAGCACCCTTGTGTTCTAAGCCTGTTCCTCCAAATGAGACACAATGGTACTCACCTGGTCTGAACTCTTCATTTGTAGCATAGTAGTAGCCCACAAAGAGCACCAGGATGGGAAGGAGGTATTTTTTCATACCCGCCATCAAACAGAGACCTGGCTCAGGGAGCCCTGAAGGACACACAAAAAAAAAAAACCTGCAGAGCTTTCTACAACCTCCCAGGCAGGCAGCAGCCTCTGAATTGTGACATCAGGGACGGGGGAGGCTGGAGTAGTCTCAGGCAGCACTAGCCAACTTCCCTGTCAGAGCAGCGATTGGCTTTGGGTGGGATCCCATTCGTCCTTGGCAGCTTGCGTGGTGGATTTCATAATGGACAATGTTTACTCCATTTCATTGAGTAAGAGGCAACTTCCAGATGGCCAGGCTCATGACTGTGCAGGGCTGGGTTCCTGAGCATCTCCTACCGAGACATCCTTTGTACAAGGCAGCAATGGCCTTGCAAGAGTAACTTGTCAGGGAGGGGGGGAGGGGGCAGAGGAAGGGAGGGAGAGAGGGAGGGGAAGAGAGAGGGAGGGAAAGAGAGAGGGAGGAAGGGATGGAGAGAAGGAGGGAAGGACACACACACATATATATACTCTCCCCCCTCTGAATACGCACTCACACACACCCACACCCACTCCTATACCCACATCCATATGAACAGAGAGAGAGAGAGAGAGAGAGAGAGAGAGAGAGAGAGAGAGAGAGAGAAAACAGTACCTAAGAGCTCCTGAGCATGTGGGGGCATTTGGGGAAACATGAATGATACAAATAGAGCCAAACTGGAGCCAAATCTTACCTTTGCCCCTCCACTCCCCAGTCAGAAGCAATTAAAAATAACAGCACGGAACAGCAAAATAAGCTCAAGGGGAAAAAATGTGCATGTCTTAGGAGGAAAAAAAATAAAGCAAACAAGCCATATAAGCCCCACACTCCAGTTCAATGAAAAAGCATTACAACATCAAAGAGAAGTTGCAACTCAGCCAGACCCAGATGGCGGGAAACCCAAGCTCAGCTCAAGACTCTCAGGCAAGTGCAATGGAACGTGCCCTTATTATTTTAGCAGGGAATAAAGAAGGAACAATGGGTGCCAAAACGGGAAGAAAGGCAGCAAGTTGTTAAACTGGGTTATGTAAATGCTGTGGAGGAGCGAGGAACATATGAGGATGCTGGGAATAGGAGGTCGGACCAGATCTAGACCACCTGCGGCCATCGCTAGACTGCTCTCTCATAAACTGTAGTGTTAACCTTCTTTTTACCTCTACTTTGAGACTGGGTCTCAGAAACTTGATCAGGCCAGCCTTGAACTTGCACTGTAGCCTCAGACTTGTGATCCTCCTCTCTCAGACTCCCAAAGAGTTGGGATTTCACACCTGTTGCCAATAGGATCCTAAGGATCCTATCCGATGTACTTGAAGCAAACCTAGCATAGAGCATCTGGTCCCAGGTAAAAATGATTCAGTGGAAGGATCAAGAAGGGAGAGGTTCTAGCAATTAAAAATTTATTATTATGACAAGTCAGAGATAGCCACCTTCATGTATCTGTAGCAGGATTTTATTAAAGAATAATCCTCAAAGAATTTAAGATGTAACCACAGTAAGCTTTTCAACTTCAAGCCAACCATCCAAATCATGAAAATCACCCAGGAAAAATCAAATCCTGAACTGTGAGTTTCAATAGAACATGCAGAGAAGCTGGAATGTCAGGAATGAGTGTCTGGCCTCTGAAGAGAGATGGGAATCAAGGATGGGGAAGACCTGAATCATTCGGAATCCAAATTATGACCCCGAAACAGTCTCCAGAAAGATCCAGTGACTCTTCACTCCAGAGCAAGAAAAAATAATTTAAAGCCCAGAGGAGATGAAAGAATTTGTCAACAAAGACCGCAGCTGTGCCGGCTGCTTCCAGAAGACAATAATGGTTTGAGAACAGCAGAGAGCTGGAGCTGAGGGCGCAGAAGACAAAAATAGAAAGGGTGAAATGTAAGCGGGAGGTGTAGTCATGTTGTCGGGGAAGCTTTCATTCCACCAAGACTCATGACAGACAGGACTCCGTGTTCTTTCACAGGGGGCAGAAAATAAGACTGTGTTCTTAATGAACAGCGAAATCATTGACTTCATGCAGAAAATGAGATGATATAGGTTTTTTTTTTTTTTTATTTTTTATAATGTGCCTTGTAGCAAAACTATGGGGAACAAGAAAGAGTTGTTTAAAAATGTCATGGTGAAGGGCACAGAGAAACAAGAGAGAGAAGAGAGGAATGATAAAAAAGACTCAGAGGAAAGAGAATGGGATGAGAGAGAGCAGGGATGGGCAGAGGGCTGTAGTTCCATGGAGAAGACACAAGCTTAAAGCACAGATGTCTGTGATGAAAGTGGGCTGCATGCAGCAGGCTGGGGGCAGTGGAAGTCAGATTTTTGCAGTGGGAGCTGCTGATCGGTGTCCCAAGTCAGTGACAGTCCAGCCCTGTTTCTCAGAAGACACATTAAGACCCCAAACCAACCACCATCAGATGGTCAGAGAACTCAGTAGCTTCCCTGCTGTTCAGACAGAAACACACCCACTGCCCTAATTGCGGAGAGTCAGAACAAAGAACTGTCAAATAAAATGCACTAAGTAGATGGGTGTGTAATAGTCGGGGTACATCAGCGGTTCTCAGACACTTGTGTCTCAGAAGCCTTCCCCCCCCCACCCTTTTTTCTTTTGGTGTTATCTGGTATTTTGAGATAAGGTCTTGCTATGCAACCCAGCTGACCTTGCTAAGTTGTGATTTTTTTTTTTTCTGCCCCAGCTTTCTGAGTGTTGGGATTACAGCTGTATACCACCAAATCTAGTTCCAAAGAATTGTGTGTGTGGTGTGCTTGTGTGTGTGTAAACACATGTGTGTGAGGGGTGTGTGTGTGTACACAAGTGTGCCTGCCTGTGTGTTGTCTCTGTGTGAGCTTATGTGTGTGAGATATGTGTGTGTACACCCAAGTGTGCCTGTGTATGTGGTGTGTGTGTTTGTGTAAGCTTCTTGTGTGAGCACATGTATGCTCAGTGTACATGTACTCGAGTGTGTGTGTGTGTGTGTGTGTGTGTGTGTGTGTGTGTGTAACAGTGCAGGTGTGCATGGAAGCTAGAGGGCTTTTTCAGGAGCTGTCCACTTTGCTTTATGGGACCAAGGTTCTGCTCTAAACATGAAGCTCACCCATTTGTCTAGGCTGTCTGAGCAGAGAGCCTGGGGACCCAGTTGCCTCCCCAGCTCTGAGATTACAAGCACAGGCCACCATACCAAGATTTTTATGTGAGTTGTGGGAATCAAACTTGGGTTCTGATGCTTGTACGGCAGAGCATTTTACTAAGTTCCTGGTGTCAAAGAACTTTCACATGTGTTTTTCCTATTGGTACCAATGTAGAGATTTAGTCAGTGTTGTTTAAAATTTAAAAAATAATGAGGCTAGCTTCCACCCACAGTCAGGACGATAAAAAAAATGTTACACATCTCTCAGCCTTTGAAAGTGAAGTGTCTCAGCACTGTAACAGGCCCCCAGACCTTAGCACAGCTGACTCCAGGGTGAAAGTGACATTGGGCATAAAACTCAGCATGTGGACAGCACCACCCGCAAAACGGAAGACAGAGACCTCATCAAAGGCCATCAATCTGGGCAAGTCCCTAAATGTTCTAACCTTGCTAGTTTTGCTTCTGTAGTTCTGCTTCTGGCTAACTGTTCTTGTTAGCTCAAATATGTCAGCCCAGGATATGGTTTTTGTGTTTAAAAGGTCACCTTGAGAAGGGCTCAGTGCTACACTGGGATCCCAAACACCTAGTGTTGTAGCCAGCTGGCTAATGAGGACTTTCTATTGGTTTAAACCCATGTTCCAGTAGGCTTCTTCAGTGAATACCCTACAACATTTCTGGAGGTCCCACCGAGATCCCCAGAGACCAGACTTTGGGACACCAGGAGTCTCAGAGTCTCCCCAGATTGAGAACAAGTGTGATGGGTGGGTACTCCTAGGGAGTGAATAACCTGAGAGCTTTCAGGTCCCCAGGACCCCCTTTGACCAAACGCCCCTTTAATGCTTCAGACGAGTCTGATATATCTGCCCCAAAGGGAAACAAACAGGAAGTTTCTTGTTGTGTTTGGTTAAGATGCCTTCTGTTTGGACACACAGGATCATTTGGACTCAGTCACTGATCAAGTGTCCAAGATCTCTGTAGACATCACTGGAATCCCCCTGTTTAGGTGCACAAATGCATCGTGGCCACTCCTGGATCTCTCTCTCTCTCTCTCTCTCTCTCTCTCTCTCTCTCTCTCTCTCTCTCTCTCTCTCTCTCTCTCTCGCCCTCTCTGTATCTCTGTATCTCTCTGTCTCTGTCTCTCTATCTCTCTTTCTCTCTCTGTGTCTTTCTATGCGTTTCTGTCATTTTTTCTGGTGTGAGACCCACTCTAGTTTCAGTCTTGTGTTTTCTTGTTTGGCATTCAAATTCTCTTGGCTCTGCCAGGCTGCCCAGAAACACCCCCAGCCCTGCATATTTATGTATGATCTATAGGGAAGAGGGCCTCTCACCACTAGGGAAAGGGCATTACAAACAAAGAAAATCATGGCCCTCCCAGAGTATTTATTTGGCTTAACCTACAAATTGCTATCCACTATTGCTGAGAACATCACAAAAGATGTCTTCAAAAAACCAAGAGCAGTTGCTGACCTGGCTGCCCAAAAAACTGCCAAAGACCAGTGGGACCTACTGATATTCTGTGGGCATACTGAGAGTCCACAGTACAACAACAAAGAGAAAGTAGAAGATGAATGAATGAATAAAGAAGAAAGGCCAACTCAACCACAAGTTGACAGAGAACACCAAGTGATCTCTGTGTGGGTTAAGCAGGTTGCCAGAGTGTGCACTGGAACAAACCTGGAAATGACCATACATAGTGATTATCTCCACTCCTGTGGCTGTGATGGTAGCTGGTGGTACACCATGGATTCACCACATCAAGACTAAGAGAGCAGAAGCCAAGGAGGACAGTTACCTGGACTTTGGACCCATTAAAATTAAGGTTTCATTGGTCCCTGGGCTGTTCTACCCCCTGTCCACTCTGCTTCTTCCTGAGTTTTATGTTTTGGTCCAAACTTTGTTGCCCTCAGGCTGGGACCTGGGAACTGATGAAGATAGAAATGTGGAAGGTATTAGCCAGTGTGACTACAGATTAGAAACCCATATAAAAATGTCTGGTTATATTGGAGAAAGGAAAGATATGGGGATGAAAGCTCCCTCCCAAAAAATGCACAATTGGAAAAAAATGTAACCCAAGGGCCATAAAGACTTGGGAAACATGGAAAACCTGAGGAATTAGATTATATGCTACAAGAAGGGACCTTGGGAATAAAGTTAATCATTTCCAGCCAGAAATTATCCAGGGTTGCTGGTTAGCTTATATACCTGGCCCTTGTATTACAAAGGATAGGAATTAACCATACTGTTAGCTTGTTTACTGACAAAGCTCACTGTGACTGAGTGTAGCCTAAATAATGTTAGAAGATTTATGAGAGGCTTAAGCTTGTCTAATATCCCTGTTTTAGTCTTGCCTCTTCCTTTTATGTAGTCTAGGACCCAAGCCCAGGGAATGGCACTGCATCCATCAACCCAATCAAGGTAATCCCTTATAAGCATGCTTAGAGGCTAGCCTAGTCTAAATAATCCAATGAAGGTGTGTCTGGAGCCTTGTCACCTGCAAGATTTCAGATCCTATCCAGTTGCAACACTAAACCATCACATATAGTGACTTCTGAAGTCACCAAATAAAACACAGGACACCCAACTAAATATGGGTTTCAGATAATTAGTGACCAACATTCAAATATTCCTCTTTCCATAGTTGAGATGGAGCAGGCTTGGTGGCTAAAGGCAACTTCTACAAATCCTGACAATTCAAGTTTGAACCACGTGGTAGAAGGAGAGAAGTGAGTCCTTCAGATGGAGGTACTCTGACCTTCACAGACATGCTATGACATGAATTATGCATATGTGTACTTGTTAGAGACTAGTCCTATAAAGATATATAATGAAAATGTACTTAAACAAGGGGACCATGTACCAGACGCAGCAAGTAGTGGAACTTGGTAGCTTCAGCTACATGATGCTGGCTTTAGAGTCAAGGATACAAAAGCAGAAGGGTATGGAATCTCCCTTCATGACTAAGGAAAGCTGTTGAGGCCAGGCATATGTCAGGGATGTCCCTGCACAGAGGCCTAGAGAGGCCATGTGTGAGACTGTGAAAATGGAGCCTGGGTTGCCTTGGAGACTCCAAGATGTTGCAGATCCCAGAGTCTTGCTGAGGAAAGCTGCTAACAGGAAGTGGGACCAGCTCATGAGAAAGAAGTGTGTTGCAGTGAACAAAGCTGAAAGGAATTGGAGATCTGAAGAGTGCTTTGATATCAGATACGGAGATGCAGAGTTTGGAGTTTGTCCAGCTGAGTTTTGGTCTTGTTTTGGTCCAGCATTTACTCATCATGTTCTCCTTCTTCCTTTTGGAACAGAAATGTATTTCCTATGCTACAGTATGTTGGAAGTATATAATCTGCTTTTTATTTTTGATTTTACAGGAGATTAGAGTTAAGAGATTGCCATGAGTCTCAGAAGAGACTTTGAACTTTGGAATTTTAAATGAGGTTGGGACTGAAAGACTATGGGGACTTTTGAAGTTGGTCTAAATGCATTTTGCATTATGATTTGGCTACAAGCCTAAGGGGGCCAGGGAGTGGAATGTGATGATTTGAATGAAAATGGCTACATAGGCTCATAGGCAGTGGCACTATATGGAGGTGTGGTCTTGTTAGAGTAGATGTGGCTTTGTTGGAAGTGTATTACTGGAGGGTAGGCTTTGAGGCTCAAGTCACACCTAGTGGATCACTCTCTCTTCCTGATGCCTAATGATCCAGAGGTAGAGCTCTCAGCTACCTCTCCAGCACCATGTCTACCTGTATGCCACCATGCTTTCTTCCATGATGTTAAGAGACTAAACCTCTGAACTGTAAGCAAACACCAGTTAAATGAACAAAAGCTTATAGCCTTCATAAAAGAGAGAATACTTGTAGTACAGATGGTGATCCTGTGCCAACAGTATGAGACCCTGAGGGACAGGACCTGAAGAATGTAAGTGAGCTATCAGGGACCACTGAGTGTAGCTCCAAGATTGGAGCTAGTACAAGTAAAAGGAGGGAATGAAGGACCCTGGACACTAGGGGCTTTTGCCAGCCTTATACCCACATGCCTCAGGTCAAGATCAGGTTAAGTTCCATTGTTTACTCACAGTTCTCAGGAGAAGCAGGAACATTCTTGAAAAACCACAGAATGTACTGACTAATAAGTCACCTGACCCTCTGGTCCCAGACAGAGTCCAAATGAATGTCATAATTTGCCCATGCTTGATAACCGATAGATTTAAAGATCAATATGCTTAGTCTATAAGTTTAAACTGTAACCTTGTTGATATAAACTGTACCTCTAAAAAGTATAAAAACTGTTTGTTATAGCCATTTGGGGTCACCTTCCAGTCACTCAGCATGAGGGGCTGATGAAAATAAACCTCTTGCATTTGCATTGAACTCTGTTCTTGTGTCTCACTCGGGGGGAGGACCAGGGGGGCTCCCAGTAGTTAAGACTCACTTTGAGTCTTACACTTTTCTTTTTAAGAGTTGCCATGGTCATGGTATAGAAACCCTAACTAAGTCACCATGGGTCAAGTGCTATGAATGAAAAGACCAGGCCTTACAAGAATGTCAAGATGCAGAAGTCAATAATAAATGTATACACTGTGAGAAGTCTACAGTGTCAAGAAGGAAGCAGATCATCCATGTGTAGTGTGGGCATGCAGGAGAATCTTGGAAAGAACTCATTCTTGATCCACACGGATCTGTGATTAAGCAAAGGAGGAAGGGTGAATATGAACACTGAGCTTGCTTCCAGGAACGTATGGGGTAGATGGGAGGCTTGTTTTGGGAACACTTGATGTAAAAGAAGCTGTGGGAGAAAATATAGGGAGGTGTGAAAGAGAATCCTGTGTTTGGGGGAACTGCAAACAGCACCATATGTTGGACCATTAAATTTCACACAGTGGTTTCAAGATGAGAAGCCAGATTGGAAAAGAAGGCAATGGCCACACCTTTGAGAATCCTAAGTAGCCACTGCTAGAGTACATAGTTCTGGCCATTTATTTCCAGTTAGGTAGATTTGAACTCAGTGCCTCTCCATCCCCACACCAGGGGGGGATTCTAGTTCCCTTTCCCTTCGTAGCCCCTCATTGCCTGAGTAGAAAAGCTTAAAAGTTCTCAGCTCTTCAGGATCATCTATCCCTACCTCTCCTCTGGAATTTTACTTTGTCTGCCTGACATTCTCACATGGCTAAAGTCACTGAGGTATGTAGTCCCCTGGAGCTATGTTCAACCTCATGACCAGGATCCTCAGGTTCCACCAAATTCTTCTGCCACACCTTCCTCTGTTGTCTGACTCTTGGTAACCCTTGCTGTCTTTCTCTCCTCCTTTCCCTCCTCTCCCTCCTTTGGCCTGGGTCAGTTTTTCTGCTGTCTCTTTGTCTCTTAGCTTGCTCTGTAGACTTCCCTTTCTGATTCCTTAAAAGTCAGGCTTCTCCTTGAGTCTATGCATCCCCTTTTCTTTTCTCTTTCGTTCCCGTCATGCTTCACTCACTGTCATTTTCCTCATGTGTGCTTTCTCATCTCTCCAGAACATGGCCCCCATCACAGCTTCTCCATTAGACTGCTTCATGAAGACCTCTAATCCAACATGCGGAAACTGACCTTTTAAATTTTATCCTGGTATTTATGTGTTTGTTTATTTATTTAGCATGTGTGCGTGCGTGTGCCGTAGCGCACATGTGAAGGTCAGAGGACAACTTACGGGAGTCAGTTTTCTAAAACGGGTCTTGCTGATTGAGCTCAGGTCATCAAGCATGGCAGCAAATAACTTGCTGAGTGTCTCGATGGCCCAAACTACTTCTAACAGTTCTTCTGCTGAAGTGCTTACTAGAAAACGACCTTGATTTATGTGTATGATTGGATGACTTTCAATAATGTGTGAGTGAGGAAACTATCATTGCAACCCACGTTTAGAGCATCTTTATTGTCCGACAGACCCTTTCCTGCCACCCGCCATCAATTGACAGCTCCCAGGCTGGCTCTGATGGTCACTGCCCCTCTTTCCACCTTTAAGAGGTGGCCTTTTCTGGGCCTTGCCCGGCAGCAGGGTCACCTGACAGGTCCCTGCCATGCTTGAATTCTTTCACCCTGTGTGGTATTCTGAGGTTGCAGGGCTCTGAACCTTGTTTCTTTCCACTATGGTGACACCTGCTTTTGCTCTTGCCCAAGAGAGAGAGAGAGAGAGAGAGAGAGAGAGAGAGAGAGAGAGAGAGAGAGAGAGAGAGAGAAAGCACAAGTGGCTGGAGCTATCCAAGTTCTGTGCCAGAAACAAGCCAAGAGGGAATTGATATTGAGCACATGTGGCCATTTTTTTTGTCTGCACCTGGGAGTGATATTGTTGACCAACTTACGTTTTATGTTTTAAGGTCAGTGCCTGTTCACCATGACCTTGTAGTTATCTTTGCCCCAGGGACATCTATTGTGACGGATGGCTCCTCTGTCATACAGCTAATAATCTGGATTTCCTTTTCTGGATCTTCCTCTTCATAGCCCCATGTTCCTTCTTGGCCACTCTGGTTCCTAAGTATCTCTAGAGCCATCTCCCAACCCTGCTTCACAGTGATGGTTCTAGCTCAGGCTACTGAGCTCTCTGCTTAAGTAACCCATGCTGCCCGCTGACATGGCATCATTTCCAAGTTCAACCATTTCTCTTCTTTGAAAGATGACTGCGAAATACTTGGTGGGTGCTCACGAATACGTGAAGACATAACATATGAAGTCTAAGAATACATTGTCAACTTTCCACAGGGGGACCATTGGCTCCCTCATGTCCCTCCCACCTCACGCCATGACCAATCAGTGTGTTTCTCATGTGGGAGGATCCAGTGGTTCCTTGTGATTTTAAAGATGAAGTCGAGAAGACCCATATCCTCTCCACAGGAGCCTTTTCTCTGCTTGAACCGATCTTGTCCTTCAGACACTGCCCTTCCAAGTCCTATGGGGAGGCCTGCCTCACCTTCCCTGGGACCAGACAAGGTGTACCCAGAACTGGCCACACCTCTTCCCAGCCAAACCTCCTCTTTTTTTTTTTTTTTTTTAAAGTGAAGTCAGTCTTTATCTTCAAGGAGTTCACAATGTAGTAGGGAAGACAATCATATAAACAGAAAATAACAACACACTGTATATTAGTTAGCATTCTCTAAAAGAATAAAACCTAAGCCAGGCAGTAGTGGCACATAACTTCAATCCTAGCACTCAAGAGGCAGAGGCAGTCTCAAAACACAAAACAAAAGTATAGAACCTATACAATGAATATATATATATATTGTGTATTTAATATATATTTTTATTATTCACCCATAGTGTGTGTGTGTGTGTGTGTGTGTGTGTGTGTGTGATAAGAGAATGTATTCAATCCAACCATGGCTGGCTGGCCGACTATCTAACACTAGAGAGGCTGAGAATCTGGAAATAGCATGAGGCTGAATGTCTCAGCAGTCCCAATCTGAAGCTAAAGAACTAACAGATTTCTGGAGAGCTGCTGATCTTCAGTCTACATTGGAACTCTGAAGAGGAGGTTCTAATACCAGTGGAGGAGTACCTTAGCAGCAGCCAAACCTCCTTTCATTCCTAGCTTTCCTTCATATTGATAGCTGAGTTTCTGGGAGGGCCAACAATGGTCAATGCCCAGCCCATCGTGCCCAGCACTGTATCTCCAGTGTTAATACCTTGCTGAGGCTTCTCAGGCGCTCAGTGAGCATCTACGGTGTAGTAAAATGGGACATGGCTCAGATGCAGGTATCTGGTAGATACTTTGAGTTTAGCAAAGGTCCAGGCTACAAATACGGATTTGGAAAAAATTAGACCAGTTGAGATTTAAATGTATAGGCATACTTAAGACTAAGCAGGAAGAGAGCAAAGGCTGAAGGGTTTATTACATGAACACTTAAAGTCATGGAGGAAAGCCAGTGAAGGAATAAAGGGGAGAGTCAGTAGCAGGAGGACTTGGAACACAGAAACCAAAGGTGACAGACAGATCTTGAGTAGTCACAGAGCTCAGGCAGAGCAGGACAGGACAAGGACACAGATTGTCACTGAGCATCTGTGAGGAGAATTCTGAAGGCACTGAAGTAGTAACCCCGAGGAAGAGTGAAGGGGTGTGAGCCAATATGATGTATGAGTTTGTGTGTGAGCCTTGTATATATGTATATGATTATATGCATGTTTGTGTACTGTTTACATAGGAATGTGTGTTTTGTGTATATGTGCATGAACATGTGTTTGTGTGTGTGTGTTGTATGTGTGTGGCTTTGTGTGTTAGCTATATATGAGCATGTTTGTGTTGTGTATATGTGTGTATTATGTACATGTATGAGCATGTGTTTATGTGCTATGTATGTATGTGTATGAGCATGTGATTGGGCATGTGTTGTGTATGTATATTTGTGTGTATGTGTATGAGGAGCATGTGTTTGTGTGTGAGCATCTGTTTCTGTGTATCTGTATGAGCATGTGTTTGGGTGTTGAGTATGTATGTGTATGTATGTATAAGTGTATATGCTGTGTGAACATGTGTTTGTGTGTGTGTGTTGTTTATATATTTGTAGTGTGTGTGTCCTTTTAGAACCTTCAGAAGCAAGAGGCAGCAACAGCTAAGCTTTCATTCCAATGTTTCTGAGCCACATGCTGCTTTGCTGAGCATCTCCTAAGCTGAGAGGATGATCCTGTGGGGGAATGTGATTTACAGAGTCTGACTCCAGCCAACATGGCACATGCGCCGGCAGAGAAACCCACTTCTAAGTGTCAAGGAAAACAAGTGAGTGTAGATTTTGGACCCTCTGCTTCTGCTTCCAAGCCCAGGGAGCTTCTTGGCATAACTCATTTGCTTCCTTCTATTTGTGGAAAGTAGATGAATGCAGCTTCCCCAGATGCTCATAAATCTTGGGAGAGGGTGAAGAAAAGGGGGTGGGAGGGAAATTCCTTCCATGTGTCCTCCCCAGCCCTGACCACCATCTTTCAGTCTCATCTCTGTTGTGTCCCTTACCTTCCTGATCTTAATGTGCTATATCTGAAGAGAACGTCTTTCCCGTGCTTAATTTTCCATTTTATGTCTGACAGAATAGTTCATGGAGTTTGAGGGCTTGGCTGCAGCCCTGAGAAGTAAGCTAGCGGGGAGGGAAATGGCTGCAGTCTCTGGGCTCTAGAATGCTGAAGAATTTTAGGATTTTTTTGCCAGGGTTGGCATATGAAGAAATGGGTTTCACTGGGTGTATTGGCTGGTTTTGTGGGTCAACTTGACACAAGCTGGAGTTATCACAGAGAAAGGAGCCTCCCTTGAGGAAATGCCTCCATGAGATCCAGCTGTAAGGCATTTTCTCAATTAGTGATCAAGGCGGGAGGGCCTATTGTGGGTGGTGCAGTCCTTTGGCTGGTAGTCTTAGGTTGTATAAGAAAGCAGGCTGAGCAAGCCAGGGAAAGCAAGCCAGTAAGTGACATCCCTCCATGGCCTCTGCATCAGCTCCTGCTTCCTGAACTGCTTGAGTTTCAGTCCTGACTTCCTTAGGTGATGAACAGCAATGTGGAAGTGTAAGCTGAATAAACCCTTTCCTCCCAAGCTTGCTTCTTGGTCATGATATTTTGTGCAGGAACAGAAACCCTGACTAAGACACTGGGTCATTTTTATGCATGTCATAATACTTTATTCTTATCTGCTTCCCTCCTCTGCCCCTCCCCCAAATGCTGCCTTCTGCTTTCATGCATATATTCCATTACCTTCTTCACTCATCTCTCCTTCCCTTTAGCCCTTCCTGACTCTTCTCATAGTCCCCTTTCTATTTACATGTCTCTCACACATGCGCACTCACACATGTAAACATACTCACACACATCCAAATACACTACACACACATTCACACACATATACATGTTCATATACATACAGAAGTGTGCACACACACACGTACACTCTCCTGTGCACATGTACACATATACACACATACATATGGACATACACTATACCTGTTCATACACATGCACATATTCATACATGCACACACACACAAACACAAACACCTCTTTTCCCTTCCCTCCCTCTCTTTTTTACTCTCTATTCCACATATAAGATTTTTATAACCTGTTGTCCCTTTTACGATTTATTTTGTATAGCACAATGCTCTTCTGTAGCCTGGTCTTTGCTACTTTGTGGGTTCTTCTTTTTTCCCACCTTTTATTCCCCCAGTTTCACCCCCTAACACTAGATAGAAGAGAAAGAAATATAGGAGAGAGAAAGATAGAGATCTCTGAATCCAATTTCTATCTTTTTATTAGGAGCATACCTACTAACAAACTGCAAGACCACCAACCCCACCTCTAAGCATTTGCACACCTCCTGAAAAGTTTTCAGAATTCTAAATGTCACACAATCTCATGAGTTACCTGCACCTGGTAAAACGAGGTAAATCAGGTCAGCTGCTGTGGACACTCGGAAGCCGCCCCACACCCGGGATTAAAATGAAAACGCACTGCTATAATATTTCTGTGTTTTTAAAGGGACCCCAAATGCCAGAATCGTCACTATACTTTTCCATGCATTTCCCTGAATGTCATAATTTAATTTCCCTTATGGATGAGAAAAATTCCTTCATGTCTTCATCCATTCATCATGGACCTAGGCTGGCTTGGGATATTGTGAATGGCCGTGACTATGAATAAGTGACAGTCTCCATGGTATGCTGACTTAGAGTCCTTGGGTAAACTCTCAGGAGTGGGATGGCTGGAGAAGTCCTGTCCTGTGACGTTTTGAGGAATTCCCACAGTGACTACCCTAGTTTACACTCCACCTTCTTCACAGCATTTATTGTCAGCTTTTTTTTTTTTTTTTGTGGTAGCCATTTTGATCAGAGTGAGATGAAATCTTAATGCAGTTTTTAATTTGTATTTCCCTCATGGGCAAGAATGTTAAAGACTTTTATATTTTTTAAAGATTTATTTATTTTATGTATGAGTACACTGTTGCTCTCTTCAGACACACCAGAAGAGGGCATTGGATCTCATTACAGATGGTTCTGAGCCACCATGTGGTTGCTGGGAATTGAACTCAGGACCTCTGGAAGAGCAGTCGGTGCTTTGAACCACTGAGCCATCTCCTCAGCCTGAAGACTTTTAATAGTATTACATTTTTTTGGTGTTTAAAATTTGTAGTTCTTTATACAGCCTAGATATTAACTCCTTGCCCAGTGTGCAGTTGGCAAAGATTCTCTCCCATTATGTCTGCCTTCTCTTCGTTCTCCTGATTATTCTCTATTTAAAAGCTATGTGGAAGCTTTTAAATTTCACACAATGTCGCACGTCGATCTTGGAATTATTTCTTGAGCAATTAGAGTTATTTTTAGAAAGTGCACATATCTTGCCTGTGCACACATCACCGAGTGCTTTGTTTATGACTTTTCTTGAACATTTTTGGAGTTTTGGGTCTTAAATTAAAGCCTTTAATCCATTATTAAGTCTTGTGCAGAATAAGGGAGAAATCTATTTAACTTTGTTCTCCGTGTGTGCTCTCCAGCTTCTCCCCTGCCTGGTTGTTGAAGAGCCTGACTTCCCTGTGTATGCTTTTGGTGCCTTCGGCTGAGTTGGTGCGTGTGTCTTCAGTGCGGGTCCACTGATCTGTCTCTGCGTTTGTGTTGGGTTGTCCTTGTGGCTCTGGTGTGATTTGAGACTGGGTGTTGCTGTCTCTAGAGCTGCTCTTTCTGCCTCGGTTTGCTTTGGCTCTCTTTTGAGTCTTTTGTGGTGCCGAACGAGTTTGAGTTTTAGGATTTTTTTCCTATTTCTGCTAAGGATGTCATCAGGATTTTGATGGGATCACATCGAATCTATAGATTCCTTTTGGTAAGAGCCATTTCACAATATTGATCCTGCCAGGTCATTTCTAGGATCTTCAAGTCCCCGTTCAGTGTTTGAAAGT
This sequence comes from Micromys minutus, assembly GCF_963924665.1. NCBI lineage: Eukaryota > Metazoa > Chordata > Mammalia > Rodentia > Muridae > Micromys > Micromys minutus. The sequence continues at coordinate 89,155,454 of NC_137969.1, read as the reverse complement.
CCTCAGCTATTTGGATAGGGTTGTTCTTAGGTGTTTTATGTTTTGGAACTATCGTGAATAGTATTTTCTTTTTCCTGATTTTTTTTCTTAGCAAATTTATTAGTAGTATATTGAAAATGATTTGGTTTTTTTTTGTAGGTTAGTTTTGAATCCAAAGATTTTAACAGACTTCTGGCAGGAGAGGGCGCCCAAGGGTTGGAAGAAAAAAGACTGCAGCCATTTAAAGGCAGAAAAACATGGAGACTCAATTTCTGGCAATGTTTCTTTAATCCAGAGGGACCTATGGGTTAAGTCAGGACAAAAGAGGACAAAGAAGATGGGAGGAGAAAGATTCATAAACACTGACACATGTCTAGAAAGAGCCACATACAGGGAGTAGGTGTCCCTGACTCCGCTTACACACACACTATACATACACAGCATACACACTACATACACCACACACACATACTACACACATACCACACACACTCACATACTACATACACACACCCCTACACCACACACACATACACACTCACACATTCATACTCACATACACACACACATACTACAGACACACCACACAAAACACACACTCACACACTACACACATACATACCTCTACATCACACATACACATACACACACTCACATTTACTCACATACACTCACAATTACACACATTCTACATACATCACACAGTACACACACACTTACACACATACCACACACACATGCACTGACAACATACTACACACACTACACACAATCACATACTCCTACACCACATACACACATACACACTACACACATACACTACACAGATATACATACACTACACACACACTATACATACCACACATGCTACACACATACATGCACACACACACTCTACACATATTACACACACACAATACATACACATCCCTACACCACACACTCCATACACTCACACATACTACACATACACGCACTCCTATATCACACAAATACACTGCACATACATATACACACTTCACAACACTACATATATACACACACCCCTATACCATGCACACATACACACTACACACACACACACACTACCAGCACATCCCTCCACCCACCCACCATACCACACCAGAAAGAGGAGGACAGTTCTCAGACCCCAGCAGGCCTGATAAACAATATTACTCAGGGGCAGGACTCAGGATATGCATTCCCCCCCAAGGTTGCTGACAAAGAGGTTCCTGTTTGGCCCAGTAGGCTCTTGGACCTTCTGCAAAGCTCATTTGTGTACACCTCTTTGCAAAATCCAGCTTTAGCAAGATCCTACTAATTCAGGTCGGCAAGAACCCTCCCTGCCTCAGCTCCCACTCAGTTATCTGTTTAACCTCGATGTCTGATCAGTCTCCTTATCTTCCCCCATCCCAGCTGATGGCAGTCACCTTGGCCAGCCTTCAGTGAGATCCCTGCCAGGTCAGTCCCATCAGAACCATCTCCTTCCCTCACCCTGATGTTTCCTCTTAGTGATTTTCCATCTACCAATTGCCTCCGCAGTTGGGCTGCACATCCTCACTTGTCTGATCTGTATTTGGAAATAGGCCCAGTTTTGTGCCGAGTTCCCTGTGGCAACAGGCCTGTGGGGGGGTCTGACTCCTTTAATCAGGTTCTAGTTCTAGCTCTAGCTTCCTGTGATCCTATCCAAAGAGGTTTGAGGAATCTGTTCAACAACGTGAATTCTGCATTAGCTAATTAGACTGCTAGTTGGAGGCTTAATTTAGTGACTCCAGGCACCAATGTGCGGCTGATAGAACACAACTGAGCCTCTTTTAAATCTCATTCTCGATGCTGGCAAGATGGTCTAGTTGGTAAAGTACCTACTGTGTAAGCATGGGGAATAGAGTTCAGTCCCCAGCACCCACATAGAAAGCTGGGTGTGATGTGTGCCTGCAATTCAAGTTCTAGAGAGGGAGGCACAGGCAGATCCCTGGGGCTTGCTAGCCACCCGGCCTCACCTAGCCATCAAGCCCCAGCTCTCGGTGACAGACCTTGTCTCAAACAATAAGATGAATAGCTCCCGAGGAACCACACAGTTTGATCTCTGACTTCTACTGAAATGTACAAACAGAATGGTCCATACCCACATTAACACACATGGACACACACATGCATGCACACACACACACATACACATGCATGCACGTGCACACACATACACACGTGCATGCATACATACATGTGCATACACCCGCATTCACACACATGCACACATTAGTATAATACACTAAATAAGTTTGTATACCTATCAATATAGTGAATTGGATGTTTAAAAGGTCTCATGATTTCTGAAGGATCTCAAAGTCTCTGGGCCATATAGTCCTACTCATGGACAATAAATAGTTTTTAAAACCTATCACACCCCCTGTCCCAGGAGGGTTCTACTATATATTGTTAAACAATATTCTTTTAAGGATTTTTAAAAATTTTTCTAATTTAGAGGTCATCTACTGATTTCCCATAAAGAACATGTTTTTTTTTTTTTTAAGATTTTTTATTTTATTTTATATGAGTGCACTGTAGCTGTCTTCAGACACACCAGAAGAGAGAATCAGATTCCATTACAGATGGTTGTGAGCCACCATGTGGTTGCTGGGAATTGAACTCAGGACCTTTGGAAGAGCAGTCAGTGCTCTTAACCACTGAGCCATCGCTCCAGCCCCTGGATTTTTTTTTTTAAACAACATTTCATTTTGTGTCTTCCAGGTCCCAATACTGTAGCTTCACAGCCTCCATGGGATTATCAGTCAGTGTCCACGTAGTTAGGGCGAGCCGAGGTGATACCAGGGCTGTGGTTCCCTTTCTTCTCTTGTGTCCTTTGCCTCTCCTTGGAAGTTAATAAACATCTTTATTTTTATTTCTCTGCCTTCTGAGTTGCTTGTGTTCTCCTGGACTTCTGATAAACACGAACGAAGCAAACGGGTCACACGCGTGGGTGTTAAGTCTGCTTGCTTCTTGTACATCTTGGACAAAACTTTACCGACTGGTAGCGTGGGACGCTCCCTTTGCAGTTACCTGGGGGATCCCCGTTTTGTTTTTCATCTTTCTTGGTGTACCTCCCCAGGAACACCAAGGGCTTTTTAATGTAAAAAGGACTCATTGTGGGGGAGTAGTAGTTTACCTTTTAACGTTGCTGTGTGGCCTCTCCCATCAGCCCACCGCTGGCCCTGACTCCCCCTTTACTGTATTTAGCTGAGCAAGGAATTCTGGGTTAGATGTTATTTTTCTCCCAGCTGCAGGATACTGCTGTGCTGCTCCAGTTTCCAGCTTGTGCTGTCAACACTGAGCAGTCAAAATGCTTTTTGGATCCCGGTTGTTGGTTCATGGGCTGTTTCTCTCTCAAGAGCTTCCCAGTCCCATTCATTTAGGGGGTCAGACATTTCCAGTATTGTGTTTGGAGGGGATTTGGATTCTGTTTTGTAGGGTGCACTGAGTACACTCCTGGCTGTTCAAGTGGAATCTCAAGTCCTTCGCCCTGGGAAACTCTGGAGAAAGTATTTCTTGGCTAGTGGGTTTGCTTCTCCCCTCTTACTAGAAAATTTCAGAGATTCCAGGCTGATCTTTGATATTCATCTCCCCACCCCTTTTCATCTCTTTCTGGGAGAATTCCATAATTTTATTTTCATGTGCTTCACCATAATTGTGTGTCATGTGGGTGGGCATACACACATGTAGGTGTACATACATACATGTGGGTGGGTGTGCATACATGTAGATGGGTTACACACATGTGGGTGGGCATATATACTTGTGGATGGGTGTACATATATGAGGGGGCATACATGACTCCAGGTGGCTTCCTCTGTTGCCCTCCACTTAGTGTTTGTGACAGGTTCTTTTAATGAACTAGGAGCTTTCTGATTCAACCAGGCTGGCTGGTCAGAGGGCTCTTGAGACCTGCCTCTTCCAGCCTTTCAGCATTGAGAGCTGAGTATGTGCCACAGTGCCTAGCTCGTGATGTCATGCTGGGAATTGACCTCAGTTTGTGTGTGTGTGTGTGTGTGTGTGTGTGTGTGTGTTTGTACAGAGGTGCGCTACTGAGCCGCCCCCCCCCCACTCAGTCTCATCAAGGTAAATTTTTCCAGCTGTACTTTTTTTCTTTTCTTTCTTTCTTTCTTTCTTTCTTTTTTTTTTTTTTTGTTCTGTGTACTTTTAAAATACGTCCCTGCAGTCCTCATCTGTAGATGTTCTGTCTTCCCTAATGTCAGAGAACATTGATGTTTCTGGGGCTGATCTCCGTGTGGTTTGCCACCCTACCTTGGCAATCGTCACCGTCACTGTTGAGTGGGTTGCTGGCCAAGTTTGCCCACTCGCTGCTACTGCGCTGTGGGATAGTAAGGGTGCCTGGCAGTTCCACAGGGAGACCCCCATGTGCCAAGGTCTCTTGTATCTTCCTCTTTCACTGGGTTCTTCCTGCAGGCATGACCTTTATTCATTGCTACTGTGGGATAGGGTAAGTCTGTAGAGGCACACAGGCCAGACTGTGCTCAGTCTAGGAGCAGAGCCAGGAAAGGGGGCTGGCAACCTCGTCTTTCATGTAGGTTTTGTCTAATCCTGCTGTTTCTAGCCCTCCCGGGGTAGGGGTAACATGTTCCCACTTCTCTTCCGAGGCTCTGTAGGGCATCCAAGGCTCAGACCATCTTTAGGAAGGGGGGTGGCATTTCTTAATTGCTGCTGTCTCTGTCCCCACTTCTCTCTTTGCCCTTGTGGTGTACAGCAGGAGCATTCTTCCCCTGTGACCAGAGCATTTTGTAAGGAGGTAGGAATCTTTATTCACGGCTCTGTGATTAATCCTGAGTGGTCTCTTCTGAGTGTTCTATCGGGCTCAGGGGGAGGGCAAGTGTGTAGAGCAGCCCATAAATCAAGACTTTGTGACAAAAGAGGAGAGGCTGTGTTTCACGTTCAGGCTACCTGGGACTTGCTATGTAGCCAAGAATGACTTTGAACATCTGATTCTTCTGCCTCTACTTCCCAAGTGCTGGAATAACAGATGCACACCACTGTGCCCCCTCTATGCTGTGATGGGGATCAAACCTGGAGCTTTATGCCTTCCAGGCTTAATTCCTTTTCTTTTCTTTTTTTTTTTTTGGTATTGAAACATTCTTGAGTGCTGAGATCTTTCTGAAACTGTGGTGGTGGGAACATAAAGACTCTAATACATGGTGTCTACCCCAAAGTACATTATAGTCAAGTGCCATGGAAGTGTGTGAGTGGCCCAAGCTCACTGGGATAGCAGCCTGTAACAGTCCTCACAGTGGACAGTAGCTCAGGCCAGCCCAGGGTGGCAGGAGGAACTTGTGGAAGGAAGGTGTCCCCAGAGCTAAGGTTCGAAGGGTAAATGTGAGTTCTGGATGTGAAACTGGAGGAAAGGCATCCCAAGAAGAGTGACCTGTGGGTGCAGAACAGGAGTCTAGAGAAATGAAGGCAGTCAGAGCAAGAGAGAGATGTGGAAAAGCCACTGTCCAGGTTAGGACAGCGTGTGAGCCAGGGTCTACCAACACTTGATCCAGAAATAATAGCATCTTGTTCTCTCTGCAAAGCTGAGCCAACTCAAAATATTATGAAATGAGCCACTCAAAGATTGCAGAGAGAGGAGACATGCGGAATGCTGGTTCAGTGACAAGAATGGGACCATTCTCGATCCCACATGACAAGCCACTTCCTGTCCGATTCCATCCTCTAGTGTCCAAACGGTTATGAAACAGGCCCTGGAAAAGTTCACATTAGTGAAATACTGTTCTCCTGTTCCTGCCAAGGATTGTTTACATGTTGTAGCTGAGTCTCTGATCCCACCAGCAGATGCACTGCTCATGAGCTCTGGGGACACCCAGTATCTTCCTGTAAAGTCTGGGTGATTTTCATCCTCTATAAGAAAAGTTGAGGTCCAGTCGTCCCGATGCTACAAGCACAGACGTGGCTTTCAGCAAGGCACTGCCATGTCTTGGCTCCCAGTGCCTCACTTGGCAAATGGGACGAATTAAATTAGATTACCTTTAAGGTTTGTTCCCAAACAGAAATTGGATGCAGGCCGCTTTAGCTGTACCCAAATGAGTGTTCAAGAAGATTTCTTTTTTTTTTTCATTTTGTTTTTACATCATGCTAAAGAGAGACAATTCCTGACAAGCAAGCAGAAGAAAGATGGCTTCATCTTTCCTTACCTCTCCCACCATGTTTATAGCTTTTGAATCACAAATCCCAGAGAGAAATATGTCACTGAAGACATACACATATCACCTTCCCACATACACGTGCTACGCACCAAAATACAATGCACCGACCCCTACCACCACATACCCTAACATGCAACACATACATCACATTTGATCCACATCACATACAACACAATAAGCATACACAGCACACACACACACACACACACACACAAGTTATAACGTGTATCAGATTCTGTTACATTCTTGCTGAGAGAAAAGCCCCTTTTAAAAGCCAACTGCTCTGAAAACAGTGTTGCCCTGTCTGGATGTTTTCTGAAGCACTTAGCTATTTTGAACTCTCACCCCCAAGTTGGTAGGGCAGTAGCTGAAGCCCTTTGCACTGGCTGCCAAGCAATGGCCAGTGAGTCTGGGCAACCGTGAGTCAGGAATAGTGTTGCCTTTTCCCGTTAGGGTTTCTCCAAGTCCCTGATAAGAAAGAAGTGCCTTGGGATGCTCTCTGAGCAGGCAGGCTGCTTGAAGCCTCGGATCAGTGTCCCAAGCAGAGGATGAGCTGGGATTTTGGGGAAAAGGGTAACACAGAGAGATATCATTGGGAGGCTCCAGCCTCCCGTGGCCATGGGACCCACATTCACGCAGCTCTGATCTCAGACTACTGACACAGAAGCCCAGTTCGTTGGCTGCAGTGGGATGCCCGCAGCCCTTTCAACAAGTCTCCAGAGAAGATAGGGTATAGTGCTCATGTCTGTGGTCAGTTCAGAGTGCTCAAGCCCTGCGAAATTCATGCAACTCCAGAAGAACTTGAGAATTCCATGACTCCCCTCGGTCTTAGCAACTTTTTATTCCAACTAACAGTCTACAGCCAGATGGTTGGCTACTCTTGGTGCCAGCTTCAGACCCTTGTCTCAGCTGCTTTTATGGAATCCCTCCCACAGCCCGGAACCCCTCAGCATTTTTTATAGCTTTTATAGCTTTCTTTCTTTCTTTCTTTCTTTCTTTTTTTTTTTTTTGACCAGCAATTGAAATTGACATAGAAGCTGGTTTCTTTTCAGACCTGCTATCCTGTGTCAATAGACCCCACTATCTCAATGAAGGTGTGTGTGTGTCCCTACTATGTATAGCCCTGAGTGGGATAGTGTCACACACAACATACAATTTCATAAAGTCTTACCTTGAGGCTTCAGATAAGTGCGGCTCCTTTTTATTGGCTGCCTATTTCTGGCTGCTTCTCTCTTCTCTCCTCCTCCTTTCTATCCTTCTGCCTCATCTCTCTTCCTCTGATTTCCCCCTCTTTGGGGAGGGGCAGGATTTCCTGCTCACAAGTTGGTTGGTTTCTGGGAGGAGCCAAAAGACCTGATTCAAGACTGAAACCAGCTGGCCTGCCACCTGATACAATGTATGTGAAACCCAGGGCTAGGAAGACAGCCTTTTCTGAGGACCTAGCCTGCAGCCAGGAGACGCCTGCAAGAGGAGCCAATCCAGTCATAAGCACTGGGCTCCCCAAAGGACAGGAGGACCCTAGGCAGCCTGGCGTGGAGATGTTGGAAGTGGTCCTGGTTGCCCTGGAAACTTTCCCATTACTATTGTTAGCTCTAAACTCAGTGGAAGCAGACCAAGCAGAGCCATGTTCCCCCCAAGCAGGTGCTCACTTCGGTCTTGGCTTTGCCTCAGAGGAAGTTACTGAAACAAGAACCACATTTGGACAGATTTTCCTTCCCCACAAGGAGAGACTCTAGTGAGCCAAAGCTTTCTGTAGGCCTGTGTGCCTACCCACACTGTAGGTGAGTTTCAAATCATCAAGATGACCGCAGCAGCAAGAAAGTAAAATAGAAGAAAAGAGAGACCTGGAGCAGCGGGGCCTCCATTAGTGGAGACAAATAACCCAACTCCGGTTCATCCGGGTCTGGAGTAGTGGATAAAAGATAGTATACACATGCACGTGTGTGCACAGATGTGCTCACAACACATAGGCTCACACATGTACACACACATATACATGTGTACACACAGACAGACACACGCACACACATGCACACACAAACACATAATGCAAACACAGACACATACACGTACACGCACATACTTGCACACATACATGTTCACTTTTTTTCCTATTTATTCACATGTTCAGCAGACATTGAAAGGGTATCTTCTCCATTCCAGCACTAAGCCATGTTAGGATCAGCTTTTCTTTGGAGGCTGAATTGACACAGTCACACACTGAGCAGGGAGTTAATCAGCATGGTAGCACACACTGGATGCTGGGTGTGGGGCCCTGACTTCCCTGAGAAAATGGGAACTTTGCCCTACCTTCCTTTCAGAAACCACTGACTTTCTACAAAGAACTCCGAATTCTACTGAGTTTTCCCTTATTGTCTAAAGTACTCTGAAAACTTCTAACTAGATATTAGATATTTTCCATCTGAGTATCTTTTATTAACTTCTCTTATTAATGTTTGAGCCAATTAGGAGAACATGGGTTATGGGGCAGACCAGCCCTCCTTTACTTAAGTTGTTGGTTCTACTCCAGTATATTTTGGAAAGTTTCATAAAGCCTATTTTTGTTTTCATTTAATTGTTCCTAATTTCCTTAGGGCTGATCTCTGGTTTAATAATCGTGGTTGCTCATTTCCGGGGAAGTCTCTGAAGAAATGGGTGACTTGCCTGGAAGGTCAGGTAAAGCCCCATGAAAGACAGAAACGGGAGAGGAGGGTGGGCTTCTGTGATAAAACACCTCTGTTGTGGATAGCCCTGGTGCTGTTTGTATTTTGATGCTAATTCTCCTTCCTCAAGAATAGCTGCCCCAATCTGGAGAGATAGCTCAGCAGTTAAGAACACGAACTGCTCTTCCAGAGGTCCTGAGTTCAAATCCCAGCAACCACATGGTGGCTCACAACCATTTGTAATGTGGTCAGATGACCTCTTCTGATGTATCTGAAAACAGCTACAGTGTACTTATAGTTAAAAAAAAAAGTAGCTGCCCCAGTGAGGAATGGATCACTTATTCAGGTGATTTGATGTGAACCTTCTCCTCATTTAAACTGGACAAATGAAGCTAGAGCCTGTAATTGGGTAGTGGAAGGGAAAGGTGGAGCTGGAGGTTTGAGAGAGGGGGAAGGGAGGAAGAAGTACAGAGGATGAGGAGCTGGTGAAGACAGAGGAAGACGGAGGAAGAGGAGGTGGAGGGAAGATGGAGCAGAACCACGTGGCTGGAGATGCTGCAGGTAGCTGGGAAGTAGAGTAGTGTGGTGGTAAATCTGTCCAATCTAAGCATGCAGCTTATAAATACTGTAACTGAACTCTGTGTTCTTTTCATGGGCTTATTGGGGTTGGAGATTTACCGCAACACACCTCCTCATGTCAGAAGTGTGTGCTCACTACTCTTCAGGACAACTAAACAAACTGTTAGGCAGGCATGCTTGCACACCCATAATCCCCATGCACGGGGAAGATTGTAGGCAGAGTCAGGAGGTTACACAGCAGAACCTCGTCTCTGGACAGAAAAGGGGTTAACTATTGACTCAGGTTTCACTCTCCTAATGATTCTGAAGCTCTACTTTTCTTTCTATTCTCTCTTTTTCGTTCATTCTTTCTCTCTTTGAGATGGGTTCCTATGTAGCTCAGGCTGGCCTTAGACTCACCAAATAATAGATACTGGCCTTGAACTCTTGAGCCACCTGCTTCTACTTCCAAATCACTATGATTAAAAGTACATACTGTCATGTCTCTACTCAGCTCTTCTTAAATGTATAGTAATTTATAGGTTTTTTAATACATCAAAAGTTCTGTAGCACCGGTTCTCAATCTTCTTTATGCCATGACCCTTTCATATAGTTCCTCATGTTGTAGTGACCCCTCACAGTAAAATTATTTTATTACTACTTCACAACTGCAATTTTGCTGCTGTTATAAATTATAACATAAATATATGATCTGCAACCCCCCTCAAAAGGGTCAGGACCCATAAGGTTGAGAACCTATTGGTATTTTGGTTCAAAATTTTTACTTGACCAAAATGCTGGCAAGAATCGGGATACATGCAGCTTTCCACAGGAGGCAAGATCTTTGCATAGAGCATGCGCCTGTGAGCGGTGTCGATGTCTTGGCTTCTGAGCAAAATGTAGAAAAGGACCCTGATTTGGTACCTTGGAATTACAGATGATCACAGCCTTCCACGCGGGAACAAAGCAGCTTCCCATAGCTCAGCATGACCAGCAGCCTACCCCTGCGTTGGCCATCAGTCAAGATAGACCTTGAGGATCAGTTTGGATCTGCTTGGTGATTTATTAGTCCTTATCTCTACCAGTTCCTATCAAACAGCCTCACACAGCAGATTTAAGACAGCCAAGAAGAGATCAAAGACACGTCTAGCAATGTCTAATAACCAAGACACAAAAGCAAAGCAAGCCGCAGGAGAATGAGAAGCCGGGTGGTAAAACCTTAGTCAGGGGACATGCTTGTAGCCCGTGTGGGGACACACACCTTTAGTCTTCACACTTAAAAAGGCTGAGGCAGAGGAGCCTCATGTTCAAGGTCAACATGGTAAGGTAATGGATTTGCTGCCTGTGTTCTGTGAGACAACAGCCTGACCTAGGAGGCAGTTTACAGAAGGAAGAGTGTATTTAGGCTCAGAGTTCCAGAGGGATGAGAGTCCGTGAGGTCACAAACAGTCGGCCCCAGGGGTGGGGGGTGGGCAGGAACAGAGCTGAGGGCAAGCATCTTCAAACACAAGCACGAAGCACAGAGAGCTAATGGGAAAGAGGTGAGGTTTTATACTCTCATAGCCCACCTCCAGGGACAGACTTCCTCCATGGAGGCCGAGCCTTCTAAAACTCCTTAAACAGCTCCTCTGACTGAGGACCTCTAACCAAGACCTGAGACTGTGGGGGGGGCATTTCTCATTTAGTCTGCCACAAGATCACTTTGAGTTACTGTCTCAAATAAGCAGTGTGCTTCTGAAGCAGAAGGTCAAATGGACTACGAATTCCAAGACTTGTGTTGAATTCGCTAATGATAACATGCCTCCTACCCAAAGTGCCAAATGCTTTTATATAGAGATCTCTATCTGGTTGCTCAGTGGGGAAACCTTTTAAACAAGATACCTAAGGACCTTACATGACAGTCTAGGTGAAATGATCAGAGAGTGCACTCCCAAGCTGACTAGTCAAGCTCAGGCTACTCAATGAGGTTTAAGAGCTCAGATGTAGATGTGAAGACAAGGAACCCAGAACATATACCAGATGGTCCAAGGATCCTCTGAAACACTTTCAGATGGGCAGGCCCTCCAGAATTATTAAAGAATATTGTAACTCTAATATTTTTCAAATCTTATTTTTAGTGATGGCTCTTAAATGCTCTCACCTTCTTTGTAACCCACCATCCACCAGGGGTAGTAGAAAAGAAAGCATGGGGGAGTGGAGGTGTTGGAGCAACTCCCATCTGTGTTGTCTGGAGTTTACCTTTTCGGGCACAAGTGGCTCTGTTGGGGCATTGGTGATTTGTTCTGCTGCTACAACAAAATATTTGACAGAAGCAAGAGAAGGAAGAACTTACTCTGGGCCCACAGTTGGAGAGTGCAATTATTCATAGTAGGGAAGTCACTGGGGCAGGAGCAGTGGTAGGGAATCCAGTCTCCTCACAAACAAGTTCAGGGCTGCGTCTTCTGCTTCTGTGGTTACAAAACTGATTGGTTGGACTCTCATTCTATGCTGACTCTTCTTCATTCAGTTTCAGTTGGCTCCAGTCTCGTGAATCATCATCATCATCATCATCATCACCCTCATCATTATTTATTGTAATTATTGACTTTTCTATGTCAACCCTTTGTCACCAACAGAACCACCAAGAATTAATTCTTCTGTCACCTCTCCTGGACTGGTACTAACACTGACAGATAGAATAAAACCCAGAATAGTTTTTTGTCTCCTGTGGAGTGAGGGAGTTGTTCTGCTTGACTGTGACCAAATGTCTCATGAGACCACAGCAAAACTTGATTCTAATGTGATGAGACAAGCCCTTTTTTATCTCTCTCTGTAAGCATCCCCGTGGGACAAATGTGTTTCCCCTTCCCTGTACACTCCAGGAACTAACCCAGATAGCTATGAAAAAGCCATAACTTTCATGGCCTGATGCTTTGTGTGAAAACTGAAGATGTGCTCTTTGTCCTCAGGAAGATGGGACTATGATCTGTTCACAAAGCACCAGAGGGGAAAGTTTGTTACCATGGGCCAGCCTGAGACTTAGTTTCATTGCTATGAGATTCTGAGAGGTAGAAAGATTCCCACAGCTCAGGTTAACCCGCAGGGCTAACAGGAGAGTCTGCAAGAGAGGTTACATTGTAACCTAGAATGGCTAAGTTATCTGTATGTTTGGGCACTTGGGTTTTTATACATAGGCAAATTCTGAATATAGACACAACCATCACACCCAAAAAAACCAGAACACACAGTTTGATACATAGTTTACTAATGGAAGGGAAAACTTGAGGGTTATCTTCCTGGGAGATGTAGAGAATATGGGTGTGAGGAGAGTAATGTAAACAAAGTCACAAAGCATAGAAAAGTATCAGGGTCCATTTGGGCAGCTGGCAAAGGCAGACAAGAGGGAGACAGAAGCAGGTCACAGAGTCACTAGAATCTCATGCAGGAAACAGCAAGGTGGGAGGTACTGAAGGAGGACCAGTCCCAAAGGTGATGCTGGTCAAGGTGTTGAATGGGCAGAAGAGCAAGCAGCCTGTGGAAGAGTAAGACTGACTAACCAGCTGAGTGGGCTGAGGGGCAATTAAGGCTGAACTCTGCCTTAACATAGGGTCAAGTGTCTGGATTTGGAAACAGGAAGAACACTGGCGTCACTGACATGCTTTTCCTTTGAAGCCCAAACATGTTTTTTTTATTCACATTCCCTTCGCTCTTTCCCTGGAGGATGGATTTTGGGGAGAGCTGACAGTTGGCTGAAGCCAGAAGATCTTCAGAGTTTGGGTTTGCAGAGCTAAGTGGGAGCGGAGGAAAGTAGGCTGGGAGGTTGGAAAAGTCAACATGCTCACACCTGGTTAGAATAGGTGACATTAAAGACCCTTGGGGAGTGGCATCAGGCTATCTTCTTGTTCCTGCCAGGGCAGGGAAGGGTTATCATGGGGAGCTCCATAGTGTTATTAAATTAGCTGTTGACACGTGATCAGCTCTGACTCTTGGGAGAGGACTCAGGTCTGGGTAATTCTTTTCTCTGTCTAAACTTCACACTGTGGTCAGTTGTGCCCTTAGGAAAGAGAGCTTCTGCTCCCACCAGACAGATGAGTTTCTTCTTGACCCCATCCTTTCTCCCTTTCCCTCTTCCCTTCCTCCCCACTCTTCCTTCTGTCTCTCATTCTCTCTGATCTTCCAACTTCCTCCTCTCTCCCCCATTCTCCCTCCCCTCTCTCTGTCTCCTCCTCCCTCTAATAGTTAAGCAGAGAGATCAGCCACAGGAATCTCCAGCACAAAGGGGTAAAAGATATATTACTTTTTCTTTGGCCTAAAAATCCATTGATTTCTCTCTGTCTCTCTCTGATTCTCTCTCTCTCTCTCCCTACCTCTCCCCCACCCCAGTCTCTTATTCTAAGTCTGAAATTGATTTGTCTTGTGATCCAAAATGCTAACACCTGTAGCATGTTGCAAGTTTCACTCTTGTATGAGTAGACCTGTGCCAGGCCACATTCAAGTCCCAGCTGTGAAGCAGGGATAGCCACAGTTCTGGGTGAGAGAGTCACCACACCACCCAGGAATTAAATAATGACATAGAGTATAAAATGTTTTTATTTCAAAATGCAAAACGATGGTCATTGTAATAATAATAATAATAACAACAATAAAAATAACAGTATAAAAAGCATGTCTCCTTCCCTAATGCAAAGTGATAGCTCCTTGCTCGCCCCCACAGCCTTGGACAAATCACAGTGCGTGCTGCACAGCAGCAAGTCAGTCCCAGACCCCTTGGGTGATCTGTGCAGGGTCAGTTTTGGATTCAGTGGCACCTTGAAACAGCATGCGACTCTGCTCGCGCCCACCTGGGTCATGATCTCTCTGTGTCTCGCTCCCTTCTCTGCCAGTCACGGGCCTTAAGAGGCATGCTGCCTGAGGGACAGGGCTCGGCTGCGCAGGGCCGCCTCCTGAGCCTTGCCTCCTGCCAGCAGGGCCTGCTTGTGGAGGGACTGCTGTTCACAAGCGTCCCGCAGCTCTGCCACTGCAGCCTCCTGGTCGCGCAGACGGCTGGCGGCTGTGAAAGGGCTGCACACGGTCTCCACGAGGCCGAGCACCACGCCGAAGAGCGCCAGCACACTGCCCAGCACGTACAACTTCACCAGCTTCCCTCGGGGCTTCTGCGCCATCATCTCCTTGGCCAGAGGGATCAGCTCCTGCACACTTTCCATCTGGGCTCTGGGCTGTGCGTTGGCTGGGCCTGCAGAGGTAGCAGAGAGAAAGGGGTTGAGCCTTTGGTTGGGGGACAGCAGCTGAGCAGGGGAACCCTAAGCCCAGAGAGGGCGTCGGCTGCAGAGTAAGGGAGAAAGCAGCTGGGGAGGGGATTTGCGGTCTCTCGCCCACCCTCGGTTCCGGGCCTTGGAGGCTCACCTAGGGAACGGAGGCAGCACTTGCTGGCGGAGGTCAGGCGTCCGTGCGTCAGACTGGCCTTGGCGTGTTCTTCCTTCAGCTGCCGCTCTTTAGGAGGGACACTCGGCAGTTGCAGCACTCAGTGAACAGAGAGCCCTTATATCTTTTGCCCGGGATCCGCCTCCTGGCTCACTGGCCTGAGCTCAGACTGCACCCGACAAAAGGGGAGGGGGAGGGGGGCAGCGGGGCGGGGAGGAGGAAGAACGGGAGGGGCGCTGCTGGGGACTGGGGAGGTGACCACGAGTAGTGCACGCCCCTGCTGTGTGCTCCCTGAGACCCTAGACCGCTGGTGCTGCAAAAGCTGAGAGCCCAAGGCACCACTTCAGTGTACAGCCAAGGAGGCAGTGGTGTGACATGCTTCTCTGATAGGACACACTTTCTAGTCTTGTCTGTTCCCCTGTTCCCCTGGCCTAAGTTCCCCTATAGTTCAGGAGGAACAGGAGAAAGACCCTAAGGAGGGAATCTGGGGTTCATTTTCATTCAAAAAAGTTATCTTCTTACCTGTCAGGGAGGGTGTGGGTGGGAGGGAAGGCAATGGAGGGACCCCTGCAGTGAGCAGGCAAACTGAACTGAAAAACCACATCTCCAGGGAGTAGAATGTTCTTCCAGAGCGCTGCTTTCTTGACTGGTAGGTTTTACTAAGACTGGGGAACAAGGGGAACATTGCTAGTCACCTGATAGCTTTTCATGAAGGGTTTCCTTCTAATGCATAGAGGTGTGTGTGTGGGGGGTGGTGAATCTGAGCATAACCTGAACAATTTACTGAGACTCTGTGTCAGAAATTAAAATTAAGAGGGTTATAGATGGGGCTCTGTGGTGGGGCACTTGCCTAGTGTGTGCTAGGTTATATCTCTTTGTTTACGACACACATGCACAAAAGCACAAGTACTCAGACAGTCCTCTCTTCTACGTTCACTTGAGAAGTGAGGTTGGGGTGAGCCTGAAAGAAGGCCCATGGTAAAAAATATTTGTCTACAGTGAAAGTACTCCACCCTCTTACAACGATTCCATGCCACCCTGCCCATGTTTGGAGTGTGTGCCTAGAGTGGGGATCCAGGGCAGAGGGCACTCTTGGGAAGCTGGGCTAGATTAGGATTTAATATGATCCCCTGGTTTAGGGGTGGCTATTGGAGTACCTGAGTTAGCAAAGTAGGGGAAAAGAGGAGGCAGGTAGGCCAAAGGGCCTGAAGCAGGGGGTGGGGTAGGGAGGAAGGGGAACCAACTGGCCAGAAAATTGCAAAGGTCACTGATGCAATCGTGCAACAGCCCTGCCCAGCCTTCCTGTCAAAGCCCAGAGCCAGAGGGGAACGGATGCCAATCTTAGGGGTCCAAAGCCACTGCCAGGTGCAGAAAGCACTGACCACCCCTTGGTTTGCGAACGGTCCTTCAGGTAAGAACTTGTCAAAGGTGGGAATCAGCCAAAGCCGTGGATGTTTCAGATTTAAAACTCACACTTTAGTCTACACACATGATCAAGGTAACCACAGGCCAGATGGGATTATTCTTGGAGGATCCCTGACTTGGCTTCATTCTTTTAACCTTGTCGATCCGGAAAGTTCTGCAGGGAGGACCCAAGCCAAGGCTAGCTTCAGTCTTGGCATTGTTCTGAAAGCTTCCTGATAGTTTTGGAGCTCTCCTTGTAGCTGGCAGCCATAACCACGGAGCTTTCCTAATAACCATGAGTGTTCCAGACATGGTGGCTCCTGGGAAAGAGGATGGTGTGTGTCTTGATAGGAAGGCACCCACTTGGTTTCTCCTCAGAAGGTGAGTCAGCCCAGTTTCTGACCCAAAATGCCAACACTGACTGGGGCCTCCGTCATAACTCACCCGGGGTTCCTCTTCCCTAGGGCTGCACGAGATGAACATCTTTTTCCCCTCTCAAAGAACCTGACCTTGACCCCTGACCTCACTAGCTCGATGTCAGTGGCTAGGCAGCAAATGACAAGGGTTGAGGTCACCAGTGAATCTGGTGGTGCCTGTTGAGGAAGTACCAGGGGAGCTGAAGCAGGGTCAGCACAACTCTGTCTGCTGGAGAAAGACTCTTAGCTTTTGGATGGGAGGCGAGGAGGCTGGAATGGGTTGGGATGAGTTGGGATGGGTTGGGATGGGTTGGGATGGGTTGGGATGGGTTGGGATGGGTTGGGATGGGTTGGGGTGGGTTGGGATGGGTTGGGATGAGTTGGGATGGGTTGGGATGGGTTGGGATGGGTTGGGATGAGTTGGGATAAGTTGGGATGGGTTGGGATGGGTTGGGATGGGTTGGGATAAGTTGGGATGGGTTGGGATGGGTTGGGATGGGTTGGGATGGGTTGAGATGGGTTGGGATGGGTTGGGATGGGTTGGGATGGGTTGGGGTGGGTTGGGATGGGTTGGGATGAGTTGGGATGGGTTGGGGTGGGTTGGGATGGGTTGGGATGGGTTGGGATGAGTTGGGATAGGTTGGGATGGGTTGGGGTGGGTTGGGATGGGTTGGGGTGGGTTGGGATGGGTTGGGGTGGGTTGGGATGGGTTGGGATGGGTTGGGATGAGTTGGGATAGGTTAGAATGGGTTGGGATGGGTTGGAATGGGTTGGGATGGGTTGGGATGGGTTGGGATGGGTTGGGATGGGTTGGGATGGGTTGGGGTGGGTTGGGATGGATTGGGATGGGTTGGGATGAGTTGGGATAAGTTGGGATGGGTTGGGGTGGGTTGGGGTGGGTTGGGATGGGTTGGGATGGGAGGGCTTGGGAAGGAAACATATACCTTGACTAGCCCGAGACTACTTTTAGAAGCACAGGTCTGTGGTGTATTTGGACCTGACACAGGTTACAGTTATGAAGATCAAACCAAGCCGTGAGGTGACCAACCCTTTATCTGACTGAGGGCCGACGAGAACTTCCTGTGTGACAGCTGACACAGAGCTAAGCACAACAGACATCTGCCCCTTTTCTGAGTTTAACAATATTTAGTACTCAGGGTGGGTAAATTATAAAGTTAAGGGGTTTATCTGGCTCATGGTTCCAGAAGGTCAGGGGCCTCATCTGGACTTTCTTTGTGGTAGATTATGGACAAAATAAAAGGTGTCGGATAGGGGCTGCAGAGACAGTCTCAGTGGTTAAGAGCACTGACTGCTCTTCCAGAGGTCCTGATTTCAATTCCCGTAATCCACATGGTGGCTGACAACCATCTGTAATGGGATCTGATCACCTTTTCTGGTGTGTCTGAAGACAACTACAATGTACTTACATACATAAAATAAAGAAACAATTCTTTTTTTTTTTTAAGTCACACAAAAAGGTGTCCCATAACAGGACTTGGGAGTGTGAGTGCTTATGTGTGTTTCTATGTTAATCCTCAATCTATAGACCGTACCTAACCCTAACCACTTCTTTAGACACTATATTCTTAATTTCTCAATGGGGATTACATTTCAGCACCTAGAGTCCTGGGTGTCACTCAACCCTCATAGTCTATTCAGTTCTCGTCATCCTTTCTAAGGATGCTGGGAGGGGCAGTTTACATATTATCTGGTTTGTTTTTCAAACCCATCTCTCAACACTTTGAAACATCAGTAGCATATAGTGAAGGAAAACCCACAAAGGGCAGCTTGTCATTCAAGGGTGAGCCAGGGAGCAAGGGCTGTGCCTGGCAGGTGCAGCGGGGACCAGGGACGGCAGTCTCCCAGGCCCTGGGGTGGGCAGCCTGCTGTGTTACGATTGTTATTGTTTCTCTGTCACTATTTTCTACCTGCTTGCTACCAGCACAAAATCCCACTGCCCCCAGGAATTCAGAAGCCTGGAGGAAGGGGATTGTCAGCAGACATAAGACTGAACTACTTTTGTCCTCACCTGATTAAAAGCAAAACAAAACAAAACAAAACAAAAAACATAAAACAACTCTGTAGTCCTCAGTGTCAGCTGCCCCATCCCTGTATATGCACGCATGTGTTGGGGGTATGGCTACATGTGTGTGGAGGTCAGAGGTCAACCTTGGGTGTTATTCCTCAGGATGCTGGTCTCTTATTTAGCCTAGAACTCACCAATTGTACCAGACATGATAACCAGTGAGCTCCAGACAGAGTCACCTGTCTCTATCTCCCCAGTGCGGTGATCATGAATGTGTACAACCATGTCTAGCAGCTACTGCTTCCTCCTCTTCCTCTTCTTCCTCATCCTCTTCTTCCTCTCCCTCCTCTCCCTCCTCTCCCTCCTTTCCCTCCTCTCCCTCCTCTCCCTCCTCTCCCTCCTCTCCCTACTCTCCCTCCTCTTCCTCTCTCTCCTCTCCCTCCTCTTCTTCCTCTTCCTCTCCCTCCTTTCCCTCCTCTTCCTCTCTCTCCTCTCCCTCCTCTTCTTTCTCCTCTCCCTCCTCTTCTTTCTCCTCTCCCTCCTCTCCCTCCTTTCCCTCCTCTCCCTCCTTTCCCTCCTCTCCCTCCTTTCCCTCCTCTCCCTCCTCTCCCTCCTCTCCCTCCTCTTCCTCTCTCTCCTCTCCCTCCTCTTATTCCTCCTCTCCCTCCTCTTCTTCCTCCTCTCCCTCCTTTCCCTCCTCTTGTCCCTCCTCCTCTCTCCTCTCCTTCCTCTGCTTCTTCCTCCTCCTCCTCTTTCTCTCTCTCCTCTCCCTCCTCCTCTTTTTTGTCCTCCTCCTTTTCTTCCTCCTCTTTCTCTCCCTTCTCTCCCTCCTCCTGTCCCTCCTCCTCTCCCTCCTCCTCTCTCCTCTCCTTCCTCCTCTTTTTATTCCTCCTCCTCCTCTTCCTTCTTGACTAGGGTCAATTTCGAGTCCCCATGCTTACACACCTAGGACTTTACCAACTATACTGTCTCTTCAGTTCTCCTTGAGTCACCATGATCTCATATTGGCTAGTTTTAGAGAAAGGGCTTCCTGGCACTCAAGCCTTGTGGATAATTTAGGACTTGTTCTGCTTTCCTGGGATCAAGCCCAGGTTTCTACGTGGGCTGACTATGTGCCTTGCTACTGATCCACAGCCCCGGATGGGCAATTTTTAAGTGTATACCTCTGACCTTCATCTCCTCTGCTCTTGCAGGCTAGGGTTGTGGAGGACAGATATTTCTGTGTGAACTCCCTGCAGTCATTACTTAGTACTCCTGCTCTGATCGGCACGTGTTACCTTCACACACTCTTCCAAACCCAGCCCCTTCTCAGAATTCATATTCCTGGGAGATCTACCTCCTTCAGGTGTGTCTTTGGCTTTGTATACTGTGTCAGTTCCTTGGTGAGGCCTTCCTCAGGCACATCATCTCATAAGACACACTCGGTGCCTTTGCCAGTTGGGGTTGATAGAACTGTCATCTCAATCTTTCACTCCCACCGGAGGTCATCCTTGGTACACAGTAGGTCCTTTGTAGGTAAGTGTAGGTTAGTCTCTTAATGAATAGTCTCTTCAGTGGTCTATGAAGCTCAGCATGGAAGACCTTATATTTATTAAGGTCACACACAGTCAGATGTTTGGTTAATACTCACAAAAGCATTTGGGTTTGAGTAATGATGACATTTGCCATCTAACCCATCTCAAACATGACCAACCACCAAATAAATAATCTTCCCCAAACACTTGTTTTTTCAAAAAATTGTTAGTTGCCTGATAAAAGTGTGGTGTGATAGTGAACTCCCAGACTCTGCTTGCTGACTGTGCATGCACCTGATATTCTTGGTGCTTAGGGCTTCTTTGGTGTGGTCTTTCTGCAGGTCTAACCTTGCCTCCTGTTCTTCTCCCACGAGACCTCCATGTTCTTCAGAGGTTTTGCTCAGGTCAAGATACAGCCCACTCTCTGTGCCACGGTAGTTGGTGCCTGCTACCTCTTCCTGTCGGTTTGCTCAGACTGCTTTCTTCTTGAAAAGCTGGGGTCCTTCTACTCTGCCTTCCCCTTCGTGCTCCCAGAAACCAGCACGTCCTTGCCAGCACACTGTGCTCTGTCTTTTCTGTGAATCTCAGTTGCCTGCTCAACTGCATAGCTTGGCACTAGAACACACACTGGCTCATACAGGACCTTCATTGTTTTTTTTTTTTTTTTTTTTTTTTTTGTAGGTTTGCCTCTTCTCTGTATGTATTCTGAGTATAAGACCAAAGCTTTGTTATTTATTTTTTTTTTTTATGGTGCTAACCTATAACAGGAGCACAATCAATATTAATTACATTGACCTAAAAGCCAGTGCTGGGATAGATTGCAAATGACCTGTTAGACCCTCCTGGGAGTTTATTTTAGGCTCATTGGCTCGTCCTGGGCTCAGAGCCTCTGGATTGGAATTGCTCAAGAGCTGGCAATTTTCCTCAACTCCCTCAACTCTGGCCTCCTTACCTTTCACTTCTACCCCTAGCCAACTGTCTGGCATTCAATTCATGGCTTGTTCTGGGGCACCCCTCCAGCCTGCCCCTGGGACTATTCGCTGAGGATATTAAGGCACCGAGCTTCAGTTCCTCGTGGTTTGAATCAGAGACAGCAGCTGGTAGAGCAGGCAGGTTGGACTAGGACCCCAATACAGGTCGAGATCACCTGACCTCTGCTGCCAGGATACATGTTTGAATGGCAATAGGAGGCTTTACAAGTCCAAACAACTTCCCTAAGCTTCAGTAGGAGTTAGATGTGAGAGTATGGGGGTCCGGGTTTGAGCAGCCCTGCCGCTCACTGGAGTCTGACCTTGGACTAAGCTTCACTGGCTTCTATTTTCTTGTCTGTAAACTGGGACTGAAGAGAATGCCTGTTAAGGGGGATGTGGTGAAGGCTGAAAGAGATGGAGGGCTTGCTACAAGGGTTCTGAAACAATCTACACACTAGTGCTATTTAGGAGTCTTTGCCTCCTGATGCAGGCTTTCAGGTCCCACAATCCCATAACCCAAACTCAACACACCTTCACTCCTTGGGTGACATTTAGGTAACTTCCAGAAACATTCGCTAAAGCCACTGACATATCCAACACTGCCTTATGCATAGTTACAGAAAGCAGGAAGCAGACTGCTCTTACCCTCCAGAAGCTCACAGTCCAGTGGAGGACAAATACAAACACACAAGCACACATGCACTGTGCACACAAGCACACATACACTACGCACATAAGCACACATGCACGGCACAGCACAATGCAGCAATCTGTGTCAGGGAGACACAGATGGGGAGGAGATTGCTTCAGTAGTAGGCAGAGAAGACTGAAGAATGAATGATCCAGGCTGGAGGGAGATGGCTCAGCAGTTAAGAGCACTGACTGCTCTTCCAGAGGTCCTGAGTTCAATTCCCAGCAACCACATGGTGACTCACAACCATCTGTAATGGGATCTGATGCCCTCTTCTGGTGTGTCTGAAGACAGCGACAGTGTACTCACATACATAAAATAAATAAATAAATAAATCTTAAATAATAATAATAATAATAATAAAGAATGAATGAATGATCCCTGAGCAAGTTAGGTCATCCAAGGTAGGTCAGGGACTTATCAGGTGACTCTAGAGGGAGGGGTTACTACTTGAGCCTGGGTGATACCTTGAAAGAACTACAGAGAGGAGAATGATGAGGAAGTCTTGGGTAGCCAATGACCCGTCAAAAGCAGTTGGGCAAGAGTGGCTACAGTGCAGAAACAGGGTTTTGGAAATTCCCGTAAATGAGGTGGAAATCGTGGGCAAGTCATGTGCAGAGTCACCTATGTGTGTCATGTGTTGCTCACAGGAAACTCGGGGTGCTCTTTTATTCTAGAAACACAATCTCCTTGGCTTCCCGTCTGTGCAGTCTTTTATCTTTTTCCCAGGTCTGTAGGTTATAGCTCCTTTCTGTCAGTCTTTCTCGGGACTTGGCCTGGAGCCTCTCTTAATAATTTATTACTTTTATTTCATGTGTGTGACTATTTTGTCTGCCTTTGTGCCTGTGTTTCATGTGCTTACAGGGACCAGAAGAAGGTGTCAGCCCCCCACCCCAGAACTGGAATTACAGGTGGTTGTGAGCCATCAAGTGTGTGTTGGGAACCCAACCTGGATTCTCTTCAAGAGCAGTAAATGCTCTTAACTACTGAGCTGTCACTTAATGTCTGACTGTTATTTGGCACAATTGATTTCAGGGAAAAAAATGGGGACCAAATTTTTTATGTGGGTCCTTCATTGGGATCAGGCCTTCCTGAAGAAGAGATTCAAAGGCTGAAAATAATTCCGAGTGATAGGTTTCTTCTCTCTAGCTCTGCATGGAGGGACAGAGTGGCCCTAGCTTCAGCTAGCAAGGAAATGGATGTCTCTCTTTAGCCACATGAGCATGACAGAAGACCCACCGTTTCAGAAGAGACTCATCACTGCACCTGGGTGTCTCTGTGAGACCTGGGCTGCTGTGGTCAGACTTCCATCCCACAGGAGTGAGAGCTACTGTGTCAGAGTCTGAAACTGCTAAGTCTGTGGTCATTTGCTGTGGGACAATAGAGTAGAACCCAAACAGCAAAGTGGAGGAAAATGTCCATTTCAGACCCACTGAGGACTGATCAGGAAAATGGCTCAAGGCAGGCTCAGACTGGTCTGCCTCACCCTGGTGTACTTCCTCCTAGCACCTGACTCTCATCCACTTGCATTTGCTTCCCATATACCCTTGGGAGATGTAGACACCTGGGATTTAGCACCTGCTGAGTGAACTTGCGTCTGAGTGGTTCACAGTTCACCCACCCACAACCAGGCTGCTTGCTTGTCAAACTTCAGACCACAAACCCATTTTGTTTGGTTTCTTAAGACAGTGTGTCCTGTATCCTGGACTAGCTGTGAACGCTCTTACGTATCTGAGGGTAAACTTGAACTTCTGATCCTTTGGCTTTCACCTCCCAGATACTGGGATTATTCATATATTTTGGAACCCAGAAAAGCTATACACCCTAACCAGTTATTTAATCACAATTTATTATGTCCTGAAGCTACTTGTAGCTGTAGTTGATTATTTATTAATCCACTCTACCTCCCTGGCAGAGGCTTCGAGTGTTCCTTGCTTGCTAGTCTCCCCAATGATCTGAATTTTCAAATGAAAGACAGACAGACAGACAGACACACACACACACACACACACACAGATAGATAGATAGATAGATAGATAGATAGACAGAGAGAGAGAGAGAGAGAGAGAGAGAGAGAGAGATATCCTTATATTTAATATGCCTTTATCAGCTCAATGGCTGGGTCACTCCCAGGCTTCCACATTTTAACACACTCTCCTCTCTGATATTTCTGAATTATTACTTACTAAAATCTATATTCCATCTTTGCTATCCTAGACCCAATGGAGGGGAGGGGCCTAGGGCCACTCTTCCCCAATTCTTACATGATCATGTGCCTTCCCCTTTACAGCTCTCTCTCAAGCTTAGTCTATCTACATCCCCAATGCGGTGGTTCCCTTCCTCCTCAACCCCCTTGCCCACAAATCCTGAAGTCCTACCTCTGTCTCTCTGTCCAACCATTGGCCACCAGCAATTTTATTTGCCAATTTAAACCAGCTTGGGGCAGGGACCCTTAACGTCTCACGTAGGACATTCTCATACAATTTTGAAAACCCATAATAGAAACATTAAACCATTTTTTTTACAGACTTGTACAAACACTCCCCCCCCCCTTCTTTCCAAACTGGCCACATCTTTTTCTTTTCCATTATATAATGACTTTGTAAAATTCTAAGAATCTGACTGGAGCTACTTCATCTCCAGGCCATGAAATCAGTTGCACCAGGACCCGTGTGTCTGGCCTTTACTTTATCTGACCCGTTGGAATGAGTCTCTGGGCTACATAGCTCTCTGTCTCCGATCCCCAGCTTTGCCAGGGTCGGGAGCCCTTGAACGAGTTAGGCTGCTTTAGGAAAACAATCAAAGCTGGCTTCAACAGTAAGGAAAGTATGCTAACTATGGATTCTAGAATTGGCTACTTTACTACCTTGACCACATTGAGATGTCAGGCTCACCCCTGTGTCGGTACCCTCTGCTTGTCATGCACAGGACACAGCACAGTGCCATAACGTCAGCTGTCACATTCAAGTCGAAAGCATCCAATAATAATAATAATAAAAAAAGATAAGATTGCTCTGCCTCAACAAGGAAGCCCTTCCTGTGAGAGCTAAAGTTTGAGGAAACTTTAGTTTCCCACACTGGCCTCGGTAGACTGGGCTAAGAAACAAAATTTCCTCACTTTCGGGCACACATTTTCTCTCTATGCCAGCATTGCACCAACATTAGTAAGACGTCGTCTGCATGGCTGGGGTGTGGCTCAGTGGCATGTGTTTGTATGTTTACCATGGGTGAAGCTCTGGAAAATAAAGACAAACAAATGAAACGCTGGCAAAATCCAAACCTCACCACTTCTTCATAACTGGAAGTGTACAGTTACTGGACCCAGGCCACTCAACTTCCATCCCCTCTACCAACACAGGGCAAGACTTGATTACTCCTTACCAGTTTGTTTATTTGTCTTAGAGCCAGTCCCATTTTCTGTCTTCCCTCATCCATTTTCTACCAAATCGTGTTTCTTTTTCCTAAGCAGCCATTAGTCATCTACCTCGTAAGCAAGTCAGAGTGACTTGGGGGAGCTTTGTAAGCGCCAGTTTAAAGAATTGAAAATTACACTCATGTGTCTGTGTGTGGGTTGTGCATTTGATTGAGGTGCCGAAGGAACCAGAAGAAAATGTCAGATCCCCTGGAGCTAGAGTTGGAAGTGCTTATGAACTGCTGCTGCCTGAGGTGG
Organism: Micromys minutus; assembly: GCF_963924665.1. NCBI lineage: Eukaryota > Metazoa > Chordata > Mammalia > Rodentia > Muridae > Micromys > Micromys minutus. Next base: position 89,129,950 of record NC_137969.1, on the reverse strand, counting down.
GTCATAGGCACTGAACCCAGACCCTCTGCAAGAGCTGTGAGAGTTCTTAACTGATGAATTATCTTCAGCTTCTAACATTCTTAAAACTGAAGTTTAATAATTTTTGAGTGTGCAAAACAGCAAGCTTTATTGTGACTTTTTAAAATACATACATATCATTGGTTTTTCCTTTTATTTACCCTTGTCTCTGCCTTCTCCCTCCTTCTCTGCTACCTCTGGTTGGCCCTTTCTTTGCCCAGATAGCTCCTGTGGTGGTTTGAATATGCTTGGCCCAGGGAGTGTCAGTATTAGGAGATGTGGCCTTGTTGGAAGAAGTTTGTCATTGTGGGTGTGGGTTTTAAGACCCTCATCTTAGCTGCCTGGAAGCCAGTCTTTTCTTGTTTGCCTTTGGAACAAGATGTAGAACACTTAGCTCCTCCTACACCATGCCTGCCTGGTCACTGCCATGATGATAATGGACTGAATCTCTGAACCTGTAAGCCAGTCCCACTTAAATGTTGTCCTTATAAGAGTTGCCTTGGTCACGGTGTCTGTTCAGAGCAGTAAAACCCTGTTATGACACTCCCCTCCTCTTTGTTTCCCTATGTGTTTATATGCATGTTTGTACAGTTAAATATAGGTTCTTCAGATAGAGGAAAATTTTTATATTTTGTCTTTTTCCTCCTCTGATATCTTCTCTGGACCCCTTCCTCTCACTTTATCCTCACTGAGGTGCTTCCGAAACTCCTAAGAGCAGGCTGCACCTCAGACACATTAAAAGAAATCTCTCTGGGGAGATCCCGACATCAGCAATGTTTAAAGCTTTACAGGTGTTTTTTAGCATGTGGAAAATGTTAAAGAGATTGGAAGTCGGTGCCCTTCATGTTGGAGGGACCCAGGGTGGTGCTCTTCTCCCCACTGCCTTGCTCCAAGTTCGTGGGTTTTTAATCTTCTCTTCATCATCAGTGATCATCTCAGCTTTCCCCAGAAAAACTGGCTGAATATCTGGTTGACATTAGTGTGTTCCCAGACCTGCACGAAGAGCAGATGTTGGCTGTTTTTTACTGCTCACTCAGTGTTCCATACAGCAGTGTCTTCAGCCACAGCTGTTCCACATCTGTGCTGCCTAGTAATGCTGTCACTGGCTATCTATGGCTATCAAACACTTGGTATGTGTCTTAGACAGGGTTTCTAATCCTGCACAAAACATCACAACCAAGAAGCAGGTTGGGGAGGAAAGCAGCTTACACTTCCACATTGCTGTTCATCACCAAAGGAAGTCAGGACTGGAACTCAAGCAGGTCAGGAAGCAGGAGCTGATGCAGAGGCCATGGAGGGATGTTAATTACTGGCTTGCTTCCCCTGGCTTGCTCAGCCTGCTTTCTTATAGAACCCAGGTCTACCAGCCCAGGGATGGCACCACCCACAATGGGTTGGGCCCTCCCCATTTGATCACTAGTTGAGAAAATGCTTTACAGCTGAATCTCATGGAGGCATTTCCTCAAGGGAAGCTCCTTTCTCTGTAATAACTCCAGCTTGTGTCAAGTTGACACAAAACCAGCCAGTACCATATGTGACCAAATTAAGTAATTTTACTTTTTCTAATCTGCATTAGATAATCCCAGTTCCATGTGCAGTAACTGCAGCATTGGCAAACATTGTTTTGTAAGCTAACAACTTGGGCAGGTGTCTCTCTCATTCTAGGTATATAACAGGCATTGCTGTGGTTGGGATGTGGAATGCCCCATACTGGCTTAATGGAGGAAGAGGGCCTCTGGGGGTGAAGGTTTTATGGTCTTGCCTACTTGTCTACTATCTATTTACTGACTGCAGAGGCAACATGACCAGGAGGTTCCGGTCACCACTGACCTGCTTGCCTCACTATGGCAGACAACAGTTCTTCAAATTATGAGCCAAATTAACCTTTCAAGTTGTTTTGTGAGGTTATTTATGTGTATATATATGTTTATATATGTATATATATGTATATATGTGTATGTATATATGTGTGTGTGTGTGTGTGTGTGTATATATATATATATATATATATATATATATATATATATATATGTATGTATATATATATGATTGCAACCAGAAAAGCAACACAAGTATTTTTAGCTGAACACACACAAAATGGAAGTTTTAAAAATATAATTTATTTCTAATTAAAATATAATTACATTATTCACTCCCACCCATTATCCCTCCAGCACCTCCCATGCCTTCCTTGCTCCCTCTCGAACCTGTAGCCACCTTTTTAAAAACAATTATCATTGTTACATATACAAATGAATAAATGTAAAATTGAACCTGCGATCCGGGCAGTAGTGGTGTACACCTTTAATCCCAGCATTTAGGAGGCAGAGACAGGTGGATCTCTGGGGGTTCTAGGCCAGTCTGGTCCTCAGAGTAAGTTCTAGGACAGCCGGGGCTACACAGGGCTACACAGAGAAACCCTGTCTTAAAACAAACAAGAAACAAATACCAACAAAAAAGCAAAGACCAAAAAATAAACAAAAAATCAAAAATAAAACCTGTTGAGTTGGTTTAGTGTTGCTTGTATATACATGCGTTTAGGGTTTACCACTGGTGTTGGATAGCCAGTTGGATGCTCATTCCTGGGAAAGGCATAGTTCTTTACCAGTCATTACGTGCCTGTAGCCATCTTCCATCCACATTGATACATCAGCCATATTTTCAGCGTTCAGTTCTCATTTAGACAGCTCTGTTGTTGAGATTTCGTGAGTGTAGCTTTCTTGTCCTATCTAGAAGACACAGTCTATAGCAGACTCTTGGTCTTCTGGTCCTTACAGTCTTTCCACTACCTGTTCTGCAATGTCCTTGAACCTGAGGTGTAGGGACTGTGTTGTAGATGTATCAACTGGGACTTGCCATCCCATGCTTCTCTACACGTTGACCAGCTGTAGCTTTCAGTCACCGTCTCTGATTCAAAAAGAAGCTTCTTTGATAAAAGGTGAGAGCTGCACTTACCAGTGAGTACAAGAATTAAATATTTAGAACGAAGTCAGGAATGGTACTGGTTTAAGAAAGTGACAAAAACGGCTTTTCTAAGGTCCATAAACTCACCACCAATGAGTAGTTAGCTAGGTTTTCAATACCAGGGGTTTTCCTACTGTTAATAGACCTTAAGTCCAACTAGATAGCTGGTGGGTACTGCCAAGATGTAAGTGTGTAAGTGTCAATATCGCACCAGTAAGTCTTATAGTAATTGTCATCAATGGGTTCATAGGCGTCACAGCTGGTTTTGATTGTTTTCTTCCCTTGGGACAGCATCTTCTGATACTATGAAAGCGAGTTTTCAGAAAGGAAACTGTAGTCCCAGGTCCAGTTTGATTCATCCAAGTCCTGTTACTGAAGTGCACAGCACCTTTAGCAATAAAAACCTACTTTCAACTTCTGGGAGACCAAGGGCAATGAGAATAACCACATTATTTTGGGAGTCTCTTAGACTCCTCTGACCAACAGCTTAGAGATTTCTCAAGCCTGACACTAGGACCTTGGTCAGTCTACGGTTCTTGGGTGGGAATCATCACTCTAAATGTTTTCCGCTCATGCCCTTGTTGGGGGACAACACAATTTTATAATCAACTGCTAGAGGCCAGTCATAGAAATCACCCTTTAGTCCCTTCATCCCCACATTGCCCTTGCAAGGTTTTCCAGCAGACCCTGTCAGTCTATCTCACTTCAAAAGAAAAGTTTGACTCTATCCTCTCTGCTCCACCTCCTCTGCCTGCAGCCTAGGCTAGTCAGCCACTATGGCCGCACAGGTGGTAAGAGCTGTACACCATTGATCCTTAGTATGTGCTTTCTGAGACCTGGGTATATATTAACTCACAAACACCAACCCTACCAAAAATATCCCCTGAAATGAGGAAAGAAGAGCAAAAGGCTTACTGGAGGTATCTGGACCACAAATCTAGTGAACAGCCAAGTTGGACTTTAAGCAAACTGATCCCAGGTCCACTCCTTAACAATTCAGTGCCCTGTGTATCTGTCTGCTCATGAGGCTTCACGTCAGAGGTTCTTAACCAGATGAGTCAAATCTTGTGGAGTAAGGTGGAAACATCAGAAAAATCTGAAAGCATTCCAGACAGCTCACGTCTACACAAGAACTGCCCTTGTGACCTTTTCCCTGCCTGCATCTTCTACCTTTGCTCATGTTGATCTTGTCTCTTGATCTTTACCATGAAGAGTCCAAGCTCTTTCCTGCTATAGAACTTCTGGGCTGGTTCTTCTCCTGCCCGGGGACAACTCTTTCTGAAATTGTCTGATCCCTGAGTATGACTTTGGACATCTTAATTCCTAAAAGTATTAAGAGTCCTTCATGTCCAGATAAATAAAGATTAAAAACAATAGTAAACTTGGGCTAGAGTCATGGTTCAGAGGTTAAGAGTACTGGATGCCCTTCCAGAGACTGAGTTCCATTCCCAGCATCTGCACAGAGGCTCCCAACCATCTATAACCTCAGTTCAAGGGGATCCAGTATCCTCTGCTGGCCTCTGCAGGCAGGGAATGCATAAGTAATGCACAGAAAAATATTCAGGCGAAACATCCATGCACACAAAAAATTCTCTCTCTCTCTCTCTCTCTCTCTCTCTCTCTCTCTCTCTCTCTCTCTCTAATCTTAAAACATGCATAAGGGAAGACATACAGCATCCTAATTTTTTTTAAGTTATCAACTTAGTGTCTGTTTTAAAATAATAGAAAAACTTCAAAAGGGATGTTGGTGTTTTTCTTTTTTTCTTTTTCTTTTTCTTTCTTTCTTTCTTTCTTTCTTTCTTTCTTTCTTTCTTTCTTTCTTTCTTCTTTCTTTCTTTCTTTCTTTTTTTGCAGCTAACTAAAATATGTTTAGCTGTCCCAGGGAACACAACCCCAAGGCCTGCTCCTTTCTGTCTCCATCCTTTCTGGGGTGGCACCCCTACCGATCTGTTTTATAAAACTGCTTTTGTTTCCTTCCCTGTTTCATGGTACCGAAACCTGCAATGGCCAGATTTGGTTTCTAGTTTACTGTCCGTTATTTGTGTTCTTGGGACAGGGGTCCATGTAGTGGCTATTATATTTCTTAAAAGTCACAGAAATATTATGAGAACATGTTTTAGTTTTAATCCCAGGTATGAAAATATGGGGCTGCTTCACAGCAGGTGATTCTGATTTGCCTGTTGCCTTAGCAGGGGCTTAGTTTCTCAGAAACTGTGGACAGTTTCTGTTCGTGTGTTTGGAAATCCAGGGTCTTTTCAAAGGATATGTAAATGCCACAGCAGGATATAAGGAGCTGGTTGACCAGTAGGTGGTCGGATGCTTTTGTTTGTGTTTGTTAAGTAGCTGTTTGTTAAGAAGAGATGAAAAGAGGAAATTAGATATCCTGACAGAGAAAACCAACCTTGCCCCAAGGAACTCCGCCCTCCTCATCAGGAAGTAGACTAATAAAAACATCACCCCCTTTCCCCTCTATTCTTTCTCTTTTCCTACCTAGGGTTAGGGGGTTGATAGGGAGGAAGAAGAGTGGCGGGGAAGGGTGAAAGAAAGAACCCACGAAGTGGCCACAAGTCTGGCTTACAGGCCCTCGTTAATTTTGTTGGATACCAGGCTCTCTCCATCTAGGTAATGCCTGCAACAATGTAAGGATTCAAGACGTGTTTGCCAGAAGAAGAAGCAATGAATGGTGGCTCTTGCCAAAATACTGCAAAGGAGATTTATCTCAGGCAGATTGGCCAGTTTGGATCATACGGCTGTCTTTCACTGTCAACTTGACTGGCTTTAGAATCACCTAGGAGGGGCACCTCTAGGTGTGTCTGTAAGGATATGGCCAGGGAAGATCAACTAAAGGGGAAGCCCCAGCATGGATTAAGGCAGCATCATCCCATAGACTGGGGTCCTAGACTGAATAAAAATGAGAAACTAAGCTGAGTACCAGCATGCATCTCTCCCTTTCCATCCTCCCAGACCTGCTTTCCTTCCCGAAATTGCTTTGTCAGGGGACTGTCAGGGGACAAGTAGCTACTAAAGATTACTTTATAGGAGGCTGTCCCCATGGATTGGGAAGGAAGAAGAAGGTCCCCAGATGCTAAGAAAGGAGGCTGCAGAAAGCTGCTAATGCTGGGTGTATTCTGGGAGCCAGCAAAGCTAATGGTTAGTCTCTGGCTGTCATCCCACATTTCCAGTAAAGTTTTGGGGTTTTTCTTTTGGCTCAAGAGCTGTGCGTCTTGCTCTCCAGGGAATGGAGGAAGGACGAGCACTCCCGCTTTGCTTGGGGTCTGAAGAGGCTTTTGGTCAGTATGGAGAAATGGTTGGACAGCTAGGATGAGATTGTGTGTAAGTGTCTAGCTTTAGGATTCTCAGAATCGTTATCTCTGGGATCATAGAAGATTGGGGCTCTTGGATGGCTGAAGAAGTTAGTCACATCAGTTGCAAAACTGACAAACTATTTGGTAACCACGTGTGCAATGTCTGTGTCCTATGGGAGAGCAGTCTTTTCCTGAACACTCAGTGAGAGTGCCCAGCACTGGGTGGATGCTCAATAAATATCTGTTGAGTGGATGAATGTTTTTGTGTTTCTGAGTTAAAAGTCAGAAGTGTCTGTTGACAGGTGATGAACTAGAAGAAAAGTTCAGACCAAGGAGATGACAGGACCTGGTAGTAGAGGAGCTGTATGTGCTTGGATGGATTGGGGGTGGTGTAGACCCAGCTTCAGGCATCCAGAACATCACGGGGATAACACCCTGTCAAGGATACACATGCATAGTCCTGAAACACAGTGGACTGCTCATGCAGAGAGGCTTCACGTAGGACTGAGATAGTTTCTCAAGACTCCTGTTCATTCCTGGGTTACTATGCCCTAACAATAGACTTAAACATCCCAGACCACATTTGCTTGTGTGTAGTACTTGGCACTCACTGGCCAGGAGCTGAGATAACCTCACACTTCTAGAGGACATGTGAAAACTGGCACTCTGGAGTCAGGCAGCAGCTGACAGACCTGCTTACCACAGTCTGTCAATACTGTCCCCAATACCTGAATACAAGTGCATGCCTCCCAAGAACCTATGGCCATTGGTCATTCATTGTACCTGCCTCCTTTTGCAGATCCACCTGTGCCATCCTCTCCTGCAGACCCACCTGTGCCCTCCTCCCCTGCACACCACCTGTTCCCTCCTCTCCTACAGACCCACCTGTGCCTTACTCTCCTGCAGACCCACCTGTGCCTTACTCTCCTGCAGACCCACCTGTGCCCTTCTTTCCTGCAGACCCACCTGTTCCCTCCTCTCCTGCAGACCCACCTGTTCCATCCTCTCCTGCAGACCACCTGTGCCATCCTCTCCTGCAGACCCACCTGTGCCCTTCTCTCCTGCAGACCAACCTGTTCCCTCCTCTCTTGCAGACCCACCTGTGCCCTCCTGTCTTGCATACCACCTGTTCCCTCCTCTCCTGAAGACCCACCTGTGCCCTCTCACCTGCAGACCCACATCTTTCATCACTGCCAAGGTCCTAAATGTTGGACACCTGGACTCCCATCCTGGCCCCTCAAATATTTCAGTTCCTCATGTCACAGTAGCATCACTCTGGGTACCAGTCTTCCCTTTCCTATGCCCTAGTGACGTCAGCTGAGTAGGAAGTTGGCATTTGACTCAAGGTTGCAAGGCCCAGAACTCCACTGATGAAGGGTAAACCCATCGTGAACTTTCTCATATTCCAACTCTTTATTTAAAAAAATATATATTTAAAAATTTGAAATTATAATACAATTACACTGTTTCTACCTCTTCTTTCCCCCTCACAAACTATCAAATATACCCCACCCCTTCTGTTCTCTCCCAAATTCATAACTTCTTTCTTTACTATATATGTATACATATACATGTAACTGGGCTGTATTTATATTTAGTAACACACATATAGACATACACATATATAAGCACACCTGCTCTGTTTACATAATGTTACTTGTATGTTTCAGGGCTGACCATTTGGTGTTGGATAGCAGTTGGCTTGCTCTTCCCTGGAGAAGGCTGTTTCTCTTCCGCTTATCCTTAGCTGCCTATGGTTCCCTGTCTAGGGCTGAGGCTTCATGAGTTTTCTCCTGTCCACATTTGCAGGTTTATTTGTGTTATCCTCGTTCAGGTCATAATGAGGCAGCCATGTTGGTGAGACTTCACCTTTTGACATTTCTAGGAGACACAGTCTTAGGGCAAACTCCTGACTCCTGTGGCACCTGCCATCTTTCTGCCCTTCTTCCACAAAGATCCCTGAGCCTTAGGCTGAGGGATAGTTTTCTTTTTTTCTCTTTAGCAGGAGCAGGAGTTCTGGGTGGGACATAGTGGGGTGTGTAAATTCATGCTGTTATGTTTCCTACAAGTAGTATTTTATTATTATTTTTATCCATAAGAATCTGTAGTAATTTTGTTTGAACACCTGCTAACTGAGACATTAAGCCGGACACTACTTGGGGACACATGGCTTTAAGGGCGCTCCTTTCACCCTTGAGGCCCCTACTTATTATACCAATTAGAGGGTGAACAGTGGTGAATACATGAATTCAATATGTTTATAGAAGGACTCACAGAACAGAACTGGCTTCCAGCTGAACTGCACAGGAAACTTCTGTCTGCAACGGGAAGAATGGACAGAAATGATCCGAAAACCACCATAGATCCAGAAATCTGAGCTGAGCTTGGATTAGGATCTAGTTGAGCTCACAGAAGGGAGATATGGCTATGTAGGAGGTAGAGCAGGATGGATCCAGTCTAAATGTGGCAGAATCAGAGGGTGAAGGGGACCGTGTGACTTAGGCACTGAAAGGCAGCATTTTAGGTGGACACTGAGAACCTGTCTGGGGACTTTGTGAACTTGAACCTGGGGATGATAGAGTATGTTCAGGACAAAGTCTACAGCAAATCCAACTCACTAACAGGGCACCAGCCAAAACCAACAACACGCAACAGGGAAGAGGCAAAGGTCTGTGTGCACATCTGTATTAACGTGCTTTAAGAACAGTACATATTCAAGATGGTGCTACCCACCTTGGTGACATTCGACTTGAGACAGGCATAGTTGATAACGTGCCTACAAGTATATGATTAGGGCTGTAATTCTAGTGGGGAAAGCCTCCTGTTACTGACTGCGACACTTGGGGGTGGGGGAGGTCTCCAGGACAAGGCCAGGCTAGTATACTCTCTTCTGTCACCAATCCACAAGAGGACTAGACTGCTTCACTCAGAAGAGCACCCTTCTTCACCCAGGAACCCACCTGAGCCCATTCCTGTGGGGAAGTTTTATTCTGTGGGCTATTTGTGGACTATGCATTCTCTCTCTCTCTCTCTCTCTCTCTCTCTCTCTCTCTCTCTCTCTCTCTCTCTCCTTTCTCTTCTTTTATTCTTTCTTTCTTTTCTTTATATATGCAATGGTCTTACTCTATAACTCATTAGCCTCAAAATAGCTCTGTAGCCCAGGCTGGCCCAAACTCATTGACATCCCCCTGCTCGGCCTCCTAAATGCTAGAGTTACAGGTATGAACAACACCTCTACTTCTCATGAGCTGTTTCCATCTAGGCTGTTCTTAGACTCAGGCTTGGCTTCTCCCTGTAGTCAGTGCTTATCTCCATGGAGAGTTTACTGAAGCGACCATCTAAGATGAAATTACTGTTGTCTGTAATTTTGATATATAATGGAGTCAATCGCGGCTCCCAAACTGAGGTGTTTACTGGGATATGGACCATTTGAAGTGGCAAGACCATGGGTGATTCACTCTGAATGGAATTTATTGGGGGCTCATTGTCTATGTTGCTGGGGTTTCCTGACTGACAGACATGATCCAGGTCCAGCATACTGAGCCCACACCCCATAGCCACTTCTCTTTGCAGTTTCTCTGAGGCATTACGATCTACAAATTACCCTTTGTGACATTTTCTTTCAGGTTGTGCCATCTCGGTGGCATGTGGTCTTGGGTTGTATGTGAAAGCCAGCTGAGAAATCCATGAGGAGAAATCCAGTCAGAAGCACTTTCTTCTTTTCCTAGGTCTCTGCTTCAGTTCTTACTCCCAGGTCCCTCCCTAAACTCCTGCCCTGACTTCCCTCCCAAGATGGACCGTACCCTGAAAGTGGAAGAAAAAACAAGTTTTCCTGTCCCCCAGTTGCTTTTGGTAATGATGTTTATCACAGCAACAGATGTAGAAAAATTTTAATATCAATCCAGGGTTTCTACCCTGCCTTTGACCACTTAGTTTCTCGATAAGAGATACACGTGAACTTTAAATTTATAATAAGCTTTTATCAGCACACCAATGCTGGGCAGATATCTACCCTCTATGCTATTAAAATCTATTTCCTATCAATAACCCTGATTTATTACTCATTATGTTTCATCTGGGCTTCTCTTAACTCCAACTGGCCAGCCCTCAGGACCATGTTTTCTTGACTCCTAATGCATGACATCTTCTTCCTCTCTCCACCTTCTTCCCTGCCTCATGGTCTCCTCCAACCTTCAAGCCAAGAACATCAAAGCCCATCTCAACTCTGCCCAGCTATAGGCATCTTTATTCATCCATCAAAACTAACTTGGGGGCCAGGTTGCATAGCTTCACTAGGGTCTATGTGTAGACTTTCTCATCTCTGGGGGCAATCAGGTCTTGGGGGCTGGCACCTAGCATTCTGATCCACAGCTACAGACCAAACCTCAACAAGCAGAAACTGTCCTGGACAAAGCAGCTACAAGATGATAAAAGTCTCCTGGTGCCCATATGAGGCAAAGGGACCCCTCCCTTTACCATTTTTGCCTGTTACTTTATGAGAAATAAAGTCAAAAATATTAAGATGTTGAGATCCTATGTAACTAACTGCCTTAGCATGTTGTTGTCAACCATCTTGACTTTGGGCAATCTGTAGGACGATAACAGTACCTCCTTCAGGATTCAGCCTAGAGGAATGTGGCAATGACCTCATGAGGGCCTACAACAGCCTGATACTCAGCTTGAACCCAGGACCTTCATCACTACCAAGTTAGATCCTCAGCCTTGTTCTCTTCTATGATCCCAGGGAAATATGGAGTTATTTCTTCCCGAAGTTCTTATTTGGAGGAATAGGCTGACTTTCTAATTCCAGGAAGCATACATATGCATGTCCAGGAGGGACAAACTTCCCTCTACTGATGGCTCAGCTCTTGTTCTTGCACCTAACATGACCCATGATGGAAGAATGCCACCATGACGTTGAGGCATTGGACCCTCCAGCATGTCTAAGCATCCTACCTTAGCAGACAGGACATATTTTACAAGAAGGTGTCTGGGTCAGGAACAACCTGGAAGTTGGAACTGGGTGAAGTTCCCCAGCACACATGAGGTCGATGGGTTCTGCAAAAAAGGCAGAAAACTCAGCACAATTAGAATTTCCGACAAGCAACAAACACTCTACTACACATGTGTCACATGTGATGTTTGGGGCTTACTTCTATGGCCAGCACATTCTTTACCCAAGATCCAGGCATCTGGGTTTCCCATGTTTGCTGGTAATATGAGTTATAGAGAACCTGTGTTCTCTCCACAGAGACTTCACCCTTGAAAAGACAGATGTGACAGCAAGGTCTTGAACATAAACACACACAAACACCAGTTGATGGGGATATGATTTTCTTAGCAAATGACAGGAAAGTCACAATCAGGTGGAAGAAGAGTTTGCAGGAGTGAGAGGCAGCTCTGGATGAGGGCAGTCATGGTAATCCACCGAGTCTAGCTGCAGAAGGGCTGGCTTCCTTTTGGTCTCCACACAGCAGCAGGTTCTTAGGAGTCTTGCTTCCGGAGTCCCTCCCTCCCTGTTTCTTTTCTGTATACTCTTATTGGTTCATATGTTTACCCAGGGAGTATGTCAAGGGCTCTGCAGACACAGTGAGTCTCACTCAGCCCAGAAACAAAACTTAAGAAGGAAAGCCAAGATCTTACAAAATTCACAACCCTCTGGAAAACCCACAGCACCAACTGTGAGCCTAGTGGGGCTTAGAGGAAGGGAGTCCCTGAAAAGCAGCAAGTGGGGAGTGGGGGAGGGGTTCAGCAGAGGTAACTGTGTTTCTCCTCCCCAGATCTGTTGTCTGCAGAAGTTATGTGAGAACACATAGAGACATACAGATAACGCTGATTTCTCCATTTTCTGAGTACATCCACTTTTGCTGAGTTGAGTTGGTTTTATGTGTATTTGTCCCTGCCTCAGCGCTTAACAGGACCTCACAAGAAGTCCATAAAGTTATTCAAAGAAACAAACAAACCTAGGGAATGAAACCAGGCAGAGCCTCAGCAGACCTAGAAATATGGAGGTCCCAGGAAGGGAGAGATGTTCTCTGCTGCCTCAGACATGCTGGGTGGGAGGGAGTTCATCCTCAGACCTTACCACAGCAACTTTGATTTAGTCTTTCTCTTTTGATTCTGTCTATAAGCTCTCTTGCAAAGTATAAAACCAAAGCAAACATTTGTCAAGTTTACACTTGTTCCTTTGCCTTCTATGTTTGTAAACATTCCCACCCCTGCCTCTACCCTTTGCCTAGTTCTGTCCTGGAAGGTTAAAAGCAAAGACCCTCCCACCCCTCAGTCCTATTCTCAGCGAGCCCTTCCCAGTGGCCTTTCTGCCCTCTGGTTCAGTCCAGTCTGGAAAGAATGCTGGAGCACGTAGGTAACAGTTTTGGGGTGAGCGAGAGCAGCTCCAGCCTGGCCCTGTTGGCAGGTGACTCGCATGGTAATGTTTGTTTTGCTACTTTTGATGACTGCAGGTCAGAGACAGCATCCAAAGGGCATAAACCAGGGCTGCTTCTCTATACATGCTCTGTGGGGTGAATTACTCATGGTTGCCACCATAGAAGAGGGTCTGATATCCCCCAGCTGGTGAGCGCCCACCTCCTGTAGGATGTGAGCCCTACCTTCTTACCTCTTCCTCTCTTCTTTCTCCTCTCCCTTTACCCTTAGTTTTTTTTCTTATTTTTTTGTTTGTTTGCATTTCAATATAGCACCTCTTCCAGGTTTCCCCTCCGAACCCCCATCCCATTTCCCCTCCCCCTGCTTCGCCAACTAACCACCCACCACCTCCTCACTGCCCTAGCATCCCCCTACACTGGGGCACCGAGCCTCCACAGGACCAAGGGCCTCCCTTCCCATTGATGCTCAACAAGGCCATCCTCTGCCACATATGCAGCTGGAGCCATGGGTCATTCCATGTGCACTCTTATTGGTGGTATAGTCTACTCAGCTCAGCTATTAAAATCAATGACTTCATAAAATTTGCAGGCAAATGGATGGAACTAGAAAGTATCATCCTGAGTGAGGTAACTCAGAACCAAAAGAACCCATACATGGTAAACACTCAACTGCTAAGTGGGTATTAACCCAGAAGCTTGGAATACCAGGATACAACTCACGGACTATATGACGTTCAAGAGAAAGAAAGACCAAAGTGTGGGCGCTTCAGTCCTACTTAGAAGAGGGAACAAAATAATCATGGGAGGTGGAGGGAGGGAAGGACCTGGGAGAAAGAGAAAGGACTGGGGTGGGGTAAAAAGGGGGAGGCAGGATCAGGTGTGGGAGGAGATGGAGGAGATGTACAGAGGGTAAGGAAATTGAATGGAGGTGTGTAGCAGTGGGGGATGGGGAGCTGGGAGTAGCCACTAGAAAATCCCAGAGGCCAGGGAAGCAAGGGGTTCCCAGGACCCAGTGGGGAGGACATTGTCCAAAATACCCAACAAAGAGGACTTAGTACTCTCAGGTTTTAAGCCATTGTTGTAAGCCACCAGTCCCCGAGAGCAGGGCTTCCTAGAATTGAGGGGGTTTCAGTGTTCCTATGTTGGGCTATACCTGGGACCTGTTAAAACTGAGTTTCCAGAGGCTGGTAGGATGGGTCAGGGGTTAGGTACTCATACTGCTTTAGCAGAGCACTCAGTTCCAGACCCAGAACCCACACTGGGCAGCTAACAGCTGCCTGTAATTCCAGCTCCCAGTGACCTCGACACCGTTTTCCAGCCCCTTCAGATACCTGCACTCATACGTGCACATGAACACAAAATTGAAAATAAAAGTAAATTTAAAAAAGCTAAACAACAACAATTGCCCATCCTCAAACTGTGGACTCATGGATCGAGGCTTGGGTTGGCCCTTGTGTGATATTTTCAGTTCTTCAAGTAACTCCACGTGGGTAGCCTCAGTGAGAACTAACTCCTTTCGTCACATGTAATTAAACTGGCCCTTAGAGGCTCGGCCGAGGCCTCTCTCTGTGTGCTGGTGACTGAACCCCTGGCCTTGTGCATGCTAATTACATGCTGCTCTACGCTCTAGCTCTGTGTGTATAGACCTGTGTGCAGCCATGGGCACCACAGGAGGTGTTGGTTAGGTGCTACATAATGTTGCTTCCAGACAGGCCATGCACACCCTTCCCCGTTCTCCTTAGACACCGCCTTTAAGGCTAAATTAAATGCTAGACACTTAAGTTTGTCTCTTGCGCACCTTCACAGATCATATTAAGACTTAAAATCCGGTGGTCAGTCTTCTGTGGTGTAGGGAGCAGATCTCCATATGCTAGTGTCCTATTCATGCAGTAAGATGCTGTCCCTTCCCCAGTTACACAGAGCTGCCCATGAGGCTGTCCGCTGTCCTTTCAGAAGATTGTCCAGTTCTCACCTTGATGGGCTTGGGCCATGGCCAGACACAGTCAGGTCTGTGCAGTGGGTCTATAGTTTACAGGGATAGACTTAGTTCTCAAGAACCTAATTCTCAGAGGCCAACAGCTGAATGGACAGTAGGGTGAAGCAGGGGCGTGGTGATGGGCCAGCCATTAGCTGAGAACATTGGGTATACTGAGGAAGATGAACATGGCAGGAACAAACCATCTATTCTAGTTCCTCTGGAGGCCAGATATCTGGGGGGCAGCTTGTGTCAGCTCACTCCCCCCAACACCTACCCCAGGCTTCAGGTTTCCTTGGAGCAAACCTTTTACATTGGTGAGCCATTTGGGGAATGAATGCACACACATACTGTACTGCCTGGTTTTGTGTCAACTTGACACAAGCTGGTGTTATCACAGAGAAGGGAGCCTCAGTTGAGGAAATGCCTCCATGAGGTCCAGCTGTAAGGCATTTTCTCAACTAGTGATCAAATGGGGAGGGCCCAACCCATTGTGGGTGGTGCCATCCCTGGGCTGGTAGACCTGAGTTCTATAAGAAAGCAGGCTGAGCAAGCCAGGGGAAGCAAGTCAGTAAGCAACATCCCTCCATGGCCTCTGCATCAGCTCCTGCTTCCTGACCTGCCTGAGTTCCAGTCCTGACTTCCTTTGGTGATGAACAGCAGTGTGGAAGTGTAAGCTGAATAAACCTCTTCCTCCCCAACTTGCTTCTTGGTCATGATGTTTTGTGCAGGAATAGAAACCCTGACTAGGACACACACACACACACACACACACACACACACACACACACACACGAGACGGGGCAGGGGAGAAAGGGAGAAAGGGAGGGAGACCAAGAGAGTGATATCAAAGCAGTCATCCTCATTCTATGTTCTTTGGGGTGGGTGTGGGTGTCCCCTTCTCATACCCAGATGGGACTTGTCAGCTTGATGCCTAGCTAGTCACCTGCTCTGACTTCCCTTTCTCCCTTGCATGCTTCTGACCTCATGAGTTCCCAGGTGGTGCAGGGAACCACAAGGCAGGTATGTGCTGGAACTCTAGGAATAGCTTCCTAGGCAGCAGGAACTTGGTACTTGTGTGAAGAGTTGACAGTTGGGAAACCTGCCAGTGTCTAATTGTGATGTGTCCACCCAGGACCTGCAACCAACATGAGTGCTCCAAGGTTGGAACAAAGAAGAGGTGGAAGAGGTGGAAGAGGTGTGTGTATCTGTGTGTACAAGTGTGTGTGTGTGTGTGTGTGTGTGTGTGTGTGCATGTTTGTGTTTGTGTGCTTGTGTGTGCCTGTGCATGTTTGTATGTGTGCATGCATGTATGTGTATCTGTGTGTATATGCATGTGTGTTTGTGAGTATATATGTTTGTGTGTGTGTGTGCATGGTATGTCTGTGTGTGCCTATGTGTGTTTGTGTTTGTATGTGTGGGTTTGTGTGTGTATGTGTGTATCTGTGTGTATATATGTGTGCATGTGTATGTGAGTGTGCATGTTTCTGTGTGTGATTTATTGTGTGTACATGTGTATATGTGTGTGTTTGTGTGTGCCTATGCATGTTCATGTGTGTGTATGTGTATATGTATATCTGGGTGTACACGTGTGTGTGTTTGTGAGTGTGCATGTTTGTGGGTGTTTGTGCTTGTGTGTTCATGGTATATATGTGTGTGACTATAGGTGTTTGTGTTTGTATCTTCTTATGTGTGCACATGTTTTACAGAGGACAACCTTGGAAGCTGTTCTTTAGGTACCATTTACCTTGTTTTTTGAGTTGGAGTCCTTCACTGAACCTGGACTCTATGATCCAGCTGGACTGGCCAGTAAGCCCCAGGGTTTCACCTCTTCTGTCTTTTCAGTGCTGGGGTGACCAATGTGTCCTGTTCTGCCTGACTTTATAAAGTGTGGGTTCTTGGGATCTAACAAAGGCCCTCATGTTTGTATGACAAGCACTTTCTGACTGAGCCATCTCCCCAACTCCTAAAGACAATTTTAAACTACTGAATTTTTTTACCAGGTCTAGGAGATCTGAAGTCCAGAGGATCAGCAAGAACTGAGGGAGGGTTCTCCAGCTGCATGGCGTGTCTGTGACCCTTGGTAGTAGTTAAAAATGTGGGTGCCTAAACAAACAGTAAAGGCTCCAACCGCTGCCCACCAGCTGGGACCAAATTATTACCAATAGACCTTGTTTTTTTTTTATCTGAGAAATAGGGCTAGCCAAGTATCTGTGTGGTGATTTGTGTTGAATTAGTTAATGCAAGGCAAGGACTTACCACAGTGTTCCAAGCCCTCTGACAGCATGCAGGAAGTCTTAATTGTGGTTATTTTAGTCCGACCTCCTGCCTTCTCCAATACTTCAGGACCTAGGTAGTACGTGGGGCTGCCCTCCAGGCAAGCAGCTAGGGTAGACGAGGGTGCAGAAGAAAGACGGCCTCCAAGTCTTGTCCTGTAACTGTTGGCCCTTAGCAGAGACTGCCTCTCATCGGTGCTCAGCAACTTACCAGGACCTTTTCCCCGCCAACCCCCCTGTGTCATAGTGTGAACTCTCAGAGCCTTCGCTGGAGCCCACCCTGCCTGGTAGACAGGGACTCAGCCATGACTCACTGTGCTTCCGTGCTGCTCTGCTTAGTCACCAGGTGCCCTGCGCTCTGACAGCTGGACTCACACTCTTGCTCTCTTGTAGTCCTTCCCTCCCTTCCTCCTTTCTTCTCTCTCTTGTGATTGCTCATGGATCATATTCTAGCCGGTCTCCCTGGCAACCTACGTGGTTTGAACCCAACAGATGGATAAATGGGGACATCGACTTCTAACGCCACTCCTCAGAATCATGGCCAAAGGAGGTCTGATGAGCAGGCAACTGAGATGGCGCCCTCATCTATCTAGTTTCATTTTGGCCACCTGGAGTAGGTGTTTCAAAAAGAGAGCCTCCACTGTCACCCGCCATACAGAATGTTCATGGGGAAGGACCCATTCTGGAGACCACAGGCCCGGGCACCACGGCCTTGGAGGATGCAGTGATGTGAAACAGGCCTGGGAGATTCAGAAAACAGAGCCAGTTTCACGTCAGCTCGAATCTATTCTGCCAACACCAGACTCCTTCCTATGAGGTCCCAGGTGCTTGGAGAAAAATAATGAACAAATAGACAGGAACCTGTCTCTTTTCCGATGCGACGCCCTCGTGGTAGGTGCAAAATGAATATCACCAATAAAGATGTCTGAGGGGCTGAGGCTGTAGCTCAGAGTGCTCGCCTAGCATTTGTGAAAACCTGAACTTGACCCCAGCACTATATAAACCAGGAATTTTTGGGGCACGCCTGTCATCCTGGCACACAGGAAGTGCAACAGGAAGAACAGATATTCAAGGTCATCCTCAGCTACAAATCAAGTTCAAGGCCGGCTTAGGTTACAGGAGACCTTGAATAAATTAGGTAGTTGGTCAGAAGGTGGTGCTGACACACACAACATTAAAAACAAAACAAAACAACTTAAAAACCTACCAATAGCATTGGGCATGTGAGGCTGGGAGCAGACACCAGACGGGGAAGATGATTATAATTTTAAACTAAACATGGTGGTCAGAGTAAGCCTCATTCAGGACACAGAATTGGTTGGCAGAAAGTCTTGAAAATGATGAGAGACAGTTTGCAGGTGTCCAAGGGACGAGCCTTTCACGCAGCTGGAGCAGCTGGGACAAAGGTCATCTGTCAGAAGCAGACCTGGAAGTTTGGAGGCCTAGCAAGGAGCCTATACTACTGAGAAAAGAGCAGGGAGGAGAAGGAATAGGAAGAGAGGCAGTCTGGGGCGAGTTCTGACCACAGAGGAACTCACAGACTGTGTGAGCTTTGGCTTTGAGAGGTAGGGAGCTGGGCAGTAGTCAGCACGCATCTCAGAGACCCCCTGCTTTTGGCTTTGACTGGGGATCCGGCTGGAGACCAGTGCTCAGCATCTGCAGAGGAGCTCGGCCAGGAGGGCAGCTGCTGTTAGGGGTGGAGGTCTGGTTACTTTTGGACACAGAACCATCGGAATTTGTTCTTAGGTATGGATGCAAAAAACAAAACAAACAAACAAACCAGTCATTCCGGGAGAACTTCACTTTCCTGAGCAAAAGTGCCAACAGCCTGGTAGTCCAGGGCAGACAACTGTTCTGAGCCAGGACTTCACCGGCAGGGTCAGAGTAAGGCAGGCACATGGTGGACTGAGGTGTTCAGGCCACACCCCAGCTGCCCTGTAGCCCCAGCCAGATCTTCACCTACACTTTTAATCCTTGGACACATTGGGCTCTGATGGTCTAAAGCCTGTGGCGGGTGACATGAATTCTGGGGTCGCTTTGGAATGGTTGGTGTCCTTGAAGAATGGGCTGTGCTTAGAGAGCTGCAGAAACAGCTTCTAGAACATTTCTGTGTAGGAGGCCTTTGCGGAGCAGCTGATGTTTGTCTCCTATGAAGCCAAACCTGGGACCTGCCCCAGCTTGCAAAGGCTGAGATGCCGAATGCTTATTTACCCGGGCTTCTGGGCTCAGAAAGGTGTGTGGAGGGGAGAAGGGAGGGAGGGAAGTTTATAGGGCCCAGCCATTCACAATGTGGTTCCTCCCTCTTTCCTTCCCCTCCTCTGGGATTGGGGATTCCACACCTAAGCTTTCCTGCAGACTGAGCTAATTATTATTGACCTCTTTGTCACATCCTCTGGTTAAGGGGGAATTTCCGGGAGTCTAGACTTGGGGAGTGGAAATAGACTAAGTGGTGGAGGTGGGTTCTTAAAACCCAAGTCATCAAAGTGACCCTTTCCTGCCAGGACTGATGGGGGTCTCTTTGTGCCCCTTAAGGACTGATGACGAAAGCCAGGTGTACTCACCTTGCAGAATTAAATCTGACTGCATCAGAATGCTGCCCCCAACCCCTTGCTGGAGCATTGGCTATGCCTCTAAACAGCCCTTTGTCCATTTGCTAACTGTAGGATTCCTCCATTTGAGCTTCAGCTACATTTGAAGCTTGGGCTAAGACATGCAGTTCAGTCCACAGACCTCCTTTCCCTTAAGGGATCTCAGGCATATCCATCTAATTTAGAGGGAAGCTTGGCACACTGGGATAGGGACATTGAAGAGTCCTGCTTTTGGCTGGGGATGTATCTCAGTGGTAGATTGCTGGTCTAGCATGCATGAAGCCCTGGGTTCCATGCCCAGCATAATATAAACTGTGCATGCTGGTGCATTCTGTAATCCTTGCACTTTGGAGACAGGATAATCAGAAAATCAAGGTCACCATTCACTTTTTAGTGGCTTTGAGGTCAGCCTAGGGTATGTGGAACATATATATATATATATATATATATATATATATATATATATATATATATATATATAGTGTTTATATATAGATAATTGATATATATCAATGTCTTCAATATATATCATTGATATATCTATCTATATCTACATCTACACTTATACCTATACCTATATCTATATATTAATACCAGGACAGGAGCCACCATGATCTTCCAGGTCTGCTGAGATACCCTCTGATCCAACCTGGAAGGGGGTGTATCCTTGACCAGCTTTTCCTCCTGGTCCTGTTTCTGTACTTAGTGGCTGGAGCCCATGAGACCCCCACAAAGAGACTGTGTTCCAGGGCCTGGCTTGTGCCTGAGTAAGTCTGCCTTGGCTTTAGCATCCCATCTGTGCCTCAGCCTTCTCCCACCCCTGGTCAGGTCTATTTCCTGGCCCTGCAGGCTGGCATTCCTGCCCAGCAGGGTGGGGTTCAGGAGCAGCTGGAACAGTGACTCACAGGTAGTTACCTGTCCTGCGGCTCCTTGCCAGCAGTGCCAAAGGCTCAGGATGCAGGCAGCTCTCTGTTCAGCTTCCCTGGGAGAACTGAGCTTTGTCTACCTCCTGAGCTTTTAAGGACACCCCATTACCCCCCAAAAAACTTCCCAGGAATTTGGGATTTTCCTCATTTTTTTCCCCTCTGGGAGCCTGGTGCTTTCCAGGGTTCTGAATATTTGAATCTTACACTGTCCAGCCCAGTGACATGCCCAAACCCTAACACTATATGTGGTGTGTCTCCTGCCTGGTTGGTCTTCTGTCCAGGGTAGTCTGGGACTTAGGAAGAAGCTGACACCTACTAGACTTGGGAAGGTGCCAAATTCAGTGCCTGGGCCCTTCCCTGCCCAAGGGACAACCCCCTCCCCCATCTCTAAACACCCTGCTGCTGCCTGTTTCTAGCACCTTCCAGTCCTCCAGACACCTAAGGGCAGGCAGCCTCCAAGACCAACCCACTTGCCTAGTCCTGTCCTGAGGGTGGGGGTTCAGTGACGTCAGATGGGCGTGTCAGGTGCCAGATTCCTGAGGCGGCCAGCAGTGGGGCTACACCCAGCCAGGGAGTCTCCAGAGGTGAGGCTGTTGTTTAAAACCGTGGAGCCAAGAGAGGGGACCCCCACATTCCCAGGGAGCTCTGGGTGAGGTAGGTTATCTGCCTTACCTGTCCTGTGGGGGAGGACAGAGCAAGTCTGTGTCTCTGGGGACCCAGGCTGACTACAGGGCCCATGCAGCACTCCTTACCTGAGTACACCTGGGTAAATGTCTGTGGCTGTTTGAATTGCTTTTCATGGCTGATAAGCTCCTGGCTACTTAGAAGAAGGCAGCTAAAATCTGGGCTTAGCACAAAGGCAAGTTGGGAGGAATGGCCGGGCTCTGCTCAGTCTCGTTCTTGGTGGGTTTCAGCTGGGGAAGGAGTGCAGAGGATACTGGGGAAAATCAGAGATGCTTTCTGTCTTTGGCCCTCTGTGGCCCTGAGACCTAAGGTCACATTCCCAGCTTGGGCTCCCGGACTGCTCTGTAGGAAGGACTCTGAAGTATTGGGATGTAATGGCAGGAAGGCTGCTGGTTCCCTTCTTCCCAGCCACCACCATCTCTGTTCCTCAGCTGCTTTGGGCGTCACTGGGCAGAGCAGTGTCCGATCCCAGGTGGAGGAAGGGTGGTGCATGCCTCTGAGGTAGGCCTGCTTTCTGCACTGTTTCCAGCTGCCTTCCCTCTCCTTGTTCAGAACTGGAGACATTTTGAGCTGCTCTTGGTGCAGATGAAGTCATCTCTTAATTTTCTTTTCTTTTTTCCTTTTTTTTTTAAAGATTTGTTTATTTTATGTATGTCACTGTCCCTGTCCTCAGACACACCAGAAGAGGGCATCAGATCCCATTACAGATGGTTGGGATCCACCATGTGGTTGCTGGGAATTGAACTCAGGACCTCTGGAAGAGCAGTCAGTGCTCTTAGCCGTTGAGCCATCTCTTTAGCCCTCTCTTACTTTTCTTAAGACGGGTGGGCCCACCTCTCCCCAGAGCACCCCATGCTTTCCCACAGAACTTCCTCACCTCTTCCCAAGGCACCCCTCTTCTTCCCACAACACTCCTGCAGCCCGGTTTTCCAAGAGTTGTGACTACCATAGCTTCACCCTCACTGTGGCCCTGTAATACTGGAGACCCTGTCAATTCAGGAAAAGACCTGCCTCCAGGCTTTTAGCACCTTTGGCCTGGGTGCCTTTGACTTGTAGGTAAACCACGGTTGAAGTCCTGAGAAGCTTGTCTGTCTGTCTGTCTGCCTGCCTGCCTGTCTGCCGCTGTCTGTCACTGTTTCTGTCTGTGTCTGTCTGTCTGTCTGTCTGTCTGTCTGTCTGTTTCTCTCTCTCTCTCTCTCTCTCTCTCTCTCTCTCTCTCTCTCTCTCTCTCTCTCTCTCTCTCTCTATCTGCAGAAACAAAGCCTTGGACCTCCCTTTAGCTATCTGCTGCAATGGGATGTCCTCTCCTCCCTTCTTCTAAACAGTGCCCATGTTCCCACCCATTTCAGAAGCTGACCCTGGTTCCTTAGAGCTCCCTCTAGATCTCCACTGCCTGGGACAAATGTCCCAGATATTTGCTATTGCCTACAAATGTGCCCATTGCTCAGAAGTGTCTTTGTGAAGATCCAGGATAAAGACTTGGTGAGGCCAGTGGTCTAACACAATGAAGAAAGGGTGGGGAGGGAGGTTGACCATCCAGGATGCTTTGTTTTGTTCTAGGTGACCTCTTTGGGGACCTGTACTGACCCATGATGACAGCACTTTTCCTCCTGTGGTTTGGTAAGCATCCTTTTGCTCCTCCTCTGTGGTTCAGGAAGAAGAAGCTTCTCTCCCTCTCTCAGTAGGCTTTCTGGGTCTTGTCCTCACCCAAGGTTGATGTGTGGTTTCCTGGGTCCCCATCTCTCATTCTCAAGCTTTCCCCAGAGCCTCTGTTCTCCTGGAACTCATGGCTGCTGGCTTTCAGCCCATCAGCTGTACAGAATAAGTAGAAATAACATGTACATTCTCAAATTTCCATCAATGTCTCAGCCAACAGCTTCATCTGACCTGTGGCCTGAGGGCCCTACTCCGACCCCAAAACCTCTGTTGTCACAGAGTTTACATGGCCCAGCGTGTATCTCCAGATTGAGTCTAAAGCCACGTGTAGATGGTATTGGTCGTGTGTTAGGATTACTGGTGGTTACTGTTACTGAAATTTCTCCCCCTTTTCTTTTTACTAAAAATGTAGCTTAAACATTTCATGCACCTATATGGTTTCATCTAACCCAGGCTGGCCTTGCATTCCTTGTGTAGCTGGGGATAACCTTGAACTCTTGATCCTATTGCCTCTGGCTTCTGAATTGTGGGATTATAGGTATATGTCACCATACTTGGTTATGCATTACTGACGACTGAACCTAGGACTTCATGTACTCCATTAGCTGTGTTACCATCCTCGGCTCTTCCCTTCTTTTAAAGGTCATAGGATATGAAACCAGCCCCTTTACCTCCCTGAGTCAGGGATGTAGTCATTACATTGACACCAGTGAAGAGAGGGTCCAGTTTGGCTGATGTCATCTCCTAAGGAGAGAATATTGGGGTTGATCAGCTGGGATTTCATCTTCTCGGCACACTTCAACCTTCCCCTGTAATTGTAGCCTTGCCTGGCTTCCTGTGTGCCCAGCAAGCCTGCTCCAGAGGGGCCTGTTATCCACCTGTTGGGGACTTGCTCATTGGAAGGACTCAACTTCTTCGAGCCTCATCTACCTGTGGATTGACCAAGCCTGAGACCTATTGCACCCCGTATGGACAGGTAGGTCCTTTTTTCAAGGCTTCCAGGACAGGAGGAAGGTGAGACAGAATGGGGATACTGGATAAAGTATAGAAGGCATAGGTCAAGGGCTATTCTCTGGGGGGAAGGCAGAAGAGTTTAAATTCGGATCCCCACTTCTAAGGAATTTAGAGGTATACAGAATTAACAGGACTTCTTAGCTCTGAGGGTAAAGTTAGCATTTTTGCAATCTCTGAGCGTCTGTGAATGCTGGCCTCTCCAGTCTTAGCTATGAGAAAAGGATACATAACTTCTCAGCTGTATAAAGTCTAACGTGACCTCTCTGGTAAAGCATAGGAGTTGTGGAGAGTGATTCAAACTACCTCACAATCCCCCTGTTGCTGCTGTCTCTGGGCCTGTGTGAACAGGGTAACAGGAGAATATACAACCACAGGCTAGAGGAGCTTTGCGTCCTTCCCTGTGGAAAGGGGTGGTGTATCTGTCAGCCCTAGTGGTCCATGTTCACCAGTGTGGCAAATGAAAAGCATTATGGATCATTTAATAAGTGACAAAAGGATAGAGACTCAGCCGATAATGGGAAAGAAGCTGAGTAAACCCCCACATCATACTGCTTTGAGTGTGCCTGACAATGTCGCCTGCCACTTTATTTAGTAATATACACACTCGTCATTAGTGTAGATTAACTTTATAAGCCAAGAGGTTCTTTTTGACATTCTATATAACCTTTGATGGTTAGTTTCAAAAGTCAACTTGCAAAAACCTAGAATCATTGGAGAGAGAGCCTAGTGGAAGAATTAGGTTGATCGCATTGGCCCGTGGGCATGTCTGTAGGGGACTGTCTCAACTGTTAGCTGGTGTAGGAAGACATATCTCATTGTGGGTTGTGTCGCTCATTCCCAGGGCAGAAGGTGGCTGGGTGCTAAGCCAGCCGGAGGCAGCATGGGAGCTTTCATTAGTCTCTGCTCTTGACTGCGGGGTCATGTGATTAGTTGCACATGTTTCTGCCTTGACTTCCCTGACAGGATGGATGGTAGCCTGCAATTAAAAGCCAAGGCCTTTCCTCTCCCGCATTGCTGTCTGCTAGGCATGTTATCACCGCAGCCCAGATAAAAGCAGAACACGGGGATGTTATGATGTGCTTTTATCTCGTTCGATTTCTCTAGCGCTCTTTTGTATCTTTATCTTTTTAACATTCCAGACAGGGGTGTACTGCACCTCCAGTGTATATCCTGCTGTCCCTTTCTTCCACACTCCCTTTTCCTAGACATCCACCCTCACATTTGTCCCTCTTCTCCCCCTGGATAATTTTACTTCCGACTTAATTTCATATATGCATATGGTTGTATATAAAGTTTAGGAACCACAAATGAGAGAAAACATCTGATACTGACCTTTTTAAGACTGTCTTAGTTCGCTTGATATATCTTCAGTTGCATCCAGTTTCCCTCATATGGTGTGATTTCATTCTTTTTTATAGCTAAAAAGGGGGGGGGGGCTACATTTTCCATATACATCCCTCTGTTGCTGAACACCCAGGTTGACTCCACAACTTAGCTGCAGTGAACACTGATGGACAGGTGTCTTAGAGTTTTACTGCTGCGAACAGACACCATGACCAAGGCAACTCTTATAAGTACACATTTAATTGAGGCTTGATTACAGGTTCAGAGGTTCAGTCCATTATTGCTAAGCATTAATGCTGCAGGATCCTGGCAGCATCCAGGCAGGCATGGTGTGGGCAGAGCTAAGAGGTCTATCTACATCTTAATCTTCATCTGCTAGTGGAAGACTGACTTCTAGGCAGCTAGGGTGAGGGTCTTAAGCCCACACCCACAGTGACACACTTACTCCAACAGGGCTATACTTCCAAATAGTGCCACTCCCTGGGCCAAGCATATACAAACCATCACACCAGGTATCTCTGAGAGTTTAGTATCCTTTAGGCAAATACCCAGGAGTGGTATGGATGGGTGATATGGAGGATGTACTGGTAGGTCTTTGAGAAGCCTCCATGCTGATCTCTGTGGTGCTGCAGACTAGTTTGCATTCCCACCAGTGGTGTGCTAAAGGCTCCATTTTGTCCACATCCCCACTGGTGTTTGTTGTTTGAATTCATCTTTTATTTAAAATTCACACAATATATGTCGGTCATATTCTTTCCCCTACAGACCTCACCTATCTCCTCTGATTCATTTTCTTTCTCTCCTTAGAAAAATCTAAAGCTTAAACAGAACAAAACAAAACAAAACAACAACAACAAAAATCACACAAAAACATAGAATTGGGTTGGGTTGGCCAATTACTTCTGAGCTAAAGGTCTGCCCTGCAGATTGGTTTTTCTTCTCCTAGCATTTATCAATTGCAAAAGCGTCTTGGTTAGGGTGTGACTTTGTGTGCTTCTCTCTTTGCCACACTGAGGTTTTCTCCAGATGTGCAGGTTGCGTGCATGTGGTCATAGTCCCTGTGGCTTCATATGTGCAGCTTGTGTGCATGCTGACATAGTCCCTGTGAGTTTGTTCATATGTGCATCAAGCTTGTAGTCTCTAGAAAATGCCATTTCCTTGACATTCTTCACCTCTCTAGCTCTCACAACTTTTCTTCCTCCTCTTCTGCATAGATTCCTGAGCCTTCAGAAGAATGATGTGACAGAAGGCATCTTCTTCAGGCCTAAGCACTCCAAAGTCCCTTATTCCCTGCACATTGTCCAGTTGTGGGTATCCATATTAATTGCCATCTACTTCAGGAAGAAGCTTCTCTGGTGAGGGTGGAGCTCTGCAATGACCTATGAGTCATCAGGAGTCATTTGTTGCTATTTACTTTAGCAGAATAATAGTTTTTTTTCCCTAAGACTCATGACCTAGCTAGTCTCAGGGTCTTGGTCTCTTTAGTGGTGTCTTATATGGGCTCTATCTCATGGGATAGGCCTAAAATAAAATGAACAACTTAGTTACTCTCATCAACAATGTGTTCCTACTGAGCAAGTGGAAAAGTCTTGCAGGTGGGTAACTATTGTAGCTTGCAAGGCTGGTAGCCAAGTGAGATGATTACTTTTCTACTCTGGTAATGTGTATAGTACATCCACAGCTATGAATGTCAGTATGCATGAAGCTTCCAATTGAGCACCAGCTCAATTTCTCTATGTTTGATGACATCAATTTGTGGTATCTTCAGCAATAGGGTCTCATTGTCATGTAGTAAAGGGTAATCAATAACATTAGATTGATTATCGAGGGGTAGTCTACAGGACCCCTTAAGCCAACAATATAAAAAGATGGAACCCATTCCTGCACTGGGCATTTTATTTAGAAGCATATGATGTCTAGGAAGAACCCTACGTCTTACTACAGAGACACTCATTCATGTTCATTGCTGCTCTAGTGATGAGAGCCAGAATCAGAAACAACTTCGCTTACATCAAACGATAAATAGACAATGACAATGTGATACATTTCATTACACAATGAAATATTGTTCGTCCGTTGAGAAAAAAATGTGAATGTAAATGAATGGGACTAGAAACAATCATCCTGAGTGAGGAAACCCAGAACCCAGAAAGACAAACATTGCGTGTACTCTTTTATAGTGGCTGCTAGCTTTTGAGCCTTAGACATGTGTGTTTCATTTAGAATATCCACAGAGGTGTAAGGGATGAAGGGAGAGGAGAGGATCCTCCCAAGGGAGGGTGAATAGAATTAGAATGAGGTTATCTATAATGGAGAAGACAGCACCCCAACTACACATAATATGTTGTTCATACTCTTAGCAACCATGGTTGTCCTGTGATGTGACTGGAAGGTATCTTTGATTTGCATTCCTCTGACAGTGAGATGAATCGCCTTTTTGTGTTTACATGCTATTTATATCCGAACTCTAGAGAGTTGCCTCTTAGTAGCCCATTTATTGATATTACTGTTTGAGGTTTTGTTGTTTAGTTGAGTCCTTGGTACATTATAGCTATTAACCCTCTGCTGGAGGTATACCTAGCAAAGATTTTTTTCTTCCTCTGTAAGCAAGCTCTTCCTTAACCATTTCCTTTGCTGTACAGAAGTGGTTTAATTTCTTAAGGTCTTATTTATTGATCATCGGTCACAGCTCTTTAGAAACTGGCTTCCATTTAGGAAGTCCTTGATTGTGCCCACAGCTTCAAGTGTTTCAGATCTTGTATCAATTGATCCCCATGTAGCTGATTTTTGTTACGTGTGAGACATGGGGATCTAGGTTCATTCTCATACATGTAGACAGCAGCTCCATCTGTGAAAAGCTGCATTCTTTTCTACAATATGTATTGTGGGGAGATATGTCAAAAGTCAGGTGACCTTGGTTGTGTGGGTTTATATCCGAATCTTGTGCTCCGTTGATTGGTTTTTGCACCAATACCGTGCTGTTTCTGTTTTTTTGGCTCTGTAATATAACTTGTGATGAGGAATGTACTACCTACAGCACTGTTTGTATTGTATAGGAGTCTTTTGGCTCTCTAAGGGTTTTTTGTTTGTTTGTTTTGTTTGTTTTTTGTTTTTGTTTTTTTGCACTCCACATGAATTTTAATATTGACTTTTTTTTTCTATTACTGTGACAAGTGACATCAGAATTTTGATGGCACATTGAATCTGTAGATTGTTTTTGGTAAGACAGCCATTCTTACCGTATTGACTGCTCTGATCCATGACTGTGAGGTCAGTTTAAAGTTTGCCTTGGGCAGGCTTTTTGCTTCCTTGGTTAGATTTATTGCAAGGTATTTGAAAGTAGCTTGGCCTTTTTGAGGGTTGTGGTGTTCTCCCACAATGCCTCTGAACCCTTTCTTTGGGAGCTTTGCATTTCTTTTCTTACTCCTCAACAAGTTGGGAGCCCCTTTTCCCCCCTCATTTATGTTTTCATGTTTTGAAATCTTTCTGATTCTGTGTGTCACTCTCAGTTGCCTGACTGGCCTATCTTGTTTTGCTGTGCCAAGGATTTAACCGTGTGCGAACTGGCAAGCACTCTGCTACTGGACTACATCCGTACCTTTACTTTACTTACATTTGATTTTGGAGACAGGATCTGGTCTCACTATATAGCTATATTTGTCCTGAAACTCACAATGTAGACCAGGCTGGCCTCAAACTCACAGAAATCACCCGATTCTGCCTTCCAACTGTTGGGATTAAAGGTATGAGTCATCAAGCCTACCTTTATTTTAACTCTTTTATATCAAGGCTGGGCCTCTCTAAGTTGCCCAAACTGGCCTTGAACATGTAACTCTCTGTTCTCAGCCTCCTGAGTAACCGGGGTCCTTAGTCACTTTTACTGCCTTCAAAATAGTCTTGTATAGGAGTGGCAGGGAAAGCTTTTCTGGAGTGTCTGCAGCCTCGACTGGGAAAAGGAAGAGAATTGGATGATTGCCTTTGACCCTGATGAAGGAGCAAGGGTTTCTGTGGATACATTTTCCCAGACTGCCCTGTCCTCAGGACCTGAAAGAGGGCATTTGAAGTGCTCTTGTCTATCCAGGTGCTGGCATTCTTGTGGCTATTTTTAATCATAGAAGGAACGGAGTAAGGACTTTGGAGATGCCTGGCAAAGATGGACGTGCTGTTTCCGTCGTCACTTGCTTGGATATAGGAAGCCTGTTTGACCAGGTTGGGTAACAGACTACTTCCTGTGGGTCAGGCAATAGGGGACCCTGCAGTGCTAAGCTAGAATTCTAAGCAGTAGAGAGAATCAGATGCCTACCTATAGAACTCCCCCAAATCATGTGCCATTAAGCCCAAACCTGGTTTTCAGAGGGCGACTTCTACCTTCTTCTTGAGACTGACTTACCTCAGAAGATGGAGCAGAGAAAGATAAAGACCCCATGGTGGAAGATATCATCCTGCACAGCCTCTGAGGAGAGCCTTTTCCCCACTTGGCCTGAACATCTGGTTTCTCCCTGGTCTGCCCTCTGCCTCTTTCAGCTGGCACCCTCAGGAACTGGCCTCTTGTCCTGCTTATAAGCAGCCTCCTGAGAGCAAAGAGGGGTGCTTGCAAAAGAGCAGTCTAGACTGTTGCAACTCTGGGGATGGGTAAATATTAGCTATTTTCTGCTGTGAAAGCTAAGAAGCTTTGGCTCATTTTTCTTTTTCTATGGGAGAAATAAATCCAGGGAGCTGTTTGCAGAGTAGAGAACGGGACACCTTGTAGGTGATGTAGAGTTCCAGGTCTCCTGCCAAACGTAGTGTGACCTTGGGCAAGAAACCAGGCTCTCTCACTCTAGCCAGTGTGGGACAGAGCACTCTGCAGGGTCCCTCTTTGCTTCTGCATTCTTGGGGATGAGCTGGGTGCAGACAGTACCATCTCTCCTGTCTTCTACAGCCTGGTAAAATCATGACTCAACCACCAATACCTTATCAACAGATTTATATGTCAAATTCTCAATCCACAATACACCCAAACAATAAATTCACTGCCAATTAATAAAGATAGAAACCACCCACCTAGACAAGATAAAGTCGACCTAGTTTACCTTGATCTGAACCATCTTGAATTTCCCGCTTTTCTTTCTCTTCAGCCTTACCAACTTTGTCACCGCCTCACTCTCTACTGTCCAATCATGTATCACCTTGACACCATCCTACGACTTCTTATTCCTGTGAGCTGTGAGAAGGTTTGGATTCTAGATAGGATCAAGGGGATGTTAGGTTTTCTGAGTGGTTATGCAGGGGGTAGTAGTAGGCTGTTAACATCTCACCCACTTCTCTGCTTTCCCTGCACACCCCCTGGAGTTTAGGCTTCTCTTCTGTCTATGTAGGGGTCACTGTAGTGGTCTCTTGCGGTGAAATGAGGGCCAGTTTAGAGGGACTTATGACCTCAGACATCTCTGTCTCACTTTACCTAACCCCTCCTCAGCTGGACTGTGTGGATGGCAGACAGTTGCAGACTTGCTGGGATTCTGTCCAGTTCCCAAAGTGTTCCTTCCAGCTCTGGCCTCAAGAAGTGACTCGTCTGCAATCCAGTCTTAGCCTGTCTGCACGTTCTTTCCCCAGCCTAGTTCTGCCTCCATGGTTGGCTGGGCACTGTGGGTCTCCAGTACTGGCTTCTTCAGATTTCAGCTTCATGGTGCAGCCCTTGCAATGGACATTGGACATAGTTATTTTGGTCCAGTCGTACCTCTCCCCACTTTGCCTTTCTGGGCCGGCCTGCCTTCCTGACCCATTAATGGTCAGTCGGGCTACACTCTGCCAGAACTGCACTGTAGAGCTTTCCTAGTTCTAGACAGTCTGCCCCATGCTTTCCTCCTTTTGGCTCCTGTGTCTTCTGGGTAGACTCTTTGTAGAGATATTCCCTCAATCCCAAGGCCTGGATAAAATACTATGTGACACTCCTCTACCCAGATGCACCTCTGCACTACCCCTGAGCCACAGATGAGAAGGAAGCAATGGTAGCATCCAGTTCAGGGGACAATTGTGAGGACTGTGTGGTAGAACGTCCAGGATGAATACAGCATCTGCAGAGGCCTGTGCTCTTTCAGGTGGCTCCTCCATCCTCCCATCCCCCTTCTCTACCCTTTCCCTCTGCCTCCCTCTTCTTTCCACCACCTTTCCCTCTTTCCATCCATTCTTGTATCCCGGGGATTGTCTCTGCTCACAGAAGCAGCTCTACCCACAGATCTTCTGAGCTCATCTTCCTTATCAGGACACTCACACACCTCACGGTAGCCAAACCACTCAGATCCTACCTTCCCTGATTCCTAAGGACAGTGCTCCCAGCCTGATCTTCTCCCAGCCCCTCTCGATTGCTTGCTCTGTGACTACTGGAGAAGCCACAGTCAACCCTGATTGGAGCCTGAGGTCCTGGTTCTGACCCAAAATAGAGTTGTGGCTTTGGGAAAGTAAGGACTCCAATCTAGATCACCATTTCTCCATGTAAGAAGCTTGCTGTTCGCTCAGCCCTGGAGGAACTGCATGGTGTGTTGGGACCATGATGCAATGGCTGCCTATGAGCAAGGCTTTGTGAGGCAGAGAACCAGAGCCCATAGCTTTGTCAGGATGCTTCCAGCCTTGGCTTCTGCTTCCAACCATGACAGCATGTCTTTGCTCTGTTTCTCAAATGTTCTACCTACCCCACCCCGCCTTTTTTCTGAGGGAAACTTAATCATCTGTTGTCTTAATGACAGCTTTGCACAGCACATTCCCCAGGTTAATTATCTGTGTAAGCCAAACAGCTGCCATTTTAGACTCTTGCAAAGAAGAGAGCCACCACCAGTTGGAGATGCCTTCCTCTTCAGCACTTATAGGCACATGAGTACCCACATGTCCACTTCTGCCCACACTAGCCCCTGCTTTTCCTTGATTGGAAATGATCTGCTTTTGTGACCTTCAGAAAGGCTAATGTGTAGGCAGAAATTGTGTGTGTGTGCGTGTGTGTGTGTGTGTGTGTGTGTGTGTGTGTGTGTATGTGTGTGTGTACACTCACCGTGTTTGCTGTTTCTCTGTAACTGTGATAATAACCAACAGCACTCTTTCCCTCTGCCTGCCTCTTTCTTCAACTCTCTTTCCCCCTGCCCCTCCCTCCCTTCTGTCTGTCTTAAGGAAGAAAGGGCTTATTTTGGCTTCTGTCCACAGGGAAAGAGTCCATAATGACAAGGAAGGTACGGTTGTAGGAGCAGGAAGCAGAGAGATCATGTTTTATTCATACACAGGAATCCAAAACCAAGAATAGGAAATTTGGAAAGGCTATATACTCCCAAAGCCTGTTCCCGGAGGACATATTTCCTCTAACAAGTGGCCGGAAGCAGCACCACAAACCGGGTGATGTGTGGTTTAAATTTGTGGACCCGTGTATGACATTTCTCATTCAGACCACAACAGACATACATATTGCACCACTTATGGTGTCTTTTTATGTGACAAGGTATCTGGCAAAAGCAATTTAAGGAAGAGTTTGTTTTATTAACTCATTGCTTTAAAGAAGGCTTTATTTGAGCCAAACGCATCATGGTGGAGGAGATCACGGCATCAGGAGTGTGAGGCTGCTGGTCACGTTGCATCCAGAGTTAGGAAGTGGAGAGATGAGGCTGCTGCCCAGCTTGCTTTCTCCTTTTTATTCTGTCTTGAAATCCAACCCATGGAATGGTGTCACCAAGGTTCAGGGCAGGTCTTCCCTCTTCAGAAAAACTGCTGTAAAACAACTTTACAGTTATACTCGGAGGTTTGTTTTTTAGATGATTCCAAATTCAGTGAAGTTGGCAAAAAAATTACCATCATGCACAAGCACACACGCACACACACATGCACATGTGCACATACATGCACACATGCACCACAGGTACTGTTATCTTTCCTACGTTCCCCAGCTCTGAAAAGGCCCAGGGTCTCAGGCTTCCATGGGGTTGCAGTTTTACCGTTCTGGGTAAGCACCGCAGATTTCCTCATTTTAATGTAATCTCCCTCAGGGAAGGTCAGACATTCGGACCTCAGCACAGGTTGGTATATCAGAGACATAGGTGAGGTTTCCCCAAGGGTCCCAAGAGAGTGTTACCCCTTGAAGGGATGGGAAAAATGACAAGGAATGTTGGAGCAGGATAGTTACTGTCAGAGAGAAGCAAGACCTGGTCACATAAAGTATGAGGTTGTGAGATCAGGGTCGCTATGGGCAAAGGAATGGGCTTGTGGAGCTAAAAGGGCAGAGGAGAGGAGAAAGACCTAAGGCTTGGAGATGCACACTCAGCCCTGACTTCTCACACCACCACTCCTGAGGTTCAGGCCCTATTAACACCAAACATGGCCTTCTAAAGAGATGGGAGGGATTCTTTTTTCTGGGTCACGCATGATTTGGTGTGGTGTAGAAACTCAGGCTCAGATCATTCCAAGTGACAGTTACACTGTGGAAGTGTCACATGAGCTGCCAGATGACACTCAGCGTCTGGGCTGGTGGAAGCTTGCTGCTTGCTAAGCTTTTATACCTTCAGAAGGTTTTACTCAATAGTCAGAGGGTGTTGGGAACAATGCAAAAGACAGAAGACTGAAGATAGCCCAGACCTTTCTATCTCTGAATCTATAATACTCTGACTCTCCACGGTCATGAAGTTCTAATCACCTTTAGAATCTTTAACACAGGTCTGGCATTTCTAGGAAATTCTCCCCATGCCTCAAGCAATGTCCTGCAGGCTGCCTTTGCCAGCTAGGTCCTCTGTGGACTTAGGGAGCCATCGTCAGGTAGAATTGACTTCCCGCTCTCAGCATGAGGGACATCTTTGCTTTAGAGGGATCTGTCCTTTTTGAGTGAAGAGGAGAGCGTTATTTAGAAAATCCACATAGTCTCTACCACGTGTACCATATGACCTCTGTATACCTTTACTTAGGATGGCACAGGGCAGTATGGAGTCAGATGCCTGGTACATGAATCTCTCCTTCATCCAGCTTTCTCAGCCAGTAGACTGGGGATACCCACCGTGTAAAATGCAGTATATCCCCATCTGAGGTCTTGGAAGGGTGAGCCGTAGGTGTGCCGGCAGTGCTCGGGAGAGCAGGTGTAGTGTAATGTAATTTGGCCGTGTGTGGTGAACCTGGGCTCTATAATCAGCTTTGGAAAAATTGCCTTTCTCAATTTAGTTTAGACAGCGATAGAGCTGTCTAAACAGTTTGCTCTAAACGAGAAAGGAGATGAAGTCGAAAATGGCTAAATGCCCTGGTGCCTCTTCCCACCCAGTACCTGCTGCCAGCCCTGACTTTAGCCTTTTCTGGTTCTTGGGAGACTCTGGGAGGCTGATGAACCCGACATTGAGGAAGGGCTGTGGGCCAGGTTTCTCAGCAGGCCTCTGGTCAGTGTCTTTTCCTCTTGTTTCTTTTGTCCTTCTGGACACCCATGGTTCTGTGGCTTTCTGAACTGAGGAGCTCGGTCCAGGGAGCTTTAAACCATGTTATAATGGGGACAACTTATTACCGGCTTCATCCTGCACTTCACCAAGGAGGAAGCTGACATGGGAGACATGTATTTTCTTTCTTTTTTAAATTTTTGTAGAATTTTTTTTCTCTCTCTCTAAGACAGCAGGCCTTTTGGGTTGTTTTATTTTGTCCCTGGTCTCTTTCTTTGGGCCCTGACTAGAGCCCATGACCCTGGATGTAGCTTTGATGAACACAAAGCTACCCCCTGGATCATCCCAAAGGGAACTGCATCTTGGCTAACCAGAGCTTGCTTTCCTATTCCCCGCACTGTTCTTCAGAGCTTTCCAATGCAGGCTCCTTCCTTCTCCACTGTGACTCAGGCCCTGCTGGCTCTTGTTCATTCCTCTGCCCTAGTTTAGCTCTCTGGAAGGGGTTGTCTTTTAGCCAGATCACAGAGATTCTAGAAGGTTCCAGGAGAAAGTCCAGCCTCTCCAGCTGGAGAGAAAGCAGGAGCCAAACTGGCCGGAGGCCTAGCAGGCCGGACTGATAAGAACGCAGCCTCTCTTGGAAAGCACACAGAGAGTATGCTGGCTACGTGACCCAAGGAGGGAGGCAGCAGCTGCTGGGAGCAGCCATTGCTGTAGAGAAAGGGGCACGTAGGACCTGTGAGAAGAGCTTCACACGCACTGATACATACACACGGTATACGGAGAAGGAAACTGAGGCCAGTGGGAAGGCACACAGCTTGTCTTTAATTGAGCTTCTATTGCGACTGTTCTATTTTGGGCCCATCCAGCTGGTGAGATAACCGCTGAGCTACTTAAAATACCTGTCTGAAGCTGGGGCTTAGCTTCTCTTTAAGAGCAAAGCCAATCCCCTCTTCAGCTGTGTTAGCAGACACGAAACTCCCGGTGTCCGAGCCCAGGAAGCCATCTGATCCCTCCTCATCAGTACCTGCACACGTGGAAGGGTGGTGGAGCTGGTTTGAGGGCCCCATGCCATCTTTGTGACTGAGGGCAGCACAGAGCATTGAGCCCGCACTGACACTGAATATCTTTAACATTTTATTTATAACCCTGTCTATATTCCTACATATAAAAGTCAAAACCAAATATATAAAAGTTTAAACATATCAAAAACTAACCAAAAAGGGGGGAGAGGAGAAAGTCACCTAAAATCCTGTTAGATATTAAGTTGAACTATATGCCGATAGGTCGAAATAGGGGAATTTTGGCAATTTTTGTATTTCCCCCCCTACTATATCGGGCATATTTCCTTCCAAACGCAGTCTGCTCTTTAAAAAATATATCTGAGATCATATTGTATGTAGGAGTTTAAGCTTACCTTTAACCCACAAGACATTAGAATGTAATTCCTTCCCCATGCAATTGCAGTTTCTATAAACTCTTTAATGGTTACATAACTGTCATTTGGGAGCACCAAGGCCATTCCTACCTTCTCTGGCTCCTTGTACAATGTTCTAGGCTGAGAAAGAAAGAGCCTTGTGTTGAGTGCTGCCATGGGCAGCGAGGATGGGCTCAGCTCCCAGGCTGGGGTGGGGGAGCTTGGGTGACAGCATTTGCCAGAAGGCAGCTGGCCCTTGTCTCTCCTCCGGACATGTGCTGGGTGCAGACAGGATGGAGTGGAAAATATGCCTCTGAGGTGGGGCAGAGAGCAGGGAAGTGCACACTCCTTAGCCAAGGACCAAATAGGGTCTAGAGGGGCCTCCTGCTCTCCTCTTCTCTTACCCAGAAAAGATGACGCTAAGTGCCCAGGCATTTCGGCCAGGGGTACATTCCTCATCTCCAGAGCAGCTAAGCTGAGTGAGCAGGAGAAGCTGGGAACTTCCCAGAATGCTCTCTGTGCTATGGGCTCCCCCAAGGTCATCTTGAGGGTCATCATGAGCCTTGCTAGGCGCTCTGTGGATAAGACAGTGACATTCGTCACTCAGCAGCTTTCTTGGGAGAAAGTAGAGAAATATTGTCTTCCTCAAGGGGCTGCTATGAAACTTAATTGCTTCTTTACATTTTTTTTGTTCTGTTTTTTTTTTTTTTTTTTTTTTTGAATTAAGGTCTCATTTAGCCCAGGCTGGTATTGAACTCACTGTATACCTAAGGATGACTTTGAACTTCTGATCCTCATGACTCTTACTTGCTCAGGGCTAGGATCACAAGCATGTACCCCATGCCTAGTTTTTGCCATACTAGGAATCAGACCCAGAGCATCGTGTATTCTAGGGGACTCCTCTATCACCCAGGCCCCTTAAAGAGGCTCTGATATTGAAATTATCTAATACAGTTCCTGGTACCGGGCCAGGACTCCCTCAGTTAGAGACAGGTCTTGTTACATTGCCTCGTCTGACAGCAAACTTGAGGCTAAGTTATCCTCTTGCTTCTGTATCCTGAGGAGCTAGTGGCATAGGCACACCACTTAACCTTCAGACTGATTCCTTACTTCCTCTCCACTCCTTTCAAACAGGCTGAGTTCGGGAAAGAAATAGCTCATCGATTGTGTGGGTGAAAATAGTTGGCACATGTTGAGCATTGCCAATCATGGCTCGCTCGATCATTCATTCATTCTTCGTTCATTCATTCATTCATTCAGCAAGTGTTTAGCCAGAGCCAGCAGTGTGACAGGAACCTTCTCTCTGCTGGGATTCAGTGGGGGAAGGAATACAAGCCGGCGTTCTTGTGGAGAGTACACTGTAGCAGGGGACAATAGACAGTCGACAGAAATCACCGGGAAGTGTATACTGTAGCAAGTGGAGATGTGTGGTAAGAGTAATCCAGGTGGATATGGCCAGGATGGAAAATGGCTGGTAAGTGGTGGGCACAGTCTAGTTTACTAAGGGCATCTTTGGTTGAGATAAGGGAGGGTGAGAGTACTGTTCCTTAGCTGACTAGGACTAAGAGACAGGAAGTGTGGAGGAGAGCGGAAGCCCCCGGAGTAGGACACTCAGCTCCTCTTCTTTTCTGAGCCAGTGCTGTGAGCACACAGAGGCAACATGGTGCTGGCGAAAGACTGCATAGCTCATGAGCAGGTCTAGCATGGTCACAGGATGCCCCTGAGCAGAGGTGCCCATGCGTGTGACACTGGCTTAGACAGCATGTGGCCTTCCCTGCACGCAGCTGAGTCTGACCAGCTGGAAGGCAACGGATGAGGTGAGATTAGAGGAAAACAGAGGCCTGGGGTGTGTGGAGAGTCAGCAAAGCCCAGTGGTCTTGCCCAAGCTTTGCTTCTACTCGGGAGTAAACTCTGAGCCCTGTGGGTTGTTCTCTTGGATTTGGGGACAGGGTTTGAGGTTATGGCTACTCAGAGAGGGTAGGTATTTGTATGTGGAGCCCAAGGAAGCTGGGGCAGTGCCACACTGTGTCTGTGGGGAGTGGTACGCTCACATGCCCATAGGCTCGGACTCAGAGACGAACCATCTCTCTGATCACCTTCACTTCTTTATCTCTGCCTTGACCTGGAGTCCATCCTTGCAGCTCTGCAGTTCAGTCCCATGTCCCACTCAGAGGGAGTTGCAGGACATGGGAGGTGTGGGTGTTGTTTGCTAGGCCTGTCTGTCTCAGGAAGACAGTTGTTTACTGAGTGTTGTCAGCTTGCTGGACATTAGAAGGAGTCCAGCATTTGGGGCATGCCTGTGCAGGATTACCTTGATTATGCTAACTGTGGGTTTGGCTGAGCTTCTGGGCTACATAAAATGGAGAAAGTGCTGAGAGCAGCCCGTGCGTTCATCCCATGCTGTGCTTCGATCATGGATGTGATGTGAACAGCCAGAAAGAAGCTCCTGCAGCTTCGAGTTCACCAGTACAACGAGCTGGTTCCTTCTATTGGCAGAAGGGCTCACTGAGGCTGGGAGGAGGGTGTATGAGGAAAGGCCACCTTTGCTGCACTCTGCTTAGTCTCAGTGTGGGTGTCTGGAGGGACCTGAACATTGGGAACTGGCCATTGTGACAGGTTGAAATCCTCTGAGGTATCAGAGGCTACAGTGATGGTTGTTGGAGAAGATCTGACAGGGACATAGAATATCTTAAATAAACTCTTTATTAAGCTGATTTGGTCAGAGATCTTATTACAGCAACAAGAACAGGAACTAAGACAGCTAGTTTCTCTCCTGTGGACAGGGCATCTTGAAGCTGGGAAACAGTAACCAATTGTGGGCTTCCTTAGAGAGAAGTGTAAACTTCAGAGCCCAGTACCATGCCTGGCACATTGGACATGCTCAACAAAATACTTGCAGGCTGACTCTCGACAGCCCTCATTCAGCTTACTGGGGACAAAGACAGGGTCAGGGAGGAGGAACAATGAAACAGCACCCAAACCGTGAATTTCTGTGTTCTGTTCTGTGTCCCCCCCGACACAGTAGGCACTAAGTTAATGTGGGTTTCTCCCTCCTTCCCCCTGCTTACATTCCACCTCTCCAGTTTTAAGACAATGGCACGAGCCAAGATTGTTTTCTACCACCGTGTGCCTTTTCCCTGTTCCCAACATCGATTTGCTTTGCTGTAACCAGGAAGACCACAGAATTAAACTAAGTGATGATCAGTAACCATGGGTTAAGAAACTCATCTTTCTTAGTGTGTCAGCGACACTGGCAGGTCCTCTGAGGGTGGGATTCCAGATGAAGATATGTGTTAGGTTCCTCCATCACATAGGAGAGACCTGCTCTGAGCTGTGCCACTTCCCTCCCCTACAGTGGCAGATGAAATGCTGCAAGTGTGACTCCAGGCTGCCTCGTAATTACAACAGTCACCGAGTGGAGAACGTCGCATCCTCTTCAGGCCCTGTGCGCTGGTGGCAGTCACAGAATGGTGAGGACCTGCCACACACAGGAGCCCATGATTACGGATTCTCCACAGGCTGGGGCACACAGAGGTGTTCCAAGATTGTTTATTTGGGTTTTGGTGGTGAAGGGCTCAGCAGGTGGGCAGGCAAAGCCTTCCAGATTTGCTTTGGGGGGTGTGTTGAATGCTCAAGGCAATGAGGGAAAGGTGCTCTGGGAGAGAACCACATCTGTTTCACTTTGCCCTTGTCTCTGTGGGTGGGTGGGTGGGTGAGTGCTAGGGCTTGGGTCTTGGGGATGAAATTGTTTGTGACAGACATGCTAGGAGCCCCTGGGGTATCAGAGGTGCTGGTGATGATATCACCATCTGACACAGATAGACTTGACTATATAACACAAGCAAAATTCGATGGCTTGCTTCTTTCCCAGAGTTTGTTCAGAGTCAAGGTCACAGATGTTCTTGCTGTCCAGAGCTGATGTTATCAAGGTCTTTGGGAGTGTCGGGGAGATCATCTTGTCTAACCTTTCTGTCTCTTGTCCTTCCAGATGTGAGCCCCGTCTCTCTGCAGCTGGACCTAGACAAGAGGATGCAGCTTCAGGACATCATGATGGATTTTAAGGTTTGGTCTTGAGGACCTCGGGGGGGATAGGCGAGGGACCTGGGCTGACAGAAGAATCCAGTATCTTATCTCGCTAAGCTGGGATGGTGGCATCTTGTGCTAAAGGTCCTCTTTCAGAGTAGGGGCACTCA
The DNA here is from genome assembly GCF_963924665.1 of Micromys minutus. Taxonomy (NCBI): domain Eukaryota; kingdom Metazoa; phylum Chordata; class Mammalia; order Rodentia; family Muridae; genus Micromys; species Micromys minutus. The sequence goes on along the minus strand of NC_137969.1, from coordinate 89,089,848 downwards.
CTGGGATCTTACATCATGGTAAAAACTGATGGCGGCCACCAAGAGAAGAGAGCTCCTTCCCACCCCCCTGTTCTAGTCATGCTGCAGTTACAGACCCTGGTCCTCTCTGCAGCCAACATCTTCGGCCTGTCTAATCAACTTTACTCTGGCACATACCAGTTCCACTGGGCTTGGTTGCTTTTTATGATTTGTATATGAAATGTCCCTGAAATAGCTCATGCGTAGACTCACAAGGCTCTGATGGAACCAATGTATTAATCCACGGATGGACTGACAATCTGTGGCATTATTTCAAAGTGATGGTGACTTTCAGGTAGGGCCTGGTTGGAAGAAGTCAGTCACTGGGGACATGCCCTATGGGGCCCTATCTGTCCTGGGGAGTCTCTTTCTTTGTTTCTCTCCCTCTCCCTACTCCTGGTCTTACTATTTATCATTAGTGATCTGTTCTACTCCACCCTGAGCATAGCCTATAATCCAACACCGAGGGAAGGAGGACCAGAGCAGATAGATGCCTGGGGGCTAATTGGCCAGTAATTCTAGCTGAATCAGTGAGCTCTAGGTTCAACAGTAATGCCTGTCTCAAAAAAAAAAAAAAGTGAAGAACTATTGAGGAAGGCATCAACCTCTAACCTCCATTTGCTTAAGTGTAAACATGCACCTACCCCCCCCCCATGTGTGCACACACAAACATGTATACCTAAATACACAAAAATTAGTAGAATAAACCAGAAATGTGGGCCAATGTGGTGAGCATCTGTTAATCAGGCCTCGTTGCTGTGACAAAGATCTTCAAGAAACCAGTTTATGGAGAAAGGATTTATTTTGGCTTAGGGTGTTAGAGGCTTCATCCCTGTAGCGTCTGCTCCATTGACTAAGCTGAGGTTGAACGTCATGGCAGAGAGCGTGAGGTGTGGGGGAGTGGACTGTTCCAGTCACTGTCTCCATCATCAGTGGATCACTGATGATGGAGAGAAAGACTGGGCTGAGGATCTGAACTCTGGTCCTCAAACTCACCCACCGAGCATGGCTGTCATCTTCCCAACCCCCAGTGAACTCTATTAACAACTCTGAAGATGAGATCAAGTTTAAGCAGTAACCAGGAGCTTACCTATCCACGGGAAGGACACACAGTAGCACACTGCTTTTGGAGAACAGCCCATCCCCCCCAGCTCTGTGGCCACTGTAATCCTTCCTCTGTCCTACACTCCCCTCCCAGAGGCAAAGGTTCCCACTCATTGGTAGCAGGTCATGAGAGGATTTGATTTTATTCTTTATGCAGAAATAGTCAAGTACCAAAGGATAAAGTTTCGTTAATAAGACAGGACAATCAGGAAAAATCTATAAGACTCTTTCAGAGCGTGGGACGGAATGTAACAGGACCCAGTTTCTTGTATGGCTTGAGAAAGTTGGCTCTGAGAGGTCTGCCCTACAAAAGGTCAAAGTATTTTGAGAAATGCCAGCAGTGTTTGAACAGAAGCCCAGTCCCTCAAGGTGACAGTTTTGAAAGGCAGTGTTAACTCAGTTATTGTTAAACCCTTTCTGCTGCTCCAGTGTCTCCCATCATGGATCAGGTTTAGTCACACACATACCGAACACTGATGGTTCAGTAGAACTGGCAGCAGGTGTTAGCGATAGACGTTAAACATGAAGTCACGATGAAGCTGGATGCAGTGCTATGGTGACGAGTCAGGGAGGGGCTCCTGGCAATTCCTGTAGACATTTTTCTGTTGTCACATCTGTGGGTACAGCCATGACATACAGTAGGTTGAAGTCTGAGATGCTGGTGAGTGTCTTGCAGTGTTTACAGGGCAGGATGATGGCTCTTTTGTCCACCCCCAAATAGGAACTATGTTGGAGCTGATAAACCCTGCCCAGAAAGCAGGGAATTGGCTAGTAAATAGACCGAGGGTGCTGTTTCTGAGGGAAGCCAGATGCTAGACTGGGAAACATGGCACAGACTGGGCAGAAAAGAATGCAAGTTAGGCAGGTACAAAAAAGAAATCGCCACACAGATGTGACATTTAGACTCCCAACAAACGATGGGAAGAAACCCACAAGGAAGGAGTGTTTGAAGCAGGAGACCAGTGGAAAGGCTGAAGGAAGGGTTATGCTCACTGAGGTGGGTGCTGGTAAGGGCTGAGCGAGGCGCAGGGAGCCTTTGCACACAAAGCTTGGGTTAGAGTTTATTTAAGAAGGGTGGGTATGTTGGTCTTTGTTTTGTCACTGTGACAAGACACCCAAGATACAGAAGAGCTCTAGCAGGAGACAGGGAGAGATTTGTGTCCCAGGCTCAGAGGTTTTAGCGTCTGCTCACTTATTCTTGTTGCTTTGGGGCCTATGGAGAGGCTGAGCATGATGGTAGGGTCCTCCAGCTCCTCTTTCCCTCCGTCACTCAACCCTGCTCCACATCCCTGCCCCATGTCTCTCCAGGGTCCCATGCCAGCTGGCATGCTGATTGAGCGCTCTTCTGACTTTGGCAAGACGTGGAGGGTGTACCAGTACCTGGCGACAGACTGTGCCAGCACCTTCCCCCAGGTCCACCAGGGCCAACCCAAGAACTGGCAGGACGTCCGGTGCCGGCCCTTGTCCCAGAGGCCTAATGGGCATCTGACTGGGGGAAAGGTAGGCTCAGGGGACCTGAACCAGCAGGCAAAGGGAGGAGGGCCATGTCTCCTAGTCAAGAAGTGAGAACATGCCCTGTCAGGTCATCTTGATGGGACCTTCCAGAAACATCTTGCCACATCTATGACATCCTCTGACTTCACCCCACTTCCTCCTATAGGGCTCACAGGATCCATGAGTGAGCTTTGCTGTGAGATCTTTGGGGTGGCTACTTACACACACATGAGCAAAGAACACATTTCACTCTCAGAAAGTTACCTCCAAAATTTTTTTTCTTGTTTTATTTTAATCTATCGGCCTGTCAGATCAGAGGATCAAGAACAACCCAGAGCTCCAAAGGCATCTGCAGTAAAAACTATTACTTGCCTCTAGAAACACCTGGAACTTCTGGGAATCTTCCCCATATGGTCGAATTCTTCCCCAAAGCATATCCCATTCTATATGGCTTCCTTTTCCCTGTTCACAGCTTAGGTGACAGGCAGGCTGAGTGCTGCCCCCCTGTGGCCGCAGATTTCCTTGTGTCTATCTAATGGTGGTCCTTAACCTTCCAATTCCCTCCCTTCATGTAGCAGCAACCCTGACCATAAAATTGTTTTCATGGCTACTTTATAACTGTAATCTCGCTATCATTATGAATTTTAATGTAAATATCAGTGTTTTCCAATAGCAACCCTCATGAAAAAAAATCATTCAATCCTAAGGGGTTACGATCACAGGTTGAGAACTGCTGAGCTAATTGTTTAAAGTTTTGTTTGGCCTTTGTATTCACTTGTTCCTAACCCTGAGCAGAGACAAAGGCTTCTTCTTCATTTGTAGGGGGTTGAAATAAAAGCTTGGTGGGATATGCCAAGAAGTCACCTGTGTTGAGTGGTTTGTAGAAGAAATAAAAGCATACTCAAAACTGAGGGTGGGCAGGGAAGGTGGCCAGTTACCACCTTCTGTGCATGAAAATGTCAGACAAAGCCATTGTCATCTATAGTAATGTAAAACACTAACAGTAGGGGGGGAGATGGCTCAGAGCGGGTTAAGTGCAGCCTGGAGACCTGGTGATCACCAGAACCCAGGTAAAGCTAAAAGGAGAAAACCAACTCCACAGAGTTGTCTTCTGACCTCCATACGCACACCATGGCACACTATGCGGTTTACACGCTTTATTTCACACACACACACACACACACACACACACAAACAACAACAACAACAAAACCTTTAACTTAAAACTAATAGTAAAAAGTCAGTATTGCACAAGCCCTCCTCTGTCTTAGATGATACAGCAGGAAATTCTTGGTAGATTTGTATTTTCCAACACACACACACACACACACACACACACACACATGCCATACCACACACACACAACACATACTACACACACATGTCACACATATACACACACCACACACACAGTACACACATACCACACACACACCATACACACACATGCCATACCACACACACACAACACATACTACACACACATGTCACACATATACACACACCACACACACAGTACACACATACCACACACACACCACACACACACCACACATACACATACACACATCACACACACACACACATAAACACATCACACACACATACACACATACATACATCACATACATACACACACACATACACACATCACACACGCATCACACACACATCACACACATACATACAGACACACACACACACACACACACACACCACTGAGTACGTTCTTTTAGGGTTCTGTGGCCATGATGTTCTATTAGCACAGGGGGCAGGCCTAACAGCCATGGTCTATCTCAGGTTTGAAGGGATTTAAGGGGAATGAGAAGAAGGGGAAGGAAGGCTTCTGAGCTTCCTGCCCATTTCCATTCTCCACCGCAGTCTAGACCTTTCTTCTCTCTGATCAGGTCCAACTTAACCTTATGGATTTGGCATCAGCTATCCCTGCATCTCAAAGTAAAAAGATTCAAGGTTTGTTTGAGTCTTCCTCGTTTCCATGGGACTGGTGTGGGGGGGGGTTGGGGGGGGAAGGAAGCAGCTGGGAACCTGGGTCATTGAAATTTCCAGTTCCTTCCTACTTCCCCGGTGTAGCTGGGAAGTACTGCTTGCTTCACACCTTCCAGGGAGATGCTGTGAGGAGGCTGAGGGTGGGGTGTCTGTGGTATGATGGGAAGGGAGAAAAGGAGGTTCCATTGGCCTTTAACTTCCTGTCTTTACCTTCTCCTCACTGGTGCCACTCTCAGAACTAGGAGACATCACAAACTTGAGAGTCAACTTCACCAAGCTGGCCCCTGTGCTCCAGAGAGGCTCCTATCCACCCAGTGCCTACTTTGCAGTGTCTCAGCTACGTCTTCAGGGGAGTTGCTTCTGTCATGGACATGCTGACCACTGTGCCTCTAATTCTGGAGGCCCTACAGGTCCCACCACTGCTGTGCAGGTGACAACCCAGGGTGGGTGGGGGGAAGTGGAAGGAGACCCATGCAGCAGGACAGCCACTTTGTAGTTGTGGATACTGCTGGTGATGTAACTCAGGGGTAGACTACTTGCCAAGTATGGGAAAGGCCAGAGAAGGGTAGAGAGATAGGTTGTGGAATGGAGGCTTGACATGGCGTGCATACCTGGCAAGCCCAGAAGAACACTTAGAAGGAAGAAGCTGGAGAAGCAGAAGTTCAAGGTCATTTTCAACTACAGAAGGAGTTTAAGACTCTGGGGTGCACATCATCTTGTAAAGGAAAAAGAATCCCCAAATAAGGAAATGATACAAACAAACAAAACACATAGGAATTTAGTAAGTCTCCAAGAACAAAGAAAGACCTAATGTTTCAGAAATTTAATTGTATACTTAGGTCTGCATTGCAGCTGGGGATGGTTTCAGCTTTCAGCTGCATGTACAGGAAAAGCTGACAAAGTCTCTCAACCTGACTCTCAGAGAATTACTGCACTATGGAAATTACTGTGTACATAGGGAAATATTATCATGAATTATAAGGTATGAGGGCCAAAATAGCCCGTCTGGGCCTCTACTCTCAGATACTTGGATTTAATTACTGACGTTTGAAGCCTTGGGTTGTACTTTCCGTGGAGTTGAGAGCTAATGAGTTTATTCATCAGGCAGTAGGGTGTGGGGCCAGGTGAGGGGCCAGTGCTTAGTCTGCACACAAAGTCCACCAGGACACCAGCCAGTAGTGATGTAGTCAGGGTAGAGAAGCTACAGTTTAGCAAGCTCTGGTGGTCCTTGGTCAGCCTGAACAGGAGGACCCTGGGAAGAGTTCACTGACCCTGAGAGAACCACTACAGTGGAGGAGAGATGGGGCCTTTTGTTCACCTTTCCCAGGGGGTCAGTTTGTCAACCTAAGGGCTATGGCACAGCCTGGTGGCAGAGAGGCAGGAGGAAGTCACAGCTGGAGACTGAGGAGAGAGGTTAGTGGAGAGAACAACCCAGTCTGCTGAAGGCTACGAAGGAGCCCCGAGGGAATACCTAGGATCTCTCAGGACAGATCCGGAGAGCCCAAGGCTGAGTAGGAGGAATGTAGGGGCGTGAGGAAGGACTCACAGGACAGCACCAATGCCTCGGCCTTGTCTCTGAGGTTCAAGGTTCAGGTGGAACTTGGCCAGGGTGCTGGTGTTTGTAAAACACTGTCTAGGTGACTATACACTAGCCAACACTGCAATTTATGGAGATAAAGGGACCTAGGAGGACCTAGGTGGGAGGGATAAATATGATCCATTTGGCTAATGGATGCAGAAATTAATTATGGCAGGCAAAAAAAAAAAAAAAAAACCATCAGAATTGGCTAATGGGAAATGCCAGCTTGCATGGGTAGTGGCTAGAGATTCATCTGTGGCAGAGAGAAAAGAGGAGCTAAGAGTGAACAGGTCCCTGAATGCCAGGCTGTGGGGGTGGGGCTTAATTTGGGGGAGGCAATTAGCATACAATGGTGCTTCTATTTTTATATCTTAATGAGTCTAGTAACAACTCACAGTGTGTGTTCTATCAGCCAAACAGCTTAGTCACAGGTTGTCAGAATAAAGCTGCAGAGAGCCTGCCAGCCTCCAGAATCCCACAGTTTATTAGTCTGATATCTCTTATCTTCCACTGAGCCTGTACAACACAGGTATCAAGAAATGCGAAAGGGCCTTTGAAACCCTTGCTCGTATTCAGGACACCACGAATGCACGCACACTCACTGACTTCTCAACAGGCACACACTACTGGTTATTCACATACAGATCCCAGTCATTGTAGCGTTGCAGGGACTGGGTGAAAGCCAGAGCATTGAGGTGTGAAGCATTTGGGTGGGAAGTGTTTAGGTGTGAAGCATTTGGGCGTGGTGTCCTGGAAGGGCTGTGTCTAGGCAAGGTCTTAAGGAACAAGCATGCTGGTCTTCTGGGGGAGTGGGTGGGTCTAGCCCTCAAACTTTCCTATATGTTGTTTCTGGTAACCACTGGCTGCTCTCCCAGGTCAACGATGTCTGTGTCTGCCAGCACAACACGGCTGGCCCCAACTGTGACCGCTGTGCCCCATTCTTCAACAACCGGCCATGGAGACCTGCAGAGGGCCAGGACACCCATGAGTGCCAAAGTAGGAGCCTGGGATTAGCCCCTGACTGTAGCAAGTGGGTTGGGAGCTGGCTCTTCTGATTCTTAGCTGGAACACTGGGAGTTTGCTTTCGTTGCGTATATGCAGACTGAGTTTCAGCCATGTCTTCCAGATCTCTAGTTTAGAGTGGAGCTGGACTCTCCTCACTGCCTTCGCTTCTATTCTGTTAGCCCTGGAAGAGCCAGAGTTTGGTCCCTGCTGAAGCTCCCAGAGACCCTGACCCCTCCAGGCTCCTTTCTCTGTGTCAGACACATCTGGCCCCCAGTGGTCACATCTCTATACCCAACCAACAGTCCTTAGATACAGTCTTTGTGCAGAGACCCATCTGTGGTTATCCTGAAGGCTAAAGTGCACAGAGGACTTCCTTTTCTTCTGGAGTCCACCCTGAAAGGGGGTTGGGAGGCCCGAGTGCTTGTCCGCTCAGCCCTCTTTCTGGTCATGCAACCCTTCCCCAGCCTCCTTTGAACTAGGGCTTCGCTTGCTTGCTCTGCATCTTGAAGAGTCGACAGAGGTGGCAGTGTTAAAGTGCCTTCCATGGTGGTCTGTGTGACCTCTTGGAGTCAACCTTAGGTCTCCCTGTGTAGGGTGTGACTGCAACGGGCACTCAGAGACCTGCCACTTCGACCCAGCTGTGTTTGCTGCCAGCCAGGGGACAAATGGGGGCGTGTGTGACAACTGCCAGGACCACACGGAGGGCAAGAACTGCGAGCGCTGTCAGCTACACTATTTCCGGAATAGACGACCCGGTGCTCCCATCCACGAGGCCTGTATCCGTGAGTAATGGCTTCAGGGACAGACGGCTGTCCACCCATTCTCCCCAGTTTACCCCTTGGGACATGAGGGCCACGGAGAATGAATGAAGCTTCAGTCCCAAGGAAGGACATGTGGGTTGTTTTAAATTAGCTATGCTCTACTGAGTAAGTCACTTACCCTCTCTGGTCTCTGGACCATCTGATCAGGATATAGCCTTTCTTGTGGGCACAGAGAGAAGAAAACACAAGGAGAGCTCCTGCCTTTAGGGTGCACACTGTGAAGCCGAGGGGCTCAAGTGCACCCCTTTTGTTTTACTGTTTCCCCACTGATGAGACTTCTGCCTTGAGTCTGTAAGTCAATCCTCCAGACCCAGCACAATGACTGGTAAATTGCTGTGGTTGTGTGTCTGTTGACTGAATAGTAGAGTGGTTTACCATGCCCACCAGGCCACTGGATTCACATGAGACAGTGGTTCTCAGTCTTCCTAATGCTGCCACCGTTCAATAAAGTCCCTCATGTTGTGGTGACCCTCAGCCACAGAATTATTTTCATGTGTACTTCATAACTTTAATTTTGATACTGTTATGAATCGTGATGCAAATATCTTTTATGCAAGACATCTGATATGTGACCCCTGTGGAAGGGTCATTCCACCCACAGGGATTGTGACGCACAGGCTGAGAACTGCTGAGCTAGAAGGACAAACAAGTTAGAACAAGTGTTTCAGGCCAGTTTGATCAAGAAAGACCTTGTGGACAAAGTAGCCTTGAGTTTTGAGAGGCATGAAGGAGTCCAGGAGCAGGCAGGAGAAGCTCAGTGGCTGACCAGTATTTGTGTCTGGAGCTAATGAGGCAGACTTGAACCTGCTTCCTCTAGAGCCAGGACAATTTCCAGGATGCTAGCATCTGCAAGCACTGTTTCCCCATCTCTATGGCAACTCCCTCCCATTGAGGATGTTGTACAGATTGGGCACTTAAGAAGTGATGTCCACAGAACTAGAGCAAGCATGGTCCTTAGCAGGAATCCAACACCGTCCCACCTGTTCCAAATTCGCCATTTACTGCTCAGAAGAAATGTCCTTGTCTCAAGTGGCAGGTGGAGAAACAAGAACCAAGGGTCCCATGCTTGGCTGGGGTCAGGAGGCCGGGGAACTGGGAGCGGGCTGTCTAGGTTCGGGCTTTGAGCTCTGATTTCCCTTTGTTCCTGACACTCAGCCTGCGAGTGTGACCCAGATGGGGCAGTCCCAGGAGCTCCCTGTGACCGACTGACGGGCCAGTGTGTGTGCAAAGAGCATGTGCAAGGAGAGCGTTGTGACCTTTGCAAGCCTGGTTTCACGGGGCTCACCTTTGCCAACCCACAGGGCTGCCATCGTGAGTAGAGGTTCCGGGAAAGTGTGGGGTGGGGAGCTACCAGACCAAGCCTCGTCCTGGAGTGTTCTCCTCAGAGGAAGCGCGCCTCTGTGCATGTATGCTTCCCCTCAGTCTTCCAGCAAGTGGCAGCACAGGCCTGGGTTGGAAGGTGGGTTTGAGTCAGCTAGTGCTAGGGTGGGCAGGCTGGCTGCCAAACTGCCAGGTGGCTGGGAAGACACAGTTGCCTTATGAGTAAGCCATGCTATGCACAAGGACAAGCCTTGTGACTTCAGGCTGGTCTCGTCACAGAGCTCAACTTTAGGTTGATGCGTCAGCTCTGTTACGGCATTACCCCTGGTTCTGTTTGCAGGGTGAGAGTCTGGGACACAATGTCCAGAAGCAGAGCTAGACAGAGCTTGGTAGGTAAGGGTCCTTGAGGCTACTCTCTCCAGTAAGTCAGCGGGCAGGTGCTTTTCCAGGGCTGGGCCCTCTCTGGTGCGTGTCTTCTGGGGCCAGCCTCTCTATGGGAGTCTACCTATGCTCACCTGCCCTTCCTCCCTCTCACAGCCTGTGACTGCAGCATCTTAGGTGCCCGGCAAGACATGCCTTGTGAGGAGGAAAGTGGACGCTGCTTGTGTCTGCCCAATGTAGTGGGCCCCAAATGTGACCAGTGCGCCCCTTCCCATTGGAAGCTGGCCAGCGGCCTGGGCTGCGAGCCCTGTGCTTGTGACCCACGCAACTCCCTTAGCTCCCAGTGCAACCAGGTAAGAGTGGCATGCATGCCCAGGGCTCTTTAGTCACAGAGGGGTCCTACCCTCCAGTGTTCTCTGGCCTTCCTACAACCAGACAAAGTTACATTTGTCCCCTTTCCCCTTGGGGAGGCCACCAACTCTCCCTCCCTCTGTTGCTCTTAGCCTTGGGCCAGGCTTGTTCCTTCTACCTTCTGCAACTCGTTGCTAGAACTTGACTTTGGGCTCATCTTTGAGTGGAAGCCCTAGTTTTGGGGATGAATCAGGTCTGTAGAGCAAGAATCTGGGGCACAGTCCCCAGAAGCAAGGCCACGTAGTGACTGGAAGGTGCTCTCTCTATTCAGTTTACAGGGCAGTGTCCTTGTCGGGAAGGGTTTGGTGGCCTCACATGTAGTTCTGCAGCCATCCGCCGTCAGTGTCCTGACCGGACCCACGGAGACGCGGCCACAGGGTGCCGAGGTGGGTACTTATGACATGATCGTGCAGCAGGCGTGTAGAAGTGGGGGTGAAGGGTGCTTGGTGAAGGGCCTTGATGGGGTTGGATGCCCTGTACTAATAACTTGGACAGCCCCATGAGCATCTACACTTAAAGACTGCTTAGCCTCCCTGTGCCGGGATCAGGTTAAGCTAGCTTCTCACAGTCTAAGATGAGAGGCAGGGGGGCTTTACTCCCACTCCCTGAGAGTAGTGGGCAGCAGCAGTGGAGAAAATGTCTTGAGGGGGCTGGAGCGCTTCCCTGGAGGGCTTATATATCAGCAGTGGTGTAGGACTGGAGTCTAATGGCCAGCCTTGGTCTCAGCTCTGCCTTGTGGGGTCTAGGCTGCTCTTAAGGGGGAGGTGATGTGTACAGCACTGGGACCCCTTCTGTGCCATGGTTGTCTCCTAAACAGAAGCAGGAAATCAGAGTATGATGTGCAATGGGCACACAGATCGGATAGGTTCACACACATGTAAATGTGTAACACATGACTGGCATGTGGTGGATGCCAAGGACAAGCTTTCTGTCAGTCCCTGGCTTTGCTCTAGCTGATGTCAACAAATAGTCCATGTCACTTAGGCAGGCCCAGCTTCTTCATCCCCACCTTCATCTTCCTGGCCCCAGCCTCTGAGTGTCATTTCTCCCGGCTTCTAGCCTGTGACTGCGACTTCAGAGGAACCGAGGGTCCTGGCTGTGACAAAGCCTCAGGCCGTTGCCTCTGCCGTCCTGGCTTGACCGGGCCCCGCTGCGACCAATGCCAGCGAGGCTACTGTGACCGCTACCCAGTATGCGTGGCCTGCCACTCTTGCTTCCAGGCCTATGACACAGACCTCCAGGAGCAGGCTCGGCGCCTTGGCAGTCTCCGGAATGCCACTGAAGCCTTGCAGGCCGGGACAGGTCTGGAGGACCATGGCCTGGCCTCTCGGTTACTAGATGCCAAGAGCAAGATCGAGCAAATCAGACAGATTCTGGGTGGCACCTCTGTCACAGAGCAGGACGTGGCTCAGGTGGCCGACGCCATCTTGTTTATCAGGTAGGTCCTCTTGCTGCTAAGCTGTTGGAGGGAGGATGCCAGTGGATTTGGGTGAGGACCACATCAGTTCATTCTAGTTCATGGGGGCATTTTTACACACACCCTCTCTCAGCTACCAAGGTATGTCCGTGAAGGTGGAGTGGTGCACTTTTTCCATTCTGCAGATGTGGAGGCAGGCACAGGTCCGGTGAGCTGTGCAGACAACAGACCCAGAGTCGGAGCCTAGTGTTCTTCCTGAGCCTGTACTGTCAGTGGGATAGTGAGCCCCGGATTAGTCACCTTGGCAGAGGGCATCCAAGAGATAGGGCACTAAAAATACCTCTGAATTTGTAGAATGAAAGCAGTCCTACTCACACTCCTCCAACCAGCAGAGGCGCCTTCTTTGGGAGCCCAAGTTCTGGAAGCTTCTATAATTAGCTTCTGTTCCCTGAGCATTGGTGGATGGTGCCTAACCCAGAAGGAATATGAAAGAGACAATGTTTCTCATGAGGGTATTCAGTCATCTTGAGCAGTATTAGGGTTGAGGAGGCTCTCCAGATGAGCTACAGCTTGTTGGAACCTGTTCATTCATTCATTTCACATGTGTGTACTCATGTGTGTGTGTGTTTCTGTGCATGGGTGTGCAGGTAGGTACACATGTATACAGAGGCCAGAGCAGGTTGGTGGGTGACTCTTGCTGTCGCCGTATGATGTATCTGCCTTGTGACAGGGTCTCCCATTGACTCAGAAGCTCATTGCTAAGGTCAATGCCTAGCTCTTTTTTTTTTTTTTTTTTTTTTTTTTATGTGCACTGGGGATTTGAACTCAGGTTTTCATAGCTGCAGAACAAACATTCTTATCCACTGAACCATCTCTACCGCCCTTGTTAATAGGCCTTTGAGTACCTAGGATACAAACATAGTGCAAGGTACTTGGGACATTAAGATATTAAGACATGGTCTTTACATTACATGTGTCTGTCCTGTAAACAGTGATGTGATACATGGGATATGTTAGAGAGCTAAGACAGTCACAGAGAAGGCCATAGTGGCCTTCACAGGGGAAGCGTTATATGACCTAAGTCTCGGAATTAGGCAATTAGTCCACAGTCGGACAGTATAGGAATGTGCTTTGCTTTGGTAGGCCCTAAAAGGGCACGCTATGCCTGAAAAACACTGTTTGGTAGAGATGTGCAAGAGCAGAAAGCACGGTGATGTAGGAGAGGTCATGAGGCAGGGGGACAGTGATATATATGCCAGAGATACTTAAGCTCAGGACCCAGGGCCTGGAATGACACTCCAAGCCTCTGCCAGATAGAAATGGCTGAAGGGCATGCAGTGGTTGGAGCTCCATAGGGGAGGGTTAGGCTGCAGAGGGGAGACTGGAAACATACCAAACATAAGGTGAGAGCTGAGGTCAGCCTAAGGAGCCAGAGGAGCCCGCAGGGTGGTTCTCTTCCTGGAAGCTAGGAACAGCCAGGGGATGGAGGAAGAGGTGAATCCCATACTGCATGCTGACGGAAGTCAAGGAGAGAGAACATTCACAGAGCTACCTGCAGAGAGATGGGGTAGGCTGTGCTCTGGCTTCAGCTTGTCCGAGCCTCTGCCAGGCAGAATTCTCAGTAGCATGTAAATTATCCCCTCTCATACCCATACGGGAGGTCCTTCCCCACGCAGCCTGCTTCTCCTGACCCAGTCACAGCTTCCCCCTATATCTCAGCAAATATCCTTTTGTCTCAGGAGGACTCTTCAGGGCCTGCCGGTGGACCTGCCCTTAGAGGAGGAGATGGAATCCTTCTCTGGAGACCTGGGGAATTTAGACAGAAGCTTCAGTCGTCTCCTCCTTATGTACCAGAACAAGAAGGAGCAATTTGAGAAGCTAAGCAGTGTGGACCCTTCGGGTGAGGACAGACACACAGGCTACTCACCCTAGGGAGGAAGGCCCATACCCAAGGTCTCCAATCTTTCTTCCCCAGGAGCCTTCCGCATGCTGACCATGGCTTACGAGCAGTCCTCCCGGGCTGCACAGCAAGTGTCCGACAGTTCCAGCATGCTGAGCCAGCTTAGGGACAGTCGCAGGGAGGTAGAGGGGCTAGAGAGACAGGCTGGAGGAGGAGCCGGAGGAGCCCAGCTCATGGCCCTGCGTCTGGAGATGGCTTCGCTGCCTGACTTGACGCCCACCATCAACAAGGTGACTGAGAATGAGAGCCCAGTGTCCTCACACCTGTAGTCTGTTCCAGTCAGAACTTACCCCCTCTCTTTCTGACCCCAAATCCTTGCTGTGTGTTCTGGGATTGCCAAGGAAACATGGTTATGGTTGCCATGGAGATGTATGGTTGTTTAGTGTGGGACGGGCGTGGTTATGGAGGGGCCTCTGACACCCTCATCTCTCTACAGCTCTGTGGTGGCTCTAGACAGACAGCCTGCACGCCAGGAGACTGCCCTGGAGAACTGTGTCCCCAGGACAATGGCACAGCCTGTGGCTCTCACTGCAGGGGAGCCCTGCCCAGAGCCAGAGGGGCCTTCCACATGGCAGGCCAGGTAGCTGAGCAGTTACGGAGCTTCAACACCCAGCTCCAGCAGACCAGGCAAATGGTAGGTGTCACAGAGTCATGGGAACAAGAGTCACAGGGTGCAAAGTCCCTTGAGCAATTCAGAGTTCACATTTTGCAGTCAGGAGAGTGAGGCTCAGAGATCTCGGGTGACTCGTCTAATGTCTCACAGCAAGTGTAAAAGTAGGATTTGGAGCTTTCTCCTTCATAGATATGATTCACAAATGGGGTTCGGTTGCAAGTCCCAAGGCTGCACGTCCCAAGGAGAGGACACCCCACAGATTCCTTGGGGAGCTGCCCAGAGGCTCCTTGGAGGCGCTGTCCCTTTCTGACCCACGTGTCTCAGCAGATCAGGGCAGCTGAAGAAGCGGCATCAAGGGTCCAATCTGATGCCCAGCGCCTTGAGACCCAGGTAAGTACCAGCCGCTTACAAATGGAGGAAGATGTCCAGCGCACACGGCTTCTCATCCAGCAGGTCCGGAGCTTCCTCACAGGTGAGCTAGCCTCTATCTGCTCTTCATGCCTACTTCTATCTAGTTCATTAGTCTCCTCTTTCCTTCCTGCTGCCCTCTGGCTTGGCCTTGTCTCTTGTTTGTTTGGTTTTATTTTTTGGCTATTGATTTTGCTACCCTTCCTCCAGTTTTCCCTCCTTGTTCTTGGATGAACATGAGCTCCTTTCTTGACCTCTGTCCATCTCACTTCCGAGTCTGTTTCTCTTTCCTTTGTTCACTGGACATCTTTGAACCTGCTAGTTCTGTGCCCGCTGCTGTGTCTTCCACTGATCCTTGCTGGCCTGGGATGAACATTTCTAAATGCCACCTCCCCAGAGAGACCTTGTGCAGTCTCCCTGCCTGTGCCCCTCCTCTCATCTCCTCTTCATCCTTCTACTCAGAAGTGGTTGTCATGGAAGTTCATTATGAGTGTGCCTCTAGGAAAGCAAGGGTAGACATCTGTCTTGCTTATGACAGTATCTCTGGCATATATACATAAGATTGGCAGAATGGATGGATGGATGGATGAATGAATGAATGAATGAATGAATGAATGAAGTGAACTCTCTTCAGAGGCCTAGGGGATGAGAAAAGACTTGGGCAGGTTTCTCTCTTGCTCTATCTTTCCCTTGAGAATGGGGTTGGTAGTAGTAGTCCACGGGTTTATTCTGTCGACCGAGGAACTGCTGTAAAATGTGCTTTGACAAATTAAAGGTGCCACTGGAGTGTGAGGCTGGTATTATTAGCTCTTGGGTTCCTGCCAGGACTTTGCCTGGCTGGAAGCCTGGTTGGTATGAGCTGAGAGCTGGGTGCAACAGCCACAGCTCATGCTACTACTGCAGTGTTTTTACCCCCAAATAGGCCAAAGCTGTCTCCTGAGGGCAGACAGCAGGCCATGCGAGGAGCTGTAGGTGGCTCTCAAATCCAGGGGGTCCTGTGACTTAAGCAGGGTGAGCCACTGGGAAGCAGGATATGGGGGTGCAGGGCAGAGGTGCCTGGCACAGAAGAACAAAAGGACAACAAAGGCTTGGGGCTCAGGGCTGAGCAGCCATCTTGTGTTAACCCGAGCAGGCCCTGTGTAGCTTGGGCTCCGCTCCTGGGAGCAGGCAGGCGCTCTCAGGTCTCTCCTCCCTCTCGGCTCAGGTCAGGGCAGAGGGTCCAGTGGGCATGAGAGAGGCTTGGATGTGGGTAGGACTCCAGAGAGTTTTGCAGCCAACACTTGGTGGATTCTAGTCTGTACGACCATGGGCAAGAGGGCAGCTGCTACTGCACAGGGGAGAGAATGGCAGGCCTGTGGAGGAAGGGGTGTTGCCTTTGGTAGCCCTCCGGGTAGAATTGAGGAAGTCCACGGCTGGGACGTGTGGAGCAGTTATAATATAGGCAGTACCTAAAGGCCTCTGTATCACGTTGCTTAACCGCAGCCACTCTGGCAAAGCACTACAATTACCTCCACTTCCGGGTGAAAAATGTGCAGAGAAATTAAGCAGCCTGCTAGAGGGCGTCCAGCTGTGGGTGGTGCTGGCACACGTGCGTGCACGTGCACATCCAAGTGCCTCTTTTTGATATTTTCCCCCTCTCTGTATTCTCTTCCCTCCCATTGCCTCTTCGGACCTAACTAATTTGCCCTTCTCCAAGATGCCCCTCAGGTTTCCCAACCCTCCAGGAAGCCTCCCCAGTCCTGGGGATACAACACCAGACAGGTACAGTGACCTCTACAGGTCACTCAGGGTAATGCCTCATCTTTTATGGACCTCTTGCTCCCACTGTGTTTTGAGCTCCAGGAGGGCTGGGGGCGGACTCTGACTGTATCTTTGCCTTACCCGCATGTACTGTGCATGCTGGTACTTACTGAGCCCACTCTGCCTCAGGACCGTACACACACATTTTGTGCAAGCCACCGCGGCAGTTGTGAAAAATACAGGAAGCACCCAAGCTAGGTGGGCTGTGCTCCTGGCAGGAGGTTTTCTTGGAAAGGTGTTCATTTGGCCCCCATTTGGAGGACAGGGCACACTGGGCTTCAGGGGGGCCAGCATCTCTGTGAACGGGATTCCCCCCGGCGCTGAAGGTGAGATGGGACTGCTGCTTAGTTAAACAACCATGGGCTCCTGTGGTGTGTTGTTAGAGAGGATGGAGCATCCAATCTCCTTCCTTCCAAAAGGTCCTTTCACCTGGTGTGGAGAGGGGCGTGGATGAATTCTATGTCACTTGCTACCTGTGAAGAGAGGCTGTTTCCAGAACCATGGAGGGGTTCAGGCCAGGCTAAACAAGGGGACAGATGGACACTTCTTTCTAGAATGTTATTTAGAAGCAGCAGAGAGATGAGAAGGTGTTGCCTTTGTACTTCTCTCTTAGATTTGTCTGTCTGTCTGTCTGTCTGTCTGTCTGTCTCTCTCTCTCTCCCTCTCTCTGAGACACTTTGTAAAAACACTTGCTAACTGATGGTCACATGCCACAGCACAGGATGGGGAGGGGGACCTGTCACTCAAGGCATTTCACGGGGCAGGAAACTGATCGTAGGCAACGTACGTAGTGAAGAGCAAGTTCTCTTCAAGTCTTTCATTTGCCTCCAAGACGAAGGGTCTCCAAGTGCCTGGCCTGAGCCGGTATCTAGGGACACAAACAGGACAGACTCCAGTCTCTGTTCTCATGGGGGCTCATGCTACAGCAGGAGGAGAAAGACAAGCCAGAAGACTTTTATGGGGGGGGGGTAGGAGGACATGCCATGTGCTGGGGAGAAAGAAGAGGTGAGAGCCCAGGAATGCTGCTTCTAGATTCCCTTGCTAGGACCGGCCCGAGACAGTGACATTTCAAGAAATAAAAATTAGTAGACCTCTGCCTTTGCAAAAATGAGCACATGGAGCTGAAGATGGGTGCAGGGAAGGGGTCTCATTGCCAAAGAAGCAGTTCCCATTCCTGGCCGCTCCCTCCAATTTGGAGCTGATTATGTGGTGCTGCTGTAGTTGTTCAGCACCAGCTGCCTGGCACCACCTCCTCTTCCAAGCCCACAGCTTCCTGTGGCACAGACACTTAGCTGCCACAGCTGTACCCAAATCCCTCCTCCTCTCAGTACAGCACAGGACAAGAATCCTATAGCGTCCCAGATACACCCCCAACACCCCAACCTCCACCTGGGTTGAAAGGTACCTGGGTCTGGCTAGGAGGAGCAGGGCTCTTAGGGAAACAACACAGGGGCTACAGCAGACTTCTCCAGGAGTCCTACCGAGCCTGGAGAGTCTGCTGACCTTAGAAGAGCTAAGTGGGGCCTCCGGTCTGATGGCTTGCTCGGCTGTCTTCCAGACCCTGACACAGATGCAGCCACCATCCAACAGGTCAGTGAGGCAGTGCTGGCTCTCTGGCTGCCCACCGACTCAGCTACAGTGCTGCGCAAGATGAAAGAGATCCAGGCCATTGCTGCCAGGCTCCCTAATGTGGACTTAGTTCTGTCTCAGACCAAGCAGGACATCGCACGGGCCCGCAGGCTCCAGGCTGAGGCTGAGAAGGCCAGGTATGGTCACAGGACCCAGTGCCTTCCTCTTGGAACTGGGCTTAGGTTTACGCCCCAACCGTGTGGCTGGAGAGGATCACAGGGTCTGTAACATGGGAAGGACTTACCCAGTACTTCACGCAGGGAGCTTGTTCTTAGAGAACACCATGACCATTGTTCTTTCATGGCTGCCCCTGGGTGGGTCCTGTGGGGAAAGAGCTAGTTTCCCTTGCCTTTGCCTGCCTAAGAACAATGTCCTCCAGAACGGCTGTGAATTGAGCTCATATCTGTTCATTTGTTGCTCACTCATGCTTTCTCCCCTTCCTCTTCCTTTACTCAGAAGCCGAGCCCACGCTGTGGAAGGGCAGGTAGATGATGTGGTTGGGAACCTTAGGCAGGGCACTGTGGCTCTGCAGGAGGCTCACGACACTATGCAGGGTACTGGCCGCTCTCTTCGGCTCATCCAGGAAAGGGTTGCTGAGGTAAGGCACTGGGGACTCCTCGTGTTTGCGAACGAATGGAGCTAGGTACAAGGCAGAAGGGGCTAGAGTCTGATGATACCCTGGAGGTCTTGCCTTGGCTTGGCTTTGAGCTTCTGATTTGTCTCACCTGTTCAGGATGCAAAAACCAGGATGCTTGTGGGACCCAACGCAAATCCTACTTCCTTTGTCTTTCAATAAAGGTTCAGCAGGTCCTGGTGCCGGCTGAAAGGCTGGTGAAAGGCATGAAGGAGCAGATGAGCGGATTCTGGGTACGGATGAAAGAGCTCCGCCGGCAGGCCCAGGAGGAGCGGGCACAGGCAATTCAGGCCCAGCAGCTCGCCGAGGGTGCCAGCCATCAGGCAGTGAATGCTCAGGAGGTACAAAGGTGGCAGAGTCATCCCAGGCTCATGGAACCAGAGTGGGGCTCCTGATGAGTAAGGGTTACTGCACTTTATAAGATTATACATCACAGAATCAGAATGGTTCAGGGTGGACCCAAATGTATCCTATATCTGATCTACCCACCCCTGCTCCTCTGGGTAGCTGGTACAAGCCACGATAAGAAATACCCTAGGAACTCTCTGTTTATGAATGAGGTCCACGTTCATCTACAAAGTAGTTCTCTTGATACCCAACTCTGGAGCTCATCTCCCAAGTCTCCAGCCTGGTCAGAAGTTTGTGGTTTAGACAGACATCCTGGGCTCCATCCTAGTCAGAATCAGGACAAAGATTAAAGAGACATTCCAGTATCTCAGGTGTACTGCTCACTTTATCCAGGGCTGGAGCACAGGCACGTGCCATTCTGGTCTAGTGACATCACTGGCAACATACCTTGATAACACCCTGCCATTTTGTGCTTGGCAAGTGAGGAAACACAATAGGAGGAAAGAAATTTTAAGACATCCCCTGGGGTTGTCAGGGGTAGGGCATTGTAGGCAAACCCGACCCCTAGGGATACTAGGAGGCTGTGTGCTGTTTTGGGTGATGCCAGTTAGCCCCTGGCATTTAGGACTTTGATGATATTCCTGGTGGTATTGAGAATGGCCTATCTTTTCCAGGGCTTTGAGAGACTTAAGCAAAAGTATGCAGAATTGAAGGACCAGCTGGGTCAGAGTCCGATGCTGGGTGAGCAAGGCAGTCGGATCCTAAACATCAAGATGGAGGCAGAGGAACTCTTTGAGGAGACCATGGAAATGATGGATAAAATGAGAGGTGAGCATGACCCAGGAACACGGATGGTTGGGCGTTCTGGAAGGCAGTCGCCATCCAGGACTTAAAAGATTTTTGATTATGCTTTTTTGTGTGTGCATGGCATGTGTGTGTACATGTGTGTACATGTGTGTGTGGCATGTGTGTGCACATATGTGTGTACACGTGCCATAGCATGTACATGGAGGTCAAAGGGCATCTTGGAGGAGTTGGTTGTCTCCTGCCTTGTAGGTTCTGGGCATCAAATTCGGGTTATCGGGTTTGGTGGCAGCTGCCTTTACCCATAAGCCACCTCACTAGTCCATCCTGCCTGAGACTCCTAAAACTCACTCATGTTAGAGCCAAGGCAGCAGTGCCAGAGGAATGAGAGCATCCAAGACTTACTAGGCAGCCAATGCATGTGCTAAGGTTGCAGGAACACAGACATGTGCAGGTGACATGGCCTGGCCCAGAGAGGCTCACAGTCCAGCCGGGGTCTTTTCTCCTGCCACCCTCAAAATGCATGCTTTATTATGTAGTGACACATATCTGTGATAGGGATACAGAGCTCCTGGGGCCCAGAGGACAGTCAATGCCAGGGAGAAATGTTCAGAGAGGTAAGATCTGAGGAAGGAGGTGCAGGCCTGGGAGAGGCTAGAGGACCTCAGGACGATGGTGGTGAGAAGAGGGGTGTTTTGAGGATGAGGATGAGGAACTTATACCCAGAAGGAGAGGGAGGGAGGTGAGGAATCCTAAGGGTAGACATGAATGCGGTCCCATCCCAGGCCGCCTGAGGATTTGGAACATGGAGACATGATACTAGTCTTGGAAAAAGGGAGTTCCTAGGAACCTGTCTGTCAGCCTGTGGGACTGGCATCTCCAGCAAATGCCATATTATTCCTCTGAATTCCAATAAAAAATGGTTGGCAAGTGTCTCATTTATAGCCAGGTGGACACTATAGAAGAGATTAGGTTGGTGGGTTTATGGTGAATCGGTGAGAGGCTGTGGCCACACACCCAAGAGGTGTCGGCAGATAATACATCAGGAAACAGAATCACTGGATAGGGAACTACAAAAGTCTAAAAATGATGGCTGGAGCCAACTGGGTGCAATTATATAAGAGGGAAAGTTACCTCTGCCCCTGTTTGGGCCTCTGTCACTAAACCATGGCTTGGGCAAAGCTGGCTCATTCTCTGTAACTCGTAAAGCAGCAGTAAGCACAAGCTGTTACTCACCTGAAAGACACACAGGAGTCCCGAGTCACTGAGAATTGCTCTAAGTCAGCAAGATCTTGCTCCCTGCTGGAAGACTCAACGAACCTGATGCATCAGGACAAACAGGAGACAGCAGCTCAAGGGTGAGAGTAAAGGATCCCCAGTCC
This sequence comes from Micromys minutus, assembly GCF_963924665.1. Taxonomy (NCBI): domain Eukaryota; kingdom Metazoa; phylum Chordata; class Mammalia; order Rodentia; family Muridae; genus Micromys; species Micromys minutus. Next base: position 89,068,713 of record NC_137969.1, on the reverse strand, counting down.
CAGAGGATCCTACGCAGGCAAATCCTAACAAGCACACATATGCCTGCCTCTGTGCTATGAACTGAGCCTTCTATGTTTGCTGGGACCAGGCCACACCAGGTGCTGAGTCATTTTGCTGTCACCCTGTTCTGAGTGTCCACAGCCCGAGACTCCATGTATAGGTTCACGTGGGCTGCCATGGGCGTGACAGTCCAGGGCCAGAGCTGCTGCACCCTGCTGGAGATGGCGAGGGCTACCTCATCTTCAGAAAGAATACTGACAGACCTCCATTCCTGAGAGAGAAGTGACCAGGGTAGGCAGGGGGAAGGCGTGATGTTGCAGCTGAATAATAGAGGTGCTTGCCTCTTGGATGTCAAGCCACAGAAGAAGCACTGTCCCACAGGAGCACAACACACAGATTCCTACTCTCCAGGGGATAAGCCTGGGGCAGCTGTGTGGACAGAAGCAAGAAGTGGTCATATTTGGGCTTTATGAGATGACTTCCGACATAGCTAGGGTTGCCCGATGCTAGCCTGTGAGGCAGTTCACACTTCTTCCCTACCCTTGGCAAAGAGAACTTCAGACCGTGTGTCTTATCTGAAGATGGTATGTGAAGGCACTGGGGGTGGAAGCCACTGTTTCCTGGCATGGTATTTTAGGGAGAGGAAGTGGTGAACAACGCAAGTCGCCTGGCTGACTTTCTCCCAGCTTCCATTTGAGGGTCATTGGTAGGATTCAGGGTTCTGCATGCCCAGCTTGGGTTGCTAATCTTGATGGCCACAACCTTCCTTATCATTCTAGGATAAGCCAGAGAGCCTGGAGTGGAGTAGAGAGTCGGGCAAAAGGAAGTCTGAGACTGGCTGGGGCTGGGCCTGCCAGGTCTTGCTAAGGGTGGAATGGGGCTGGAGAAGTGGGTAGTAGGTGGGAACTGTATGTCTCAGTGGTCGATTGCTTTCAGGGAAGACTCTCCTGTCCCTGCTGCCTCCAGGTTGGGGGAGGGGAAGATCAGGCTGGGAGTCCTTGGGTGTTTCACCTTCTGATTCTTCCTCACCGGCTGTTCCACCTGCTGCAGACATGGAGTCAGAGCTGCTTCGAGGGAGTCAGGCCATCATGCTGCGTTCAGCAGACCTGTCGGGGCTGGAGAAACGTGTGGAGCAGATCCGCAGCTACATCAATGGGCGTGTGCTCTACTATGCCACCTGCAAGTGATCTTAAGTCCCAACCTCAGATGCTTCCCCTCCCTGCCTTGGAAGGGCACACCTAGGGCACTTGGATACCATTGACAGCACATTGAGGTTACCCTGGACATGCTACGAGGCACCTGACGGCCACTGAGCCTGTGCTTGCATGACCACATGGAGGAGAGAGATGGTGCAGGGGGTGGGGCTGTCACAACTGAACATACTCCAGATAAGGAAGCTGGGCCCCAACACTAACTCCTGCCTTCCACTGTGGTGGAGTCTGGGACCAACTTAAAAACTGAACAAAGATTGATGTACAACTACGAAGTCCAATAAAAATCTTTGGATAGGAGCCTGGAAGCTCAAGAAGAAAATGATCCCTGTCACTTTTTCTGCCTCCCATTGAGGTTCTTGTGGACCCAATCCTACGGCTTGCCTGAATTACCTGGTCTAGCTCAACTGGCCCCTGGGCTCAGGCAGTTTAAGCTCCCGTCTTCAGACTGGAGTTCATTTGTTTCCTTCTCAGTGTCTGCTTGTATACAGCGCTCTCTGCTCTATCTAGGCAGAAGAAGCGGAGTGAGAACCTCTACACAGTCGTCCCTGGCCCATGGTTGCCCAGCGTCTGGGACTGGTAACCACAGGCCCAAAGGCTTTCAGCTTCAAGCCCTTAGAGCCAGGCTTTTGAAGTCAGTTACCTATAGATGTAAGTGCTCAAGCTGATGACTTGCTTCTCTTGGTTTTAATTGCTTGCAGCCATGGCACTGGGCAGCTTTTATGCCTCTCCACTTTTATTGCACCCCATGGCTCTTAAGGTTTGGCAGATCCTAGGACTTTAGCCACCAGGACCCATTTTTATTTTTATTTTTTTTAAATCATTGGATCTTGTAATCTCTTTTTTCAGCTTTGGCCTCCTGTCTGCTTTCCCTTCCCTGGTGCACACATCCTTTGCTGCCTCTGTCCCCTGCAGGCCAGGAGGCTGCTTCTTTCCTTACCATAACCATCTTTCCTCAGGTTACCTCAGGCTACTCTCTGATTTTAACAGACTGTCTTCCTGTTAACCTAAAGAGGACTGAGCAGTCAGCGTGCATGACTGAAAGGAGCCTGGAAGAACAATCGCATTTGTCATTGCATAGTCCTCCATGTTTTTGTGAAGGGCTGTGTCTAAGTCAGTGTGCTATTGCTGTAAAGAGGCACCGTGAACAAGACAACTCTTATAAAGAAAAGCATTTGCCAGGCAGTGGTGGCACACATCTTTAATCTCAGAACTCAAGAGGCAGGGGCAGGAGGATCTCCGTGAGTCTGTGAGTTCAAGGCAAGCCTGGTCTATAGAGCTAGTTCCAGAACATAGCCAAGACTACACACACACACACACACACACACACACACACACACACACACACACAAAACTGTCTTAAAAATAAATAAAAATAAAAAGAAAGAAAGAAAGAAAGAAAATAAAAGCACTTAACTGGAACCGGCTTACAGTTTTAGAGGTTTAGTTCGTGACTGACATAGAGTTCTGCATCCAGATGCAGATTCTGCAGCAGGAAGAGACACTGAACCTGGGTTAGGCTTTCAAACCTTAACATCCACCCCAAGTGACACACTTCTTCCAGCAAGGTCACACCTACCCCAATAAAGCCATCTCCTAATCTTTTAAAATAGTGACATCCCCTTAGCATTCAAATATGAGTCTGTGGGGACTGTTCTTAACCAAATCACCCAGGCTGTGTGCTGATCATAGGCCCTTCCTTCTGCTGGGCCAAGTGCTTCTTCTCTGACCTGCAGGAAGATGGCTTGTGATGGTAGGAAGTTTGTTATAAGTACTTTGAAATAATATTACCTATATTTTTGCCTTCTGAAGCAGAGCTGCGTTTCAGCAACAAGCAGTTGTGTGTGGTATAGCTTCCTCGAGGTAGCCCTGTGGGTTTAAAGTAGGCAGGATACACTGAGGGCATCCACACAGCTGTTAGAAAGGAGCTATTTGCCTGTTAGTCCTCTGTTCAAGGCAACGGGACAGCAAAGAAGGGTCAACTAGTGAGTCAGATTCATGCCCCATCCCCCTCTTCTCCCAACACTTATTATTCAAAGGAAAAATAAGCATTAAACGGGCTGCTTTTAATAATGACCCATTCCTAACATCAACACCATGGTAACAGAATTTAGTGTTTTACTCTTAGCTAGACATTCCTGGGAAAGAATTGGGTGATTTTACTTGTCTTAGAGGTAGGATAAAGGATAAGACCTGTCTTATATAAAATGACTGTGTAGGCTGGTATGGAATGTCACAAACATTGGTGTGTTTAGCATGATTCACCCTTTACACACACACACACACACACACACACACACACACACACACACATCTTTCCTCATCTTATTTCTTCCCTCCTTTTCCCTATCTCTTTTCTTTTTTCCCTCCTCCTCCTTTGAGATAGGATCTCACTACGTATGTAGAAAAGGCTAGCCTTGAACTCACAATCATCCTGCTTCAGCCTTCCAAGTGCTGAGATTTTAGGTACATGCATTAGGCCCAAGATTAACTTCTTGATTATTCCTGGTCTTCTAAGTTGTTTTGAGCAGTGCATCCGACATGCCACACACACACTGTCCATGATATAAGTGGCATTGGGCTTCCCATCACATAAGTAAGGAAAACTGGGCCCAGTCACCAGAGGTAGGTGAGGGCTTAGCTGGGCCTCAAATTCATGTTTATAGTAGTCACAACAGAGCAGGAACCACACATTCATGGAACCCAACCCAAGGGTGTAGAAATGAGTTGGGTGATCCAGTGTATCCAGGCATTTGGCTCCCAATATACACTGGCTGCGCTAACCTCTAGCTGTCCAGATGGTCCCGGCTGTCTATGAGCTGCTTCTGACTTGAACAGAATGAGGGAGACCTCATAGAGAAAAATATGTCCGTTTTATTTGATCACAACACAAAGCATGAAGCTGGAGGGTAATGAGGCAAGAACACACAGAGACAGAACAATGCACCTGACTTTCAGGGGAACGGAGGGAGCCAGAGGCAGGAGACCTGGTTGACATGGAAATAGTCCCCGAATCCTTAATTAGGGATATGTGAGGTGTGTGGTGGGGAGAGAAGGCTTGCAGTCCATAGCCTCGGATTTCTCTATTCCACCGTGGAGGATGGGGGCAGGGAGGGCTTTGATGTGGCCTGGGTCTCAGTGCAGTGGGAAGCTAATCTGAGAGGGGAGGACTAGAGTTGTGAGTGCTCCCAGGCCCCTGGAGCAGCCTGGCATTCATGCGAATAGGCAGGTACTATGGTGATGGGGTCCAGTCTGGCCATGAGGCCAGAGAGGCCAGAGTGAGTATGCAGAGCAGGGAGTCCAAGTTAGACTCCATATGGCTTTGCTTGAAGAAAGTGTCACAGCCTGGCCAGCCCATGAAGCTTTTCACAACGAACAACACGGACCCAGATGAGCACTATCTATGGATACCGCACGGAGCCACTGCACAGAGGATGTGGGGAAGGGAATGGGCAGGTCGGAAGACCTGGAGGCTGGGATGCTGGAGGCAGGCCACCCATCCTGCTTGTGGCCTCAGAGAACGTCCAGGATTGAGGGCTCCTCTGGACTTCCTGTGAGTGTCTGCCCAGGCAGCAACACCCCTACTGCCTCAGGCTAGTTGCTTCGGCTATCCCTGCTCCTCTGCTGCCCCTCCTCAGGGCAGACGCCAGCTTCGAGAGGCCGAGAAGAGCTGGGCACGGCTCCTGAAAAAGGAAGCACTCTGAGTGGTTGCGGGGCTTTCAACCCCTCCCTTAACCCCATGAGTGGGTCTTCCCTTCTAGACATCAGATCCCCTACACCCCTGCTTGGCCCACCCACCCCAGAATCTACCTGAAAACCACATGGGTTCCTGGGATCACATAATGAGACACACCCCAGTCTGCCCAGCCCGGCAGTGGGTGCCGCCACCGGCTTTCACGGGTACCATGACCTCTGACTTGAAGTTCCTGGAAAGGACAGGAAGTAGAGTCCTTGAACTATTTGAGGCGAGAAGGAAGACATGTTCTTCACACACGTGGGTCTGCCCAGTCATCCCTGTCTAAAGTTCTGATGGCACAGACCTCGCTGTGGAGAACCGCCCCCCAGGGTTCCCTTCCTCCTTCCTGCCCCAAACAGGGAAACTATAGTAACTCAGAAGTAACTCGGAGAATCTAACACTACCACTTGATTCACACACACACACACACACACACACACACACACACACACACACACACACACACACACACACACATACTGCAGCTGTCTTCAGACACACCAGAAGAAGGCATCAGATCTCATTGTAGATGGTTGTGAGCCACCATGTGGTTGCTGGGAATTGAACTCAGGACGTCTGGAAGAGCAGTCAGTGCTCTTAACCACTGAGCCATCTCTCCAGCCCCCAGCTAGTATTTCTTATTCACACATTTGCCTTTTGCTTTTTTTCAGGTCTTAGGACTGAAGGTCTCATGCATTCGAGGCAAGTCCTCTCTACAGTTGGCTGAAGCCCAGCCTGCCTCTCCACGTAACTTCCACTTGACCTCAACCATACCTCGGCAGAGATGAGAAAAGCTTCAAGCCAGAGGCGAGACATGGCTGGCAATGGTTTCTCTGGCTGATGGCAGAAGTCCCCCTTGCCTGGGCCCAGAGTTCCTGCCACCCTGTAGCTACCTAGTAGTGGGCCTGGCCTTTGCAGCCACATCCTTTGGCAAGTCCTTCCTGTCCCTTCTGAAACAGATGAGCAGGGTAAGGCTGGCTGCCTGAGACTACGTACTGTTTTTTGTTGGCCTTTCTGAAGAGGGTAGGCTCAGAGCAGTAGGAAGACTTTCCCTTGTTCCCGATGTTTAGACAGCTGGAGCAGCAGCCGCAGGGCCCGGTGGCTAGGGGACCCTGTTGCATGGGCACCAGGCTACTGCTGATGCGCAGAGAACCGTTGACCAGGCAGTTGAGTGAGCGGCCACCGGGAGCTGACGGCCGGGGGCTGTGTGAGCAGGGCAGTCGGGTCAGCGCAGGAAGGGGTGTGCTTGGGTCCAGGATGGGGGCCTCTGTGATGGAGCTGTCATGGGAGCCTGGTCTGGAGACTTGAGGAGCAGGGGACACCGGTGGCCTGTTCTCCACCTCTTGGTGGACACTGGGGCTGTGCATGTTCATGTGTAGCTTCCTCATGTGATGTACCACTGCGGCCGCGTTGAAGGCTTGCTGGGGAGGCAGAGGAGTGTCTGGCTATGCTCTTGCTTAGGCTGCTGGGTTCCTTTCTTTCTTCTCCCTGGGGCCTCTGGAAACCAACCTTCCCACTTCCCAATTCACAGAGAGCACAGGGTACTGCTGTTGCCTGGGAGAGGGATGCCCTAGGTAACCCATCCACCAGCCCCAGACAGTCCAGCCTCCCAGGGCCCAGGACAGCATGCTCAGCCTCTGAACACATCTCACCCTCCACTTGCTCTTGGCAAAGTTCTTCTGAATCTGGAGGCTGACAGATGGATAGATGTCCCGGTGCAGGGCTGTGTTGCCATCAATCCTAACATGTAGGAGGAGACTTGGTTAGCAGGTGGCCTGGTTGGACAGGGCTCTGTGCATGCAGGGCCATGTTCAGTCGGTAGGATATCCCAGGAGAGGGGTAACTCCAGCAGGAAAAGACTCCTATATCTTCCTGGGCAGGTCATAAGGGGTTTGTAATTTAGCAAAACCAAAACTTTTAGAACAGGGTTGGCAAACTCTGGTCTTGGGTACCGATCTACCCCATCACTTGCTTTTTGCAAGCAATGGTTTACTGGGTGCAGCTACGAGCACTTTCATGGCTCTTCATGTGTCCCTCAGCAGTGATGAGTAGGTCCTTGATAGCAAAGTTGAACTGCTCATGTGTTGTCCTTTTACAGAACGTGTATAAGCCCTGGCATCATAGGGCGCCATGGCTCTGATCCCCCTGGTCCTTCTTCTTGATCAGAAGGGAGTCCATGCCGGACTGTCTTCCACAAGGCTGCCTTACGGAGGCCGCCCCTTCCTCCTCTCTTCCTCCTCTTACTTCACCAGGCTCTAAGTGTTCCTCAGATACACAGCATGTGCTCAGTATTGGCACAGCCACCAGGGGAACCTGAATGTGTGAGAGATGGTGCCCTGGTTTCCAAGAACCTCTACTCTAGCTGTCTGGTAATTTAGGCCGTGAACTAGAGAAATGCGTGGCAAGCTGTTGCAATTGAAAGGAGAAATGGAAGAATTCGGGGCAGAGTTCTGAACATGGAAATCAAGAGGAAGGGTGTTTTTTTTTTTTTTTTTTTTTTTTTTGTGGTGACAAAGGTGTGGTAGAAAAAAGGGGTGACAGGGTGACAGGAGAGGGAGGCAGGAGGAGAGGCCTAGCTCCTGAGTCTGCCTGAAACGGGGTTAGATGGCTGGTTAGAACCATGCACTCTGGAGAGAAAAAAAAAGCTGGATTAGATCAGGGAAAGCCTGGGGAGGTGAGGATTCCATGCTGGAGGAGGTGGGAACAACTCTAAGTTCCTGAGCAGGGGACAGGGGGTGGTATAAAAAGACAGTGCCTATTTATCATCTTGTAAAGTCACATGTCATGTGACGTGTGTGTGTGTGTGTGTGTGTGTGTGTGTGTGTGTATCACACACCACTATCTTCCGTAGTAGGAACTGACTTAAAGCCTCCTGGACGCTAGGCACTCAGTCACTGAGCTTCACCTTCAGCAGCATGCCCCTCAGGACAGGTTGCCTCTTTAGTAACTGTTCGGGGATCTGACACTCAGTCTGAAGATGGAACCCTTGGCCTTTGCTTCTGAAAGTGGTTAGAGCACACAGCTGGCCCCTACAGGCCACACTGGCCCAACCCAGTGCTGCGTCTTGGCTTTCTGGGCCTGATGAACACGTTTGATGAGCACTAGTTTTGATGACTCAGGGCAGCTGGCTTCAGGGGTTCCTGGGGGTTAGCTTGGCTTTGGGAACTAGAAAGGGGAACACAGAGCCCACCCCGTTTCTTACTTACCAGGGGTGTCTGAGGGCTTTCTCACAGGTGTACCGTTCATTTGGGTCCTTCTCAAGCAGATGGCAAATAAAATCCTTGGCTAAGGGGAATATCAGAGACTCAGCTAAGGACCAGATTTTATGACTGAAAGAAATTCACTTCCAGGCTGGTGGGAGGCAGCGAATGCATCTTTAGCTAATCTTCTAAAAAGACAGTTTTATGAGCCTTAAAAAAAATCCAAACTACCTAACAAACCCACCATAAGCCACCAAGAAGAGAGCTCTAGGCAGCCTCAACTACACATACAGGGGAGCCTTGTCACGTCACACCAATGTGCCTGCACACCATGTGCATGCATTTGCCGGTAAACAAACACATGGGCTAACAAGTGAGCTTTGGCTTCCTCCAGCTCTGAACACCACTTACCAGGCTCCACGGGCAGACATAGCTCAATTTTCATTTCACATACAGAATGCATGCTGCCTTCTCTCTCAAACACTATATATGCCCCCTTCTCCCACATCAGGGTCAGTTCTTTTCTGGTACCTAATCTCAGGTTGAGCCCTTGCCTGTAGCCCTCCTCTCTGGGGTCCTATCTTCAAATCCTTCACCTGGCCTTTGAACTGGGGAAAAGACTTCTTTGCTCTTCCTGGCAGCTTCTGCTGTGTGAGCCCCAGAGAGAGACTGTCCCCTCCATTTTCCCCTGCAGCCTCCGTTTTGTCCTTCATGCTCACCTGACTCAGAAATGTCATCCCAGAATGGAGACTCAAACTCATAGTAGCCCTCTTTGATCTTCTCAAAAAGCTTTGATTCCGTTTCTTCATAGAAGGGGGGATACCCACACAGCCTGCAGGAAGACAGGAAAGAGGTAGATTATAAGGCTTCCCCTCCTCCCTGGACCAACCTCTCGATCTAGCCTTCCGCTGCACAGTTCGATGTCAATGAAGGTCTCAGACCGGCAAGCAGTGTGACTATGAGGTTGGCTTGCCTGTTCCCATGGAGAGCACACATGGGGCTGAGGCCTGGAATTTCTGGAAGGAGTCTTTGCAGGATATCCCCACCTGGCCCTCACTTCCTCTGGCTCTTGGGTGTTCTCTACAAAGGATCCTTACGAAGGATGAGGAACATCACAAGGGATTAAGCTGTTTTGGTCTACTCTTTGAGACAGGGTCACATGTAGCCCAAGTTAACTACAAACTTGCTGTGTAGCTAAGGATGACCTTGAACGTCTGGAAATTCTGCTCCTCTCTCTGTCTCCTGAATCCTAGGATTGCATATTGTGCTATGGTACCCAGGTTGTTCTTTAAAAAAGATGTTTTATTTTTATGTATATGTTTAGGCATGTGTCTGTGTGTCACATATGTGCAGGTATACAGAGGCCAGAAGAGGAGCTGGAATTACAGCCCTGATTCAGGTCTTCTGGAAGAGCAGCAAGTGTTCTTAAGTGCTGAGTTATTTCTCTAGCCCCCTTCCTACCACTCAATTGTACGCTGTGCTAGGATTGAACTCAGGGTTTCATGCATGCTAGGCAGGCACAATGCCAACTGAGCTACATCTCCCGGCCCTAGCCTAGGAGATGACTCAAGTAGATATTATTCAAGCAAACGAGTTAGAGAATAATTTAACAGAATCTACACTCAGAGGCAAGTGCTATTTCCCTAAGAACAAAGTTGACTGCTATGGGGGGTGGGGCATGTCGGAGGAGCATTTGTGCTGGAGAGGAGATGCCAGGAGAACTCTAGTCTACAATGTTGCCTTTGGGCGGTGGCACTGCTGTGTCAGGGATAGCTGAGGTTCTATTCCTTGATTTCTCATTTCCTTAATGGTTCTACAAAGTGGCTGGCCTCACATTTGTACGGAGGGTGGGAATGCAGTGCACGGGAAGAGGGTAGCCCAGGGGGCTGAAGAACGAGTGCAGGCTGGGTTCTGTCTATGGTTTGGTGGAGCTTAGTGAAGTTATGTACATAAGCCCTCCCCTTCCCTCCCTCCCTCTCTCCCTCTCTCCCTGCCTTCCTCCCTCCCTCTCTCTCTCCTCCTGTCTCTCTCTGTTTCTCTCTCTCTGTTTCTCTCTCTCTGTTTCTCTCTCTCTGTTTCTCTCTCTCTGTTTCTCTCTCTCTGTTTCTCTCTCTCTGTTTCTCTCTCTCTCTCTCTCTCTCTCTCTCTCTCTCTCTGTGTGTGTGTGTGTGTGTGTGTTTGCGTGTGTGTTCACACATGCATATACAGATGCCTGGGGAGAGAAGAGGTGAGCAGACCTTGTGATTTCTCAGGGAATGCACAGACACCAGCTTTTACTCACAGTATGTATGTGATGACACCAATGGACCAGCAGTCCACAGCCTTACTGTAGGGCTTCTGGGCCAGCACTTCTGGAGCTGTAGGAAATCAATCGTAGGTTCAGGGCTAGGGACAAGAGAGGAGGCCCGAGAGAGGAGTAGAGAATAGGAAAGGGATGGAAGTAGGGATAGAGGGGTAGAGTAGGGAATATCCATGAGACTGAAAACTCCCTAAATGTGGGACTGTATCTCCCCAAGCAGACTAACTCTTCCTGAGAGGAGAGACCTGTTCTTCCATCAATCTGGGAATTCCCATAAGCTATTTATGACTCCTCTATTAGCTCAGAGGTCCCCAGCTATGTCACCGCCATCAGACAACCCACTAAGAGCACAACCTGACTGTGCTCATATGGAGAATCCTCAGGGCCCACCAGTCTGTCTTCAGAGCAGGGTTCTGCAGGGTAGCATGGTCTATCCCCCATAGCAGCAGAAGGCCCGGAAGGCAAAGGCTCCCTACTCTAGTCATCTCAGGTAGCTCCCAGAAGGTGGCAGGGAGTTGCTCATCTATCTCTGGTCCATGCCCAGAGCATGGGCTTGAGGGCTCAGTAAGGCCATGAGCCATGCTTCCCTTGGATTGGGAGAGCTGCCTTCTGAGTGTACCGCAGTACGAGATTTGGTATCTACAGAATTCCATCTTTAGGTAAGTGACTAAACTTCCTGTGGGAGAGAGGAGGTTCTTCCTGGGAGTCTGGGCTCTGCCTCCGACTTTCCCAAGCCCAGCAAATGGCTAGATAAATATTTTCTTTCCCTTCCTCCTCTCATGTCCCAAGACTGCTAACACCAAGCACCTTGTCAGGTACTTCTTGCTTCAGGAGTTCTGGCAGCTGAGGGGGAACAATGGCCAGCCTCCACTACTCCCATGTGCTTCCCAGTTACAGGAGGGGGACCATACTCCTTGGGCCAAAACGCATCATCATGTGGATCCAAACTTCTAGCAGTCGGGGTTCTTGTGTAGGAGGAAAAGATGGGGTGAGTGCTCTATCTCTCGGCTCTCTGCCAATCTCAGGGTTGTGATGGTGGAAGTGTGCCTAGAATCTATTGGAAGGGTTCAGGGAAGTTTCTGTATAAAGAGTCAGATGAATGATAATGTCTATGCACAGTCACCTTTCTTTGTGAGTTATATCACTGCTGCACTGGTCAACTTGTTCCAGGCTAGAGTCACTAAGGAAAGGGGACTTCACTTCAGGAGTTGTCTCCACCAGATTGGTCTGTGTGGGCAGGTTTGTGGAACGTTTTCTTGACTTAGGATTGATGTGAGATGTGATATTCAGCATAAGGTGTGTGGTTCCATCCCTTGGCAATTGGTCTTGGGTGGTATGCAAAATCAGGTTGAGCAAGCCATGGAGTGTAAGGCAGTAGCAGCATCCCTTCATAGCTTCTGCTTCAGTTCCTATGTTTAGTTTCCTTCTTGAGATCCTGCCCTGACTTCCTTTTATGCTGGACTGTAAGATGAGATAGAATGTTCTTTCCTCATTTGGTCAAGGTGTTTATCACAGCACCAGAAAGCTAACTACAACACTAGTGGTTAAACAGACAAATGACTCCCCTCTGCTTCCCCTGGACTCACCCACATAGCCTGGGGTCCCACAAGCCGTGGACATGACTCCATTCTGCTCCATCTTGGATAGACCAAAGTCAGTGATCATGATCTTGGAGTTCTCCTCGGGGGTGAGGTACAGCAGGTTTTCAGGCTGCCGAAGGAGAAGACACACAGCATAGAAAAGGACTTCCTGAACAGTGTACTGTCTATGTGCTGTCCTAGAAAGTGAAGCTCTGGGCTCCCAACTCAGAGGCCACAGCCTTTCCCTATTTTTTCCCACCTCCCTCCTATCTGCACCCTTGCTTCTACATCCTGCGAACTCTGTGTCTTGCTTCTCTTGACTTTGCTCCTCCCTGCTCCCAACTATTCTAGACTGCATTTTGAGGCACCCAACCTTTGGATAATTGTATTTTATCCCTCAAAGTCTACTGTGGTTTAGACCCTTAGTGTCTGTTATACTTGAATTTGGCTCTGGCTGTAGGTCATTTTGACACTGTAGTGAGGAAGAATTCAAAAAATCTCTGAAAAGGCTAAAGTGCAGTTGAACAATGAGCATCTATGCCCAGCATAAGAAATCTTAAGGCAGAAGAAGCCTATGAGCCCAAGCAGACTAACACTCTCATGTGACATGTATTTTCCATCCAGCACCCCTGTCCCATCACCTTTAGATCTCTGTGGACGATGCCATTCTCATGAAGGTATTTCACTGCAGACAAGACCTGCTGGATGACCAGGCTGGCATCCTTTTCTGTGTACACACCACGCTCTAGGATCCGGTCAAAAAGCTCACCTCCAGAAACACTGTGGGCACAAGAATCTGATTCCATAGCAGGTCAAAGGCCAAGCACTTGTCTGTAGCCATGGGCTGTAAGCACAGGCAGGCACCCTGAAGAGGGGTGTGAGCATTCACAGCTGGCTCCGAACACTCCTCTGGGTTTCTGAGATATTACTAGGGGTCATTTGGTTTAACTGTTGGCTGATTTCTTTCTGGAAGATTCTATTACACTTCAAATAGACTTGTTTAGAGTACCTGGAAAATCTAGGGATTCTTTCCTATGGATACCTTCGTTGCTTACCCGAGCACAGGATTGGAAATTGGACAAAGTGTGAAAAAGAAGATTAATTGCACACATTTACAATGGGACTTCTCTCTTCATTAGGAAAAACTGGGCTGCTGAAATTTCAGATGGGGACATAGACATATTTTAAAACTTGAATGGTATGGGGAAAGATGACTTTAGAGCTTAAAGATATATAGTCTGACTTTCATTATCCTTGAGGTCACTTATACTATATTTCTAGGAGTTTCCAATCAGCATTAAAAGATTGGAGTGGTAGAGAACTTACCATCTCTGATGAAAGATTATATTTTTCTTTAGGATATTCTTAACACCTCTAGATATGTTAAGCCTGACACCCTGTGGTTCCAGCATCTGCACCCCGGGTACCACACAAAGCAGGTCCAACACTTACTTGGTTGTGACGATGACAGACAGAGACCGTTCTACTGAAGAACCATTTATGTCTTATAGAAGGATATGTCACACAGCTTGCATTTAATTTAGGCAGATCTCTCTTGAGAGATTTGGTCTTTATACTTCATTGAAATAATCTACCTGAGATCTCTACTCTTAAAGTTTATCCTATGATGTTAGTATGTTTACCATCAAGTTCATAGAAGTAGATACATTAAAGTGGTGCCAAAGAAAGGGTCTGGGGGTTTACATTATGCCTGACATTTTCCTCTTCAGTGGCTAAGTGCTTGGGAAGTCCCAGAAGACCTTCTGGGCAGCGAAGAGTATGAACCATTATTGTCTGCTCATAGGACCATACCCAAGAACCACAAGCCTGTGCTGGCATGAACCAGCTCAATTGTCAGCCCAGTGTGATCCCTGAACCCTGCACTGGAAGCACTGTGACCCAGAAGAACAGCATTTCAGAGCCTCCGAAGCTAGTTCTTGACTTTATCTGGCAGCTCTTCTCCCCTTGTCCTCCCCTTCTAGGCCTCAGTGGGAGTGAGGGTCATGTTCACTTACAGTTGCATCACCAGGTAGTAGTGGGTAGTGCTCTCATAGATGTCCTCTAGGGTCACAATGTTTTCATGCTTGATCCTGCGAAAGGTAAGAATCCTGTGATGGGTACAGGGTTCGGGTGATCAAAAAAAAAAAAAAAAAAGTGCAGACGCAGACTCAAAATTTGTATTGATTGTTTGGATGGCAGTGTGTAAGAGGACTGTGTCTCAGAGAAGCCTAGCTGATGAGGCGAAGCAGCTGAGGATGAATAGAGCTCCTCTGTATGTGGGAGGCACCATCCCATGGGCTGGGAGTCCACGCTGAATGAAGAAGACAGTGAGCTAAGCACCTCATTCATCTCTCAGCTTCCTGACTATAAATGACATGTGCCTAGATGGCTCATGCTTCTACCAGTTCTTTTCCATGATGGACTAGATCCTTCAAGCTGTGAGTCAAAACAAGCCCCTCCCTTTAAAGTTGTTTCCTCCTGTGTTAATATTGTTACAGTAACAAGAAAAGTAACTACTAAGTAACCACAGAAAGATCGTCATAGTAACAAGTAGTAAGTAACCACAAAAGTGTGTTGAGATATGGGGACAAAAGGCAGATTCTGACATTTTATGGAAAGTCCTAGATCAATGATACTGCCTGTTAAATGAAATGTGTGCATCCATGTATTAACTATTTATATATCAATCAATCACTCAATCTGGCAATCAATTTATCTATCTCTATCTGTCTCTTATCTATCCCTCCTCTATTTTTATGTTAGATCTATCTTCCAAGCATCTATTTGTTTTTCTAATTGTTCTTTGCACTGTGGTTTTTGGTTCTTCCTTCTACCTTCTCTCCCTCCCTCTCTCTTCCTTTCTTTTGGCAGGATGTTCCTATGTAGCTCAGACCCAGGCTGGTCTGGAACTCATCATGTATACTAGGCTGACCTCAAACTTGTACAGACGCTCCTCCCTCTGTCTCCTAAGTGCTAAGCTAATTTATCACCATAGCTAGCAACATATAAATAACTTAAAAAAAACTTTCATTTTTTTTAAAGAAGTATTTATTTGTGTGTGTGTGTGTGTCTGTCTGTGTGTGTGTATACACATACACATGTATAAGTAGCTGTGACAAGTTATGTTCACCATATACCTGCAGGTGGCTACAGAGGTTAGAGGGTGTTAAATTCTGTGGAGCTGGAGTTATAGGTGCTTGTGAGTCATCTGATATAGAAACTTTGAACTAAACCCGAGTCCTTTTTACTTTTTAACAGCACTATGTACTCTTAACTGAGGAGTTGTCACCCCATCCCTCAGAAACTTTGGATTGTTATTAGTAGGGGGCTGTGACTGTTACCCTTACTTACAAGGTAGAGGTAGAAAGACTGCTAAATAGCCCACAGCATATAGGCCACCCTCAACATAAGATGGTCTAGCCTATGGGTTGTTGTGACATCCTGCCCTAGAGTTAAGCAGGACCATGACAGGCAAGAGGACTAGCTTTCCTAACAGCTGTTCTGTGGGTGCCTGGAGAGGAAGACAGCCTCCAGGAGGCTGTGACTCAGTTAGATGGGCCTGGGCTTAATGTGACCCTGGTATATCCTAGCTTCTTCTGCATTTCCCAGATCCTCACTTTTATTGTTTGTTTTGTTGGCTTTGGTGTGAAAAGTGCATCTCTCTCATATGCACCGAGGTTAAAAGAAGAGAAAAACAGATGTCTCAGTGTTTAAGACATTTGACTTGATTTCAATTCCTGAAACCCAGGTAAAGAGCCTCAGACCTCCACATGCCCACCATGACACCTGTGCCCACTCATCACACACACACACACACACACACACACACACACACACACACACGCACACACACACACACACACACAACAATAAATACATTGCAAACATTTTTAAACTCTTTTTAAAAAAGAAAATGCATAGTATAGTGCTTGGGGAAAGGCACACCTCTATGATTTAAGGTATTTTTAAACCCCAGAGCTGACACTGTGGTTTCTAGGACACCATCACCCTCACATGCCGGCAGTGACCCTATTGACTTCTGATTATTCCTGCAATGAACCTATGTGTGCTGAATGTCTAGGCTGTTGATCCAGTGCAGTGAGAAAGATCACCATGGCGTGCCCACCAAGCTGTTTCGTGTAGAGATAATCTACATAGAGACATCTGTTCCATATGTTCCGTGTGTTCCAACCAGTTTCTTCCTGTTTCCTCGGAGTCTAGGCTTTTTGTTCTTTACTCTGATCAGCAGCATCTATCTCTTCCTACTTAGTGGGGACTTGGCTTAGTCTCAGGATCACTTTAAATGCTCTGCCCTTCTGCACTCGAGTTGGCTAACCCCAAACTGGGTCATTTCTTCCCTGAGGTGGCTCTGGGTCTGCTCTTCCTGTCTTCACAAAATCCTGCCACTCAGGTTTTCAGCTCTGTGGAAACTGCTGTGAGGGTTTTATAATGGGTCTCCCACCCTCTGGGCTGGTGTCCTAATCCACCTTCCTGTACACCTCACAGGGTGTGTGTGTGTGTGTGTGTGTGTGTGTGTGTGTGTGATTATTATTCTGATTCTGTTTCCTTACCCAAGTCTTTCATCAGTTCTTTGTCCATAGAATAAAGCCGGCATCCTTGATCCTAAGACCCTCTGCCAACCTTGTTCTGCTTGACATTTTGTTCTCACTGCCTGTCCTTGATGCTACCCACTCAAAGCTGTGGTGATTCTGGGACAGACTCTCTCCATACACCTCCATGATTCTGCGCAAACGTTTGCAAACAGAACAAAAACAAAAAAACAAAAACTCTTAAATTTCTTTTCTGCCTCCTTGCTCACAATATTCTACTCATTTGTCAGAGTCTTTCTCCTTTGAGAACCTAAAAGCTCACATTCGTCAGGCCCCCGGGCCAGCAAAAATGAACCCGTTTCTTCCACACACTCTTTTCTGCTGGATTACAGAAGACGAAGACCACAGGAGACGGAAGTACTTGTGGGTGCGTCTCTTCAGCCAGGTAATGTGGGCTCCTGGGAAATGTCTGCCTCATCAAATGGTTCTAATGACGGGTCACCCGTCACACTTTGGATATGTCACAGACATTTCGCAGGCTCACAGTAAGAGTGTCATTGTGAACACCAATGATGCATCAGTGTAGCCTCGGGAAGTTTCCCAGCTGTGGTCTTTCTCTGGATCCAACCAGGGCTGAATCTAGGGTACAGTAGACGGAAGTCAGCAGGATTCCTGCTGCCTCCTCAGCCATTGATTCTTCCTGCTGTTAGCCATCAGCTGGCTTTTGACTCTCTGAGCTAATCAACTAGTCAGTTTGCTGAGGAAACAATTCATCTGGCACAGCTGCCCAGGCTTAGCTGACAAACCCGCCACAACAGTTCGAAGCGCACAATACCCACAGGCTGTAGAAATCCGGCTCCTTTGCCATAAACGGAATTTGGGAAAAGCAGGTCGGAGTCTCACAGCAGCACCTGCCCCACCCCCACCCCCTTCCAGCCACGGTGCCCACTCACCTTTTTAACACAGCAATCTCGTTCTCAAGGCTACTGTCCCGGAAGGCTGGTGACTTCTTGATACACTTCAGTGCAAAGAGTTTCCCAGTCACTCTTTGCTTCACCAGGAACACCTCTGAGAAAGCTCCTCTGTAGGGAAGAGGCCATAACAGAAAATTTATCTCTGACTGGAAGAGAACATGCCAGAAACCAAGGCGGAAGTATAGGAGAGGAATGTGTGGCTGACACGTTTCCATCGTCACCGTGAACTCAGGCGTGGGGTGCCCATTGCCTATCTGACATACTAGTGTGCTCACTCCCTTTGCAGATCACATGGGACAGACATGAGGGACCAGGCAACCCCTCGGACTCTGCACTAACTGTGGACATTTCTCCACATCAAGGCTCACCAGAGCCTATGCCATTCCCATCACTGTGGTGCCGTGTGGCCGGCAGTGATAGCTGGAGAGAACAAACTCACATACAGTGAGAAAAGAAGCCTCCCGAGTCAGCTTCTATTTGTAAATCATTTAGTTTAATTTGATGGGGTCTTCCTACTTTCAGATTGCTCTCAAATCCCTCGGGTCATGTGGTCCTCTTGCCTCAGTTTCTCAAATAGCCACAACTACAGGTGCGATTTATCAGTGCACTGCTGGTGATCGTCCTGATTCTGACCCCAGAAGACAAGAGGCCTCCTCCATTCTTGCAGTCTCTGTGGATTCTGAGACATGGTGGATGGAACCCAGAAGGATTTGACCAGCTCCAGGGGTGAAGGGCGCTGTACATCAGCCATCAGGAGATTGAGGAAGCCAGGGGCAGAAGCTGGAGCTCGATGGTTAGCGATAGAATCTTAGCTTTTGAGGTGAATGGTGTTCTGTATTGATGGAGAAGGAGGACAGGAGCAAACCTGTACATGTCCACAACAGGCACATTTTTTTTCCTCCTGCTTTGTCTGACTCTCTGATGGCTGAATCTGCAGATGTGGACCTAAAGATTACAGGGATGGATGACTGCGCAGCTAGAGGTTAAGAGTTGGATTTAAGAGCAGGGATTTTATTTGAGTCCATCCTGCCTTTTCCTTGTGTCTAAAGTACTTTAAAAGCTAATGCCACGACTCTCAGATAGCCCCTCAGTTCCTCTAAGTTCTCCACAGTACCATGGCAGCAGGCATCCCAGAGCACCAGGAGAGAAGGCATGGCTGCCTCTGGGTTGTTTTCTAGCAGACAGTGGGGCATTAGTGCTTGCCAGCCTAGGCTTCCTGCTCCACCTCTCTCTAGTTTAGGGCTGCTTAGCAAATAATTTTTGATTCACTCGTGTGCCTTGTCTCTCTCCTGCCATCTGCCACTTTCAAGCCACCCCCATGTTGGTGAGGCCCTTGAAGGAAGACAAGGGCTCTTTCAGCCAGCACTGACACTGTGTCCTCCTGGGCATGCAGAGCCAGACATCTCCCTGTATGGAGACAGCCCGAGTCTCCTCTCAGTGGTGCCTGGTGCCATCTGTCTGGAGAAAGTGTTGGCACTTCTGCCACCGTCTGAGGTCATGGCCTCCTGGCCAGGGCAGGGTCAAGTCACACTTTGAACTGCACTGGCTAGAAATCTTGCTCCCGGGAGCAGCCTGTGGACTTGCCTAGGTCCAATTATCCCTGGCTCATTAACTGACCAGCTGGTGCTCCAAAGAGGCTGGAGCTGCTGGCTGGCCTACGTCAAAGCCTGTGACCTCCTGGGGACAGGCGGGACTAAACGGTAAGTCTGCCTCAGACATGCAGCCTCACATTGAGTCAGCCAGCCGTGTGATTGCTGTCAAGGGGAGGCCCAGACACCATGGGCTCCATCGTTTGTAAAGCACTGGAATATGGAGATGAGGAAGGGAGAAGTGAAGCTATTGGGGGTGAGAAACCCATCCACTCTCTGGCCACAGACACCCCTTCTCTTCTGTGGAAAGTGGGCATTGAGGCTTGCTTAGTCACATGATGGAGAAAACGAGGAAGCCGAAAGGGAGGCTCAGAAAAAGAAAATGTTCCAAAGACATTGGCTATGGGGAAGTGTTCCTCAATCCCTCCCTTCTGTGACTGGGTCAGGAATCCTCAAGTTGCCACAGATCTAGGACTGTGTTAGGGGTCTGTCTCAGGGTTCAGACTCTAAAGGTATGGAGCAGTGTCTCCTAAGGGTCCCAGTGCACTAAAGTAACTGGTATATTTTATGAGCCTTAGGTCCCAGGGCCATAAAATTCTGCCCAAGTCTCTTAATGCAACCAAGAGAGTTCCAGGGGATGAACCCCCTACCCCGACAGCAGGCAGCCCAGCCCCCTGAGGCCCAGCCCCAGGACTTACGATCCCAGCACCTCCATGAAGATGAAGGTTTTTCTGATGTTGGTGGTCTGTTTCTTCCAGGAGCTACAGTCCTCCTCCTCCTTTCGCCCCATGTCCTCCAGAGTTGAAGCTGCCTGGGAAGCTTCGTGGGAGGAAGGGAAGGAAGAAAGACAAGGTCTGACCAGAGTGTTTCTCATATAAGACAGAACAGGTTACAAAAAAGAATCTGAAACATCCAGATCATGATGTAATGGCCAGAAGGAAAGGCTGGGAGCAGAGAACCTGGAAAGTGGCAAAAATAAGAACATTCTCCCACTTGCATTCTAAAATTGCTAGAGCAAATCCACCGAGTGGTTGCTCTCGTATCTGCTTGCTAGATGCAACAGGGGTGTAGATTGAAGGTAGAAACCCAACATAAATCTGCACATTTGGTAACCTAAGCATTAATGACAGTATGCAGCATACAGATTTACATGCTACATCTAGCTCTTGGGCATCCCAGCTGAGCCCAGGAACTTTCTGTGTTTATTCAACCTGGCCCCCTTCTAACCATCACAGCTCTGCCTCCGGCTCCTGTTCTTACTCCTACCTGCCACAGCTTCTGCAAAGGAGCAGTGTGTTTCCCCCTGCCACCCCCTCAGCACACGCAGGGAGCTGGGTAGATTTCCGTTAGCATCTGAATTGAAGCATGCTCTCTCCTTTGCTTCAGAGCTCCAGGGCTGCATGTAGCACCAGGGGATGGACATGTGATGATAGACAGGTTGAACCACGGCCTTCCTTCCTGGGGTATCCAGGCAAAGGAAGCACGCAAGAGCCAGTCAGTAAACCCTCTTGTGAATGGCTAAGTGGCCAGAGACTTGGTACATAATGGGGACAAACAAGGGTGGCCTTCAGATAAGGCTAGTGGAGGTACACTCTAAGCATGTTGGATTTAGGCTGAGACTTGAAGCTGGCAAAGGTGTCAGACAAGTGTGAAAACTGCACAGAGCTGCTTCCCCAGAAAGAAATAAAGCAGGAGGGACCCACGGTGGGGAAGCCAGGTCAGCAGAGTACATGGCTGATGAGCATCTGAAAGTGACAGGAAAGGCGGTTCTGCCAACACCCTACCCCTTGAAACCAATAGAGAGGTGGAGAAATGTGTCTGGTGGTTATTCCTTTTAGACAGAGGTTCTGATCCTGCCTTAGATAAATAAAAAACAAATGCCCATAAAATCCTTGAGGCCTTTTATAAGGTGGTGATAACTCAGTCAGTAAAGTGCTTGTCATGGAAGCGTGTCCTTGTCATGGGAGCAGGAGGCCCTGTGTTTGATCGCAAGGAAAAGCTGAAGAGAGTAGCATAGGCTATAACCCTAGCCCTGGGGACGTGGAGATAGGTGGATGGGTTAGGTTCACTGCTGAGACAGCTTATTCCATTCGGGAATAGTTCTAGATCTCAACAAATAAAACAACAAAACAAGCCCTCCAAGGAATGGCAGCTGAGGCTGTTCTCCGGTCTTTACACACATGTCCACTCACTGCACTCACACATGCCTACACACATGTGCACTAAATCCTGTGCTCCTGCAGCTCTGTGTCAGATGAAGAGCACGGGTTTGGAACCCAGGTGCACATCACTCCCCCTGCAGGAGCTGTGGAGAATGACTGTGTGCTCTGTAGGACACTCCCAGGTCTCGCTGGCTGATGTGTGCTCAATGTTCCTTCCTTCCCATCGCTCCTAAATAGCTTTAAAAACATAGTATTCTTAGCTGAGGCGAAGCCATAGAAAACATCTTTCCCGCCCACTGCTCCTCCCATACAAAGTCCTAACAACTCAGCTTCATCATCTGTGTGGGACACTCAGCAACCTAGATCTGGACTCCACACCTTCAGGGACTCCCACAATCCATGATGTCACAGGGACCTCCTGGGTAGGGGGTCCAGGCTCAGGTTGGGTGGTTACAGATGGGTAGGGAAGGAGCTGCCTACACCCCCAGGTGGGTCATTCTGCTTTCTGCTCCAGCCTCACCGGCCTCTTCTCCCCAACTTCAGCAATCCAGATCTTTCAGTAGAAGAGGAAAGACTCAGAGACACCCTGAGCACTAATATTATTTGGTTTTCTTCCAAGGGACTCTGCCTCACGCTATTTCCCATAGCAACCGCCACTGGATTTTAGAGCCCAGGAGCAATCCCCACATAGTCTTCTGAGACTTAGAACAAATTTCACCTCCATGGAGGCCTTTAAGAAGCATCCTCCATGTTGGCCTGTGTACCCAGTTCATGCCCTAGCTCATGACCCTCACTTCTCAACCAAGTGAGATCATGGTGAGGATTCTTTACCAAAGACTCTTGGCAAAAAGAATGATTATGCTCATATATGATCATCTCTGAATCATAGAGGTGACACTCGTTTGGTGAGCATTTATTGAATGAAATACCTCCTGTATACCCAGGACTGAATACAGATATTTCTGTGACACAAACCTGACCCTCAAATGCTTGCGATCTACCATGTGCATCTATGAAACTAGACAGGTAAGCAGGTAAAGTGCCAGGTAATAGCTAAAGGACAGGCGGGGCCCTCATTATGCAAGGCCCATGACTAAGCCCGGTGCATACAGGAGGTATAGCTGGCCTCAGCCGGTAGAGACCAGCCAGGACAGCTTCAGATAGGAGCTGGACTGGAGATGGGTATGAAGCATGGATGGGTGCAGCCTTTGCACTGCTCTGAGCCTGTGTAGAGGGCAGCGCTCCAACTGAAACCCTTGATACGAAGTCCTGCACCCCACCTGAAACCCTTGACACGAAGTCCTGTCCGAAGCTCAGTGGGAAGGAGGCTGAATGGCCCCAGAAAGCCAGATTGCCTTGCTTCTTGTCATTGCCTTGGCATCAGTAGCCTAATAGGATCTGAGTCCAGTACGTGGTCAGCAGAACCTCTCTACCTAAGTCGGCTGCTGCTTCTTCAGTTCCCCTCTCCTGCAATGCATTTGGTACTCTGAAGCCACCCTGTTTCAGGTAATCATCTTCTCTAGAACTAACCCCATAGATGGTCTTGTTGTAGCTTTGGTCTGGTCTTCCTAGCCTCCTGGGGGTCTTCTAAGCTTGTAACAGGGGAAGAGGCAAAGGGGACACTTCTTCCCAGAGGACATGCAGGACAACTACAGCCCTGGCATGTATGAGCTCTTTCTGTACTTCCAGGATAGGCATTCTGGGTTGTGTTGGCAGCCAGCCTGGTTATTGATGAGCTGGTGCTGAGAGATGCTTGGGCCATGAGCCCAACAGGCAAAAGACCTCTTCCTGGTGACCCCTAGGGCTCACTATCCTGCCCTTCCTAGTTCCATCTGGTCTGAGTCCATACTCTACCCAGATAGAACTCTTGGGGAGGTGAGGCATGTCTGCAATGTCCTCCTCACTGTCACCAGGTGCAGAGAACACCACGACCCCGCACTTCCTGGAACTTCTCACTTCCTCCTACTCCCTTGCTCGACACGGTCACCCCCCCCCCCAGCTATTCTGACTATTAAAGGAGCTGGAGTTGCCCTGCCAGAGTCCTGGGAAGCATTGTGTCTTAGTCTGAAGGCATTCAATTCAAACCCCTTCCCTCCATCCCATGCACACCACGCACAGATGAGATGGTGCCACTTAGCTGGCCTAAACATTTCATAATGGTGAGGGTGGGGACAGAGATTCTTTGAGTGCAATCTCTGTGGTTCTAGATGTACAGATACTGGCTCTCAGTTCTACTCACGGGAGACACCGCTATTCTTTCAGCACTCCTGCCTGGGGCTTCTCTCTAAGGGTGTCTCACTAGCTCTCACAAACTCCAGGACACCCCAAGGTTTGTTCTTTTCTGGTGCCAGAGAGTGAGTCATGCAGAGCCTCCCATACTAAGCAAGCCCTCACCCCAGAAGTCTACTCTCAGCTACCCTCCGGCTTCTTTGCTCTCCTCTCCCAGGAGGGCCTGGGGATACAGGGAAGGAGGTTATCGGTCGTGTCATCTTTAATAAGAATGTGCATTCTGCCTCCAAGCAGGGGCACACACATCCACAGAGCCACATATCACAAGACTATACTGGTCCAGAGGGTGAAATCCGGGAGGTTTTCCTGACCTGGTGCCGCAATTTCTGAAATTCCGGCCTGTACCAGAAACTCTGTATCTCTGGAATCCAGAGTCTGGACTGAGAATGCACGAGAAGTTCCCATCATGGTTTGACACTCTGCTGCTGTGCAGCCCAAGGCAGATCACTATGTCTCTGAATTTTGACCTTTCTTAGTGAAAGATGGAGACTTAACTAGATATGTCCCCAAAGTCTGTCTCATGGTTTTAAGTCCCGAGAGAAACTCCCTGTGATGAGATAGTTTTGTTGCACTGAGGCTGTGTTCAGAGTCTTGGTCCACATCAGCTCCTGAAAGGCTCTGAGGACAACTACAGACACATGCTTACTGCAGCCCACCCTGGCGGTACCCACATTTCCTTGATTTCTTAATACCCAGCTGCAGCAGCAGCAGGGACCTGGGTTCGCTTAGAGCATGCACTGGTTCATGCAGGAAAAGCCAGTTTTTACTTTGTCTTTTTGAGAAATACATGAAATTCTCAGCAGTCCACTGTCATCCACCACAGCCCTTCTTGTGGTACCACAGGCATGGGTGACATCTGCACAGTTGGCATAAACCATGTCCAGCTCATGGGCTGCAAACCAGTGGCCCATCAGCTGTCGGGACCCCAGAGTCTCCTGTTGGGAGAGAATACCTAGGTCCACTTGGTCCATTCTCAGTCCTCGAAACCAGCTCTGTGTGCGAGCTTCTGTTCACAAACTAGCCGAAGAGTTTCAGTTGGCCTGGAGTTGATTTTAGGGGAAAACCCCATATTTCCACATGTAAGTTCAACCAAATCATCCTACTGCCTGACAAGCCAGCTTAAGGTTTAGTGTGCATGTCTCAGGGCAGAAGCAAGAGCCCTCTCCATGGCTGAGAGGTTGGGACACAGGTGACAGCCAGGAGAATAGGGTAGCTGCTTAGTTGTAGCCGCACTGGACTCCTCAGCTTACACTGTCTGCAGGATGGGAATATCTATCACCGACCTATTAATTAGTAACTCCCGTGAGGTCAAATGCATCAAAGATCATGCACATCTCCAGCGCTGCATGGCATACCTACAGCATGGCACCCAAGCCAAATGCCAAGCAAGGGAGACGAGCAGGGGCAGTAGTTGATGGTTTATCTACTGGTGGACATCCCAGTAAAGAAAGGCATTATAGGAGACGAGGAGCTGCTGCCCCCACACCATCACTGCTCTCCTAGGGCCCTCAGAACGTGAGCTACACCCCTCTGCGGTTCTGAAGGGCTAGAAAACAGACAACTTTGCTATGGCACAGCCCCAGGTGCAAACTCCATAATTCCCACGGTCTTCATCTGGGAAATGAGGCATCTCTCAACAGGGAGAGAAACCAGCCTGAGTCCTGAGAAGTTAACGGCCACCACCTGCATGTCTGTGTGGCACACATCTGATGGCGATGATACCTCACACTCGTGCAGGAGGTGACTCCTCTGTGCAGGCCTGGGTCTCGTTCCCATTGAATTTCATCACCAGGCACTTGGCTGGGGCTCTCAGCAGGGGCCCACGAGGGCCCACACTGGGGAAGCGCAGAGGGCAGACAGGCTGGACTCCGGATACTGCACCGAGATGCTTGGAGTTACAAACCTTTTGTCTGGGGACATAGCGCTGACACTCAGGGACAGGACTCTGCAGTCGGGCTTCCCCCTCCACTGCCCCCCCCCCCCATTACTACTTTCTGGCCGGCGGTTTTTGCCCCGGCCCCCTTGCTCCCGAGCATGGCGGCCTGCCTGCAGTTGTAGCAGCAGCCACAGCCTTTCCTCGGGCTCCATTGCTCCTCCTCTCATTCATGCCACAGCTCATTCACTCCCCGGGGCTGGCAGGCTGCTGCGGCTGGGCGCCGTCACTCGCACACACTCGCACGCACACTCCGTGTGGCTGTCTATTTCTGGCTGGGTGTGCGTGTGTATGGGGGTAGAGGGAACAGAGAAGAGCCCTCCTTTTAGAGAGGGAGGCTTTCTGTTTCCTTCTAGCCAGAATTGCTGCCAGGCCTTGGGGAATAATCAGGCAAGGGCAGAGCCCCTGGGCCGGGCAGAGCCCCTGGGCCGGGCAGAGCCCCTGGGCCGGGCAGAGCCCCTGGGCCGGGCAGAGCTAGGCGCGTTTCAGGTATGATCCCTGCTGTGGATCCCCTGCCACCTTACACTGTTTTTGAGCCGGTGCACAACAACATTGAGGAGAAATGCCCTGAATCAAACAGCGTGTGCCCAGTCCTAAGGCTTACAGTGTCCTTGCCAGTGTACCATGGAACCTGTTGCCTCTTTTCTGGAGGTGGCCAATGGGATGCCCATCATCTGCTCCTTCCTCCTTATGACACCGTCTTGATGCATGGCACCTGACTTATCCCTGGGAGACACATGGCTTCAATGATCTGACAAAGGCTGAGTCTCCTGTGGTGCTCAGATCCTCCCTGTTGAAGCAGTGCCTTGAGCCTGAGAGGCTTCTGGGTCCATCTTAAACCTTCACTTCCTCAGCCCTCAGGCTTTTCCCAAAGTTTTTCTCATCTTTAAATAGGACTCTTCTACACACACACACACACACACACACACACACACACACACACACACACACACACACACACCACAGCAATGTGGGAAGGACTGGTGTTCGAATGCTACCAGGACATAAGGGAAGCCAGTGGCAGCTGACTTTATAGCAAGCAGGGAATCACCTTACTTCTTAGCTATATACTAAGTGTGTGTGTGTGTGTGTGTGTGTGTGTGTGTGTGTAAGCATATAGCCCATCACTGGATGAATTAAAAGCCCATTGCCAACCGCAAAGCATGGCAGTATCAGCTATTACTAAGCACTTTGCACTCTGGTCTGTTTCAGACATGGGTCTCACCCTTGGGCCTGGCTTAGCTCAGGTCCACAGGAGTGACGGCCCATCCAACTGTGCTCTGGAAAAGACTCCCTACCCGAGAAAGAACCTGCTTGACCCTCTTGACCCAACTCAGAAATTTTCTCTTGATCAGTTTTCTGTTTGCAGAGCAGAAGGCTGGCGGGGCTCACACTGCAGCTGGTCCTGCAGCCACCTCCTTCAGCCTCAGGGTTGATGTTGTACATCAAACTTAAGTGGAGAGAAGGGGCTAGGGTAGGTGGTGAATCCAGACCTACCCTGAGTACCCCACAGAGCCACCCTGGGTAAGTTTAGACTCCAGGAGCAGATGAGCCCCTTGGGGAAGGTGAAAGGAACAGCTTATGACTGTCGGCTTTAGCTTGTGTCTGTGTCCTGCATCTTAATACAGCAGCCTTGGCCTTGGGGTGGGAAGCTGAGCCCTGCCTCCGGAGACCCTGCTGCAAGGCCTGAGGCTATCTCTTCCCCGGCAGGAAGAGCAGCCATAGGCTATTTACCACTGGCCGTTGTACCCACAAACTATACATCCCCACCAAGGATGCTAGTGTGGGCGGGGTGAGCCATCTCCCTTGATAGATGAGTTAGGTCCCAGCAGTAAAGGAATGAAGGGTGAGCCAGAAGACAGAGTGTTAAGAAGCTGTAGGTCCTGATACCCCCTCCCATCCCCAGCCATACCCAAGGGCTCACTGGACACAATGCTCTCCTATTCCTGTCTCTGCCTATAAGTGAGAAGGTTCTCCTGCGCCAGCCCAGGAGGAATGATCAGATATCTCCCCCAGGAAGCACCTACGAGGTCCTCATATGAATTCTCTTTCCGCTACAACTTACCCTTGAGACTACAAGAGCCAAGAGAGACTGACAAGAGGCTGAAAGGGAGTCTTCAAACCTCTCCTCCATGCTAACAAGATAACCTCCCCAGAGCCCAGAGAAGAAACAGGCTGTCTTACCCAGGGGCTCACAAGAAAGGTGCTCCAGTCTGTGATCTTGGCCAGCAAGCCCGCTCCTACAGGTCTGTGAGGATTAGCTGCCCCAGTGCTTTAACAATAAACCCAATTAAAGGGGAGGAATACAGGGGTTTTCTTTCCCAGGACTGTAACCAGGCAGCCTTAAAGGGGAGTAAAAGTAGCTAGAGTGGTTTGTATCTCTCCTTGCTTTCCTGGGCTCTGCTCTTCCTCCCTCCCTCCCAGGGAACTAAAAAAAAAAAAAAAAAAAAAAAAAAAAAAAAAGGGCTCAGAAGCAGAAGGAACCCTTTAATGCCCAAGTGGCTGTTTACACACAGTGTGTTTGTGGGCACAGTCCTGTTAAATTTTGGCTGCATTGATGTGTGAATAACAGAAAACAATGTGAGATTGAATTGTGGATTTCCACTGAAACTGCCTGACTCAGTTTCCACCTTACACAGCAGTTGATGGATGAGGTGGTCTAAAAGCCCCTTCCCCCAGCCCTGTAATGGATCTGTATCTGCATCTGGTATCTGCATAGAAGCTGTGATTTTTGGTGAGCAGTGAGCCTATCATTTTGTCTCTGACTGAGGAGGGAGAGAAGCCCCTGGCTTGACTAGTTCTATCCTGATTTCTCCTCTGGACCCTCAACTCCCATTCTGTCTCAGCCCTAACTCAGGAGAACCCAAGAGACCACTAGTCCCCCTGGAAATGCTCTGTTCCCTTGGGAACTTCACCTCCATCTCTCTCTGCCTGCCTTACCCCCTGGCTAGTTTTCTTTTCCCTCTTCAGGTTCCGTTGGCCTCTGACCTCGGGATCTTGCTTTTTCCTTCTCCAATCTCTCAGTGCTGCCCACTCATGGGTCCTGTAACCACCTTCATGAGTGACACCTGAACGTGGCCATGTTCTAACTACCTCCAACCTCACATTTCTCCTGGAGTTCTCCTAGGGAGGTTAATGTCTACCAACTTCCCAGAAGCCCTTCTAGTCTGTGCTGTCCCCAAACCCTGTTAGCCCCTAGACACGTTTATGTGTTCTTCCTAGTTAGCTTGTAACTCATTCTTTATATTTTGTGGCACCTTGTAGTCTTGGGAAAAAATAACCTTTTCATGGGTCTACAACAGGAGTTGTATTAAAAGGTATCATCCCTCTGGACCTGGCCTTACTGTCTAGGGGTGGCCACTTTTATTACTTCTTGTGCATGCCTGTGGAATTCTCATGGATGCCAACGAATAGAATATGTGTGTTACGCCTTGTTATGCCTTCTGATGTCTCCTGTTCTAGTCTGCTTTCTGTCTCTGTGTTAGACACCATGACCAAGAGCATCCTTGGAATGAATATATTTGGGTTACACAATCATGATTACAGTTCATCACTGAGAGAAGACTGAAATCCAAGAGGCAGTGATGTGAGACCTGAAGGGATGCTGTTTACTGGCTTGCTCCCCTTGGCTTGCTCAGCTTGCTTTCTTATTCATCCTAGGGCCACTTACTGCACACCGTCGGGCTTTCTTGTCTTGGTTTATTTGCATGGAATACCCCCTTCCCTGCCAATTGTGGGGATGCTGCATAATAAAAGACACACCCCAGTAAAAGCAACTTGAGAGAGAAAGTTTATTGGCTCACAGTTTGAGAGCAAGAAGAATTAAGGCTGGGAAGTCACCACCAGCAGAAACTTGATGCAGCTGGTCACATCCAACTACAGTTTAGGTAGACCATGATGAATTAATATGACCAGCCCACTTTCTGCCTTTTATGCAGGATCTTAGACTAGAGAATGGTGCCACCCACAGTGGGCAGGTCTTCCCACCTTAGCATAATAAAGATAATTCCTCACAGGCATGTACAGAGGTCCATCTAGAGGTGATTTTAGACTTCATCAAGCTGACATTAGAGACTGGCCATCTCACACTTGAAACACTACCTCATCTAAAAGCCACTGTCTCTTCCCTTAGTGTGTTTCTTCCAGCTATAAGCCATTTCACAAACTCTTTGTCTCCTACCCTTTCTCCTGCCTATGAATGTCCATTCCCATTTCTGTTCCCCACTTTGTACTGAGTGCTCAGTGAGACCAAAGACTCGGCCTGGACTTTCTGTCTTCTTCCCAGACATCTCACCGTGCCTGTCTCTGGGAATGTTTCCAGGACCCATAGAAAGACTTTGGTTGTCCATTTCTTTTCTATTGTTGTGATAAAACATCACGGCCAACAGTAACGTCTGGAAGAAAGAGTATGTTTTCGTTAGGGTTTTACAGCTGTAAACAGACACCAACAATGGACAGAACAGGAAACTCTGAATAAGAACAATTTAATTGGGGCTTCAGTCCATTGTTGGGAGGGAGCATCGAGGCAGGCATGGTGCAGGAGGAGCAGAGAGTTCAACATCTTATTCCAAAGGCAAACAGAAGATTGGCTTCCAGGCAGCTAGGATGAGGGTCTTAAAACCCATGTCGACAGGGACACACCTATGCCCACAGTGACACACCTACTCTAACAGGAACCACACACTCCAACAGGGACCACTCACTTTAATAAGGCCATACCCACTCCAACAAGGCCACACCTCCAAATAGTACTACTGCCTGGGCCAAGCATATTCAAACCGCCACAGAGTGTAGTTTGGCTCACCATCCCATAGGAGTGAGTCTGTTGTGTTAGGAAAGCATAGGGAGTCACAGGCCTGGCAGCTGGAACAGGAATTCAGTCACAAGCGCAAAGCAGAGAGAATGAACCAGAAAGGGGAAGACTGTAAGCTCTCAAAAATCCAGTTCCCGTGTCAAATTTCCTCCATAAAACCCACACCTCCTAACTGCCCCCAGAACAGAGCCACAAGCTGGGAACCAAGTGTTCAAATATCATCCCATGGGGTACATTTTTATTCATATCACTACAGCCTCTGAGCATTTTTACAAGTAAATAAGATATTCAAAGGTGAAAGAAATGCACATGTGTGCTCGGTTGCCAAGCACAATAGCTAATCGCTATTGTTGGCTTGATGTCTCGGTCAGCAGCTAATTCTCTAGATGGGGTACCTGACAAGCCTGTTGTTGCCTTTGGAGCTGGGGAAAACTGAACAGTACCCATGGATGTGATAGTTTGGCATGGGTCACAAAGTTTGTCTCCGTGGGAGCTAAAGTGGCCCCTCCAGAGTCTTCTCCAGGACATGCAAACAAACGCATCCCATACAGTATTTATTACATGCCATGAGCTGGCACTGGGGATGTGAACCTGCACTTGGTTGTTTCAGTAAATATTAAGGATTTCTACTATCCTAGCATGTGGATCAGTCAAATTTTCCAGTCGTCAGAGTCTGGACCAAGCAGGCAGCAGGGAAAGGAGGGAGAGGCATGGCCTGATGGGATTCTGTCAACCCCACCCCAGTTACCTAGCAACAGCCAGGTATGTTCTGCCCCAGTTACCTGCCACTAAAAGGGGCTGTTTGCCCCTCCTCTCTCTCTTGCCCTCTCTTCTCTTGCCCACTTGCCCTTACTCTGCTTACCCCTCTTCCTCATCCCTCCCCCCCACATGCTCATGGATGGCTTCTACTTCTCTACTCCTCTTCTCTCTCTTTGCCCCCTCTACCCTCAAACTTTCCTCCCCATGCCCTGAATAAACTCTATTTCATACTATACCTTCATGTGTCTGGTCCCTTAGGGGGAAGGGATTTTCAGCATGGGTCCCCCAGAGGCATCCCCCTTGACCTCATACCTCACTGCACCGCCATGGAGCATACACCCCCACTCTCTTCATCTTTTTCCTACATTGGTGCCGAAACCCGAGACTGGAGACCCAAAGGAAGGGCTGCCCTTATCTAGGAACCCTTCATCCAGATCAAGGTCAGGTCTGAGGTGTTTGGCTCTCAGGTGACTGGCTGGGCTAGAAGCTGCCCTATGGACCTGGCTTCTCCCTCCACAGAAGCATCTCTTAAAACTTCTCTTCCTCTTACATTTGCTTTGAGGATGGGGAGAGGGAGG
Organism: Micromys minutus; assembly: GCF_963924665.1. Taxonomy (NCBI): domain Eukaryota; kingdom Metazoa; phylum Chordata; class Mammalia; order Rodentia; family Muridae; genus Micromys; species Micromys minutus. The sequence continues at coordinate 89,037,039 of NC_137969.1, read as the reverse complement.
CGGGTCAGTGACGGATGCATTGGTCTGCGGAGGAGGAAAGGGGAAAGTGACAGCAGAAGAATCAGATGCGTGAAAAGTCAGACTGAGATAAACAAAAAGCAGCACATGCAAAGGCCCTGGGGTGGGAAGGAGCTATTTTGCTGCAGGATCAGAGTGCAGAAAGGGAGCGTATACAAAGGTCCTGGGGTGGGAAGGAACCATGTTACCACAGGGTCAGAGTGCAGGAAAGGCTTGGAGAGAGTGATGTGACAAGGAGGATGGGGAGGTGGAGACACATTCCTAACCTGAGGCTGGGTGCTAGAGAATGGAGTGGCTGGCAAGAGGGTGGTGGAAGGGAGAAAGAGAGAGAGAAATTATAGGACAGGGAGGCAGGCTGGCAAATAGATGTAAATCGATACAGGCAAGCCACTTTGGTATTGATTTGTCTCAAACAATAAGACTTCTCCAATAGGACTTGCAACGGGTTCTTCACACAATGTCCTGGTCCATGCGGTTCCAAAGGCCAGAGAGAAGTTTGTATTTTAATTTGTGACCTGGCTCTTTAATGTCTCCTCCCCCAAGTGCCACACCTACACAGGCATGTGAAAGACCCCTCTGATGAGAACTGCCACATCTCTTACAAGCAGAGGTGGCATTGGCCTAACACACCAAGGTGTCTCCTTGTACAACAGAGAGCTCCGAAGGGTAGAAACTGTGTCTCTGTGGCTTGAATGCCCATGACTTCCCAGGAGAAAGAATTTCCACACGACTCTCGAACCTGAGGGATCAAAGGGAAACCAAGAATGAGAGTTTTTTAGAGTCTTCTGTGTTTGACACCATGAACCTTGAGGAGGAGGAGGGCTGCCTATGACAGTGTCCAAAAGAACATACAAACAGCTAGTTTCTTGTCACTCTCCAAGATTATTCCAGTCTGCAGAGAACAGGGTGTTGGGTGGGACTGTTGATGTGGCTTCAGCTACACTTCCCCTTCTCCTCCCTGTGGCTTCTTCATCCCGCTCCATCCTCCCTGCTTCTTTCAGGATTCATAAAGCATTCACGTCACTCTGTGAGTTGATGGTTTCTACACTGGAGCATCTACAAGGTGGAGAGTGTCCCTCTATCCTCTGTGGCACAGCTCTAGTGTACAATGACCCTGGCCTTGGTAGACAGTGTGTGAGTATGTGTGTATGTGTGTGTGTGTGTGTGTGTGTGTATAGAGAGGCATTGTGTGTATATGTGTGTGTGTGTGTGTGTGTAGAGGCATTGTGCATGTGTGTGTGTATAGAGAGGCATTGTGTGTATGTGTGTGTATAGAGGCATTGTGCATGTGTGTGTGTGTGTGTAGAGAGAGGCATTGTGTGTATGTGTGTGTGTGTAGAGGCATTGTGCATGTGTGTGTGTGTGTGTGTGTGTGTGTGTGTGTGTGTAGAGAGAGAGAGGCATTGTGTGTATATGTGGAGAGGGACACTGTGTGTGTGTATGTGTGCATGTGTGTGCATGTATGTGTGTATATGTACAGAAGGGGTATTGTGTGTGTATGTGTGCATGTGTGTGAATGTGTGTGTGTGTGTGTACAGAAGGAGTATTGTGTGTGTATGTGGAGAGGGGCACTGTGTGTGTGTGTGTGTGTGTGCATGTATGTGCATGTATGTGTGTGTGTGTGTGTGTGTACAGAAGGGATATTGTGTGTGTGTGTTTGTAGAAGGGGCATTGTGTGTGTGTGTAAAAGGGACATTGTGTGTGTATATAGAAGGGGCATTGTGTTTGTGTGTGTGTCCATGTGTGTGTTTGTCTGTGTGTGTTAAGTGCATAAAGCCTGTCATTCTGGGCTTCTGAATTCTACTCTGACCTGACTACTTCCTATGTTCCGGGTTCTTGTCAGGGACTGAGGGATTCCCCTTTCCTGTGAAACCATTAGTATTAATTTCTGTATTTACAGCTGGAGCTCTGAAGGGTAGGAACCAGAGGAAAAAGCAATGACTCCCCAGGGTGTAGCCATTGAGCTAACGTCCCTCATCCAGACTTTATTATGACTTAACAGAGTCTGATCCGCCACCAGGCTTTCAGCTCTTTCCTCTCGTTCTCTAATCCTTTCGGATTGGAGACAGAAAAGGGATAGCCTTGGGTACGGGTGGGGAGTGGGGTGCTGCCAGCCGGGAGACTGACTCTCACAGATTTAACATCAACATTGTAGACAGCTGTGGATTCAACCTGGGTTTGGTTCTGAGGGGACTTAGAGTCTGTCCCCTGAGCAGCCTTCTCAGCTGGGCTCCCTGGGAGGAGTCCAAATCTCACATCTCAGCAATCTTCCTTTCCTTGTATGACCTCAGCCTGCCCCTGCAGTGTGTTACCAGGGGCACATTAGACAGAGAATTTGTATTAAGACATGAGCAATGGAATCCCCTACTCCAGGAAAACCTGCATTGGGGCTCATCCTGGCTTTCCCCTACTTCCAATGAGCTGTACTGCCCTCTAGTGGCAGAAGGGAGGCATATCATTTTCTTGGTAGGACTGTGGTCTCCACATTTCTGAGCTGGGTGGTGATGGTGGCTCCCTGTCTTTGTTTGGAAGGCCAGCAAGGATGTGACAAGAGTCTTCTAGGGGTATGACAGCATGCCAGGCACGGACTTCACTCCCCACTTTCTTTTAGTCTCCCCTCCCACAGGAGGGATGATATCTAAGCTAGTCACTGTCAGGGTGTCTGCCTTCTGGAAATTCCAGGTAACGGAGCCTAAGCCACCTGCCTCTCATCTGTAAAAAGAACCCAGCAGGACCACACGGGCTTCTGGATAGTCTTCTGCATCTGGCAACACCCAGCACTGAGCAGGAATTCTGCTCAGGAAATTTTGGTGAGTCAGTCACTGGCCTCCATGTGTAGGTACCTTCTTTAGATAACCCCCAAATGAAAACCACTACAGTGAAGACATTGAGAATCACATAGGAAGACTGACTTTGAGCTAACCTTGAATTGATTTGCTGTGAAAAGGAGACCCTGTTTCTTTTATAGAACCTTACTATTATTTAAAACTGTGTGTGTGTGTGTGTGTGTGTGTGTGTGTTTATGTGTATGTGTGGAGGCATACATATGTGAGTGCTGTTGCCCACGGAGGCCAGAGGGAATAACATATCGCCTAGACTTGGAGTTACAGGCAGCTGTGAGCTATCCAACACGAGACCTGGGAACCAAATTTGGGTCCTCTGGAAGAGCAATGTGTGTTCTTAACTGCAAAGGACTCTCTTGAGCTTTCAGTGAATATCTTGATATTTCTTGGAATGAATGTGTGTGTGTGTGTGTGTGTGTGTGTGTGTGTGTGTGTGTGTGTGTGTCAGAGTTTCTATTACTGCACAAAGCATCATGACCAAGAAGCAAGTTGGGGAGGAAAGGGTTTATTCAGCTTACACTTCCACACTGCTGTTTATCACCAAAGGAAGTCAGGACTGGAACTCAAGCAGGTCAGGAAGCAGGAGCTGATGCAGAGGCCATGGAGGGATGTTACTTACTGGCTTGCTTGCCCTGGTTTGCTCAGCCTGCTTTCTTATAGAACCCAGGTCTACCAGCCCAGGGATGGCACCACCCACAATGGGCTGGGCCCTTTCCCCTTGATCACTAGTTGAGAAAATGCCTTACAGCTGGATCTCATGGAGGTATTTCCTCAACTGAGGCTCCTTTCTCTGTGATAACTCCAGATGTGTCAAGTTGACAAACAAAACCAACCAGTATATATGTATGTATATACATACATAAATACATACATGCATGCATGTATACATACATTCATACATACATATTTCAACAAGGGAGTCCTAGAAATTCAATAAGATAAAGAATATGAAATGCAAAGAGGAAGAGAACACTTTCCAGGCAGGAATCAGTGGGAAACACTGCAAGATCCATCCACCTAGCCAGTCAAGTGAGCTGGTGGACTATAGACAGGTTAGAAAGGGGATGTGAGATCTGAGTGTTCCTGGACAGCAAGATCTTGCCGTATGGCTCTCTGATGTAGGAATGATGGGCAGTCTTCCCTCCTGGGATGACTACTGTGGTGGCTTGAATAACTATGGCCCCCATAGGCTGATATATTTGAATGCTTAGTCATCAGGGTGTGGAACTACTTGAGAAGGATTAGAAGGTGTGGCCTTGTTGGAGGAAATGTGTCACTGGGGATGGGCTTTGAGGTTTCAAGAACCCAGGCTAGACCTACAGACTCCCTTTCTACCTATGGATCAGGAATATAGCTTTCATCTACTGCTTCAGTGTCTGCTTATCATTTTTTAAATAATAGATGCCTTGGTTGTGGCATCTCTTAACAGCAATAGAACATTAGCTAAGTCTGCCGTCTTTTTCAAGACAGGGAGATTCTGAGTTCTGAGCCCTCTAATGCTTCAGAAAGTCTAGGTCATGCCCTGCTCAGTTCAGAGGCCGAATAGCAGGCTGGAGAATTACATATATCTCCTTTGTAGTGGTTTGAGAAGGTGACAGGACTCTCAAATAGCTCCGATTCCTAGTAACTGGGATCCAGACAGACTTCTAGGGACATTAGCTCTGCCAAGTGGCTGTGGGGGAAGATACAGCTATAAAACAGTGTTCTCTCTAGTTGTCTACTGCTTAGACTCCCCACAGAGAGATGAGCCCAATTTGCTCCAGCCCTTTGTCCCTTCCTCGCCTGTAGCTCAGGAGGCCCTATGTGCTGAGGCCAACAGAGCCTTCCTAGCAAAGTGTCTGCTGAGTGCTCCTGAGATAGGACATTTACATAACAGAACTGAGGGTAAATGGAAAATCCAAAGAAATAATCTACTGCTCGGGAATAAACAATTGCTCAGTTTAGTCACCAGACCCTGGACTCGGTGTTCTCAGTGTTTTGATCCAAATATGGCCTTCAGAGATAGATTGAAAGAGCCCAGTGAAGAAAGAGAGGGAGGGAGGGAGGGACTAAGGCATGCTGCATCAGGTCTACTGACTGAGAACAATGGCTATTTCCCTTGGTACATGGAAACCATCACCATTGGCACTCCAAGAACTGAGAAGTTCTTATGCCAGTGTACGCCCAAGGCTGGCCTGCAGCAGCATAGGGAAAGGCAGCAGCACCCCTTCTTGCAAACTGCTCTGATCTCAGCTCTCAGCATCATCCCCACCCCCAACAGGTGGGAGGGAAACAAAGAATGTTCTGTGCAGCTCTGTAAAGCCTTGGGAGGGAAAGAGAAAAGCAGCACAGGAAAGCGTTGCACAGAGGCGGGTTATATAGACTCTCAGGAGTGGCAAGGCCAGTGTTCAACAGCACCAGAAAATTATCCATTGATGGCGGGACCTAGAACTCTCCCAGACAAGCTGTTGCATCAGCCCCGTGTTTGGGCAGCAGGTCTGCAAGTGAGCGTGATAGAGAGAAGGGGGTAGCATGGGGCACAAAAATGTGGCAAGCATGTGCCATGGCGCTGCCCAGGGGGTTTGTGCTTCTGCTTTAAGGATGGCTCGGGCCTTACTCTGAAAATCTCCACATCAAGCTAATCTTTCTTTGCAACACTGAAAAATGTTTTGTACTTCTTCTATATTCAAAACTTTAGTTTGCTTTTCACAAAAATGCGAATAAAAACACATACTTTGAGTGTCTTTAAATGCCTAGCATATAAAAACTCATTCTTTATTATCTCACTGGGGAATAAGAGTCAGGCAAGTGCCAAGCCTATAGCTTGAGGGGGTGGTTTGGTGGGAGAATTCAGGCTGAGGGCTGTCAAGGAAACATCCCACAGGATGAGGAGGGCTATTGCCCTGCAGTGCTGAGTATTGGGCGGAGTTCTAAGGCAGGGACTGTGAGCCAGGGTCCTGCATCAGGAATGAGGCTTGATCTGGTTGTAGGGGTGCTACAGAGAGCAGAGCTGAGGTCAAGAAAGGTCAGTCGTTTAGTCATGGATACCTAACTAAAGGAGCTTCTAACTTCCTTGATGGAGAATTGTCATGTGACCAGGCTGGAGACCATCTGTACTTGTCGCTGAAGTTGTATCCCTCATTGCAACTTAAGGACTGCGGGTTCATGAGCCCATCTGTCAGTCAGACAGATCCCTGACCACTGCTTTGCCATCATCTCCTCTGAGAAGACTCAGAGATGTACTCCAAGTATCTGAGGATGTCCCTGAATGTCTGATCCTTCTGCCTTCTAATAGTTCTTCTGGATTATTAGCTTGATAATCTCCAAGAATCATCTACAAGAACAGTCTCTGTACACACCTGGGGGAATTTTCTTGCTTAGGTTGGTGTAGGATGAAGTCATGCCCACTGTGGGTGGCACTATTCCCTGGGCTGAGATCTTGGACTTGGTAAAAAAAAAAAAAAAAAAAAAAAAAAAAAAAAAGGGAGCTGATGTTTAGTCATGGGTACCTAACTAAAGGGGCTTCTATGTTCCTTAGTGGAGAATTGCCACATGACCAGGCTGGAGACCATCTGCACCTGTTGCTGAACCTATGTACCCCATTGCAGCACGTGTGCGTTTCTCTTTTGTTTTCTGACTGTGGATGTGACCAGGTACTTCAGGCGCTTGATATCTTGACTTACTCGCCGTTGCAGAGTGCACCCTTAAGTTGTGAGCTAAGAATAGACCTTTTCTATCTTAAGTTGCTTTTGTTGGAGTGTTTTATCATAGTAATGAGAAAAAGGCACACGCCCCCACCTCCTGCGTGCTGGGATTACAATATCACCACACCTAGCTCTTCTCAGCACCAGGCTGTTCATTCGGGATGATCACTCTGCCAGCAGAACCACCACCTCCAGCTTTAAATGTCAAATTCTTCTAACAACAGAGACTCTACCACATTCATCTGTGTTGTCTTAGTTCTCAGTAGATGCTTAATATGTGGTAAATATTAGAAAGATTCCAATATACTGACTCTCCCAGGAGGCTGGTGGAGAGGAGGGCCCGCAGGAAGCTCTGAGCGTGGCTTGGGGAAGAATCTCTACATATATCCACTGTCGGGTTCGAATAAAACCATCAGTTTCCTATGGAGAGATCCCACCAACCCACAGGCCAGTCAGATTTCTTGAAGTCCTCTGAGGTATAGTCATCCTAGCCCTGGAGAAGACACTACTGGTAAAGAAAGGACCTTGTTTGGAAGCAGAGTCATGGAACAAGCAACGAGTAGAATTCAGATGACGTCATGCTGGAGGAAGGTTGACGTTTGGACCCAGTCATGCCCACAGAAGGTTGCATACGCAGATGACAGAGACACTGATGTTTTCTTCTGGAAGCCAAAGGCACCAAAGGCTACAAGCAAACCCACCTGAAAAGAGGGGAGAAAACAGAGGACATTCTCTAAATCTCCTGAAGGATGCAACTCCATTAGCTCCCGGATCTCAGTCTGTGGTGCTTGGCCATGGGGGGTGGGGGGGATATAACCTCCCTCCACCCCTCAGGGTGTGAAAACTGAACTTGGGTGGGTGTGGCAAGCACTCAGAGTACAGCCTGGGAGAGCCTGCTCCCGCCCTCTCCAGCCAGGGGTGTGCTGGTACTGTGGAATCCTCCATTCTCTTTTTTCTTGTTGCTGTTCTCCATCCGGAACACTCCTCCCCCGTGAACTGCGTGCAGAATGCAGTGTGTCAGAACTCACCACGGGGGCCAGCTGTTACTGTTTGTTTTGTAAAGCACAATTCCCACTTTGGGTCTGCCTGACAGGCGCACTTGCAAGAAAGCAAAGATCTGTTTTGTGGTTTTGTGCTTTTTAACCGTCTAGAAATGTGTTCACAAGAACTGATTTGGCCACAGCTCAGTGGGACTGTGCCTTTAGAAATGCCAAGCACACTCCTCAGCTGGCTGGAGACCCTTCACAGTCTAGACCTTCTACACAGAGTGACTGACTGGAGCTGGCGACAATTCCCAGACATTTCCCTCAACAGAATGCCAGTGATAGAGGTGGCTTTGAGTTAGCAACAGAAGATCTGAATAGAATGTGGGGATGGTGTGCGGTAGGAGCTGACGTGTATTGTTGATGGCTGTTTAAACACAATAGCCACTACAAATCTCCACGCGCCTTAGGGTTTCTATTGCCATGACCAAAGCAACTTGGGTGGAAAGGGTTTATTTCTCCACATCACAGTTCATCCCCAAAGTCAGGGCAAGTATCCAGAGGCTGGAGCTCATACCGAGGCTGTGGAGGGGTGGTACTTACTGGCTTTCTCCTCCTGGTTTGCTAGGCCTGCTTTCTTTCAGCCAGGACCACCAGCCCAGGATTGGCCCCGCCCACAATGGGCTGAACCCTCCCACATCAATCATCAGTCAAGAAAACGCCTCACAAGCTTGCCGCTCTTGTGGAGGCATTTTCTCAGTTGAGGTTCACTCTGTTTGGGTGGTTCTAGCTCCTGTCAGGATGACAAAAACCGCAAACAAACATTTGGGACAAATTAAAACTAATTTTTGAGGCAACTGAGCTTTCACAGGAAAGCCTGGAAATGGGGAGGCTGAGCCCAAGGGAAGAAGCGACAGACATCCGGCAGCTGATGGCTGACTCCCTGAGGTGCTCTAATTAGGACCACGAGGTATTGTGTGTTTGGGTTAGCAGAGCCCTAGGATGAGAGAAGTCCTTAGAGGTCTCAGGGAGGGGGGTGGCAAGCCTGGGTGGCAGTTCAGGTTCTCAGTGCTGGACCAGAGCCCTCTGCTGGCCATCTGGGGCTCAACCAGGGCTCTGCTTAAGACTTCACATTCCACCCCTGAGGATACAAGTGTTCCAAGGTCCAGGAACAGGTCCCCCGACCCCCATTTATGTTTCCCAATTCCATTTTCAGTTATTAATTTTTATTATTATTTATTATTAGGTGGGATTGAGTCACAGATGAGTCAGTTTTTACTTGCATTTTCTTTGCAGTTACAAAACTGCCCCGCTGTGGGGCAGGGCAGCCCCGTGTCTCTGTCTCTGTTTCTATCTCTCTGTCTCTGTCTCTCTCTGTCTCTCTGTCTCTCTGTCTCTGTGCCTCTGCCTCTGTATCTCTGTCTCTGTCTCTCTGTGTGTGTGTGAACATGAGAATGTGTGTGTGCACATGGGTGTGTACATGTATGTGAGAATGTGCACACACATGTATGAGAGACGGAGAGAGAAGGAGAGAGAGAGTGGAAGAGAGAGAAGCCCCAATGTCATCCTTATGGCTGGCAAATATTACTTTCCTCTCTAGGCAGAGTGGAGGAGCTTTTAGCTTTTGGGGTGGGGATGCCCAGTTTGCAGTGTCTCCCCAGGTAGGGAAAGGGAGAAGGAGGGAGGACAGGAAGACTGAGAAGATTCCCTGGCCATCATTGACAGGTGTCCCATGTGACCAGGGAGGCAAGTCCTTGGGAAAATTCAAAAAATATAAATTGCTAGGAATATTATATTTTTGTGGAGAGGGTGACCAGACACTACCTGAAGGGGCCTTCAGTCATTGTCAGGGCATCAGTAAGACCATCTCTTAAGAACTGGATCTCCCTTTAAACAGTGACCTGTGTGAGGACACCTTCTCTGTGGAACTGTTTGTAATTGCAATATTTGGGTTAGAATCATTTGCTTACCTAGAAGGCAGGCCTGCCTCCTTTGCAAACATTAGAAGTAACTTCACAGGGATGGAGCAGAACAGCAGCTAAAAATATGGTGCTCTCTAGTGCCACACTGGTTGGGTTACAATCCTGGCCCTCTCACTTTCTAACTCTGTGATCTAGGCAAGCTACAGCTGTGCTGTGCCTCAGTTTTCTCACTTATACAATGTGGAGGTAAGGGCCAGCAAGATGGCTCAGCAGAGAAAGGTGTTTGCAGTGCAAGCTTGGCAACCGCTGAGACTCCTGTAGAGGAGGAAGGAGAGGACTGATCCCTTAGGATTTCTGCCTGCCACACACACAATACATATACACAATAGTGATCTTTCCTACCATATACACAATAGTGATCATAAAATTAAAGTGTAGATGTAAATCACACTTACCGTACAAGGTTGTTTGGAGGGCTAAAAAATGCTGAACATGGTTACTAGAAAAGAGTAATAGCTGTCACCTGTCAACATCATAATCATCACTATCACCACCATTATCACCATCACTATCACCATCACCATCATCATCACCATCACTATTATTATCACCATCATTATCACCATAATCACCACCCTGATCTTCGTAATCAACATCACTATGGCTACCACAACCATTACCAGGACTCTCACCATTATCACCATCGCTGGGATCATCACATCATCATCACAATCATCATCAGCGTGTGGCTACGGATGTTCTTGAGAGAACAGGTAAGAAGAGGTGTGATGTGTCCACCACTGACCACTTCAGCCCTCCCATCAGCATTGACCTTTCATCAGCATTTACCTCCCATCAGCATTGAGGGTGTACTGGCTGGTTTTGTGTCAACTTGACACAAGCTGGGGTTATCACAGAGAAAGGAGCCTCAGTTGAGGAAATGCTTCCATGAGATCCAGCCGTAAGGCATTTTCTCAACCAGTGATCAAGGTGGGAGGGTCCAGACCATTGCAGGTGGTGCCATCCCTGGACTGGTAGACCTGGGTTCTATAAGAAAGCAGGCTGAGCAAGTCAGGGGAAGCAATCCAATAAGTAACATCTCTCCATGGCCTCTGAATCAACTCCTGCTTCCTGACCTGCTTGAGTTCCAGTCCTGACTTCCTTTGGTGATGAACAGCAATGTAGATGTGTAAGCTGAATAAACCCTTTCCTCCCCAACTTGCTTCTTGGTCATGATTGTGCAGGAATAGAAACCCTGACTAAGACACACACACACACACACACACACACACACACACACACACGAGACAATTACATGGTGTCCTGATAGAACTGGTCAAATGATAGCTAGAGGCTGCCACTGTGAGGAGCCAGGACATCTGTTGGCTCCAGTGTCAGTGTGGAGTAGAGCTACACTGCCAAATTTTCTACTACTACCTCCAACGTTTTGGATTCATCTCAAGTTTGAGAGTGAAAGGAACAGGCAGATTGGAATGGAGTCCTCAGGTGCCCTGTGAAGAGAGACCTGCACACAGATGGGTACTGTCTAAGGCCATGTGTTCTTCTTGACTTCTTCCCATTGGTAAAGAGACTCAAGTATCAGTTTGCTTGGAATATTTGACAACCATTTCCTGAAAGTCAACACACCATCTTGAAATCTGATCAGTGACCATTTAAAAGATGAATCATGTAGCTGGGAAAGACGGTTCTGTGAATAAGAGTGCTTGCGGTGCTAATGTGAGTTTCTGCGTTCAGATCCCAGCACCCAGAGAACAAGCTGAACAAGACCACCTGTGTGCCTGTAACCCTATGGATTACCAGGGTTTACCGGTCACTGGCCCAGTTAACAAACTAAAGCAACAAACCCCACACCTACGTCTTCCTTTGACCTTAGTGTGTTTATGGGCTGGTACACTCATCCTTGCAGCACACACACACACACACACACACACACACACACACACACACAGAGAGAGAGAGAGAGAGAGAGAGAGAGAGAGAGAGAGAGAGAGAGAGAGAGAGAAGGGAGAATGCTTCTATTTGCTGGTGTGTTTCGTGTGCCTTAGCCATTGGCTCATTGCATACCAACTCAGTCCTTGCTTTATTACTTGTCTTCACCCCAAGATAAGAGCACCCCTGTTTCACCAAGGCAGCCTGGAGCTGTGTTGCATTATCCCCAGGTCTGTGCTTCCCAACAGAGACTCAGCAAGCAGGTCTTAGAAGACAATGTGGCCACCAAGTCGCTGGCTGGCTTTGCACATTGTCTGGGCTCTGCTGGGTTCCAGATGGCTCTCTTTACTATGTCTGAAAGGTGTAGGGAGTCTGAGCAGATTGTTAGAACAAAGCCAGGCAACAACTGGGAGACGAGTGCAAGGCTATGTAGAAACAAGTTAACTAACTCAAGTCCTTTGCTGGGCAGCTTCTTCAGAGACATGACAACCTGTGGTCAGTAGAGGGCAGTGTTGCCTTAGCAAATATATTAATAACTACTTGGCCAGGCTCTGGCTGGCTCTCTAGAGCTTTGGCAGGATTGCTGGAATGGACAGAGGCCAGCGGTCTGTCCATTTGAACAAAAGCAATAAAGAAGATGGACACCTGTGTACTTACGGTCTGCATCCTGTATTTCCTGTAGAAAGCTTTGGCGTTTCTGTCTATACCCTCCCTGCTGCTGGGGAGCCCACCCACCTTGGTGACCACAGCAAGTGATGGCATCTTTGTTCAATAAAGCCTCCCTTGCATTTCTGCACTGTTCTGATTTTAGCTTCTGAGACAGGGTTTAACCAGATAGCCAAGGCTGGCCTGGAACTTGCAACCCTTCTGTGTCTCCTGGAGTGCTGGGATTGCAGGTTGCCCCGGTACACCCGGCAGCATCTTTCTCTTTGATGCCCATCATATTCTTGCTGTGAAGATGTGTCCCCATAGCTTCTGCCTCACTGGCTCTTTCCTTCCTGGCCTCTCCTCCATCTCCCATCTACCTTACTCTCTGTTCTGCCTTCATATCTGGGCGAGGGTGTGGGCATCTGGCTTGTGGCTTGGCAGGACCAGGGACAAAGCAATGAGGATGGTTTGAGAGACAGACTAGATATGTCCTGTAGGATTTTCTCATCTCAGAGGGACAAACACATGGTAGCAGCACCCAGAGAAGCAGGATGGAAGAGCCTCGGCCACACTGACAGAGGGTGAAGGCAGCTTGGCACCAGGCTCTGTCTGCCGTTCTCTAAGATTCCCATAGAACTTCTAGAAAACATAACCAAACATCTTGCAAGTATTTCTGAGGCTCGCTTCTTCCGTTCCCCAGCCATTTCCAGATATCTCAGTGATGCCAGATACAGTCCTCCACTTGGGGGATAAACACCTAAGACTCTGGGCCTTGAGGATGAGGTCTGCGACCACTCGGTTTAACCACATGCAGGGCTCTGCTGGGTCCTCACTATGGCCCACTTCCAGGAAGGAGGCCATTTCTCGCTGCTAGGTTTCTAGGAGCCAGCATGTAGGTGTCGAACCGAGAGGACCGTCACGAGCCAGGCTAGGTTGGCATTAGGAGATTAATGAGGCTGCTTCAATGAGGAATGTCTCTTCAGCCAACTGCTGGTAATTAGTCAAGAGCTGAGCCTGCTGCGTTCCAGTCTGTCAGCTGGGTCCTGGAGAACACCTCAATGATGGGCTGGCCTTGCCTCGAGGTAGCAGTATGGGTCTGCAATGGTCTTGAACTAAGCCTTCTCAGATGTACCAACCTGACACTGTTTAGAGGAACATCAGCTGCTATCTTGCTGATCCTCCTGCCTCTACTTGGGGCCACAATAGAACTTCTAGATGGTTTCCGTGCTCACCGGTCACCTTGAGACTTTGTTCCCAGACCTCCCAGAAGATTGACTTTTGACACTGCTAGACCAGGGACCACTTTGAATAGTAAGGATCCTAATGGGGAGAGAGGGGGGAGGAAGGGAGGAAGAGAAAACAAGGAGGAGAAGAGGAATAGAGAAACAGGGAAGGTAGAAACATTGTGTGTATATTTTGTAAGTGTGTGCGTGTATGTACATGTGTGTGTGTGTGTGTGTGTGTATACGAATGTGTGTGAGAGTGTGTATGAGTATGTGTGTGTGCCTGTTTTCGAATGTGTGTGTATGAGTGAGTGTGTGTATATGTGTGGGTGTATGCGTGTTTGCGAATGTGTGTGTGTGCTCGAGCGCTGGTTCTTTGTTCTCTGTCTATGAAGTGATGATAAGGGCAGGATAGTTAACGCTAGTGTGAGCGTGAGGAGGAGGGAGGGAAGGGATCCAGACCTGGGACAGCTTCCTGGATCTCGGGCTAGTGTAAAGATAGTTCAAAGTGTCCTGAGGGGGCAGCTGTGGTGAATCCTCATCTGAGGAAGGCCACGGGGCCTGGTGCTCAGTGTTCCCTCCCTGCTCAGAGCTGGGCCCTCACTGGCTCCTTCTCATTCTTGCTCTCCTTGCAGCCCTGTCCTCGCTTCCAATCCTCTCTCTCTCTGTTACTCCCGCACCTGGTGCAATGTGTGGTCATATTTCTCAAAGTAGAAACTGTGATGTCCCCGGCACTGTGCAGATGATTGGAACATGGACGTGTGAGGGCTCTCAGAGACGTATACCTGTCTCCTGGTCCTTAGTCTGGTTTAGGCTGCTGCCCTGAGACAGGCAGCCGGGCTCAACATGACGGTTAGCGTCCAGCTGTCTAGAAATGTCCAGACGTAGGATTTAATGTTTGTAGATGTTTGTCTGGGTGCCTATGGACACACGTTAGTAAAGACAGACAGATGGATAAAATAAAGCATGCGTTATTGAGCACGTTGTCTTGATCTCACACGGACAGGTTTTCCTTTGTTCTCCCTTCCTTCCTGCCGGCATTGCCGTGACGACAGACTCTGTAAAGTTGATACAAACCAGCACTGGCTACACTCTCTGCCCACTCTCCTCAGAGGCTCATGGACACAGTGCCTCAGCATAGCTCTCTGGAGCCACATTGTGTGTCATGGTGAGCAGAGTCCGGGTCGTCCTCACAGGTCCATCCCCACATCTACCCCACTCCTCTCTTCTTTTTATCCCTCCTCTTCTCTCTCTCTCTTCCCTCCTGGGGCCATAGCAGATGCAGATGCACAGCAGAAACCATCTTTTCACCCCACTGGACCCTGCGCTGTGGTGGCCCCAGATCTTCACCTGCTGTGGCTGAGTTCACTGGGTGACACTTGGCTGACGCCTCAGGGACTGTGTTTATTTGTGCTTTTTCCTGGACCATCTCTGGATAACCTCACCTTCTCTTCTCTAAATGAGTTCCAGAACCTCTGCAGAATGGCATTTCTCCCCATGGCCTGCGAGATCAGAGATCAGAGGCTCACTTCTTCTCTCAGTAAGTCCTTCCTTGTATCCCACCCCAGATGGCAGTGGATGGATAGTCAGGGAAGCAGTCTGTTGGTTTAGCTCCTTTCCAGCCATTCTCCCTCCTGGTGGGAGGCAGCAGCCTTGAGAAGGGAAGGGCTGTGGCTTTTGGAGCTTAATTAAGCATATTTACAAAGTCTAGGCCCAGTTAGCCAGGGAGGGACAATGAGACAGAAGCCAACACTGTACTGTAAGATTAATAAACCAATTAAATAAAGACTGTGGTGGCTTGGTGGCCCCACAGGGGCAGGAGGCAGTGTTGACAGCTGCTTCTTCCTGATGATTGCCACACGTTTCAGAGGCACAGACAGCCTGGGCTTTCTTCATTCTGGGAGAGAATACCCCAGGCTCTTGTCCTGTCTAATCTCTCACATGGCTAGTAAAGTTGTTTGCTCAGCCTGTGGGTTGGATGTCATGTTTAGTCAACTGGCAAGAAGAGAAAACAAAAGTGATTTCCTCCCCTCTAATCAAAAATAAAAACAAAAACGAAATCACCCGTGTGAGTCCATTTGTCTTCTCGAGGTGTACCATTCCCATAACAGCACAAAAGGCAAGGCAGGGAATTATGGGAGCTCAGAAAACTGTCTGACAGGAGCCTCCCTGGGGTACCTGCCTTCTGCAGATTGACAGTTTTCTGGTGTCTCTTGTCTTTCTTTCATCTCAGCTAATGCCCTGTTCTGCTTCTCCCAGGACGGAATTCCTTCTTTCTGCTGGCATCACTGTGATGACAGGCTCTGAGGAGTTGATACACACCAGCACTGGCCACACTCTCTACCCGCTGTCCTCAGAGGCTCTTCCACGGAAAGAACACCATGGGGTAGCTTTCTGGTAATGTCTGTCACAGTAAGCACAAAGTCCCCCTTGATCTGCCCCACTGTCTTTGCATGTCTCTACTGCCCTATTCCTGGGGCATAGTGAATAGGGACGGTGGCCCTGATGGAAATAAAACCACAAAGCAAGCAAGTCAGCTCAGAGAGCGGAAGAGGAGACCGAAACCCCATCCTACTCAGAACTAAGAGTAGAACAGTGAGCACATACCCACAATTCCATGCGTGGTGGAGCATGGCAGCTGAGAAGCTACATCTCCAGAGGCCTCACTGTGTGATCGGGCTTCTTATGGCTTGGACCTCAACCGTACTCCAGCAGTTCCTATAGGAAGGCTCAGTCCCTGATGGTGTTATTGAGAAGTGGTAGGGATTTCCAGAGGAGGGAGGTCAGGGGTCATGCCCTTGAAGGTTTATTGAAGTTCATCCCTCTCTTGTTTCCAGGCCACACACATTCTACCATGATGTTCTACCTCCCGGCAGGCCCCAAATAGTGAGGCCAAAGTGAACATGGCCTGAAACCCGCGACACTGTGGGACAATTTTATCCCCTCTCTGTGCTGTTTGTTGTGGGCATTTTGTTCCAGTGATTGGGGGGCGCCTGGCATGTCCTCCTTCACCTCACCCAGCCAAGCGAACCTGGGGAGCTCAGGGCCCTGGGGTTGTGTCAGCTGCCCTGCCTCCGTCTCAACAGCTGTCAGATTACTTCCATCTAGGAAGGAGAACACCCAGGGGCCTGCCAACATCAAGAAGAGGTTCAGGTGATCTTTCTTTCTCTTTCTTTGGAAGAAAAGATAAAGAAACAGAGGAGGTGGTAATAAAGTCGATCACGCCTACTCCATGAACTTGTCAGAGGATCAATGAGAGTTCTAGATAAACAGCGATGGGACGAACGCCTTGCTTCCTGTCTGGCAGAAGAGAGAATGGGTGGATCTGGCTGTGGTGGCGCTACAGGTGCTGACCTCGTCGGGGTTTCTTCAGGGGGCAGGACAACAGCTGAGTGTAAGACTCTGCTCCTCGGTGTCCTGTCAAACTCACTCACTTCCGGGCTGTTAACCCTGAACATATTTTGTGCTTCATTTACTTCATCTGCAAAGTGGAGATGATATGATACCCACCCCACAGGACCGTTAAGACACGAATGAGTCGTTCATGTAGTCCCGGATGGCCCGCTCTCCTCTTCCTCTCCTTTCCAAAGAATCCGACCAGACTGTACGTCAAACCCAGGCCTGTCTTCTGTGTGGAGTGGCCATGTGAAAGTTACATGACTTTGATGTCTGCTCCTTAGAGTCACCACTTTCTCCAAAAGAAAACAATGTATCAGGGAATAAGGTGAGGGAGGGAGTTCAGGAGGCACTGGGCCAGCTCTGGGCCAGCTCTGGGACAGCTCAGATAGCACCACCATTTCTTCTCACCTGCTCCTGGAACATCCTCAAACCTATTGCTTCCTCAGATATCTCAGGAAATCGAAGTCATTCCACAGAGAGCAACGTGAGGGTTCCACAGCCATAGACCCTTGAGCATGGAGCCATGGTTCCTCATAAGATTCATAGAGTCCAACTGGCTTGCAGGTCTGCTGTAGCCTGCCACCATCTCCACTAAACTCCATGAGCATAGCATTTCTTTAACACCGGGGAATTTCAGTTGAGCCTGGTGGTTTACAAATGAAGTCCCATCACCCAGGGGTTTGAGACAGGAGCATCACCATAGGTCTGAAACTAGCCTGGGTTACACCGTGAATTCTAGAACAGCCTGGGTTTCGGAGTAAAACCCTGTCTCAAAAAAAGATATTTTAATATTTTTGCTTTATTTTCAAGCCTGCCACATTGTCTTTGTATTCAACCTATGTTATCAATTCCCAGCACCCACTCGGGGCCTGCGCCAAAGCAGCCTGTGCTCTTAAGTGCCGGGTCATCTCTTCATCCTTAGACATTTTTAAAAATTTAATTTGGGTAAATAAATAATAAACATAAAAGTTGACATCTCAGCATTGGTGAGCACATACTTCATTGCCACGTGTAACCAGACGCTTTGATAACATGGTTTCAAAAGGTTGTAAGTGCTTAGCTTATGTGGCGAGTGACCATATCGACGGTCATTGTAGGTGCTGTTGCATTTTGTCAGTTTTAAATCAAATATCTCTCCACGTTTTGGTGGAACAGGAAGCAGAGAGAGGATTAGAAGCAGGGCTAGACTATATAACCTCAAAGCCCAGCCTATAGAGGTATGCATCTTCCAGTGAGGTCCTACCTCCTAATGAAGGTTCTATACCTCTCCAAAGAGAGCCATCGGCTGGGAGCAGGTATCCAGACCCACGAGCCTGTGATGGATGCTTCACAAACCCCAGCAGCTTTAAATGAAATCAGTGCCATCTCCCCAAGGAAGTAAGTGGTGTGCTTATTGTTAGAATGTTGGTGTGTGTGCCTTCCAAGCTCTATTCTTTATCCCATTTTATTTTGTTGTCATGCATGTACCCCCTCACAAAGCTTACATAATGCGCTAATGGGAGCAGGATATTTTATTGTGGGGATTCATTAGTTACTTCATCTCTGGGTTCAAGTGCCACGCCACACAATAAACTACCATTGAAGATTAC
Source organism: Micromys minutus (assembly GCF_963924665.1). Taxonomy (NCBI): domain Eukaryota; kingdom Metazoa; phylum Chordata; class Mammalia; order Rodentia; family Muridae; genus Micromys; species Micromys minutus. The sequence continues at coordinate 89,018,781 of NC_137969.1, read as the reverse complement.
ACTCTTCTTCAATTTTGCTAAAAGAGAAAGGGCTTCCTAAGGGATTTGTTGCCCATAATTACAATCATTCATTTTCCTGATTTCAAGAATATACAAAAAGCCATTTTCAAAATTTATTCAAAGATTATTAATTACCCCATTTAGCAGCAACATGTCTCATTTAATTCATTAATAAAAGATTGGGAAATTGAAATATTGTAAATTTCAATACACTTACCTCAATGCATTTTTATAAAAAAAATAAATGTATTTATTTTATTATACCCTTTAAGTGTCGAAACCTCTAAGCTCAGATTTAGCTCATTTGATTTGTGGAAACTGCTGTGCACACAGGAGTCTCTTCAGTAGAGCTTGTCCTTTCTGGCTAAGCCACTCTGAGATTTGCCTTATTTTCTATGACAAGAAGCCTGACTTAAACTTTTAATTCATGCCAATGTTACAATATATGTTTTTGGGACAATTATAAAAACCAAAAGGGGATTACTTCTAATCTCATAAAAAAGATTACTGAAAATGAAATCCCAAATCAGGAATGACAGGGTGGAAACCGTCCATTTTATATTAGATTATAGAGTCAAGGATACATTTACAGCCTTCTCTGACAACCTGGTTGGCTTCAGTTAAATGACCAGCACAGCAGCAACGGACAGTTATTTACAAGAAACAGAGCATAAGCAGAATTCTTCAAGTCTTTGCACTTTTTAAAAAAAGTTATTCAGGCACATGTGCTGTTCTGAACTTAGCTTCTGGGAATAATAAGAGTCGTGTGTTAAAAGAAACAAAAGTGATTCCTTTAATTTGATTAGATAGTGAGATAAACTCTTCAACTAATTTAATGAGACGGGAGTGAGTGGGTCCAGACAGAAGCATTAAATTTTATCTTTTGTTGAATACGAGGTGTGGAAGGAGACATGTAAAAGATTTTGTAAGCTTAGTGTCTCAGGATTTATTGCAATTGGAAAACATACCTTATCATATTATTTGATGAAGAAGATTTTAATTACTTATTGAATAGTGCTCAGTGCATTTGAAAAAAAAACACATAAAAGTTTATCTCAGTGTTTGTGCAATTTGGGGACTAGTGCTTCTGTAAGCCCCCACGCCTACGAGAGTCAGTGTTCTGAAGCAAAACCATGCTTTCCTGATTGCTCAGAAACTCCCCTCCTCCTCCCTCCATATTCTCTCTTCTCTCCCCTCTCTTTTCTTCTCTCCCTGCTACATCTCTCTTCCTCGCTAGCATGACTGCAGTCACCTTGGGGCTCTGGTTCCAGGTATGCTGTGTGGCTAGAACAAATAAGAACCTCTCTGTGCCTCCTTCTGACCTCTGCAAGGTGTGGGAGTGTGCATGAGTATACACGGGGGTGTTGCAGCCTGTTAGTGTAGGGTGAGGGTTGTGAGCATGGTGTGTATATGCAATGGAGTTTGAGTGGAGATGTGTCTGTGTGTTGAGTGTGCTGTACGTGGGTGAGTTTCACACAGACAGTAGTGAATGGGAGGATGGATCAGAAAGAGAGCTTCATAGGACTTTTGGTTTCCATACTTTCGCTGTGATGGGTGGGACCAGGAGACTGCTCTTCTTGTCTTAATAGATTTAGAGCACACAAGGTGCTGGCTGCTGGGCTCAACACTCAAACCTATTCCCTGACTTTGTGGAGCTAGCAGTCTGGAATCCCGCTGACATGGCCTCTCCCTACCAGGAGAAGCTTTGGGGCTGGAAGAACTGTGGCTAGCCCCAATGTGATGGTTTGTATAGGCCTGGACCAGGGAGTGGCACTATTAGAAGGTGTGGCCTTATTGGAGGAAGTGTGTCACTGTGGAGGTGGGCTTGGAGACTCTCCTCCTGGTTTCCTGAGGATACCCAGTCCATTCCTGTTTCCTTCGGATGAAGATGTAGAACTTTCAGCCCCTCCTGCACCTTGCCTGCCTGGATGCTGCCATGCTCCCATCTTGATGATAATGAACTGAACCTTTGAACCTGTAAGCCAGTCCCAATTAAATGTTATCCTTTATAAGAGTTGCATTGGTCATGGTGTCTGTTCATAGCAAAAAAAAAAAAACAAAACAAAACAAAACAAAAAGCAACAACAACAACAAAAACCCTACCCAAAAACAAAACAAAACAAAACAAAACAAAAACAAAAACAAAAAACCCTTAACTTAAGACAACCACTCAGGGTGATGAGAATGGTCCACACAGACTTAAATAACCAGGAGTTCTTTAGATGCTGTGAAATAATTTTATGGTTGGGCATGGGGTTTGAGGAAGGATTGGTTAGAGCCAATGCTGGAGAGGCCACAAGCTGCATCGTGGAATGTCCCTATCCTGGAATGGAGTGGGAAGTGTCCTGAAGTCTTAGGAAAGCGCTTAACAGGGGGATGTGACCTGGTGTGACTGTGCTGAAGATAAGTCTGCTCTGGTTTCTCTGTGGAAAATAGAGAGAAAAGCAGGAGCAGGGCTAATGCAGAAAGGCCAGGCAGAAGGTTCTAGATATCTAGGTGAGAGGATGTGGCTTAGCCTGGCTGCTGTCAGTGTGGGTGGAGGACGGTGAACGCGAAAGACATACTGCAGACAGCCAGGAATTATTCAACAAGGAGCACCACAGGGACGTCTCTTTGCCTCTGAAGCTTATGGAACCCTGGTAGAGAGTCGAGGAAGCTGTCCTGTCCAGTCATTCACTCTTGGGCGCTCTGAAGAGCAAATGCTCAGGAAGGGGTTGTGCTTTCTGGATAGAGAGAGGTCTGATGACCAGGAGCCTGTCAAACCACTGTGTGCCCCGCCGGGCAGTCACCCTCTGGGTGCTGTCCCTCACAGTAGCCCTGGAGGAAGTGTCTGCCCAGCGGGTTTACATTCTGCAGAGGCCGGCATTTGGGTAGATGTGCGAGTCATGAGAGGGGTGCCTCCTACTCTGGGACCTGTCTGCTGCTCGCATTCCCAGCCTGTGGTATGGCAGCCTTTAATGCACCAAACATGTCTTGAGAGCTGTTCTTCAGTGACCTAAACCCTTCCTTCACCGGTCTTGTTCACTGCTCAATTTTGGATTCTTTGCTTAGGCTGTGAAATCGAGGGTTCTTCCTCCCGGGCCTCAGAATCTCCTAAGATGTTACATAGGCAGACGCGTGTGTCTGCCTAACAGGGTTTTCACGCCTCTATCCACCTGGTCCTATGCCAGCCTTGACTCCTGTTACTCTTTGGGTCTTCAAGCCACCTGCCGCTCTCAGACAGTCCGCCGCTGGCCAGGCTGACTTCTGCCTGCTGTCAGCTTCCTGTTTGCTCTCCCTGTATAACTCCTATGAGTTCCCCCACAGCTTAAGTAAAACTCTACTTTCTTCCTGAATAATTCTCTTACCATCTAACAAGTCCAGCCTCCTTTGCCTTTTAAGCAGCCTGGTATCTCTAGTACTTGTTTGCAGGTATCTTCTCCTTTCTGTTGTTGTTTCTGGGCTTAGTGATAAGCGGTATCTCCTGGTGATGCTCAGGAAGTGTGATTTGTGGAGCCCTGTGGATTGAGTGTGTTCTTATTTTGTATGGGACACATGACAGCCTGGGGCAGGAGTAAGGTAGGAGGCTGTGAGGAGTAAGGGGTCCTTGTGACAGAATTTCAGAAGACATTAGGTCTTTGCAGAATCCTGACTCTAAGGAGATCCTAACAGGAAGTGTTTCCATGGTACCCCATACACCCAGTCCCTGCTCTGGTGCAAATGAACAGTTGAAAAAGTTGGACATGGCTGTACCCTGAGAACTTACCGGAGCAATTGAGTTCCCCTTTCACAGTGACACATGGCTGCATGTTTGGATGAGATCTGCATGTGCAAATCTCTCCAGCAAGACTCCAGAACCTGAGCAGACAGGAAGGCTGAGGATTCTGGAATGGCAGTCAAGAGGCTATCCCTCACATTGTACCTTTGTAAGGTGCAGGAATGCAGCATGCTGGCTGAAGTCTTAAGATGTCAATTAATGAAAGTCTGGAGATAATCAGGGCGCTGGCTGTAGACCAGGATCACACTGGCCCTACAGGGATATGGGGTTCAAGGGTGTGGTGGTTTGAATAGATATGACCCCCATTGGCTCGTGTGTGATCTTGGCCATAGGGAGCTACACTATTAGGAGGTGTAGTCTTGCTGGAGTGGGCATGGCCTTGTTGGGGAAAGTGTGTTACTGTCAGGACAGGATTTGAGGTCTCTTATGTTTAAACTATGCTCGGTGTGGTACACAGTCCTCTGCTGCTGCCTGTGGGTCAAGATGTAGAACTCTTAGCTTCTCCGGCACACTGCCATGCTTCCTGCCATGATAATAATGGATTAAGCCTTTGAACCTGTAAGCCAGCTCTTTAAATGTTTTCCTTTACAAGAGTTGCTGTGGTCCTGTTGTCTCCTCAAAGCAGCAATAAAACCCTAACTAAGAAGGCAACAAATTGAAACTTCTGAAGGAGGTCACATCTCCATAGTAGACCTCATGGGGTCGATGAGCTAGGAGGAACAAAAATGGCTGACTCTCCGAGGCAGTGTATCTATGAACCAACGTCACCAAATCCAGGGACATTATATACTGTGCTTGGTAACTTTATAGGCATTCAGGGAAGTTGCATAGGATCAGACACTCAGCACCGAGGCCATCGAGAACTCCTCCGAGGGGGTGAAAGACTCCTTCCTGGCTCACCTAGGCAAGAAGGAAAGGCGGTTAAGTCAGAGGCTGTTTAAGCATGGCTGGGCATATCAGATAGGTTTGGTGATGGGGCAGTGTTGAGCTTTAACTCACAGGCTAGACTTTCAGGCTCCATAAGTGATGTCATTCCCCAGGTCATGCACTGGCTGAGTCAGAACACCCAAGGGATTTGCTCAGTATGATTTAGTGGGGGTTCTAGCTTAGCAGGTCTAAAGTTAACCTCAATTAGCTCCCAGGGTATCTTAAAGTCTAGTATGGGGGTCGCTGTCTGGGAGAAGAGTTAAGGGAGGACAGAAGATGGGTAGCTCACTTGGACTTAGTATTATATCATCCTTTACCTCACAGAAGGCATGTGAGGCCCAGTACAAAGTGTTATTGACTTTCAGGCAGTAGCCAAGGGCGAAATTTCTAGACTTACAGTCATTTCCGGTGGCCCAAGCTTCTCTTCCCTCTGTTACCCTTGTGGCATGCTATATAGCTCAGGGTCGCAGTCACATTTCCGATAACAGCTCTCAGACTTCTGCATGCAAAATAGGCACCGGATAGCTGTCACTGCTCACTAAGCACATGCTGCTGGCCTAGGGTCACTTGTATTGCATAGCTTCTCAGACAATGCTATGTCCAGTGCACGAACCTTATTGGTGAGGATAGAACCTGTTTCCAGAGACCAGGAAGAAAACAAAGAATATCTGCATCTAGCATGGGTCAGAACTTTCTAAAACTGGTGACAGATACCAACCCTCAGCTCTAGGAAGCTCAGATAATTCCAAGTGGAGTATCCCCAAAAGTGTATATGTAGGCACACCAGATTCAAAATGCTAAGGGCTGAAGCCAAGAAAATGTTCTTCAAAGATGCCAGAAAGGAAAGTATCTTATTTAGCAAAGAGTTGAAGGAGATATTAAATATTAAATCAGGGTCATGGTGGAAATCATGAAAGCTGAAGTTGGATCCTTCAGTATTTGAAATATTTAAGTAAATTCAGTAAATGAAGTATTTAAAGTGTCGAGAAGACAACCACCAGCTAAGAACCTAACCTAGGGAGTGATCCTGCAGAAAAGGAGAGATGCTATCTCAGGCCGACACAGGATAAGGGAGCCCACTGCCCTTGACAGATGTTAGGACACTTTTAAAAAAAGGAAATGACAAGTCTGGTACTCAGATCTGCATACAGACAGGATGAGTGCCAGGCAGGAATCACCAAAGGCAACACAAAGTGCCTTTGATTCATAATTGTTTTCTGATTCATAATTGTTCAGATAGACACGTGTTCAGAGGACATGCCATGGAGATGGGGCTGTAGCTCCATGTTAGAGGATAGTTCTTACACTTCTGGTGTGTGTGACACCCTGGGTTAGGTAGGGGGATGGAGCTGGGTAGGTAGAAGGTTTGTCTAACATCTGCAAAGCCCTTCCCCAGCTAGAATGAGCTGAGCCCAATGGCGAATACTCTTGTACCTAGTGTCAGGAGGTGGAACAGGAGGATCAGCTTTGATTGGCTACATGGAAAGGTTGAGGGCAGCTTGGATTACATGAGACCCTGTCTCCAAGTTAACTAAGTATGTAACTGCATAGAGGCATAACACTGGTAATAACAATAACAATGTATCTTTATGATAAATCACATGGCCACACTGTATGAATAAGTGAGACAAATGACAGGGGATCTCAGAACAGATTAAAATCTGTTGAAATGTTCCCTGTTGATAGCTCATGAGTTGCACAGGAAAGTCATGTGACTTGCTAGGCCCCTCCCCTTCCTCTTCGGTGAAACAACCGCCTCCAAGCCAGACAGGGAACTCTAGGGACTCAGCTCCCATGATTCCATCAGCTTTTTTCTGATGTAGCTGTCCCAGTCACACATGCTCCCACAAGTAACTCTTATAAAGTCATGGGTTCTCCAGTCTGTACCAAAGTGGAATTGTTTCTTTGGTCTGTCCTTGGTGCCTTATCTGGGGTACCCTGACATTTGCTCATGTCTCCCTAGCTCAACAGTTGTTTACAAAATGCCACAGTATATATGTATACATGTGTTCATGTGTTCATATGTATATGTTTATGTGCATATATGCACATATGCATATATGTATATATGGATACATATATGTTTATGTGCATATATGCACATATGCATATATGTATATATGCATATGTGTACCTATTTTAGTATATTTGTATGTGTGTATATAAATTTGTATGTATGAAGACAGATGAACTAAGAGTATTAGATAGGCAAGTAAGGACATTTTGATGTAATTATTCTCAGGAAAAAGTATCAGTCATTGATATATTTGAGAATTCGTTAGTGTTTCTCTTGACTGGAGTTTAAGCTTTTTGCGTGATGAAGGGACGTGGCCGGTGTTAGCAGGATTTTTCAGTGGGAAAGGATTCCTTTGGTAGTTGTGCTTTGGTGGGGTCTCCTGTTCGGCTGCAGACTCACTACAGGAGATGATAAAGGCTGCTGGGCTTCTGCGTCTAGCCTTTTCTACCAGCCAATTCCTGGGCAGTTTGGCTTTTGTTTGTGTCCTTAGGAGACTTCTAAGGAGCGCTAGAAGAGACATCACTCACCACAGGACATGGACTGGATCAACACAGAAGAGACAGACATGCCCGAGGAGCGGCGGGCATCTGGAGGGCACACACTCTGCAGGGCCTCGAGGAGTGTGGGTGCTTCTGTGCATGGCCGCTGCGCTTTTATCTCCCCTGCACACCAGCAACTAAACAGGAAATACAATTGTCGTGTCAGCCATGATATTAAACACATGATTGATGGTTTGGATTGAACGGCTCAGGTGTTGACATTCCTGGGTTTCAATAAGCGGAGGCTGATGACTTTATGTCAGACGTGCTCAGAAACACCTCGAAGAATACGGTTTCATGAGGTGTGAAAGATGCTTTCTGCTGTGTCTGTGCTCGAATATGTGCGTGCTGCAGCCCATCGGTGTGTGTGTGGGGAGGGGGATGTGGGTCCTGAAGTGCCGGGTTAGAGATGGGTGGGAGCAGGCTTTTATGCTAGAGGCTATTAATATGGATGCTGATGCCAGACAAGGTGGAAAACTACGCAGTGTTTGCAATGTTTTGCAAGTATCTTTGGATAAGATTTGGGGAAACACTTGTGTAAGGCCTCTCTCTGTCTCTGCATCTGTGTGTGTGTGTGTGTCTATCTGTCTCTTCCCCCCTCTGTCTTTCTGTCTCTGTCTCTCTGTCTCTCTCTGTCTCTCTGTCTCTGTCTCTGTCTCTGTCTCTCTCTCTCTCTCTCTCTCTCTCTCTCTCTCTCTCTCTCTCTCACAGAGACACACACACTTAGGGTTCTCTCAATTATTCCATTGCTCCAGTGGCTGTGTGGTCAGACCTGGGGACAGTTTATGGTTCAGAACTGGCAGATGTGCTCCCCCAGAGGCCAGGCTTGGAACTGCATCTTATTTATTTAACCTTGTATACCCATCTGGCACCCTTGGCACATAGGTGATTCCAGCTGGGAGCAAGCGGCAGTGTGACTTTGGGGCACACTGCTTCTTCTCGGGGTTTCCTGAGTGAAGGGGATTCTTCTTCCAGCCGTCTTCTGTCCTAAGCCCCAGTCCACATCTTCTCCAGCCCAGGATTCAGGTTTATGTGGCTTCTATTGTAGAATGCTGTGTTCCAGGCATGACCTGTTTTCCCCTCTTGGGCCTCCAGCATCTGTGAATACACAAAGGAGACCCACTAACCTTCCACCATGGAGCATAGGTGGGGTTCCAGAGACCACTCCCTTCCCAAGGGATTGATGGGTAGTTGACAGCTGCTGGGAGAGAGTATGTTCTTCATGGTGCAGTGTATAAGTTAATGATGCTCCTATAAGTAACCCTGACTCAACTCATTGGTCCACCAGACTAGACTGGAATAGCATCCTTTCTTTGGTCTTCTGTTGGCTCCCTATCTGGGCCAAGCAGACATTTGTTCACATCTCCCCAGGAAAAGTCAAACAACATCTTTCCAGGATCTTTGTAACCAGAGTCAATGTCCTGACTTAAGAGGAGGAAAGTCCGAGTTTGAACAGAACTCATGAGTAAGCACAGGCAGGGTGGCCTTTCAGGAGGAACTGTGTTCAGCTCGGAGAGTTTCTGGTGGTGGTGGGTGGTGGTGGTGCATGTGTGGGGTGCCTGAGTCTCAAGTAGGCCTGATCCAGAGGTCAACTCTGATCCAGAGGGTCACAGTCTTCTCCGCAGGAGTACAGGGGGCCAGAATCTTCCCTGAGGTCCTATGGAAGCCTGACCATGGGGCTCAAGTTGCCAGGCGAGCCCAAGGCTGGGCTTTAATGAATGTTAGCTTTCTTTCTTCTCTCAACTGGGATCTCTCAGCCAGCAGCCCCAGAGGGAACAATTAGGTTGTTTATCCAAACCTCAGCCACTTTGCTATGTAATTGATTTTTCATTGAGTGTATTTAGGGGAGGTTATTTACATGAATGTGGGCCCCCCAGGGACAGCAACATCCTTGTAAGAGAAGGGAGAACTCTGGATCAAAGGGCAGAAGAGAAGTTGTATGCTCCTAGGACTTCAGAACCTTGGCAAGTCTTTAACCCTTCAAATCCTGGCCTCATTTTAATGGTAAACAGAGTTTCCTTTAAACTGTGCTGGGGAAGTGCTGGCCACTGAGACAGATGCCCCACGGAGCAGCCAGGCCCCTGATGTCATGACTGTTATTTCTACCACTACTCATTATGCCCAAGGACCTTTCCCATCCTAAGCCTTCCCGCTGCTTTCCAAGCAGCCCTCCCTCTTTTCCTCCTTCTCTGCAAGCCCCTGTCTTTCTCCAGTCACTCCCATCATCCACAAACAGCTCTGAGGATTATCTGCAGTAGCACGTATTGAAAAAAAATTCTTTTAAGTAAAATATAATTACACTTTCCCCCCCCCCCCCGCTTTCTCCTTTCCTCTCCAGCTAATGGCCTCCTTTTTTCTACTTATCATCGTCACATATATGCATGAATATAAAATATAGCTCTGTAAGTCTGGCTAGTGTTGCTCATATGTATGATTTCAAGGCGAACACGCCCACTATTGGATGACCCACTAGGGGGCTCAGTCCCTGTGAAGACTAAATCTTCATCTCAGACATCATTAGTCGCCTGTAGTTCTTCCTCTAGGGGTGGGGCCCTGTAAGATTGGCCCTTCCAGCTTTAGTCTATTGGTGTTGTAGGCAGCAATATTGTTGAGGTATCCTGTGTTGGCATTTTGTCTAGGCTCTGCCCTATAGTTACCTGGCAACAGCCAGGTATGCCTGACTTACTATAAAAAGGGCTGTTTGTCCCCCTCCACACTCTCTTGTTCTTGCTCTTCTTACCCCTCCCCCCCCAGTCCCTTCTCTCACCAACCATTCCCCTAGCCCCCCTCTCTCTCCACATGTTCATGGCTGGCTTCTACTCATCTCTCTCTCTCTCTCTCTCCCTCTCTGTCTCTCTTTCCCTTCCTCCCCCCTCTCTGCCTTTCTCTGTCTTTACTACCACCCCCTCAACTCCCCTCCCTATGCCATAAATGAACTCTATTCTATACTGTATACTGTCCTGTGACTGGTACTTCAGTGGGAAGGGAAGATGGGAAAAGGGATGCCTCAGCGTGGGCTGGCAGAGCCATCCCTTCCCCCCCACACCATACTGTCCCTCCACCAAACATATCCCTGGCTTCTTTTTTTTTTTTTTTATAAAACACAACATCCTGAATGTAGCTTCCCGGTCATATCTCGGAGACACAATCTCACAGCAAATGTCCTGGTCACCTTGTCTCTTACAGTCTTTCCACCTCCTCTTCTGTGATGTTCCCTGGCTCTTAGACACAGGAGTTGTATTCCAGAAGATCTCTGAATCCGACCAATTGCAGCTTTATGTAATGATCGCCATCTATTGCAAAGAGAAGATATTTTTTCCGGCGAATGGTGAGAGTAGCGCCCTATTTAAACCCTTAGTTATAAGCCACAGAGTTTTATGCTTTCTTTATTCCTCTTGTAGATCAGGAGTCAGTCAACCACATGGTCCTTCAACCTGACCCCTTGTTATTTATTTAGTCTGTAAGTTAAGAATAATTTTCATACTTTGAAATGGTTGATGAAAAATCAAAAGGGTATTTTGTAATACATTGTAACTGTTAGCTAACAATGTCCTAACCCAGGCTGGATTCTTACCATTAGGTAACCAGAATCCTAAACTCTGCACTCCTTTAAAAAAAATCTCCTAAGCAGCTTCTGTTTGTCAGGAAATCTACTATATCTCATCTCTACCCCTTAAGGTTAACTACCCCCAGCAAAGGGCACCTAGTTCCCAATTACCCCAAACAGCCTGTAACAGGCCAAAGTCCCTAAACTAACTGCCATGCTGTTAGGCTGGCAGGCCACCTCCCACTGCTGCCTGTCCCACAAAGCTAACTTTGCCTTCCTGCTCCTACAAGTCACTGCTTGCTGTCACCTGGAGCATCATGGCGGTTTATCCCCCACTAAACTATTTATCTACCCAAGGAGTGGACTATGTTGGTAGTTTCGCTGCAATTACAGTCATCATGTGGCGTTCAAACTCCAGTACCACACGCAGACTCTCCATCCACTGGCCGGTATCCTCAGCTGCCTGCTGCTTTAGGGTGGAGTGGCATTACATGCCAGGTTTCTTGGGCGTTTGGGGATTTGGGACGTTAAACTGGGAGACCAGAAACTTCTCTGAGGTTACTCAAGCAAAGTCAGAGTGTGAGGCCTGTGAGCCCTGTTCGGAGAATAAAGAATCTAATGACAGTAAGGACAGCAAGTTCAAAGGCCCAGTGACAGAGGCTGGAGGGGAGAGGGGGAGGGGGAGGGAGAGGGGGAGGACAGAGAAGCAGATGGACAATCCCGAAGATTCTTTGTTCATTGTGAGAGTTCACCTCTGAAATGAAGAGACACTTCAGGGTTCTTCACACAGAACTGAGGCAGTCCGGTTTGCGTCTGTGGTAACAATGGAGGAGGTGCTCTGCAAATAAGAAGGCTGGTTTCAAAAACCAGCATGGCGACACACGTCCTTCACAGCGAGATCTCGCCTCAGAGATCTGAAGGTGGGCTGGTAATATAGCCAGCTGTTGGAATGCTTGCTTAGTGTGTGGGGAGTTGGGGGGACCCTGAGGCCCATCCCCAATGCAGCACTAACCTGGCCTGGTAGTGTACACTCTAATCCAGGAGGCAGAGGCAAGATAATCAGTAATTCAAGGTCATTCTTGGGTTTGAAACCAGCCTGAGCTACTGAGGCTAGTCTGGGCTACCTGGCACCTTGTTTCAGTTGTTTTCTTTTTGAAAGAAAGCCAAGACAGGACAAGTCAGGTCAAGCAAAACCGAGAATTGTCAGGAAGGCAGGGTGGTACCAGGTTCTATGAGCAGTGTGAGGCGGAGGTGGGATGCATCAGGTCCTGACCAGGTCTTCCACTATTACCTGTCTTCTTGGCCTTCCTGGCCAGCATCACACAGAGAACACCTTGGCAGTTTCCCTCTAAGTGAATTCGAAGTAACTTCAGGGGAGCGGCAGGGGTTTGGCTGGAGGAGAGAGCCACCCAGCCCACCAGCCCATCTGCTCGGCTCTGCCTGGGTGCTGAGAACAGTGTGTGAGACTGTCCAGACCTGGCCAGCAGGCCCTTCTGTTTCCCTTACCCTTGGACCCCCCGTGCAGTAGTCTGAGCGACAGACATTAATTAAAGTGAGAGGGAATGACCTCATTAGCTTCTAATGGTCACATGCTGCCAATTAAACACCTTGACGACTAGCTTCCTCTGGAGCTTAATTAGCGATTTCTCAATAAATCCAGCCCTGTGCCACCACCTGTCAGGTTAGGAGCCAAGACTTTTCTTGGATATGCCCCTTCCCCAAGCCCCTTCCTTGGGATCCAGTAGCTCTGGGAGGAGTCAAGTTGGAATGGGCACATACTGAGATCATTCTGCGGTCCTGCTGAGTATTTGAAGCTCAGTGGAAATTCCCTGGTGGGTAATCTTTTACTTGCTGGCCATGTGTCTTCCAATATTTTGGCAATAGGATCCTTTAGCTAAGGAAGCCTGTGAGAGAGGAAAAACTGAATATGCACAGAGGCTTCCCCTTCCTGCGGGTCACGTGATCCCATTCTTTAGTCTCAACAGCTGCAGAGCTGATCTTGTCAGAAATGAAGGGCCACCTTTGGACGGCACTTTAGGGGATCCGCTTTGGTTCCTGCAAACTCTTGCATGACTCTGCAGAGCTGAGAGAGTGCTGCAGATGCTGGGCCTTGAGGGTTGATGGGGTAGACACTTGACGGATGCAATTCCAGGGTACTTGGTTGCAGAGACAGAGCCTTGAGTACAGGGCAGCCCTTTCTAGGACACAGAAGACATACATTGCCCGGGGATACTGACCAGCTTGAGGAGGAAATACAGAAGTGAGCTTGGCTAAAGGGAGGAACTAGAAAGTTACAAGTGCTTTCCTCAGTACAGCTTGGAGTGGTGACTAGGAACCACTGTCCTGTTCAGCTTGCCCCAAGCACCCACCGGAAGGTGTGGGGTACCTGGTACTGTGTAGGGTGTTGCAGGGTCTACTGCTCTGACCTACACTGCCAAGTAAGGCTCTCGGAGGGAGAGCTGTGTAGTGAGGCCCACAGTCCTAAGCCTTCCTTTCCCTCTCTTAGCTCTCATCCTGTCCCCGCTTCCAGGTTACAGTTCTTCTTTTGATTTTATTTCTTATTATTTTTTAATTCTTTCATTCATTCGTCTCAGTCTATAGCCCACACTGGCCTCAAATTTGTGATCCTCCTGCCTCAGCCTTCAGAATGCTGAGGTTACAGGTGTGTACCACCATGCCCTGCTCCATGAAGTCTTGTATCCTCTCTCCTGGAGTGGCTACTTCACCACGAGATGGTAGGGGAGGCAATGGTGTTCTGACATCCACTCTGGGCCTGAAGAAGCCAGCAGCTACCACTTCTTTCTGGGGGCTCCCTCTTGAAGTTTAGCCACCATGTCGTGGGAAGCAAGCAGGCATGGGGGCCACTGACAGCTCCAGCTGAGTCCCAGGCAGCTGCAACAGCAACTGCCAGACACACGTGCAACCCTTCAAACGACTGTTTGTGAGGTAAATTATGGAGCTGGGCTATCCCCACTGACCCTGGCTACATCTCACAAAGATAAACAAATAGATGCAGGCTGTTGGTTCCAGACTTGCTTTGTGTGGTTTTTCAGATAACTGAAACTCAGGTTAAGGCAGGCTTTCGGGCTTCAGAATCCATCCTAACTCAAGGGTCTCAGATAACTCTGCAGTAGGCAGGAAACATGACCTTGACTCATTTCCCACAGCACAGGGCAGCTCAGGGTATTTGTGGAATGAAAGAGGAATGTGTGCAGATTCCAAAAAAAAAAAAAAAAAAAAAAATTCTGCCATTGTTTTGAGACCCTGTCTTCTGTTGTTGCCTTATTCCAGACTAGTTTTCTATAGAGCTGTGTGTGTGTGTGTGTGTGTGTGTGTGTGTGTGTGTGTGTGTGAAATGCCCCTCTGCCACCCCCTTCTACAGCTGGTTTTCATCAGCTGGTGGTGCAGTGTGGTGAGCCTGTGAGACTTTAGAAGGCTGGCCCTGGCTGAAGAAACCGGGCTTCTGGATGCAGCCTCACAGAGCGCACATTCAGCCTGAGCTCTCTCTGTTCCCTGATCTACACAATGAGGATTTGAGCACCAAACACCCACTTGTGAGGCTGAGGGCTGTTCATGCCACTGTGCTTTTCCAGTGGTGATGGACCACACTAAAGTAAACCCTCCTTCCTTTAAGTTGTTGTAGTTGGGTGATTGTCGCAGCAATGAGAAGTAAGGAATACCTCTGACCATGTACCCTTCTCTCCTAAAGGCAGCAGGAGGCCTCTGGGGTAAGAGGGAAGTTTTACCTTTGGAGAGGGGTTGGGATGGGCTGGCTGTGGCTCTCCTTGCCACTGTGAGTAAGAGCTTCAGGAGTCCTGACATCTGAAGAGAGATCCAGGAACTAGGAGGAAGGCTGTGCTCAGGGAGGTAAACCTTTGCTTTCCCTTGGCCCGTTCTGCCCTGTTGGAGTATGGAAAGGCATGGATCCAGGGCTGTCTCATCTGGGAACATCGGTCACACTGGCTCACAGCGGCACAAGTTTTCAAATCCATCTTGTGGCTTTGAGTATTTGTCTCTTGGAGTATTGACTTTCATTATAAAAAAGAATTAGGAAATCAAAAAGGAAGTGATTTATAAGGTCAGCAGCTGTGAGTTGGCGTTTGTTTTCTAGTTACACAGCATTGTGCTGTGCTAGACTGTTCTCTACCTTTCTCCCTTGGCTATACTCTTGAACTCTCTGCTTTTTGATAAATTCAGATCGACTTCATCATCTTTAATGGCTTCATGATAATCTCATCGTGTGAACATAACATAAATTATTTAAATATTTCCTACTTGTTTGAACTTTAAATCTCTCTCTCTCTCTCTCTCTCTCTCTCGCTCTCTCTCTCTCCTGTTACAGGCAGGGCTGTGATGGTTTCTTACCCAGATCTTCCCCCACGTACTTAATTATTTCCTCGAATATGAAGATTTTTATGGCTTCTAATGTGTATTATCCATTACTCTCTAGAAGATTGTTCCTTCTTATTCCTATGTCTGCCACCCTGCCAATGCTAGGCATTAGAATTCTTTTAAATATTTGCAGTAAATAACTTTAGTCACATTTATTTCATTACTGCTGAAACTGAACATTGCCAACTGCATTTCTTCTTGCAGGGTTTAGTTTTTGGTTTCACTTTGTCATTTTACCCTCCCTCCCCCCATGGTGTAGATACTAGTTTCTTACTGTCTCTGTGACAGATTGACTAAAAACTGTGATTTAAAACAGCACTGATGTATTCTCTCCTGGTTCTCAAGGCCAGTCTGAGAGTAAGGTGCAGGTAGAGCCACGCTGAAGCTAGGAAGCTTCAAGGGCCCCTCTTCTCTGTCTATGACATGAGTAGTCAGACCCAAATGGTCTCCCAGAGGTAAGAAGCACTCAGGGAGGCTCAAGATACACTTTTTACCAGGTTGGCAAGTGACTATAGGGACAGCAGAGAATTGGGGTGAAATATCCCACACCCACAGCCAGCAGTTCAGATAGGAATGCTGGCTTTAGTGCAAGCACCCCCAACGCTGAATGCTAGCCATCATGAAAATGCTGACAGAGAATGCTCTCCACCAGAAAAATGCTGAATGCTTACCACCATGAAAACATTAAAGGAGAAAACAGAGTTGTGGAGAAGAGAAGCCTGGGTTCAGAGCCCAGGTCTGCAGTTTCTTAGCTAGGCAGCACCTCTAACCTGCTTAGATTTCAATTTCTATTTTGTAAAAGTGAGATCTTATTTGGTGAGCTGTTGGAGGTGACAATAGTACATTGTGCGAGGAGGTAGGGTCTGACACGGGGTGGGTGCCGAGTGTGAGCCTTTCTTTCTCACAGAGTTTATATGCAACTTATTATGATTTGAACCACTTTTCCTAGTAGGTTCTTTCATCCTGATTGTCAAAAATTTGTAACTTCAGTCTTCCCAGATACTCCCCTTAGATGGGCTTTCTCACCCAGCAGGTCTGGGGGATCTGGGGAGGTCAGATGTAATGGGGGAACATGAGAGACAGAGCCCAGCTCAGCTCTGGTAGACAGTGAGACAAACTTCTTGCAAGAGCCCATGGATGTCACCGAGCAGGTGCAACAGAAGGTCCTCGAGGAAATGCTGGTCTCACAGGCTTCCTGATTGTATGTCTAGGTAAACAGTGACCTAAGCATCCTGGAAACCTGATCCTCCACTGTGTGTGTGTGTGTGTGTGTTTGTATGTGCGTGTATATGCTTGTGAATGTGTCTATGCATGTATGTGTGTATGTGACTATGTATGTCTATGTATGTATGCATGTGTATATGCATCTGTGTGTATGTGTAAATGTGTGTATGTATGTGTGTATGTATGTGCCTGTGTATTTGTGTATATGTGTATTTGTATAAGTTTTGTGTTTGTGTGTATGTATGTATATGTGTGTATATGCATGTGTATGTGACTATGTATGTATCTATGTATCTATGTATGTGTATGTATGTGTGCATGTATGTATGCATGTGTATGTGACTATGTATGTATCTATGTATCTATGTATGTGTATGTATATGTGCATGTATGCATGCATGTGTATGTGTGTATGTATCTATGTGTGTATGTATTTATGTGCATGATAGAGTGATATGATCTGCTACACATGAGGAATAATAGGGTCATCTTATTGGGGAGCAGTTCAGCTTCCCAATGTAGACAGATACTGAAAGAATCAGTATGAAGGGGGCTTGTTATAAAGAGGCTTTGGGGGAAAAAAGGGCAGGAGCAGGGAAAGCAGAGGTCAAGGTTCACAGCTTCAGGGAGTTAACTTGTTATGGCCCCCTGAGGTGATTCATAGAGAGGTGTAGCCCAGGGCACAGTTGGGTGGTGGGTCCTAGGACTATAGGTACTCATTTCTTATGGTGCTAGGTATTTCTCACGGGACTGACACCATGGTATCAGGTGGGTATACTTTAGGTAATTGCTCAAGGTACTGGGTACTTCAGTGCCAGGAACCAAGCTTAGCTCCCAGGAGCACAGAACCCTCAAAACCCCAACCTTTGAAGGATTACACATCTTCATCATGGGGGAATGAGCTATTACAATGACTCTCTAGACCTCCTTCCTAGGGGGTTTATATATTTGGAGACAAAGACTCTGAATCACACATGTGGGGTAGAGACTGTGTGATTCCATGCTGAGACCATGCTGTTCCATGGCATTCAGTATATGACTCATTTGACCCAGAGAATAAAACCTGGGTGAATCATAACAAAATATAAGTCCCCAGGGATTTGGCATAAAGCCTTGCAATCACTGTCTGACTATAAATTAGCACCCATAATTAGAGTGAAAATTTATCCCAAATTTGGGACGGTCTGGGATTTTTTTCCAATTGAGTTTAAATGCTTTCCATAAATCCCAACTATTTTAGGGTTGTGAAGATGATTAACCACCTGAAATGGAGCTCCCTGGGACAAAAAAAAAAAAAAAAAAAAAAAAAAAAAACCAAGCCATTTCTTTAAAAAAAGGGGGGGGGGTCTGTGAGTAAGGGCTAAGTTACGGTATCTTTGAAGGGTGAGGTTGTGCCTTTCCAACTGAGGTCAGAAGGAAATGGACAGAAAGGAAATCAATTGGAAAATGACTCTCATGCTTGAATCATTATTTTCTTCTTCCACTAGAAACCTGCTATTGGTTTCTATAAGTGATAGTGAAGTGATTAGAAACGTACTAAAATCTTGAAACAGAGTCTGAAGGAAGTAGCCAGAACGAGAAGGCTGTTGGTCCTTCATCGTCCTGCCTCGTGGGTGTCCCCTTCCCCAAGTCTTTCATCCATCTTTTGAATGACTCAAGAGTTAGTGATCTATGATGCTAAAATATTCATATAGTGATCTGTCTTTTGAAGAGAGTTTGTGTCGAGCTCTGCAAACAGTCTGCCAGCCCTTCCCGAAAATACCGAGTCAAGCCATAGTGCACTGAGCCCAGAGTGTTCTTCCCACAAGCCATAAATAGATATTTTACAGCTTGACCTCCTTAGTCATAAACTAGTGAAGAGGTAAATAGTAATGTCTGTCAGATCCTACTGTTTGATGTATGAGGTTGATGAGTAAAGAGCGAGCTAGTTAGAAAGTAGGTACAGACATCTTAAGGGTTGGCTTTATCAATCCCCCTTCCTTGAGAGATTAACTTACTTAAGGTTCTAGAGTAATAAACTGAGACTTGAACCCTGGTTTATTTCATCTTCTGAGAGCCCAAAGGTGATAGGAACTGGGAAGTTTGAATGAACTCTGAAGGTGGCCTGCTGTGGCCAGCAGGGACTCTATCAACTTTCCAGGTGTGCTTTTTGAGTGAACTGGGTTGACTTGATGTATTGGGGGCTGTTAGCCAGGACCTCACTTTTGCAGCCTCTGACTCTGCAGAGTTGAGTCAACGAGAACCACAGATTGAGTCTCCACAGCTTGTGAAGTAAGAGGTTGTTCAGTCTTCCCAGTGCCTAGGGTTAGCTCTAAGGAAGACTGGTCCCACAACTCAGGACTGGAGAAGATTAGGTCCCCGAACTCAGGGCAGGTCAGGTCCCAGAGCTCTGAAGCCTTGAGAAGCCTCTGTAGTGTCAGGGACCTCTCTGAAGCTTAGATAATTACCCCGTGGTGACAGGGTTCACTCTGAAGCCTGGAGAAGTCCCTGTGTTGTATGGGGTGAAAGAGCAGCTAAGAATTCAGGCGTCACTCTCTCTAATTCAGGTCTTCCTCTCTCTGATTTTGAGTTCAGCTCTGCTTACCCCAGAGATATTCCCTGCATCTCCTTAATCTGGTGGCCCTGGTGGCCCACTGTCAGAGGGCTCCCTGGGAGTGGACAGTCTTGGATGGTGGCTGATTCCAGGTGCCAGATCCTAAATACCTGTAATTACATGCGATTTTTGTCCTGAGCTCAGTCCTTTTTCTCTCTCCTTCCCCAGCACCAGCTTTTTCTGCAGCTGCTGTGGCATAAGTCAAGTCTGGGATCAGGAACCCCAATCTCACCTTAGAGGAAATGCACCCCATCCTCCTTCCACAGCCAGGCCAGTGTTCTGAGTCCCTATTGACTCCAGTGCAAGGTCCCCAGCCCACCTTTGCCCATCCCCTTTCTGCCTTTGGTTCATCAAGGAAAGCTCTATTGCTAGGTAAAAAAGGATATGAACGAAATGTGTATGTGGACCACCCAGACAAGAGAGAGTGCTAGGGGTAGAAAGGGCTACACTGGGTACCAGGCAGAGACTAGCCTTGGAAGATGAGATGTAGGCCTCTGGCTCCCTACCCTGGCTACATATACCCTATACTTATTCAGAGAAATGGGTCCAAAGATACCAAGATCCTGACTCCTCTGTTAGAGTCAGCATGCCCCTGTTGGAAACTAGAAGAATGGGAAGGTCACAGTCCCCTCTAAATGGCCATTAGAGCTATTAGATAGGAAAGCAGTTATTGACCAACAGATATTAAATCTTGGCTTCCTGTCCACATTGGTAATGACCATAATGAAATCCACTCTCCTGCCTAATGGATGCAGATAAAGTCTTGAAAAAATGAAGAGAGAAAGCAGGCTATTTGACAGGGAGTTAGAGATGGGATCCATCAAGAGAAGGTGTCAGTCGTTAAGAAAGGCTGCAGGTAGTTAAAGGAATGGGAGAGCTGTGTGCTGGGAAATGACAGGCATCAAGTCCCCTTGACTGGAAGCATCAGTGCACGGATTTTGAACCTGGAGCCCAAGTAAGAGATGTGGGTAGACCATTGGTGAACTGCATGCCAGATCCATTCCCATTTGAAGATCTGTGTAAAAGGCCCAAGACTTAAGACTCTGTGGAATCTCAGATTGTATTCAGAAGCCATTTAGACTCCAGCCTCCCTTAAACTAGGGCTAGCATTGACTCCAACATCTTATTAGCATCCCTAGCTGGGTAGCCATGCAGTTCCCAGTAGAAGGCCATACCGACTTCTGCAATTACAGCAGGGTTTGCTGCCAGCCTGGCATCTGTCTGCTGGGCACTGGGAAGGGATGATGATTGTACGCATAGCCTGTAGCTCTTGTGCAGAGTTCTAAGATCTCTGCCAGAATGGACCCAGTGATACTGATGAGATTTTAACTTTTTATGTGTTGACCCCAAGTCCTGACTCAGCCCTGACTTCTCTTCTTATGTCTATAGCAAATACTTACAAGTTTAAAATGTGTTATTTCGTTAGGTGTCCTGGGCATCTGGTCTCCTTTCTGACCCTAAATCTTACTTGACTCAGCTGGAAGAAGTCACATTCTCCACGTCACATCCTCTGTAAAGAGAATAGGATACATAAATAGACCCAACCAGCCAGATAGAACCTGGGGTTGATTTGGGAGCTGGTTTCTGAGGCCACGGAGTTAGGAACCAGGGTCCCGTGATGGGAACATGGCACTGTGGTTCTTAGAGGCCAGCAGTCAGCAACAGTTTTGGTGACATCCTCACAAAAGTTTCTGGGATGTGGCAGGGGTAAATTTGTCTCCATATCCTGCTATATAGCCTCTCACATTCTTGCTGGTTCTACAAATGACCCAGCATCCTTTCAATTTGAATACCTTTTTACTCAAATCACAGAGAATGTACCTTTTAGTTAGGGAGACACACCAGGCTTTTAGTCAATCTAATAGAACTTGGATGTGGGTTAGAATGATGGAAAAGTAGAAAGCTAAATGGAGAGGGGAGAGACTACTCAAAGACTGGTGGCTGCAGGGAGCTTCTGGGAAGGGGTGAGGTTATTCAAAAGGCTGGTGGCTGCAGGGAGTTTCTGGGAAGAGGTGAGGCTATTCAAAAGGCTGGTGGTTGCAGGGAGTTTCTGGGAAGGGGTGAGGCTATTCAAAAGGCTGGTGGTTGCAGGTTGCTGCTATTAATCCTAGACAGAGTCACCTTGCATGGTGTTCTCAGAAGAGGGAGCTAAACCACACAAAGGAGCTGGTGGGAGATGGCCCTAAGAGGATTGGCTGGTCATGAGGCAAAGCAAGACCATTTTTCTCTCTCCACCCACCCAGAGGCTCCCCAGCATATGAGGGGAAGGAGAGAGAACTTGGAAGAGTAAGTCCCTAAACACTGAGGTTTTGCTGCTTATTAGTAAAACCATCGCTGGTCAGGGGCTGAAAGTCAGTGTCTTCACATGAATGTCCCAGCAGGATGTCGGGATGCATGCTTAAGTTTATTACTACAGGAACACAGACAGACAGTATTGCAACAGACTGCTTCTCAGAACTGCTTACACCAGTGGTGGCTTTGGCCTGCTTAGTCCATGGATTCACATGAATGCAGTCTTTGTGTCAGGGTATCAGCAACAACCACCTCCTTCAGCAGGCTTCTCAATTGACCACTCGTTTAGATTTCTCTTAGGACCTTGACCTTGAGGATTTTGAACTGCTTACCTTATTGTGGAATGAACTATGGAAGGTTTAAAGTCAGTAGATCAATGGGGGGAGGTGTCAGAAACTAGCAGAGGAAGAGGACCCCCAAATAGGAAGAGGCACAAACACTCATTTGTGAGTTTATAGCCACCTGCACCCTGTAAGAGAGGTAGAAGAACCCAACTCCATAGTTAGTGATCCTAAGCCCTCAGCTTTCCCAACGCCTTTTCCTTCTTGCTTTTTGCTATAAATTGACATTTCAACCTGGGTTTTGTTTTCCTTTGTGATGCCTTTCGTACTTAACATAGTCTACTACCAATATGCTGACATCAAATGAATGAGTAAATACAGCAACCAAAGGAAGAATAAAGGCTGCTATGGCTGCTAGGACCCCCCCACTGTGTGACCTAGGGGAGCAGCTGTCTGCTCTTTATATGGTTGTCCCAGAGAGGGCCTGGCTGTGCATTTCACAGCCCTTCCTGATGAAGGAGGCCTGAGAGTTCTAGCTGTAGGGGCTTTGATGGCAGAGCCTCTTCTTCATTTCTGTGTGCTTGGGGCTGGGGGCTGCCCTTCTGCCCTTTCTCCCTCATCTTCCCTTCTCCATGCTGGCCAAGACTGGCATGGCCGATTCTCCCGGAGAGAGTTGGACAGAGAGTCTTTTCCATCCAAAAAGTTGGTTCTCAAGGACAAAAAGGGAGTGGAGGAACTAATTAGTTTCTAATATGGCAAAGGAAAACAAAAGCAATTAATATGGCAAAAGAAAGCAAAAGCAAGGGTGACCTCATTCATAAATTATGCCTGTTCTATGACTTTCTGCCAAGCGAGTGACTGTTCCCGTGATAAAGACTATTCCAGAGGCCAGAGACTTGGGAATGAATGAGTATATATTGGGGGCCTTTCTTTTGCCTCTACCTGCTTTTGAAAAGACACAGACACACACTATACACATTACAAACACACATATACACACATACATACACATGTACACACATACATAGACACATATACACACATACATATACACACATGAATACACACACACACAACTATGCACAACAAACATGCAATGCATACCTACAAACACATGGGCACAGATATATGTGCTCACTCCCTCTGCCCCCCAGGAACCTCTCTTGCCAGACCCAAGGCCTTCTTCTTCCTGTTACTTTAGATTTGTTACATCCAGGGTCTATTGAGAGTCTCCCTTTAGAGGGCTTTGAAAAACTCCAGGAAGCTGGAACAGACCAGAGCACGGTGGGTGTAAAGCAACATAGCTGACATCTTGGATGAATGATAGTGGCAGCCCTGAGGCCCTCAGAAGGTGCTCCTTAGGGGGGATCCATCATCTCGGCTCCTGAGATTTCTTCTCTAGCGGAGGTAAGCAAAGCACATGAGCACACTGACACCGCCGTGAATAAAGCCTTGTTTTCCGATAGCCATGCTCTCGGCTATAAAACTGGAAGCCCCTGGAGTCAGAGTCATGGGGGGAAGAGGGATGTACAGGTGCCAGAGGTCCCAGGGACCCCAGCTCACGGTCTTTTGCTAGAAAACACACATAGACTGCTTGTTATAATGTAGTCAGCTCCAGTAAACAGCCTTAGGCTGGCGCTGGGCCCAGTCAGTGAGAAGTGTGCATTTTGGGGGAAATTCACTAAACACTGAGCTGTGCCTTTGTCTCTACACTCAGTGTTCAGCATCTGTGTGTGAGCGTATTTGCTTTCCAAGCAGCAGCTGCATTCCTCAGCTCCCTCCTCCTCACCCCCTCTATTCCATCCTGTTCTCTACCTTTCTTTTTCCTTCTTCCTCATCGTCTTCATCCTCCCTCATACCTCTCTATCCCTTCCTTCATCCCTCCCCAGGCTTCTTTTCCTGTTTCTCACCCGGTCTCTCTCTTTTTCTTGTTGTCTCTGATTGGGTTTCCCAGTCTTCCTTTTCAGCCTGGCTCTTGTTTCCTTTCTGGGCTGTGTTGAATTGTTCCATCCCCCCCCAAAAAAAATTATGTCCCACGAAGAACCACACATGAAATCCTACTTAGAAAAGGGAATCAGGAAACTTTATTTAGTTGAAGTCACAATGGAGCACTGTGTGGGCTTTTGACAGTGACACTGTCCTAGGAGAGTGCCCAGGGACAACATGTGACCCTGGACACAGATGTTAGAGGCATGAGAGAACCAAGGACTGTTGCTTACTCTGTGGTCCTAGGGAGAGGCCACGGAGGACTCAGCCATAGAGCCATTGGAGGAAACTGGGCCAAAAGTCTGGTCTGTATGTCCAGTCTTTTGCTTAGAGGAACCTTGTTACTTCTGCCCTGTTTACGTTAGGTTCTTGTGTCCTTCTCTTTTCAGTCCAGAGCCAGACTGCAGATTTGGACCCTGGTCCTCACTGGGGATGTTCTCTGTCTTTGGGCCACTGGCTGCTTTACTCTGCCAAGTTCCTACCCACTGGGCTCCCCGATCATTCTCTTAGACTTGCCAGAATCAAGGATCATGAACAACAACAACAACAGCAACAGCTATAAGTGTCATGTTACGCCAGCCAGCAGTAGATTAGAAGGCATTCAGAAGGATTAGTCAAGGGCAGAAGCCTCCGTGGGCTTCAAGGTATGCAAAGAGAAACCCGAGCTGGGGTGGGAACAGCTGTGTGCACAGCCTGTGTTCATGTCTGTGGATCAAAGGAAGGATTTGTCTGTGGCTTAAGCATATTCAAAATGAGCATGCCTTCTCCCCGTCCCAATTCTCTGCTTCCTGTGTATCTCCTACTTACTGGCTCTTTCCTTTTATTCCGGAGCTATGGAAACACGCTCAGTCTTCAGCTTCCCCACTGTGGGGAAGTAGGCCCTTCGCTCCTCCGCTTTAAGACCTATTCATGTCTCCGTCTTCCTACCCTGATTAGGGTGAAGGAAAGCTCATAAAAAAAAAAAAAGAAAATCAAACTTCGGGTAATTACCACCCATAATTTGTTTATCTTTTAGATGCTGGTATCGGAGGGACATTACTCATGGCGAGATCCTGGCAAAGGCAGACGCATCATTTATACTGAAGTGTATTATCTGCTGTGATATTTATGATAAAATGAGTTTGCCAGCCATCGTCTATCAGGGCCATAAACATCTTACTCAGGCTTGAAAAATTGCTTTTAACATGATCTTGTTGGGAGATTAGGGCAGATGTGTCTTGAGTGATTTTCTTACCTCTGCTGCTCTGGGGGTGGAGTTGTATTGGATGTGTCCCCTGGTGGAAAAAAACACCATTCCCTGTCCTCCTAACACCCCTGCCCTAGGTCCAAGGAAACTTCAAGGTCAGAGTCTGTTTACTCCTCAATGTCATGTTCCCTGTTGTGGCCTGGCGTCTCTTGTAACGTTTGAGCATGCCTAACTGCCAGGATCAGGACTCCACACATTCCAAGGGAAAATATCAAATACCATCACCTGAGATAATTTATTCATTCCAACTTATGCCCCATCGTGCACTTGCTTGTCTGCTCCAGACGCATCGTTTATCGAGAGTTGTTATTACAAGTCCCAGGGTGTGTGAGCTAAAATGGGAGAAAAGATGTGTCTTCTCCCTTTACAGACCTCATGGTCCTTCTTTGAAGGCAAGAGGGAAGGAAATAACTGGTGTGTGAGAGAAATGAAGCCATGAATACGAGGCTGTTTGATTTGAGGACCAGGTGCTTCAAGCTGGAGGCATGGGCAGGAAGCAGGTATCTGAATAGGGTAGACTTAGATCTCTGTCCAGCAATGATGTAATTAATATTCGTTAGCATTAATATGAATAATGTTAATTAGCGCTATTAGTTTGCAAGTAAATTAAATCAAAAGCTAATCTAGATTTAAGCAGCCTGTACTATCCCACAGAATTTCTCCGGGCCCATCACAGAACCTGCGTCCTTCCTTCAGAGCTCCCTGACTGTGTGGTTTCCTGTCCATGGCTCTTTGCTTCTCTGGACACAACCTTCGCTTGTAGAAAATATGATGCCATACACCATGCTGTACGTAGGAAGCTCAGCCTCTGATCTAAGTAGCTGTAAGCAGAGAACTCTTCCCAGAAATACAGCTGCTGAGACCTCTCTGGCCAGGGGCAGCAGTAACCCAGGACACAGGGAGGGCAGCCCCTCCAGCCAGGAACCTCTGGGATGATGAATGGGCAAACATGGGAAGCATGTGGCTGTGACCAGGAAGAACATTTCAGAGTAGGGAGCACAGGGCTGAAGGACTTCCCACTCAAATGCTCAGTCTTGGATCCCATCTGTTCTGCCAAGTCTTTGGTATCAGTCTCTGCTTCCCCTCTAGATGGTCTTAAGCATGTGGGCGTGTTTGCATCTGTGCACATGTGTATGCATGCATGTGTGTGCAGTATGAGTGTGATGGTTAGTATTGATCATCAATGTTATAGAACCTAGAATAACCTGGGATTTGGGCCTCTGGACATGTCTGTGAAGGGTTATCCTGATTGAACTAATTGAGGTGGAGTAGCCCCACCTACTTTGGGTGACATCATTCCCTGGGGCAGGACCCAGGACTGTATACATGGAGAAAGGGAACTGGGTAGGGATCATGGACTGGACACATGGGGAAAGGGATCCGTGTAGGATCCTGGGCTGTACACATGGATCTTAGGGATCTGACCACTCTTTGCCTTTAACTGCTTCTTGACTGAGGATGTAATGTGCAGCGTTCCCTCAAGTACCTGCTGCTGCTGCTGCTGCTTTGGCTTCCCTACCAAGATGGGCAGGGATGAAAAACTAAGGCAAAATTAAGCTCTTTGTTCCTTAAACTGCTTTTGTCAGAATGTTTTATTACAGCAGCAGGAAGAGACTTGGAGACAATGATCATATAGGTAATTTGTGAGAGTGCCTCTGCTTCTCTGGCCTCTACTGCTCTGTCCTCTGCTGCTCTGGCCTCTGGCTGGGCTGGCCTCTGGGCTGGGCTGGCCTCTGGGCTGGGCTGGCCTCTGGGCTGGGCTGGCCTCTGGCTGGGCTGGCCTCTGGACTGGGCTGGCCTCTGGGCTGGGCTGGCCTCTGGGCTGGGCTGGCCTCTGGGCTGGGCTGGCCTCTGGGCTGGGCTGGCCTCTGGGCTGGGCTGGCCTCTGGGCTGGGCTGGCCTCTGGCTGGGCTGGCCTCTGGGCTGGGCTGGACTCTGGGATGGGCTGGCCTCTGGCTGGGCTGGCCTCTGGGCTGGGCTGGACTCTGGGATGGGCTGGCCTTTGGCTGGGCTGTGTGTTCCACTGTAGGGTGAAGTCAGCATAGAACAAGGCAAGCATCACCATCCTCCTGCCTCATGGAGAAACTTTTAATGGAGATTCATGAGAGAAGTCTCTTGTCCTGTACAAGACAAAAAAATCCCTGAAATGATTAAATGTCCTCTCTTTTTAACACATCTTCCTGTGTGTCAGTGCCTGGCAACCGATGATCTCTCAGGTTCCCACCTTGCCATTTCTGCCCGGTCCTCACCTGTCTTCCTGGATCTCACTGTGATGATCCCTCAGTTGTCTCCCCCTTCCTCATTTTCTCCTCTCTTTGCAGCTACCTCTTCAGTCTATTCACGGTGGTCTCTTCCGCGCTCCCCGATGTGCAGGCTGTCCCTGCAGTTTTAGAAGCCTTCTGAATCCCATGCAATCCCAAATAGCTTATGAAATGAACTTTGGTTTCCTCCCCTGTGGAGGAGCCGACAGAAGCACCTGCCTTTCCAGGAGCGCTTGTATCTCCAGAGAGGAGCTGTGTGGGAGGCAGAGGAGATGAAGTGGCAGGTGTGTGCAGTTGAATTAAAAAAATGGTTGTACTTCCTGGCTTGAAGTGTAGACTGCACCGTGCCAGCATAGACAAGGGGAGGGGGCTGCCTCTACTGTACATTTTTGGTGTGGTTTGACCAAATCCCCTATCTCACAATTCCCACTGTTAGAGGAGGGAGCAAGCATCTTAACCACATTTCTGAGGCTTTTATAAAGGGGTCTCCTGCCTCCTCATGCTTTGTTCCCATCGTAGGAGGCCTGCATGCATATCACGTCCCCCGTATCCTGGCAGCAGAAGCCCAGACTTCTTATCAGCTGTAGTTCATTTGTAAATTATTAACCTTTCGAGAGCCAATATTTGCCCGAGGCCTTTCTTCCAGCCCATCTGGAGCATTAGTGATGGGCCGGGAGGTTGGGAGGAGAAGGTGGCACAGGAGCTGGGTCAGGAGAGAAGCACCCTTGCGGTTGCTTGGAGGGAGGTGGGCACTGAATGTCTCTGGTCCTGCAGACAGAATCTGACCAGAAGCAGCAGCAATGCGGCCAGCTCTTTCTCAGCCCAGACTGGGAGGCTGGCCACGGCTGAATGGGTATCTCTTGATGCCTGTGATCATCAGACTGCCGGGAAGAGGATTTTCAGGCACTTTGGGGGACAGAACAAGGCAGGATTTCTGGACAAGGGACGGGGAACAACTCCAAGATGTGGAGGCTTAGAATAAATGGAGACTTGACTTGTTCCTGGTGTACAATTAATCCATTCATGGATTTTTTTTCCTTGTGAGAATCTTAAAAACAAGACCTGCGGGGCTGAGGAGATGGCTCAGAGTTAAGAGCACTGGCTGCTGTTGCAAAGGACCCAGGTTTGTTTCTCAGTACCAACATGGGGACTCACAGCCATCTGTAGTTTCATATCGAAGAGGTCTGACACCCTCGGCAGCCTTCCTGGGTACCATGCACGCACATGATTCACATACATTCATTCAGCCAGTAACTATGAAATAACGAAATGACAAAATGAAACCCCACAACAAAGCAACCGAACAAAATGATAAGGGCCCGTGACTTGGTATTTGTTACTTTTCTGTTGTTACTATGATAAATGATGGGTCTAAAATGAACTTGTAGAAAGAATTTGATTCAGTTTAAAATTCCAGAGGGACAAGAGTTCACCATGGTAGGGAAAGCATGACTTCTGAGCAGGAAGCTGAGCATTTACATCCTCAACCGAACTCTCAAAGCCTATCTCCAGCAAAGCCACAGCCCTAGCCTTCCCAAATATCATCAGCAACTGGGGACAGAATAAACAAATCCCTCGGCATTTGGGGGACATTTCTCATCAAAACCACCACAGGCTTTCTCTCAGAAGGTCAGGCTTTCAAGCCAGGCTTCCTGAGCTCTAACGCCCCATCTCTCCATCTTTATGTACAATTTATAAAATAACTATTAATTAATTGTAAATGAAAAGCAATTAAAGTTCCCTGAAACAGTGGGTGGCCATGCCGGGAAGACTGTGAGGTAGAGGAAGCTGGCAGACTGGCTGGTAGGGGAGGCAGGAGTCTCGGTTCATAGCACAAACCTCCAGCCAGTTTCTTAGCCTGAGACCTGACTTCTTTCTCAGTAGTCTCTCTCGACCACAGAGAGGACTCGGGAGCTGGTACTGAAAGGGAAGTTGTCCCGGTTACTGAGGCTGAAGAATCAGCTGTGGTGAACAAGATGCCAGAACCACTAAAGTAATGTGATCCTTGAGGCTGGGCAGCTGAAGCTGAGAAATTAGTGGTGATTAAAAAGAGACCAGTATCATTGAGGCAAAATCTTCTGGGAAGTGTTTCCTGGGAGCACAGATTTGTTCCAGGGTCAGCTAAGGTTGTAGATCATGCTGGCAGCCAAACTTGGTCGTTAAGAGTCACCCAGATGGTTCTAGTTTTAAAAGCATGAAGGGGTCATGGAGACCAGCTGAGGCTTGATACTGTGAGAGGCCAAGAGAGGCCACTGGAGAAGCTGCAGCCTCAGGAGCAGCTGAAGGCGTGGAATTTAACGGGTCAATATAGAGAAGTTGAGGTTTGGCACCATGAAGGGAGCCTATGAGAAATTATTGGTGAATGTGCAGCCTGGTTGCAGCAGAGGACTTCAGAATTTTGGAGATGCCAGTGCCATGGGATAGCCACCAAGGACAGCAGCAGCAGTGGAGTGAGCCAGCCAGAGCCTAGAAAACCAGCTTGTGTGCTGCAATGGGAGGAGCTGGAGGAGTGACCCAGAAGTTCATGAGCAGATCCCAGACATTGGTCAGTGCATTATTTATACACGTGGGATTTGGTTTGGCTTTGTTAGGATTGTAAACGTGCCCCGGTTCTTCCCTTTTGAAGGAAGGATGTATTTAACTTAATTTTGATTTTTATTTTTTTACAGGAACTCATAGCTGACTGACTTCAAACTTTAATAAAAAAGATTTTGAATTTTTGGCTTTTGAGACTGGATGTGTGAAAGGAACTGAATTTTTAATGTGTTTGACCCTCAAAATTATCACCATCATGAAGACTAAGCAGGAAAGGTACCTTGGGGTCTTTGTACATGCTTGGCATGTAATAGACACTTAAAGAGGAAAGCTGGGGGTGGTGATATTTCTACTTGCTCAGTATGCCCAAAGCCCGGGCTTTGATCTGCATTTCTATGTAAGCCAAGTGAGACAACACAGGCCTATAATTCCAAAACTGGGAGTGGGGGGAGGCAGGAAGATCAGAAATTCAGGGTCATTCTTGCTGTCATAGTGAGTTCAGGACTAACCCTAGGCAACAGGAGACCTTATCTCAGATAGAACAAAAGGGGAAACTTGTTTGGTTTTCTTTGTTTGTTTGTTTTAGCAATGATCAGAGTTAGAAATGATATATGGAAAAGCTAAGTTCTATAAAAAAAAGAAGATCTGTCAGTTGTGTGTGCCAGTTAAAGGGGCAACCGTGCTAGGGTTTGTGGGTAATGATGTCACACTAGTTACTCTGCCTGGGCTTTACAAAATTATTTTTCTCCTTAAGAAAAGAACTCTTACAGACAAGTCACCAAAGTCCAGAAAGGTCATGTATTTCTACAATGGTTATTTGAAGAAGCCAGGAAGAAATAAGATTTAGACTAGGTATTCCAGGATCCTGCAGCCTGCTTCCCTCTGCCTTTTAGAGCACACCATTAAACTCAGAAAAGGGGACTTGGGCATTCTCTCTAGAAGCCTGGCTGTTCTGGCCCTCCCGGTGCATATGGAGACAGCATCTTGGCTCAGGTTGGGCTTTTCCATTGTCCAAAGGAACATGGCCTGGAGCAGCTCATCAGGCCAATGTGTGAATGTACTGTAAACACCAAACATCATGACTGTCACTCACAACATGGATGGGGTGAGAAGAGGTGAAGGCAGACATGTGCCTGGAGTGAGGTATAGAAGTATAGGAAGGAACTGGGGGACCTGGGCTTGAAAAGAAGATGCCTGAACTAAATAGCGAAGGTGAAAGCACAGGGGGATGATGGGAAGAGGGTTCAGGGAGACCAGCAGTGGGAGGGAGAAGAGAAGCCACTGCAGAAATGGAATGCACAGGATACTGATTGAACTGTGGGCTGTTCAGGGTCACTAAGTGGGACATAAAGTATAGAAGTGGGTGTTCAGTGAAGAGCAGGGCCGGGACTTAAGTCCTTAAATACATGTCCGGGAGCTTGGACTACCTCCTGCCCAGTGTTGGTAGAAGAATAATGGAAGAGAGGGTGAGGAGGCTGCTGGGTATCTACCGTCCAAGGGGAAAGGTAATGGTGGTGGCATTGATGCTGGAGAAGATGAGGATGCAGACAGCAATCCAGGAGACATTTGGGTGCTGAACCTTTGGGACTTGCTGGTTGGAGGTGTGGTGGGGTAGGAGAGAGGTTAGAAGATAGCTCCCGAAAGTTTTCGTAGACACCTAGGACCAAGACGGTACATTGAACAAAGCACACGGGAAAGGAAGGCTGGTGGTGAGAAGGTTAGAGGGATGCTGTGCACACAGGATGAAAGTTAGAGGGATGCTGTACGCATGGGGATAAGGTTAGAGGGATAATGTGCACATGGGGTGAAGGTTATTTAGAGAGACTCTGTGTCTCCCTACCCTAACCTTTCACTTGCATGTACCATGTACTAGATTTTAAGTTGTCTGTCAACGGACCAGCTATTAAAGACTTCCCTTTCAGAGGCCAGGCCTGGTTGGAAGTCCTATGGTCATTGGAGGCACACCTTTGAGGGGAGTTGTAGACTTTAGTCTTTATAATACAACCCCCCCCCCGACATCTCGTTAAAGCAGTAGGAAGTTATGCAACATATCACGGGAGACGGCATTGTCAAGAGCAGCATTTCTTAGCCCTTTCTACCCTGAACCCTTTTCACCTGAGAAATTTCAACATGACCCCAAGTATATTGGTATATAGGTATATATACTAAGCATCTGCAATTTCATAAAGAGATTTTTTTTCCAAAAAAAAAAGAATTCCTAGCTAACATAATAAAACAAAACAAAAATATATAAATAAATGAAAGCTTATTGGGAAACAACGCTTTTTTTGTAGAGAAAGCAGATTTCTCTTAAAAAATTTTTGGAGTAATTATAATTTTATCATTTATTAACAACAAAAGCAAATTTCACACTAATGGGGTTGAAGTGCTTGTTTAATTTTATATAAAGAATTAAATCCTGGCAGAATATTCAATGCTGCAGGACAGAGAGCATAATTCAACATCTTTCAGAGTTGATCTATAATTTTTTGATTTTATGATCATCAATACTGAGAATGTTGTTTTGCATAAATGCCTAGTGCAAAATGGCAGAACCATGTTAAAGGCCATTTCAGAAATTGTTGGAAAGTATGTTTGAATTCCAAGTCAGAATTCAATCCTTTTTTTTTCTTTTAAGGAAACGGGAAGAGCAAGTTTTGAAACTAGACATCCTAACACAATAAATTCAAATGTGTACTAGACACATGCTGGGGAGGGATGGTAAGAGACAGTCTGGGTTTTGCTCTCTGTCTGAAACCACAGCCTTCTGTGAGAGCAGACAGCTTTCTAAGTACAACCGAAGTAATGCTGTTCTTTACATGCATCCATCTTGTGGTGTCTTGGGAAGTGCTCCTTAGCACTTGATATATGTAGAACAATCTACCTGAGTGGACACAGTCAGAAATACCTCAGAGGAAGTAAAGAAGTACAGTCCTGTGGTGTGACATGGACACTTTGAATTGATTTCCCATTGCTTAGAAATATTTTACTGTTGCCATTTTTTTTACATCGTCCACATTGCAGGTCATGACCCATAGCTGAAGACGATGAGGTGTACAAAACCAAACAGCCCTGCATTCCAGTCCTATCATGGTTTCCATTGTCCGTGTGGCACACTTTCCACACCCACTGAATTCCTACTTAGTGATAAACATTCCACAAAGGCCCACAAAATCCCCACTGTCCTCAGGAAAGATGCACCTGATGGCAGGCTTGACATCTCTGAGGTTACACCAACAGGCCCTCTGTGAGCAGTAGAGCTTTCTTTTTCCTTTCCTCCTTCTGCCCTTTTCCAGGATTTAGGAAAAGTCTGGTGTTGTAGTAAATATTAAAGGATGGCTTAACCTTTTATTG
Organism: Micromys minutus; assembly: GCF_963924665.1. Lineage (NCBI taxonomy): Eukaryota > Metazoa > Chordata > Mammalia > Rodentia > Muridae > Micromys > Micromys minutus. Next base: position 88,985,830 of record NC_137969.1, on the reverse strand, counting down.
GCCCCCAAAGTCTCACTCCACGTACGCCGCTCTAGTGTGGAGCTGAGTGCACAGACTCCATCACTTGGTCTGCAAGATACACTCTTCACAAGATTCCCTTTCCAGGCAGTTCACTTGGCCGGCCCTGTTGCTTCTGTCCCAGGTGGGTATGACCAACCCGGCGTGTTCTGTTCCTCTACCGCCCGGCACAAACGTGACTTTAAAAGCCTAGTAGCTTTTCAAGCAGGTTTATATACTAAATTCTCAATCCACAAACCCTCTACACAATAAGCTTACATCCAATGGACAAAGATACAAATTGCTCTTCTCTATGGACCTATAAGAACCATTAAAATATTCATATCTACCTATCTCCGATTAAGATCACCTGGATCTAGATCCTCCTTCTCCAGCTCCATCTTGATTCTCATGGAATCTCCTCTCTGCCTCCTGCCTCCACTTATGCTTCTCGACCTTTCCCCCACCTATCTCTCTTCTGTCCAATTGTATATCATCTTATCATAAATCTACAGTCTGGGGCTTTCAAACTTAAGGGTAGACCCTTTGAACCCAAACACTTCCCTCCAGTGGGGTTCTGCAGGGGCAATAGGGTGGCATTCATGCATAGGGATGGGTAGGGAGGGGAGACGGTGGTTCTCAGCCATTCCACTGCTATTTGTCCTGTTTTATTGGAAATCCATCTCAAACTCAACAGGACAAACTTATAAGGAAGACACTATTTAGGCTCATCATCTCTGGGATTAATGCCTGTAATGATGGAGCCTAAACAAGAAATATATTGAAAGGGGAGGGAGAAGGAGATATGGAAAGAGGGAAGGAAGAGGAGACAGCATTGGAAGAGGAAAAACAAAACAATAACAAAACAAAGAAGGGGACTTGGGAGATGACTCAGTGGTTAAGACTGGAGCCCAGATCTCCAGAACCCATGCAAATGCCCATGTATGACTTCACACCTGTAATGCATCCTCAGAAAGGCAAAAGGCAGAGACAGGGATCCCTAGAGCAATGTAGCTGTGTTCGACTGAGAGACCTTGCCTTCCTGAATGTGGTGAAAGACAGATGAAGGGTCTTTCCTTTGGCTTCTACATGCAGTGCATACATATGCATCAAAAATACAATTATATATACTCACACGTGAACACTCACATGCACACCTGTGCACCCGCACATACAGAAATGAAAAGAAGAAAAAAAAAGATTTGTTGAATATGAACTATTCATATTCTGCAGCTCACTCCACCACACTTACCCCTAGCAATGTGGCTGGGATTCTATGACTGAAGAGGTGAGTGTCTTCTAAACCAAACTTCATAGTCGTTGTCCTCGGGGCCTGGGGAGGGCAGACAACTACCTAAGAAACCACAGTGGAGTTGTAGGGGCTACTTGGATGCCCAGGGCAGGGAATGTTGCTCTCTGGCTGGAAGGAGTTCTTCAGCAGAGATGTAGAAGACTATCTCAGAAGGCACAGAAGCACACGCCTGTGTGTTTAGGGATTATTGTGTCTGTTGGCACAGAGTGACTCCTATTTTCCAGACCCAATAGACTGTCTCCCCGAGTATTTACTTTCTTTATTTGCTTTTAATAATTAAGCACTAAGAAAGTGGATGTGACTGTCAGCTTCACTCCCGGGGTTAATTAGATATTCCCAAATAACTTGCCAAATGCTTGCTTTTGTCCCGAGCTTGGCGCCCTCCTTTCTTTCTGTTTCCCCAAACACTGATTTCTCGGGAGAGCTCTTGTTGGGGAATTGACTGGAGCTAATTATTCCAGATAATTAAGATCACTAAGCAAAGCAATTTAATTCTTTCTATTTCTTTAATTTTTTTTGAGAAATGCTAATGTCCCCATAACATGCCATCAATAAAACTCCTTTTAAAAGGTTAAGCTGGCCAAGCACAATATTGAATTGAGACTGAGTAGAATCAAATGAAATCCAGTCAAGATATTTAGCAGAGTAATGAAGTTTATTCGGGAACAAATGGCTTTTCCTTATCAGAGTTTGCTTTTGACTTGACTCTTGCTGAGATTGGAAGAGGGAAGGCAGACCGAGCAAAGGCATGGAAAGGAATGTGCTTTGTGTGTTACCACCTCACCCCCAGCTGGCCCGTCCTCTCCTTGTCCTTTTTCTCATGAGCACAGTATTCTCGTGGTATATGCTGGCATCCTGTCCCTCTTTGTCTTCCAAGCATTCAGTCTTCTTCAGTGTCTGTGAGAAATTATGAGAATCTCAGGGAAAGTCAATGTGCCTTGACTTTGTTGACAACACTGAAACCTTTGAGGGCTTTTCCTTGGTTCAGATGTCCTTCTTCTAGCAGCCTGTATCCCGGTGGAGTAGCAATCCCCTGGAGCATCCAGCTGTACTCTCTGGCCTCAGGTGCCAACACCTAGCCATTCCTTTTCTCCCATCAGCTCCTTGCTTTGTCTTGTAGGCTTGTATGTTTGAAGGCCCCTGTGCTGGTCAGTTTTAACTGTCAATTCAGACACAGCCTAGAATCACCTGTGGGCATGTGTTTGAGGGACAGTCTTGACTATTAATTGAGCAAAGAAGAGAAAGCCCACGATGGGTGGCACCACTCCCTAGTTTTGGATAGGTAAGCAAGCCAGGATCTATACATTTATTCTCCCTCTACTCTTGACTGTGATGTTTTAAGTTCCTGCCTTGGCTTCTCTGAAACAATGGACTTTGATCTGGAACTGTTAGCCAGATAGTGTTGTCTTTAACTTGCTTCGTGTTGGGATATTTTATCATAGCAACAGAAATGCAACTAAAGACCCTGGGTAGAAACTATTCCTTCTTCTTCCCCCTTCCCCTTTTCCCATGCACCAAAGTGACATCTCTTTCCTGTACGTATTTTAATATCTTGTGATTAAAAAATAATCCGATTAAACAAATCCATTTACTAAGACCATATGATTAACAGTCTGCTTAATGTTCATATGAATATTGCATTTTGGGTTGACTCCACTTGTTTCTAGCTGCTGATATATTAGGTCATGAATAAAGTTTGTCAGTCAGAATGGGAGAGTGCTTAGATGGCCAGGCTCCCCTGGGATGTCCCCCACTTTGCTTATGACAGTGGTCTTTTAGGGTCACAGCATGACCTTTACACTTAGGCAGATGGAATTCACATCTAACCTCCACTGTTGACTCCAGTGACCTTCACATAGTGTCTAAGCCTCAGTTTCCATGTCTAGAAAACACATTTTGCTACTTGGATTGTGGAGCTGAGTGTGCTAGCTAGCTAGTATATTTGAAACCTTGGAAATAGCATCTATCAGAGAAGTGGCCTTGTCTTTCTTGTAACTCCTTGTTGCCTTTTGCCTTTCTGGGCATGGAACCTAGGGTCTTAAGTACACAGAACACAGTGCTCTTCCACTGAATTACATTATTCACCCAATATTTCTTGAAGTATGACATCTGGGAAGGCTATTCTGTGTGTCTGATAACAGAATTATGGTCTCATTTATTTATAAGATGCTTATTTCAAATATATATCTGAAAGCAGCGTTGAAAGAGTACATGATTAAATTAGTTAATTTGCCTGTGTATTCAGAGTCTTGATCTGGGCTGGAAACTGGATAAAGTCTGTTGCGCACATTCATTCCTGGATCAGGTGTCAATTTCTGTTTAACTAGACCTCACCAAGTTATGTTGTAGAAAGGAATAATCCAAAACAACCAGTCCTTGTAATCAAATACTTATTTTTGTTGATAGTGTGTGCCAGTCTCTGGCCAGTTGTGTCTGACCCTGTTATAAGCTTTGTTCTGGCTTTTGGGGTGAAGGATGAAGGAACACCTTGTATCTGAGACATGTCCTGTTCATGGTAGGGGGAAGGGAACTGGTGAAGTCCTGTAATGTGTCCAGGACCTTATTTCTGTGGCTGGTAGATTGTCTCTTCTCATGTCATTGGCCAAAATAAACCCTCTGGTTATGTCCTCTCATAGTGAGAATGGTAGCGGGCACTGCAAGTCTCAATCAGAAGGGGAATGAGTATGACATGTGACCACTGTCATAAACTCTTACCTAGGTGTTTGAGAACACGGGGCCAAGAGATGGACGTACAGGGATGGGGGAGATGGATGGCTCCTCCAAGAACTCCAAGAAAGATGAGCGTCAACTCTGCCAACACGGTAAGGTGTGATAGGTGGCCCCTCCCTAGCCGTCCTTGAGCATTGCTCTCAGTAGCTGACATATATTAGGCAGTTCAGTCCTCACACAGCTCTATGTAACAGGAGATTTCAGTCCTCACTCGTTCCATTAGGAGAGAAGGAGACTAGCAACAGCGCAGGCGAATCATAGCTGAGACCACACCAGTCATAAGTAGCTGAGGTCAGCACTGAACCTGTTACCAGGCACAGAAATCTGACTCCCCTTCCCTTCTCTGTCAGCCCAGTGCACTGTCCCTCTGGGTGGGCACAGGGTCCCTGAGGGCTTTGTGGGTGGAGAAACGGTCATAGGAGTTTATCCTTGAGGAGGATTTTAGACAGGGAAAGAGAAAGTCTTCTCCGGTGGAGAGGAAAGAAGAAAACAACAAGTTGGAAGTGTTGTTGGGAGGAGCCTGCTTTCCAGGAGCAACGTGGTGCGTAGGGGAACAGGGGAGTGACGCTGTGGATTACAGCTGGACCAGAAGCCAGAAGCTCCAACTATGTCTCAGTCCACCGCGGATGGTTAGGGTAGACCTGGAGCTAAGTGTATGGAAGCGAGGAGGGAAGTAAGGAGCCCTTCTACTCCAGCCTGGGAGACCTTCCTGTTAAGAAGTGGCTTTTCTGAGTTGCATGTAGAGTGAGAGATCTACGGGTCTTGAGTTGATGATCCAAGAGTCAGCCGGTCTGAACAGGTTGGTATTTTCTTCTGACTGGTGCTACATCCTCAGGCCTGCAGAACTCTGAACATCTTTGTTTTCCCAAGAAGCGAACGAACGTGGGCAGCTTTATTTTCCTCAGGGGCACAGCTCTGACTGCTATTTATTGTTCCGGCTCCGAATTCAGCAGCGTCTTTTCCTCCGCTTCCCACTGACAGATGATTTGCTCTTGAACAATTAACAGACTGAAGGCTGTGCTCCATCTCCTCCTGGGCTCCTGCCAGCCACCCTTGGGAGCTCAGGAGAGGCTTTCTTCTTGATCCTATTACCACTGCCCAGCATTGAGGAGGATTAATTAACCCACCAGGAAGGAAGAGAGGCAGTGATGGTGGAGCTCAAGCCAGCGCCAGTGTAGGATGCAGGGCTTAGCCTGGTGATAAAGCCACAGTGCAAACAGTGACGTGGTACTAACTGCACACTCTCCAGGCTCACCAGAGTCCTCATTGCGGCTCCATAGACTGACAGCCCACTCTGAATGAGGAACTATCACTCTGCCCCTTGGGATCTTCTAAGGGGGCTGAGCAGCAAAGCCAGACCTACTCCTCTGGCTGTTGAGAGAATTAAGTAACTGAGGTACCCTGTAGTGAGGCATTATGTAAATGCTAGTTATTATCATATTAATGTTTTCTATTCAGACATTCAAGCAATTATTTGGCACTTATTAGGGCAAAGGCACGAACCTGTGGCCTTCAGCTTCTAGAAAAAAACTTTAGATGTTGGTGTTGCTGATATTGCTTCAGATGCTATAGATTTGCTTGCTCAGTAGGGCTGGGCAGGTAAGGTGCACAGTGGAACCGCTTAGGGGTATAGTCAGGCTCTCAGAGACATAGCATCTCACACTTTAACCAGGGCTGCCTGCTGTGGCCATCTGGAGTGCTGTGCTGAGAAGCTTGAAGCTCCCTCAGGCTCTGAAAGGATCCTGTGGTGGATTAACAATGATTGTCACAGTTGCTAGCCTGGCTGAGGGTGACACATGTGCGGTGTGTTTACAGTGCCTACTTCTGAGTTACAAAGCAAATGACAGAGATGGCTATTGTAGTAATGTGGTAAAGATTAGTCTCAGTGTGGGCATGTGTGTCTCAGTTAATACAGGTTAGCTAAATGTCGAGCTTAGCTATGAACCATGGAGTGGACTTCCGAGGGAAGGAAAGATTCACTCCAGAATACTTAGCAGTGGTGTGTGTAAGGAGCTTTGATTCTGACCCAGAGTAGAAGCCTCCCAGAGGGGCATGGCCAGGTCACTCTCTTATGGTCTTAGAAATTTTGTGTAGAAAATCATGAGTTTGCCTTTTAAGTTCCACAAAACAGCACAGCTGTGGGTTGGACAAGCCTTTACCAGCTTGTATGATCATCCTGTATATATTCTCCGAAGAGTTAGTTTCATTATCAAATACTTTTGCAGGAATCTGAGTTCTGTGTAGCTGTTGGTTCCTATTGCTCTATACCCTTGAAAGTTGGTCCTTAGCATTGGCTTCTACTGAAAAGGCAGGGTCCATAGACTTTCCAAAACAGAAGTCAATAAGACTTAGTGGTTAATTTCACAAACGTAATAAATTGTCATAGCAAAGTTACAGATACTTCAAATGGGTATAGTAAGGTATAGTTGCATTGATGGAAAAGGGAAAGTTGAACCTGGCTGGGGCACAGTCTTGGAGAAAGTCTGTCTGGTGGAGCAGGTGCCTTGTATGTAGCAGAAGAGATTTATTTGGGCGATTCCCAGCTGTGGAAATGTTAGAAAAGGGAAAAGGTGAGAGGCAGCCATGACCAGAGTTTGTATTTCAACACTGTCTTGACTTCTTCAACACTGGAAGTTTCTGAGTATACAAGGCATGATTTCTTTTGTCTTCTCTGAGCCTTCTTAGAATCCATCTTCCTGTTTATCTTGAACAGATCCAAGCCTGCAGTGAGGCACAAGTACCATTTGGTTGTGAAATACCGATACCTTTTTCTCAGTCCTAAAAGAAGTGTGCTAGGTTTGTCAGTCGGTTCATCCGGGCTCCCTGCACCTACACAGATGCACTAGTGCCACTGCATGTGTGCACAAGCATGTACTGGTAGGTTCACACATGTCCACTGCTGTGTGTTTAACCCCAGCATCAGTAGCTAGCAAAGTAGGCATCAGGGATTCACTGGCAACAACTGACCTCTTGGGTCGACACTGAAATCTCAAGGGGCTCTTTGTGCAGCCTCTAAAGATCCTACTTTAGTAGAAATAGAGTTTCCTTGGGTGAGGGGCTTCCCAGGCCTTTACCTGGATAGATTGGACTCCTCCTGTGTCTGTTTTGTGGTTCTGAATTCAGTGAGGCTCTCTCCCTCTCCAATTTTTTCTCTGGGTTTCCTCAACCCTATTCATAAGCTTTGTACCCAAGAACAGTATTTTCTTGAGCTCCCCGTGCCTCAGTGAAGCATCCCTCGGAGAAGAAAAAGAACCAGCCCCGATCTGTTGTTCAGGGTACCTAGAGCTCATTTTTGGCTAGAGGAAGAGAAGATTTTTGTTTTTTAAGATACAGACTGGATTACCCTGTTGTAGGTCTCACCTAACTAGAGACTGGCCATCCATCTCTACATTCATACCTGCTAGGACAGTGACATTCATATGCCAAAACTTCTGTGACACGGGTCCAGATCAGCCCCAGCTTCCGGAGTGGGACTAGAGCTGGGAATAGAACTCAGATTCTCTGCAAGAACAGCAAGTGCTATTAACTGCTGAGCCATCTCTCCAGCCCTTTTGCCCACTTTAAAATCAGGTTGTCTCTTTATGGGTGGGTGGATGGTTGAGTGGTTGCAGGAAAAGTGAAGGGGGAGTAATCACCCAGGAAGCTTGGCAGCGGAGATATGGGGACTTAGAAACAACTGTACAGGGGATAGAAGTCTGTAGTTAACAGAGGCTGTGGAGTGTCTCATATGATCCCTCATGCAGGGATTAGGGTGGGATACACTGAGAATGAGAAGCCAGGGTATGCACCCTGGGTGAGCATGAATAGAGACTGATGCTTCTGATGTCGATGGGCCTTGCATGTGCTGATCCTGTCCTGAAGTACAGGGTAAGCACTGACCACTTTGTTAGTTCCCCATGGTCTAGAGAGAGGAAATTTTGGTTAGAGAGGTTCAGTAGTTTGCCTAAGGCCACTCCAATAGCAAATAGCAAAGGCGATCACTTGAAGTACTGTAGGAGCTCAAGACAGAACTAGAAAGGGGAATGTGGGGATTCTTACAGACCATACAGGGCTTGAGTCATATGGTTCACGCTTTGCCTTATGCTCTGAAAAGTTGCTAATGTTCTGAAGCAGGGGGACACCCAGTTATAGTTTAGAAAGATAACATAAATGATTTGGAGCAGAGGAATCAGGAGGTGAGAGATGGGCTGAAGGGCCATTAAGCAGGTCACCAAATAGGTTGCTGGGGACCATGAAGGTGGACTGATCCACAGTGGTCCATGGAGATCTTTTGCTCAACTCATCAGAGCCAGGAGTTACAAGAGTAGCTGCTATCTACACACGACACTATAGATTTCAAATTATAGAAATACAAACTTTAAGGATGGTGTTAGCAAAAAGGCAATGCATATTTAAAAGTTTCCTAATATCTGACCATGTCTGTCTATTGTCTAGGTTCTTGGGCTGTTTTTATATTCCATCTTTAATGTAGAAACCGTGTGGTCGGTATACACTCAAAAATCTTCCCCCTGGGTTTGATGATGTCATGCTGGCACCTTAAAACTTGCTAGGTTACAGTTTTGCAGTATGGAAGTCGGCAAATGGTTGAAGAGTAGACAGTGTATCTCCTGAGATGCCAATGTTAACCATGTTCACCGGCATGCCGGGAGGAGATGGTGGATGGGAACTCAGCGCTGAGCCTGACAGTTGCATGGGTGCAGTGCAGAGGGAGGCCCAAGGATATGATGTGAAGGCTTCAGACCTGTGACATGAGCCTGACAGTGCTGGATAGTTCAGTGCAGGTGAAGGGTTTGGCTGGGAGCACTGGTCAGTCATGTGGCACAGGCTGTTGGAATGTTTCCTCATGGAGACAAGTTTACTGGCTCAGCCTCTGCACCTACAGGTCCTGTATCCTTCTATTGGACTCAGCCAACTGTGGGTTGAAACTATGCATGAAAATCACATCGGTACCGAACGTGTACAGAATTCATCGTTGGTCCCTAAACAACACAGCAACAATCATTTGCATAGCATTCAATACTCTAAGTCATCGTAGCGGGTTTAATATACCTGGGAGGATGCTCATAGGTTACATAGATTGCTATATAGAAGAGGAACTTGATTATCTGTGGGTGGATTTGGATGTCTTCATAACATTCTGGGATAAATTCCATGTGGGTACCATGGGATTACCCTGTGTTTTAGGGTGACAGAAAGTTGTATGTGCAGGGAAGGTGACAGATGCTAGACTTGTCTGTTTAACTGCGGGGTTTCTTCTTTTTCTTCTTTTTCTTTTCTTTTCCAGTTTATTTCTCAGCCACAAGATGAAGTTGAGCTTGGAAGGGCAAGAGCAGAGACTGTTACTCATATCTAAATGTCCACCTCAGAGTCTTCGGGCTGCCTAGTAGAAGGATTCAAATTGAACTCTCCTTTCTTTCTTGGAGCTAAGCTGGGACCACCACCTCCATCTCCCCAGGACTGTTAAACAACAAACAGAAAACAAAAGATTGCAGCCCCTGGGGACTGCATATGTGGTAGGAATTAAGACTTCTAATTGATCTTGGAGGAGTTATTCAACTACTCTGTTCTTCTGGTTCCTTATCCTGAACTCAGGGTTCTAAATGCTTGGCTAGGTTCTTGCTATTGGTTTACCTTATGGACTGGCTGGACTGAGTCCTGGGTTCCATTTTTATGGTGGGAGTTTATGAAGCAAATTTGAGGTCAGGGAAATAAAATGGGATAGATGGGCGGCAAGCTTTCCAGAATCAGGAAGCATCTGATCTATCATGTGAATATTTTAAGCTGTTGAGAACGGGTACCCTGCTGTTGGCATTTCCCAGAGAATGAAGGATGGCTTTCTAGTGCAGAGTCACTGCATTGAGAAGTGTGATGCATGCCCAGTTCTGGGCTATTACATCGTGAAAATTCAGATGCTCTTTCGTCACCACAGGTGAGCAGAGAAATGTACAATCATGGCCCTTAAAGTCAGAGGAAGGGAGATGGTGGTGCCTTCCCCAGGGATCCTGAGACATCCTGAGCCAGGCAGTGTGTGAGGCTGCTAATTAGACTGCAGAATCTTCTGCTGGAGGAGTTTTGGGGGTAATTCTTTACACTGTTTGACTGAGTGTGAGGAGCCACCTGGCGATGCAGATCATAAGGCCTGACGGGACCATCTTTACCACCCTGTTACATTTTCACTCTCTCCTGCTCTGTGATTGGCTTGAGAATGGTAACACCCTGATTTACCAAGGTGGAAACTACACTCAGGATAATTAGGTGATGAGGTTATTCTAGTGTCTGGTTTAAGAAGAAGGAGGAGGAGGAGGAGGAGAAGGAGAAGAAGAAAACAAATGAAAGCCAGAGCTTAAGACTTCCAAATTGTCCATTCCACCAGATACCAGCTCTGTCAATCTATGTAAGGAAGCCCAACTCAGAAAAGTCCCCATCTGCTAGAAGATGCTAGATGCTGTTCTCTGAGCTGAAGCAAGAGGCAGTTGTCCCCAGCCCGCCTGCCCTGGTCATGGAGAATGCCACACCTGGACCCCCATCCCAGCTCTTCTTCTTGCCTCTCTGCAGTGCCCCATGTACTCCGTATTTGGCTTCCTACTGTACCTGTAGGAATTCATTCAGCACAGCATCTATCGCACGTCGGAATAATGATAATGCTTACCTACTGGGCTTTTGGGCAAAAATTAAATACAAGGGCAAGTGGGATGCTGGGGAACATGCCTAGTGAGTGACACACATTTAGCTGGCAGTCACACTCACCCTCAAGTCCTCAGACTGTGGACATCTTTATAAGAACATAAGGAAACCCAAGGGTCAAAAGCCCACTCAACAACATCCTGGCTGTGGAGGATCACTGGCTTGGGCACCGCTATCTGGAAGTCGAAATCCATCTCTATGTCAGCAGTGGATGCTTGAGATGTTCTTGGTGTTTCTGAACTTCTTTATTTTTTAAGATTTATTTGTTTATTTAATGTATGCGAGTACACTGTTTCAGATACACCAGTAGAGGGCATCAGGTCCCATTACAGATGGTTGTGAGCTACCATGTGGTTGCTGGGAATTAAACTCAGGATCTCTGAAAGAGCAGTCAGTGCTCTTAAACCACCAAGCCATCTCTCTAGCCCTCTGAACTTCTTAAAATGAGGATGAAGATGTCTGTCCTAAAGAGCTCTGCAAAGTATCAATGTTATATATGTAAAAGTATCTAGGTTATATGTAAAAGTATTGAGGTTATATATGTAAAAGTATCAAGGTTATATGTAAAAGTACCAAGATTTTATGTAAAAGTATCAAGGTTATATATGTAAAAGTCTACCCCAGTCCCTGGATCAGCTGATTAATAAGAAGATTGTTAGTAGAAATAGACTGCTTTTAGAGATCTTTTCAGTGCAATGTGATTGTGTTAGAAAGTAAGAAATTAAAGGAGCCCAGAGGAACACATTCATTCATAGAGTTGATCCTTGACAGATCTGTTGCTGCTGCTTTGAATAAAAGGAATGGAGAGGCTGCAGATATGGCTCAGCTGTACAGTGCCTGACAGGCATGTGTGTGGGGCCCTGGGTTTGATGACTGGAGCCACGGACTTTAAAAATGACTGAGGAGTGGGAGAAGCCAACCCTGTTGGAGAGTTTTAATGTCAACTTGCCACAAAGTAGAATCAGTTGAGTAGAGAGCATCTCCTTAATATCTGTTCTGATGACCTCAATGGATATAGGAAGACCCAACCCCTCTTTTTGGGAAGTACTTTGTGGCCCAGATATAAAGGGCCTTTTGGGCATTTGGCCTTCCCTCCTGCCACCAAGTTGATCTATCTGTTGCTGCTGCTTTTTCCTTGTCTGACATCAGAGCTACTGTTTCCAGGCTTCATTTGTGGACTAAGGCTTAGCAGCTCTTTAGGAAATATACGAGGTTTTGGCTCCAGACTGGGGGAGAGAGGACTACCGAGGCCCCCAACTTTACAGACTGAACAGCTATGGGGTTGTTGGCTCCCTCAGTAAGACAACTGTAGGACTTTTCTGATTGCTGAGGCTCTCAGCCTCAAGGACCAAGCAAGCACAGGGTTCTCAGTTTATCAGGTGTGTTTCAGATATGACTATCCTGACATGAGCCCACTTAATCCATTCATCTTGCTGGTTCTGTTCTCCTAGGGAGACTAGTACGTAGATGAAACACACAGGGAGCTGAGGAGGGTTCTGTGTGGCTGCAAAAACAGAGCAACTCGAGGCTGGAGAATTTGGAAATATGATCAGACTCTTAGACACATAGATATAAAGACTCAAAGACACTAAATGATTTTTCTTTGAGGAAAAAAAAAACAGTGTTGGTGAACCCCATAGATTTAAGGATGAATTCTCTGAGAGGGGCCGAGTTTCCACTTCCTGGTTCAGGCTGCCTTCTCTGAGCTCTTCACCTCACCACAGTTGCTCAGCTCAATGGTAGCTTGTGGCTCTGAAAGTATTTGATGAAACCCTTGATGTTGTTGGACTGTTGGGTCTGGAGGGAGTCAGTGCGGCAGGCTCTGCCTGGCTGCCAGCTCTGCTTAAAGGAAGACAGCCATGACCTCCTTGCCAGAGGTACTGTTCTGAAGTGTTTGGCTTCCAAGACTTCTAAAAGGGAGTGTAGAAAGGTTGATCCTACCTGGTAGTTTCCCTGCTAAGGAAGTAAAGGCTGGACAAGCAAGTGGCCCCTGCAGGCCAGAGCTGGGAAGCGTCAGGTGCACTCTGCTCCTTCGGGATTTCAGGGCTGTCTTGTGCTGGTCTGCCTGAGTGATGGACAGACAGCCTGACATCCTTCCCTTTGGGATTTTAACACTGCTATTAACTTATTAACTTGTCATTGGGTTTTCCCTCCAACCTTAATTACTCTCATTCAGCAGATGTGGTGCTCAAGGTGCAGCTAACTTCAAAATTGTGTCTCTTATCCCTAAGTGGTTGTCTCATCTCACTCTGCAAGCCAAAGTCACATGGTTGGTGTGGCATTTGGAAGAAGCTCAATTTTCTTCCTGAGCATAACACAGGGAGCTGTTTTCATTGCTCCTTCTGGGAGGTTATGAGGAATGTCACAGTTTCATCCCCCAGAGTGCAGGGGTGCTCACAGGAAGCAGCCCAATCATTGCCAGAATTTCTCTGTCTTAGAAATTCATCGTCTTCCCCGGGATTGTACAGAAACAAGATGGAAGTTGGCTAGTGTCAAGTCTTGGATATCGGCTTCACGCTGCCAGAGCCCCGTAAAGTCTTAACCTCATAGCTCAGTCTTGTCCTCCATGGGAGCCCAGTAGGTAAATACCAGCATTCTACCTTCAGGAAGTCTGCTTTGTAGACTGACACTATGTCTCAGCCAGCTGTTCTTTATCTCATTTAAAGCAAAGTGTTCAGGGCACAGGACTTTATGGAGAGTCTTAGTGGTGCAGGATAGCATTTCAGACTCACAGGAAGGTGGCTGCAGGGTCTGCAGCTTCCGGCAGCTTGATGTTTATCTGACTTTCCTGAGCATGATCTCTGAGTGGAAAGAAGAGGTACCCCAAGTTTTATGATGGACATAGGGCCTCTCTCTTCCAAGATCTGTGGTCCAGTGATCCCATTATTACTGGCTTTTCCCCCCATGGCTGACTCTCCACAGCTCCTTAAGGACCCAGCCTGTGCATAAGCTTTGCTCATATGCTGTTTTTAGATTTGCGTGTCGTACCCAATCATAGATACAGCCAGCATGCATCATAGCATGTTCACACTACAAATTAATCTGCCATGTAGGCTTTCCGGGGCAATCATATTAGTAGGTAATTACAAAGTTGGAGTTGGTATTTGATGGCCATTGTTTCATTTTGTGCTTTCTGAGGGTGGATTTAATTGATGCCTGTAGAGAAAGAGATGAGAAAGGTCAAAGTTCACTGGCCAAGGTCCCACAGGTAATAAATAGCCAAATATAAATCTGAATTCAGCTTGGCAAAGCCAATGATCCAACCACAGAACCCTGTGCATCTAGGCCCCAAACCTGGCTTCCAGGCTTCCTGCTCACTGAGTGGGACCCGGCCCTGTTTTTATTCCTGAGCGTGATGACTTTCTTCCTCATCTTGATTGTGGTGAGAAAGCAGAGAAGAGTGTGCAAGGAGCTCACAAATGCAGCTGAAAATTTCATACTAGAACTGGAGCCGACAGCCAGATAATCTATTGGCTTGTGATACTGATTTTAAGTTTTTTATGGCATTATAAAGTCTCCATGCACTAAGAGCAAACCATTTCAAAAGGGAATTCCTCATTTGAGCCACAGGATCTTAGGATTTCTTCATTTCCACTGAGGATGCTGTGGACCTGTTTTCCTTCTTGCTGCACAGAATGAAAACAGTCCTGTTTTATTCAGCGGGTGTCCTAGGACACTGGTGTCAAGTCTCGGGATGCCTCTGGTACTCTTTCAGGATGTATGTGAGGTCAAAGTTCTTGCTAAGACTAAGACATGGTTTACATTTAAAATGGTATTTGCACCGTGAATGGTGCATAAGTTTCACTAAAGCAAAAAAAAAAAAAAATTGTTGGTGACTTAGCGTGAACCGAGTAATTCACAAATGAAGGACTCAAGCTCTCGGCCACCTGACCGTTGCTGGTTTATTTTCGTTGTTGTTTTAAACTGAGTTGGGCATGTAGCTTAGTTGATAGAATGCTCACCTGGCACACAGTAAGCCCTGAGTTCAACTCTGAGTTCAACTCTACCACTGCATAAAAACTTAGCCACGCGGTGGCACATGCCTGGAAATCCAGCTCCACGTGGGAGACAGAGGCAGGAAAATAAAATTCTAGGGCATCCTCCATCACAATGCTGGGCTCCATGGGATCCTAATCCCCAAACAAGCAAACAAACAACAATAAAAACTCAAACAGCAACAACAACAACAAAAATCAAACCCAAAACAAAGTTAACTTTCCTTAAGACTCCCTTCAGGATTAAAAACTATTTTGTGTTACAGTATATGAATGATTTCAGGGGTTGCTCTGCTGCCCATCAAAGCACCATGAGCAGCCACAGGTATGGGTGTGTGATGATTTCTGTTGTGGGTCAGGCTGCAGGCCTTTCCCAGAAAGGATTACTAGTAAACGGCCACCCTTTAGGGGTGGGTATTCAGCTGGTATGTTTAATAATCGTACTATATAGTCTAGTCAGTAAACAACTAGCAATATTCTTGCCTGCCATAAAACTGTATTTTCAATTGGAAATTGCATTTTGGGAGCTTTTTTAGATTTAATAACATTTATTTTATGTGTATGAGTTTGCATGCGTGCATGCATGTGCACCATATAAGTGCAGTGAGCACAGAGGCCAGAAAGGGACATTGAATCC
Source organism: Micromys minutus (assembly GCF_963924665.1). Lineage (NCBI taxonomy): Eukaryota > Metazoa > Chordata > Mammalia > Rodentia > Muridae > Micromys > Micromys minutus. The sequence goes on along the minus strand of NC_137969.1, from coordinate 88,970,475 downwards.
CCCGTAACTGGAGGCTGTGAGCCACCACAGGGATGCTGAGAGGAGAAGAAAACACAGGTCCTCTGCAAGAGCTGCATGCGTTCTAACCACTGAACCATCTCTCCAGCCCCAGAATTTCGCAAAACCTTTGTCTCCTACTGTGAGCCTGACAGCTCCTAGTTCTTCAAAGAATCTTTTGAGGAAAATATTGGTCCATTGATGAATCTCAGATTCCACAATAACCTTTATGAAAAAGTGAGTGCTTGTTGCCTTTTGATACAGAAGCAAATACAGTTCTAAGGGGCTCTTGAAACTCTTCTCTTTGTGTTTGTTTGAGGTGGGATCTTGCTCTGCGCCCCAAGCTGTCATGGAAGACTTCCCTTCCTGTCTCAGTGTCCTGGGTGCTAGGATTTTAGGCATGTGCTGCCATGCATGGCTTCTTAGTATCTTTTAGAAAACAATTTTAAGTTATTTATTTAATTTTACTCATGCATATGTATGTGTGCGTCCATACATTTATGTGCACCACATGGAGGCAGACCTCCAGGTGTTGGATTCCCCAGAACTTCAGTAAATGTAGTTGTGAGCCGCCAAATGCAAATGCTGGGGCTCAAACTTGGATCCTCTGGAAAGCAGTAAGTGCTCTTGGCCACCGAGTCATTTTCCTAGCTCTGAGAAAAATTGTTTTGATAAAAGTACTGTGGTGGTTTGAATATGTTTAGACTACAGGAAGTGCTCACTACTATTAGGAGGTATGGCCTTGTTGGCAGAGGTGTGTCACACTGTGTAGGTGGGCTTTGAGGGCTCTTTGTGCTCAAGCCCTGTCCAGTGCAGAAGAGCCAGTCTTCTCCTAGTTGCTTCAGGTTCAAGATGTAGAACTCTTGGCTCCTCCATCACCAAGTCTGCCTACACACTGCCACACTTTCTGACATGCTTCCCACCACGATGGTGATGAACCAAATCTCTGAAAGTGTGAGCCAGCCCCCAGTCAAATGTTGTCTTTTATAAGAGTTGCCTTGAGTCATGGTGTCTCTTCACAGCAATACAACCCAAACCAAGACAAGTATGCTGTCTTTTAAAAAACAAAGCTGCAACCACTAAGCAGAGAACAAACTAGGGAGTGTTTAGGCTGGAAACTCTCACAGCCTGTCACCAGCAACAGACTTCCTATAGCGTGAGGTGTACCCCAACCTCTGCAAACAGCGCTACCAACTGGGAGCCAGGTGTTCAGACACAGGAGCCTATGGGACCATTCTCAGTCCAGCCCCCACACCTTCACGCCCCTCTGAACCCCTCATCTCCTTTCTTGTTTTGAAATTATATGAAACATAATGCTGCTGGCATTTTGATGGCTTTCAACTTTCAACAGGCCATTTCAACCCAGGAAGCTTTGTGGTTCGTTTAATTTTCTCATCCTTTCTGGATGTGGACTCAGTGTTTGTGTCCTCTCCAAATCAGCATGTTGAAATTGAGTCTCCAATGTGATGGTATCGGGAGCGAGGTTGAGATAGGATCATGTCAAGAAGGGGGAGCCCTCAGGAGTCGAGTTAGTGCCCTAAGAAAAGTGGCCTTGGTACTCGGGAGACTGATCAGTAGGTAGAGTGTTTTGAGGATGTAAAGACCTGAGTTCTGACCCCTGGAACTCACATAAAGTCGGATATGATGATGAAAGTCTGTGATTGCAGCCCTCTAACTGAGAGATGGGCGGCAGAGGCTGGAGAATCCCCAGAAGGTTGCAGGCTAGGTAGCTTGGAGGAGTGTGCAGAAGTGTACAAGAGAGCCTGTCTCAGGCTGGAAGACAGAAGACAACGATCTACAAGGTTGCAACCTTATAGTGACATCCTTCCACACACTGTGCTACTGTAGCATGTACACATGCGCACACAGACACACAGACACACACACACAGACAGACAGACACACACAGATAGACACACACACAGAGACTGACAGACATACATAGACAAACAGACTCACACATACAGACAGACACAGACAGACAGACAGACAGACAGACAGACAGACAGACAGACAGACACACACACACACACACACACACACACACACACGGGGGTGTTTCTTAAGTGCCATTGGAGAGCCCTTCCTCACTTCTGCCCTGAAGAGGTTACGCTGAAAGGATGGCCCTCGTTAAATAAATCCAGGAAATAAATCCACCAGTATTTGGTCTTCTCAGCCTTCAGAGCAGCTGTAAACTGCCTGGTCCATGGGATTTTGTTGCCGAGGCTCAAAGGACAATGGCTGCCTTCTCATCTGTCTTCCTTCCTGTTTTCTCAAATCCTCTCAAACTGTTTCTCTTTTCTTTCCCTTCTTCCCCTCTATTCAGGAAATTTCCTGCAGTTACTATTTCTTTTTTGAGATAAGGCCCCAGACTAGCTGTGAGCATGCGGGGTGACCGTGAGTGACCTTGAACTTCAGATCCTCCTGCCTCTACCTCCTGAGTGTTGGAATCACAAGTGGGAACTGCCATGTCCAGTTTTGGTGGTACATACCCAGGGTTTTGCACATGCTCAGCAGGAATTCTACCAACTGAGCCACAGTCCTCAAACTAACCTTGAATCTGTTGAATATTCTATTTCTGCCCTTACCCTTGAATTTCCAAGGGAGTTTTCAGTTGTCTTAATTACGCTGTTTCTGTCTCACACATACACCTCTCCTGTGAGTCTGATAATGCAAACTTTAAACTCGTAGTCTTCCTTGCCTGTCTGTTCCTTTATGTATACTCTAATTTTGGTGTTTGTGTTTCTTATTGGAGGATGCCTTTCATGCTTAGGAGTTGCTGGTGAATTGCTCATAGTTAGAGATGAACACTGGAGTTTGAGCTAGCCGGTGGGCTGGTTGACTATGGGAGACTCCGGAATGTGGTTGGATGGGTCAACAGGAAAATATTTAACTGTTTTGTTGAGCTGTCTAGATTTCCCAAAGAAATATCGCAGGTATTTAGGTTTTCGGTGCGGTTGTTGGCATTCTGGAAACCAATTAGAGGACACAGCTGAGGGTCACAATATGTTAGAAATAAATGTTCATTCCATGCTGCTCTTGGTGTGGCCATCTTCAACTCTGGCTGGTGTACATCACTCCAGAGATCTTGTTTTACTCCCTTCAGAGAAGAGCTCTCCAGACTTCTTTCTGGGCAGGAGAGATGCTATGCCCGGGTACTTGGAAGGAGAGAGTTGTGTGATCCATACAACCTGCTTCCCACCATTGTGACAAATTCCTGAGGTAACCAACATAAAAAGAGGGAGGGTTCATTCTGATTCCTTTCCAGAGATTTCATTCCTTGGTCAAGACAAGGAGGCACGTTACAGGAGAGAGTGTGTGCTGCTCCCCTCATGAAGAGGCCATGAAAAGAGAGAAGAGGTTTCAGAGCCTCTCTGTTCCTTACAAGGGAACACCCCAATGACTGGTAGACCTCTCATTACATGCTACCTTTTGGGTTTCGTTACCTCCTGTGCTGGTTAAGTCTGGTCCACTTGAAGTAATCCTGGGAGGAGGGAAACCTCGACTCATCAGATTGGCATGTGGGTAAGTGTGCACGGGCATCTTTTTGATTGCTAATTGATGGGCAGTGTAGGCCTAGGTGGTACAAGAAAGCAAGCCAAGCAAGCCACAGAGAGCAAGCCACACTCCTCTATGTTCTCTGCTCCAGTTCCTGCCTTGGCTTCCCTCTAAGACAAACTACAACCTGTAGGCCAAAGAAACCCTTTGCTCCCCAAGTTGCTTTTGCTGAGTAGTTTATCCCAGCAATAGAGAAACAAACTAGAGCGTCCCTGACTATTCCTAGCTGGGGACTAAGACTTGGTTTGATGCACATTTAGTCTGCAGCTGGTGGGCTGTTTTAAGAGTTTCTTTTAAGAGGTGGGTTTTAGCAAAAGGAAGTGGGTTGCTGTATGGTGGGGCCTGAGTTCTCTCCCCTCCCCTGCTTTCTCCTTCTCTCTCTCTCTCTCTCTCTCTCTCTCTGTCTCTTTCCTCCTCCTTCCTCTCCCCTTACACCTCCCCTCTCCATTCCCCTCTCTTCCTTCTTCTTTCCCCCCTCTCTCCCTCCCTCTCTTCCTCTTTCCCTCTCCCCATCTTTCTCCTTCCCTCTCTCCCTCCCTTGTTTCCTCCCTGCAAGATCCCTTCAGTGGCATTCCTCTGCCACTACTGTGGGCCACATACTATCCTTCCTTTTTCCGCTTCCATCAGGCCTCTTATCAGGGTAAAACGACCAACCAGTATATGAGACCTCAGTAAGACAAGACCTCCTGTCTTCATTTCAAGCCTCCTTCCCACTCCAGAGTGGTCTTCTCTGTGAGTCCCCAAGCCTAGCCAGCACAGACTGCCTCGATTCTGAGGTATCTCTGCTGCCAGCTTTGGGTTTAACATTTTGTTTGCTAAGTCATTAAGATATGACTCTGTTTTGCAGCATCTAACATTTTGTTGCTTGTATCATTTTGTTTCTATGCTTTTGAGAATATGCTCTTTGAAAAATCTTTTTGCAGTAATATTAACAAGGCTGTGAGAACAGGCAGAAGTAACTGCGTGTTTGATCGCTCCTTATTTAGAATTCTTTATTCTCTTCCTTAGGATTAAAAACACTCAGGATAGTCTAATCATAGCAGGCTTTAGTCATCTCTCACCATCTGCACTTTCAGAGCCTTCTCTGAAGATAGATGTGTGTGCGTGCGTGCGTGTGCGTGTGTGTGTGCACAGGCATACATTTGAGACAGGGAGGCCATATGCATGTACAAGCATGCCTGCAGACCCTGCAGTTATGGTTTTGCTGGATTCCCTGAGAATTTATTGCAGCATAGCAAATGGCTGTCACATGTGACATATTATAATATTTACACAGGGGAATAAAGCGTAGCCATGGCTTCTGCATTAGAGAGTTCATTCTATAGAGCAAGTGGCAATTTAAACCTGCAGAATGACATAGTGTAGAATTCCACAACTTTTCAGCTGCATTAGGGTTGGGTGGCATAGGATTAGACTGGGGCAGTAGGGGACACTCAGGTTTAAAGTACACTGATTTGAAGCCTTTTGTTGTCTGTCATTTCATTTCTCACGGCCACCATTTTATCACCTATAAGGTGGGGTAGGTAGCCTCCTGGTGGAGCCCAGGGTGACCTATTACACCACAGAATAAAAAGGTTATAGTACAGGGACTATAAAAGATGGCTCTGAAGTTAAGAGTAGTTGCTGCTCTCCCAGAAGCCTCAAGTTTACTTACCAGCACCCACAATGAGAGACATAAAGCTACCTATAACTTCAGCTTCACTTGTTGCCTCTGGCCTCCTCAGATACCCCTGATCACAACTGTGTACACACACACACACACACACACACACACACACACACACACCGATGACAGAAGCTAACCTGGTGTGGTTCCTCAAGAGCCTCACTTCCGTTTTTTCTTTTCTTTTTCTTTCTTTCTTTCTTTTTTTTTTTTTTTTTTTTTTTTGAGACAAGGTCTCTTACTGTACCTGGTACTCACCAATAAGGCTAAGCTAGCCGTCCAGTGAGCTCCAGGGATCCTCTTGTTGGCCCATCCCAGTGCTGGGACTATAGGCCCATCATAACTATTGGCCCAACTCAGTGTTGGACCATAGGCCCATCATAACTGTTGGTCTACTTCAGTGTTGGACTATAGGCCCATCATAACTGTTGGCCCACCCCATTGCTGGGACCATAGGTCCACCATAACTGTTGATCCATCCCAGTTCTGGGACTATAGGCCCATCATAACTGTTGGCCCACATTAGTGCTGGGACCATAAGCCCATTGTAAGGCCTGCACTGTTTAGTTTTGTCAACTTCCACAAACCTTGTCCTATCTGGAGAGAGGAACAGCAACTGAGAAAACACCTCCATTGAATTGGCCTGTGGGCACATTTTCCTGATTAATGATTGATATGGGAAGGCTCAGCTCACTGTGATTGGTACCAGCCCTAGGCAAGTGGTTCTGGATTGTATAAGAAAGGTAAGATAACTGTGGGCTGCTAAGCAGGACTCCTCCAGAGCTTCTGACTCTGTTCCTGCTTGAGTTCCTACCCTGACTTCCTTCAATGACAGACTGAGGTAAGGATGTATAAACCAAACAAACCCTTCCCCCTGAGCTGCTTGGGTTGTGGTGGTTATTGCAGTAACAGAAAGCAGACTAGGACAATGTTAACTTTTACCTGGGCATAAGACCAAATCCATGCCTTTATGCTCATTTGGTTTCATTGATTTTTACAAGTTTTACTGGCAGAGCCATTTTCCTAGTCCTGAACATTCCCCTCTGTGTCTTAATTTCCTCACTGCTGAAGGAGGGGCCTTGAGCCTGTTGACATTCTCAGTATGGTTCTGCAGAAGAGTACAATAGAATCTGAATCATTGCTTGGTAAGATGCAGATCCCAGGAGCTCCCTGCTCCAGTCAGAATCGCTGGCAGGGAAGGGACTTCAGTCTGTGCTGTACGGCCTTCCTGGGACTATGGCTGCCGTCCTTATCTAGCATTGTACTGTCATGTGGCTCTCCAGGACAGACTGAAGTGCCAGTTAGCTTGTCAATGGAGATGGCTGTCAGGGCCTGGGGTAGGAGTTGGGGGTCCCGGGATGATGAAAGAGCTTGTGGGATTCCATCAAGCTGGTCAGGCTGAAGGCTGGGTCCCCTAGGTAGCCGTGACAGGAGATACAAATCTGCCGGAGGAATCCATTTCCTCTTACGTCCACAAGGGGTCAGTAAAACATTAAGTCTGTCTTTGTTCAAATTTCAGAACAAAAGAATTTTGGCAACACAGGACGGGCCAGATAAGCCTTATTTATGGCTACCTTCCCGGCTTCTGAGCGCCTCTAAGAATCACTCTTCGAGGAGGGAAGTGCATCAGCCCACAGGCCTGAAAACTTACTTTCAACCTTTTCTAAAACAACTATCCGGAGGGTTCCGGAAGTCATTTTAAGAAAGAAAATTCTCAGCCTTGTATTTCCTGAGGGTGTGTCTCTTTAGAGGCGTTCAGGATGGCTGGGCAGCTGCCCATGGGCCTGTAGCAGGGTTGTTAGCCAGATTAGCTGTGCAGCTACTATCTGAGAACCTAGGGCAGGATTACTAGCCCAGCTTTGAGATACCTTGTGGAGGCTCTAAGGGGCTACAATACCTCACTGAAGATGCAAAGTATCGGAACTGAGTCAGACACCATCTGCCATCTTCATAAGACAGGCTTTAAGGCAGAATGGTTACCCCAAGTATTCTTTGAGACTATTCATGCAACCTTGGTTGTCTTTCATTACACCTTGTCTGGAGTTCAGAGGCTAGTTTGTTTTTGTTTGTTTATTTTCTCCTCTAGCTCAGTTTTTCTTCATTTAGAACCACAGCCATGGGATGAACATGAGCTTTTGTGCCTCCCTGACACAAGAGCTGAGAGCTATCCACAGTGACTGCTGCACTCCAGGTGACTGTCTAGGGCCATAGAGCTTTGAAGGTTCTTAGTCCCCACCCCCTCCCTCCCTCCTGTCTGGTAAGGACAGCAGAGCTCCAAATCTGCAAAGGAACCGGGTCACAGAATTCTTGTAAGCGCCAGACACTTGACTCCAAGAGCTCGTAATGATCAACACTGGTAAACTCATCAATTAATTAATCAGCCTGTTTGCCAGACCTCACAAGAGGAACTCCCGACATGCCGGGCATTTTCCTGGGTATGGGTGTTTCATAGCGGGGTTATGATGTGAGCTTTGCTATGAAGGAAATTTGTTTCAAGCAGAGAATGTCAAAGATAAAATCAGTGGCCCTGGTGCACCATGAAGAGGACTGTGGTGGGAAGATAAAGGAACACAATGTGAAACCTCTCCCACCTGGTGGGGATGAGCTGGCAAATGACACCTCCTAAGCATCCCTGAGAGAATCCAGGAGGGTTTTGTGAGGGGTGGTTTGAAAGACAAGGTGAGAAAAACCTCTCTGTAGGTACGCCTGGGCCACATTCACTCACAGAGCTCCTGTAGCTAAGCAACGTGGTGGCCCAGTCCTGTTAGACAGAATGGTATGTGTGTACAGGCTCCTGGAGAAGGGCTGGATGAAGCAAGCCTTCCTGCTGGTACTGTCTGATTGCTTATTCCTGTCCCAACGGTCCTGGTGGTTCTGTGTAAGTTCTGAACATTAGCTCCCCAGCATCCACTCAGAGCCCACCTTGCTACAGTTCAGCAAGACTAGGTTGGAAAGGTCTAGACTGGTCCCTTTGGCAGAACATGTGCTGGGTATTGACTGGCAGATTCTCACACCAGGCAAACCTCTTTCTTTTTTCACCTTACTTTCTTATTGGGGAGCAATTTATCCAGATTTGCCCGAGACCATTCTAGCATTAAAATGGAAACTCTTGAGTCCTAGGGAAGCCCTCCCTCTGAGCCAGCCGGGATGGCTAGGTATTCTTTAGTTCTTCTCCTCTTTAACATGTTTCTGGTACACATTGCTGCTTCCCTGTTTCTCTTTGCTCCGAGCAGAGGTGTTTTTGATCAGTATGAGGGCAAAGCTTTGCCCCACAGGCCTGCTTTGCAGTGCCCACACTGCTTCTTGGAGGATTTCTGCTCTTACCCCCTGTAGCTTTGAGCTCTCTGTAGTTGATGTTTCTTCCTGGAGATTCTGCTGTGTGAGTTGAATTGTAATCTCTTCCCCTCCTCCTTCCCCTCTTCCCCCTCTCCCCTCCTCTCTTCCTTCTCCTCCCCCTCTTCTCCCCTCCTCTCCCCTTCTCCACTCTCCCTCCTTCCCCTCTTCTCCCCCTTTTCCTTCTCCTCCCTCTCCTCTCCCCCTTTTCCTCCCTCTCCTCTCCCCTTCTCCTCTTTCCCTCCTTCCTCTCTTCTCCCCTACCTCTTTCCCTTCTTCCCCCTCTCCTTTCCCCCTTCTCCTCCCCATTCTTTCCCCCGTTTCCTCCCTCTCCTCTCCCCTTCTCCTCTTTCCCTCCTTCCCCTCTTCTCCTCCTCCTCTTTCCCTTCTCCTCCCCATCCTTTCCCCCCTTCTTCTCCCCATCCTTTCCCCCTTCTCCTCCCTCTCCTTTCCCCTCTTCTCTTCCTCTTTCCCTTCTCCTCCCTCTCCTCCTTCTCTTCCCCTTTTCCTCCCCCTTCTCTCCTCCTTTTCCTCCCTCTTCTCCCCTTCCTCCTCTCCTCTTCTTCTCACTCTTCCCCTCCCTCTTCTCCTCTTCCTCCCCTCTCCTTCCCCTTCTCCTTCCCTCCCTCCCCTTCCACTCTTGGTTTCAGCAAACAAACTGACTAGCCTCTTACTGATTAGAGTTGCCTTAATGCAGCCCCACAGCCTGGAGGCTTAAATGATAATTTATTCTCTCATGGCTAGTGTCTAAATCAAGGCAGCCATGAGGCACCTCCCAGAGCCTCTGGCGAGATACCAGCTCTGCTACTGTCATCAAGGCTGACTCCCTGGCCATCTTTCTATAAGGACAATTTTTCTAACTCACTCTAACATGACCTTGCCTCAGCTAATCTCATCTGCCATGGCTCAGTTTCCACACAAAGCCATGCTCTTTCTGAGGTGTCTGACTTTGATGTATCTTTTGGGGGATAACTCATAACATGTAGCATCCTTTTTTTTTTCTCTGACCACCTACTGGTCTTTCAGCTGGAGCTCTTTTTCTCATCTCTTAACAAGTTATTTAAATGTCTCTGTTCTTGTTTGCTTTCTTGGATTTAATCATTTTAATTTATTTTCCACGCCCCATTTTTTCCAAAACTTGGGTAATCTCTCCCACCCTGTTTCTTGTGAGGGGAAGTCTTTTCTCCTGAAGCTCCAGGGGGGCCTTGCCTGGAAGTCACTCACAGCCCTTTCATGCTCTGCCCTAGAGATCCCTGAAAGGGTTGGGAGGGGAGGGGTGTGGTGAGGAGGCAGGGTCTCCACCTAAAGTATTGCCAAACATCAACGTTTATCTCCACAGAAATCTGTTTGATTTCTTCATCTTGTGTTCCCCTTGCATGATTTCACATGGGAAAGGACTCCCACTAAAGGGTAAAAAGTCTGAGTTAGAATTTGGACACCTCTGCCCCCCAGGCTGGACATTTACACTAGCAGAGAGGGCAACCTGGAGAGTTTCCACTGAGGATCTGATTAAATAATCATTTCAACCTGGCCTGAGAGCTTTCTCACCACCCACTCATCCCTTCAACACTTGGGAGATATAGATGGAGAGAAACTTTCAGATTACATGTCCATGAAGCAAAAGGACAGCAAGCAGGTTGACAAAAAAAAAAAAAAAAAAAAAAAGGTAACATCAATTACTTGCTTGGAACAACCCAGGCCTGAAAGCACCACAGGAGAAAGTGAACATGGAGAAAGATTTGAAAGTTCTACGATGTTGTGAAACACTGTATAAATGTCAATATCAGCATTGACGTCAGTAAGACCCCTGACTCAGCCTCCTGAATGCTAAGATTATAGGTGCATGCTACCATTTCTGGCTTATATACCACCTTAACTAGATAGGGAATGGGGATATAGGCCCTTATAGACGATATGGTGGTGACTTTTATGAAAGATGAATAAGCCCTAAGGATAGATGGGACATGCAATATAGCAGGTCTGGTTAATTACTTCTGAGGTTTTTCAAACAGGGGCTCATGTAACTCACACTTAGTGGTGAATGAAGATGACCCCAAACTTCCTGTTTTTTTCTGCCTCTGCCTCTCCAGTGTTAGAATGCTGGTATGCCTCATCATGACCCATTTGTGGTGATGAGGACTGAACCCAGTGCCTTGGGGTACCAACTAAGCCATATCCCTTGTAATGAGTGGCTGCTTCCCTCTTGGTGGAACACTAGGGACAGGACTAATGACAGTTGGCAGATCTGCCACCAGGCAGATGAGTGACTTCAGCGATCGTCTCTCTCTCTCTGTCCTGGCTGTTTCTCATGTCTTAGGCTCAAAATCACTACTCTGCTAAAGTGCCGCCTTCAGGGTAGAATGCCAGGAGTGTTCACACAGCTCTGCTTTGGGTAGAATGCTCTGGTTTTCAACACAAGCTTGTGGAGTTTGCTCCAAACTCCCTTCCTCTTTAAAGCTCTGTGGATGCCCGACATGGAAAGTCAATACACAGTAGATCTGAACTCCACCCTGGGTACCCTTTCCTGTGGCCATGGATGAGGACTGAGAGAACATTTGGTTCTGATCCAAGCCAGGCTCGAGATGAAGATGAGCAGCCTCTTGCCCGAACTTCACAAGGATTGTTGGCAGTGTTCCCGAGGCTTAGAGCTTTCCCATGGGGAAGGCAGAGTTTGGGCTGCCAGCCAGGAGAAGACAGGCTTCCTCTTGCTTTTCTGTCTGTCATTCCTAACCTCAGCTAGAAATTTTATCCTCTTGCTCTTCCACCCACCCATCCCCATCCTTCTCATTGTCCAATATTTAGCGCGAACATTCTCTTCCTTTGTGGCCTGTCATTCAAGAGCTTAACTCTTCCCTGCTCCCACAGCCTTTCGTCATCCATATTTGAGTGAGTCTCATGTTCTTTTCTATATAGCCTGTCTCATTCCAAGGAGATCTCTGGCAGCTATGACTCCTGTATCCCAAGGGTTCTACAGTGCCGTTCCCATAAAAACCACAATATCAGTGCATAGTAAATATCATTTTTTTTAGAACAGGGAATGTATGCAGCTAGACAGAAATAAGTTTATATTCTAATCCAGCATGCTTCAAATACTGGACATCACATCACCCAGGACTGGTGTTCAAGCACTAAGATCCTGATTCTGTGGTTTCTGATTAGGGCTTCGTACTTCTGCATCAAGTGAGCATCAGATCTACACCACATCTACATAGCACTTTCCTGTCTGCTGTAGCTGTAGCTAGTATTAGTGATACCGGTCTGACTTATTTGCAATCAAACCTTTAGCACCTAGCACTTTGTCTTGTATTGGGAAGGCACATCCTGAATGTTGCTTGGTTAAATGGATAGAAGTTCATCACCAGGCTGTGTTCGGTGGATTTCAATGCATGCAGGAGTTCAAAGATGTGTTCTTGGTTATCATGAATATCTAGGAACTGCAGGTTCTCCCTGCAGCCCACTTAGACTTCTCAGCATGCTTAGTAGCCTTTGAGAAAATGGGGCCTGTTGATGGTTATACTGTCTGGTTTTGTGTCAACTTGACACAAGCTGGAGTTATCACAGAGAAAGAAGCCTCAGTTGAGGAAATGCCTTCATGAGATCCACTGTAAGGCATTTTCTCAACTAGTGATCAAAAGGGAAGGGCCCAGGTCATTGTGGGTGGTGCTATCCCTGGGCTGGTACTCTTAGGTTCTATAAGAAAGCAGGTTGAGCAAGCCAGGGGAAACAAGCCAGTAAGTAATATCTCTCCATGGCCTCTGCATCAGCTCCAGCTTCCTGACCTGCTTGAGTTCCAGTCCTGACGTTCTTTGGTGACGAACAGTGATATGGAAGTGTGAGCTGAATAAACCCTTTCCTCCCCAACTTGCTTCTTGGTCATGATGTTTCGTGCAGGAATAGAAACCCTGACTAAGACAATGGTTGAAAGAGTTGGCTGAGAATTGGCTGTGTGAATTAGGACTGCCTTGGAGAAGAGCATCTTCACCTGAGGCGATGTTGTAGATATGGTGCTCTATCACCCGCTGTCACAGATGTTCTGGATCTTAGATAGCTCATGGAGATGAGTTGCTTCTCATCTCTCCAGAGGGCCTGTTCCCTCATCAATCTCAACTAGATCCTCTGTACCTGGTTGGGTCTGACTCTTCCTTCATTTGTTGTCTTGTGACACACCTGAGATCATCAGGAAGCATTCAAAACTACTTCACAGAACAGTTAGTCAGATTGTGTAAGAACTAGGAAACAGGAAAAAAAACCAGCAAGGATGGTTTTATAGTTTAAGTCTAGTGTGCCCTGGAAGCTGCATTGGAGGGCTCCTCAGAGATAGAACTTTGGAAGAGAACTGTGTTTTGAGGGCTCTGACCTCATGAGGAGATTGATGGAGTCATAACTTAGGGACTGTTGGGAGGCAGAGGGTAGCTGAGGGAGTGGGACCTCGCTGGAGGAAGTATTCATTGGGGATGTGTCTTTGCGGGAGATAGTTTGTTCTCTGCCCCTCTTTGCTTCCTGGTTACTGTAGGGTGAGCAGTTTTCCTCATCCACACACTCACTGCCATCCATGATGGTTCTTCTAACTCACCTCATGCCCAGACACAATAGGAGCCAAGCCATCACAAACTGAAATTGTGAGCCAAAGGACTCTTTTTTACTTCAAATTAATTTTAGCAGATACCTTGTAGCAACAAATATCGGACTAGCACAGATGGGAAACTAGCCTGTCTCTGGTAAGGCTACCATGCAATTTCCCCCCTTATACCCCAACTTTTCCTAGATCACTCCATCTGTGCATTAGTTTTAAGTTGATGTCAGTAACAACATCTAACATTTACTGAGCGAGCGCTTAGTATGTGCTAGGCATCATGTTGATCGCTGACTGTACATTATTTTGCCAAGCCTTTGCAACAATTTCCAGTAATTTCATAAAAGAAGAAACATCTTTTGTCTGTCTGCATTTACATCCAGAAGCAAGCAGAAATATGGAACAGGGCAAAGAGAGACAGGGTAAAGTTGCTCCAGTTGCAGAGCTGGAAGTTGGCCCTCTTGGTCCTGTGCTACTGAACACTGCTATGCTAATTAACCTCGGCTCCTACTCGCTAGGACTGCCATCTTCAAAATGCTTTGCTTAGAGCCCCCTGTTTCTCTTGTTTAATCTCCCTGCTGCTCTCTCTGCCATCCTTGCGATGCTTAGAAGCCCCTCATTTCTCTTACTTATCTCCTTACTGCTCTATCTGCAGCTGTTCTCCAGTTCCAGCCTAGAGACCAGGCTCACCTCTAAATACTCACTCCACTCCCCATCTGTGGGTTCATCTTTATCTCTTCCCCAGCCTTGACCTCCACAGCTTTGCCACCATCTGCTGACCTGCTGGCTGTGGCTGTCCCTGTACTGCCACATGCAGTATCTGGCTGCTGCTTCATGACCCAGAGTGTCTGCCTTCCTCATGGCCTCTCTCAGTGGAAATATTTGGGTCCCACTGTCAACAGGGACCAGTTTCTTTCTCCACCGAGGCCTTTACCCGAAACTCACTGTAGACCTCACAGAGCTGCCTAGTCCTTTGTTTCCCCTTCACCTCATTTCTCTTCCCACGAAACGCATAATCCTTAAGAAACTAGAACATCAACAGTTAGACTCTGTGGCTAGGCTCCAGAGAAGTGGAGGCGAGAGGCGGGGAGAGGGAGCCTCTTGGGCGCTATACTGCTGAGGAGCACCCCTGGTTCAGAATAAGAAGCATGCACGAGTTCTGTATGTAGTAAAGTCCAAGTATCCCTCTGTCCATGTGGAACATTGCAAGAAGGGGTTCTTGGAGCCCAGGTCCTGAGTAGGTCCAGGAGTTGCTCATAAGATCATGTATATTTGTGGACCATTTTATCTGCATGATGGGAAGGGTCTTGATAAAAATTCTCACACCCTACTTCCTTCTTAGGAGACAGACCTAGGAACCTGAATTTGAAATAAAATTCCTAATAATTTTATTTACGTCGGGGATCAAGGGTTCACTTCTTTTGGCAGGTCAGGTATGTCTGCCTCATAAGGAATTAAATGTCTCTATCACTCCCCACACCCCATCCCATGTCTCACCCCAACTTGGATGGAGCACAACCTTGTCAGTCAGTTATGGATTTTCTTTGAAGCCCCTTAGAAACTCTCCTTTCCCCCAAAGGGCCCAGAGGGGGACAAGCATGCTTGGCTCAAGAACAAACAGAAACTTTGCACCAAATCCCCGCCTTCCTTCTGATTACCTCCTCTTTAACTGAGAAATTGCACCAGTCCCTCCCTCTTCCCCTCCCCCTCCCCTGGGGCTGTTGGAGAAGCCAGAGCCATCAGAAAACTAATGTGCAGAGCAGGCATCATGAGACAAAAATGCTGTCTTTCTAACTTCTCGGGCTGGCCTTGGGCATGACAGGAGCTGGGAATGGGGAACTTGGTAGTTCTACTCATGTCGAGATCAGTCAGAGCAGTTCTGGTCCCCTAGGAGCACAGTTTCTTTTTCTGCTTGGTGCTTCCTAACCACCTTCTCTGTTACCAGAACCTCTGTAGCCCCCTCCCAGGGCTATAGAAAGAGATATTTGCGGTTCGTTTGGGGGAAAGTGGCTGTTATTGTTTGAATAGAAAAACCCAACCCATATCTAAATTTGTCCCTTCCTAATGTATTTTCCTCAAGCCATCAAGTCATTCATTTGTTCATTCATTCATTTATTTGTTCGTTCATTCATTCATGTGTGTATGTACACATATGTGGAGCCTAGAGAACAACTCCGGTGCCATTCCTTGGATGCTCTCCACCACTGTTTTTTGTTTGTTTTGTTTTTGTTTTTTGAGGTAGGGTCTTTCATTGACTTAGACCTTCTAGGTAGGCCATGGTAGCTGGCTAGCCAGCCCCAAGGATATGCCAGTCTCTGCTTCCCCAGTTCTGGGATTACGAGTGCACGCTGTCATATGCAGCTTTTTAAACACGGGTTCTAGGGCTCAAATCTAGGTTCTCACGTTGGTGAGGCAAGTGCTCTACCTATTGATCTGTCTCTCAGTAGCTCTGCTCATTGATTTGTGTCTAAAACGAGAGGGCCCGAATCTTTCTCATCTTCCCTGAAGTTTTTTGAGAACCACAGATTATCATTTTGAGAAGGCCATAGCTATGATATGTCAGCAACAAGGGTTGACCCAAACAATACATCTTAATGTAGTCGTCAACAGTGGCTCCACCACAGCTGACAGTCTTGGTGGGCTTTCTGCCAACTGCAGTGGTGGCTGAGAGCAGAGCGCTGTCATGCTTTTATCCCCTGACTCTAGCAAAGACTCGGGAACGTCCTCATAATTCCACTGTGGGTGGCAGGAACCCAGGCATCGTTTCCAAGTAGGTTTGAGGGAGTAAAGATGGCGGGATATTTTATGAGAGCCATGGAGAAAAATTGTCCCCCTTTGGGAATAAGAGCTATGGACTTAGAATTTACCTGCTCAGTTTGCATCAGGACAGACATTGCCTCTCCAACTTCTTGACATTTTGAGGCAGGAACTGTGTGTGGAGCTAGGCAGACTGTGACTCAGCCCATTCCCCTCCAGGTCTTTCTCATGAGCCTCTTGCCTATCTTGGGTCCCAGCTCCAGAAGCTGGGAACGACCAAGCTCTTTAGTAAAGTGCTTTGGCATAGTATGAGTGACCCAGGGAGACTGTCCTGAGCTGTTGACCTGAAGGTTGCACGTTGCCCTCCTCCTAAATTCTATGGGCTAGTGGTCTCTGTTCAGTTTAAAGCTTGTGTCTTTCTGCTACTCAAGGCTTTCTATCAGTTTCTCCTGAAGCCCAGAACAGAAGCTGAGTTTCTTTTCTGGTGAGTGTGCCTTCTACCCCATGCTCATTTCACATCCCTCCAGCCCCTGTCCCCATCTTCATGTGGGTCAACTCCCTGTTTGTCAGACAAGACCAGCAAGACCTGGTCCCTGGGCCTGTGCAACTGTTCCCAGGCTTCTGTTTCTCTTGCTCTTCGTTTGCAGGGTGTCTCCTTCTTGCCCTCAAACCTTGTACCCCTCCTCTTCCTCCTCTTCTCCTCCTCTTCCTCCCCAGAAAAGTCTTCCCTGTGTCCTCCCTGCAGACCCCTGCAGCACCACCTCTTTCTATTACTGGGTCCTTCATCTGTTTTCTGCCCAGTGCCTGAAAATTTTACTTTCTTTTCTTCCCCTGTTTCTTCTTCAGAATAGAAAACAGGTCTCTTAACTGCTTCTGCAGTTCTTGCTTGGCACAGTGCCTACCTAGGGACTCTGCAAATACTAGCTGAGGTTTTTGTTTGTTTGTTTGTTGTTTGCTTTTTTGTTTTGTTTTGTTTGAGATAGGATCTCATATGTTAGTCCAAGCTGGCCTCAGACTCCTGGTGGACCCTCTTGACTGAACCTAGGATTATAGACATGAGGCACTATGCATAGACCTTGCAGACTCTAAATAAGTTGGTTTTAGAGACAGGAAGAGATGGCTCAGTGGGTAAAGTACATGCTGCACATGCACAGGGATCTGACTTTGGTCCCTAGAATCTACATACTTAAAAGTAAGGTGTGGTGCTCCACGCTTCTGGTCCTCCAGCTGGGGAGGAAGAGGGAGGAGGATCTCTGAGACTTACTGGCTGGTCAGCCTAGCTTGAGTGGGCAAGCTACGGGACAGTGGGGAGTCCTGTCTCAAAACACAAGGTGAATAGCTCTTGAGGAAGGAAACCCAGGGTTGACCTCTGGATTTTAAGTTTATATGTTATGCCCACAATTACTGACTGATAGACAGACAGACACACACCACAGATAGACAGACAGACTACACAGACAGACAGACAAACACGAGCACACACATACCACAGTCAGTCAGACAGACAGACATGCATACACATTTGTGCGCTTGCATACATACACACACACACACACACACACACAAACACACACACACACACACACACACACACACACACACACACCTGGTCCTTCCTTGTCTCAGGACTGCCTTCACACTACGGCTTTGTTGCACACTGCTTTTCATTCTCTGGCCTCACGAGAGTGAGGGATGTCACTAGGTAACTAGCACAGATGATTCTGTCCCAGTTGGTCCCTTTTTGGAAGAAAGCCAGACTTCTCCCAGCCATAAGGCTAGAAGTCTTCTCTGAGGCAGAGTACAGATGCTGACCTTGTCAACATTGTCATGGAGGATGTCTAAAAGGAAGTCAGAGCAAGGGACGAGCCTTTGCATGCAAAGCAGGAACCGAGCTTCTCCCAGAATTGCCAGACCTTGCATTAAGGGGCTGCAGTGGGCAGATAGTGGGAATCTTGATCACAGCTGAAGAATTTGCAGTAGAATAAAGGCTGCCACATTACTGGGGCTTCTTTCTCTGAACCATAAATTGGAATCTCTGATGCCGGGTGGATGTCTGCATTTCTAGCCCAGGACCCCAGCTGGAGAACTGTGGGAGCATGGCTGACAGGCAGACATTTACACCATGACCTCATCAGGACTTTACTCTGCTAGGGGTGCTGGGCTGAAAGGCGCCCAGCCTCTAAGCTAGCCTCTGCTAGGACATGTAATATGTCCCCACCCTCTCTGGAGGCCTGAACAGGGGCACTGATGACAGACAAGCATTTGAGCATGCTCTAGTAAGCACCTCATCCCCATTCTCCTCTTCCCCCTTCACAGAAGAATGCCACAGGGAGTCGGAACAGCCCAGGCTTGTGAGCACTCCAGCCCACCCCTGTGAGCCCTCTGGCATTTTTTAAGGAACAAGCCGTAAGGGCAGTATGCAGTACTGATCCTTTGTCTGCTTGAAGGTGGGATATGGACACAGGTCCCTCCCATTCTTCCACAGGGCTCTTGCTAGCTCAGGAGCTATAATACAGAAACGGACAGACATACTGGGCTCCATTCCTCACCAGTCATCTTCAAGGCAGCAGGATGCAATTAACTTCATCTTTACAAATAAAACCAAAGCCTGGGGGAGGCTAACTCAGTTGATACAGTGCCTGTCTAACATACATGAGGCCCTACATCCTTCCCAAGCACCACATAAACTAACTGGGCAGGGTGGCACACACTTGTACTCTCAGAGTTTGGGTGGAGGTGGAAGTGTCAGAAATTTCAAATTCATCCTTAGTTAAAAAAAAAAAAAAAAAAAAAACAAAGAAACAAACAAAAAAACCCAAAACATCAATATCGAAAGAAACCAATTTCCAGCAAGTACAGGTGAATGCTCACAGTAATACACCTGGGCATCAAGTTGCCAGGTAACTCTGTCTTCCTGGCTGCCTTCAGTCTCAGCAGCTGCTGTGTATAGAAATCATTAGGCTGGCTACAGGGAGGTGCCAGTGATGGGTCCCACTCTGCTGCTTTCAGCTCTCCCGAGGGACTTAGGGAGCAGCGCTGGAGGTCAAGTGACAGGGACCAGCAAGGTCTTGAGTGAGTGTGGTCAGGAGTTGCCAGTTCATCCAGCCCTTTCTCGAGACATACAAGCTTCAGTTTATCCAAAGCAAGGTGTCACTTCGGCAGGGAGCAATACACGAATCGGCATACAGCATCCTGCCCGATTGCATCCAAATCTCAGCTGCATAAAGATTCTCTATAAGCCTCTGCTCTCCCTCCATGGTCTTTACATAGCTGAATGGCTTCCAGCAAAATCTCTGAAGGATGCCCAACTCAGGAAACTGGGAGACAGCAGTGGAGGTTGGGATTCCGGGGTCAGTCTGCAGCACCAGGTGTGCTGGTACCCTTTATTACTTCCCCAGCATTCCTGCTGTCTTCCTGTCCAGGCTTGGAGCACTCTGGCCCTCTCTGAGCCCGCCTTTATTAAGCTGCTTTGGCTAGAGCCTCTGAAAACACACAGAGGAATATTTATGTTCAACCTGCTAGGTTTTTTAAAATGTCAACAATCCAACTTTATTTTTTTGGCTTTTTTTTTTTGCTGCATTAGAAGAAATCAATTTCTCTTATAGACAGCAAGGTGACCTTCTCTGGGATAAAATAGGAATGTTATTTTCCTCTGCTAGCCACTGTACTTCTGATGACTAAACTCTTCTTACCCTAAAGCAAGAAGGACGTTCCTGTGTCTATGTACATGTGTGTGTGCATGAATCCCTGTGTGTCTCTGTATGTGTGCATTTATGTACCCCTGTGTGTTTATATGCATGTGTGCATGCATGTGCCCCTGTGTATCTATGTATGTGTGTAGGCATAAGCCTCTGTGTGTATATACATGTTTAGGGAAATATTAAAATTGCCTTCAGATACCTTTTAAAAGAAAAGAATAAAGACTTGGAATAAAAAGCAGTACAAAATACGCTGTAGTTATGGAAAAGACAGGAAAGACAGGTAATATTGTGTGTGTGTGTGTGTGTGTGTGTGTGTGTGTGTGTGTATGTGTGTGTGTGTACATGCCAATGTGTGATCCAATTTGTCACACTAGGCAGTAAGAGCCTTCATCTGTTGCACCATCAAAAGAACTTCAGCCTTGGACTTGCTAGTTCCAAGACAGATCATCTTGGTATCAGGAATTTTACAAAGCCTGCAACATGGCTCAAGTGAACAGCACCAGGGGTCTGGGCAAGGAGGAAGGGGGAACAAATATGAGATATGACTCAAGATTCTAGAAAAATGACCCGGTCATTCCCCCTGGACTAAGTTCTCAACGGTCACATAAGGAGCATGTGTCAGCCAGTGAAGAGACTGAGCAAATCTAAGTGAGGTCCGAGAAGTTAAGCATATGCACTCTGACTTCTCGGTTCTGTCTGCCTCACAGTGATGGAATTAGTTTAGAATCCTACTGTTGAGGCATAAAGGAAGCTTTAAAGTTAGAAGACCTAATTATAGTTTATTTTATAAGATAAACCTTTGGTCATGAGCTACAATTTGTTCATGATTTAACTTGAGTAAAAAGCTGCGAAGGTTCTTGGGTACGGCTGAATAATAAAACACTTGCTTTATATGCGTGAAGCCTGAAGTTTGATCTCCTGCACAAATTCCTAAACCAGCCAGCCAGCAGCCAGCTATACAAACCTGTTTTGCCCTGTCTCTTAAATGTCCAGCAGTGACTGTTGCTAAAGGACTGGTCACCCACCTTTGGTGCTACTGGGCTGTGATGGGAGTTGGAGTCTAGTGGAGGGAAGTTAATCACAGGAATATGCCCTTGGAGGGGACATGGGCATCCTGTTCCTTCCTGTTTTTTCTTTGCTTCTGATCTATCTTGAGGTGAACAGCTGTCTCCCATACACACTCCTTACTATTATGATCTGCCTCACACTGGTCCCCAGAGCATCAGTGACCAGGCATGTCTGTCTATGTATGCATGTTCATGTATTTATAGAAACAGGTGTGTGTGTGTGTGTGTGTGTGTGTCTGTCTGTCTGCATATGTATATTCATGTATGTATAGGGACAGGTGTGTGTGTGTGTATGTGTGTGTGTGTCCGTCTGTCTGCGGATGCATATTCATGTATGTATAGGAACAGGTGTGTGTGTGTATGTGTGTGTGTCTATCTGTCTGTCTGTCTGTGATTTCATATTCATGTGTATTTAGGGACAGGTGTGTGTGATAGGGCATTCTTCTACATGTGTGTAGACCAGAAAACAACTTCAGATGTTTCTGAGTTAGTATTTCCCAATTTTGTTGTTGTTTTTTGTTTGGTTTTTGCCATGGTCTTTATCCTGGCTGCAGCCCTCCACATTGGTTAGGCTATCTAGCCAGTGAGTCCCAGGCATTTGCCTGTCTCTGCCTTTCCGGGAGGAAATGGATCACAGACATTTGTTTGTTTTTGTCTCTGCCTGGGTTTGAGTGACTGAACTCAGGTCTTCTATTTTCAAAGCAAGCACCTCATGACTACATTCCTTCCTTTCTCTGCCTTTTACCATTAACTGTTTCTTTAACTGAGGAAATGGTAGGTGAAAGGAGCTTGTTAGGACTCAGAGCCAAGGTTCTGACCTTAGAAATTCTGGTAACAAGGTGTCCAACGGGGGTTTGGGGGTGGGGATGGGAGGAAGAGAAAGAGAATCGTGAAGCTGTATAGATACAGCCAAAGCTGAAGCTCCTTTGAGGAGGCAGAAATGGAGCAGGAGCTGAGGAAGAAGGGCCTGGATCCAAGATGCTCCAATGGACATGTGCTATGGAAGAGGTTTCACATCAACTTTCAAAGCCCCAGGAGAAAGATGGCCATACACATACATTCACCAAGCATATTGCTTGGAAATTGCATACACCGGCTGCAGAGAGATGGGAGATGCTTCTCTAGAGGTAGCAGGTGTTTTCTTCTCTATTCCTAGGTCTAAGGTTAATGGAGTCTAAAGGTCCATGCAGGTTAGTGATATTTTTCTCCTAATACCCCAAAGTCACAAGAATGTTAGGATATGTTCAGCCCAAATAAGTGTGGCTCTCAACTTGTCCATAGCATTGCATGTCTACATGCTAGTGATGTTTTTCCAGCCAAGGTCACAGTGTGCAGGGATCCTTCACACTCCATGTGAGTGTGGCTCAGCCTCATTCACAGTGTTATATCTTCTAAGGCAGGTACTTAAAAACCACCATTGCCAAAAAAAAAAAAAAAAAAAAAAAAAAAAAAAAAAAAAAAAAAAAAAGTGCCGGCTCCTCACTTGGGCCCACAAGACAACTGGAGAATAAAAGCCTGGCATCCCTACCTTCTCATTTCTGCCTCCTTCAGGCATTTGATGGTTGGCTTTTACAGTGTTCTATTCATACACCCAAAGACCTCTAAACCCGAGTCACCATGGATTCTGGGAATAACAGGGCTGATTGGAAATATTTTTGACAAGGACCAAAACTATCCCCAAGCACTGGTAAGCTGATGGGTGACCCCTAAATGAAGACTGCTATCTATGCTAGTGAGGCTGTACCTTAAAACAGCAACAGGCATATTGCTCCCGTCAAGCAACAAGGGTGTAGCTTTCCTGCTGCAATTTTTCGCATGTGCAAACCCAAAGTTTGTGCCAGCACTCTGTGGAGATCACAGGAGCACATAAGCATATGTTCTTAGTCTGGTGAGCCTGGGGGTTCCTAGGGAGAGTTTCGGGCTTGATGTTAATGTCCTTGTGTACTTTTATTAGCCCCCCAGTGTCTTGTAGTATGGTCCCCTTTCTGACCAGAAGGTGGGAATAGCCAGATAGTGTTGTCTACATGTGCACACAGGTGCAGAGTCAGCCTCCATCCTCAAAATAGAGTAAAATCTAATGCAGTTGAGTTTCTGATAAAGCCACAGTTTGAGAAAACACAATTTTACACAGCAAGGAGTAACTTAGATCAACCTGATCTCAACGGTTACTACAATACATGACAATACTAATTCCCATCTCCTGTTCAGTCATACGAAGCCAGTAAAGTAATTGCTGGGGCTTCTGAGTATGTATGCTAGACCCAGTCTTCCTGAATATCTTGACTCAGTTTCCTCATTGTAATGCAGACTAATAATAATCTTATTGAACCATTGGTAAGATAAAATGAGCTGGCATACAGACAGCTGTTTGAGCCAGACTGGTCCCTAAGGAGTGCTATGGCTTTGCTGTGATTGTTTGTGCTGTCTCTTCCTCTCATCCCACACTACCTGGGAGTGGGAGGGAGAGGCCTAATGAAATTTGAAGCTGGAAGCAGTGTGCCACCATTACTAATTGATTGTGTGACTTGGCAGCTTAACCTCTTTGAGCTTTAGTTTTCCTCCTGAAAATGCAGATGATAATAGCTCCCTCTGTACTGATGGAGATCAAATGAAATAATGCATGCAGAAGCACTTTCAAAGTTTCAAATTGTTGAAGACCAGTTACTGGATTAATATTCTCTCCCAGACTTCTCATAAAGAGGGCAGAGATGGCTCTCTCTGTTTAACAGAGAAACTCAGGGCAAAGGGACCCAGTGGTTCACCCCAGTTCTCCTGGGTGTCTGGGGTTGAGTCTAGCCTGGACTGCTATCTCTGGTCTCAGCAACTTCTTCAAACTGCCAGGTCAAATGCCCTCTCCTGTTGCGCAGCCTTTGAAGCCACATAAATCAAAGCGAAATCCTCCTCCTGCCAGTTTGCAAGGTTCTAATTGCATCTTACTTCAGAAATGGGAATAATTAAAACAAGAGCTTGATTTTAATAGACCTCAGGTCAGGCTCAGCATCCTGCATCCTTGTTCAATTTCTCCACCACTTTTCAGCTAATCTGGGAAAGAGGAAACAGTCCTGGAGTGGCTCATTTGCATCAAGACCACTGTAATTTGTAAGTAAATGGCATTGCTTTTAAGTGCCAAGGAACATCCAGAGTTGACAGGGAAGGTTGCTTTCCACTCTACAAATAACCACAAGCCCTAAAAACTCACTTTCTCCTCCCAGGAGGAGCCCTACTCCACCCCTCTTCAAAATACAATCATAAAAGGTTTTCTCTGGGCAAGGGCAGCTCTCCTTGCCTGCAGGGGGCATTATTTGAAGGAGAATTCTCAGCCGGTGGGCAGGACAGTAGAGCTGCCGTGCATGAGAAGCTGTTGAGTTAGAGCCCTTAGGAAGTTCACTAGCTCAGAAGGCAGACAATGTTGCCACACATGTAACAGAAGACAGACAATGTTGCCACATGTGTAACAATGTTGCCACACATGTAACAGAGGGCAGACAAGGGTGTTGGTGTTGTAAGAAAGCTGCAAAGTTCTTCATGACCTGCACTGCCTGTCATGAGCATGCTATGCCCAAGGCATAGGACAAGTCTGTGTCTTCTCACAGTGTCAGAACTTATTGAAGAATGATTAATTCAAAAAGCTTAACTGTTCCAATGATAGCAATTTGTCAAAAAAAAAAATCCACCTGTTTTGGTAACCTGGCCAAGACAAATGCAAGTTCTTCATTCCAATCTTAATTATTAGTGTTCTCATATTCACACACATATATGGATTACAGGATGAATGTAAGTTAAACGTGGCTGTTGCAGACATCAGGAGGTTTCAGAGTGGGCAAACCACTGCCAGGATTCCTGGGCAGAGTTGCACGAAACTGGTCTGAGAGCAAAGTGGCATGATTCATCTGAAAGGTGAAAGGTCAGAGGGATGGAGGATCAGATCTAGGTAGGTGAATGGTGGCCAGTTGAGTAGTTTGAACCAACAGTGGGTGTCTAAGGCAAGTTGGTCCCTCGTGTACACCAGGTGTCAAATGATAGGTTGGTCTTGGGCTATGCAGAGTTATGGGTGTTCATCATTTAAGGGGTCCAGGTCAGGGGGTTAAACCCTTTTCTCAGTCTGGTGAGTCTGATACGTTCTTGAACCTCATTCTCCTGGTATGATTTTAATACATCTGTCTCTGCAGTTTCAACTCCCCACAATAAACCTAAAGGGTGGCTCTTCTTCTAAACTCATAATCTAGTGACCTTACTAGCCTTTGCTGGGTCTGTAGTGTCTGACGGATGGCATCGTTTGTGGATCTAATCACTGGCTGCATCCACCCTTCTCCCTCAACGTGCAATCAAATGATACTTGTAAAATGGAGTCTCTCTCCTAGGGCTTGATCCAGACTGAGAAACCACTGTTTTATTCAGTATGGGGTAATATAAGGGTAGAGTGTAACCTAATCCCAACATAACTGAAGGGCAAGAGATGATGGGACGAGAAGATGCAGGCTCGGCTGGACCTCAGAGGCTGCTATGCCTTCTCCATCAGGACCTCTCCACCCCTCCTCACTCCCTCTTCATCCCACAGTCTGGCTCCTGCTCCTCTGCTCACATCACCCCTCTTGCATTGCTAGGTAGTCACATATCAGCACTTTGGTAGTCACTTGGGAGGGATCCCTCCCTCAGCAGCTGGGACGACAGGACTCTGATTATTGGTCAAAGATTGAATACTGAGTCATTTCTGACCCTGGAGGGAGGCATGACATTCTTCCCCAAAGATCATAAGATTACTCTCCAGCCAGAGGCTTTCTGGTAAAGAACAAAGATATAACACCATCAGAGTTAATCCAAATGGGACTGTCAATCACTGTAGCAGAAATGTATCTGTTCCAGAAACTTAAATAGTATAAAGTCTACCTAGGCATAAGGATGGCCCAATGGCCTCTTTGGACATTGTCCACTGTCATTTTTGAAGATGTTCCACTTTGCTTTGTAATAAACTATTTTGCACACTATAGTCTGATGTATCATTTGAATCTGCCCTCCCTCCCACACACACACCTCTGGGCAGAGATCATGAGAATCAGGAGACCAGGGGAAGGCAGAGATCCCAGGAACAGTATTTTTCAAAATAACTCCTTGCCCTCTGGAGCTCTGCGGTGTAAGGCGAGCTGCCTCATTGCATTTCCAACACCCTCTCTTCTAGCACGTATTTGCTGTGTTCTCTCTGCTTCAGCCCTTCCCTAAATGCTAGGGATAGATGGCTCAGTGGGAGATTGCAACTTGGGATGGGTTGGGACATAGGCTTGGTCCCTGTTTCACTGTGTGTCTATAGAAAATCCAGTGTGCCCTCACATTTGGCACTGTAAAATGTCAAATTCATGTGGTGAAAGCCCAGCTCCCAAGGTAATGACAGGAGTCAGGATGCTTAAGGAAGTCACGGGAGCTCTGCCTTCTTAGAGTAAGTGCCCTAAATGCCCTCTGTAAAAGAGGCCTGTGAGACCCCTTGTTCCTTCCCACAGATGCAGGATGATGCATAGGAGATTCTCACCTAGAATTTGCTCTCTCCTCTTTGGGTTCCAGGGATCAACCACAGGTCTTCAGGTTTGAGAGGCAAGTGCTCTTACTTACAGAGACATCTCACATTCCTGTGAACACGATATTGCAGAAAGGAGTTTTTGTGTATGCATTATCAACAGCTTAGCATATTCTGCCAGTGGTTTGCTCGCTCCTTCCTTTATTTGGACATTCCTTTACATTTCCCAATTTTTCTCTGATGGTATGAAAACCTAGCGCTCTCTCTCTCTCTCTCTCTCTCTCTCTCTCTCTCTCTCTCTCTCTCTCTGTGTGTGTGTGTGTGTGTGTTAGAGCTTTTTTTTCTCATAAAATTCTGTACTTTCTTAGTTTTAGTTTATTGCTGTGATGAAACACCATGGATAAAAATCAGGTTGAGGAGAAAAGGGTTTGTTTGGCTTGTACTTCTATACCACTGTCAAAGTCACAGCAGGAACTCAAACAGGGAAGGAACCTGGAGGCAGGAGCTGATGATGCAGAGGCAATCGAGACAAGCTGCTTACTGGTTTTCTCTGCATGGCTTCCTCAGCCTCCTTACCGAGGCCAGGGATGGCACCATTCACAGTAGGCTGAGCCCTCCCTCACTGGTCACTAAGAAAATACCCTACAGGCTTACCTCTATTCTCTCAGCCGAGGCTCCCTCCTTTCTGATGAACCTAGCTTCTGCCAAGCTGACATAAAACTAGACAACACAACTGACCCCTTGACAATTTGACACACAAACACATCACCATTAAGCCACTTTTCATTTTTCATCCATCCCCAGAATCTCATATTAAAAACATATGTAACTTTAAAAGTTCCACAGACTTCACAAATTCAAATGCATTAAAAATCCAGTTCCTTTAAAACATTCAATCTCAAAAACAACAAAAACCCAGAATCTTTTTAAAAAATTTTGAAATTTCTCAAGTGTGAGTATCTGTTACAAGGAAAGAAAAATCAAAGTCAAGTGACATACTTCCCTACTTCAGAAGGGAAGAACCAGGGCACATTCACAATCTGAACAAAGCAATACCAAATCCCACGTGCATAAATAACGCACTGACCAATGTCTGGGATCTGCTCATGAACTTTTGGGCTATTCTAAAGGGTTTGGGTCACTCCTCCAGCTCCTCCCATTGCAGTACACAAGCTGGTTTTCTAGGCTCTGGCTGGCTCACTCCACTGCTGCTGCTGTCCTTGGTGGTCATCTCCCCACCCCCTTTTTTGTAATGTTCCAAAGTCCTTCCACAGTCCTCCCCAACCAACAGTCATATCTGTCACAGCGATACCCCACTTCTGGTGCCAGCTTGTCCCAGTGAGGGTTTCTACTGCTGCAAAGAAACATCATGGTAAAAGGCAAGTGTGGGAGAAATGGTGTGTCTTTCACTTCCATGCCAGCGTTGAAGGCGAGCTCAGGGGTGGGCTAGGCTCTCCCACATTGATCACTAAGTAAGAAAATGCCCTACAGTCTTGTTTATAGCCAGATTATAGGTGGCATTTTCTCAGCTGAGGATCCCTCCTCTCTGATGACTCTAGCCCATATCAAAGGGACATAAAACCAGCCAGAACATGTAGCCTGTAACAAAGAACACTTTTAATTTCACATAAACTGCACGTACTTCTCTCCTGTTAAGCTCCCTCTGCTAGTTCTTCTTGCAGGATCAGGGGCAGAATAGAGGAGCTCGGGAAACACTCTGTGAACCCCCCCCCCCCCGTGCTATTTCATTGGCTTGTCTGAAGAACTTTTTTCTAATATTTGGAACTGAGCCAATGACAAGGAATGAGACTTCTTCTCTTTAGCTATATTGCATTTGTCACCACTAAACATTGGCTTCCTTTTCTCTCTCCCCCCCCCCCAAATAACATCGCTGTTATTTAAAAAGCATTCCCAAGTGCCACCCCAGGTTATAAAGTTCCCGTGACAGAACAGAAAAAGTAGGGCTAAGAAGGATGAAAAGACTTGTTTTTCTGGAATATTAGGAATAATATTGTCCTTCCCTACTGCATAAACTGCATCACATGCCTTTCCCAGTGGCTTAAAAGAGCAAGCAGGTATGAGCCCTGCAGCTCGGGCTACTACAGCAACAACTCACTGGGTGGCATCCAAACAACAGCTCCTGAGGTTGGGGAGTCTCAGATCTGAGTGCTTTCAGCAGTTCCCACCCATGGATACATGTTGTTGCTGTGTCTTCATCCTTTGGATCCTTGTTCATAATGATGGGACACTCCACAGGGTCCTCACGGTAAGGCATGCTGGCAGGTATGAGGAGCAGCTGATCACATTGTATCCACAGTCAGGAGTAGAGGGATCAATGCTGGTACTCTCTCTCTCTCTCTACTTTTTATTCAGCCTGGAACTCGGCCATAGAGTGGTCTTTCCACCTCAATTAACCCAATATAGAAAAGCCCTCAAAGATGTGCCCAGAGGTTTGTCGTCTAGGTGAGTCTGGATCCTGCTAACGATATTCACCAACTATGGAAATCCTGACACCATGATTGGGTTTCCCTGGCCCCAGCATGGAATCATTTCCCTTCTCTCCCTATCCAGCTCTATCTGAAAAGATCTGGCACGTACTAGGGAGCACCCTGAACCTGAGGGGTAGGTGTGTCCACACCTCACCTTATACAAGAAACCAAGTGTTTGTTGCCTGTGGGCCTCTTAGTGAGAATGCCAACACATAGTTCACTCCTGGGATGAAGGACCATGGTGGTGTCCATTTGTACCACTCGAACATATTTGGAGTCTTGTGATGAGGTAGTCCTAGGATCCTGACACCCTGACCATCCTCTAGGGGTAAGAGCACAGGTGTGGTGCCTGTACTGATGTGGATGCATATACTTTTGTGCCTTGGATTAAGGATATCATTCAGACAAGGTTCTAAGCATGCTCTAAAGGGAAGGTCACAGGCCCAGTGCCTGTCCACTTGTGGTTCAGTGTACTCTCCTCCTCTGGGTAAAGGCCTAACCGGTCAGAATTAGGTCTTTCTAAAGTGGCAGGCAAGGGCATAATGAATCATGGTGAGCACTCACTGATTAACTCAGAGATTCAGGTACATTTCTCCAGTTAAGCGGATCTTCTGGCTCACAGGAGACACAGCCAGGGACAGAACCCAGGCATCTGGATCATAGAACAACACTGGCGCCCAAATCCCCACCTGTGTGTGACTAGCCAATCTGCATATACCTCTACATGCAGTATAGCAGGGACGGGGATAAAATGGAAGGAAAACTGAAAAGACCTAGAGTTCAACGAAGCTTTCCCTTCAGCGGTGCTGCCTTTTAATCAGGGAGTGTTGCCTTTCTATAAGGTTAGGGAGGCAGCATGAGCCCCACTGGGGACTGAGCCATGAATGCGAAAAGCTATAAAAGCCTGTTACTATTAAGCCTGTTTTCATTAAGATGATATTCCAGTTACTATGGATACCTAATAAATTAGTTGAAAACTTACGGACAAAAAAAAATAATAATAATTTACTACACTCTCACAACCCACCGGCCAAGCATCTCAGCCAGACGTTTCCTACATGACACATGGTTTGGGATCTCAGCTGGAAGACTTGGTGAACAGGAGCAGAAGCTAGCTGATAGTCCACTTACAGTAAGAGGCAGAGTCATCTGAAGACCCAGTCACAATAAGGGGTGGAATTATCTGATGATCCACTCACAGGAAAGGGGCAGAGTCATTTAGTGCTCCAATCACAATAAGGAGTAGAGTTATCTGATGACCCACTCACAGGAAGGGGCAGAGCATCTGAAGACCCACCTATCCACAGGAGAAGTTTCGTCAGAGACTTGTCCAGTCTCAGTGAGGGGCAAAGTTATGGGAAGGATGAGCGACCCCCTTGCTCATAGCATAGGGCTGCTGCTAGCTATGGGCTAAGAGCCTAGCCAGAGCTGAGGACTGAGACGGGTGTGTGTAGCCACTGTAGGTGGCTTGGGTTCTTCCTGTCTTTACTGTAGGAAGTGAGAGAGACAGAGAAGGAGAGAAGGAAGGTCTGTGAAAGAAGCTTACTCTGTAAAATATTCCCGGTTCATGAGCTTGCCTCTTCTCTCTAGGAAGAGAGATAAGTCTAAATCATTACACACTTTTCTCTGTGGTGCTGGGGATGGAAGCTACTAGGCTTTTACACATGCTGGGTGCACAGTGAATGGAAAAGCTGCAGCCAAACCTTCAATCTCTAGCTTTCCGAATAGAGAGGAAAGACGCAGTTTGAATCTCCACAGCCCATTCCCCACTTTGCCAGGAAACAGCCCCCACCTTTCATGCTTTGCTTCAGCAGACTGTTTAAGGATAAATTTAGAGAAACCTGTGGTATCTCCCATACATGCTTAAAACATGTTTTACTCTGGCTAATCTGTCATTTGTTACCAGAACCTGGCTTGAGTAAAATTCAAGCGAGGTGGGAAGGAACCAAGAGCCGTGGCTTATTACTTTAACTTGCATGCTTTTGATGTTACCATCATGGGAAGTGTGGTGTGTGGCTCTTCCTTTCTTTCTATCTTTTTTTTTGTTTGTTTTTGTCTTTTGTCACTTCAGTACAGTGTTCCGTAAAATTACATTCCCCTCAAAACAGTTTAGTATAAAATAGTCTTTTCGAGAGACACTTTGGTCTGACTGAGCACCATGTGGATACTCCGATCACATTTAGGCAGGCCAGGCTAAGCTCTGACATCTAAATCAGATGCATTAAATTGCATTTTCCACTTAATGATGTTACCAGGTTATGATGAGTTTATCAGGACACAACCTCACTGTAAACTAAGAGTTACCTTAAGTAACTTTGCCTAGGAGAACGTACGGTACATTGCACTGTTGTATTGTTATTTTGTTCTTTGCTGGTTTAGTTTCCAGGGCCTTTGCTGGACAACCTGAGACAGGCAGAGGAAACACCTCCCACTCTCATGAAGTTTTCTGCTTGCTTCACCTTTTACCCTGGCCCTTGCTCTAGCCTTTCTCCTTCCCACTTCCATGGTTGTGTCTGTTTTCTAGTGGCTAGGGCAAAACTTCTGTCAAAAGCAACTTAGGGAAGGGAGGGTTAGTTTAGTCAGCCTCTCAGGGGGAAGGGAAGTGGGAGGGGCCCTAGCTGTGGTGACAGGAGTGTGCGGTCACAATGTCTCCACAGTCAGAAAACTCAGAGACATGGATGCTGACCAGTTCACTTGCTCTTAGTCCGTCCAGGATCCCAGCCCAGGTGTCTCCTTTCCTCAGTTAAAGTTCTCTGGAAATGTCCTCACAGAGATGCACCTTCTAGGTGGCTTCTAAATCCTGTCACATTGACAGTGAAGACCATCACACTATGGCAGACGACCCTGTCTTCTTCAGTTTTTCACATTAAAGCTATGGTCACAAAGATTTCTTTCAGATGTTTGTGAATTCCCACCCTTGCCTGTTAGATGCCTCTCCTATGCATGGTCATTGAATGGACCAGTTTTCTTTTTTAACTTTATTGAATTATTTATTTTATATCTGTGAGTACACTGTCCCTATCTTCAGACACACCAGAAGAATGCATCGGATCCCATGACAGATGGTTGTGAGCCATCATGGGGTTGCTGGGAATTGAACTCAGGACCTCAATAAGAACAGTCAATGCTCTTAACTCCTAAGCTATCTCTCCAGCCCCGGAACAGTTTTCTTAAAAACCCCTCAAATGCATACAGTTTGAACCAACTGTCTTCATTCCAGGGTTTGCTACAGGATGTGATTATCTTATCACAAATTTCCATCGTATTTAGACTGGAGTTAGACTTACTGGCAGTTTTAAGCTGTTTAGCCATCTCTGCCGCTCCTAGAGTGATGTAATTTGGGTATCTGTAGCTGTCCTTGGCTTCTTTGCAAAGTGTTTGTATTCTTTTGAACTTGCTTTTTCATATAATTTAGAAATATGAGAACCAGATCTATGGTAAGTTCATGAAATTTTCAAGTGAGAATTTGATTACTGCCCTTCGGAAAATTGCATTCCATTAGGTCTTATTCATCTCTGCACTTCCTTAATTTTTAATCCTCTTTCCCTTTCATAGTTTGTACAATTTCCTTTATTAACTCACATCCCTGTGGCATAGACAAGAGAGTCTTGCAGACAGAAGTTGAAGGTGTTGAGTTGCATGAGTGTTTCCCTGGGTTTTATAAGAATCAAGATGAGTTTTGTGTCTAGGTGTACCCAGCTGTGTATAAAAAATTATCCTAACCAAAAAAAAAAAAAAAAAAAAAAAAAAAAAAAAAGGTCACACAGCATGAAGCATGGGTTTGGGAGGAGAAAACAGGTAGACAAGCCATGTTGGACAAACCTCTGGCCTTCCTGGTTCCTGTCTGTCTGGAGTGACATTATCTCTCAGCCAATCAGGGAACCAAATGCCCTATATCTTGGCTGTTACATACACATTGTAATTCAGTAGAGATCCCTGTCTACCTGTCTGGAATGGCCCCTCATATCACACTCATAGAAATTATCTGAAGCTTTGCTTTTGGGTAGAGAAATCTGTGGAGTGCTGGGGAGAAACATTTTCTCCTCATGTCCTATGCATGTTCTCTACCATACAGGATGATGTAGCCCTGCTCAGTGTGTGGGACCACAGAGCATCAAAGGAACACCAACTGGGGGTGGGAGGTTTTCATGCAAAAATGTTTTCCAAATGGATTGTCCTAGACATCTGAGAGTCTGGAATCATTTTTTGTTGCTTTGTGCCTCCTATATGCCCCCTGCCCCTGTCTGTCTTTCCCCCTTCCTACCTTTCCTCTTTCTGTCCCTCCCTTCCTCCCTTCCCTCATTTTTTTCCATCCTTTCCTACCTTCCTCCTCCCTCCCTCCCTCTTTCCCTCTCCCCCTCTCCCCTCCCTCCCTCCCCTATATTTCTCTTGGAGACTATGTAGTTCTATCTCACTTGAATCTCACTCTATAGACCAGGTTCACCTTGAATTCAAATTCACAGGCGATCCCCCTACCTCTACCACCCCAGTGCTAAAATTACAAGGGCGAGCCACTACCCAGCTCAGCTGCTTCTAACAGCACAGGCATGTAGATTGAGAAATGTGTCACCCAAGTCCCTTGGCTCCATGAAAGCAAACTTAGATCCTTCATTCTTTGTAGTATCTGAGACCACTGAGATTTTTTTAGGCATGGTCACATTTATTCAACTTCCGTTTCTATTGGTTAATGACTGACATACTTTTGCAGCACCCAAAGAGATACTGGAGTGGGGCATGCACGATCATTTCTACCACAAGGAGATGGTTCTTGCTTTTCAGCAGTATTTGGAGGAAGTGCCCAGAGGCAAAATGAAACCAGTATTTAAAAATGAGCTGTTCTCAACTGATTTTTTTTTTTAATTTAAAGTAAATCTATGTGGAATAGATGTTCACAAGATTCGAAGAGTAGAGACAGCTTTGCATTTGAGGAGTCTGCATAGAGCAGTAGAACTCAAAACAAGCCATCTCAGACAGCCTTGCTGAGACACTCTTCTAGGTCAGATCTCTGATGCTGAGGGTGAACAAGCTCCTCAGAGAAGAAGGATACTGGTGTCTCTACCTGTTTGGGTAAAAGGAATCATCTCCAAGTGACACAAAAACCCTAATGGGGTTAATCCAGGCAATCCTAAATTTGTTTAAAATTAAATGTGGAATGAAAGACAGTTTTCTCAGCTGATCCATGAGTATTTGGGAAGGAGATGACAGGATACCAAGAAAACTAGATAGGGCAACCGTAACTTATCTTTTGAGATGTTGCTGTCGGCCAAGAGTGGTCCATTCTCCATGTCTTCATTCTCCTGGGCTCTCCATGTAACATAGCTTGCTAGCTCTATTTTGAGGAAGAAGATGTTGAGACACGGAGGTGAAACATCTTTAGGCTTACATATTCCAATTAAGCTTTTTAAGAAAAAGATTTTATTATTTACAAAATAAAAACAAGTTAGGAAAAATATTTCCTTTTGCAAGATATAGAAAGTATAATCTTTGGAAAATACATAACCCCCCCATAATTATTACAGTTCATAGCCTTGTATACCACTTGAACATTGTTTTAAAATCATACTCTGTAAAGGTTGGTATAAGAAACATTGTCTCCAATATTAGGTACATATTCTGACCTTCAAGTATTTTGGACACAGTTGAAATAAAATATAAAAGGGGTTTATCTTCCACAGTTTCAGAAACTCCTCTATTGTGTTAAGTTAGTCAGTGAAATTTTTTTTTTTTTTTTTTGTCTAGAACTACTTACTCTAAATGGTTCCTTCTAGTCTTAAGCAACAATGGCAGTTGTCCAAAGTGAGGCTCTTCCCTAAGCTGAGCTTGGCTTTTTGATTTAATAATGTGCATGCAACTAGGCCCACTTCAGAGGGCAGTTTTGTGTACTGGCACTGAGTATGATTCCATTGCTGATTATTTTCTTGTATGTTCCTTGGAGTGGATAGTGATTGCAGTTGTCTGCTGGGGCGGCGTGGTCAAGGGTAATGGTACTTATCAAACTTATCATCCAACTGCACTGCAGGCAGCTCCTTTGAGGTTGAATGCAGTTTTTAGGATAAGTTACCAGTGAGCACCCATGCTATCTCAAGATACCCTCAGTTGATGGGTGGCAGAGTAGGCCTGGATTGGCTAGAACCTGGATCTGACAACCTAAGTTGCCTCTGACTACAGACAGCTCCATTCTGGTGGCTCCAGTGTCAAACAAAAGGATTGTATTCTCTATGGGCCATTGTGTAAAAAGGCTTGGAGACCCACTGGGAGCTTTGCATGCTCTGCTTCAAACCCGGGAAATCTGCAGAAGCAGTCACATTGCTCTAACTTCTGGTTTTAACTTTGACTTATTTGTTAGTTGAGTTAACTCTGAAAGTCAGAACAATCTAATCTAGCGTCTTAAATTGCTTGGGTGGAGTGTGTCCCTCTTACTGGGGCTACTGTAACAAATGCTGTGCTCCCACCAGTTTACAGACATCCCAGGCTTACTCCTCGGAGTTCCAGAGCTGGAAGTCTACTGTCAAGGTGGTATCTTGATCTAGTCTGGAGAAGGTCAACTTTTGGGTTCACAGATGCTCACTCTGAGGCCTCTTTTATGACGGGCACTAATCAGTTCATGAGATCTCACTGTCAAGGCTGCCTCATAGCTTCAACATTATAGTAACAGTAACTTAAACTTTTACTGTGTTGCTGTGAGGCCAAGATGATGCTTAGCTTACAGACTGTGTAAATGCCCTCATCCTCCTAGGCTCCCCATGAAGTATATATTGTTATCTGCATTCTGAGTAGGGTTTAAGGAATAAATTTGGGTTATGGGGACCACAAACATCAGACCATAGCACACAAAGAAACTAATGCCAAGGGACCCTCTTTTCCTTTTCCTTCTCTCTCTCCCCTTCTCTTATTCCTCTCCCTCCTATTCCCCTCTTCTTTCCCTCACTATGTAACTCAGGCTGCTTCAAAGTCACAATTTTTCTCAGCCTCAGCCTCCCACGTATTGGGATTACAGGTATTGTATAGACTGCCACCTCAACTGTAACATGTTTGCTAGAGATAAAGGGAGCA
Organism: Micromys minutus; assembly: GCF_963924665.1. Taxonomy (NCBI): domain Eukaryota; kingdom Metazoa; phylum Chordata; class Mammalia; order Rodentia; family Muridae; genus Micromys; species Micromys minutus. The sequence goes on along the minus strand of NC_137969.1, from coordinate 88,934,778 downwards.
TGTAAGAAATCAGGACCTTTGTCACCACAGAGCAAGGGGAGATGAATTATTAAAACATTAGAGTTTAGCATGTGTTTCTTTCTAATAAGATCTCTTAGCTGTGTGCCCCAAATGCTACCAGGTGTCAAAAGGAGATTTATAATGACACTTAGGTTTGCAGAGGCCCCATTTTGAAATTGTGCCCGCATAGTCCCCATGTTGTACCAAAATCATATTTAATTCTGACAAAGAACAAACAGGGAGGTAATGAGAACTTGCTAGTTTTTCCTGTACCTCTGGAGAGGAGTGTTGGGCTGTATTGTTTTTGACACAGCACCTCAATTAAGCCTTAAGAATAGGTAGTACATGCTCCATGAAATAGAGCCGTGTGTTGACAAGGAGAATTCGCCAGCATGGTTTGAGGTTTAGTCTGATGTTCCTCCACCAGTCAAAATAATTACACTGCTGTCTTTTCATAATATGATTTATTTAGATGTTGCTTTATGAATTAATTCCTTCTAATTGCTGCTCCCCTCGCTGTAAATCAAGGTTTCTTGCTTTCTGTAGTACAGCAAACATGATCCTACCGTGCCGTAATTAGTCCAATTAGGAAGCAAGGCAGATGTGGAAAACCAATTAGTTTCAGGAATATGTCCCTGCCTATGTATCCCAGGCCCTGTTCAATGGAAATTTAATAGCAACTTAATAAAACATTGTTTCATTCACAAACCATTTCCTCCTTCCAAGCTCCCTTTTGTTTGTTTATCTGCTCATTTTAAAGAGAGCCAGTGCCAACTTGCTTCATGCTCGGCCAATCTCTTTCTGTGTGAAGATTAGTGTTATTATTTTCTCCCTGTGGTTCAAGTGGAGGGATCCATGCTTGAAGAGGGAAGCAAACACCATTGATCTAGGGGAAAGGCTGAGGTTTGGTCATCTCCATCCTTTTCCTCGCTGTTGGGGATCTTCGTGTCTTGGCAATGAGACCTTAATAATTACCATCCTTCTTTCCACTTGATCCTCTTGATCTTGAGACTTAGACCATGAGACTTGAATGTTGTGCTTTGCACAAGCACACATAAGTCCATAAATCCATGCGCATAAATAAATGCTCATATAGACACATGTACACCACACACAAACATGTGCATGTACATGCATGCATGTATACATGCACAGCATGTGTGCAGCCTATCCAGGGAGACCTATGTCTAGGCTCCAAATTTTTGTCTGTCAATCCCATTAGATATGTTCTTACCCAGTCCAGAGTATGACACTAGGGACACCCCTAACTTTTAACTTATTCGACTGGAAAATTGGAATGAGGTGAACTACTAACCTTATGGGTTCCAAAGACAGCAACTTTGAAAGTAAGTATTAACCCACAAATCACCAACAAAACAAAAAGGGTCACTAATCCAAATGTGTGTGATATAAACTGAAAATTTACCTGTATGACATCAGCCAGTGACATGAGGGTAATCTCTGGCTTCAGGCTCACTTAGGACCTGTCATGGTGATGATCATGCATAAGGTAACCCAGGTCCTTTCATACAGAGCAAGGGGGCCCAGGAGTGCCCAGGGAATGGCTGGATGGTTAAGTCTGTAGTTCACCTCTCTTGTAAAGCAGAAGGCAGGGGAATCCCATTTCTTCTTGTCTAAGGGACACAGAAAATCTGAGAGAGAGGCTCCCTTCCAGGTATGGAGGTTTTTCCCACAGAAGGAGAGGGCGGAGCTAAACTCAGCTCTAGGCTCTTGCAACATGCCCCTCACTGTGTACTTTATTTGCTTGGGCCTGTCTCTGGTGAACGGATCTCTAGCTCTGGAACAACTACATGAGAGTTATTCTTTACCAAAAAAAAAAAAAAAAAAAAAAAAAAAAAAAAAAAAAAACTAAACAAAAAGAAAATTAAACTATTACCAAACAATTACAGCAACTGAGAATCCCTCTCTTGGCTCGGTCTGATAGGTGAGCTACTGAACTTTTGATTTATGGTATTCATTATCATTACATAGTCACTGCAGCTCCACGCTCCGCTTGTCTCTCGGATCATTATGTGGTTGGCTTTCTCCACATCCTGGAAGCGAGACCTTAATAATAACCAGCAAGGGCAATACAATTAGTAAGAGAGTGGCATTCCTGTGTTCACTCAGCCCTTCGGAGTGTGTGTGTGTGTGTGTGTGTGCGCGCGCGCCCGTGCTGAGAGTAGGGTAACCGTGAGGATGCAAGAGATAACTAACCCTCTTCGGAGACTAGCAACTCCCTTCTCTCCTGAATCAGCAGGTTCTGTGCAGATGCCGAGAGTTCAGTCCAGGTCTCTCAGACACAGGCTGCAGTGTGGGGAGCAGAGGACAAGGAAAAAGTGTCACCGTGGAAAAAAGATTGCGGCAGATCTGTGGTGGGTTTTAGAGGAGGGCTGCCCCTGTGACCTGAAAGATGAAGCTATTCATCCCAGCTCACAGGACCCGATTATTGCTCTTTTGATTGTATCTGCTCCTTGGGGGACGCTGTGACAACACTCAGGTTATAAACAGCCAGCCGCTCAGGGCGGATGATGTGCCAGCCTCAGGTGATTGAGGGACATGAAGGCTGGAGCTGAAATCAGATAGCAGCTTCCAATGTCCTTCTGAGCTACTCAGTGGGAGACACACTTTATGGGGCTGTGAAAAAGAGAATTGCTAACCAAACCAGCAAAAGAAAAAAAATTAAAATTAGGCTCGCTGTCCAAAAGTTCAATAAAATTGAATTTGAGAAATATTTATTGACAGATCCCCCCAAATAGCTGCAGATATTGTTGTTCAGAAAAATAAGCATCTTGTACTTGAGTGCATGAATTACTTCAGAGTGGCCCACAGTTATAATCTGCCTGGGCCCAAGTAGGGTTTCTAATTGGAAGAGAGAATGGACCAGGGGATAAGAAGGAGCTGTGTCCTGAAGAGTGGTGGCCTGGAGACAAGCACACAGGGCAGGCACGACAGGCAACAACGAGCGAGGCTATGAGGCAGTGGGCGGGGCAGGTCTGCTCCTCTAGTGTCCGGACATCAGTGGCTGGGGAGGCTTAGAGCACAGGCACTCTGGGATCTGCCCGGGGTCTGGGCAGCACCAGAAGCCTCAGCCAGTAGAGTAGTCACATTTGGGGGGTATTTTATTTCTTTCTTAAACCCCCCCCCCCGTGTGTGTGTGTGTATGTGTGTGTGTGTGTGTGTGTGTGTGTGTGCATGTATGATCCTGCATGTTCATGTTGAAGCCGAAGGTCAATCAAAATCAATGTCAGCTGTCTTCTTAAATTGCTTTTCACTTAATTAAACTAATTACTAATGTTTGAGACGGGGTCTCCCACTGCACCTGGAGCTGCTCACTGTCTGTCTATACTGTCTGGCTCCAGGTCTCTGTTGGTCCAAAAGAAACTTGGCAATGGTGTTTTATTAGCATACAAAGTGCAGGTGGACCTCCAGGCTCTCCCAGTATCACAAGTACCTGTTACAGAGTCAAGACTGACATCTTGTATCTTTTGGGCTTTTCTCATCCTGCCTCCTACCATAAACTTCTCTAGCTTATGAGCTTCCCTTCCTCGGCTTCTCATTCCTTATAACCCTAATGTTTTACTATGCAATCCCCCTGCCCCACCTTGGTCTCCTTTGTCTGTCCTCTCTGTCTCCCCACCTCCTCCATCCCCCTTTATGTTCTAGTCCATGTTCAGTCTGTTAACTTTCTCTGCTGTGGACTCTTCCAGATGCCTCAGACTGTACTCTCCCTCATACCTACAATTAAAACAGTATCCTCCACCATACACGGAATGATCATGTTGTCAGTTTATACAGTATCTTTTTGTCTCTACCTCCCCTGTACTTACTAAGACACCCAGTTTTTATGTGGTTCTGGGGATCTAAACTCAGTTCCTCAAGCTTGTGATGCCGACATTTGTTCTATCTACTTCACCACCTCCAAACACACCTCCGTTGGTGTGTCTTCACACAGACCACCTTCCTGACCCTGTCCTGTTGGCATGCTAAGTGATCGCTCTGAAAAGTGAAATGAGAATAAATCCCATCTACTAAAGAGCCATCTATTGACATGGTTCTTAATAGATCAGACCACGAGAGCTCATCCTGTGTGGTCTTATCTACAGCGGCAATGTTGAATTATCCCCGAGTCTAAAGACCTGCAAGCTGCCGCTGTAAGGTAAATTTTGTAATAATAGAACAGTGTGATTTTTTTTCTCAGTTGCTAACAGGGGAGGGGAGGATAATAAAATAGCAGTGATTTAGGTTTTCCTTAGGAGCCTCCAGGGAATGAGGTGTCCACACTTCCCCACTGTTCTATTACTTGGGAAGAATGGGAGAGCCAGAGTGAATGCTGGGAGGCTCCTTTGCAGCTTTCCTGTGGCTTTCTGAGAGAACTGTCTCTGGGGCATCTGCTTTCCCAAGCAATCAATGCAACCACCGAGTGAGAAATGAGTAACAGCAACTGCTTAGCATCCATTCCTCCTTGTAATTAATACCACGTGGCTATGCAGACAGCCCAAGCTGTCTGGTGGAGAGATGCTCATTCAGGGGAACCAAGCAACAAACAAACAAACGGAAAAAAAAAAAGCTGTGTGCACATAATTCTTGCAGAATTCAAGAAGACAACGGCTTACCTCCAAGTTATCTGTACCCAAGTACCATTGGGGGTTATGTCTTTTTTTTTTTCTGAAAAAAAAATTAGTTTATATTTATATATATATATATATATATATATATGCAACCAGAAGGAGTACACTCTTAGTTGTTTCATTAAAAGAGGTGTTGAGATGTTACTAATTGCCAAATGCGATTAAGTGTGGCAACATGTCACAGGTAAATTAATGAGAAGAAGCCAGATGCATGGTAGGGATGGTGTTCAGTGTTCATGAGGCGGGAATAATTGCTACTGTTACTGGAGGGGACTGCTGCTTGTCCCACTGTTGTTACTGTTACCAGAGGAGGCTCCTGCTTGTCCCAGTACACTGGGCCCATTTTAGCTTTGAAAAATAAATGCTTGCTTTCCTTCTTTCCTCCTTTTCTCTTTCTTTGTTTTGTTTGTGTGAAACCACATGTGCTATAGTGAACATGTGGAGGGCAGAGAACAAGCTACTGGAGTGTGTCCTGTCCTACCATATGTGAAGCAGAGGCCAAACCTGTGTAGGGCATGGCTGCAGGTACCCTTAATCCAGATCTCTGGCTTGCCATTTCAGCTCTAAAGGCCTCTGATTCACCATGGCTTAGACTGGGTTTAGCTGCTGCCTCTCAGAGCCTCATAATGAGGGGAAAGGAGTTGAAGAATGTGAAAAAGGAAAACAATTACCACAACCCAGAAAGATTGGATAGTATTATGTTCACATTAGAAACCATAGTTTACCTTGTTACCAATCTGGTGTTGTGGCAGAGGAAGAGCCACCATGCCTGAGTGTCTTAGGGTTATAACCTGTGAAATTAGATGTCTTTCAAGATGATAGCCAATGAGCTGCCAGAAAGCTCATCTGTGGGACTGGTGTCTCAGATGAGCTAGAATGTACATACCATACCTTCTTTGATCTCACATTTTATCTGTCAGCTCTTACACGCTATGTGTAGTAAGGAACACGATGGAGACCTCGTCCACTTCAACTAAAGCAGACTGAATCTGGTGCGAAGGAGAACATTCCCCATGGGTTCCGTGTTTGAATACTTTGTCTCTAGCTGGTGGAGCTGCTTGAGAAGGCTTAGGAGGTATGTATGCCTTTGCTGGAGGAAGTAGGAGGGGTGTTGAGGGTTTAAAGACTTAAGCCATTTCATGTGAGCACTCTTGGCTTACTGTACATGGTTCAAACTCTGAACAGGGATTTATTATTGTTCCTAAGAGAAGGGAAGCTCAATTAGGAAAATGCCTCCATAAGACTGGGTTGTAAAAATGGCCTGTAGGTCCTTTTTAAAACTAGTGACAGATGGGGGAGGCCCTGTCCATCATGTGTTTGGCGTCCCTGGGCTGGTAACCCTGGGTAAAGGAACTTTAGCCAGCCCAAGCATGGTAAACATGGCTCTGGCAGACCTTGCCCTTCTTTCCCTTCCTATATCTTGCTAGAAATTATTAGCTTGTATTTCTAAAGATGGTTGCCAAGATCTATTCCCTTATTTGGCCACATCTCCTCCTGGGGATGACTACCAAGGCCCAGCTATCAAGGTATTAAAGTCCAGATATCAAAGCCCCGTTTGGCTCAGTTAATTAACATGTCCAATCAGAACTAAAGACTTTATCCTAACACAGGGATTCTCTTTTTAACTCTATAAACTACCATTTTTTTCCACAGGCCACATCTGCCTCCTTCCTCCAGAAGCAATCATTTATCCCTCCAGGACAAATATCCCTCCCCACTCTCCCCTTTCCTTTCCTCTTCTCCTCTATCTTTTTCTCTGTCTCCTTTCTTTGTCTCTTATTTCCTGCCTTTTTTTCCTCTGGGCAAATATATCCTCATTGTGTTGAGAACTTGGTCTTGGGGGTATCTTGCGTCAGATACCAGTTCCTTCTGTAAGAAAGCAGGCTAAGCAATCCATGAAGAGCAAGCCAGTGAATAGCATTCCTCCATGGCTTCTGTATCAGCCCCTGCCTCCAGGTTCCTTCCCTGTTTGAGTTTCTAGTCTGACTTATTTCAGTGATGAATGGTGATATGAAAGTGTAAGCCAAATAAATCCTTTCCTCCCCAACTTGCATTTTGGCCATGGCATTTCATCAAAGCAACAGAAACCCTAAACTCATTCTGCATGTTGCCTTGGTCATGCTGTTTTATTACAACAACATAAAAGTAACCAATCTAGATTCTTGTGGCAATTGGGATGAAACCCTGGTTTTCTCATTTTTTTTTTCTTTTCCTCTTTTCTTTGGACCTCCAATACCTCACACAGTTTTTAGCATATGTTCAGGACTCAATACTTAGTGAATAAACCAAATAAGATAACTAAATTGTTAAGGGGAATTGCTTTGTGGGAGGAGAGATGCCAGAATTGCTTACAGAAAGTGGAGAGGAGGGTTGAAAGACTCTGAGCAGTGAACATATTAAAATGGATATTAAAGCGATGCTGGAAACTAGACCAAATGACCATGACCTATGGAAGGTTCTAGAGGAAGCACAGTTACTCACACACATTTTCAACAGCAGCCCTCAGGATGTTCCAGTGTAGAGTAGAAAGCCTGGTTCCCCACCTATTATGTCACCATGGGCCCGGACTTCCTATTGAGAGCTTGGTTTATTAGATTCACTCAGCCAAGAAGGTTCAGCTTTCTGCCCATGAAGGAGAAAGATATAGAACCAGGTTAACCAGAGAGTCTACTTAGACTAGACTCCTAGCCTCTGAAAGTATGGCAGCGAAACTTTTCCTCAGCTCTCATGTGGATTCCTAATGACACACTGATAAAGGGAAGGAAAAAAAATCTTAGTTTAAGCTCGAGTGCTTGGGGTGACAGCAGAGTTATAGCTCTGCACAGGATAAACTTGCAGGCTGGCACCAAGGGAGAATCTTCAATGGTAAAGTCTGTGGAATCCTACCTAGACATTTACTTCCTGAGTAAAAAATAATGACACGAGTTTGGAATATGTGGAGAATGAATGCATCTGTTGCCTAAGGAGAAGCTCTATAGAGGAAGATAGGAAGGTCTGAGGACAAGGCAGTATGGGTTAGCAGTAAAAGATGGGATGTTGGAAAGAAAATCTATGGTGTAAAGATCTTTGTATCTTATGTATGCTGGCATAGAACATACCCTCATGGAATACATACTACAGACAGGTCAGAAAGCCCATTCACAGTCTCTTATTGACTACTCATGTGCTGGCACAATAAATAAATGCATGCTGTCACGCTAATGGTGATACAGTCTGTGACTAGGCATAGAGCCCCATGGTGGATGAACATGGATCCCATGGTAGATAAACATGGGTCCTTAAGGTGGGTAAGCATGGATCCCAAGGTGGATGAACATGGATCCCAAGGTGGATGAACATGGATCTCATGGTGGATGATCATAGATTCCAAGGTGGATGAACATGGATCCCATGGTGGGTGATCATGGATCCCATGATGGGTGAACATGGATCCCAAGGTGGATGAACATGGCTCCCATAATGGGTGAGCATGGATCCCATAGTGGGTGATCATGGATCCCAAGGTGGATGAACATGGCTCCCATGATGGGTGAGCATGGATCCCTTGGTAGCTGAGCATGAATCCCATGATAGATGAACATGGATCCCATGGTTGGTGATCCCCAAGGAGAATGAACATGGATCCTATGGTGGATGAACATGGCTCACATGGTGGGTGAGCATGGTCAATCCTGTGGTGGATGAGCATAGATCCCATAGTGGGTGATCATGGATCCCATGGTGGGTGATCATGGATCCCAAGGTAGATGAACATGCATCCCATGGTGGGTGAACATGGATCCCATGGTGGATGAACATGGCTCACATGGTGAATGAACATGGATCCCATGGTGAGTGGGCATGGATCCCAATGTGGATGAACATGGATCCCATGGTGGGTGAACATGCATCCCATGGTGGGTGAACATGGTGAATCCTGTGGTAGATGAGCATGGATCCTATGGTGGGTGAACATGGATCCCATGGTGGATTAACATGGATCCTTATAGTGAATAAGCATGGCTCCCCAAGGTGGGTTCACCTATTATCACAGTCAAATATAAAGGCAATGCTTTGTTTTTTTAATTTTATTGGTTATTTTATTTTATTACATTTCAAATGTTATCCTCTTTCCCAGTTTCCCCTCCACAAAGGCTCCTATTCCTTCCCTTCTCCCCCTGCCTGTATGAGGGTGCTCCCCCAACCGTCCACCCACTCCTGCCTCAGTGCCATAGCATTCCCCTACCCTGGGCCAACAAGCCTCCACAGGACCAAATGGCTTCCCTCCCAGTGATGCCAGATAAGGCCACCCTCTACTACATATTGGGCTAGAGCCACGGATCCCTCCATGTATACACTTTGGTTGGTGATTTAGTTTCTGGGAGCTTTTGGGGGTGTGATTGGTTGGTTGATATTGTTGTTCTTTCTATGGGGTTACAAACCCCTTCAGCTGCTACAGTCCTTGCCCTAACTCCTCCATTGGAGTCCCTGTGCTCAGGCTGATTGCTGGCTGCAAGCATTCGCCTCTGTATTGGTCCAACTCTAGCAGAGCTTCTCAGGAGACAGCCATACCAGGCTCCTGTCAGTAAGTACTTCTTGGCATCAGCAATAGTGTCTGGGTTTAGTGTCAGCTGATAAGATGTATCCCTAGGTGAAGCAGTCTCTGGATGGCCTTTCCTTCAGTTTCTGCTCCACTTTTTGTCCCTGCATTTCTTTTTGACAGGAGGAATTCTGGATTAATATTTTTGAGGTGGTTGGGTGGCCCCATCCCTCAACCAGGGGCTGTGCCTATACATTAGATATGTTCTTTACAGGTTCTCTCTTCCCTTTGTTGGGTATGCACTGTTTCCTGAGTAATATCAACCCATGCCTTGAAAGCACGACTTCCTGTCTTTAGCAGGTCATTACGCTCTACCAGGCCAACAACTCTCTGGTAGGTGCAGTGTGTGGTATTGTTGGGATTCTGTAAACCCCACCCCACAGTTACCTGGTATGCTCTGCCCCAGTGATCTAACACTATAAAGGGAACTGTGTGCCTCCTCCTCCTCCTCTCTCTCTCTTACTCTCTTGGTTTCTTGGTCTCTTGTCTTCTCCCGCTCTTGCTTTCCTCCCCTGACCACCCCCCATTTCACTTGCTCATGGCCAACCTCTACTCCTCTCTTTCTCTCTCTTTCTGTCTCTCTCTCTCTGTCTCTCTCTCTCTGCCTCTATTATCCTCTTAACTCTCCCATAACCTGAATAAACTCTATTCTGTACTATACCATCGTGTAACTGGTCCCTCAGGATGATTCCCAGCATGGGTCCCCCAAAGGCATCCCCCTTGCCTCCATGGCTTCCTCCCACCACCACCACTCAGGTACACACACTCTCTTTATCCTTTTCCTAACAGGTATGACCACTGTGTCTTTATTCAAAGGCTCACCAGCTTATCTCCTCTATAAATTATGATTCTTGGATGGATGACATGAGGGACTCTGCACCAGAGGATTGGATCTTTGACAAGCGAGTGCTGCTGGTGGCAGTCCTGTGGACAAGAAAGAGAAATCCATATCTGGAATAAGAGACTATGCTGGTTAAAATATAAAGTATTGGGTTTCATATACTCTGTGAGTTGTATCACGGGTATTCTAAACTTCTTAGGGGCTAATATCTGCTTATCAGTGAGTGCATACCATATGTGTTCTTTTGTGACCGTGTTACCTCATTCAGGATAATATTTTCAAGTTCCATCCATTTGCCTGTGAATTTCCTAAAGTTGTTTTTTTTTAATTTTTCGGATTTTATTTTTTATTAGATCTATTTTGATTACATTTCAAATGTTATCCCCTTTCCCGGGTTCCCCTTTATAAACTCCCTATCCCGCCCTCCTGCTTTTATGAGAAACTGCCAGACTGAAGGAAGATCACACCAAAGTGTGGATGCTACAGTCCTACTCAGAAGGGGGAAGAAAATAATCTCCAGTAAGTAGAGGGAGATTATTTGAATTAAAAACTTTAAATTAAAAAATACATATACTGCTGGGTACCTAGTCGGTGGAATTGGTAAGAAAGGGAAGCAATTGGTGGAAACTGGAGCCTTGTTCTTAATGAATGAGCCATATGGGGAAGATGTTTCTTATGCCCACAACTTACGGTTCCCCATAGGTCTTACTTTCCAAAGAGGAAATACTAGGAGTCCTGAGAATTACAAGCTTCGGCTTCTCTGTGTACTCATGTGCTGAAGGACCAGCAGGCTAGACAAGCAGCCTCCATTTCAACTACAGTGAAGTGCACCCAGGGCTGTTGTGGGGTTGACACTCATGCAGTTCACACTGCCACCCTAGATGCTTTCTGGACTGGCTTTAGTGGGAAGTGGATGAGTTCGGAAACCCTGTATAATGAGTAGGAGCTCAGACCTTTCTCGTGTATGGTTTGGCTCATGCCACCAAATAAGAAAGATACCAAGAGCAGCTTGGGTATCAGACAAGAGCTACCGATACCAGCTGTTGTAGACTGGCGGCTGCAGGCTAGCCGTTTTCTTTCTGCCAAGTCCTCCCTGAAGAAGAAGGGTGGAGAAAGGATTCCTAGAACTAGGGTGAAAAGCTTCCCAAAGTGCCCCAAGAGGGGACTCTGATGCTCCTCTCACATGGTCTTCCAGGAATGGAGGATGAGTCCTCTCAGGGGAACTTACTGCTAAGTGAAGAGATTGTCCAGACTGAGGACTTAGCCTCAGCCAAGCAAAGGCCCCCTTCTAGTGGTAGTCCATAAATAATGTGCCACCCTGAGGACTGAAGGCCCTACCTATTTACCTTCAACTCACCATCCCTATACAGGGCTATCTGAACTCCAGAAGTCTCTGGGTCCAATGAGGCTTTTGTTAAATCTGTGTCCCATTTAGCTCCGACTTCCACCCAAATCTGTCTTCTTCCTCTCCTACAAGCGAGCAATCCTTCAGTGATGTCTAGGTATTGTGATTAGCTTGCTGGGGAGTTCTACTTCTTGATAAGTGTGGTTAAAGCCATCTGTAACGTATTTTTCCACCTGTCTACTTTGTTCTCAGAAATAACAACTCTGAGACTTAATATTTCATGAATAAATGCCATACTGAAAGCTTTGCTTATTCAACAGCTAGCTCATAATTTAATAACCATTTATTCTATTCTGTCATGCCATATGGCTGGTTACCTGGTCTTTAGTTTCATGTGACCATCATCTTCTGTGTTTGGGGCAAATCTTCCACATGCCTGACTCTTCCAGAATCCTCTGTCTCTGTCTGTCTGTCTGTCTGTCTCTGTCTCTGTCTCTCTCTTTCTCCCTCTTCCCAGAATTTCCACCATCTATTTCCTGCCTCAGCTCATTGGCCATAGGCTTTTTTTATTGACAGGTAAATGCTTTCACACAATACACAAGAGATTCCCTTTACAGATAAGTCTTCAATTGTTACAATTACCCTCCCTCTAGCAGTTACTTCCCTTGTAACAATTAGTATGCAGATACTTCATGCTCCTAATATGTTGGATGACTAACACTGTGCTTTCTTGCTTTCTTCAAAATGCCATCGCTTGGGATGCTTCCTTGCTTGTGATTCATGTTACTGTGGGTTCAAGGGTCCTCCTTACTATGCTGTTCCAAGTCTCTGTGTTAGTCTCAATGCATTTGGTGGCTATTAATGGGTTTACATTTCTCCCTCTGTGGTGAGTGCCTAGGAGCTGAGAATGGGGTCCTATTACTTTCTTTTTTTAAAATTCCCTAAATTTTTATTCCTGGTATCACAATTTACAGGGCAATGTACCTGATGTAATGGAAAGGAAAAGAAAAAGACAAAGATACAACAGATAAAAGACCTCAGGAATGTCCATCTATTTGACACTACATTGCACTAATCAATAGTTGCACTTTTTGCAAATGTGGTTGTGACAGTCCTGAACAGAAAGTGTTTCCTGTTGAAGCTGCAGTTACTTTTCTGACTGTGGATCATCGTTCCTCCTGTGGCAGATGTTTACAGTTCCTCTAATGCATTTAGGACGACTGTCTCAGAGTAACCTGCAGCTTTCCTGACAACTCCTCGCTCTTTCCTGCTAAGAACTGTAGCCGTTTCTGTTTTACTTTAAAACCTTCTGCTACCATATCCACCACTTCCACCTCCAGATCCATAGCCACCTCCACAGGGACTGCCTGAGCTTCTGCCACCAAAACTGCCCCCTTTCATGGGTTCATAATTTGATTATTGCTGTCCACTATAATTTCCAAAGTTATTGTAGTTCCCACCACCACCATAGTTACCTCCACCAAAATTCCCTCCTTAATTGTAACCATCATCTCCTCCTCTTCCACCGTATCCACCACCTTGGTTTCCATATCCTGGTCCACCACCTCTATAACCTCCTCTACCACTGTAACCAGGACAACTACCATAGTTGCCACCATCCTCCAAATCCATTATATCCACCATCACCACCTCCATAACCACCTCTGCTGCCATCACCTCCACCACCACAGCCTCCTCTTCCACCAAAGTTTCCTCCACAACCCATAAAGTTGCCAGATCCACCTCCTGACCTCTCTGTGACCCAGCAGACTGCATCTCCTGTTTAGGAAGGGTCTTTTTCACTTCATAGTTATGCCCATTAATAGTGTGGTATTTCTGAACAACAATTTTATCAACTGTGTCATGATCATCAAATGTTACAAAATCAAAGCCTATCGTTTTTTTCCCACTCTGCCTGTCTTCCATAACTTCTATGGTTTCAATCTTGCCATGCTTTTCAATGTAGTCTCTCAGGTTATATTCTTCCATATCCTCTTTAATACCACCAACCAAATTTTTCTTCACCGTTAAATGGGCACCAGGCTTCACAGAATCTCTCTAGAAACAGCTCTCTTTGGTTCCACCACACGCCCATCAACCTTGTGTGGCCGAGCACACATTGCAGCATCAACCGCTTCAACACAAAAGCAGGCCACAAAACCAAAGCCTCTGGAACATTTAGTTTCAGGATCTCTCATAACCACACAGTCTGTAAGCGTGCCCTAGTTTTCAAAATGTCCTCTTAAGCTGTCATCTGTAGTTTCGAAGCTCAGCTCACCAATGAATAGCTTCCTCAGCTGCTCTGGTTTCTTTGGATCATGGCCCTCCATTTTGAGACCGGACTCTCCTCTTTCAACTCGAGTTCAATGTCTGTTATTTTCTTTTTTTCTCTCTAGCTGTGCTTCTCACTCCTGGCTCACCTCCAGCTCTTCTATAGAACTTGGTGTTCCAACCATTGTTTCTCTCAGAAGGAACTTGGTTAAGTGTTGTGTAGTAGTTTCTTCCAAGATTAAAATATTCACCCTTCCAGGAGCTCTTTTAGCAAGAAGGTAACAACTCAAATTAGCTTCATGATGTTCCTAAAACTGAGCAGATTCACTCAGCCTTTCCTGCCAGAGTAAACAATATAAAAAAAGTTGAGAGTTGCCTTCAGAGGTGGAGCTGCCCAAATACTCTCAGGGAAATTACTAAAGCCGAACAGACCTCAAGAGACAAGCCAGCTGCCTGGACAAGAAGGAGGTGGGCTGAGCTGCCTGGAAGAGACTTATACCAACTGAAACACACGAAAAGGACACTTTCCACTTACTAAGCTGCCTGCAGTACGCTCCAGGTCCCCAGCTCTGGGAGCTGTCCACCATGTTGACATGGATTTTGGTGATGCACTTGTCTGAGTCATTTCTACCCCTGTAAGTAATTCTAGCAAAACCCATTTGGTTCACCAAGCTGAACCTTGGTCTGCCATTGCCCTCCTTGGTCGGTCATGGGCCTCATGGATTATTAGGTTAGACAACAGTAAACAATGCAGCCCTTCCTTCACAGCACAATGGGATAGGTCAGGATGATCCTTCAGAAAAGGCAGCCAAAGATAACACTTAGCCTTGGTTTTCATTTTGTTCTGTTCTTCCACCAGCACTCTTTGATCTTTTGAAAATTTATTTAAGGTTTTAGTTCAAGTTTATATTGCATGCTAAGCCTATGTGCCCAGTGCATCCCCACTTTGCCTTTTCCCCACTTTTCCATCCTGTGACTCAGCATTGTCTCCTTAGGCTGTTTTGTTTCTACTGCCATGTTGTCTATAAATTATATAAACCTAGGAACCACAAATGAGATAAACTATCTGATATTTGTTTTCTGAAACTGGCTTCATTGATTTATTACAGTTATCTTCGGTTATATCCATTTTCCTACAAATGACATAAGTTTTTTTTTGGTTATTGTTTGTTTATTTTGTTTTGTTTTTGTTTTTCTAAGCCGAGGAGAAAAATTCCATTGTGGGGATGTTACATTGCTTTATGTATCCCTCTGTTGCTGGACAGCCATGTTGGTTCTATAGTTCAGCTGTTGTAAATAGTGCTGCAGTTCACACTGATGGGCAGGGATCTGTGTGATGTGTCAGCTTGGAGTTATTCAGGTAATATCCAGGAATCTCACCACCCTGATGCCTCATTACTCCACAAAATCAGACTGATTGAGCCACAGTGTGTATGTGTGTGTGTGTGTGTGTGTGTGTGTGTGTGTGTGTGTGTGTGTGACTGTCACCACCCTGTTCTCCTCCTGGAGTGATGCTTCTTTGAGCCTCATATATTTTTTTTTTAGATTGTGATTTCAATGTATTATTTTTTAATGTTTTTTCCTTAGAATTAATTAATTAACTTCCCATTCTGATCGCAGCCTCCCCTGCTACTCCTCCCAGTAGCCTTTCTCTTCTTGCTTTTCCCCCATGCCCTCCCTTTCTTCTTAGAGGGGGGGACTCTTATGGATATAAACCCCCCTTGGCATATCAAATCACAGTGGGAGTAGGCTCATCTTCTCCTACTGAGCCTAGATAAGGCAGCCCAGTTAAGAGTAAGGGGTCAAACGGCAGACAACAGAGTCAGAGATGCCCCTGCTTCAGTTGTTGGGGGACCCACATGAAGACCAAACTGAACATCTGTTACAAATATGTAGGGGATCCACGTCTGTCCCATGTATGTGCTGTCTGGTTGGGGGTTCAGGTTCTGTGAGCCCCTATGGGCTCAGGTTAGTTGACTCTGTAGGGTTTCTCTCCGTGTCCTTGGCCCTTCTGGCTCCATCGATTTTTCCTTTCCCTCTTCTATAAGATTCCCCAAGCTCTGTAATGTTTGGCTGTGGGTCTCTGCATCTGTTTCCATCGACTGCTGGGTGAAGCCTCTCGGAGGACAGTTGTGGTAGGTTGAGCCTCATTTTTAAAGTACAAGGATGGATAGCTCTATAAAAGGTCCAAGGAACTGTGTGCCTACCTTAACACCTATTTTGGTTTTAAATTGCATATTTAAATACTTTCATGATTGTTCCTCTCCCTGTACTTTATACTAAGGAGACTAGGGTTTTGGCTTTTGTTCTTAGTGTCCTATTTCAATTACCAACACCAAGTCTATCAATTTATCAACAGTGACAAATATATGTTTATACCTCATTAAACATGTGCAAATATAGACCAGCTCATAAATAATCTTTGGGTGGTTGCAAGCGTGTCTTAGGGATGAGAGAAGCTTCACCTCTCACTTCTCACCCTATGTCTGCTTCAGGCTTTGCCCCTCCATTCTGATTCAACAAAGAAAGGGTGAGAAGGACTGGAGGCACACACCATGAGGAGCAGAGCTAAGGCAGCCATGGGGCAGAGTCCCTGCTGTGGACACTTAGTGGGAAGAATGTTAGTGACATCAAGCACAAGCCATGGGCAGCCCCTGGGGGGATGTATCTCAGACACCGTGGGGCTCAAGCATCTGAAGTACAGAAATTTGTTCTCTCATAGCCCAAGGGCTGGAATCCCAAGATCAAGGTGTGGTCAGGTCAGGGTTGGTTCTTCTGAGACCTGCCTTCTTGACTATAGATGGCTCTTTCTGCTTTGCTTTTACTCTCTGCCTTTTGTTTTCTCCTTCCCTGAATTCACGTACAGATCCTTCTTTTAAATGAATGTCAGTTACTGGTGGCTTAGGTTTCATTAGACTGTGTGTGTGGTGTGTATATGGTGTGAGTGGTGTGTGTGAATGGTGTATAGTATGTGTGTGCTGTGTGGTATGTGTGGTGTATGTGCGTGTATGTGTGTATGGTTTGTGGGATGTGTAAAATGTGTGGTGTGTATGTTGTATGTCTGATGTGTGTGGTATGTATGTGGGGTGTGTGGGGGGTTGTATGTATGTGTGGTGTGTGGTATGTAATGTGTGGATGGTCTGTCATGTGTGTGTGTGGTATATATGCATGGTGTGTGTGTGTGTGTGTGTGTGTGTGTGTGTGTGTGTGTGTGTGTGTGTTTAGGCTAGATGCTGATTCTGGGTGTTTCCTCAGTAACCCTCTGTTAACTGAGGGAAAGTCTCTTGCTCACTGACTCTGCTAGCCAAGCTTTGTTCAGAGCTGGGGTTATTGGAAGGCCTCCATGCCAACTCAGTTTTTCATAGATGCTTGGGTCTGAACTCCAGTCCTCACACTTTCGAGGTAAGCACTTGATCTATAGGTGTCTTCTCAGCTCTGACCACATTAAATTTGAATTACCTTTTCATAGGCCCAATCTTCCAAATCAGTCAATTCTGAGGTACTGAAGGTTAATACTGTAGGAGTTTGGGGGAGGGAGCAACATGTTCCACTCAGACCAGCTGAGGCCTCCAAATCTTAATCCCACAGACAAAACAGTGTGTGGGGGGGTGGGGTGGGGATCTTTTCAAGATTTCCTAGTTACAGAAGCAAAAGGAAAAGATTTAAATCTCTCCCTGAACAATGGGCACAGAACATTTCCGAGCAACAGATGCTGGTTTACAGCTGAGCTTCAGGGTCTGTCTCTTTGGCTCAGTCTCCATGAAACAGAAACTCAAGTTTTGAAGTAAGCAGAACTTTAACTTAGCTACAGACTCAACATGGCTTCTGATTATAAAATGGAGTCAGGTTGGTTGCTGGGGATACCATAAGAGGAGGTGGGATGGATTGTCTGTCATCTTCATGGGACAAGAGCTCTGTTCCCCAGCACCTGGGTCTTCCCTTTGCATGACTGAGTAGGATCCAGTGCAGCAAAACTGCCCCTGTACTTAGTAAGATGTCTATTTTCTTCTTGGGTAGCTGAAGATAGAAAAGGCATCCTTTTAATACAGAAGTCAGTATTTCTGTTGTTAAGAGCCAAAATAAAGCAAGACAAGAGAACACACAACTTATAAAATAACTGAGCCAAAGGGAGGTAGGTCTGTGTTCTGACTTAGGTTGCAAGGATATGTTCAGATTCTGCCTGGGTGGTAAACGGTTTGATACTTAATTGGGCTTTGAGACACTGTCTCTCTGGGTTTTCTCCTCCCCACTCCTTTCTCTTATTCCTTTCCTTCCTTCTTTCCTTTCTCTCTCTCTCCCTCCTCCCTCTCTCTTCCCCCTCTCTTCCTCCCTCCCTCCTTCTCTCTACCTCTCCTTCCATCCCTCTTTTCTCCCTCCCTCTTTCTCTCTCTCCTTCCCTTCCTCCCTCCCTCTCTTTCCCTCTCTTCCTCCCTCTCATCTTCCTTCCTCCCCCCTATCTTTCCCTCCCATTCTCTCTCCCTCCATCTTTCTCCTTCTTCTCTCTCTCTCCCTCCCTTCCTTCCTCCCTCTCTTTTCCTCTCTCCCTCCCTCTCCTCTCCTTTCCTCCCCCTCTCTTTCCCTCCCCTTCTCTCTCCCTCCCTCTTCCCCCCTCTCTCTCTCCCTCTCCCTCTCCCATTCCCTCTCCCCCCCAACATTCCTAACCATATCTCCTATAACTAAGGGATGACATTGCATTCTTGTCATCTGCCATTAAGGAACTGTCACAGATAGTTTTATAACATCTGCTTCTTGCAGCCTTCTAATTATCCATAAAAACCTGGCAGAGAATCTGACAGTTTATCTGGAACATGGAATGTGAATACAAAATAGGGCAATTTGGCTTCAGGATAGAGAGGGATGGTGTAAAACAGGTGGGTGCTCTTTGCCCTCTCCTCTTGGGTGTGACTGCATCTCCTGTTGAAAGCGAGGTTAGGTCCATATCTTCTCTATAATGACTAGTTTTGAGATGTATCCTTTGACAGAAAGAATGGGGGTCAGGAGTACACTTAGGGTTCTGGATGAGAGTCTGCCATTAGTGTCTGCCCTGCGACATTCCTCATAACCTATCCAAATGCATGATCCTCCTCCCTACTGAGGTTTCCACATCCTGATGGGGAAACAGAAGGCCTCTTGACCAGACCAGACATTTGTGCCTTTA
The DNA here is from genome assembly GCF_963924665.1 of Micromys minutus. Lineage (NCBI taxonomy): Eukaryota > Metazoa > Chordata > Mammalia > Rodentia > Muridae > Micromys > Micromys minutus. The sequence goes on along the minus strand of NC_137969.1, from coordinate 88,915,953 downwards.
GCGAGGTCATCTTACTGACTCCCATGGTGTGTTTGTGACTGACACCCTTTTTACCCACCAAGCTGCCCGGTTTTCTGAGAAATGGTTCCATCTCTTCTGTGGAGCACATCTGGCTTGCTCGTTATCCTCTGTGCTTGGCTAATGACCTAGTACGTTCTACCTGTGGTCGCGATGCCATTCTCATCTGCACTTCGCTTCCAGCGGTTTTCCTATCCACTGATGATGCTGACCTGTGGTTTTGACTCCACGGATGCCTGCGCGGACATCTGGCTGAAGACCTCCACTCTGTTAAGGCCTGGTACTTTCTGTCTTGTCATTTCTTGGGTATCATGTCACAGCCTTGCGTCAGCTTCTCTGGTGCTGTTAGTCTTTGTTTTGCCGAGTCAGGAGAAGAACTAATTCCCCCTCCATCCTCTTAAGGTATGGTGGGTGGGATCTGCAAATTGGAGTGATAAAAGGCAGATTACCAGAAGGAAAAACAGATTTATAAAATGGGCCCACACAGGAGTTCACCAAACAAATACAAGACTGGAGCAGAGATTAGACCCCAGGCCTGTGTATCCTCTTAACAAAGGGTGCTTCAGCACAGGACAGAACTTGGGGTGCTCCTGCAGCACAGTAGGGTCACATGAAAATGATGAGTATGTGTGTGATTAGTAATTGCTGCTCCTCAGTGTAGACAAGGGGTCCCCTTGGCTGATGGGTATTGTCCCTGGAATGACCGTCCTCTCACAACAGAGAAGGGGACCCTTTTACACATGGACATTTCTATTATCTTAGAAAGAGAAACTTAGATCTAGTTTTTGGAGAATAATGAAGGGAAGAGATTTTCTGGCATCTGTTCTTTGTTAGTGTATCTTGAATCTCTCCTCTGGATTGGCCTCTGTGGGGCGATGCCTTAGGCCCCTCTACTGCGAAGTGGATGAGAAATGAGTCTGAGTCTTGAAAACTTTTAAGAGTTGTGTTTATTTGATTGATCAGGTGTGCACTTGAGGAAGTCAGAGAACAAATTTCAGGAGCGCGTTCTCTCCTTCAGCCAGGGGACAAACTCAGTGCCTTTATCCTGAGCCATCTTTCTGACCATAGTTTTGAGTCCAGAGCTCTTGTTTTTTACCATTATCAGTTGAGAGCCTGTTAAATCTCTGGTCCTTGGGCCCTGCCCTGCTTCACCGGAGTGAAGCATTTTATATTCATATCTGCATTTTACAAGATGCTAAGGCTGGTGGCAGGTACCCAGTATATCCGATTGGTGGATAGTGGAGTTCAAAACCAGCATTTGGTCGGCTAATACAATCTATCCTTGCAGCAGGTGTAGGGAAGTTGCTGCCACTGCTGGCATAGGTTTGACTGGGAGCAGGAGCCTGTATCTAATTGCAATAGATAAAGCAACTTGGGTTAAAGCCAGGCCTTCAGGAGGACAAAGGGGAGTGATGTGGGCATCTGAGGTGAGGCCATTAGCAGTTGGATTATAATACAATGTGCTGTAATGGAGCAGTAATGGAATGCAATTGATACCGTTCAGCTATAAAAGGGGCACCACCGTCTGCATCCAAGCATCCATCCTTCACGGACAGTGTCATGGCATCAGGCACGGGACAAAGAGCTCTGCTGTAAGTGCTTTAGTCTTGCTGCTCTTTTGCTCTTCAGGTGAGTATGTCCTAGCACAGAGCTCTCGCTAGCCTCAGCTCTCACACGCTAAATCAGCTGGACATGTTGCTCTCCTGTTTGCCCCTCTGAAAATTCCTGGGAACAAACTACAGCTGGGACACGAGCTTCTGCTGTCAGAGCCACCAGCCACTGGACATCTTAAAGGATGTGTCTTCAGTGAAGCCAATCCTTTGTCCCAGATCTGAAGAATAGCAGTGGGGGAAGAAACAGATTTATTATAATAGCTTCACAAGGACTTGACTGACTAACAAATGAACAAGTGTATGACTCAAGGAGGAAATTAAACTCCAGGCCTATATATCATCCTAACAAAAGATGCTAGAGTGAAGGGAACAGCATGAGCACCACACAGCATCAGCACCCCTCAGCAGCAGCACCCCACAGCACCAGCAACCCTCAGTATCAGCACCCCACAGCATGAGCATCCCTCAGCATCAGCACCCCACAGCACCAGCACCCCACAGCATCAGCACCTCACAGCATTAGCACCCCACAGCATGAGCGCCACACAGCATCAGCACTCCTCAGCATCAGCACCACACAGCAGCAGCAACACATAGCATCAGTACCCCACAGCATCAGCACCCCACAGCATTAGCACCCCTCAGCATCAGCACCCCACAGCATCAGCACCCCACAGCATCAGCACCCCACAGCACCAGCACCCCACAGCATCAGCACCCCACAGCATTAGCACCCCACAGCATCAGCACCCCACAGCATTAGCACCCCACAGCATGAGCGCCACACAGCATCAGCACTCCTCAGCATCAGCACCCCACAGCATTAGCACCCCACAGCATGAGCGCCACACAGCATCAGCACTCCTCAGCATCAGCACCCCACAGCATTAGCACCCCACAGCATGAGCGCCACACAGCATCAGCACTCCTCAGCATCAGCACCACACAGCATCAGCACTCCTCAGCATCAGCACCCCACAGCATTAGCACCCCACAGCATGAGCGCCACACAGCATCAGCACTCCTCAGCATCAGCACCACACAGCAGCAGCAACACATAGCATCAGTACCCCTCAACATGAGCACCACATAGCAGAAGCACCACAGAGCAGGATCACCCCTCAGAACCAGCACAACACAGCATCAGCACCACACAGCATGAACACCCCTCAGAATCAACACAACAGAGCATCAGCACTCTATCAACCCAATGGTTTCCTTGTGCTCTGTATTTTCACTTGTTCCCAAAGAAAATCCGAATTAGCAATTACCCCGGAAAGACAGCTGTTAATTTTTTATTTATATAATACTTATTTTTTAAAAGAAAAAGACATAATAAAAGCCCTGGAGCCTTGTCCCACAAGACACACAGGTTGAATGAGAACCCTAAAAGTGAAGGTGAAAGGGGGAGAAGATGCCAAGGATCACGGAAATTAAGAATGAGTTACATGGCAAATTTAATGTTGGTGTCACGAACTCTTTTCTGAGGAGACCTTGGCAAACAAAGGTGTGCTTCCAATGACTAAAATCCAAGACCAATTCAGCCTGGTGACCAGTGAGTTTAACTGGGGTTACAGACATGAGCAACCTATGGGCGGTGAGACCGTGTGAGAAAACAATCTGTCCTCCATAACTTCTGTTACCTGTCTGTAAATCCTGACGGAGAGAGGTGGGATCCCATGAGCCCCTACTATGGCAACCATTCAGTACCTATAAGTTCTTGGGGAAAAGTTAGTGTTCCATTAAAAAAAAAAGATGGTATTCCATAGCAGTTGGGTTTCCAGTGGGCTGTCTCTAGTTAACCATTCCACTAAGGAGTGGGGAATAGAGTAGAAGACGACAGGCTTATCCAAGGTGTGTGCTTTATACTGAGATAAAAATGGTGGACAGTGTTCCTTAGTACATAGACTCTCCAGCTACTTGCTGACTCTTCTGTGTATATTAGCATTCCATCATCGTGATAAAAAGCAGGAGAAAGTCACCTTAAAATGGGGGGATGGTTCTGCTGTGTTGTTACTGGCTTTGTTGTTCTGTATCCTGCAGTGAGGGAGAAGTCATGCTGAGCCGGTGAGGTGGGGCAAAGCCACTTACTCCAGTGGAGCTGGGAGATGGAGAGATGGAAGGCAAAGCTTGCCTCCAGTTCTCTTAAATTCTAATAAGCCCCACCCTGAAACGTTCTAGCATCTCCCAGGAGGCCATCACTGAGGACCAAGTCTCTACACTGGCCTGTGGGGGGGGGGGACAGTAGATCCAAACCTCAGCGTATTGTCTGATCCTCACACCAGCATGAAGTGAGGAGATGGAGTGATGGTCCCAGTACCAACGCCAGAACAGAGAGCCCAGGCCTGACTTCCAGCTCCACTGTTCACAGGCCTTGTGACTTCATGCCAGTCCCTCACCCTCTGTCACCTGTAAACCTGAAATGTCAACTGCATCTGCTAATGGCTGGGAGCATTAAATTATGCTATGGACACGAAGCACGAGGCGTCTGGCTCTTCACAGGCCCTTGACATTATTGTCATTATTCCTACTTGACAGATAAGGAAATTGGGTCTCGAAGAGGTTAAGTGGCTGGCCCAGCGTCTGGTGGCTAGATCAAATTGGCACCAGATCTAATCTGACCTCTCTTAACCACTCCCATGCTGACTCAGAAGCTTGTGGGCTGCTGCTGGTTACTGCTGGGCACTGCATTGATGAAGTCTACCTCAGTGAGCACCTCTCACCTGGATTCCCTTGGCATGCACTCCTCCCACATCTTTAGCTCGGCTAGTCCTTTGAGCTGACATCTACTTCAACCTGAGGAGGCAACTGTACTAGTCACCCCATGTGTTTGTTCATCTATGGGCTCATTGAGGTTGTTCTTGGACACCTGTCTTCTTAAGATATAGTTGAACAACAGCCAAAACTGAAGTCACTTTCTACCACAGGTCATCTTAGTGTTGCTTCAGTGCAGCATGTGTGTTTGTGTGTGTGTGTGGGGGGTGTGGGTGTGTGTGTGCCTCTCTGTTGTTTCCCCATTTCAGAGGGTTCAACAGAGTGTAATTCCCCTACTTCCCACCAGGTGTCCCACCCTTCCCTGATATCTGATGATCAACTGGGAAAGGAAGACTTGGAGAGGTAGGAGGTAGAAAAAGCTGGGGGAAGTGAAGAGACTTCCAGATGCTGCTTCTTATCTTTAGACAAAAGGAAGTGCTTGCCTTGTTCTTCTTTGATGCATAGTCAGATCTCTCCAGAAAGCCTGGAGAAGTCACTGCAATTCAGGGACTTTCTATTTCTGTTAGGGAACCTGAGTGTCTGACCAGTCCCTTTCATCTCTGAGCTGGAGGCTGCAATCTACAGTCGAGGCATTCTTCTTCAGAGTCCTCAGCCTCCCTTCCTTTCTTACGCTCTCCTTCTTCCAAGGTCTGATTTTTAAAAAAGAAAAAGAGAGAGACCAGAAGTCCTGGCCCCACCTGCCCTCAATATTCTCTGAATCAAGCAAGGTCAAAGGCCAGTGTGTGACAGTGGCACTAACTAGGGTCCCTGCAGACATTAACCTAATTCGTCCTCATTTTCTTATGTTACTATGGCAGAAATACTTCCTCATTCTGAAGCAAGACTATCACAGGTTTCTTCTCAGCGCACACAGCAAAGTGGGGATTTAGACAAGCTGAAATAACCTTAGTGGCTGGAACGTTTGCAGTTCTAAAAAGTCCTGCTCATCCCAGCAGGATGGTTAAACAGCTCCTACCAGCCATTAGCCTCGCCTTCCTTTGTTTTAGAAGATCCTGCACACCTTGGAGAGGCTAGGTCTGGAAAGGGATAGCCTGTGGTCCTTCTTTCAGGTATTACCGTTTGTTCCGGGGTTCTCTGGAGCCCCCCTCAGCCTCAGGGTTGACACTGGACACCTCCCAAAGCTTAAAGAAATAGTGTGAACGTGGACCTGCAAGCTGGCCAGTTGTTTCTCACCTGGTGACCTGCTGAAGCTCTGGTGTGTTATCTTCACTTAGTGGCACCTTCAGGAATGGCAGCCCAGGCTGTTCCCCTCTCCCACGCCCCACTGAAGACCCTGATGTCCACAACACAGTGCTACAGGAGTGCCCAGCTTCTGCATTCTGCACCTCATTATGTGCACAGCCTTTAATATCCAGAGAGTTTTTGCCAATATACATTTTCATGTGCACCGGGAACCCAGAGCTCAGACACAATGTATTATTGAAAGGATTGCAATTTGTTCCTCTTGGGTTGTATCTACAGTGTATATACCATTAACACAAAATATTAAATTACCAGTGGTTGTATATATTTGTCTACTTGGGATTGACTCAATGATATTTACTTTTCTACTCAATAAAAGACCATGAATACAGAAGACTGGATGATACTTTTTGTTGCTGTTGTTTCAATGGTGTTTTGATTTAAACTATTTCTTCAACACTGTGCTGAACTATACTTTGCAGCCAGGACAGGAGACGGAGAAGACTGAGGACTTAGAAAGGAAGGTGGGGGTGGACAGCTCTCTCCAGCTCTTCCCTGGCAGGCTGCTCTGGTCTGGTGCAAGGGCTTTTGCTTCCCATAGGAGAGCCCAGCAATCTGTGCTGCTGGAGGGGAGACAGAGCCATTCAGACCTCCAGGTCACAGCTGAAAATATGAAGCTTGGGCTAGAGTGTGGGATTCAGGGTGTGGGGGGCAGAGCCTGTGGTTACAGCCTCATGCCCTGGGTTACTTTGTAATCTTCTCTTCTAAAATCACTACTGGCCACTTCTTTTCCCTCCGTGAGCTGGGTTGCATAGAAACATACTGGTATGTTTCCTTCTCTAGAAAAGGATCCTGGTTGTGGGGTTCAAGCAATGCCATCCATGGGAATATGTCTGCCTGGAGCTTTTTTATTTTTTTATTTTTATTTTTTTGTCTTAGCCTTTGGGTTCCTTGCAAAGCTCAGAAGAGAAGGCATTTACTAGTTAGTCGGCTCAATACCCAGACTACCATGGTCTCTCAGTCGGGTCACTATGTAATATTAATGAGTAAACATTTTCTTAATGCCTGTGCGTTGGTCTCTTCCCCATTTGTGGGGCTCTGTATACTGAGTTTGACATTCATATTAATAGAAGCAGGATGGCAAGGCATTTATGAAAAATGTTTTTTCTATATTCAGTGTGAGGAACTCATGATTCTGTGGGGCATGTGATCTGTGGAGGTGAAAAGGCCACTGTGGGGCATTCAGGATACAGGGTCTTGGATACCAAAGTGGTCTCTACACTCACCCAGTTCCTAAGATAAATGGTAGTTACAGGTTCACTTGAGCCTAGCATGCAGGGCATCTTCCAGAGATGAGTTTTGTTTAGTGTCTGCCTCTTTTTAGCCAAGTAACTCCTCAAGGAGACCCCTCCATTGAGGGAGTGGGTAATTCCATAAAGTATTTCTCTGGGCAGGTACTTCATACTAAGTGGACTTCTGGACTTGTGCCTCCTGCCCTGATCCTACATCTTTTTCCCTAAAGGAGAGATACCGTGTTTAAAACAAAATAAAACCAACACAACAGTCACTCGGGGTGTACAGCCAATTACGTCAGAGCTACATCTATCAAAGCAAATCATAGACCCTGACAGTGAAGTATTTGTCCCTATCCCATCCCAGATTCCTACAGAGCCTGAGCACATGTTCTGGTGCAGAGGGACCCATGAAAAGGCAATTACACTCGGTGAGTGATTAAAGTCGGATCTGGCAGCTTTATGTGTCAAATATGTTTAAATGCATTAACCTTTACTGAATTTACACTGCGTGCCGAGTTATATCCTGTACAGTGTCAGAAAGATCTGAATCTGCCTTCCTTTAAGTCTTTTTTTTTTTACATTTATTTTATTACAATATAAATAGACTTAAACAATCTTAATGGGGATTTCCTCCCCAGTTCTGCGGGTCTTACTGGCACTGTGGAGAGTCTGAGGGCAATTGGGTCCCTGGCTGGTTGCAAATGATGTTCCAGCTACCTGCCTGGAAACTCCAGGGAGAGAGGGAGTTAGGGAGGATGCAGGACTTCCTTGAGCTCCTACCTGAGATTTAAGCCTGCAGGGAGCAGGTTAAAGACGCTGACAGCATAGGGTACAGAGGCAGGAAGGCTTGTCAGCAGATGGGCAACTTTTAATTTTGCAAGCTACAGAAAACACACATCTCTGAAGCACTGGTTTTAGGAAGAAAGGCCACACAGCAATCACTGGCAGTGTGTTCTTGTCTGCCATCGCCATCCCTCTGCAAGAGCACACGCTGGGAATGCTTTTGGCGACTGTATTTTTGCAGAATGCCTCTGTTCGGATGCTGTGCTTCAGTCCACCGCTGGCAGCTCCATGCCTCCTGAGCTTCACTCCACTGAAATCTGGTTGGCATAAGACAGACTCCGGTGGAATGAAGGACAAGAGGACCCATGGATTGTCTGGGGCTGCTTGTCTACTAAGCCTCCTCTTGTAGTGCTATGTGACCTGGAGGAGACCTTCAGGATCCTGCAAGCCCACTCTTATAAGATCTGAATACTTAAACCCTCAAGCATCCATGCTCCCACCTCAGAGCTAGAGCGTTCTGGGTGGTACAGCCAATGCTGTGGGGCCAGACTCTAGGTAGCCTCTTGCCCATGAAGGGCCATCCCAATTATATCCAAGTAGAGTCTCCTCTCTGTATACCCAGTTAAGATGGTGGCTCTCCTCTTCAATGTACCAGTGCTGGGTATGTTTGGTGATATCTAGAGAAAGCACATGTTCTTTCATTGTACCAAGGGGTGGAACACAGGAGAGCAGGTATTCTGGAAAAAAAACAAGCCACTGTGCAAGAATATAAACAGCCCAGTTCAGGCCCGTGTGCTGGTGTGTGATCAGGATAAGCAGAGGAGGACAAGGACTCTGCTGGTCTGCATAGACAGGAGCAAGCCTGTTTATGGGGTCAGCGGTGGTGGAGGAAAAATTTTTGGTTCTCTCCCCATAGCTGGAGAGGAATGGTCTGGGAAAGTCAGACTCTAATGGCCGTAGATCTTTCCCCAGATCTGCACAGAATTAGTGAATGACTTCTCCAAGGAGCCTAGGGTAGAGGTCAAGAGAGGGAGGTCAGCATAAAACTGGCTTTCAGAGACTGAGCTACATTGAAAGGCCATGGAATACCTGTGGACTTTCTGTCCCTGCCCAAAAGAAAATGCTCACCAAGCAGGAGCTCTGCAGGGTTGCACTGGCCTCTTTGCTGTGTTCAGACATGTCTGCTGTTCAGTGTAAGCCTCATAAAAAGCTGCTCTAAGCAGGGACATGCAGACGGGTGGGTAGGGCTGGCTTACGTTGTTTGGAATACTTTCTTCTTCCTGGGCTTGTTCTGACCTGACAGAGAGGCTCCACCTCTCCCATTCAGCCCCCAGGCCATCAGGCCTCTGAGAAAGACTCTTACACAAAATCAAGGGTTTTTAGCTATGGTTAAGGAAGAATCCCACTTCCCTGGTGCAAACTAAGGCAATTTCCTCGGGGTGTGCACAGGGCACAGTAGAAGGCAGGGTGATGTGTGCAAAGGGCAAGAGGCTCAGCGAATGTTCTCCTGCTCAGCCTTTTAGTGAATACTTACTGAGTTATCAAGACAACAGAAGCCCCCACATCACCTGACTCACTTTCTAGTCAAAGGGGAGAAAGACATAGGTATGCTGGCTCCGACCAAGGAAGGCAGGAGACTGTGGGAGGCAGTTCTGTGTTGGAAGGAGTCTTGGCTTCTGGTTGGATTTCAGCTCAGTTCTGAAAGCAAAGAGGTCATTGTCAGGTCTCTGTCCAGACCCTCCTTACCCAACTCTTAAGGAAGCTCATCAGATTCCTCAAGTCCACAATTGGACCCATCCTCATTTGAGATCCTGACCCTGCCAATGGAATCTAGGTAAGAAAAGGATTGATAATGATGAAATCCTATTTCAGGCCATATGAAAGGGTCGGGTGGAGGCAGCTCAGGAAAGTCTTGCCTTCCCTCATCAGCATCGCTCTGCTAACAGACCTGCAGCGTTGATCTATAGCCTGGAGCCTGAGACCTGATACACCCTGCACATCACATCCAGTATTCAAGTTCTCCCACTCAGCAGGCCTCTACCAACACAGTCTCCAGTGGAATCTGTCTTGGCTAGTTGCAGTATTGGGTTCGATCTGGGAACCAAACTCGTGATGGGCTAGAGGATAAGTTTTAGCTAGTGACTGCTCTCCCAGATGTATTCAGGACTGTGCCCCAAATGTCTTTTTAAAAAAATCTGGTACTTGAGAACCACAGAAGGGAAGCAGGTCTTGCACGTGTTGCACTCAGTACCCCAGGACTAGGCAGCCAGGCACACATTCCTCTAGTCAAGCCAATCCTTGGAAAGCTAGACAGAACAGCAGCGCCACTATTCAGCTGCCTGGCACCCACTTCCCTTATCACCAAGATTTATCACCCATCAGCTCAGAAATCCCCCGGAAAACAAAGAAAGAAGTTAATGCTTGGCTTCCCGTAAAGATGGCTTTCCACTCTTCCCTCTGGCCCTACGATCCCCAGGATCTAGCCACTCACCCTCCAAAACCAGAGATTTCAGACCCACCTGCAAGTTCAGACGAGTGCCCATGCCTTCGGATATCAGGCTCAGCTTTGCCTTTGGTGCAAAATAATACCTATGAATGTACCAAGCTGGAAGGTGGTTGAAGGATCCTGGGAAAACAAAACAAACAAACAAACAGCAACAACAACAAAAAGAGTTTTAAGTCTTGGGAAAGTCTTTTACCCTGAAGAATTGAGGACTAGAAGAAGCAGAAAATGCTCTACATGGTGCCCAGCTCAGCAGCCTGAGCAGAGCAGAAGTTGCTCCTAGAGAAAGACACGTGGTCCGCTCTTGAGTAAAAGACAATAGGAAAGTAGGAGAAAGTGGCAGAGAGGGGGCTAAAGGAAGCTGGAAAAAGAGGGGGCGGAGTGCAGAGGCTCAGCCAAATAGAGCTAGGCCACAGACAATAAAAGAGAAACTGGTTTTTCCAAGGCAGGGGTGAGGAGGCGGCCCTGGTCTCTCTATTTATGCACCTCTCAGTCAAGCTTCCAGTTACCTGCAGAGCCCAACCAATGGAGAGAGGACTCAGCTGCTGGCTCCGCCTCCCAGAACCACACCTCTGGGGGTGGGGCATGCTTGCTGAGGCCTTTCTGCATTCTAACTTTTTTCCCATTGTTCTGTAGCCAGGTGGGGTCTCTGTCTTCCCTGAGAGAGAACCTCAGGCTATCTCAGCCTTGGGCTGAAAGCTCCAGCCCCCCAAGATTAGAGGAAAAGGACCTGCTCAGATCTTACCTTGGGTCATGGAGGCTGTGTGTGTGTGTGTGTGTGTGTGTGTGTGTCCACATGCTTACCTCCCTTGGAAGCTGTGTTGGGAGCAGGAATCAAAGTCCTTTTGTACCTTTAGCAGTGTATCTGTCTACCCATCTATGCGGTGCAGCAGGAAAAGGCCGGAGGGACAGAGCCTCAAGGACCTTGTGACTTATGGTTTCATAACCCAAGAGGCCTGACTTCCCTTAGGAGAAGTGTCTCTGCTGTATGGGAGGGAGTTGGGAAGACAGAAGGAGCTGGGGAAGGATCCAGAAAATTGTTAGTTCTACCTCCTCATGTGCTTCACTTCGACTCATCCGTTCCACCCCTCCTCCCTCTTCTCTTCCCCCTCCCTCACCAGCTCTCCTGTTCCCTTCCATCTAGTTTTTCTGAAGGACAAGGCAGAGTCATCCCCTTTCAGGAGAGTAAGAAAATGAAGAATATTGTGTGCAGAGCATATTGGTCCTGCCCTGTTCCAGAGTCACTCACAGGACGTGCTCTAAATCTGTAGCTAGTATTAAGTCAAGATGTGTGCCTACCCAGACCTATGGGGCTTCACAGACACATGCAAGGGCTCCCAGAATATACTCTTCACTGCCTTTTGTCAGTCCTTGCTCCTGTATCTTCTTCCTATGCCTTTCTTCCCCCATTTCATCCATTCACTCACTCAACATCTCGTCCTATAAGTGGATACTTTGTATCCTTTGAGTTCATCTTTTAGGCTCTCCCAACTAGATACACCTAGATACATGTAAACAGTCTTAGAAACAGAGCTCTCTGATGCAAGGTGTATCCTGTAAAGGGACCAGCAGTCCCTTTCCACGGCTGAGGGTCTAGGAAGGGTTCACAGAGTTTCTTTAAACTGAATCTGAGAGGATAGATAGAAGAGGGTTTGGGAATTGAGAAAGAGACCTCTTAAGGGCTTAGAGCTAGCTACCCTGAGGTATGGAGAGGCAGCGGGGCATTGAAGTCCATACAGGAGCACAACATTTCTGGGCGGGTCCTATGGGTGTTTTCTGTGGTCTTGTCCCAAGTCTTAAATGGAATGATGCTGAGAGCTGTTTCTTAGACACATAAGACTTGGAGGCAGTTAAATAATAGTTGAAGAATGTGACTGTCCCCAGAATATGGAGAATGAGGGGTAAGAGATACTAGACAAGGCAAAAGAACAAACATAAACCCTGTTGCTCTCAAATCTCTCCTATCCAGGTATCATCTTTGACCCCTAAATGTGGCGAGAAAAATAGAATTGATTTGCATTTGGCTGGGCTCTCAACTGTTCTTTTATAGCTTCTAGAAGTGTGGGACACACCCAGGAGTGACGCTGCTGGAAGCCACCTATCTTCCATTCTTCAGTCTAGTTCTTTGCCCCAGAAGACTGGAGTGTTTCTTCCCCTACTACCAAATTCAGATCTACAGGCATTAATTTCCCAGACACTCTAAGATCATGCTGGATGGGTAGAAAATAGAAAGGAAGTTGGGGGATGAGTGAGAGCAGTCCAGGGCTCCCTCCCATCTCCACTTCAGGGTTTCCATGGTAACAATAATTTGTTCCTTCTTCTTTACCCTAGTCTTGTAAGTCACGTTTTGTTTTGTATGCTGTCTGTTTTTTTGGCTCTTGTTTCTCTTTTTCCTGAACACACCCAAGCCCGAAGCTCTCTACAGTTAGAAATCTTTGGCCCCCTGTGTGGCTCATTTCTGGGAGGATGCTGCATTTCTCTGCTTGTTCTTCCAGTTCTGTGCCTTGCCTATAATGGAGTCTGTAATAGGTCTTTCTGAATTATTGAATGCTGGTCATAAGCCCATCTAATTTTGCAACTGCACCAGCATGCATACACCTACTGTCTTGAGGTTCTGCTAAAACTGTGGTAGTTGTTGGCCTGAAGTAGAGGCTTCTGGGATTCAAGGAGCTCCTACTTGCTACATTGGGAGAGGAACAGGAAGGTTAGCATGACATGGCCTGTTCTCAGGCAGCTACTGCAAACAGCAGGGCCTGGCCTGGCAGGGCCGACACCAGGAGACCGCTCTCTCAGGTAGCCCGTGGGTGCTCAGGGTCTGGAAGCAAGCACGTTCACACTGCTTCTACCATCCCTGGGAGCCAGAAAGGAAACGTGTAAGTGTAAAGCTGGGACTATGCGGTTCATTTGCAGGGATGAACGCAGAGAGACAAACCAACAGCCCAGATGGGGTTTGAGCTTGCAAGTCATTTCACAGAACTCAGGACTGCGATCACAACAGGACTATGAGAAGAGCAAGGTTTTTCTCTGCACGCTTAGAAATATGAGACGGGGCCAGATGTGGCTCGGGGATAGAGTACTTACCTTGCATGCATAAGACCTGAGTTCTATTCACAGTGCGGTGAAAATGAAGATAAAAAGAAAGAAAGAAAGGAGGAAAAGAGGAAGGGAAGAAAAAAGACAAAAAAGGTGTAGCTCAGTTGGTAAGCTAACATGTACAAGGCCTTCATTGCAAAGCCTGAACACACAGAAACACACACAGACACATCCAGACACAGAAACACACACACACACACACACACACAGAGACATACACACAAACATAGATACATACACACAAACACACAGACATACGTGGGCATACACAAAGACACAGACATAGAAGTATACACACACAGAGACATACACAGTCATATACACAGAGACAGACACATGCACAGAAACAGACACACACAAACACAGACAGACACATAGACACAGACATACTGACATACAAACATACTTATAGACACACACAGACACATAGATCTACACAGACACACAGACACATACACACAGACACACACACACACAAACATAGACACAGACACACACAAACACACACAGAAATATACACACACAAACACACACAGAAATATACACACACAAACACACACACATACACACACACACACACACACACACAAACACCCCTCTAGGGATATAACTCAGCATGTGGAAAGGAAGGAAGATGAGACCAGAAATAAAATTGAAGGCAGCCCTGCTCAGCAAGTGAGGGTAGGGACTCTTAATTCTATTACCTTCAACTGTGTGTGGCCTTTGCATTTTAAGAGCAGAATCAATCAAACTAGAAAATGAAAATCAAGTGGGTAGGAAGTTGAGCGGTCTGGGAACAGACTAAGCTGGGTGCTTAGTCTACAAGAGTAGTGACATGGGGACAAGTGATGTGGAATATGATGGACATTTAAAATCACAACCTCATGCCACACAGAATGGTTGTTTTGTCCTTTGTGGCCTCTTGGGTATCAATAGGAAAGTTCATATATTATCAGATGCCCAGACATAAGCAGAGGCATCCATAGCAGCAAATATAAGTTCATTCATTGTCCCTGATGGTTGTCTCTATCCATGGAGCTGGCAAAAGGACCAGCAATGTCATGAGCACCCACTCTAGCCATGTGGCCTCCCACCAGGGCTGCAGGACACCTGTCTCAACTGAAGCCTGCACCTCTTCGATGTGTCCAATCAGCTCCCTCCTCTTGGAATGAACGTCCCTGCTGAGCCTGGGTAAGACTGTGAAAACAGAAATGAAGATGGAGTGAGTCTCCAGAAGTCAAGCCCGCACAGGTTCCAGAGGCCACGCCCCAACCTTGCACTGCTAATCCCCCCTTCATTGCCACCCCCCCCCTGCACTGCCCTCTGTGGCTTCTGTGATCCGGTGTTACACATGAGATTGCAGTAAACAGTTCTCTCTTCACTGCATAGTGAGCTACTTCTTTAAAAAGAAGGCTCCCACCTTCGAGCACCTTTGAAGTGCAGGCCGAGAGGGTGCTTAGAAACCGGAGGTTTGGACAGAGGGCACCTGGAGTCTCCCTCACTACTCGAGTCCTTCACGTTCCTCCTGCCTCTACTCCAGTTTGCACCAGAAGCCAAGATTTTTGAGAGCTGTAGCCAATGCTTTCTTCCTAGGAGGACCCCACCACCATCCCACCCAGCCCTCTGCCTCTAGGGTGTGGCTGCAGGCCCTCATTTCCTGAGATGGGCTTGTTCTCTGCAGAGTGCAGGGAGGCAGGCAGGCTGGAGCCTGCCCTGTTTACACTTTCCTTTGCTGGTCCTTTCTTCAGATGTTATCCTGGCTTTTCAGCTTAGAAGGACCCACTAAGACCACCCACCCCTGCTGATGACAGAGAGAGGCCTAGGGGCCTAAAAGCACTTCAGGACAGAGCCAGCCGGGATTACTTTATTCTGCATGCTCTGTGCTCTCACCGCCTCCCCCTTTACAGTAGAGCAGGCACGTGCAGGTGTGTTTGCTAGGCAACGCTCCGCCGTTGAGCTGCATTCCTAGCCCTCCTTTGTGCCTTTCATTTTGAGCTAGAGACAGTCTAAGTTGCCCAAGCTGGCCTTGAACTTGCACTCCTCCAGCCCCGCAGCAGATTTCAGATCTGTATCACCACAATGGCTCTATTTCAGGCATTCACAAACTCCTACAAAGCAACAATGTCTCCAGTTGCCCGCAAGCCTTCCGGAAATGGCAAGTGTCACCTTCATGTAGAAAGTTTTTGTTTGGGATTTCATTTTTCTAAATTAACGTGGAAACATCGCTGAGGGTGGGGACATCCTAACAGGCTGTCCATGTGCTGAGACGTGATAAAGAAGACCAGAAGGTTGGGCATATTTGTACCTCTGGCTCTGACCCAGGTCTCTGATCTTGGGAGATCAGAAGATATAATGAATGCAGAGGAAAGGCTGACGTGTGTGTGTGTGTGTGTGTGTGTGTGTGTGTGTGTGTATTTCTAGGGTCACCTAACATTTATTGAGGAACTTCTATGTGCCAGATGTGGTGTTGGGAATGGGCGGTGACTAAGTCCTAATCCCTGAGCACAGACTCTCCAACGGACACAGTGACATGTTGTGACACGTACTACTAAATAGGAGGATGAATCCAGCCGTTCCTGAGTTGTTCCATGGGAAGAGAAGATGGTATTAGCCTATATTAGATGATATTCGTCTCTCGGACATTTTCCTGATTAATGACTGATGTGGGAGGGCATACCCCCCTGAGTGTTGCCACTCCTGGGCAGATGGATGGTGCTGGGTAGTATAAGAAAGTCAGTTTAAGCCGGTTAGCAGCACCCCTTCGATGGTCTCCATTTTGGTTCTTGCCTCACCTTTGTGCCCTGATGTTCCCTCGCTATGCACCGAAAAGCTGAAAGATCAAATGGATCCTTCCTGCCCCAGGTTGCCTTTAGTTTACTAACAACACAAAATAAAAATAAGGTATACACTTAGGGGAGGAGACAGCATGTTGGAGGGATGCGGTCCATATGTGTGCTCTAAATGCATGGAATTTCAAAGAATAAACGGTGTTGCTAGAGAAGGGTGTGTGTAGAGTGCTGAGCGGGGCTGGACAGGGTGGACCCCAGTAAAATATAAAAAAATTCACCCTCCACTTTGAGTCTCTGATATCACCCAGGGGTCTAGAGTAAGGAAAGGAAGCAAAGTGAGGAGCCCATCCTGCCTGGGGGGGTGACTATTCTACGCCAAGTTTTCCCTCACAGGCATCTCTGCGGGATGGATCTGCACAGGTAATCGGGTTTGGCAATCTCTGTTGGCTGCCTTACTGCGTTCTTTTATGCGTTTCATGAGACGCCAGTTAAAATTTGCTAAATAAAGAGGGAAGGTTGGCAAGAGAGGGGCAAATTTTAATGGGGAGAAAATGACCGGTGAGGTGGGAGGCAGGCAGGCTGTGAAGCCACTCACGAAGTTGCTTAGCTCAGCACCCAGGGGCCACTGTGCAGCCCGCGCACATGAGTGGGCTCCTGTGCGATCGCCTGTCTCCCTGCGTATGCACACTGCCAGTATCTAGTTAACTGAGAGAGGGGTGCCCAGAATGGATGAGGAGGGGGAGCGACAGATCCCCACAAAACTTATGTGTGAGAGGGTTCTGCTGGGGAAGGAGCCGTGTTTTTTGGATCTCTCTTCCCACACCATCCTTTAGACAACAGGCAAACAACCCCCAGATCATCACCGGAGGATTCCTCCCCAGGCTCCTGAGCACGGGTTTCTTGTCTCAGGCCACATTTGTGGCTGCCAGCTCATCCATCTCACCAGAGTCTGGGAGAAGCAAGCTTCGGTGCTGAGGTCAGCAGTTCTGAGCAACAGAGCAATAAACAGTGGAGGAGGTCTGTCACCGAAGCCGGGTGGGATAATCCTGCAATTTAATAATGGACGGGGCGGGGGGGGGGTGGTCACTGCAAGGGAGGAGACAGCCTGACTGGAAGAGGGGCACGGAGGAGGTTGTCTAGGTTTTGGAACATCCCATGAGCTGGATCTGGGGAACAGGAAGGCCTTAACTCCAGGGTGATTTCCCAAGTTGGGAATGACTTTTAATGTCTGAAGCATCATTTGAAACTGAGAGTTGGGCGAGCCAGGGAAGGACGCCTCATGTTCTCTGAACAGGAATGAAGTAGGAGTTAGACCCTCAGGGGCCATGAATAGAGACTGAGATTAGTCTGGAGGCTGCTGGCTTTGGTTTGAGCCCAGGTTCTGCTATTTGGTGGCTGTACCGCATGGCCTCACAGTCACGTGAATATTGCGGGTTGCTTTTTCCTTTGTCTTGTTGCTGTTTATTTGTTTTGAAGCAGGGTCTCACTATGCAGCCCAGGCTGTCCTCAAACTTGAGACTCTGCCCCCTGCCTCCGCCTGAAGAGTACCGGGAGGACGTCTGTCACCGTGTCTTGCATTCTGTGGACTCTTGACGTTCCTCACCTAAAAGGAACAGTACGCTGAACTTCACACTTGCTATTAATTTTTATCACAGTTTTTCAGATGTAAGAGCTGCTGGGTGCCTGGTTTCTGGTGAGTTAGATCTGAGGACTCAGCTGGCATTCCTGGTTTTCTTCAGCCCCACTCCCGAGATAGGTAGCAGCTGGCTACTTTTGCTTATAAGACCCAATTACTGACACGTAAGCAAACAGTTTGCAGCTTAAACCTGGCCCTGACGGGACCTGTTATGCCAGCCATAAAGCATTTACTAACACAGCTGCCCCTCCTGGGCCTCTGTGCTCCTTCTGCATGTTGTATGAGATACCTAGGCTTCCCCGAAGCCAGGCAGTCTAGTTGCTCAGTGCACTGAGGCAGGGACTGCCGAGGGCCCCGGAAGACATCTGGTCCCTGTCCCACACCCCAAGTCTCTCATGGCTTCCTTCTGGAAAATGGTTTATGTGGCTTTCCATTCTCTTCTTGCTTACACTCTGCATTCAGGTGTTCCTCAGCCCAACTGCATCTTGGGTATGGTAGCTTCTCTCCCCGGATGCTGCCCATTCTCTCTCACAGTGGAACGTTTTCCTGTGTATGGGCAAATGGGTCACTCTCTCCCTGCCACTGGACAAAGCTGCCTCGGAGGCTGGGGTAGTGTCCCCTGTCAGGCTTGGTGCATTCTGAAAATTGTATTCCACGGCTCTTCTCTTTCCTTGTCTTGAAATTCTCATGACATTGAGTTTTTACAGAGAAACAAAGCAGAGTTTACTTTGCTTGTGTGGTTGATGCAGCTGAGGTGTGCTCCTCTCCACTTAAGGACATTTTCTGTTTCTTACGCCCAGGCTTCCCACCCTCATTCTCAGCCCCTCCCCTCCCCTGAACACTGTACTAGGCCCGGCCCAGTGTCAAGTTAATACCTGTTTGACGAATTGACTCAAACTTCCCTTCCTTGCAGTCACATACTCTGTCACAAAAATGTGAAGGGGATTAAGGAGGAATTAGAGGGTAATGTTACTGTTACAAAGTCACCCTGCCCTTGGTGAAGACCCCGAAAATGTCTAAGGCAAGGCAGGCACAGTGCCCAGCTCTTCCCAGGGGTACAGCGAAAACAGAGAGCCCTGCCTGCCAGGAACAAACCGTGAAGATAGCCAGAAGGATTTGTAGCAATGGAGCATTGCTCTGTAGTGATGGTTGTGTGCAGAGCATTGCACACTTCCCAGGCGTTAGGAAAGCTTCCTCCTCTTGCTCTATCCAGAAACGATCATTTGCTTCCTCCAGTCTGAGGATCACTTCTAAAAGATCCTTTTCCTATTCCTTACCTCTATGGTGGCAGGGGTGGGGAATTATAAAGAATCGGGAAGAGTAAGGTTTCGACAAACCCAGTATTTCCTATCCCAGCACTGCACCCCTCCTTCCTGGCCAATTTGCAAGGAAGACACCCTCTGCTCCCTTGTTCTCTGACACAGTGGTCAGGAAGCACACATTCTTGGCCTTGCTATCCGTGGGCACTGAGCTCCCTTGCACCCTTTTTTGTTCCCATGGAGTTTCTTCCAGGGCAACATAAATTATAGGTTTCCCTCTGGCCAATGTTTTAAAGAACTATGGTATTTCTCTTCTTTTCCAGCTAAGCTCTGATGTATGCAGACTCCCTGTAATTATGGTATAATTGGATTTAACTATTGAGGTAGAACCAGTTTTCAACACAGTCCCTTCAAATAATTTGTTTGCTTGTTAGGAAAAAGGACAGTCTTGATGGTTCTACGAGCATACATGTCTGGCCCCTCACTTTTCCTCCCAAGGCAGGAAGAGTTGCCAGAATAAACACCAGCCAGTTGATGGGGTTAGTTGATTCATGGTGCCTCACACTGGAAAATTTATTCCTTCATTTCTCCTAAAAAGGACATGAGATGAGGTTTTCTAGGGTCCCATTATGAAGTGCCCCAGCCTTTCTCATTTCATAGGCAGGTCTTTTAAATGTCTAGACTGGAGTTTGCAGAGTCGGGGAGGAGGCTCAACTTGGTACTGGCTTTTAGCTTTCGGCTTCTGTAATGTTTAGAGCGATGAACGCAGTTCTCAAGTTGGATCACTTTAAACAAAACTTTGGATTTGAGTCTCTTCTCAAAAAACAAAACACATCCGATCTTTATTACAGCATGATGCTAAAGTTACTTCTTCAGAGGGGGCAGCTTGTTTTTAGTCTCCCTGCTGGTTCTTGTCACTCACCCACTTACATTTCTTGACTCTGAGGGCTTGGACTTGGATCTCCATCTTTCTCTCCTGCCCCTCACATTTCAGAAATAAGAAGTCATTCTTACCAAGTGTGGTCTGACATGGTACATAGTTGATACCCCCCAACTTTGGATGAGCCACTTAACACTTTGGTAATGGCTTCCAAATTTGTTGGGTCACATAGTCCCTTGCCATATGCTGGTATGAGTCTCACATAGCAAAATTGGTGGTTTTCCATTCTCTCCTTCAGCTATAAACGAAGCTGAAAAAAAAAAAAAAAAAAAAAAAAAAAGATCTTGGCATCAATTAAGACAGATTCCTTGCACGGAAAGGCAGCTGGAGAGTTTATTTATTGACTTCTTTATCTCAACTCTCAGACAGGCAACTGCAGAGATGAAAACCCAGTTGTTAAAGGTCTCTCCGTGAATCAGAAATAAAGCCAGTAGTCCTGGGCTCTCAGTCCCATATTCATCTGGCACTTAACAGACCGACGGCCCCAGACTCTTCAGCTTCACTGATGCTTTGAGCATGGGGGAAAGAAAGTTACAGGCAACAAGTAGTTTGAATGTCTAAAATGAAGCATGAGGGAGTGGTCTGACTTTATTGTAAGATAGCTTTGCTTACTGTTTCACTCTCAAACGAGGTGGTTTACTTGGCTTCCCTTCGGTGTACCTCATCTTCCTGTGAGAGCTGACTGTGTTGTTTGGGTGTGTCATCCACACCAGTGCCATAATCATCCTGGTCTGATGCTTCCAAATGAAATAGCAGCTGACCTTATTGGGATTCATTTCCTTTTTACCACTATGATCCTTTGTGGAAGCCCGTGTGGTCAGCAGGTGCCTGTCTTCACTTGCAAACAGCCCAAGGGATGTGCGGTGAAGTGGAGGCCAAATTACTGAGTGTGGCAACAGTTGTGTTTTTCCTAAGGTAATTCAAGCTCTATATGATTCGAAAGACCTGGGCTTTCTCCTGTGTCTGCTATCAAGGACCTTATATGACCTTGCATGAGTCACTTGGTGCCTCTTTTGTCTTTGTGGCAGGGCTGGAAAGACTAATTCCACCTCAAAGTCTTAGGTGACTTTTTGTTATTTGGAGATAGTGTCTAGCCCAAGTTGCCTTCAAACTTACAATCTGCCTACCTGCCTCATCATTTTGAGTGCTGAACTTAAGGTGTGCACCATTTTAAATGTTTTTATAAGTAGGACTTGAGTTCCCTGGATGGTTATAGACTTTGGCAAAGATCCAGATCTGGCTGCTGTGAGATAGAAAAAAAAAATATGATGCTGACATGGGTCCTGTAGAGGCAGAGGTCAGAGATTTATGGCATGTGGTAGCAACTTTTGGGAATCCCAAAAGATGTGAAGAATGCCAGGCTGCTAAGTTGGTTTGAGTGTAGTTTAGGAGTCAGATGATGTTTCCAGGAGATAGGCAATGGTAGAAGTGGAGGCAGAGGCCTTGGCAATTCCATCCTGAGCTTGGTCAGCAAGACATCTTTGGGAAATAGGTTTCATTCAGACTTACCTACCTCAGAGACGTGTGTGGGAAGAGTGAGTCAGGCAGGATGAGGTTTTTAAAGATGTTCAATCTTTCCCAGTAGTGGAGGTCAGGCCAGAGTGGGTGTGTGAATCGTGTTATGAATTTCTCCTTCAATCTTCTGCATCATCCACTGAATGATTTGTACCAAATCCTTTATCCTCTTTGAAGCTGTGCAGCTGGTCTTCTTTGGTCTTGTCATATTCTATTCTTGGGTGATTCAAGTTTTTAGAGGCAGAAGGTGTTATCGAGATGCAAATATTTCAACACTTAAACACTGTGCTGGCTCAGGACTATGACAGGGTAAAAATCGGAGTTGGTTTTTGTGTATCGTAGCAGGATTCTTGGAATTGCTTGATCGAAAACTCTAGAAAGGAGCAAATCCCTTTGGAAAGCAGAAACAACTGGGGCCTGGGCTAGGCGGTATAATATTGTATTGGTCATAACTCTTTCAGGAGAATTCTGAGCTCATCAGCCCCACCCGTCTTGATTTCTTGAAGATTTAGCTCACGGTGCACCCTGGGATCCTGAGAATACATGAGTCACCTATTGTTTTCTGTCTTTAGCTGGCATATCCTCTGGGATCTTCTAGATATTATCTTCCTTACATACTTTAGCCCATTGTGATCTCTTAGGCTCAGATCTGTGGCCACTGAATTTTGAGCCCCTCAGACTCCTTCTTAATTACACATATGTGTGTAGAGGAAGGTGATGTGTGCATGTGGTCATTAGCTGTCTGCATCGATTGCTTTCCACCTTTTGAGATGGTGTCTCTCACTGACCCTAGAGCTTGCCATTTAGGTGAGGTTGGCTGGCCGGCTTGCCTACCCACAAGTCCCAATGTTTGCCTCTTCAGAGTTGTGATTCTAGATGGGCAACACCATTAACAGGATTTTTATATGGGTCCTGGGGATTTGAACCCAGATCCTTTTGCTTTCATGGAAAGATTGCTCTCCAGGCCCCTATACACTGTTTTACATTGACCACTCATTATTTCCTGTGCATTATTTGCCTCTTTACAATCTCTTCACATTCTAGAATCCTCAGGGTCGTGGACTGCATCCACTGTCTTTTTCAGATAGCTCTAGGTTCCATCTTCCGGCTTCACAAACAGCATAATGTCTCATGTTCACAGTCTTTGCATTATATATGTTTCTTATGGGGAGTTTCCCCTGCTTCTGTACTCTTCCGTAATTCCTGCTTTGCTGCTGGGAAGATGAACCTTTCTGTGCAACAGTGGCCCCGCAGCTGCCCTGGCATGTTATCCACTTCAGCTTGAAGAAAGCTGTCTCTAAGCGCCCTGGTGAGTCAGAGGGCCCCTCCTCAGACACAGGAATTCCGAGATTTTACAAGCACACACTTGCCCATCAGAGCAACCACCCCCGGCCCTGTCTCTGACTGGGAAGGGTCCTCACTTTTACCTCATTTGAGGAGATTCTTCTATCATTCCCTGGTTGCCCTGACTTGTCAGGAGGAGACAGCAGTGCATTTCAGAAGGTCATCCCTAGGGGCAGGGGCAGGACAAAATGTCACCTACAGGGAGCCAGGGTGTGGTGGGCAAAGCACAGGAAGAGAGAATCTTGATGGGTTCTCTGTTCTTCTGAGGGGAGACTGGGCTGTGGCCTGGCCTCTAACTACTTTGCCATCTCCTGTGACTCGCCCCTAAGTTCATCTAGAATGAGGTTGTTCGATTTAAGTGGCAGTTCTCAAACTTGAGAACAAAGAACTCTTTGCCACGTGAGCTGTGATGGCCTCTAATTTCTAAGGAAGAAAAGGCTGCATGTCTGAAGCAGGGAGCAGAAGCACCCTTGTTCTCAGTTCCTTCCAGATTTCCCCCATGAAGTCTTGCCAGACCTACCCAGGAACATTGTTTGAAAGCACTACGAGTGAATGAAGCTCTCTATAGCCCGTTCTCACGTGTGAAGTGTCTATACTCTTGCTGCTCAGAGTGTGGTCTTCACCAGCTTTGGGCACCAGGACCTTGTTAGGTACCATCATATCAGGCCCCATTTGAGACCTACTGACTCAGAATCTACCTTTCAAAAGGCCACCCAAGTGATTCCTTCAAATGAAACAGAGGCTAAGTGACCATAAGACCAAGGGGCTTTTGACTGTGCCTTTGACTGAAGCATGTAGGCTTGTGCATCTGA
Organism: Micromys minutus; assembly: GCF_963924665.1. Taxonomy (NCBI): domain Eukaryota; kingdom Metazoa; phylum Chordata; class Mammalia; order Rodentia; family Muridae; genus Micromys; species Micromys minutus. Next base: position 88,892,396 of record NC_137969.1, on the reverse strand, counting down.
AGCTGGAAGTGTGGACCACACTGGTTCCATTTCTGGTGCTTTGGTGTATTTTTTGTTTGCTAGAGGGAACCAGGTACAGGAGCAATGGGATTGTTCCAGTTGCTCTGAGGAATGAATGTTGGTAAGTGTTGGAGATATAGCATGTGTGGGACAGAATGGATGTGCCAGACACTTGGCAGTGACTCCACTGGGTCCTGTGCTCACATTCCTGCAGCAACTCCATTCTCAATTCAGCACTAGGCTATGGGAGCTGGACTGGACTGTCAAGATGCTGCATTTTGGTCTTAAATCTGGCCTTCTCTGTTGTTAGCCTGTGTTTCTTTGACTTTGCCAATCCTTACTTTCTCCATAATGAAGCAAAGCTTTAAGGTGAACTGGAATATATGGAAATGATACTAAGTCGGTGAGGAGCAGTCACAAGGTGACTGAAGACTGCTGTAGCTGTGTCTTCTGACACAGGAAGACTGAGGACCACTGTAGATGTGTCTTCTGGCCATCAGCATTTCCCTTTGTAAGTAGATATATTTGAAGCCACAGTCTGATTTTTCCTACAGTGTTAAACAAACAAACAAACAAACAAAAAAATAACCAAAAAAAAAAAAAAAAACCTAAGGCATGAAGGCATGTTCCCACACATGTGTATTAACTCAGGGTCTACATCCTCAGAAGATATGACAGGCCCTTTGGTAGAGATTTGTGGAGGATCATGGGAAGAAATACTCTAAAAGGGAGACCTGGTTCATTATGATTTAGATAAAAAGGACCATCTTACCCCATAAATATGCCACCTCCTTCATAGATAGTTACAAAGGTTTCTTTAAAACTCACAATGTAGAATCTCCTTAACTCCTTCCCTTGAAACACCTGTCTTAGTTAGGGTTTTATTACTGTGAACAGACACCATGACCATGGCAAGTCTTATAAGGACAACATTTAATTGGGGCTGGCTTACAGGTTCAGAGGTTCAGTACATTATCTTCATCAAGACCAGAGCATGGCAGTATCCAGGCAGACATGCTACAGAAGGAGCTGAGAGTTCTACATCTTCATCCAAAGGAAACCAGGAAGAGACTTCAGGCAGCTAGGAGGAATGTCTCCAAGTCCACCTGCAGAGTGACCCACTTCCTCCAACAAGACAACACCTTATAATAGTGCCACTTCCTGGGCCAAGCATATGCAAACCATCACAACACCCCACTCCAAGTTCTCTAGAGTATTGGCTTTGTTTAGCTTTGCTGAATAAACTTCTGCTCAGATTATTCTTCTGGCTGAATCATTTCCTTCCAAGAAATAAATGGAAGGGAGAGGAGCGGAGAGGAGAGGAGAGGAGAGGAGGGGAAGAGGAGAAGGGGAGAAGAAGGGAGGGGAGAGAAAGGAAAAATCCAGGGGTAGAGAGCCTGTAACATGAGCGCTCTACAAATTAAAAAAAAAAAAATTAAACTCAGGATGTTTGTATAAATTCTAGTCTTAAAAAGCTCCCAGAGCTTAGCCTTGGTGGTCAATACTTGTCTGAAACCAACAGCCAATTTCTTGACTCAGCCTGCACTTTTTCTGCCATAAGTTTTTTTTTCTTTTTTTTTTTTTTTTAAGATTTATTTATTTATTTTATGTATAAAAGTACACTGTAGCTGTCTTCAGACACACCAGAAGAGGGCATTGGATTCCATTACATATGGGTGTGAGCCACCATGTGGTTGCTGGGAATTGAACTCAGGACCTCTGGAAGAGCAGTCAGTGCTCTTAACTGCTGAGCCATTTCTCCAGCCCAACAGTTTCTTTAAGGTCACTGAAACTTGATTAATCAAGTGCTGGTTTATTAAAAAGGTGTTTTGGGAAATTGAAGGAGAGGAGAGAGGAAAAAATAACTAAAAAAAAAATCTCTTAGAATTCAAAATGAAAGGACAATTGGTTTATTACTGTGATGGCCCTGTACTTAGAAAATTCTGGAAGTGCTTTCTTGGCTAGATCTTTTCATGTGGTCAGAAGCTGAGATGAGCCCTTGAGTCAGCTCTGAAGATGAACTTGCTATTTCTCTCCAATTAGTTAATGTCTTTGTGGCCATTTCTGGGAACAGTACTTTCTGATAATCTGCAATCATGTTTGTGCTATGGGGGAGGATGTTCAGGGGAAATTATATTTTTTGATGCATTTATACTGATAGAGAAAGGAGCCATTTAAAATTCAGACTTTGGGGATTTTCTTCTGATTTATTAACTTTCCCTTTTCAAAATTTAAAATCTTCCTCAGTCCAAAACATTTTAAATCAACTTTCTCTGTCTCCCCCCCTTTCCCTCCCTCTTTCCTTCTCTTTCTCCCTCACTCCTTTCTCTCTTCCTTCCTCCTTCTTTCTCCTTCCCTCTCTTCTTCCCATCTTAAACTTAAAGTGTTTTTCTGCCTCATCCTCCTGAGTGCTAGAATTGCAGGCCTATAATACCACACCTGGTTTAAAAACAAGAGTGGGCTTGATTTGACATCTAAATATCTGGAACTTAAGCAAGTTTGTAGCTAGAGGAACAGCCTCAGCCCTGCCCTTGTTTGACTGTGCACCATGGCCCTCTACCTTCTCCCTGCTTAGCCCAACCCTTGCCTTTCATTGCTGGGCTGCACTGAAGAAAATGCTCTTTGCTGGTTAGGTGGACACATGGACTTTGGTTTGGATGAGAAGAATCTCAGGAAGTTGGGGCTGTTGGGATGAAGCCCTGGAGTTCTCTTAAACACGTTAGGGGCCTTCCCTGCTTGGTGGTGCGGGCTGACAATTCCAGGTCTGGGGAGGTAGAAACAGGAGGATCCTCGAGGCTCACTGACCAGCCAGCCTAATCTAAACAGGCTCAGCCTGGTAAAAGAATCTGACTCAAAAACCAAAGTGAATGACACCTGAGGATAAATGACATCCGAGGTTAACCTCTAGTCTCTATATACATTTTGTGTGTGCTCATGCATGCATGTGTGTGCACCTATTACTGAAAGGTGATGATGGGTCAGCTGAGGCCCTTTGTTACTTGGTAAGATGTCCTCCTACTAATGTAGCATCTTTCTTGAATACCCAAGATGTTGGTCAGTAGTGTGTGTGTGTGTGTGTGTGTGCCTTTTTAAATGTTTATTTATTTATTTATTTACTATTTTTCAATGTATGTGAGCACACTATGGCTGTCTTCAGACACACCAGAAGATAGCATAGGATCCCATTACAGATGGTTATGAGCCATGTGGTTGCTGGGAATTGAACTCAGAACCTCAGGAAGAAGAGACAGTGCCCTTAACCACTGAGCCATCTCTCCAGCCCTGATGGTCAGTTTTAAAGCACTTTGTGAGTTTGATTTGGAATTCTCTCATGAGGGAATGGAGGGATATAGACTTTTCCAATGCATTCCATATATCCTCTGGAGGAACTTCCCATATCTAGGGATTCCCAGAGTCACATCCTTACTCCATGTCTTTGTCCTAAGCCTAAGATTCTTTCCTCTGAGAGTCTCATCATCTATATCTGGATATTCCACCAACCTATACATAACTGAGTTTATCTTCCCTTCACAGCTCTTATGGCTTCAGCAGTTACCTATGACTTTTCTAGATGCTTTTCTTTCCAACGCTAATCGTTATGACAGCCCATCAACTCCAGTGTCTTAATGTGACTTGAGTCTAATAATTTCCATCCACTCTGATTACTCTTTCCTTAAACTGTATTACACTCTTCTCTAAGACTACTTAGATCTAAGTACACTCTATTAGGCTCAGCCACTGAGATGGCAGAGTGGGCTGTTTCAAAATAGCTTTGACTGTAGAACTCCTGCTAGTGACTTCATTACCTTGAATCCCAATAACTACAGTATGCAACCCCCCCCATTTGGCCTTTTCCTTAACCAAGAATAGCTAGTCCCATTTCTTCCGTTTCTGGCAGAGAAATCTGTTAAAACATAAAGCCTTTGTCTAATGCTAGGTACCAATAGACACCTAGATACCAATTAGCTACCTAGACCCATTTCCTGGAGAAACAGTTGACCAGGGAAGGGTGGCTGTGACAGGTAAATAGCAGAAAATTAATTTTAAAATAATTTAGAGCTCAATTTACCAATTTTTTTCCATCTAACTATGCAGACCTCTCCCTCCCTTCCTCCCCCCACCGCTTTTCTGGCTTCCTTTTCCATCTCTTCCTGTGCAGATACCAAATCCCTGGCATCTTTCTCCTTTCCCCCAAGAGCACTAAGGAAGGCAAGAGCTGGCTGTAAGAGACCAGGCATCTCAGGTCTCCCCCCCTGCAAAGTCAGTGCGAATGCTTTCACTTCTCATCCTGGCATCAGAACATGACATGACATGTTTTGCTGATGCTCCATCTTAGACCTGTTGGAGAGTAAAGTACGCCTGCCATGGTTCATTGTTTCAAGAGAACTCCTTCCCATTTTCTTTTAAACTCACTACCAAAAGTGGGGGCGGGGAAGCAGAGACCTCACTTAATTTCTCAACAGTCCCTGGCTGCCCGGACTTGCTCAGAAGCCTGGAAGGGGCCAGATACGTTTGTGGGGGTTATCTTCTGCTTTGAGGAGAAAACACTTGCTGAACGGGAGGTCATAGCAAGCCTTGCACAGCATTTGAATAGGCATACTGTACTGAAGGGAAGCAAGCTGCTTGATTATGGTTGCCTGGGTTGGGGTGCAAGGTAGGAAGGGGGCTTATGTTTGTGGGGTAGAGGGCAGGAAAGTGGTATAATGAGGAAGGATAAGAAAATAAGCTTCCTTAGTAGAATTAGAGTGATGGGCTAAGTTATTTGTTCTGAAAGAAGCAAGCACATGGTTCTGAGCAGATAGATAATTCTCTGGATTTGAGGGGAGTCTTTTGATCTGCAAGAGAATTTCAAGGCACAGCAGAGCATAAGAGACATGTCAGGCATTTACACTTTCAAACCACGGTAAAAGCCATGGGTTTTGCAGCTGTCTTGCTTTCTTGTGATGCTCTGATAAGAATTTGTCAACATTTTTTATTTATCTCAGCTCTTCAGCTGATTGACTTAAATGATTAATTATGTACCAGCTTTTCTTGATGTCTAGATTTGCAATTTGTTATTCCTGTTAATTTTTTTAAATATTGGATAAAAAAAAATGCCTGTCTACTGAAATTGAACAGACTGCCTGCCTCTATTTTATCTAGAAAATGAGCTCCACTCCAGTAACATAACATGTTATTGACTAAAACTTATTAATGATTACAAATCTCAAAACATCTGTCTGTTGGAATTGTAGATCTAGAAATCCAAGGACAAAGAGGTGACTATTGGTAGTCTCCTAGTGGGTCTCAGGATTTCTAGGGATACATCATACTGTTGTTTCATATTTTTGTAGTGAGGAGACTAAGGGGCACAGTTTTATTTAATGCTAGACACCTACAGTGTCATGTACTTGCAGCAGGGGATTTCCTGTCCAAGTGACAGTGCTGCCTCTGGTTAGCACTGTCCTATCCCTCATCTCAGACATGCAAACACTAAGGTCCTAAAGTGGGTCCTCCACCCCCAGGCCAATGAAATAGCAACAAGCAACTCAGTTTCTCCCACTCCCGTATGCTGGTTTCACCTGTAGTTCTAAACCTGGTGAGAAGAAACTCTCCATTATACAGGGAAAGAACCAATCAAGTCTGTTATTGGTCTTTTCCTTCTTATCATCTGGAGGACACAACATAATGCTTAAAATAGCAAGAAGAACAATGAAAATTACCAAATTCAGAGAGACCGGTGGCTTGAGGAAACTGATGAGTGAGCTAGATAAGCTGGAAGCTCAGCAGGTTTCAAGTGGTTTTCATCAAGACAGGGTCAGTCAAATTCGGGCTTTGCAAGTGTGAGCTCAGGTGTTCACACGGAGTTGCAGTTTTCTAGGTCAGGTGATCCATTTTCATGTGTTAAAAACAGATGCAGGAAAACCTCCAAAACTCGTTTTCCATAATGATAAAGTATGGAAAAGTTTCCAGAATAAAGAAGAAAAAGCAGCCTGCTTCAGAGGTTAACTGTATGGGATCTTGCACCTGTTAAGACTGGTCAATGTGATTGAAGCAGACTGCATGCTTGTTCAGAAAAGAGTGAGATAATCTGTGTCCACCTGCTTTGATACAGCACCGTAAACCGACCCTTCATGGACTGGCTACATGAAAAACACAAGCAAACAAACAAAAACAACATAAGAATCCACAGACCTATAGTATGATAATTTCCACAGTAAACTCAGTATCAAGGACAGAACTCGCCTTGCTGTGTAATACTACAGAGGACTATTTGGAAGAAACACAGTGACAGATATGATTTCTAAACTTTGGCATTGTAAACTTTGGTATATTGGATAGTCTTAAGAAGAGTCTCTAGGGCCTGAGAGGATGTCTTAGTCAGTAAAATGCAGGAGGATCTAAGTTTGGATCTCTAGCACTTATGGAGAACCTGGGTGTAATGGCATGTTCCTGTAATCCCAGCGTTGGGGACCTCAGGACATGGGCAGATTCCTAGAGCTCACTATCCAGTTAGTCTAGCCTAATATATGATGAGCTCGGTTCTTTGAGATACCCTGACTTAAAAATAAGGTGAAGAGGGGTCAAGGAAGACACTTATTACCATACTGTAGCCTTTGTATGCATGAGCATGCATACCGACACACAACTACAGGCAAACATGCACATAAACTACACACACCACCGCCACCTCCTCCACCTTCACTATCATAATTTTTATAGACTAGAAGGCCAGGTCAAATATTAAGGTGATATTTAGCACCCATGAATGTTAATTTATTGCACCAAAGTTCAAAATCACAACTACAGATAGAGAAGACCTTATTTTGTACATGTTAATTTTTGAAAAGTGAAGAGCTCCTCACTGGACTGTAAGCAGGGATTGAAACAATAGTACGTGGTTTCCATGAAAGGTAATGTAAGATAAGGTGTCACCAGAGAAGTGTATTAGGCTGCTGAGGTACTCAGGAAATATTGTACGAGGCTGGTGGAAAGACTAAAAGACCTCTAATGTCTGGACTGAAAAGGAAACAATTAAAACTTTCCTTATGATGAAGAGGAAGAGATTTTCCCTAACAAGGACTTAAGGTACTAGAAGAGGTTAAAAGGAGAAATATAATAATGCAAAAGTAGTCAATAACTTTATATGCATGCTCACTGTAGCATCCACACTGAAGCTGGCAGTCAGGAGCAACTCTAATGCTTATAAATAGAGAAATGAGAAAACAGTATTTCATCCATACATAGTGGAATAAAGTAGCATACAGAGAAGGCAGACTCTGACATGCACTACAGAGATATTCTTGGACACTATACTAAATAAGATAAGCTGTCCATGGAAAGATAAGCATCCTATAACCCAGAGATATGGAGTGATGCAACTGTCATATTCATATAGTACTAGGCACTTGGGTTAAAAAAAAAAGCAGGGGGAGCTATTGTTTAATGAAACATTTGGGTTGGAAAATGTCCAGAGAAGGATGGTAGTAGTGTACAATATCATACATGTACTTAATGGTGCTGATCTCTAATATTTAACAATGTCTAAAATGGGTCTGGAGAGATGGCTCAGAGGTTAAAAGCACTGACTGCTTTCTCAGAGGTCCTGAGTTAAATTCCCAGGAACCACAGAGTGGCTCACAACCATCTATAATCCAATGCCCTTTTCTGGTGTGTCTGGAAGACAGTAACAGTGTACTCACATACATAAAGTAAATAAATAAATCTAAAAAAACCCAACAATGTCTAAAATGGAAGCATAAATCACATATATTCTACCAGTTTAAAAAAACACACCAAAGACTTTATTGCCTATAGAAGAAGTCCTCCACCCCCACACCCAAAAAGCAAACATTAGAAAAAGATGGAATGTCCTAAAAGGCATTGAGTATCTTGTGCTGCAGGCCTTTTAGATGGGTGGTAAATGTTTTCTTGTGTTCTTTAAAGGGAATTTCACGTTAAGAATGGAATTCAGAACATCAGCTCTACATGGAAACAGAAACTTGGTCTGTGCCACGGATTGAACATGCCCATGCTTTCTTGATATTGGCATACACAAAGCATATTTATATATAATATGCCATGCACACAGAAGATCATGCTTTCTAACACATAATCCGGTGCACATTACCCTTTCAGGTTTTCTAGGCTCTGTGAGGAGACACTGCAGTTCCTCCTTGACTTCAACTACTGCCACCAGCCATGTCTGTAACTTTAAATGTTTTTTTTTTTTTTTTCCAAATCCTATTTTTTAATAATGGTTCTTAAAAGCTTTAACCAGAGGTAGTGGGGGGAAAAAGATACAAGGGAAGTGGACCTTTATAGAAATGGTTCTTTGGAACAACTTCCATCTGTGTTGTCTGGAAGTCAGTAGTTTGGTTCAAGCTCAATGCACTCCCATACACTTCACTGATATACCATCAGTCCAGTGCAGTAATGTCATGATATCAAAAATGAATCAGCAGCGTGGCACTACCAGCAGAGTCAGCCAGGTCTTAGTCTTGGCTTGAGTCAGCAGGAAGGACCAGCAGGAACACCATGAAAAGTTCTCGGATGTGCCTTTCTTAGCAAATTGAAGATCAGTGAAGACGTGAGGCCCACAAGCATTGCACACCTGGTTCTATAAGCAAGCCGCCATCACTGTCTGTCAAGTTCTAGTTATAGCCCTCCAAATATCTCATGTTCTCCACAGGTCTTGTCTCACCATGTGTCTTGCCTCAGCATGTGCATCTGTGCATCTTTCTCAATTGACATCACTCTGCCAATCAACCAAAGTCTGAAGAATAGCAAGAAGCCACGGCACACCACCAGAAGTTTCTTGGTGTGTTTCTTTCTGTGGAATCCCAACAAATGCAGCAATGATGCAATGTAAGGCGGACCAATACATGTGTGTCATTAGCGAAGAATCCTTCATCACATGTACTTTCAGTGAAACATTCCTTCACAAGTCAGCCTTAGTCTTTTACCTGTGTCCACTTCAGGAAAACACTCCTTCATGTGTTTGCCCCAGCAAAACACCATCCAACACAAGTGACTTTCCAAAGAACCCATAAGTTAGTTTCCACTTCATATAACACATTTTTATGTTGCTCTCTGTCTCCCAAGAACAGCCACTCTCTGGACTTTTGTCAGGGCCCATTGTTTGCTTTTTAAAAGTGTCCCTACTGCCTATGATCCATCTGTAGACTTTATCACTTACTTTTCCCATTCTGGACACCATGCACATCATACGTTGTTGAGCTTTCATTTGTTGCTGTTGCCTTTAGCTCAGTGTGTTTTTAAACCCACCCCTTGTATATGCGTGCACGCAGCTGCAGTTAATTCCTTTCTAAAAGATCAGAATGTTCCCCTGTGAGCATATGTCACTGTTGATCCATCATTTCTCCTGTTGATGGACATCTGGCCGTATCCAGATTTTAGTTGCTCTAGATGTTGCTGGCTGGTAGGAATGTTTGGGTGTTTGATTTCTGATGCTCATGCACGGAAACTGTCTCTAGGGAATGCACTGGGATTGGAAGTTGGGTTGCAGGGTGCATCCATCTCCTATGTTTTAAGATAGTTGCAGTAACGGTCAGTTTCCATCACATAGCAATGTGGCATTCCCATTGCTTTTCAGGTCCATACTTCATTCTTTATATAGGAATTGGGGATGGGAAGGAGGTTGGAAACCCAGCTCCGGCCTCCCTTCCTAAAGTGGGGAAACATACTTAAATAACACCAAGGGGAAATAAAATACATCTTGAATCAATGTGTGTGCTATCTCTGAGTTAAGTGGTTTCCAATTGTATTCTAAGTACATTTAGTGGGGACAGTCATTCGGTTTGGGAAGATGAAAAAAGTTCTGGAGATAGATAATAGTGCCAAGAATCTTTCAGCCTAACTAGTCATGTGCCTCTTTATCCCTTAGCCCCCAGGCTCATAATACCTGCTCACTAAGCCCCAGCTGTGTTTGCCGGCCAGCAGTTATGGAGGGACTCTACTGTTTCGAGGAAAAAATACATTAGCAGCAAAATGCTGTCTACTGGGTTGAACTGCCTGGCATGAGGTTGAGCCAAAAGTGAAAATGAGCAGCTCCTAAGAGGATGTTGCTGCCTGCTCAGCATGGCATAGAGGGTTCTGGGGCTGACCCCTTGGAAGTCAATGTGAGTATGACACTTTAGACCTTCTCCTGGTCTTGGGGCTTTAATAAATCATTTGCTTTTTTTGTTTAGTTGCCTCACCTGTAAAAATGGGCAATTATTAAATCTGCTCAGTAAAAGTTGTACACAGAGCCCACGGCTGTATTGACAGAGAAAGCTAATTGTTCATGAGTTCTGGGGGTGAGACTTTGTTGGGCACATAGAAAAGCTGGCCATGGTACATAAGTGTTAGTTGACAGAAGTGGGAATGAAGTGACAGCATCCTAGGAAGAGCTAGACTCCGTGGTGTGGGAGTCTTAAATGCTAAGAAAGAAATAGTATTATTACTGAGCAACAAAGTAGAAAGGGGTGGGTCATAGTCTAAAATTTGGATGTGTTGGAGTCAAAGTTAGAACTGTGCACATGTGGTTTAGAGGATTGGTAAGAGGGGGAAACGTGCCAGAGTGAGGATGAGGTAATGCAGTTGGATCTCTGAAGCCCCACAGGCTGAGATTTGGGTTAGAAGGAAAAGCTGAACACCAGAGAGTGTTGGAGGGAAATGGAGAAGAGAAGGTACAGAGATCACTTGTCATGAGCCTGAGGACCACACCAGAACTGTAGCCTTGCTTTATTACCTATCTTAAGAGAGATTCAAAGTGAGATTTAAAATCCAATCCAGACTGTCTAGGGGTCTGTGCTCAGGAAGGGTGAAGATGGAACAGCTGGGGTTCATCTTCATACCAAACCCATCCTGCCTCTCTGCCCTTGTGGGCATCTCATCCCAGCTTAAAGGGATCAGGCTCCTGGGATGATGCCAGCATCCTTGTGATTCTGAGGGGTGCAGGTAAGAGACAACCTTCCTTTGGGAGGTTGTGGGGAAAGAGGTAAGGCAGCCAATATGTTTTGAGATCCAGGTTCAGATGAAAAGGTGAAGAGTCTAAGGTTAGAAAGGAATTTGGTGATTGGGAAGTTCTTGAGACCTGACCCAAGAATTCTGGCGGGACCTGGCCTGGGAGCAGAAGCCCGGAATAGAAAGCATTATGTAAGAAATCACTAGATAATTGTGAAGCATAACTCAGCTGAAGGTACTCAGCGTGCACAAACCTTGGGTTCTAATCCCAGAACTACTCGGGTGGTGAAGGCAGGAGCATGGGGGGTGGGGCAGGTTTCAAGGTCATTCTTAACTATAGTGTGTTTTAGGCCAGCTTGGGATACAGGGCACCTTGTTTAAAACGAAAGACCAGAATCTCAGCTCATCACAGTCTAGTGGCTGAGTGGAGTCACTGATATGGGACAGGACATACTAGACATCTAGAGACCCCACTAGGACACTGCAGGAGGACCCCAGTGTCACAGTAACACAGAGTCACAGGGAACAGAACCATACAGAACTCTAAATCTCCCTTTCTTATGTGCCCAAAGCACAGATACTCAGCATCAGGAAGCCCGATGCATTGTAAATGGAGATCCATTTCTCTAGTAAACTCTGTCTCCTTGAGGGCCATAGAAGTCTGTGACAACCAGGGAGAGAGATCCCTGACAAATTTGCATGGGATTTCCAGTCCCATCAGGTAGCTGAGGCTATCTCACTCCTGCAAACATGGTGCTAAGTGGACATCAAAGAGGCATCCGAGGGTAAATTGTGCTCCTGATTCTGTGAAGGCAGCTTGCAAACTTGGGCACAGAGCTCTCTGCAGAGCAAAGACTGCTAGGTGTAAAATTAGACATGCCTCAAGTCAAGACATAGGTCTTCCACCTTATTCACTGATACACTATCTTTCAGTCAAACCAAGAAACCACTAATATGGAGTCTTGCTATCATGCTGGTTTTAGAGATCCTTGCTCTGAGACTGGAATGACAGGCATTGGAAATGACTGCAGGCATTAGCCGCTGACTGGTTATTGGGGTAAGTAGGTAAACTCGATAATCAATATGGAAAGACGGACATCATGCTATTAGCTCCTTCTACAGCTTTATAAACCTTCTCAATGCCTTACTACTCATCTCAGATTCAGAAGGACCTATGACACCAGTATGGCTTCCAATTCACATTCCCAACTATAGGATGTCATCACCTGCTCTCTTCTTGCAGCACCACAGGGGCAGAGAGCCGGAGTGGAGTCGTGGTGTTGAGAGCCCCGGGCTGCTCCAGCTTTATCCCTTTTCATCTGGATTGGTGTGAACTTCCTTTGCCATTTTTCTATTCTCTCTTTGTCAAAAGACAACACTAAGAGGAATCAGAAAACTCAGTTTTTGACCTTGTCTCTCTCTGCAGCCTAAACAAGAAAATGTCTTATTAGAGAGACAGAGAGAGAGAGAGAGAGACAGAGAGAGAGGGGGGGGGGGAGGGTGATATTTAATTTTATTGGGGAGAAGGACCATTGCAGGAGAGTGCTTGCGGCTAAATGAGGCCATCAAGAGACCAGAGCATGCACAAATATGAAGTAATATCTCTCTACTCTGAGAGAAGCTGACACCCAATTTCCTAAGCTTCAAGCAGGCAGTTCCAGCGCTGGAGGTACGTATCACAGCCCTCCTTCTCTGAGCCATTTCTAAAGCTTCAACTCTGCTGTGAAAGCTAAAAATGCAAATGAAATGGGGCCATTTACAGAAAAACCATCCCCGCTAACTGTGCTTCAGGAAAGAAAAAAAAAAGTCTACAGCTCTGAGGGCAATCTTAGTCAATGGGACTCACAGGCGAGACAGAGCTTTAGTTTGACAGATAATGTGCGCAGCACTTCTCCCTTGTGAGCTTAGAAGTATTTAAAGAAAAAGGAAAATCACCCTGTTAGATTCATTACTCTTCTGAAAAAAAAAAAAAAAAAAAAAAAAAAAAAAAAAAAAAAACCTATCTGGTTTTGCCTTCACTTCTGGTCTGATTGAGAGTTCTTCTAAATGGGTGTTGCTGACAATGTGCCTGGGTGCCTAGGGAAAGAATGCAACCACCAGTTCTCCTAGGAAAAGCCTTGCTTCTGTGGTCCTGGGAGCCTGGCTGCAATTAGTTTTTAGAAAAGTGATGTCCAGTGGGTGTGTCCTGAAGATCACCTGACCTTCGTGGGTTTCCCTACAGCCTATCTGCTCTCAGACTCCACCATTCCTCCTTGTTTTCTTGTGGGTTTCCTTAGACCAGCTTTCTCAGGCCTTTTCTCTCCTCCTCTTGCATGTCTGGCTCTCCCGGTAAGCATCTGAGGTTGTTTCCTTCTTTACAGAGGATGTAGAAGCCAAGGGTAGGATGCCCTCTCCTTTAGCTCATGGCCACAAATCGTAACAAAAGGTCATGTGTCCTCCTCTCTATCATTCACCTTACCTAAGTGCTAGCTCTGCCCTGTTCATCGATTCCTCTGCTTGCTCTCTGGTGTTTTCCTTCTCAGTTCCTTTAGCAAGCTTGCTTGATCAATTCCTGTCTCCCTGTTACCTTCTCTTACCTAGTCTCCTTTTCTCAATCCTCTCTCTCTCTCTCTCTCTCTCTCTCTCTCTCTCTCTCTCTCTCTCTCTCTCTCTTTCTCTCTCTCTCCCCCTCCCTCCCTTCCTCCCCCCCTCTCCCCACCCCTCCCTCCCTCCCCTCTCTCCTTCTTCCTCTCCCCATCATGAGCTTCATTTTTCTCTCTCAGCTTCTTCCTTTCAGCACTTGGCCATGCCAATAGATTTTGTCTTCTCTCTGATGCCTTCTTTCTGGTTCTTTGCTCCCCAAGCTTCTGCTTTCTGTTTAAGACAACATCTACACCAGCCTCCCAGTTTCCATTCTATTCCATGATCAGATGTTTGCTTTCTCTACTCAAATGACCCTCAGCAGGCTATTGGTGACGTTCCTGCTCCAAGGACAAATTGTACGCCATACTGGAAATTCTTTTTGCTTGAAACTTCATGGCCATAGGCTGGGTCTTTATCCTTCTTCCGACCCCTACGTAGCACCCCTGCCTCTGCTCACTCCTGAATTCTGGATGGGCTCTGTCTGTCTGGTCCTACCTGGGCTTCTCCTCAGGTCAACCCCAGAGTCCCGTGACTTACGTGTCTGCTAAGGCTTGAAATGATCATGTGGACAGATGGTAGAGTTCATCATGGGGAGCAGTTGAAATCAAGGTTGGCCAGCTGTAGTTGTTGGGATTCTGTAAACCCCACCCCACAGTTACCTGGCACTATAAAATGGGCTGCTTGCCCCCTCCTCCCTCTCTCTATCTTCCTCCTCCCTTACCTTCTTTGTCCCTCCTCTCCCCGTTCCCTAACCCCCCCCCCATGTGCTCATGGCCAGCCTCTACTTCTCCTTGTTTTTTTTTTTTTCTTTCTTCTCTTTTAAAGATTTAATTATTGATTTTATGTATGTGAGTACACTGTTGGTGTCTTCAGACACACCAGAAGAGGGCATCAGATCTCATTACAGATGGTTGTGAGCCACCATGTGGTTTCTGGGAATCGAATTTAGGACCTCTGGAAGAACAGTCTCTGTTCTTAACTGCTGAGCCATCTCTCCAGCCCACAGCCTCTACTTCTCTCCTCTTCTCTCTTTGCCCCTACTACCCTCTTAACTTCCCTCTCCATGCCCTGAATAAACTCTATTCAATACTATACCATAGTGTGGCTGGTTCCTCAGGGGGAAGGGATGCCTAACATGGGTCCCCCAGAAGCATCTCCTTTTCCTCCATGCCTCTCCGCACCTCCATGGACCATTCCTCCAGCTCCACTCTCTTCATCTTTTTCCTAACAATAGTAGTGAAGAAGATGGAAACTGAGAAGTTAGCAAGACCTCGTTTCAGAGAGGTTAGCGATAGGTCAATAGTACTGAGTCTAGACTGTCGGGATTAGCTACAGCAAGTCCCAGGCTTTCCCCTCTGGCTATAGAATGAGAAACAGCTGTCCCTACCCCATCACTGAATTCTACATCTATAGGTACAGCTATGGATCAAAAATATTCATAAAACCACCTAAACTGTACATGTATTTGCTTTTCTGGGCTTTCTTAGACTATAGCATAGCGTTTGTATCGTATTATAATTTGCAAACGATTCAGTGTACAGGAGGCTTGAACAGGTGATAGAAAACCCTGTGCCATTTTAGATAAAGGGTTCAAGTGTCAATGGGTTTTTGTTATCCATGAATAGGGAGACCCCAGAACAGATGCCAAGTGGATTTGTCATATCTTTGTCTCGGGTTTAGAGATAGAGCTGCTAAACAAGCCTTTGGAATTCACCAAGTGATGAGAGAGCATCTTTGCCATCCAGAGTGAGCCTTGGGACAGGTACCTGAGTTATGCTAATGAGGTGATTCCTGAGGAGCTAGAGATAGTTCCACAGTGCTGTGGTGAGAGACTAGTACCAAGTCAGCTTCCAGTAGGAAAGGGGGCAGCTGGCTCAGTTTAATCACCCAGCCAATGACTCAGTGATATCTACATAACAAAACCCCAGAGGAGACTCTTGAACAATAATAAGTCAGCATCCTTGGTACTGAGTTCATTAATGTGCTGGGAAGGGGTGGCACTTCCTGGGGAGATGGCATGGAAGTGGCAGGTCTCCCAAACCCTGCTACCTGTGTCTTTTAATTGTGTTAGCCCTGACTTGGGTTCTTTAGAATTAAACTGTAATCTTCAGCATAACAATTCTTCAGTTCTGTGAACCATTCCGGTGAATTCCTGAACCCGGAGGGGCCAAGGGACCCTGGGCTTGTGTTTGGTGGCTAAAGGTGGAAGTCTTGTCATAGATTGTACCCTTCACCTATGCCTCCATTAGCTCTGGGAAGCTAATCCCAGGGTCACAAAGAACAGGGAGGACCAAGAATAGTGGGGCTTAGGATGGAGTAGAAGTCATTTAGAAATCGTGTCCCTAGACTTGAGGTAGGAAGACAGCCAGGGGCTTAACAGATGCAGAGATTACAGTTTTAACTCTGCTCCCCTGGTAACGATTTTTGTGCTTTCGAGTTCCTGAACCAGTCCCTCACAGTTGTATATTTGTGTATATCCCTTGAAGATTGTATATGTTCAAGCCAAAAATATGACTTTTTATGTTGTCCCTAGAAAAGGCAGCACACAGCTTTTGGGGATAATAATGACACCGTTTCCTCTGTGCTCTCTCATAGTTAAAATTGTGTCAGCCATTTTGACCCTGACAGGATTTATGGTGGCTTAGATCACAGCTGGAGAAATGAGTTTTGGGCAGCAGACAGGAGGGAAAAAGGTCCTGGGCTCATAGCATATTATTTTATCGAAATGGGGAGAAAATTCACTTGACCCTCCTCCCCGCTGCAACGTGCACACACACGTGCAAACACACACACACACACACACACACACACACACACACACACACACACACCTTTACTTCTTTTAGCTGTAGGATCCGACTGTGCATACGCTGTTGTCCCTGGCTGCATCGTGCCTTTAGCAGGCTTTCCAGAAGCCATGCTGGGTGGTTCTATTGCCAGCAAGAATGTACGCTCTCGTGAGGTGCTGCTGCCCTACTGTGTGACATTTCACCAGCACTGGCACCAGTTAGTTCCTCATAAACCCATTATTCCTCTGCCGAGTGGGGGCTAGGCAGATGGGCAAGAGGAACTTGGGCAGGTGGAATCTGACCACCGATGTGGGCAGACACTTGCCTGCAGTTCTTCAGCCTAGACCTGCTGCCAGCAGCACCGGTAGGGTAGGCGCCGACTAGATCCCATAGTTAGTAGGGCAGCTGACCGTTAGTTTTTGATCAGGGACTGACTTGAAGCTAATATTGGTGACAAGAAGACAGTCCGCCCGTTTGCTCTGAGTTTTCCTTCCAAACTCCAAGTAGACAGAAGAGCTACTAAATTTGAAGAAGCCTTCAAAGACTGCAGAGCGCTATTGGGTGGAGATGCTTCCTTAGTCTTCTTGAGACTGGTTTCAAGCCAGGCCTTCCCTCTGTCTGGGCACAATAGGCTCCAAACCAAGACTCAGAGAAATGTCTCCAGGACATTTGCTTTGGAAGTATCTAGTTCTCCAAAACTATGACTTAATTTAAGTCCTTTTTCCCCCTTCTTTTTCTTTTCAGAATAGGGGAAATATCATAGCCCACAGTGTTGACTTATTAATTATGCAACACATAGGTTTTTTTTTTTTTTAATTCTCTGCATTTACATTTCAGATGTTATCCCTTTTCCACAATTCCCCCTCCCCCTCCCATTGCCTCCATGAAGGTGCTCCCTCTCCCAACCATCCTCTCCCACCTCAGCACCTTGGAGTTTAACTACCCATAAGATAGCCATCAAGAAGGTGAGACTTCAGTGAAAACAAAGCACCGGGGTGATCAGACTACACATCTGTTATGTAAGAATGATTTCTGATGACTTTGTTTGGCCCCGGGCTCTGGAAAAGCCCCAGCTGCTTCTGTTCTTTGTCGTTGGCCTTTTTTTTTTTTTTTTTTTTTTTTTTTTAATTTCTTTCCTTTTTTTTTAGCAAGGGAAGTGAGGCAGGGTCGGGAGCATTGTATGGGGTCCAGCACTTGGTTCTTCCCATCCTAGTTCCTCAGAGTGCATGTGCACTCAGAAATGCCTTGAGAGCATTCTGAAGTCTCAGTGATGGTGACTGCATTTTGACTCAAAGCTCCCAAGGTAGGGTGCACGTATGTGGGGTGGGCAGCTCACCAAATGGAGACCAGGCACTGGTGTTTAATATAGAACACCAGTCTGTTCACAGAGGCAGATTCGTGGCTACGGATGCATTTGCCCTCCACAGGAACATTATGAGGGTGGTCACTGTCGCTGCCATTTATAGAACCAGAAAAGTTAAATGGCAGCATCCAGCCAGTAAATATCTGGCTTCATTATCATCCCAGCATCCTGTTCTACCAGTCAGGGCTCTTTTCACATCTTTGCAGAGGACCCATTCAGGCTGGGCAATAGAGTGAGTACATACTGACCCATGAGATGCATGTGGAGGCCCTGAAGACAAGGAGTTAGGGTTTCAGGGCCCTCCACATAGTCTGTGAAGACAGAGAACGCCTGTCAGGGCCACCAGGGGACATAGACATGGGCCTATGGCTTGCTGAGCAACATGTAGGTTCCATTCTACCCTGAGAGATTAAGCAGAGAAGCCCACAGCTCTTCTTTCCACCTGCAGTTTGGGAGGAAAACTCAGAGCAAACGGGCGGGCACATGAAGCCACCCCAGAGTTGTCAGACAGGCGCCATAAACGGTTAAGAAGAGTAGCATTGAGGGAAAAGATGCAGCAGGCTCGCTGGATGGCAGGCTTGTTTACAGCACCTTCTTATTTATCGCTGCTCTGCTCGCTCCATTTGTCAGGCTGCTGCTGCGGAAGTAGCTTTTATGAGTAAGCAAATCTTTAATGAACTTGTTTCAAATGTGCGCACTCCATTCTTGGAACACTCTGTTCTCCGAGGCAGCTCTGTAATTATTGCCTTGAGTAGGATAGCCAGACTCTATCTGGTGTTTATGTAAGCAATTTCCCCTTTTCAGCTTTAAATAAGTAAGGTGAGGGGGTGAAAAAAAGAAAAGAACAACCTCTCCTGGTAGTTTTTGTGTGTTCATTCTCTCTGTGTGTGCATGTGTACACACACACAGTCAAGGGGTCATGTACATGTGTTTGTAAACCCATGTGGTGGCCAGAGGATGAGTTTAGTTTTTTTTTCTTCTGTCAATCTTTCTTTCCATTTGTTTCTTTGTTACTTTGTCTCCCTCTCTCCATCCCTCCCACTCTCCCTCTCTCCCTCCCTCCCTCTCTCCCTCTCTCCCTCCCTCCCCCTTCCTCTCTCCCTCTTTCTTTGGGGGAGAAGCAGACTGGCCTGCAGCTTGTGAATCAGGCTAGGCTGGCTGGTGATCCAGGCTCAGGGTTCTGTTTGCCTCCATCCCTTTCCCTCAAGCACACACCGTGGTTTCCAGCACATATCACCACAGCAACCTTTTGTTTCATTTCACAGGGGATCTCAAGATTAAACTCAGTTCCTCGTGTTTACAGGGCAAGCACGTATTTGACTGAGCTATGTCACCAGCCCATGTATCTAATGTTGTCCCAATAACCCCCATTTTACAGGCGAAGAGACCCCTGAGAGAAGTAAACAGGTAGAAAGTGGTAGAGATGTGATCTGCAGGAACTGGGTTCTGACCCTTCTTCATGGGGTAGACTGGGAGGTCCGTTCAGGTAAGATAGTCCCAGGGAGAGCTGTTGTCAGGAGGATGGCACAGTCATTCCTGTTGCCGAGTCCTTTGCCAAGGGTTGGCTCACTTGAGGGGCGGAGTCTTTATCGCCTTTGGCATGAGGTAATTACGCTCAATTTTCTGGTCTTTGGCCTTTGTAAAGGGAAATAGCAAGATGCAGGTCAAGCCTTTCACCGTGCCATCTTACCAAACCATTTCGCCTTTGTCCCAAAGCTCAAAACTCATTGTTTAAGGAGCCTCAGTTTTGCAAGCTGGATCTGCTCCTACTCTATTCAAACCGAGCCCTCCCCAGCTTGGACCTGGGCCCGTCCCTTCCACCCTCTCCTGCATACAAGTAGAGCCAAGGTTGAAAAGATCTTTCTCTGTATCTGCAGCTGGAGGAATGAAGCATCTGGCCTGCTTAAACGTTTCCAGTCAGTGGCAGTTCAGGTGTCTAGTCCTCCACCAGGTTGCTGTGTGGCTTTAGGCCAGTAACTTAGCCTCTCTGAGCCTGTGTGGACTTATTAATGAATAGGAAATAGTAATAGGAAAAATCATGTCCAGTAACCTTATTCTGGGGATTGATAAAATGGTACAGGTAAAATGAAGAGTGTCATTACCTCTCCATTAGCTATTATTGAATCCCTGGTTTTAGTACTGAAAGCTGCTATCAAACTTTTCCTGGTATTTTGTCTAAGTTTTAGCCAGTTTGCCAGGTACTTCACAGGCGGGCTACTTCCAGAATGTTGCTTCTGACAGTTGAGCTATTTTCAGACACTTTATGTTTACTCATTTGTCTGATTATTGATTTGTTTGCTCGTACACTCACATATTTCCTACTGTATGAGTGTGGGTGTGCCAAGGGGCTGGCGTGGAGGTCTGAGGACGACTTTCAGGAGGGGATTCTCTTGTTTCTGTCTGTTGTACATGCTTCATTATCTGTGCTAGCTGGCCAGAGAGGTCCCACGCAATTCTCCCATCATCTCCCCTGTCATCTATAAGTGCTGGTGTCCCAGTGTGTACCACCTCATCCAGTTATTTGGCTATTTTTGGTATTTCTCCTGGGCAAATGTAAAATGAGCCAAGTTTATTTGGAGGCAGCCCCTCCCCTTCCAGAGTCTCACATTTTTCCTTGGTGCATAAGCCTCTCTCACACTGGGTCCTCAAAGCTCCACGTGGGCTACTCTGACACACAGACCTTTACTCTTTGATTATGACAGAGCCCAGTCCATTACAGAGATGGAAACCTTTGCTCAGTTTGAACCATGAATGAGTTTGTTTCCCTCCAATTAGTTGGAAAATCAAACCATCTATTCGAATGGGCAGATTTTTGGCCTCAGCTGATACATGAATGCCTGACCTCTGTATAATAGAAGGAGAGCTCTCTTTAGAAAGGTCTGGGCTGTTTAATGATAACACCCTCATGAGTAGGGTGGCCAAGGATGATTAGAGAGCTCTTCCTGGGAGGTAAAGGTCCCTTGGGGAGCCAGTGTATAAACCAGCTATGGTGGCTGCTTATATTAGGCTCCCCCTTTTCCTCTTTGCCAAGCTAAGCTATTCTAGTTGAATTTCAAGAATGTCCCAGCTGACCATGCCCTCAGGGGACGGTCGTTCCTCTGTTCCTGCTTGTAGCCTGCCCTTGCCAGCCTACCTAGCATTGCTGTACTCTTTTTTTTTTTTTTTTTTTTTTTTGATTTATTTATTCACTTTACATCCCAATCTCAGCCCCCCTCTTCCTGGCCCCTCCTCCCATGACCCCTCCCCCAGCTTCCCTGACACATCACACTATTCCTCTGTCCAGTTGCCTGTCCTCCTGTGTCCCTCCCCTTCTCTGTTTTCCTTTCTTTCATTTCCCTCCTTTGCACCCTCTCTGGCCTGCATTCTCTCTAAGCTTTTGTTGCGTCTCTTTTCTTCGCCCTCTTATCCCTGGCCTTCCTCCTTGCCTCCTTTTCTGCCTCTGATTCCAGTTTATAATATCTTGAAAGAGCGTCTGGTAGCGTCTGCCTGACCCTGCAGTGTTTGATGTGGTCTGTGTGTGGCTGATGAAAGCTTCCCAATCTGCTCTTCAAGCTGTGTTGATGGAGAGCTGGACGCGCAGCCTCCCTGCAATGGGGCTCTTCTTTCTCTTTTCATCAGAAGCAAATCCAAACTACCAGATAAAGCCAGGCCTTTCTCATGCCTTCCCCGTACTCATAGACTCCTCGATGCCCGAGAAAGGAGAACTGCATCCTAGAAGCCTCCTCTTACAAGAAATCCTCCTTCCCAGAATCCTCATGTCAGGGATCTCAACCAGCAGAGGACTTACCTAGGACGGCCTGGCCAATCCAAAAATGAGACATATAGTTTGGAATCTGTGTATGATAATGCAAAATATCCACAGGCTCAGAATTGATGGTAGGTCCCGGAGACCTAGGTTCTTGGTAAGATCTAGACACTCTGCAAATGCTTTTGCAAGGGAAAGAGGGTCCATTCTTCCTGCTGGCTCTGATTCTGGAAGGAATATGGTTTAGATTCCCTCTAGTACAGATCATCCTGGAAACCCCCATTGCACACCTTTACCCAGCTAGGCCTCCTACATCTGTTTCTGTTTCTTAGCCTAAGAAGATAATTTATGCCCCTGTGCTACATAGCTGCTTGAAGGAGTGATGGACAGACTAATCTAAAGGAGATTCTTTCTAGGTCTGGCTCCCTGACTCTGAAAGTGTAAACTTTAGTTACAGGGACACCACTTTGGCAAACAGATGGACTTTCATGTCAGAACACACCTGAGCTTAAGTGCAGATTTGGACAATTTTGAGCCAAGTATTCTCCAATAAACTTGTAAGAGTTGTATTTCTACCCCCCAGCAGCTTTGCTAAGAGACAATTTACATCCCACAGAATTCTGTAGGAATCATAATAGCTGAATAATTGTTAGTAGATGTATAGTCTTGCCCCCACTGCTGAATCCAGTTTTAACTATTTTCTTCCTTCATATTAAAATTGGAATTACGAGGCAGTTGGATTGTGAAACTGAGCACAGTCCCTCAAGCCCCTGAAGCTCTATCCGTACAGATTGGGATTGATTTCCCTGGCCCTTGAATTTGGGGCTGGCCTGGTGACTCATTCTTACCAGTCAAGTGCTGGCTGTTAGTCTAGTGGGTTCCGAGCCCAGTTGTCTAGAGGTCATGGGTATTTCCACTGTCTGTGAAGCCCCATTGTCTTCGTTGTGAGTATAAACTCTCCAGATGCTGGAAAACAAAAAGCAGTGTGGGGATAGGCTGCCCTGGATTAGGCCATCTCAGATTAGCTTCTTCCCTCTCCTCTCCAACTGAGCACCATGGGAACACATCCTTACAGTGAGCCTACAGAAAGTTTAGAAGGCAATTGCTTTAGTCCCTAATTCTTTTGGATGGTTTTCAAAACATCATTATGATAATAACTGATCATGGGTTATCAATAGGACCGGGTTTTTGAAACACATTGAGACCATTTAGCACTCTCTCTGCTTCGAGAGGCACGCACAGTATTCGGAAATGCAGTTTTCATGAACACCGCAGGGGCCTCCAACAGGAGAAGCACTGTCTGGGCTGGTTAGGGAGTCAGAGGCCAAGCAGAGATTGTAGATACGATTAGGTCATTTGCACTGGAAAGAGCATACACACAAACTGTAATACAGGACAGCCAGCTTCTATACTGGTAATATTTATGTTGGAGTAGTTTCTCCACTCTTTGCAAATAGCCACATCCTCAGCACGGCCCAAAATGCGTTGCAGGGTTATTGACCCCCCCCCCCCCATAGTGTATTGACTAAGGTCTCATATTACCGATTTGTTCAAGTACTCTGTTATCTATAGGGAACTGATAGTTTGGCCAAGTACAATGCTCCAAAGATACAGAAATGCAGACAGAATGCAGATCTGTTGTTGGGAAGGAGGATAAAGGGGGTGGGTGGGCGGCTGGGTAGTGAAAAGTCTTAACTTCAGAACTGACTGCAAACCTTCATTCAAAAGATGTTGGAAGAATGGGTAGAGTTTTGAGACAGCTGGAGGAAGAGAAGCAAAGGGTGGGTAATTGGGAGCCCCTGACAGCAGGAACTTTGTGATGGTTTAATCTTATGAAGGTTTTTACAACAAGTTCATCTTCCTCAGGAAGCAAGCTTTCTGGAGGAGACTAACTGTACCATGCCAAGATCTTGGGGTCACCAGATCTGCAGAGCTCATGCCTTATGGCCATGGATAGTCACCTTCCCTTCCCCTTGACCTGGTAATTTGTAAGCTTTCCCCATTCTCCTCTCTCACTCTAAGACTGGTTTGTAACTCACTACGTAGACCAGGCAGGACTCAAGCCAGCCACTTGCTGTCCCTGCCTTCTGAATTCTGGAATTATGGGTACGTTCCACAATGCCCAGCTTCTAAGGTCTCTTCTAATTCAAGTGGCCCCTAACTGCTAGTTAACCCACTGAGCCGAAGAAGGAGGCAGAGCCAAAGCAAACCAGAGCAGAAGGAAATGCTGTCAGCACAAATCCCTAGAATAGTAAGCTCTATTCAGAAACCAGGTCAGAGAGCACGGGGCAAACCCTGCAGCTGAGGGAGCTGTCTCCATTACTTCACTGTGTGAACTCTCAAGGGCCTATTCCCAGGACCCCTGAAGTCCCCTGTCCCAGCTGTGACCTACTGGGGGCAAGCCTCTGGGCTTCTGGCCAGGGTTAGCTGACTGCAGCCCCACTTTTTTCCCCCCATTTGTACCCTTGAGCTCTAGTGTGGGGCTGTTGGGAAGAGCATTCCTAGAGGCCTGTGGGAAGGGGCTGGCCTTTGATCCCTGAGGTGGAAAAACTCTCATTGTGATGAAGTCTCCCGAAGCACCCTTAAAGCAGATATCAGTGCTGATTCCCGTCTCTTAGAAACATGTCTGGGACACCTTTTGGGTACATCCTGACTAGCTCCTAAGGAACTCCTGGGAGATGGGGTAGAAGGGACAAGAGTTTACCTGAGCACCTGCCTAGCTGACCTTCCTCTCCTGACCTCCAATTCCTGACTTTCTGCTTTCATATCAGGCCTGGGGCTACATTTCTGCAGGGAACTTTACTGACTGGACACAAACCCCTGACTGGACACACGCCCCTGCTGTGAAGTCACTTATACTTCTTAACCACAGAGGGTTGGTTTCTCTAAGGAGGAGGCTTCTGTTCTTCTTGAGTAGGATAAGAGTAAAGGAGGGACCCTGTGAGGTGACAGTGCCTGCCACTCCCATCCTGGGTCTAAGCCCCAATACAGAGTGACAGGAGGTCATGTTCTCTCTTTCACCTAAAAGAGGAAAGCAATATGAAGGATATTGTCCCCTGGGCAGCTAGGGTGGCTCTCCCTCACATTGTGCCTCCCTGTTTCTGCTTTTATTGGCATCTTTGCATTGTTGTGTCACTAAGCCCTGAAAGTCACCACAGACTGCCCCTACTGTGTGGCCAAAAAACCCCACACTAGGCCATACTGCCAAGCCTGGAATTCCTCCTGTTTTCCACAAGAACTTCTGTTCTTTTGACCTCTCGAACCTGGAGCTGCTTTGGATGTGACTGCAACAAGTCAGAAAGCACTGATTATTTCTTTGGCCATGGCAGAAGTGCTAAGTGACCACCCAGCTGCCTAGCATGCAAGGGAACTGGGGTTTGCTTCACACAACGGAATAGAAAACACAGAAAAATCATTTCTGTCTATTCTGCTCTATTCCCATCTCTTACGGCAGCCCCCTTTCTTGCTGCTGGCTGCACAGATTGCTCTGTGAGTACGAACCTGGGTACTCTCTCTTCCCTATTCTTAATGGCTGAGTTAGATGCTGATGGCCCAAACTCAGGCTCAGAACAGTCTTCTTTCTTGGCAGTTCTTTCATGCCAAGCTTTGACTCACCAGTTTGACTTCCATTCCAACTTCTTGCCTCAAGCAGTTGTTTCTCCTTGAATGACCAGGGGAGAATGGTGGCTTTGTAGCATGTTCTAGAAGGCATCAGCTTACTGGCCTAGTATGGAGCCCGCCATTGGGTATGTGCTCAGTAGAGGAATGTCAAGTCAGTTAACTCTGATTTGCATGTGTTCTGGAATACTCTGGTGCCGGTTTGCTCGATAGGGATTTGGAACCTTTGACTACTGGAGAACCTGGTATGTTCCAGATTGTGTAGACAGCATGTAAGGGACATGGGCAGACATGTGGGACTGGGCTTGGTGAGGGTGGTTCATAAGTCTGTGGGTGAATGTGTCAGCGGATACAGTGACAACTGAGACTGCTTTTAATCTATTCCCCTATCCTTCTGGCACAGTGTAAACTCACTAGACACTGTAAGCAAAACTCCAGGCAACCTATTCAGTTCCCAGAAGCTCTTTTCTCTCCAGACAGTATGGCTAACTTATCAGAAACTCACTAGGTAACCCTGAACTCAGTTGAGAGGATTTCTCATAATAGGAGACCAGACTTAGAGGGCCAGTGGCCAAGCAACCTAGCTAAAGGTGCTGTGACTCTAGGAAACACTTGGGGACTGACTTGCCTAGGTCTGTCAGATAGGACAAAAGGGATGGGGAGTGTCGTTCAGTGGCACATTGCCTGGAGTATTGAGGTACACAGGGCCTAATTCCATTTCCAGCCCTTTCAGCAGCCGCAGCAGCAGCAATGACAACATTGCCTATACGGTCTCTTGCAGCAAGCATCCTGCTGGGACGGCCACGACCCAGCAGATGGAACTATCCAGGAGACATTAGTGGGGGCATGCAGAAGACATCTAATGCAGATTAGGAGGATTGTCCAAGGCTTTCTAGAAGAGGTGACATGTGAGCTGGGCATAAAGGAGTATATAAAGTTACCTCATGAAGAGAAGGTGTGGAGTGGAGAGGGCAGACAGTGGATGTACCTAGAGATGCTGTACCTAGAATCAGAAGTGCTGTACTGGGGCTGAGCTGGGGGGGGTTTATCTGGCTTTATTTAGTTTAATTTCCCCTCCCCTGGCAGGTCTTACAGACTAAATGTTCCTGTAGCTCACTAGGTAGCTAAGTCTAGCCTTGAACTACCTCAGCCTTGCAGGATGCCTGGAGCAAGCGTCTATAGCAGGCTATTACCGGCTTTAACTTACAAGTACTCTTCTCTTCTTCCTGGTCCAGGGTGGCTTGGGTGGGGCTCTCCCAGATCTCACTCTGTAACATCCTTCGTTAACTTGGAGAACCTGGAAGACTTTTACTGGGACTTCTGTGATGTGGCTTCTTAGGAGGGGGCCTGTAAGAGATCAGGAAGGTTGCTGCTCACTGGGGAAAAGTCCACCCATGCCACATACCTTGCAATGTTTGAGAAAAGTGGGCCAGAGAGCAGCAGGGAAACAATGGCTCCTGGGTTCAGTGCCACAGGCAAGACATGACGAGTCAGAATGAAAGTAACAGTGACAGACACTGGCAGGCCTAGCTGGCAGTGCATAAAGATATTACCTCAGTAAAGACCAGGGCTGGAGATGGGTGTGGTCTTACTGCATTACAGGTCTGCTGTTCTTCCGTCTCCTCTGATAGCAGAGGGAGCTGGGGAGCAGCACCTGGTGTGTGTGTGTGTGTGTGTGTGTGTGTGTGTGTGTGTGTGTGTGTGTGTGTGTCTGTCTGTCTGTCTGTCTGTCTCTCTCTCTGTGTGTGTGTGTGTGTGTGTGTGCAGTTAGGTTCCTAGTTACTATGGAAACAGCTCCTTTTCTTAAAGGAAACTCCTCAAATTGGCCCGACCATTTGACTTCAGGTAACCCAGGCTGGCAGTGAACTTAGTGCATAGTTGAGGACAGCCTTGAATCCCTGCCTCTTCCTCCTGAATGCTGGGAGCACAGGCATGCATCTGATTTTTCTTGTGCTGGGGACAGAACCCAGAGCTTTGTACATACTAGGTGAGAACTCTACCAGCTGAACTACCTTCCCAGCCCTAACCTCTCTTCATACAGAAGTTTGGGGACACGCTGTGGGTAGAGGATGTTGTGACCCACTAGGAAAGAGCTTACCTCACAGTATAGGGATGACACAGCAGGTGCAGCGCCCCTGTCCCCCTAAGAGAAGGGTGTAGGAAGAATCACATGACAAGACAAGGCAGAAAAAACTTCACAAGAAATACTTTCTGGTATCTGGCCAGGAATCACAGAACTACAAGCTGGATGTAACCTTGCTTGTGAACCAGGTCAGAAAACTGTGTTGAAGATAAGAAGAAAGTAATTTGTCACAGGCAAGACTTGAATTGGACATCAAACCAGGATAGAGCAATGGTTTGGTCCCAGACCCAGTGCCTTTATACACATTGGCTTCCCTATGCTTACTGTGCCCTGTGTCACATGCTTAACTACAGAAGATAGTTAAAGGACTATATCATCAGAAGCAATAAGCTTGCTGCCCATCAGATTATGCAATACAGAGTTAACACAAATAAAAGAAATGTCAGACTTTTCATCCTTGAATATGCGTACAGAAAGCCCACTGGGGGCTGAGATTGTTATATCCCTTTTAATTAAATGGAACTTCATGATTAACAGACTTTCTTGCTTGGCCCCTGTTCAAATACAGCTACATTTTCTACGATTTTTTTTTCCCTCCATAATTCTTGACAGGTAAATCCACCTATCTAATCTTCGCTTCAGAAGATTACCTGAATACCCAACAGAGAGACAAGGCCCGTCCCATAGCTCCGGGCCTGCTCCTCCACAGCATACCAAGTTAACCACAAACTACAGCCTCAATCTCACCCATGTCGAAGGCAGAGGTGTAGAATTTAGTGTACCATAGATGCGGCCAAGAGTGACCAAATGACCCCGTAAAGTTCATTCCAAAGTAGAAAGTCCATGGAGGGTACAGAATGCCTCGGGAGACTTCCTGACACCCACAGTGACAGGCATGTTGATGACAGCTTCTCTAGGGAACCAGCACCTAACATTTGTAGGAACAAAATGTGAGCCAATCTCCAGGAGCCCTTGGGCCTTGGGGTTGTTATTTCAACCCTAAACAGGCCTGAAGAGCTACTTTGTTGGTTTCCTCTGTCAACTTATTTGTGCAGAGTCTTGATAGTCTATGTGACACCCAGCAAAGACTCTTTGTCCTGTTAGGCACTTGCCAGGAGTGGAGATGAGCAGAGAAATATGGGAGTTGAAAGAATGTTTAGTTAAGAACATGTGCATGAGTGCCTGCCTCCCAGAGCCCATGTCAACATTAGCTGACATCCCTTTTCTCCCGGAGACAGCAGCTTCTTCCTTCTCCTGGCTCCTTTTAATAGTCTCCAAACAAAGGACTGTATTCCAGGTGTGAACAAATCAGGGAGGTTTCCTGTTTGAGATTCAGAAATGCATAGCCCCGAGGAAATGAGTTAAAGAGAGGAGAGAGAGGACAGATCGAGAGATGAAAAACAGAATCCCTAAAGCCACCTGCTATTTAGTGATTAGCTCCCAGATAAGAAGTCACGGATGCATTCCAGAAGCCTAGGACTTGTCTGGGCAGAGCAGAGCCAGGAGTGCTGTGAAGAGCTCTGCAGACAAGAAACAGATGGTGGAGGGGGGGAAAGCAAGGCTGCTCCAAAGCTCACCTCCCAGTTTCCTCTCTGCTTTTGTTCACAGAGCTTTTCTTTTTGAGATGCTAAGGGGGAACCCTCCTGAA
Source organism: Micromys minutus (assembly GCF_963924665.1). Classification (NCBI taxonomy): domain Eukaryota; kingdom Metazoa; phylum Chordata; class Mammalia; order Rodentia; family Muridae; genus Micromys; species Micromys minutus. The sequence continues at coordinate 88,863,581 of NC_137969.1, read as the reverse complement.
CAAGCGCTCTAGTCTGAGCCACATCCCCAGCCCATTCACAGAGTTCTTTAAAGCACGGGGTCTTCATCCTTGCTGCCCCATATGTGTGCTTCAGTTTATGGAAAGGAATCTTATGAAGACTTGATCTACAAACTAGCTTAGTGACCTGGGCACATCACACACCGTCTGAGATCCAGGTCTCGGGCTACTTCCTCTTTTTTGGTTGATTCATCTTTTGTTTATTTAGGAGATGGGCTCTTCCTGTATATAGTCCAAGTTGACCTTGAGCTTTGCTGGGTAGCCCTGGCCAACCTCAAGCTCTCAACACCACTACCTTTCCTAGGAAATGAGTTATATGCATGGGTCACTATGCTCAGCTTTGGGTGCTATCTCTTGGAATAAACAGCTTTATCCAAAAGCATATGAAACCAATGTGATAACCCTTAAAAGCATCCCCTAACTTGGCCCTGCTCTCTCCCTTAAGCGCCTATGCACACCTACCACCTTGTTTGATTAACTGACAAAGCAAGTCCTTGTTCACTCATGGAGGGCGCAGACTGCTCAGTTAGTTTTCTTCTCAGTGCAAAGGGGTAAAAATAATTTCTCTACACCTGTGGCCTAAACATGACCCCCAAATCTTGAACAGAAGGAGCACGAAGCTATATGCTCACCAGGGTCACATGATCTCTTTCATCATTAGCCTTTCCTGTTCCTTTTGTTCTTAGGATACGAAAGTCATGTCCTTGACAACAGCAGCATGTTCAGTTTTTCCAACATGGTGAAGTCAGCACGCTGCCTCCTGGGCTTTAGGTCCTTCAGGGATCGCCAAGCCTCTACAGATAGAAAATCAATTTACTAATTCACTCTGATTTTCATTTTCAATTGTCTCCCATAAAAAAAAATAGATGTGGAGCTATGAACAATTATGCCAGGGTAGGAAATAAATACTCCTATGATTAAAAACTGGAAATCGTTAGCTTTGAAAGTTCTCCAAAAATACAGCCACAAATGTCAGGCAATGCCAGTCAAATAATGGTTGTAAAACACAAACTGTAGACATTGTCTTGCAAAGCAGTCAGAGATGTAACTGTGGCATGACTCTCACAGCAGAGGCATGCTTGCTGCCTTTCTTCTTCCTTTCTGCCTTTTTTATTTATTTCTTTAACTTGAAGGGGGGCAAAGGGGTTATGTGCATCAAACTGTTCATTTCAATATGCAATTTGCCCCAAAGAATTTCTGACTTAATTCATTTTCTCACCAACTCAAATCCAATTCAAAGAAAATATTTTTTGAAACTGGAACAATCTACTTTCTGTTGAGGAGTGCTAATAGGTGAAATGCTACCCTGTCACCTTAGGGAGCACCAGCTGAGCTTAGAGCCACACAGGGAAAAGTTTTATTTGCATCCTTCTGAATTCTTAGCCAGAGCTGGGTGGGTAGGAGAGGATAATGAGAAATAAACTGCATTGCTGGCTTTTCTTTACCAATGAAAACAAATTCAGGCTGGAAGATGTTCGCATCCTAATGCTGGGTGTATCTCTAATATAAGGAAGCGATTCATCTGAGTGAAAATAAAAATTAGGGACTAAAGTCTCTTCTAAAATGTAAGTTTGCTAGTTCTTACAGGGCATTAATATTTCTATTGAGTTATGTTAATTATTTATTTGGCCTTCCGGAGAGGAGCCTGTTAGTGTCTTTGGGTTCTATATCTGGACGGATTCCTGGAGAAACTCAACAGCTTGACACTTTTAGTTTGGAAGGTTTTGTTGTGGTTTTCTCATTGGCATGAGGCAAGCTGTATGTGTGTCTCACTGAACCTGAATCTTGCTAGGCTAGGCTATCTGGCCACAGAGCCTCCATCGATCTACTGGTAGTGGCCTTTCCAGACTACAGGAGAATTACAGGAGCTCACCATCACACCCAGCCTTCTGTGTGGGTTCTGGGGATGTAAACTCAGGTCCTCCTGCTTGCAAAGCAAGCTCTTTACTGCCTCAGCCATCTTCCCATCTGTGTTTAGATGGAGAACCCTAATGCGGTAGTTATGATGGTGGGCAACAAAGTAACGGCAGTGACAACAAAGTAACGGTAGTGGCAAGAAGAAGCAGTTTTGATTTTGGAGTTCTTTAACCAGGAGCCCACCACTGTTTCATTGCTCCAGGTAACCAGAGAAATAATTAAGGCTCAGGGACTGAGGTGTTTAAGGTCCTCCCTGCGCAAAGTCCAGGTGGACAGCCTCTGCCCAGAACTGCAAATGGAGTGTGCTCCCAGTTCTTTCTATTTTACCTTTAGTTCCCCAAAACATCAGACCAAGTTCTCAAATACCTCGGGGTTTGAAAATAAGGAGCCTCACTCAGTGTAGTCTGATTCAAGGTGAGGGGCAAGAGGACTATGAAATTAGCTCATCCCCATTGTTACTGAGCTTGTGTTCAGAAACTCTCAAACAAAATGGACTAAAAATAAATAAATAAATAAATAAACCCTCTTTTCTGTGCCTGCTCACTGAATGCAATTTTTCATTCAGGGGGTGATGGTTTTATTCTGTCTTAGTTCTTCACAATATCACTTTAATCTTGTATCGATGGCCAGGATGCTTTCATCCCACAGAAAATTTCATTTCTGATCATTTCAAATTCTTATTTGAATTTGCCTTTTCCTTCTTTTAATACAGTGCCACGGTCCTTTCATATCTAGGTTTTGTACTCTAATGCTATTTCTTGGTGGAATGTTGTCACGGTAGGACATTAATGATGAAGATGTCAGAATTGTATTCTAAATGATAGTAAAATTCAAGTAAAAACTCCGGCAGAAAATATGCCTATAAATATTTTAAAAGACCTCTTTTTGGGAGGCATTATTTTTTTTTCTCTCAGCGAAAAGAAAATGTTGATCGATAGAGATACCTTAGGAGATGCATTTTCCTGTTGAACACACCATCATAAGAAGTCGTCAGGTAAATCTTGCTTGTCAGAACTCCCACAGAGGTCAGCGTGCTGGATAAAAACCGCACTCAGCTCTATTTTCCTGTGTAAACGTTTTATCTAGGTCTACCCACCATGGCAAATGTGATGGTTCTAATAACAGTCTGATTCATTTAACTCCATTCTTTCTCTCCATCAAAATCTCTAAAATGACGATTTGAAAGACAGAGTTTGGCTGTGTTTCCACCACAGGAAACAAGGAAGGCACCATGGAGACTGGACTTGAGTCAGAGTTTCAGTATGCATCTCCTTTAAGTTTCTTCTTGTGTACAGGACAGGAGTGAGGTCTGGTATGAAAATATGCTTCTGTGAGGCCCAAGAAACTGGAGCAAACCATCCACATTCATCCTTCCTTTGGGGGACGTTCCTGATCAGCATGTTCAAATATTTGGGATCAATGTAAAGATTTGGGCTCCGTTCTCAAAAGACTCTAGGTCACTGCTTCAGAGATGCGTTTTCTTAGGACTAAGGCTCTGCCCCCTTGCACACTGAGATAGGATATTCTTTGACAAAGATATCTCCCCCCCCCCAAATAAAATACAAAATTTCTCATTATTTTTTTAGTCCATTTTGGGAAGAAAGGAAACAAAATAAAAATGAATTTTGGCTATTGCATCTAACCCTATGTGGATGGAAAAACATTCTTTTGGTCTCTCCTTGCCCTCCAGTTCACTCACTGCTGCTCTGAAAGCACTTGTCAGACCTTAGGGGGTGCTCTTGCTCTTCATCCACTCCTTGCACTTGAATCCACTTGTGAGCTGAAGCAGGGGCTTGCTTCTTTAGATTCCTTTAGGAGCAGTAGTCTTTAAGCAGAAGATTGTGGGAGTGGGGCTAAGCTTTGGGTGCACAGGGCTAGCTTCTTCCTCTCATTACCCAGACAGCACTCTGCGTAGAGAAAATGAACTCAACTCTGCCCTGTCTCCTGCTCTTTCAGTTCTTGGCGCCTGTTGAACAAAATTAATTTTTTGAGTTAATTTTTGCAAATGCATCTAATTCTCTTCACAACACTGCTATAAGTTAAACGCCTCCATTTACTTTGTTTTTCAAGTGAGAACTATAGGCTTCTAGTTGCTTTAGCCCCCAGTTGGGCCAACATTTGAATCCTGATCTGTTTGACATTAGTATCTCTTCACTACATGTTACACTGGCTGAAAATATAAATAACAGTTGATGACTGAAGGCCTGGAAAAGTCAACAGAAAATGAGATTCATCTCCAGGGTCAGAGGGATTAAACCAGAAGCTGGAAGGCTTTATCTGCTCCACTGTGGCAGGGCTTCCTTTTAATGACTTACCCTTGCAGGCGAAATTCTCAGGAAGAATGCTGCTGACAGCCTTCAATGCACCATAAATAACACCCCAGGTGCTCTGAGTACCCTCTCCTCACCCTCCTGGAGATTTGCAAAAGCCTCAAGTTTAACCCTCTCAAAACCAATTCTGTGCTTACCCCTTTCCCCCAAACTTAGCCTCTCATAATAAATGGCTGCTTTGCAGGTTCCCTAGATGTGTTTGCAATAAATGTCATTTTAGGCATATGTCAGCTGCACAGTTAGGATTTAGGGTCTCTATGTATCTAAGAATTCTGCCAAGCCTGTTCATTTGTAGTAGAGAAAAATCACCTAAACGTAGGCGCCTTCTAGGCTGGATCGGGCTTTGGTTTTGCATCCTTGGCCATGATTGAAGAGTCCTCAAGACAAGTGCTCAGAAAATCCTGATGAACAAAACCAAATATGGAGCCAGTTCTCCTAAGCTCTGTGAGGGAAATACACACTTGTGTAGGTGACTCTCACTTTAGAAGGAGAATCGCTGTAGAACATACTAGGACATCTTCCAGAATACCAAGAGCTTGGGGAATTCTAGAGTTTGGAGAATTCAGTCCAGTTGCCTAAGTGTGAGGTGTCCGACAGCTGCCAAACCAATGGACAAGATAGAAACTTTGGCGCCTGGGCGGTACTTGCTCTCAGAAACAGAGGTGGGAGGTAAAACTAGAGACAATTAAAAAAAATGTATGCTTTTCTAGTTTTATGGCGTGTTTTTATAATATATTCACTCACTGCAAAATTAAAATAGAATAAAGAAGAGATTGGAAAGAGAAGGAGGAAAAGAGGAGAAGAGGAGAAGGAAGTAGAGGAGGAAGAGGAGGAGGAGAAGAAACCTCACGGGGAAAGCCAACTTGTGCTTGGACTTTTCTGAGCAGCAGGCCAGCTGCAGACATGTTGCTGTACAAAGCTTCCCTCCAACCCCAGCCTGGAGGTCCACATGTGCCGTTTGGAATTGCCAGTTGCCAGGATGGACTGAATCTGGTCCTTCAAGTTGAAGAGCAGGGAGAACTTCCTCAGGGAATTCTGAAAGCAGCAGGCTGGTTTCATGCTAACCCGCTACACCATTGCCTCCCCTGTCTCTAGCCTGCTGCCCATCCTCAAGATTTTGGACATTGCAACTTGCCAGAACTTCATGAGCCAGTTTCTTTTGTCTGTCATCTTTCTCTCTCTCATTCCATTATTTCACTTTTCCTGGAAAACCACGATTAATTACATACCCTGACTAGTTGTCTTTATGTCTATTTTATTTCTCCAGAAAGACTATAACTTCAAAAAAATCAATTTCATAGATACTCACTGGATATCCCCTAGGTGCTAGATACCAATGAAACAGAGTTTCTGTGAACTGACATCTCTTCTACTTCTTTTCCTGCATAGTGACCCTGATGTCACTAACTCCCTGTCTTGTTTCCTGTCTTCCCCAACCCCCTTTGGTGGAGGAAAGCACAGCTCACTGCCATCATTCATAAATAGATGCAGTTTGAAAGAGCCCTGGCTACTCCCTGAAAGTTTTCTTGAGTCTCCAGTCTCTCTTGCCAGGTCTAGTTTTCAGTGTATTATGAGCCTTCTTGTTTGTTGAGGCCTCTTCAAGTTCTCTACTGAATTTCTCTGGACCTTTATCTTGAGCCCAGTGAAACTTTTCATAGATTTTTCTGTCTCGGCATGCACTGTGCATTACCAAGCTTCCCAAAGACATGTCTTCTTGGTGGAGATGCATCCTTCAGCCATATCTGTAACCACTGTGGTCAATTAGGGCAGAATGACTATACCCAATATCATCTCTCCCTTTGATAAGCAATAAAACCACACAGGTTCAGCTGGGTGTGTAGAAAAGATTCTCCCAGTTTCCTTTAGAAGGAAATGTGATCATTTGATCAATCAATCAATCAATCAATCAATCATCAATCTGTTTAGTAGAACACAAGAGGAAAGGTAATGTAGAATTTCTACCAAGTACAGTACAGAAGCAAAGGCTGGGTGGGAGCAAGGTTAACCTGAGTTGTCTGAGACTGGAATAATGTTCCCAGAGTTTTTTGTGACTATGGCTTAAAAGCATTGAGGGGGAAGAAGAAGCAAGTGACGCCTAAGCCCTTGAATATTTGTGGAGGACCACGTTGCTGCAGAAACACTTGCAGCAAGCTCAGTTTTATTTTTTAACTCTAAAGACTTTTGTGAAAGAGAAGTGCAGAGGTTTGGTTACTGCCATGAAAGCAAACTTAACCCCTGACTAATCATGGACTTGGGTAAACGTTTCCCTCAATTACCCAACATGTTTTCCACGTAATTCCTTCTTACAATGCAAGGTAGGGTAGATATCTTCACACCCTGTCAGCCTAGTAAACCTGCCTGTCCAAACAGAGCTCTGTGTGACTTTACTCCCCTGGCGTGTTGGTACACACACTTCCCCTACCAGGGTTCAGGGCCTGAGCATGTAGGAGAGATAAATGCTGCAAGATTTTTCTACCCACAGCAAACCAAACAACCCTGGGAACAAGGAGAGTATGAGTCTTACTGTGGAATGTTCTGACTTCTGTGTAGATCTTCTGCCAGGGGATTCCAGAGACTCCTTTCAGCTGCAGAGAGACTCAAGTTCCTACAGTGTTGCACAGTAGTCTATGTCTCAGGGACAAACATAATCCCAGCAGGGAAAATCTGTGCCTGGATTCTGCTTATAAGTAATTACTGTATATTGAGTATGATCTATCTTACTGTGTAATCTTGAAGGACAATACCATGTCCCCTTGAAAGACCAATGAATTCACGTTCTGAAAGCTTAGATACTGGTTACAGTCCCAATGCTGTGCACTTCCACGAGGCAAGTTTTATTTCTCAGAGCCTTGTAACTGTGAGTGTTCATTCACTCATTCATTCATCTACCCATCTCTCACTTATACATCTACCATCTATCAATCATCTATCCACTCACCACTGATCCACTCTGAATCCACCATTCACCCAGCCATCCACCTATCATCTATTCACTGTTCCCCCACTCACTGCCTAGACCCTGTGTATACAATATCCATCCAGCCACCATTCATTCATATATCAACCTATCCTCTGTCTCTATTATCTATCATCCATCAATCAGTCATCTGTCTATCCATTCATCAATCACTCCTCATCCATCTATCTATCTATCTATCTATCTATCTATCTATCTATCTATCTACCTACCTACCTACCAATCACATATCATCATGTGTTATTTATCTATCACTAATCAATCCACCATCTAACATTTATACATATATCCCTTATCTATTAATTAATGATCCATTTATCTACCATCCATCCACCATCCTCCAATTTATTATTCATCTATTACCCATTCATCCATCCACCTATCCATTTACTATCATAAGTCACCTATCTATCTATCTATCTATCTATCTATCTATCTATCTGTCTGTCTGTCTGTCTGTCTGTGTGTCTGTCTGTCCGTCCGTCCGTCCGTCTGTCCATCTATCTATCTAAAATTTATCAGCAATTCATCTATCATCCATCTGTCTATCATCCATCCACTTGTCACCCACCCTCCCATCATTCTTTGATCCTTTTACCAGCCATTCATCATCTATTGATCTATCAACCCTACATTCATCCAAGTCAAGATTTATTAAGCATGAACTTTTGCAAGCTCTGTGCATGCAAAGATGAACAAGACATACCTTCTTGTAGACAGCTCACCACCTACCTAAGAATTTACAGTAGATGGATGGGATGATATTTGAAAACATCTAAAAGCACAAAGTAGACACATATAACTAATGGGTTATCTTTAAGTCATATCTCGTAAACCCCATTTTCCTTTCTCTAAGCATGCCGTAAAAAGCCGATGGAGGAACAGGCATGAGATTTGTCAACTGGTTACTATGGCCACTGGCAATAGTTGCTGAATCATAGACAGTCATTACCATGAAGGTGGAGGCATTCTTGGGAGGTTGGCTGCAGAGAAGGCTCTTGTAGCTTATAGCTTACAAGGTCCCTTATAGCTAAAGGGACCTCAGGCCACAGACACCTGTCTTTATGTTTGGAGATGCCTCTGTCAACCGGGAGAGAAATTTCAATATTTTATTGAAAGCATTTTGCAGCAGAAATCCTTCTCTCTCTCTTTCTCTTTTTCCCCTTGCTGGTGCCAGCATAATTTAACTGTGATTTAATAGCTCCTTTCATTTACTTGCTAAATTATGCCTTTCCATCACCTTCCCTTTGGGTTTTCCCTCTTTTGGTCCTACAAGCCCCCATTATTTATTAATGCCCCATAATACATGATGGAGGCAGGCAGAACACAGTCGTTGTACCGTGATTTAGGGGCTCCTGGCAGTGAGACAGCAAGAACCCATGCATATGCTTGGAGAGTCTCCCCTGTACTTGCTTTTTTAGAGCTGGGTCAGACAGCTCCAAGTCAACTTCTGTGTGAGCCCTACCTTCCCTTCCCAGCCCATCCCCCTGGCCATTTTCCTGCTTGGAGCAAATTCAAACACTTGGCTCAGAATGATGGATGAGTCACAGTTCATGTTTTTTTCCAAGATTCAACTGCTAGAATGAGCATGCTCCTCAGAGCGTGCTTAACTGAAGGAGAGCCAAAAGGTAACTCGGCTTCCCTTCAAGGAAGGATCTCTGGGTGGGACTGGGAGATTTCAGACAATCTGAATCTGGAGGGAGTCAGTTCTTGAAAGACAAGCTAGGGAGATGGTTCTTGTAATTCTCTTTTGGAGTAGCTTGGGACATTTGACTGACAGGCAGAGTTGCATAGGAGAGAATTACACTTGGATACATAGTGTGCTTTATGACCTACACAAAGCTTCAGAATACCCCCTGGGGAATTAGGGAAAGGTGCATTCAGCATATCCTTACCGACTCTTTTCCTAATTCCTTCATGTGTGCTCTGAACTACACTCACACATGCTTTCTTGCTTGGTAGATGAGGTAGAGACATCCTACAGGCAGTGAGCAGAAGGGCCTGCTCAGTAGTGTACAAAACAGACTGAGCTTCCTTTGTGACTAAGTGTTTATGGGCCATGTTAATATTTCATCATTTGGAAATGATAATACAGTTGAGACCTCAGCACAGTGCCTAGCATTTAAAATGCCTGCCTTCCTCTCACCATGGGCCTCCAAACTAATACAGATCTTACAAGGCAAGGTTGGGTCGAGTGCACAGAGCAGCCGGGATGAGTCCTGCTCTCCCACGAAAATTCTGAAGGAGCTGCTCAGCTTCTCTGGGCCTCAGTCTCTGCAGGTATAGGTAGTTCTTGTGATAACTTCCTGTATAATTTTGCTCCTGAGACTTGTAGTCATTTAAGGAACGGGTATAGGGATAAAAAACTTAAAGCACATGGGTTTTGTGATTTTTCTGTTGTGTAACAATAGCAAATAGGAGACTTTCTTCTGGCTCTTGGACACTTGAATGTTTTGTTCCTCTCCCCAGGGCCTTGATGTCTTTGGCTCACACTATAGTGGGCCCAAGTGTGGAGCAGTACAGTTGTACCAGCAGGCTCTTCCGCTCTCCTTCATCCTGGACTGCATGCACCTCTTTCGTGGCTGTGACTGGTGGCAAGAGCCTTGGAGCATGGACATTGCCTCCTGGAGACTTGTCCTGAGGTTCCCCAGGGGTCTCTGCAACCATTCTCCATCTGTTGAGCTAGAGAGACAGCTCAAGGACAGAGGAGCGGAGCTGAGATAACACAGCATCTGCAATGGTTACTTTGCTCCTCTGCCCCTCCAGGTGACCAGCTGTGTCCAGATCCAGCTGGCAGAGGTGGCAAAGTGAGGGACTATGTGCAGAGACATTCCTTGCTCATTTTCAGCTCACTCATCTGCCACCAGCTGACTTTGTGGTGACCTCTGCAGCCCCCCCCCCCCCCATTCACATTTCTGCAGTGCCTGGGTTTGCAATGACATGCTCATAGTTTCCTTCAGAAGTTTTCCTTCATATAGCTCCCAGGCTGGGGAACTTCAGAGGGCCAGGCTGCTCTGTAACTAACGCGAATGTGTAATCTGCCTAAGCCTTGACTAATGTGTTCCTTGCATTATTAAACACAGATTAAATATATATGGATGTTTAAATGTAATGTGTTATTTCCCCAAATCTGGCTTCTTGGTGTTCCTGACTTACGCCTTTTCAGTGCTCATAATTGTCTCAGGGATCATGAATTACAGGCAGGAGCTGCAGCTCCCTTGGCTCTAAAGCCTCTGCCGTCCCATTACATTTGTTGAAGAGATGCATCCGTAGTCCTTCAGCCTAGAAAATTACTGCAGGGATTCTTCTCATGGGGATGTACTTTTCTCCTTCTCAGACAGAGTTTACTCCCTGCCAGCAAGTAACGGCTCGTTATATGGAACCTTGTGGACTTGTAGGTTTGTATCTGCTCTGCAGGAAAAGCTATTGTATCCCTGGTAAATAACCTAATAGCTAAACTAAGCTCATAGCTTTGTGCCCTGACTCCTCTGCCTACTGTCCTCCAGTCTAGTGGTCACATGTCCTATATGGGTACTTACAGAATTCTAGGAAGTCTGATTGCCTTTTTGTTTGTTTGTTTGATTGATTGTGTGTGTTCGTGTGAGATAGATAGATAGATAGATAGATAGAGAGAGAGAGAGAGAGAGAGAGAGAGAGAGAGAGAGACAGAGAGACAGAGAGGAAGAGAAACAGAGACAGAAACAGAGAAAATGACTCTTGGATGTCTTCAGGAGCTCTTTGCCTTGGTTTTGTGAACTCAGTCTTTCACTGACCCAGAACTCTCTCATGCTATACTAGCCAGTCAGCAAGCTCCAGGGATTAGCCTGTTTCTGCCTCCCCTGAGCCAGGGTTACAAGCGTACACTGTGCCTGGCTCTTTTGTGTATGTTCTGGGGACCAAGCCCAGATCTTCATGATTGCCAGATCAATACTATTGATTGCTATCCCTCCAGCCCTAACTTTTCCTATCTAATAATTGAATTTTTTTGGAAGAGAATTGCTTAAAAACTTAGCCTAATGGCATGGGGGAATTTACACCTATGGAAAGGAGCAACTTGAGGCCAAGCCTGTCTAAATTGCTCCACTCTTGCCTGCCACAGATTCTTCTTCATGGAAGGACAGGATAGGTCTTGGTTATCTTCAATGTTTTTGCAGGCTTTCCGAAGCAGAACCAGGAGGGCTGGATGCCTGGTGTGTGTGGTTCTGTACTTATCCACGCAGCCAGTTTCCCTGCTCCATGAAAATGCTTTCCTCTCAGAGTCTTGGTTAATGTTTTCTTCCTGCTACCATCAAGCCAACTTGTCTGTCTACTAAACACAATAGCTATACGGTACGTCAGACACTTCCACCCGGCAGCAGCTGACTGCATTTCTTCTTATCTCCTCTTTCTGGGATTTCTTAAAACCAGCCATCTAGAAACATTTACACCGTGGGAACTGGCCACTAAACAAAGTAGCAAAGTTGTTTTTCACTTGGAGAACTGATTCTTAAAACTGACCAGCATAGCTGGGCATGGTCAAGTATACCTGTAATCTAAACTTCTCTCCCCAGAGGTGGAAACAGGAGTGGTGTGGTGTTCAAATCTAGCCTGAGCTGTATGTCAAAATCCTGTCTCAATTTTTACTCACCATTAAAAGGAAAAGAAAGAAAGACCACCACTCGCTGTTCAAAGCTCTCTCTGGGTGGCTCTTTAAATATTTAAGTATGACTGAGCACATGGGGTTTAAGACTGGCAAGACCTTGTGGCTAAGCACAGAACACATGTGAGACCCAAGCTTCTCAATTTGCCTGTAAAGTTATAATCTCTGCCAAGTGTCACAGATTTCCATACTTGCTTCTCTTCTATAATCTTGAATGTCGACTGTTACCTGTTCTAATCGCTAGGGGGCTCTCTGTCCCAGCCCCAGATGTCCCTGAATTGGGGGTCAAAGCTGTGGTTTAAGGAAAGGAACTTTTTTTTTCAGCTTCCCAGGACAATTATTGTCATTCACTCTCTTCCAGTAGGAGATTCAACAGAGCCAGGTGACCTAAATCTTGCCTAGGAAGGATGAAAAAAGGGCAAGCCTGGGGACTGGGTTTGGAGAAACGATACTTGACTGGGCCGGTTCCAGCTGCAGCCCACTTATCAGCTAGATTCTGAAAAGCCAAGAGAAGAGAAAAAGGTCATGTTTGGTGGCCATGACATACAGCATGCTACATGTTTGCTCACGGCAGCAGGAGCATGTGCAATCTTCTGTTTCTGCTCTCTCGGGCCTTCCAGGCTTTTGAAGATTGTCCGCTGCCTTTCTCAGAGACTCTCCCCAACCTCACCAAGCACTAGCTAGCTCTGGGACAAGTTCAGGATGTAGAAAGAAGGCACCGGATCGGGGGTATGTCTCTGATGACACGCATGGTTATGGTTTGTGACGGCTGCAGGTTGCAGAGGGTTTGTTCCTATCTCCAACCCCAAACTCTGTTTTAATCTGTGCTGCTTCAAAGTGCTAACCAGGCCGCTCAAAGAAGGGGAGAGAATTCTCAAGACGTGAGGATGCCAACTGGGGAGAGGCTAAGGCAGGAGGAATCCATCCTTTGTGCATTGCAGTTCCAACTCTTTAGGGGCTGCTCGGCTCAGGCAGGCAGGGAGTTAAGGTCTGAGAAGAATGGAATTTTCCCCGTGGCCGTACAGACTTGTTTTAACCACAGGAATGAACACAAGATGCGACATGTTCCCTCTGCTATTGTCTGGTTCCCTTTCCCTCCAGCAGGCAGCCAGGCTAATGTGTGACATTTCTCCAGGCATCCAGAGTGCTCCCTGCCCTTCTCTTTATAGCTTTTCAACCGCCTTCCTCCTAGACCTTCACCAACCTCACCTTCAAAGGCTTTTCTATAAGCCAGGGCTGTCCTCTGTGGACTGGGCAGGGAAGGCATGTGGATTTGGGTTGTTTATTAATTTTAAAGATGTGTGTTTCCCGTTCTTTCTGTACTGTCTCCCGTAATTCCTTCTGGCAATCTCAGAACTCCACAATTATCTCTTCCCAGTCCCTAAGTGGGGTGATGGGCATCAAAAGCAGGAACCTCCCATGCTGGCTGGGACTTTCAACAGCCTCATCAGCACACTGACAGGACAGAACTTTTCCTCTCAATTAATTCTCGTTGCCAGCCCCTGCCCCCCAAGCTCTCAGTCCTTCCAAGCCTTGGTTAGAGGTCTTATTTTATGGACATACCAGTTGTCTAGTCTGTGTATAGCTCAGCTCAGGAGAGGCCTCTCCCCAGCACCAGCACATTTCCATCATTAACCTTGAGTACAGACAGACTCAGCTTTACTCCCAGATGGCAGGACACACAGAGGGTGTAGGACAGGAATTACGTCACTTACGGGTCCTCTCCCTTGGTTTCTCCATATTCTTTCCTGCTGTACCTTTTCACCTTTCCCCCTGGTTTTCTGGCTCTCTTTGCACACCAGGATGACAAATGACAACCAGAAAGTCAAGTAGGCCTGCAGCTGGGAACTCGCTTCTCCCTGCTGGTACTGGAATGGAAAACCTTCCTGCAGAAAATGTTCCTTAAAAATTTGCTTTAAAGCAGCAGTAGAAAAATTAACATATGCTTCTTTTCAAAGCATACTCCTTGAATAAGGTGCAAAGGAAGTTCAATGAGAAGCCAAACTTTGGTTTCAAATATAAGACACCTTTATGCTAATTATAATCATAACGATCCAATGTGTTTGGGATTTAATTATTTGGAATTAAAATAAAGAAAGACATCCTATAATTATCACTGAACTTACCATGAGGCCTAAAATCTAATAATTAAACACTTTCAGAATTTATTCAGTGAGCAACGAAATAGCAATAGCACTGTGGATTCTCTTTCACCTTTGTAAAGAAGGTTCTAGAACTATCAGTGGGTTACACTGGAAATACCTCGGAATCATGTGTAAAGCACACCTGCCAACAAACTTGTTCTCAGGGACAGAGTGTCTGAGGAGCTCAAGTTTGATAGTAATTGGATGTGAATGAGAAATGATTCCTTCGAGAGAGAAGCAGAGAGAGGGGTGAGAAGAGAAGGGAGAAGGAAGAGAGGGGAGAGAAGGAAGCCATTGAGACTTGGGAAGTAAACAACTCTTTAATTCTCAGGATGTCCCTGAAGCTGGTCAGATCCAAAAGGTCCCTTCCCCAAAATTATAAAAGCAGTAAAAAAAAAAAAATGCTGAGAAGATTCTTCAAGCTACCTACCAGTCATTTAGAGAGCCCCAAGGCTTCCAGCCTTGTGAGTTATTACCCACGGTAGGGTAGACTTTCCAGGCATGTCCCTGCTTTTGTAAGTAACCCCTTATCAGTAACCCCACAACTCCAATAAGCATATTGATTCAACAAGTTAAATGTTGGTAGTATCAGTTATTTGGTCTGTCCTAGGGTCCTTATCTGGAGTAAGTAGATGTTTGTTTATATCTTCTCTGGGGACACTCATTCATAAATTGAAAGTGATAAATAGTTACACCTAGGGAGGGGACACAGAATGCTCTCAGCATCATGCCCAGCACTGTATCATTTACAGAATCACTTATCTGTGAGACTCATGTTAGACCTTGTAGAATGATGCCAACTGGAGACACAAAGGAAATCTCAGAGATCACAGCACATAACATGTAGTCATGCTTTCATTCCCACTCTCTCACATTGTAGACTTCACTTAAAATTCACTGTTGGCCTTTATTATAGCTCTTTAGAAATTTAACCTGTCCACACAATATGATGATCTACTTTAGGTGGGGAGACTCTTACGTTTTATCTTGGGTCACCAACAGTTCTATCACCAGAACCCTTATCTAATTTCCTCAGCATGGATGCTTCCACAGCCTGACTGCTCCAGTTTATAGGTAGTGTTCCCCAAAGGTTTCTATTTCCTCAGGCAATGGCACCACACTCCGGGTCTCAAGTTCCATCTTCTTTCTCAAGTCCAGTCAACAAACAGTTTGTGTCCATTTTATTGTCCCAGGAACTGAAGCTGCTCTTTCAACAGGGCAACTGCATCACCTTTCTTACCGATCAGGAAACACCCTTGACGCTGTGCTGTGCACAGTCTTTATGCTCAACTTTCAGAGACAATTCTAAATCACTTCAGCTCATGCTAAGAGCCATGAAAATAAAAAAAAGACAAAGGACCTACTTCTAATATTGTTATTCTTTTCTCTGGACACAGACTGCTTTCCCATCATTTGCTCTTAGCTCTCAGTAATCCCTTCCCCCCACTGTTCCTTCCCATAACTTCACCCATTGGACCTTTACTTCTTCAGGCAGCTTACTGCTTGTTCTTCGGTCATTTTTTTCCTGATCATCTCTGGTGGACACAGCCTCTTTTCTTTCTGGGATGCTAAAAAGACTTTGTATATGTCCCCCCATTGTTTGTATATATTCCCCCATTGTTTGTATATGTCCCCCCATTGATGGTCATGATCTCGCCTTGTGTTAAGGTTTAACCAGTGACCACAACCACCATGCCATGTTATCTTCATCAGTTTGAAAAGTGACACCCTTATGTGCTTATGCATTCCATGTGAGCTTACATGCTTTCCATCTTCCAGATGAGGAAAACTGAGGCTTACAACTGGTAAATCAGTTGGCAAAGGTACAGAAGAATTGGGCCGAAGAATCAGTGTGAATTCAAGTCTGTCATGTATCAAAGCTACGGGCAGAATGTTGGTGGGTGGCTAGAGTTGAGAGAGAAAGATGGAACAGTTGAAAGGTGGGAAAAGTTTTGAGGAAAGGTTTGCAAGAAGGGAGAACACAAGTTGGGTTGTGACAACCAGACACTTGAACAGGTGCAGAGGGTGGCCCACTGGACAGATGGACAGAGGAAAGTGCAGCATAAGGGTGCAAAGGTTTCTAGAGTCAGTGGACAGAAAGGCAGGCTGCTTTCCTTTCCTGCTTTGAGCTGCACCTTTTGTAAGGGAACCCCCTGCCCCTCTGTCCTACTTATATTGCAGACCAGAGAGAAGGAGGCATCTCTACTCCAGGAAAAGCCCCAGGTCCACGTTTTCAGCCACTTTCAATTCTAGTCTTTTGTGTTCTGACTGGTAATCAAAGTCTCCTCCTGAGCAGCCTGGCTGCCCCACACCTGCCCAGACTCGGTGTGCAGTCCTCTTTGAGGAAGTCCACAGCTATGCCTCAAGGCAAGGCCAGTGTGGACCAGCACTTCCCTGGGAAGTAGGCTGAGTACCAGGGGTCTGTGTCAGTGCCTACTCTTCCTTCTAAACTCCTGACCCTTGCTCCCAGATGCACCTGGGATAAGGCTATTGTAGAACCTGTAGGCTAAGACTTTCCTGGGGCTAGGCTCTATCACTTAGAATCTCAGTTCTAAAGAACAGGGGAAACCTAACTAAACAATTTTAACAAGACAGCAGGAGGTGAGTCCTAGCATCTCAGCAGAACAGGAAGAAGCCAAGGACCTTGCTCTGAAAGCTACTCCATCTGCTTTAAAAGCCAGTGAATTAAGGCCTGACTCACAACCCTGATTACTGATTGCTGCCAAGGCTCTGGACACAGCCACACAAAGCTGTTGCTATTAAGGCCTGATATTAACCCCGTGTGGGATGATCCTTCTGTCTGAGCAAGTGTCACTAAGAGATCACACTCAAGATGGATTCATAACCCTAACCGGAAAGGTATGGTAGTGAAGGCCTGTAATCCCAGACCTTGGAAGCTGAGGCAGGAGGATTACTGTAAAATTGAGACCAGTGTCAGGAAATATCAGGCAAATAAACAAATATGGATGAGAAAATGTATCAGTAGAGTATTGGTGTTGTGTTAGGAGGAGCCTACGGAGGATAACAGGATAGATGAACTCAGTCTTTAAATGCCAAGGTGCCGAACTGCATCTGTGGGGAGAGGACGAACAGCTTCTACTGCAAAGCCAGGAGAGCGCAGCAGAGGATACTTAGCTGGATTTTCTACTTAAAGAAGAACATGACAACTTTTATGATTTAATCCTTTTAGCATTTTCCAGTTTTTCTGTAATAAGCAGAAACACAACAAAAAAATTGACACAGAATAGATTAGAATCCTTTCTCCAAAATATGGGCATCCCACTTCCTCAACCTGAGACTATTTGAGGCCACATGACTTAAAGACTTCACATATGTGGTTAAACTAGAGATTCCCATACAGTGTGGTCATCCTGGCCTTTGTGTGAAAGAGGGGCAGAGTCCCAGAGACTTGAAGGGGCTACACTGCTGATGGGAAAAGAAACAGCCTAGGAGTCTCACTTGAAGTCTCAAGAAGTCACACAGCACTGCCTTATTCCCAGCCTTGTGAAACTGTGATACTAAACATTTTTGGTAACATTTTTGTCAGCGATCATGGCAAATAGAATCAGCATATTTTCAGGCCTGGTCTGGTGCTGTTCCTTTCACAAGCACTCCCTGGAAAGCAGAGGCAGGAAAATGGAGTTCGAAGACTCAGTGAGCTCCAGGGTGAGGCCCTATCTTGAAAAAAATTAAACAAGCAATAATTCGAACAAAGCCTACTTCCCATAATGGGGTTATTTGGTAGAGAGGCAGAAGAGAGTTGGGGAGGGGTCTGGTTCAGGGACAAGTCTTCTCAGACCACAGTCAAGTTTAGAATGTTCTGGGCCACTAGAAGACTGATTGAGTCCTCTGTAAGAATTAAGCTGCTTGAACTTTGCTCTCAGAACGCTTTTTAGCTGTTAGAACATTCTCCTTTAAACTCAGGAGTCTGTGTTTACTTTGCTCACCTCTCTATTCCTGCCACTCAGCAGCTAGCCTTCACATAACTACAGCTGCCACATGCTTTGAATGGGCAAAGGCAAGGGTGGAATTCTAGAAGCTTCTGCATACATCTGAGGATACTTTTCCTCAGTGGTGGGGGTTTGTATGTTTGTTGCCTTCTGTATGTAGAGCTTCAGGCAGGCTAGCCTTCCACACTGAAGCCCAGTTCTTAAGTGTCAGCATTTGGACACATACCCTTATGCTGAGCTACCACAACCACCCCCTCCACTCCCTTGAAGTGGTAGTGAGGTCCTTGGCGTGATGGGGGTACCTGCTTAGGCCTCAGGAGGATCCTAGATCCACATTCTTTGATGATGATGTTGGCCGGTCTACAAAGATGATATTTAGGGCCTTGGGACATAACTGAGCACAAAAGGGCTATCCTGTTGTCCCTGTGTTTTCTGAGCTCAACTCTCCTTAGATAATTGTTTAACCAAGTGTGGAGACCTGGGAGGCTTTGGGTGGGGAGTCCTGTCTGGTTTTGTTTGTATTTTCTCATATATCGTCAGGTCCCCATGGTATCTCCCAAGGTGGCCACATTGCTTATATTTTTGCTAGGACCAAACACCATCTAGAAACAACTTAGCTGGGTAGGAGAATTTCTTTTGGCTCAGATTTTCAGGGGTTTCATCCCATCTGTGGTCATTTGTCTGTGTGCACCTGGACCCTTTTGTGAGGCGGAACATCAAGGCAGAGGAGTGTGTGGAGGATGATCTTGGATATGTCATGGCAAGCAGAAATCAGACTGAGGAAGGGACCATCTACAAATTTAGAAGGCACACCTTCAATGACTTACTTCCTCCAGTGAGCCCCTACTTTCTAAAGTTGCCAAAGCCTCCCCAAATATCGCCAGCAGATGGGGTTTAAGCATTCAACACACAAGCCTGCGGAAGCCGTTCACAGTCAAACTGCTTTGTGGGATTCCAAACTGCTAGCCTGTGGCAGGGAGGACTGGTCCTTACCCAAGTACGGCCTCACACACTTGCTCACAACCTTTCTGTTTGGTGTGCTGTGTTGCTGAGAGAATACAAGCTGCCTCAGCAAGTTCAGACAGCCTTCCAAGGAGGAAGAAAGCTCGGCAAGGAGCTGGGCTGCTCACAAAGGCACATTTGTGCCACAACATTCCAAGATCCCTGTTTGAAACTGAATCACATGGGGCTTGTCTTAAAATGCGG
The DNA here is from genome assembly GCF_963924665.1 of Micromys minutus. Classification (NCBI taxonomy): domain Eukaryota; kingdom Metazoa; phylum Chordata; class Mammalia; order Rodentia; family Muridae; genus Micromys; species Micromys minutus. The sequence goes on along the minus strand of NC_137969.1, from coordinate 88,844,400 downwards.
TTGCCAATGCTCAGTAGAAAAAGTAGTAGAGTCCTGGTCAGAATAGAGATAAAACTGAACTACCAAACGGGAATATCATAGAAGGGGGATAACGAAAGTCCAGTTGGCAGGATAGTGTCTCCTGCATCCTAAGTCAACAGAAGTCTGGACTACAAGGTACAGAACAGAATTAGTCCCCTATTAGCAAGATAGCCAAGCACATTTTCCTCTTATGCCAGGGAGCAGGGGACGGACTAAGCACCCTCTGGGATTTCTCCCGGCATGATCTTGGCTATGTAACCAAGTCTCTAGCCTGTTTTTCTCTAGTAGGAGGGGTGGAACTACTGTCCCCCACCCCATGCATATCAGTGGGAAAATCAGGGACTTGGTTCTTTGGTAGTATCTCTGTCCAGCTGTGTGATGTAAGGGCACTAGAGTTTACTGCGTCGTGCACTTAACTCTCACTGTCTGTACCTTCCTCTTTTCATCTCCAGGAGGGGCCCAGGAGACAAGGGGCACAGGGCTCAGTGTTAGATCCTTGCAGACTGAGCCATGCTGTAGGAGACCAGGAGTCTTTTCAGAGTAAGATGCTAGACAGCCTGCTTGACTGGGAGGTTTCATTTTCTTATTTAAAAAAAGGGATATCTTGGTTCTAAGGCCCTGACTTGCCTGTGGCTTTTCAAAATAAATTTAGCATATGGAAGTTCCTAAGGGACTAACACTTGGGGCTTATCAAAGGGAGCAGACTCTAACCTTTGTGTGATTTTTTTCTTCCTCTGTACTTACTCCGTGTTGCCTTCCTCCAAAGGGCACTGAGCCCAGAGTCTAGGAGTTTGCCACGTGCTTCTTACTTAGGGAAATAAGAATGAGCTTTCTTTCCCACAGACTTCACAAGCTGGCCAGAGTTCAGGGACAGCTTTACTGATGGGGCCCTTCTGGGTAGAGCGGAGGGTGGCCCACCAGGCCCTTAGTGCCTGCGGCTGCATTCTGAGCACTAGGTGGCAGCACGGATCTTCCTAAGCTTCCAGAAAAGGAGAAGCTCAGACTGAGCAATTCCCCCTTAAGAAGAGCACGCACAGAACCATGCAAAATGGGAGCAGTAATTCTGGGACGTGGCTAATCTCTGTAAGTCACCCGATTGCAGATACAAGTGACAGCTGCAATAGGGGTGATGTTCTCTCATTCGCTGTGTCACCAGGATGCTATTTCGAATCTTCTTGAGATTAGAAAAGGGATTACAATTGCCCCCAGAGCCTTGCTATGTAATTTTTATCAGTCCTAATCTCTAAGTTTTCCCCAGGCTGTGTGTGTGTGTGTGTGTGTGTGTGTGTGTGTGTATGCACATGCACATGTGTCTATTGTCTGTACATGCACAAGGAATAAGCTTGTGGTATGGTGTAAGGTTCTTATAAACGATATGGCTTTGGCATTAGTTCTGTATTTCCAGGCTGGTTCCTCATTTTGAGACTCTTGGCTTCTCAGTTGTTCACATTCCCTTGGATTCTGTGACATAGTGTCAATTTCAAAGCCATGCAGTCAGTGCAGAGTAGAGTCACACAACAGCAGCAACAACAAAAGAACAAAAGTTCTCCATCTTTATTTTAATGCTCCATGGTATCACTGTTTTAAAACATTTAGTGTTTTTTGAACAAGGGGTCTTGTATTTTATATAGATATTGTGGCCAAGTTAACACATCACTGCCTCCCCAAAGCTCTGGAGATAAATGAAACACACAAGTTTTAGAAAGCTCCTGAAACTTAACAAGATTCATAGGTCACACCTCAAAGTTGTATAAATGTAACCACCTCCAAGTTGAGCTGGAAGCTCCTTGGGTACATCTTTTATAAGCTGTTGCCCTTGCTGAGGTGGTCTTTTGGGAGATGCAGCTCCCTTTCAGCCCTAGGGCTCCTGAAAGTTACCTCAGTGAACACATTGGTTCATTAGGCTAGACTTGGGTGGGACTGTTTTCTTGGATCTGTTGTCAGTGCCCTATCAGGAGGTGAATAGATGTTTTCTCACAGCTCCCCAGAAACAAACACACACACAACACATTTTCTTTTGTCTGGGCTACACACATCACACAGTTAGCCCTACTGCAGAGAACCATAGCCAGGAGTACATTCTGATCAAAATCTTGCCTGCTCTCTTTTCTCAGCTTAGAACAAAGCTATACAAAGTATGGGCTTGTGCTGCTCGTGGAATGTTCTTAGTGTTCTTCGTGAAGCCCCCCCCCCATTGAGAGAGCAAAGTTGTCCCCTTATTATGGAGTACTGTGACTGTTAAATGTCAACATGCACATATCACTGTCCAGCACTTAGTAGACACTCAGCAATGCTGCTTGTTTCTGAACCATCACTTCTGGACATTAGCACCAATTCCTTACCTAGCAGGCAGATTCAGTTAGAGTTAAATCTTGTTTACATTTAAGAGTGAGGCAGCATTAGGGCCAGCTCTACATTCCAATTTCCTGTGTGTTCAAGGAGTTCCTTTGTTTTTAGACATGTTGTTGCTATGTTGTCCAAGTTATTTTGGAACACTCCATGTAGCCCAGGCTAGCCTGGAACTTATCATTCTCCTGCTTCAGTCAGTCTAATTCTGGGATGACAGACTTGTGTCAGCTACACATGGCCCTTGGAAACAACTCATTATGCCTGGGTCTCTGTTTAGGGCAAGAGATGCATGCATGACCATGTAGTTCTGATTTCTGTACCTTGTGATAGTTGCCTGCGTAGAACTTCCTACATGTTTTAGAACTTCTTCTTAAGGAAGCTTCTGATGGAGATGCCCCCTTTGGGACACCCCTAGTTAACGTTATACATTGTACTGTTGTAAGCCTTCTCTTTCAAAGGCCTACGGACACTTGACAAACTCCCCAGCCTCCCAGTTTGGCCCATGACAGATAGATCGCTGGCCTGGGCATGTTTAGGAAGCCTGGGGTCCAATGTCTACCTCTGCTCAGGAGTCTTGTGTGGTCTTCAGACCTCAATTCTTCACGTGCAAGCTGTGGTTAATAAGGTACTGATGGAGCTTACTTTGATGGACTAATGCTATGAAAATGAACCAGCGTGGAAGCATTTCTGCCAAGAGCAGAAAAGGCTTTGCAATGGGAAGAGCTGAAGAACTATATTTCCACAGCTATGCTCAAGTCCAAAATTCAAGGCTGCATTGAACAAAATGCCCTTGCAGGCACTGAAACTTCCTGTTGCTGAGCCCGGCATTGGAGCATTCAAGGGACAGAAGAAAAACTCCTTTAAACACCAAGATGGTCACAGGCCATTTGCTCTAAGAGGCCAAGTGAGTTCTCACTGGTCTCTTCTAGGCTTTTGTTATCATGAATATCTTTGTGAACTTGCTATCCTCTGAATTTTTATAGCTTTCAGTAAGTGTCCCCCCCACATGTCACTGAGGTTGGACAGATCATATCTGTTATGTGCGACAACACCCTACCTTCTTGTCATTTGAGGTTCCACATGGCAAACATCATGCTCTGGCCTTACGGAATCTCTGTAATAAGTGCCAGTATAAGAGGGTGGTCTAGTCAGCCTGCTGCTTCATTAGGCAGGTCCGCAATATGCTAAGAACACTCTGGTAGCCTGTACTGACTGCTGTGCTGTGGATCTGGAATGTTTCTCAAAAGTTCGTGTGTTAAGAGCTTAGATCCTATCGGGTGATAGAAAGTAGGTGAGGGGCTGGAGAGATGACTCAGAGGTTAAGAGTACTATCTGCTCTTCCAGAGGTCCTGAGTTCAATTCTCAGCAATCACATGGTGGCTTGCAGCCATCAGTAATGAGACCTGGTGCCCTCTTCTGGCCTACAGAATGCATGCAGGCAGAATGCTGCATACATAATTAATAAATAAATCATTAAAAATAAAGAAAGTAGTAGAATCTTTAGAAGTGGGGTACTATGGTCATTTGGGGCATGCCTCCCCCTTCTCTGATTTGCTTCCAAGTCATTTGGTGAGTAGCTTTGGCAAATGACCCTGTTGTGATGTGACCTTCCTGGTAGAGGTCCAAAAGCAATGAGCTTGCACAAATCATTGACTGGAACCTCTATGGTAACCCTCTTTTTGTCTCTGTCTCTCTCCTCTTTGTCTCTCTGTTTGTCTCTGTCTATCTCTCAATTTCTCTCTTTTCTCTGTCTGTCTCTTTCTTTCTTCTCTCTCTCTGTTTCTCTCTGTTTCTCTGTTTGTCTCTGTATTTGCCTATCTCTCTCAGTCTCTCTTCTCTCTCTCTTTATCTCTTTCTCTTCTGTTTTTCTCTCTGTCTGTTTCTATCCCTGTATCTGTCTCTGTCTGTCTTTCTGTCTGTCTCTCTCTTTTTCAGCTAACCACCTCAGGCACATGTTATAGTCACAGAGAGCAAAAAAAACTGGATTATATCGTATTTCCTAAAGAGACCCTGAGTGAATGTGGAGTTTAAAGATTGGTGCTGGGACTGAGGATGTGGCTCAGTCTTGTAAATTTTCTGAGTTTGGGACACTACACCCATGTGGAAGAATATAGGCATAGTGACAACTGCTTCTTCTTCCAATGTTGGGGGCATGGAGTCAGCTAGATCCCAGGGGTTTGCAGCTATACAGTCTATTTGGGGAGTTCCAGACCAGTGAGAGACCCTGCTTCAGACACACAAGGTAGACTGCTACTGAGAATGACACCAAGGTTGTCTTATGGGCCTCACTCTCACATTTACATATAAATTCCCAGACCCAAGGGCATTTGCATGCCGCCCCCCTTACACACACACACACACACACACACACACACACACACACACACACACACACACACACTGATACAATCTCTCATTTAATGAAAGGACACAACTTTGCAACATGGATGAAAAGATCCCTCCATAAGTGACCAATCTGTTACAGTAACATTGTTCTTGAGTTTGCCTCTGAAAGGACCCCTGGTATCTCATGGCAAACACAGTTTGAGACAAAAGAACAGTTTCTTCTTCTAGCTCTCAATCCCAGACCCCTTCAGTATTGTGATTCACTCCTTATCCTGACTGTGTGGCCTTCACAGCAGGAGGCTGGCTGTGACCTGTTCTCTAGCCATCAAACTACTGGAAGCTGAGCCGTGGCACTGAAATCTTTCTCTGGGGATGAGGATGGACAGGACTCTTTTTCAAGCTGAGGCTTTTCTGAAACCCATAAAGCTCATGGTCTCTAGAAGCAGCTAGACTTCACACCCAAGGTTTAATAATCTACTTGTGGTGATACAATTATGCTACTGTAAGTCATTCTGTCTCTCCTCCATCTCTGGATTGTGTTATATACAATAATAATCACCCCATGCCTGGGGCCCTTTAGTGTTTACCAAGCACTACAGATATAGCTTTTCTTTACTCTTTGCCCAAATATTTCAGAATGGTGGCTGCGGTCTCCAGTTTCCTAAGCAAGTGGAAGGTCAGAAAGGCTGCAGCACACCTCAGAACATACTGTATGGAGTAGGGTCCGGGTGATTGGGCCTTATTATGCATCCTTTCTCCAGCAAATTCTCAGAAGTGGGGAATTTCCTACCACTTCCTCCTGTACAGGCAGTTTTCAAAACCATGTCTGTAAAGTCCCACTATCTGTTTATGATCCTGGGGTCCTTGCCCTCCTCTGTCCTGAGAGCATTCTACAGATCCAGACCAGCCTCACTTCACACTCCCAGGCAGATACCCCACACTTCAGCTTTCAGTTCCACCCCTGGGTGAGCAATCTCTGATGCACATCCTCTCTCTACAAGGAGAAGATGTCACATCCCACACTGGGCTGCTGAAATGTCTCTCTGTGACACACATAGATAATGTGCAGCAGGCCATACACTGGAAGTGACATTATTAGTGCCTCTGATTCTTTGTTGTCTGAGAGCATCCCCGGGAGCTCATACATGGGCATAGGCTCACACATGGGCATAGACTCACACATGGGCATAGGCTCACACATGGGCATAGGCTCACACATGGGCATAGGCTCACACATGGGCATAGGCTCACACATGGGCATAGGCTCACACATGGGCATAGGCTCACACATGGGCATAGGCTCACACATGGGCATAGGCTCACACATGGGTATAGGCTCACACATGGGCATAGGCTCATACATGGGCATAGGCTCATACATGGGCATAAGCTCACACATGGGCATAGGCTCACACATGGGCATAGGCTCACACATGGGCATAGGCTCACACATGGGCATAGGCTCACACATGGGCATAGGCTCACACATGGGCATAGGCTCACACATGGGCATAGGCTCACACATGGGCATAGGCTCATACATGGGCATAAGCTCACACATGGGCATAGGCTCATACATGGACCTAAGTTGCAGCTGGTTTTTTTCCCAGGAAAGGCACTCTTTTTCTAAGATTCTCAATGAGTCAAAGAAAGAACCTTAGAAATACTCAGGGCCCAGTAGAAGGAGGGGGAGGGGTACTGTGGAGCTCATCAGAGGGTGGGGGAGGGATACTTTGGAGTGCATCAGAGGGTGGGGAAGGGGTACTGCAGGGGTCAGAGAGTGGTGGGAGATACACACTGGAGGGTCTGTCGCTGGGGAGTGGAGGGACACTCTGGAGCACCAGAAGGTAGTGAATGCAAACTCAGGATACCTGGAGGGTAGTGGAGGGATCCTTGTGGGAGAGGAATACAGCGAAACCCAGAGGCCAATCAGTTGTGGGTTGTCGTGTCTCTGGTTGTGTAAAATCCTTTTATAGTCCATGCTTTGCCCCTTATAGGCCTAAAAAGTAGCCACACGGTGCTGCTGCCCATGACACTGATTAGTCCAGAAGCGCCAATGCCTTTTACATGGGCAGCTCGTGCTGTCTCCAGTCACTTGGTTGCATCTGTTGGCTGTAAGTATGGCTTATCTTCAAAGGGCATTTTATGCCTTTTATAACACTCTCCCTCCAGTTACCACTGAGGAAGGCACACATGGGGCGCATCCTCTGCTGGCAAGGGAATGAATGGCCTGTGGATCAAATGTGCTTCTGGAATGAGAGAGCAGACAGCCTGGGCCAGGGGGAGGTACTATAGCTCTCAGAAATCCTTATTGGTTGTCTCCCCGTGGGACGCATGCGTGAAGGATTAGACCAAACCCCCAAACCCAACGACTGAGTGGTGAATCCTGAGTCCAAGGATTGAGCTCTGCCTCTGTGTGAAGTTGGAAAGTTACGTTGCTTCTCTAAGCCTCACCTTTCTCATCTAGGAGACAAGGATGAGGAAACTCTCCTGCCTCTCAGAGTAGTGTGCGGGTCTAATGTGCTACTAGGTTTAAGGAGTCACCGTGGTGCCTGGCCGTAGTGAATGCATCTGGATTTATTGCTGTATGATGGATAGGGCTGCTAGGGCTGGACAAACCTCTCCTATTTGTAATACTGGGCGAGTTTGATGCCTCTAAAACAGTGGTTCTCAACCTGTAGGTTATAACCCCCTAGAGAGTGTCACAATTTGGATGTCCTTCACATCAGATGTTTATATTACAATTCAGAACAGTAGCAAAATCACAGTTAGGAAGTAGCAACAAATAATTTTACAGTTGCAGGGGTCACCATGACATGAGGAGCTGTGATAAAGGGCCACAGCACTATGAAGGTTGAGAACCACTGGCTAAAGGAATAAACAGGAGAAAAAGGAGTTAGTTCAACTGAGGTGTTGTACCATGTCCATTGCTTTGGTTCTAGTTCCATATAGTATACTCCTGATGATGCTGTGGCCAAGCATTTATGTCTCTGTTAACGGCTGTTCAGGTAGCTGCTTTGGTGTGGAAACTGAAGCTCCAAGTTTATCGATTGGACCCCAAATTACTCATAACAGCCCACATTGTTGGACAGAAATCTAATCTCAAAAAAATGGGGGGAATATTCCAATTTCCAGAAGCTGGTGATAAGCTTCAAAGCTGAGAGTCAAGGTGGAAACCACTTTCTTTGGAAATGTTCCAGAAAATTCAAGGTCTGGATGGGGAAGCTTGCCAGAGGCTCAGATCTTGGTATTCCAACCACCTTTTCTATTGAGGGGGATTGTGCTGAAGCAGAAACGTAGGCCTGCCTATCCTTTTGGGCATTAGGCACACTTGTCATTACAGTTAAACATTTGGGTGAACAGATGCTGAATGGCTGGGGATCAGGTAGGTGACAATCCAAGCAGCCACTGTTTTCTGTGAGGGGGTACCCTCAAAAGAGCAGCAGAATGCAGCTCCGGAGAAACACCCAGAAAAGGGAGCAGCATTTGTAACCTGTGTGGGTATCGGCTGGAGGAAACCACTGCTGACAAAGGACTGCGTTTCTTCCGGAAGCCGACTTTACCTTCTGTTGACATGCACTGCATCCAAATTGGCTGGACAGCCCTTTTTGAGGCGCTGTGACTGAAACATCCACCGCAGACACCGGAATTGTTCAAAAATATTAAGATAAACATTGTCCTTTGCATCAAATACAAGACTGTGACAGTAAATGCATATAGAGAAACATTAGGGATGATTGAAGTCTTTCATAATCCACCAAAGAGTACCAATTAGGCCTTTGCTGCTCTAATTCCAAGTTGTCATTTTGAAACACAGTTCAGAATGGCATACAAACAATTTAATTCTTACTTTTTAAATATAACAATTAAGCACAAGCATTTCCACATGGACTTAAAATGTTCATAAACAACAGGGATGGCATTATACCATTCTGTTTACTTCGGTACTTGGTTTTACTCTACCGTTGCGGCACCGGCTCACCAACGCTTCAGCCTGTCAGACGCCAATCTGTAAGATTTATATTTGTAAGTTCATCTCTTTCTCCTAACCACAGTGTTATTGATCATCTCATTTACAGGGAAGATACTGAAGGGTAGGTCATTGCTCGAGGTCACTCAGCTGCTGAGTGACTGGGATGAGATTTGAACCATTGCAGTTGGTGCTTCAAGGGCTTTTGGCTTTCAGGTCCAGCTATTCTCATAGACAGTCAGAATACTCTTTCTTCTTTACAGAGATTTTCTGTGAAGGAGGTCTCACCTCTTCGTTACCTTTGGGAGTTAGTGCCTTCAGCCCAGGCTGGCTCCTGGAAGCTGGCTAGAGTGGCTACTGGTCACTGGAGACTCAGGATTCTGGCGCCAATACCAACATGAAAGCACCGCTGTAGGTAACAGAGTCAGCATTGAACCTCTTTCTGATTCCTCTCTAGACTTTTTTATTTACACACACACACACACACACACACACACACACACCCCTTTCTAGTGAGGAAAGACAATGTACTCTTTTGAAAGGCCAATGTCTAGACGGAGTCATTGCTGGTAGAGATGAGGACTTACTCATTATTACAGATTATCTTCTGACCTTTGCCATATTGACAACTTGGCTTAGAAAGCCTTGGGTTTTTCAGAAGCCTTTTAAGTAAGTGTAAAGAAGGGACATCATACCTGTTTTGTATTGGTCCTTGAAAGGAAGATTCTGCATCTGAAGGGGTAAGGGTAAGGGTGGTCCATCTGATTCTAGGCCTCTCAGCATGGAGGGGTACTTTTTCCTGGTATTCTTGCTCCTCTAAACTCAACCTTGACCTAACAGGAAATGCCCTCCCTACTCCTATTCCCTAATGCTGAGGAGACTGCTTCAGCATGCTAAACCAACCCCCAACCTTACCTCCAGGGAATTCTACTTTGACAGGCAGTCTACTAGGTTTCCCTGGACCTCTGATAGATTTCCAGGAGTAAACCTCTAGCAATGAGTGAAAAGCAGAGGTGAGGATACAGGTTCCCCATCAAAGGCCTGAGACTCTATCCCAGAGCAGTAGGATGCAAGAACCTACTCACACTGGTGGCTAACTGGAGGGCCTCACATAAAATTCCAGATGTGAAATATCCTCGAGTCTCGTGTGAGTAAGCTTTGGTCCTCAGTTGGTGTTTGTATGAGGGGTGATTAGATTCAAAGGGCCTAATCTCATCAATGAACTAATCTGATGATAACTTCATAGCTTAATGACTGTTAGTGGAGGACATAGTTGGGTGAAGTGGGTCTCAGAAGTCACCTTTAAAGGGATTTCTTTGTTCTTAGCCCCTCATGTCTTGCAAGTCTTGCTCTTGTTCTCTCTGTCTGAACCACTGTGGAGTGAGTGGTTTTGTTTTGTCAAGAGGCCCTCAGATGGTCAATCCCACTTGTGCCTAGAAACAATGTAGCGAACCAACATATCTCTGAAATCATGAGGCATACAAACCTTTCTTCCCTTTAGTTGTTTCCCTCAGGCATTTTGTCACAGTGATGGACACCTGGCTAGCACCATGGTAGAAGAATCTAAACCACTTAGGGTACATGAGCAATACTGAGATTCACAGAAACTGAAAGGCAGCTTCCTGGAATGTTTACTGGGGGACTGTGAACCAAGCCATTGAGAATTTTACTGTGGGGATGGAGTTCTCAGATGAAATTAGAACACATAATTTCCTAAACATTAAATTTGACTCCATAGATGTGTGTGGGAATAGAGGGATTTTGCTTTAGTGTACCAACCCTGGGGCAGGTAGGGGTAGTGTTTGTGCAGATGCAGGGGTCAGTCATGTGTGGAATCTGTCAGACCTGAGAGACCTACTTCTGTCCCACATCTGTGTGGGACCCTGATGATTTCCTGCTGGCCCCTCTGGGACCTTGTCTTTTAGTCCGGTTTGTGATACTGTGGACAGGCATGTCCAAGAGAAAGATCAAGCCTTGCGTCTTGGCCAGCTTGGCCAAGCATAGCAACCTGTGAGCCAGAAAGCACGAAATTCCCCTTTTAAACTATCCCCTGTGAAGAGTGCACATGCTGGGCAAAAGGCTCCTAGGAAAGAATCCCAGCAAAGTAAATGGAGTGTCAGGCTGCAGGTGACTCAGGTGGCAGTAGCAGAGCCAGGAACTCTGCAGGGAGGTGGTTAACTCTGGTGAGAACCCATCAACATCCCATAAATACTCTTCCAGTATCAGGCCTTGGTGGAACACCGCAGATGCCACCAGAGTTAAGGAAATACTCGTGGTCATGTGAGGACAGAGGCACAGACAGCCACTGAGTGAGCTGATGAAGTTCGGGCAACACAGCTTATTCTATTTCTGGGCTTCCTTTCCACACAGCGTGGGGAAAGCTGTCGTTGTTTCGCTGGGTGAGACGAGGGGGAAGAAACAAGTTAAGTGTCAGCTGCACAGTGTAGTTCTTGAAGAAGGTTGGCAGGAGCCAGCAGCCGTCCCCAGCTGTACCAATGACACTCCGGTTTCCCCATTTGGAGTCAGGCTTCGGCAGATAGACTGTTTGCCATGTGTCTGCCTTTCCTGGCTCATGTTTCCCAACAGCCACAGATAACTTGGATGAAGTTATTAATGGATATGATTGTCTGTCTTCCACACTGTACATAAACAGGCATGCTTATCCGTGTGGCTTTCTGGCTACCATTGTAAGGATAGGTAGAGAGAAGGTCTTTATTCGCTGGCCAAATATGGCACCTGCTGTCCTTTCGAAGCTATGTGGCTTTGTCTTGGGTCTGTTGGCATGAATTCTTCACAGGCTTTCAGATGTGTCTATTTTAGCTGTGAATTCTTGGCAGATTTGGCAGGCAGAGAAGAAATCAGAAGTCTACACCCTGACAGCTAAGGAGAGAATAGGAGGATAATTACGAAGATTACAAGCTTATTAACAAAGCCAAAGCCACAGGATCTGAGGTAGAGGGCACACACTCACTGTTGGGGGACCTTACTGGTAGGAGGTGCACTTTGTCCCAAGAACATGGTGGCCTGTTTTAAGGCTGGGTCAGGGTCTGCACAAACATACACATACATAAGCCCCGGTCTCAACCAGGACCTTCAGAACAGCCTCACAGCAGGCTCCTTGGCACATTGGTATTTAGATTGTGATATTTGGTCCTGGGTTGTGGAGTGCAAACCTGTCCTACAAAGGCCATGCTTTTAGAACCCAACATGTCCCTATTTGGGATGGGTAATTATGGAGGCCAGACTCACAGGACCCGAGGCAAGCAATCCATTATCCCATGCTTTCATGTGCATTTGAAGGAGAAACTGGAGTTGCATAGCAACCAACACATTTCTAGATCATGAAGGGCTCTCCAAGGCACCGATGACAGACTGCCCGATAGCAACTAGGTTGAGACAGGAGGATGCCACTCTTCTGAATGCTTAAGGCAGGTGCTGGACATCTGTGTCTCTGCTGGATTCCATGTCTCCCACAAGGGTTCAACTTCACCCCCTAGACACAGAGTTAATTACAGGGTGGGTGTGCTGGGGACAGAAGAATGAATTTTAAAGAGGGAAGGGTGAGATTCCTAAGTTTAGTTTACTCAAAATACCTGGTGAGGAGTTTCAGATTCTAAAATAGAGGGTGGCTGACGTTTGCTTAAGCTTAGGGGATGATGTAGCTTTCTTGGTCTCCGGAAAAGAATAAAATCAACCTCAGACTCCCACCAGCCAACTTCATAGCAACATTTGGAGCTGTGAGGATGTATCTGAGGCAGAGATAGAACATTGGGGGGGGGGATGCAGGGGGGCTGGAAACCAAGCTGTGAAGTGTTCCTCAGCAGAGACTTTCGAATATTTTAGTACCCTTCTTCCCCACCCCCACCAGCAGTTGATGGTCTGTGTACAGCTGCTGTCTGCTCGCCTCTGAAACAATTCTGAGCCTGGAAGGAGGCACACATCCTGAGAAGCTTTGCATTCTTCTGAGAAGAATACTTTTGTTTTCTTCTCCCTTTGTGATGAGTAAACCAAGTAGGGGTTAGGCCACGTGAGGTGGGATTTTGATTTTAAGTCATTTCTGACATAGTTCTAAGATAAAGGCTCCCGAGAAAGGAACCCTTGCAGTGAGACACAACCTCACTGCCTGGCCGCAGTACCAGAGAAAAATCAGGAAGAAAGCTTTGGAGTCTTTCCAGTCTCTGCTTTGCCGTTTGTGTGGTGGCTATCGATTCTCCAAAGAGGACTCACACTCTGGGCAGCAAGGAGCTATATTTATGTTAACACATACACTGGATTCCTCCTCACTGACAACAAGCCCCATCTAACCATACAACTGCATTTAACGGAACTGATCACAGAGACAGGCGGGTGAGAGTACCTAGAGCAGGGGAGCTTTGGAAGGGAACCCATTCAGTGTGCAAACTGAGGCACCCAGACTTGGGTTCTCAGGTTGGGGAGCAAATCACACAGAATCTGATCCTCTGCCATTGGATGCTGTTGGCTCAGGTGCGCCACCTAGTGCTAGGACTCCACTATCACCGCAGCAATTTCTGGGCTTTGTAGTGGGCTGGGTGGGGCTGGGGTAGGGGGTGGGGAAGGGGGTTAACACTGAGAAGAGGGGAAATAGGAGCTAGTAGTAAGGGGGTGTCCCGGGGAAGGAGAAGGAGCAGGGGGGAGGTTACAGTGGGGGATGGAAGTGAGAGAGGTGACGGAGGGGGTGGGGGTGGTTGTGAGGGGTAGTAGTGGAGGGGGGCATTGGGGCAGTAGCAATTAATCTGTTTTTTTTTTTTCCTGTTTCATTTTCTCATCTTTTCTATTTCCTTGTCTTAACTGCCTCAGCTCGCTTCTCTCTCCACCTGTCTCTTTGGACCTAAATAGATTTCTCTTTTCTGTTTGGAAACCACACATTATAACTATCTACACATTGTCACCAAAACCAATTTGTGCAAACTAACAGGCTTATCAGTGCCACTGAAATGAGATTAAAACTGCTTCCAGTGAAACAGATAAAAACCAGATGAATGAAGCCTGCTAATAAGACATTAAAGATAATGACAAGAATGGCTAACCAGTTGATACGGTGGTAAGCAGTTACGAGAGCCGACTGTTCAGGATCCGAAAACTAATAAAAAGAATCCATCTTTAATTCCCCTTTGTCAATGGGATATAATCACATCCGCATCATCATAGTTTGGTTACTATTTATCTGTGAGAACAACAGCACACCTTTCTCTAAAATGCTTAGGGGTGGGGAGAGAAAAAGAAAGAAGAAAAAAAATTGCACTGGAGATAAAGCTCTTATTTCTGCTTTTTTTAAACTGAAGGGGGATGTTTAATGTCCTGCTTATGTTTGTATGTTGGTTGTACAGGTAATTCTTTCATTTGTTTCACCCCTGAGAGGGGCCAGCTCACAGCCAGCCTGCTTTACATTACACAGTCAGTTAGCTAATTATCACATTAAGAAGTCACACAAAGACAATCTGAAAATTGCATTTCTGCTGGTAACATCTCGGGGGCTGGCCATGGTCACTGTAACCCTGGTGTCTGGCTTTGCTTTGCATCGGAGAGCCTCTCTGCCATCCTACGGCTGGGTGGATGGATCTTCCTGCCTCACTGGGTGTGAGTTAATGGGGAGGGAGTGTGGAAGAGAGAAGTCATTTACCATTCAGTTAGAGCTTTCCCAACCATATGATATGCAGGCTCAGTGTTATGTTCCCAGAAGGCAGGTAAAGTAAGAACTCTGCTCTGCCCTCAGGGGCAGGAAGAGGAATAAACAAAGACTAGATGACAGGTGGACAAGTCCAGTGACTCTGATTATAGGGGGCACCACAGATGCCTGGAGGAGGGAGCTGCTCGACTGGTGGAGCCAGGGATGGCTGCTCAAAGGAAGAACTCTTTGAAGTGGGTATAAAGGGAAGAATGAGCTTTTGCTGAGGGAGAAATGGTGTAGGGAAGAGATGGAGTTATTGCACAAACAGCCCTGCTGTGTTGTGGGAAGAAATGCTCAGAGGATGGGGGAACCAGGGAGGAGCTGGGAAAGGAGGCCAGGGACAAGGCCAGAGGCCCACGTTCCATACTGATCTTTCCACATGTATCCTTAACAGCTTGTCAGGGTTACTCTGATCAAATCTTGTGATGGATGTTGTGAATGCATTAGAGGCTGAAATGAGTGGAGTCAGACAGAAACCCTGCCTGAGCCCTGAGACAGCAGGAAGTTCCCCACTCAACTCTTGACCAACTTGCACCATCTCTACAAGCTTGCGCCTTAAGCAGCAGTTTTAACATCTGCAAGTCTAGGATACATGCACACCTTCTGGGGTTGCTGGAAAGATTAGAGGCAATGCCAAGCCCAGGTCCCCAGGCTCTGTAGTGGCATTCTTCAGACATTCTGTTGTGGACAGGGATTAGGGTAGAAGGCTGATGGCCACTAGCTAGTACGATTATGTGTGCCCCTGCTTCTTGATGGAGTAATTGCACGAAAAGCCAACTATAGTTGGAGAATCACTACAGTATGTAGGGGACAGAGGGAAGCACAGAATGAAAACACATGTTGGAGAGAGACGCCCCATCTTTGAGGTGCTTTGCTGGATGAGATGGATCTTAACAGAACAGACACATTATATAAGAGAGACAGCAAGTTAGGGGTGACTCTCCTCTCAGCCACCTTATGACAGCTGTAGGGACTAGAAATGATGAAAGACTGCACCATTCCCAGAATGTTGGCCCTGCAAAGATGGCGATGTATCCACTGCTGTGCAGACTCATCAAAATAAATATGTATTGAATAAAACAATTAGACTTGAAGTGAGCCAAGAAAGCAATGTCAATATTAGCCTAGTTGGGTAAGAGCAAAATATGCAGATATGTCTTACTTTCCAAAATATTAATGATGGGAAATATGCAAAGGGCATGGGAGGACAAGGGGAGAGAACACGTGGGAGGAAGGGGGAGGGCATGCTAGAGGAGGGGGAGGGTGTGCCAGGTAGGGAGAGGAAAGGTGAGGGAGGGGTGGCCATGTGGGGAGGAGGATATTGGGGGGAGGTATGTGTGGGGAGGGTATATAGGTGAAGGGCATGCCAGAAGAGGAGGAAGGGGTGGGGGTGGGGGAGGGCATTCCTAATTGTTTCTTAGATGTAGATTTTGTCTCTGGCTGTTTCTATCTAGACTGAGAGTCTGAGTTACCTCTGCAGTCTTTGTGAGCTGAGACACCCTTGTTTATAAAACAGAGCCAGTTATATGAAATAGGCAAATCATTTGTGCCTTGCAGGCTCTATTTTTTCCTTACAAGTAGCTATTTAATAGATTGTATTGATAGCCATGGGAAAATGATTGTTTTTTCAAGGAATTTAGAACTTTGTTATCCCTAGAAAACAGTCAACTAACTCAACCTTAATCAGAAAATGGGAGAACTGCTTTCTAATAGCTCTGACAATTTATTAACTCACAATCAAGTACAGATACAAAGCCTGCCTGTATTCAGAGGGGCAGTCCTCTTAAGAACTGATGGACAAGATGAAATGCTTTAATCAGGAGAACAATCCAAAAATACTGGGCTTCAGAGCAGAACTGCATTGACTAACACCATTTCACTGTTTAAGAGAAGGAGCTAAATATGCCAGTTCTTTATTTTTATACTCACCGTTAATGTTCACAAACACATTCGAAATGGCATTGTTTCTAAGAAGGAATTTCAAAGAACCTTTTGAGTGTTTTAGACCTCTAAATCAAGATCTCCTTCCTACAGCCAACCCCATTCCAGCCATCCTTCCAGTTCTCCTGATTGTAGAGAAGGTGGATTTCCAAAAAAGGTAAACATGGTGACAGACCATAACTTTTATAATTAATACGTGTTGTTAAAGTCACAGGGCACCAATGTTGCTAAAAGATGACATCCGGGTTTTGACACCAACGTTAGGAAAAGGATGAAGGGGAAGGGCGGATATGGCCCATGGAGGTGCAGCGAGGCCTGGGGGCAAGGGAGATGCCTCTGGGAGACCCATGTTTAGAATCCCTTCCTCCTGAGGGAGCAGCCACACGACGTATAGCACAGAATAGAGTTTATTCAAGTCATGGGAGAGTTAAGAGGGTAGTAGAGGCAGAGAAAGAGAGAAGAAAGGAATAGAGGAGTAGAGGCCGGCCATGAGCATGTGGAGGGATGGGGGGGAGGGGAGGGGAAGAAGAGGGATAAGGGGGGAAGAGCAAGAACAAGAGGCCAAGAGGCCAAGAGGCAAGAGAGAGAGGAGGGGCAAGCAGCCCCTTTTATAGTGTCAGGTCACTGGGGCAGAGTATACCTGGCTATTGCCAGGTAACTGAGGAATGGGGTTTACAGAATCCCAACAATATGTTTGATTGAAAAAACACATGCACAGTTTTTTACAGTTCTGTCTTTTAATTGGCTATATTTAAAAATGTATTCACTTTACAGAAATTATTATAGCTGCAGAATACACACATATGTGTGTTTTGAGATGTTTAGTGTAGCCTAGGCTGGTCTCAAGTTTATAATCCTACTGCCTCCGCCACCTGAGTCACCAAGCCAAACTAGAATGCATGTTTTTTTTTTTTTTTTTTTTTTTAGGTGGATTCTTGGTGCAGTCAAGGCCTAGTGTTTCAGAAACATATTCTCACCTTGGTTTAGAAAGATGCCTCCCCTACATCCCAAGATTTGTGGCTGGGGGAAAACATGAGGACAATTTGAAGTGGAATCGTAAGGTTTCTCTGAAGAGTCAGTTGTGTTGGATGGTGTTTTATTGGGGAAAACACGTGAAGGAGCGTTTTTCCGAAGTAGGCACAGATGAAAGACTAAGGCAGACTCATGAAGGAATGTTTCACTGAGGCAGGCATAGGAGAGAGAATATTCTGCCAAAGCAAACACATGATGAGGGATTCTTTGCTAACAACACACATGTATTGGTCCACCTTACACAGCATAGTTGAGCTCCCTTTGTCAGGACTCTGTGGACTAGGACTAATTAGATGCACAGGCAGAGGCAAGACCCATGCTGAGGGAGGTCACATGTAGGACACGTGATGTTGGAGGGTATAAATAGGACTCGATGGAGGGATAGAGAGCTGGCTTGCTGTGCAACCCTGGTGGGTCTTGCCTCTTCACTGATCTTCACATCCCTGAAAGAGGCACAGCCTAGAACTTCTGGTGTTCCTATTGGCCACTCTTGTTGAGCTGGGCCTGAGCTAAGGCCTGGCTGTAGCTGCTGGGTCATGTCACCGCTGTTGCTAACCCAATTCTACCAAAATGAACTCCTGGTGCATCCCTGAAGTGTTTGCAAGTGTATCGAGTTGCTGCTGCCTGATAACCTGGGCTGCCAATTTCCAGACAACACGGATGGGAGTTGTTCCAAAGAACCTTTCTAAACAGGTCTACTTCCCCCATATCCTTCCTATTTCACTACCTCTGGTGGGTGCTGGGTTACAGGGGAGGTTAAAGCCTTTAATAATGCTTTTATTAAAAGCAGGATTTGAAAAAAAAATGAAGTTACAATAATTTCCCTGGTATTCAGGAGAAGCAACAGTAACTGAAGACACAAACTCCTTATTTATTTATTTATTTATTTATTTATTTATTTATTTATTTGATACTCTCTGTATTTGCATTTCAAATGTTATCCCTTTCTCCCCACTCCCACTCCCCCTCCCCTCCACTTGCTTCCATGAAAGTGCTCCCTCTCCCAATCACCTTCTCCATTTCAGTGCCTTGGCATTTCCCTACACTGGGAAAATGTGCCTTTACTGGACCAAAGGCCTCTTCTCCCATTGATGCCAGACAATGCTATCCTCTGCTACGTATGCTACTGGAGCCATGGGTCTCTCCATGTGTACTCATTGGTTGGTGTTTTAGTCCCTGGGAACTCTGGAGAGTTTGGTTGGTTGATAATGTTGTTCTTCCCATAAAGTTGCAAACCCTTTCAGCTCCTTCAGTCCTTTTTCTAGCTCTTTCATTGGGGTCCCTGTGTTCAGTCCAATGGTTAGCTGCAAGCATCCTAAAACAGTATCTGTATGACTTGCAGAGCCTCTGAGGAGACATCCATATCTGGCTCCTGACAATAAGCACTTCTTGGCATCAGCAATAGTGCTTGGGTTTGGTGGCTGCATATGGGGTGGATCCTCAGGTGAGGCAGTCTCTGAGTGATCTTTTCTCCAATCCCTGCTCCTCTATTTGTCCCTGTATTTCCTCTAACTCGAAGGGTGTGTGCCTTTATGTTTCCAGTCTCAAGTCAAGGAGAGGCTGCAGCTGGAATCTGCTTCTCATCTAAAGGTAGTCCTCAAAGCAGGAAGGCAGGAGCAGGGGCAGAGTGTGACATTTAGACATTCCTTGCTGCATCGCTGGAGAAAAGTGTACCACTTGCTGTGGTATACAAGGCCTGCTCAGAGGCTGAGGTGAAACCAGTGCATTGAGGGAAACATAAACAATAACAAGATTCAACTTTGAGAAGATGTGATAACTTGAAATGTGTTTATCTGCGGAAGAATGCAGAATTATTGTTTTAAAAACCAGAAGAACTAAAAATACAAGCAGGATGCTCACTACATTAAAGTAAAATCAAATGTCCTCATGTTGACTTTGTAAACACCAAAAAGGACACACATGAATAATTATTCTTCGTTTCTTGTGTATCAACCTGGGACACCACGTTTACATTGTTTCCCTATGTGGGCGGCATCATCTCCTGCTATGGTGTCCTAGATTGCTTAAAGAGATAAAGCTCACCAAGTTCATCTCTATTTGCTTCTTGGGTGTGGATGCCATGTGACTAGCTGCCCCCTGATACAATGCCTTCCCCAGTGTGACACAGTAAACTGTACCCTCAAACTGTGAGCCAAAGCAAACCCCTCCTTCCTCAAGTTGCCTCTGTCAGGGTAATTTATCGAAACAATGGAAAGTATGTAGGACACCATGACTCGATCATTTCTCTAAAGAAGGAAATTTGCACTGTGGGTTTTTAATAATTTCCCCCATAAAATTGCAGTCTTCTTCAAAGCTATCTTTTAATGATTAACAAGTCTCACATATCTTACATTTCTATCTCCGTTTCTTTAAAAATGACTTCAAAAGAAACCCAAAGATTTACAAATCAAAACAAGTTGCCTTCTAACTTTGAAGGCAATCAGTACAGTTCCTCACCCAGGACAATGTCTCACTGAAGGACTAAATAGGGTCCCTCCATGTCTTCACTGAAATTGCCCTCGGAGGCCAAGCACTCAGGAACGTACCTACAGAATTCCAAAATTAAGCCAGATTTTATTTCTCACTGTCTTTGTTCAGTTCTCCCTTTGCTTTCATGGGTTGAATCTCATCATTTTCCTGTGTTCATGATTTTCGTTTAATAATTATAGCTTGCTTTATGTTTCAAGAGCAGGAGGCAGTGTCCCATTGGCTGATGGGTTTGATTAAAGATTTGCAACTTCACTCAAACAAAATGCACCTCGCTTTAGAGAACTCCAGCACGCACTATTATTTGCGATGCTGCATTCACCTATAAAACAGTCCTCATAAAGGGCAATTGCAGACTTTCTGTGGTGCTGTTTTAATCTGCTCAGACTGCTGTAACTTAAATCACAGGCAGAGGCTTACAGAGAGCAGGCCTTGTTTCTCCCAGCTCTAGGAAAAAGACCGACATACTAAGATCCTTGGTTCAAAGGTAGACAACTTTCTATCTGTTGTGCCCTCATTTGGTGGCAGATGATACTAGGATCTGTCTGTGATGTCCTTCATTGGGAACTGATTCCAAGCATGTGGGCCCTACCTTCCTATCCCACAGACCCTCAGCCTGAGGCCAGCAGCCTGGAGGCTGACATTTCCAAACTTAGATTTCAATGGGACATTAACATCCAGTCCACAGCAGACAGCACAGACATAGTACACGCTGGGATGCTGGTTCTGTTCTTCATTGAATCCCATACAAATGTTGGTGCAAACATTTGGGACTTGACTGCATGAAGCACAGTTTCTCTTTAAATGGAGTGGTAAAGCATTCTGGGACATATTTTGTGAATAATGTGCCCTCCAATGTATTTCATCTGGAGTTCTCCCCCACGGGTCTCTTTTTAAGATTTTTATTTGAGATTATAATTTCACCATTTTTCTTCTCTTTTCTCCTTTTAAATCCTTCCATACAGAGCTCCTTGCTTTTTGAAAAATTTATGTGTAGGCATAACGTTAATGTGTAAAAGTTATCTCTGTATTACTCAAATGCGGGTTTCTGTGCCGCCCGATCTGGTTGTAACCCTTATTCTGAGAGCCTCCTGTCCAAATGTTCTGTAAACATTGCTCCCCAATTATTCCTTGACTGATCAATAAAAAACCAATTAGCCAATGACTGAGCAGAGAATAGGGCTAGACTTCCTGCCAGGGGACAGGGAGGGAGAGATATGAAGTGGGGGATTCAGCCACGAGGAGAGGGTTCAAGAGACACCATGAAAAAATAGCTAGAGCAGAGAAAGCCATAAAATACAAGTATCTCAGAGATTTTGGTTGGGAGGTAGCCAGATTATTTTAGAGGATTAAAAATGATTAATACTGCTCAGTTGTTGTGTTTTAAGGCTGTTAAATAAATAAAACAGTCCAGTCTCAATTATTTTGGAGCTAGCCTGGTTAAGAAAAAACGGCAACATGTGTACATTTGGATTAACATCATGAATACTGTTTTCAATAAATTTAGTTTTGTGTGTGTGTGTGTGTGTGTGTGTGTGTGTGTGTGTGTGTTCCTAAATGCATAAAGGCAGCTTCTCAGTCTCTGTGTTACTTGTATGTGTGCGTTTCAGGACTGATCATTTGGTACTGAATAACTAACTGGTGTGCTCTTTCTGGCGGAAGATGGTTTCTTCCACTTTCAGCATTCCTTAGTTGCTTGCGGTTCTGTGTGTTTGAAGCCCTGTAGGCTTTCCTGGTCCATGTTAGCATACCACACGTGTCGTTCTTCTTCAGGATGTGAAATGTCATAGGTATAGCCTCTGAGATCTACAGCAAACAAACAGATCCCTTAACCGTAGGTGCAGTAGTTGTGTTGTCGGTGAGTCAGGTAGAACTTGGCTCTACAACTCTGCGTCCTGATAGGTTGTGGTTTTCTGTAATGGTCTCCATCTGTTGCAAAAGGAACTTTCCTTGACCAGTGGTAAAGACCACATTTAGCTGGCTCGTGCCTTCCTTTTCTTTTGTTGGTTTTTCAAGACAGTTTCTCTCTATAACCCTGGCTGTCCCAGAATCCTCTCTATAGACTAGGCTCAATTCATAGGATCGCCCGCCTCTGTCTCCTGAGTGTTGGGAGTATGTGCACCACCATTGCCCAGCTCCCATTATTTTCCTAATTTATATTATGGTCTTATTTAATTTTATCTCAGAGAATATCTCATGTATCCCAGGCTGGCCTCAAACTTCCTGCATTGACTAGGATGACCTTGATCTCCTGATCCACCTACCTCTCCCTCCCGAGAGCCGAAACTACAGGTGCATATGTGGCTTATGCTGTGCTGGAATACAATCCACGGCTCCGCGCAAACACTCTACCAACTGAGTTACATCCCATCCCATGTTTCTCAATTAATTAGCACATTGGTTTTTCACTTCATTGTGTATTAAATTTTTTTTTTTTTTTGTTGCCCACGACCCAGATACCTGACAAAAGCAACTTAGGAAGGACACTTTTGTTTTGGCTCACTGTTCTGGGGTACAGGCTGTGGACCATGTAAGGTGTGATGGAAGGGTTGTGGGGCAGTGGCCACATTCCATCTGCAGTCAGGAAGTAGAGAGGGATCAACTCTGATGTTCAACTGACTTTATTTTTTATGTAACCCAGGATTCAACTTGTGGGGTGGCGCCTCCCATTGCCACCGCAAGTAACAAGTCTGTAGATTCCCTCACAGAATACGACTGGAGATTTCTTCCCCTGGTGCTTCTAAATCCCATCAACTTGGCAATCAAAATTCACATCATGCAATGTGTCTAAAATTTGTATCCTGTCACTGCTGTAAGTACAAGTAACAATTTTCACAGTTCAACCATGTATTCAGATCTGTAACATTTACCATGAGAGCAACCATTTCATGCAGACAGTGACCTTGAGCTTGCAGCATGTAATTTCACTTTGTCTTTATGAATCGTATTTAAGAAACATTATTGTAATGGATGGGTTTTCTGCTTAGAATGTCAGGGTGCAAATGTGAAACCAACGTCATGTAACATTTAGTTCTGGAGCTAACAGAGACCATGATGCTCTCTCTCTTTCTGAGGATGCGAAGAGAAATGTCCTCCCCTCCACATATCCCAAGTAGGCTCTGGAGTTTAAATACTTGGTCCCCAGTTGGCAGTGCTGTTTATGGAGGTTTAGGAGGTGTGGCTTTGCTGGAGGAAGTACATACTCGGGGCGGGCTTTGAGATTATATAGCTTCATTCTAGTTCCAGGTCTCTGTGAGTCCTGCTTGCTGTTGATGTGAGCTCTCAGTGCCCTGCTCCCACCGCCATCCTGGATGCTGCTCTGCCTCCTGACCACCACAGACTCACCCACTGGAACCGTATTTGCACACGTTGCATATATTTAAGAAAAACTTGAAATGGGGAGTAGAACTTAGAAACACTTACAGGCTGAACTGAAAAATAAGGGTTCCTGTCATTGTGGACAAAGCTGCTGTAACTGAACTTGCTAAGCCCACACCACGGGAACAGCCTGTAGATGGTGACTAGGGGAAGCAGATGGTGATCAAGTGGGGTGTCAGAAGGTGAGTACTCACCAAAAACATGTGTCCTGGTTATCTTGGCCACTAAGTTTCTAAAGGCATATAAACTCAATGTTTAAAATCTTACTATATGCTTTTGGGGCAATGTGTTTCAAAGGGACAATAAAGAGCATCACAGAGCAATAAAATACACACAATACAAATCAGATGTGATTTACATTACACAACGGTTGTAGTTTATATAATAAACCAAATTTTCTGAAGAAGTGTTCAGAGTACATTCTCTGGGATCTGTGTAGGACAATCAAGTGCATTTAGCTTCGTGTGTTCTAGGCCCCGGGATTTCCATCACATTCATAGTTGTGTGACTTGTGGATGAGGTCTGCCTTACACCTGGTTTCAGTACAACCTGCTGCTGCTAAAAAGAGTGGCCAGCAGGGGCAGCAGTGCTGAGCATAGGTGGAGCTTAGAACAGAGGAGTTAGCAGGCCTCAATACCACCTACTTGGAGCCCCTTTCTTTTAATCAGTGGGTTCACACTGTCCTGGATAGTAGTGTGGGCTGCATGAGTCTTGGCAGAGGTTGGGACACCACTGTCCTCTGTTCCATTTTACCACCTGTCAACCTGAACTCTGGGCATTACATATTGGTAAACCAGACCCCGACAGTCACTGCAGTTATAAAGCAGAAGTTATCGAAATCTGCTTATCTCAGTGTTCAGTTCTTTAAGAAGGATTGTGATGAGTGTTACACAGTGCTGGATCTCAGGCAGCAGGCACAAACTGGGAGCGTTCTGAGCAACTAGGACACATGATCACTACAATAAT
Organism: Micromys minutus; assembly: GCF_963924665.1. Lineage (NCBI taxonomy): Eukaryota > Metazoa > Chordata > Mammalia > Rodentia > Muridae > Micromys > Micromys minutus. Next base: position 88,820,221 of record NC_137969.1, on the reverse strand, counting down.
AGGTGTTGATTCAGGTCATAGTTCTTTCATGATTGTTCCATGGTGGTGATTGAGTAAAGGGTTAAAAGCTTAATCACACATTTTATTTACACAGACGAAAAACTAACAGAAAACTGCAAAAATTAGATTAGTTCTAGGGAATGCTATAGTTCTCAAGTAGGTGTGTGTGTGTTTGTGTGTTGTTTTTATGTGTGTATGTATTTGTGTGTGTGTATGTGTGTTTGTGTGTGTGTATGTATGTGTATGTTTGTGTGTGTATATGTGTGTTTTGTGTGTGTATGTATGTTTGTGTGTTTGTGTGTGTGTATGTTTGTGTGTGTATATGTGTCTGTGTGCATGTGTGTGTTTGTGTGTGTATGTGTATATTTTGTGTATGTGTATGTTTGTGTGTTTGTGTATGTATGTGTTTGTGTGTGTATGTGTGTATGTTTGTGTGTGTATTTGTGTGTGTATGTGTATGTGTGTATGTATTTGTGTGCAATCCTGAGCCAGTCATCACTTTCAGGAAAACATGACTCTGTCTCCAGGTGTATACCGTCATTCACAGTTCCAGGTCTGTTCCCATGGTTCTTTCTTTGTGGTTTCTGCCTGGCTGTACCCATGCAGTGTTTGACCATGGGCTGTGGCTTTTATTGGTTACTGTCTGTGGTTGACTATATTTTACTTCACTTGTGCCAAAGCTGACATGCATTGTCTTAAAAAAACGTTGTGTTTAGTTTTAGTTTGAAATATAATTTATATGTTGGGTATTTTTCCTGCATATGTTCACCACTTTCATGTCTGGTGCAGCCAAAGGCCAGCAGAAGGTATTAGATCATCGGTAACCAGAGTTACAGATGGTCAGGTGCTGCCATGTGGCTGCTGGAAACTGAACCTGGGTCTTTCCAAGAGCAGCCAGTGCCCTCAGCCCCTGAGCCATCTCTCCACCCCTATTTATTTTTGAGAACTTTATACATGGTCTCTACATCTACATCACTGTTCCCTCTCCCCTTAACTCCTCCTCTGTCCCCTCCAAAATTTATGGTCTCTTCTTTAGTATTGTTATAGCTGTATGTGTGTGTGTGTGTGTGTGTGTGTGTGTGTGCATGTGTATGATGTATGTGACCATGTATATGATGTATATAATGATGTATGTGATGTATATGTATATATGCACAAGCACATGTATAGCTCACTGAGTCCATTTACTTTACTCCCATGTACATGTGTCCAGGGCTCTTGGGATTGGACACCCTATATGAAAACTCATTCCTGGAGGAAATTTCTACTACTCTTAGCAGCTATTGTCCTCTAGGGAGAGAACCATGTGTAATTTCATCTGTCCATATTGGCAGGACATGCATGTATCCTCTTAGCACCACATATACTTGTGGCATTGAAACTGACTCCCATCTGTGAGCCTTGTTGACAGGCAGAAGAGTGTGTACTCGGGTCTGAATTGGCTGGAACAATCCTAGCTCTCAGCTTCCTGTCTCCTCAGTACCATACAGAGAAATTTCATTTCATTGTTAGGGGCCGTACACACTTTCAAAGTTCATTTCACTGTTAGGGGCTGTCCACAGTTTCCAAGGGATTTACACTTTCCTAGTCATTGTGCTGGCTAGTGTTTGTCAACCTGGCATAAGCTAGTGTCATCTGGGAAGAGGGGGTGACATGACTAAATTGAGGACATGCCTCCATCAGATTGGCCTGTAGACAAATCCTTGTGGCATCTTCTTGGTTAAGTATTGTCATGGGAAGATGCAGCTCACTGCTGGCCATGCCACCCCTGGGCAGGTCCTGGGAGGTAGAAAAAAAGTCTTAGAGCAGGACAGTGAGTTTCCTTCCACAATTGCTGCCTTGCCCCACTCGAACTCCTGCCTTGACTGCCCTCAGTGATTTACTGAGATGGTACCAATAAGCCAAAGAAATTCGTCCCTCCCCAGTTGCTTTGGATCATGGTGTTTATCACAGCAATAGGAAACCAAGCAGAGCAGCTGTCTCCTCGACCTGTAGGCCAATAGGGAGGTAAAACAGAGTGTGTAGCTCAAGTTTTAATTAAATCTTTCCTGGACCTTGTTAATTTTTGCTTCCTAGTTTCAACACTACCTGATGTTTGTTTTACTGTGCCATTGTGGGTAGCAGCAGTTTGGAGAGTTCCACATACTTTTTACATCTTAAAAAATTTTTATGATATTTTACCCAGGTGTTTATAGCACCAGAAATGAACAACTGAATGATTCAGGGCAACAACTTTTGCTTGTGAAGTCATGCTATACTTGTGTGTAAGTATCGATAATTATTACAGCTTCATAATGCTGCCTTCTCACTCCTTGAACTCATTCGTCACTCAATGTGTGTGGACGTCTACCTGACCCATTTCAGTCACTGTGTCAGAGCAGGGAGCCTCAGTCTGACTTCTAAGGGTGCAGACACAGGGAAAAACTCACACACTTTGCCAGAGTGTGCCCATTGCTCCAACCATAGAGCAGAAAGACACAGATGGAGGAAAAGTTAAACCAGGAGTCTTTCCACAAGCTCTGAAGAATGTGCACGCGTCTGAGACAAAGCTCTGTGACCCTTGTTGGATGGGGAATGGGGTAGGAGGGAAATCCACCCACAGTTAATACCATCAGTGAAAAGTTAGTCACATGGACAGTGGGGCTACTTCTGAGCTCTGACATTCTGTTTTCACTGTTGGGGAAAACAATTCCTCACTCACTGCCTCCTAGTTTTATGCTACAGTGGATTAGGCAAGATTACAGTCGAGAGGTAATCTTACCTCTCAGGTTTCTTTGTTGAGTGTCTTTCTGTGACATATGAAGTTTGCATTCGATGCCTTTTTATGGGCTTCCACAGTGTCCCGAATTTCTCCTAACAGCACAAACATAAATTCAAGTTTCAAGTTTTAAATGCTAATTTCACCCATAAATTCTGAGTTCCTTGAGGACAGGGACTAGAAGAGCATTTCCTTCATGGTTATTGCTCTGCTACCTGGCACAGCCTGTGCAATATAATAAGCTCTCCGTATTTATTGAAAGAATGAATGAATAAATAAATGTATAGAGTCGGGCTATGTAAACCGAGACATAATTTTCTCCCAAAGCTGACCAGGGTTCTTTTAGAATGCTATTAGCTAAAGCATTTTTGTTTTATAGCCTTCATTTCTCATAAAACTTGATGTTCTCCAAAGTATTTTTAAAATTTGCTTCAGATGGCAGGCAGTGACTGTCCCCCTTGTAAGACCTCATCAAAATGATGGTTTGGGAGCATGCAAAGTAGTGACCTATCCAAGTACTGACAGTGCAGGGAGAAGTCTGATAAGCCACGGGACCTTAGACATTAAGTCAGGAGGAGAACCATCAGGTAGAGAAGACTGGAAGGCATTCCAGACTTAGTTGGTTGCTGAGTGGCAGTGCAGTAGATGTGAAACTGGCCTGCTGATAAAACCTGGACACCCTCCTTGCAGTAAGGAAGTCAGGAGGAAGAAGTGTGATCCAAAGAAAGAGTCATTCAAGATCAGCTATGGTGAGATCTGACAGTTGCACCTATTCTACCTTTTGTTCCTGTCCCCAGAGTGGCAAGCAGATGCCATGGAAACACTCGAACATTCTTTTCTAGAGAACTCTGTGGTGCGGGCAGTGTGAGGTTGTTGATGCTCTCCTTCTAATCCCACAAAGCCTAGAGTGAACTGTTATTGGTAAATCCATCCACTTCTGTACTGGTATTTTTATGTCAGCTTGACACAAGCTGGAGTCACAAGAGAGGAGGAAGTCTCAATTGAGAAAAATGCCTCCATGAGATCTGACTGTAGTCATTTTCTTAATCACTAACCCAATGTGGGAGGGCCAGCCCATTTTGTGTGAGGCAACCCCTAGCCTGAGTCCTATAAGAAAGGAGACTGAGCAAGCCAGACAGCAAGCCAGTAAGCAGCACCCATCTGTGGCCTCTATCAGTTCTTGCCTCCAGGTTATTTGCCCTGTGTGAGTTCCTTCCCTGACTTCCTTCAGTGATGGGCTATAATGTGGAACTGTAAGCCAAGGAAACTCTCCCCTCTCCAAGCTGTTTTTGTTCATGGTATATACTACAGCAACAGTAACACTAAATAAGACCAGCGCCAAAGGCACTATCCTGCCCACCAAGGAAAGAACTCTGGAGGGAAAACTTGCCTGTAGACACATGAATGAGGATGCCCACTTATCTCCAAATGATTAGAGCTTCTCAGCTCTGTAATGCCTAAAAGGACCCCAAAACATGAAGGAGTGAAAGTACAGATCAAGTTCACCGGAAGTAGGCTCACACGAAATCTGGCTTCAGATTACCAAAAAAAAAAAAAAAAAAAAAAAAAAATTCTTAGAATTACTAAGATGGTGATGAAAATCTACCCCAGAGAAGAAAGATTGTCAATAAACCAAACAGAGAGCCCATCTTGCATTAAGGAACAGGAGGGAACATGAAAGAGGTCACAAATAAAACCACCAGACCCTAACTCTCATCATCTGAGCACAAGCCTTGTGTTCTCTCCAAAATCATGGAGGAAGTTGTTCTACCAAGAATCCCATTTTAGGGTTTTCCCATCCTCTCACCTTTGCTTCTAGGTGTGGACAGTTGACTATTCCTAGGGATGGCAGATAGGCTGAGCAGGCCTGGCATCAGAAAGAACGGGTTGCTTGTGGTTTGAATATGAAATGTTCTCACAAACACTTGTTCCTTACTAGTGATGCTGTTAGGGAAGGTTGTGGAACCTTTGATAGGGGGAGACCTCCTCGCTGGAGGAAGTGTGTCACTGGGGCAGACCTCACCTTTGGGAGGTAGAATCTCACTGGAGGAAGTGTGTTATTAGGGCCGGCCTTACCTTTGAGAGGTGGGACTCAATGAAAAGTGCATCATTGGGGCGGGGCTTGAGGTTTGATAGCCTGGCTTCATTTTTCATTGTTACTTTTGCTTCCTTACTCCAGATACAATGTAACCAGCAGTGCTTCCTTACCCTCATGGAATGTGCACCCTGGACTGCAGGTCAGAATAAATTCTTTCTTAACTTGCTTGTCAAATATTTTGTCACTGCAGTAACTGATTTAAGGCTTTTGAACAGATTGTGTCCCCTTTCTCTCCTTTCTGACCAAACCAAAGAACTTGTAAAGGCTCAGATGATACAGGATTCCAAAGCCAGAGCTGTTTCTAGTCTTTCTGTAGGCAAGATAGATGCGTGTTTTGTTGAGCAGAGAATTTTTGAGGTTTATTTACCATAGCTGCATACTGCATTGGGCTAATTCAATTGGCAAGATTTAATTTTAAAAATAAATAGAAGAACAGGAAATGAGGGAAGTGTCTCAAGATCTTAAAAAACCAGGAAAAGAGAATTTGGGAAAGTTTGGATACCAGTCTAGAAGTTCTATGAACTAATAAGGATGTTTAAAGGGATAGTACACATCACAAAGAAGAAAATTTATCAACTGATGTACTAGAAGAAAATTCATAGAACTGAAAATCAAGTTTCAGATTTAAAAAAAAAAAAGGATCAGTAAAGTTTGGATAGATAGCTTAAAACATTAACAGCCCCCATTCAGTCATACTAAACTTGAGAATGTTAAAAGGTGTAAACTGAAATTCTGAAAAATGAGGCTTTAAAAACAAAATAATCAGACTGTTTCAAGGCTTCTCAGCAGCCTCACTGGATATCCATAGTCAGTGGAGAATTAATTCAGTATTTGAGAAAACCCTTTCAGCATGAATTAGCAATGTAGACTAAGCCTATTGCTAACAAACAGGGAGAAAGAAACGCTCCCAGACACCCAAGAAATACTCCACCTCTGTCTTTCCTTCCTAAAGCTACAGGAAGAACATTGGAAAAAATTAAGCTCGGTAGACTTTAATTGCAAAAAACCTGACTCACAAATTGGGCACCTTCCCCTCCCCCAAGCAGGATGGGTCCAGAGAGCCTGTAACATAGTCAGCAGCCACTGTAGATGGATAATGGAGGTGAGAGCCAATGAGCTGTTTGGTTACAGCTTGCCTTACATAAGTGGTCTCACCAGTTGGTCTCTTGTGCTTGGCTGAAGTTTGGCTGTTGTGACAAAAGCATACTTTCAGGTAGGCTTTCTGTTTATGTGCATACAGGTCAATCTCAGTGGAGCAATACGTTACTAACTTTAGCACTCCAGTAAAACCTGTGAGGGTACGATCTATGCCCATGTCACACACTCCCTGGTACTGGCTCCATAGATGCCCACTAGGAGTTCTAGGTTCTTGAGTCCCCAAATAGGAAGCTGGATAGAGGCATGAGAATAAAGCAAGCAAAGCAAAACACTACATTAAGAAAAAAAAATCTTTTCAGGGAGGTAATAGGCAGGATCAAGGAGAAAGCTAAGTAGCTCAAGTGATCCGCTGTGCAAAGAACTAGGCCCTGTATGCATCCTTAGCATCTCAGGTCTTTACCTGGGAGCTTGCATTTCAGTATCATAATGGGTCACACATCGCCATCAGACTTTGTATAGTGCCCTGTGCTTGCTGTGCCTGGACCACTGACACAGGCTGGTTTCCCACTTGGCTAGGGGTTTCCCACTCTCCTCTCTGATCATCTGTTTATCTCATATACTAACTTTGTAAGGCTTTGCACAGGGCCTTCCAGATCACATGCCTTCCCTTTTTTTCTGCCTCGAGGAGCATACACAGGCACCCTTCACTTCTGGCTTCCCAATTTAACACCACTTAATATTTCTCCCACAAAGCATAGACACACACCTTTCTCTCCGTGTCTCTGCATCTTTACAAAGGAAGACTGCTGGAGTCAGGGTCCTGTGGATTACTTGAGAGGGAGGTTAGAGAATGATTTTACAGCCCAGTCCAGAAAAACAAAACAAAACAAAACAAAATCTCCCCAAAACAGACAAGAGAAGGTGCTTCTGTTTCCATAACTGCTGTGTTGCCATAGTTGGGTGTAGTGTGTCTTAAACTCTGGAGATGTTAAAAGACTTTGATATGAAAAGGCACCAGGCACTCTTAGAATATATCTTGACAGGTGCCGCTCTGGCAGCCAGGTCAGAGTATAGAGTAGTAGGTGTGCCCATTGAATGTGTTATTTTTAATTTTGATATGTGCTGCTTTATTCTACCCCAAATCATGTGTGAAGAGGCAGCCATTTGTCAGCCTCTGAGTCAAAGTTCTGGTGTCACCTGGGCCCTAGTATTGCTGTCATCAGCCAATGAAAGATGAGGGGGCAGTCTATAAACTCAAAGGGCTCTCGATGCCTCTAGCACTATCTGGGGATATGTAATGGTAACCCAAAATCATATCAAGCAACAGCAAACTTTAAACCTTACAGATATGCCCAGGGAATGAGAATAAATTGGTGACCCAATCAGGACATACTCTGAGGCCAAGGAAATATTTCTGATGGGGCTTCGGCCATGATTCAGAGTAGAGAAACTCAGATGTTTGGGATCCTGAAGGAGGCATTGGAGTTGGGACTGGATTCAGGAACTTTAGAGATGGCTGACAGAGCTTGCCTGTCTGGGAGAAGCTCCAGGTTCTGCTGCTGGTGTGCCTTACCCCACAGTCCTATTGCTGTGCTGGAATTCATAGTCCAACACAGAGGTCCCATGCACATGCCGAATACTGGTCAGTAGAGGAGGCGGTGCTCTGGTTCTGTTGGCAGCACTGCTCCTAGTGCTTGCTATAGCTAGCTACTGACGGTCTAGTCGAGTGTCCTCTGTGAGCTTTGTGTGCACAGTTCTAAGATGGAGCCGACCACTTCCTCGCACTGCTAGTGTGAGACTTAAACATGAGAGCATGCCTCAGCGCACTTGCAGGTCCAACCTGTTCACAGAACACGGAACATAGTACACAGCAATGAGCTCCTAATTAAGAATCCCTAATTTTTCTGACAAAGGTTTGGGGGAAATTGTGAACAATTACCCACTTAACCTGCAGACTTTATTTTTCTAAATGCAAATTTTGTTGTGGTCTAACTTGCTTACTTGCTTTGATTAATGCCTAGGCAATGGTAACACCCATCTTTCCTGGAGACGGCGGTCATTCAAGTATCACTTGTGGAATAAAAATCCCATACAAACAGATAGATTGTTGGGCCTCAGAGGTATAGAATTCACCTTCCCACCCTTTGCCTAGGTCCTGGGATTAGGGGAGGGAATCAACCCCAGGGCCCAGTGTTCCAGACTTGTGACCTACAGCATGCTCTCACCTGTGTCAACTAGAGTAGTCTGGGCTGGTTCAGTGGACTCATGAAGACACCAGAGGCCAGCCCATCACCTGGACAGTCACACTAATCCTGAAAACAAGTAGCACCATAGCCATAGGACTGGAGATGGGCTATGTGTTTCCAGTTACAGGTAGATTTCTATGTGTGGCATAGGACAGACCTCAGGGGACTTGGAAATCGGCCATCCAAGTTTTTCCAGTAAGCTCTTCCCACAGTGGAGCAGCAAGGTGACAGGAAAGGAGCCTTCTTGGGCATTCACTAGACTCTGGCCTGCCAATCCCAGCAGGGATGTGGGCATTAGCCATCCCCTTACAGTAAGACTTAGTAGCTCTATGTCCGTTTTAGAATGTAATCCTGGAGAGGACATTAACATTCCCAGCTCAGCTGTGTCATCCTGGTTACCACAGCAACAGAGAGAAATATAGTTTGTGTCCAATGGTTATTTCACCACACTAATGAAATGGACATTTTTCTTCAGTGAATTGAATCAAAACTAATTGAGTAGTAATCAGCACAGACCCTGAAGTTCAGAGCTGTGTAGTCTGACTAGCGCTTTGTAGAAACACAGAAACCATTAACTATCTTCAAATGAGATTTTTTTTTTTAAATTAGTGCATCTAAGTAACCTATTACACATGGGCATGAGTGTTATCACACAAAAAGCCCCTCATTTGTTTAGTGCTGGGAGGGGAAATTTATTTTCAACGAATTTAGGTACTGATAGCATTCTATGGTTAGCCTTATCCTTCACTTCAGTAAATGTGCCAACCTGAAGCACGTTCCTTGGTGTGTGTGTGTGTGTGTGTGTGTGTGTGTGTGTGTGTGTGTGTAAATATGAATACACACTTATTTTTTTGAATCTCAGATCAATTTTGAACCAAGTGCTTTTTGGAAGCCTGTACAACAGTAGGGATGACGGAGTGCCTCCCCTACCTCTCCCTCATTTTCCCAGTGTCTCAGAGCAAAATCTGCCAGACTCCAGGGTAGAAATCACATGATGTGGAAGTCACAGGCTCATTATTATAGTTGTTGGATATATTTACAAGTGACTCTTGATTAGCCCAACAGTTCTTTTTGCTCATTTGGACCAAAGGATAAAAAAAAAATTACAGAGGCAATGAATTAATCCTTTGTGAGTTTAGTGGTAGTTCTTGCCTAAGAGAGCAATACACTATCAGTATATACTTGATACAATGCACTATCAGTGTACACTGATGTGATATAGTATCAGTATATACTGACTATACACTATTTTATTTACTAAAATTATACACTATAAGTATACACTGATACTATTCAGTATACATATTGATACTACACACTATCAGTACACACTGATATGATACACTCAGTACACACTGATACTATACACTTTCATACACACTGATACTATATACTATCACACACACTGATACTATATACTATCATACACACTGATACTATATACTATCACGCACATTGATACTATACACTATCACACATACTGATACTATACACTATCATACACACTGATACTATACACTATCATACACACTGATACTATATACTATCATACACACTGATACTATATACTATCACACACACTGATACTATACACTATCATACACACTGATACTATATACTACCATACACACTGATATTATACACTATCATACACACTGATACTATATACTACCATACACACTGATATGATACACTATCATACACAGTGATACTATATACTATCACACACACTGATACTATATACTATCACACACACTGATACTATATACTATCACACACACACTGATACTATACACTATCATACACACTGATACTATACACTATCATACACACTGATACTATATACTATCACACACACTGATACTATATACTATCATACACACTGATACTATATACTATCACACACACACTGATACTATACACTATCATATACACTGATACTATACACTATCATACACACTGATACTATATACTATCACACACACACTGATACTATACACTATCATACACACTGATACTATACACTATCATACACACTGATACTATATACTATCACACACACTGATACTACACACTATCATACACACTGATACTATACACTATCATACACACTGATACTATATACTATTATACACACTGATACTATATACTACCATACACACTGATATTATACACTATCATACACACTGATACTATATACTACCATACACACTGATATGATACACTATCATACACATTGATACTATACACTATCACACACACTGATACTATATACTATCATACACACTGATACTATACACTATCACACACACTGATACTATACACTATCAGGACACACTAATATGATACACTATCAGGACACATTGATACACTATCGATATAAGTGAATCACTCCCAATGAGCATTTATTTATTCTGCTGTGACAGGCTGGAAGGTTTCTCCTGAAATTTTAAGAAAGCTGAGCAGTCAGGTGTGATCAGAGAGCTGACCACAGGTAAATACGTTTCTGATTCGGTTACCCAGATTCTTTTCTTCATATAAGCAACTGAGATGCATCTTACATCCTTGTGTCCTCAGATAGAGCTTTCTTGGCATCAAAATCTCTGAGTGACAATAGTGTTAGTCATTGTCTTCTGTTCCCTGAAATAGTCCCTGAACCTTACCCGAATAGGCCTCTGAGGTTGTCTTCTTGAAGTTGCAACTAGGATAAGGCAGATAGGGTTTCAGAAAACTGCACATCAATATCCAACAAATTGATCAGGATTGAATCATTTCCCTGGGACTCACTTTAATGCTTCCAATCTGTAGCACATTCATAATAAAAATTGATTGTGCTGTTATTTTTAAAAACAGCCAAGCCCACAGATACATGTTAGCATTTCTACAAGGTAGATGAAGTTGCCTGGAGCCAGTCTCTCAGCTGGTTGGCTAGAGAAGTTGAAAGGAGGGAGCAGAAAGAGGAAGGAGGGACTCATCACACACCTTCCTATTTTTTATATTGTGGGTCTCACCGTGGGAGAAGAAACTCTCCTATTACCATAGCAACCTAAGTGCATCACAGTGGGATTAGAGGGTTGAAAGGTGACACATTTGAAGTTTGGATAAGTTGGGGGCAACAGGAATAAGAGGGACCTTCACTAGAAATAAACACAGGGAGGTGCTGGGGTGATAGAAGAGAGTAGATTTATGGTTTATGACATTCCTAAAATATCTTTATTTAATAATGAAAACTTCATTATCCAGGCCTGGGTTGAAGTGTTGCTATGGGCCCTCTGAGGATCCCAGCAAAGATCTTTCATCTTGACAGAAGTTCTAAATTACAACATTAGTGTTCTAACCGAGAGCCTGTTATTGCCTATTTGGTCTGCCCAGGGAAATGAGACACACATTGCTGGAGTGTGGGTTATTGAAATCTAATAGCCTAGAATATTAAAAATGGGGGCTGGGCTAAGGGAAGTCTCTCCATTTTTCTCCATGAGTTGGGGTTACACTACATGATGAAACTACATGTTTACCAAACTCTCACTATTTTTCAGGTGCGAACAGTGATTTTTCTTTATTGTGGTTCAAACCATTGTCCTGTTTCACATCATTAATACTCCAACGTAAGGAGACCCCTAAAGCTAATTTCAGATCAGCTCTGTGAACCTGTTGGGTTTTATTTTCATTCAAAATACCCCTATCTGCTCCTTAGCTATGTGGCCTGACCTCCAAAAAAGTGTTTGGTCTTTCAATGTTTCAAAGACAATTAAGTCTCACCAGCTCCCCGGGTTTGACTAATGGGCAGAACGGATGGTTCTCTGGATCATAGTTCAATTTACACTCCTTCTGGCAGAACTGGAAAACAGCCATCCAAGGCCAGAAAGTAGGAGGGGTCCTGAGTTGGCCTTGGCTCTTCCTTACTTTTCCCTCCCTCCCTTCCACTAATGTGACTTTATCCTGTTTTCGTTTCTGTGAGGGTGGTCTTGAACGCCATTCTCACAAAGAGAATGGATCTAAGCAGTTACATATCCACAACAGATGAGCCCCCCTACCCCCAGTGCCTGCTTTCAAGGTAGGACCTATGTTCTCGGCCATGCACAAGGTGGCACTACTGTTGTCATCCCTGCTTTCAGCTAAGGAAGCTACGGCTGAAAGAACCACAACCTCACACTTCAAGCATTGTAGCACTGGGTCTCAGTTCAGGTTCCTTCACTCCCAAGCCTCAGCGTTCTGCCCTTTGTGCTCTTTGGAGCTTTCCCCACTTATCTGGATGTGCAGGAAGTTTACTTCTCCTGATGAATGATCCCCGAGCTATCTGTTCCTCAAGGCTCACCTCAAGACCATCCCTTAAGACAGACTGAAGACTTGTGTATAAGGGAACCCACTGGATGAAGTAGTACGGTGATCGCCTAACGTGGGTAAGCAGTGGTCTAGTACCCACCAAATGACTGAATGTGGATAATACTGGATTATAACTGAGCTCTTCCCAGAAATCCTAAACAAAACTCACTGTTAAAAAGAAAAATGACTGTCTCAGCTGTGGTGCAGTGCAGGGCCACAACCTCGTGTGTGAGTTATCACTGTGACTATCTGGGACTGTCACCACCAGCTGACATGCAGACACAGGTAAGCATATTGATTAGTTGACTGAAGGGTCTGGAAGGATTACAGGTAGGTCAGTCCACTGTCACTGAAGAAAGATGAAGACAGATCTGAAGTCTGGATACAGCTTGGGAGAATGGCAAAAGAGAAGCATTCCACAGGCCAACCTGAGAAAGGTGACTGATGGTCCCAGCATGTAAACATGTGTACATTTAAGTGTGTATGTGCATATGTATGAATGAATGTGTGCATGTACATGCTTTTATGTGTTGCACGTGTGTTGTGTTTGTGTATATACTTATGTTTATGTCTGTTCATGTGTGTGTGTGTATGTGTGTGTGTGTATATGTGTGTGTGTGTGTGTGTGCATGCACACATATGCACATACATGGGTGATGCCTGCTCCTTCTGGAGCTGGACATAGATGATGGAAGAGAAGAAGACTAGAAGGCCAGGAGAAGAAAGCTAGTGTCCTGACAGCAGTGGGAACACACTATGAACAAACCCTCTTTCATTCCAAGCAGGTCCTATATCTATAGTTTTCCAGAAGGCTAGAGGTATAGAAGGAGGAATTAGAGAATTCCCATGCATTGTTGAGACTCTGACTTAGACAAGGTTTGCAGAAAACTTGGCACTCTGTGCCTGGAGGCCAAATTTCCATTTTATGGGGATCCAAGATGCCTGGATGGAGTCTGTCCGTCTACACTTCTTAAAAAGCTTTGTGTGATGGCTGGGATATACTCAGTTGGTAGAGTACTTTGTAAAGGCACATGGCTTGATAGTGAGGACTGAATAGCAGTGGAGACAGGAATAAACACCTATGATCCCAGCTCTCAGGAGACATGGAGGGAGGAGCAGAAACTCAATGTCATTGTCAGCTACAGAGTGAGTTCAAGGCTAGCCTAGGATATAGGAGACCTTGTCTCACAATCTAAGGTGGCTGCTGGGGAGATGGCTCAGTGGGCAAAGTGCTTGTCACTCTGCACTCACATAGATGATGATGGACATGGTGACTTGTATATAATTTCAGCCATCTGAGAGATGGGACCCCTGGAGAAAGTTAGGTAGCTAGACTAGCCAATAATGGTGATCCGTGTGTTCTCCTGGTAGAACCTGCCTCAATGAATAAGGTAGAATGTGATTAAGAAAGATGTCAACTTTGGGCTTTCACACATACATGCATGCATGCATGTGCATACACAAATGTGAACACACATGATACATGCATGTCTACCATATATACAAATACATGCATAAAAAGAAGAGTAAGGAGGAGGAGGAACAGGCAGCACCGTGCTGTTTAGGCTATTTACCCTTCATGAGTTAGGGAAACGGCCTCTCCAGGCTTTTCTTTAGCATGAGGACTGTCTTGTGTTCAGGATCCGGCCTGTCACTGTATGACCTTGTCAATGTAGTATGGCCTTGCTGCACCTCAGTTTCCACATCTTTAAAATGGGATAAAGTGGTTTCTAGTTCACGTAGAATATGTGAAGTGCTCACACAGCATACACAGCAAACTCCCAGTGGTAGTGTCACTCAGTGACAGCAGTTACTCCTTGAGCTGTGTGCAGAGTCAGAGTCAGGACTCCTCCATCCTCCTATGAAATGATGGTGCCTCTGCTTGCAGCCCATGACTCCGTCCTGCACGCCAACTCATCTCTGGATTGCTTGCAGCCCTAAGACTCCATGTGAATGCTGTGGGGATAGCTGTGCTTGGTTAAGGGACACTGACTGGCAAAAGTGCAGATGCAGTTTTTCTTAATATTTTCTATGTATAGTTGATTGATTGTTGTAGTAAATATTAAAAACAGACGTATCCCTTTACCAGACTCCATGGTCTCACACTGAGGGTGCCGCTTAATATGGAGCTGTGTGCACAGATGCTGTCACTCAGTCCACGAGCTGCACTCTCCATGAGATTCCCTTCCCAGGCGGTTCACTCCGCCTGCCCTACTGCCTCCATCCTGGGTGGAATTACCACCCTGGCATCTTCTTTCCTCCACCAGCCATCACAAATATAACTTCAAAGCCCGGTAACTTTTCAGACAGTTTATATAATAGATCCTCAAGTCACAAACCCTCTACACAATAAGATTACATCCAATGAACAAAGATACAAACTGCCCTTTCATATGAGATAAAGACCTATAGAATCTCTTTAAATATATCTACCTGTGTCCGATTACAGCCACCAGGATCTAAGTCTGCTTTCCCCGGGCTCCATCTTGAGTTCTCCAATTTTTTTCTCTTCTGTTTTCCTACCTTTGCTCCACCTATCTCTCCACTGTCCAATCATGTATCACCTTAACATGAATCTATGATCGATTCCATTGAGGTAGAATCTATGGATATGTCAGGAACGACGTAGACGTGGAGGCCTGCCACTCAGCTTCAGAAATGCACTGTATGGCAGCCTACTGCATTGTTCACACCTGTCATGGGCAGTGGGCCATTTTGCTTCCACAGTTGAATGTGACACTGAACTTGAAGCAGCACACTGTCTACTACATTTTATTTTTTACAAACTAATTTTCACCCTTCATTTAGAAACACACCTTCTCGGAGACCAGGACAGACCCAAAGTACATATTAAAATTTCCTTACACTACATGAACTTGCTGAGAGACAAGGAAAGACAGGAAAGGGGCTGGAGAGATGGCTACGTGGTTAAGATTATTGACTCTTCTTTCCAGAGGAACCAGGTCCAATTCTCAGTGCTCACATGATAGCTTACAGTTGTCTGTAATGTGGTACACAGGCATATATGCAAGCAAAACACCAATACACACAACATAAAAAAGAAGGCAGGGAGAGCCCATGTGATAGAGCGATGACTGGCCCTTGATAGTCTCACTCGCATTATTTTATTAATTTTTTAAAAAGAGCCAGACAAAGGCACCCTGAGAAAATTTCTATGCTCTCTCTCTTCTCTCCTTATCCTCCTCCCCCTCTCTTTAAAACTAGGTCATCAAAACTTAAAGAAGCAAAATTTTCAAGGTAAAAAAGATGGTAAGTAGTCTGAGGATTTTGCTCAGTGAGAGAAGAGCTCACCGAACAAGCAAGAAAACCTGAGTTTGATCCTCCAGAAACCAGGTAAAAGAGCTGGGAATGATTGTGTGTGATTGTAATCCTATCACTGGGAAGGTACAGACAGGGGCATCCCTGGGGGCTTCCCAGTTATCCAGTCTTCAAATCAACAAGTTGCAGACCAGTTAGAGACCCTTTCTCAACAGACAAAGTGGAGATCAATTGAGGAAGGCATTTAATATTTAATTCTAACTTTCACAAGTGCACACAACATTCCAGTACACACAGGTGCTCTTTTCATACTGAGACACACACACACGCATGCACATGAGAGAGGCACACACCCCAATACATATATCTACACACACATAAACACAGGCATGCATGCACATATATACCAAACATACACAGAAACAGGCATACTCCCCAGTATATACATATCTACACATACATGCACACACATGCACACATACATGTGCATATGCACACATACATGTACACTCATGCATGCACACATATGAACACATGCACATACATGCACACACATGAACTCACATACATGCACACTCATGTACACACATGCCCATATACACTAGCAGGTGGCAGAGCTGTAACTTGGCTTACTTTTCATCTTATTTAATTGTATTAGACCACAGAATTCTTGGCAAAAAAGAACTTTCTTTGTTTGCATATTCCTTTTCTGTGTCTCACTCTTGTGACCTTGCTCTGGTTATCCAGGATTGGTCCCTTGAACTTTCACCTCTCCCTCACTGACCTTCCTTGTCTCTTGGAAAAGAACAAACCTCATAAACCCTGGAGTACTCAGGAGTGCATTTTTGGTGGGCACAAAGGCAGCATGATGAACAATAGGTTCTCACTAATTAAATTAGCTCAGGTAACGGTGCACCCTGAGATGGGAACACATCCATTAATGCCGTTATTATTGTCAAGGACAAGAATGGCCCATTGAGAATTGATGAGGGACGAAGCCGTCCATATGCTGCAGACCATAAGGAAACAATTGATAGGAAATGCTCCACGAGGAGCGTCGGGTGGGATTGATAATGTGCCCTCCCTAGTAAAAGACACACATGCACCATCAGGAGGACGAGGACCTGGCATCTGCCTAATCAGTGAACTGTGCAGGGTCTGAGGCAATAACACAAGAGGGCTTCACATCAATATTATAAGATGATATGTTTATAGGACCAGGACATTCGAAAGTGATCCCGGCAGCACAGTGTAAAAGGGGTTTTAATTCAGTCCGTCTTCTGAAAGGCACAGGCATTGTCTATCACTTGAAGCAAGGGGTCATATGGAAAGACAGTTTTGAACTTGGTCCCCCTTCTAAATGGACTTTGCTTTTCATCGCATGCAACCTTACAGAATGCATTATTTAGCAACTGGCTATTTAGTCAGGGAGGTATTCGGGCAGACAGAAGGCTTGGCTGCCCCCTACTCAAAGGAAGATAAAAATAAAATATGCATATCTTCATGCCTTCCTGGAGCCGTAAGCCTGTTCTGGTTCACTGGGGATCCATCTCTGCCTTCATGATCTACAGTTTTATGGACAGAGGGGAGCTGCACAGAGCCAATTACACCCATGGAGTGAGTCCAGGAAGAAGAGGAGCAGTGCGGCTTCTAGCGGTGATTTGCTGCTGGTGGGCTGGGATAGACAGGAAAGGCTTAGAGATGGAAAGGTTCCCAGAGTAGGGCTGCAAGGCAACTGCTCCAACCACATCAAATGGCTCGCAAAAGCGTGTCGGGAGCACAGACTTGTGTGCACCTGTAATTCAGGGCTCAGGCCGAGGATGGCTGAGCACTGCGTTTTCAATGCACATGGGACCTCTTAGGTTTGTTCCTGGTCCACACATGAGTTGAGATTTTGTTTTTCTCTCTCTGAGTCTGTTTAAAGGAAAAGACTGGGGCTGACTCTCACATAGGTCCTACCCACTGATGCCAGCTCTGGCATGTCTGAGAAAGTAACTCTGCCCTGACTCCTCTGTGGGACCCCCCAGTGGTCTTGATTAGGCTGAGCTAAGGGATCAAAGGCACCCATACTTGTTTATGTTCCCATGGCAGGAACATAAAACGTCCTCTATTCACGACGTTTTCTGATCACGCTGCTACCTCTTCGAGTATACTTTCTCCTCCAGGAAGTACACTTCCCATTTTCTTCATTTCTTACCAAAGCTTTGAACACTCTGGAAGCATGACAACTCAAGAGTGTGGTGAGAGCGCGGCAGCATCCCTTGTACTAGCAAGGATATAACTATCCCTCTCCCCCTCAAATGGCCACTGTGCATTACCGATCCCGAGATGCTTTCTGTCCACATTTGCCGTCTTTGAACTGAGGATGCTCTTCACAATCGATTGCATCTCCCATTGCTGCAGCCTGGGTGGCAGAGGCATCACAGTTGTTACTGCTGTACATGCATGAACCTGGCTTATTCTTGGTAGCAAGACCAAGCCAGTTCAGTTCTTGATGGTTCTGTCAATAAACTATTAAGAACCATGTAAGGAAGGAAGTCCTGGTGTTGTCTGAAACCCTTCATTTGACACCTTCTAAAAGGTAAAGCATTGGCAGAATGGGTGCTCACAGCCTGGGAGAGCACTCTAGAGCAATATGAGTTTAAAGCTATCTTTTGACGGCAAAGGAGAAATGTGTTGTTGTAAATCATGGAGTCATATAATTCACAACAATCACTGCCTCAACGAAAAGTTTTGGGATACATATTAGTCGATTTATTTGCCTTTTAATGCATACTGAAGAGATATGCTATATATGAGCAGCTAACAGAAGCAACCTGATTCCGTGAGCGCTAAAATTTCAGACTGACAGAAGAGGGTGTAGCGCTCAGTTGTCCTTGTTTGTTTTTTATTCTGGGACTTAAAATAATGATGTCACTTTTTATTGATGGTGGCTTCTCTGAGATGAATATAACGTATGTGGAGGCAAAAAGGCATCCACATGCTCAATGAGACTTAAGTTACTCTGGTGAGAATCGAGAGGTGGCTGACTCAGTGTCCACAGAGGTAGTAGAGTGCAAGGACCAGGTCCTATGGCAAATAGGAGGGGGGGCTGGATTGCACACATCTAGTCTCTGATCCAGGCTCACAGAACAGGAGAGCCATTGCTCTCTGAGAGCGGAGAAACACTTCAGGAGTCCCCTACCCACAGAAGGAAGTGTCAGAATGGAGGAAACATGTCCACCAGTATCCACACCAAGAGAGTAGAATACAGTGGATGATATAAAATATCCCTTGCTGATGCTAAGCTATGTTCAAAATCTTGCTGTCTTATCAGCGCCCTATTTTATTTTGTTCCCTGTCTCTTTGAGAAGGCTTGATCTCCTTAAGCTTACTTTCCTAAAATTTCAGACATGTCTATTTAGGTGCCGTGTCCTCATTCTTCCCGTAAGCTGCTTCCTTAGGATTTTGTTGGCATTTACATTTTGAGATGTCTCTATTTGCTTTTTATCTGCTTGTCCTGCTACTTTTCTCCCTGTGACTTTATCCTAGACCCCATCATTCCTCTTACTAAAGCTGGATCTCAACTGGTAGGCTGGGTCCTCACTTTTATATCTCTGCTCAGGTTTTTATTTTTTATTTGTACATTTTTGAGGCTGTCCAGCCCTCCAGTTTCCAATCGTTTCCTTATACTACTTTTTAAATAGGTTTTTGTTCTTATTTTATAGATGCAACATTGTCCTGAATTTCTCTGGAGAATTCTGGCCAGGCTGGGGAAAGTGAGATGTGATATAAAATGGTTAGGTGCTAGGGAGGTGGAGGATTTGTGTTCATCCTGCCGCCTTCCTCTGCTGTGTGATTTAGGGGGACACTGCCACACCTCTTTGTGACAAAGACTAAGAGGCTGCAGGTTTGTAGACTGAGGGTGTGATCCAATAGTAGAATACTTGCCTAATGTGCAAAGCCCTTGGTTTGTGATGCTAATATGTACATACTCACACATCCACATACATGCACATACACTCTCATACACATACACACCCATACACTCACACATTTGCATGTACTCACACATGCATATACACTCATGTGCATACTCACACACACTCATACATGATAACATACTCACATACACACTCACATACTCACATATACTCACACACACTCACACATATATACTTACCCACTCACACCCACTTACACATTCACATGTACTCACACACACATACACACCCATATACTCACTCACACACATACACACACTCATATACACTAACATACTCACATATACACTTACATACTCACACATATACTCACACACACTCATGTACATATACACACATATACACACAGAGGCATATATACTTATACACACTCATGCACATAAACACGTGCTCACATACATAGTCACACACACACTCATACACACTCATATACATACCTATTCACACATGTACACTCACAAACTCTCACAACACAAACACACACATACACAGGTGGAGATAAGCTAAAGCTAAAAATTCTGTTGGATTCCTTGACATTTTCTGTACCCACGGTCAGCATCTATGTACTGGTTAGCTGGGTAATGGCTATCTGTTTTATCTCTGCTGTCCCCTTGTTTTGACTCAGCATCTGGGTCACAGAGTACATTCATCCAGTGCATTTTCAATCATGAGTCATTTAATCCCTCCCATCTTTGTGTGCAGCAGAACACACCATGTGGCTGCAAACAAGAACCATGGTGTCAACAGCACAGCAGGCCAGGCCATAGCCCAAGCCCTGTGGGATTTAAATTTTGTTTAGGAGAAGTGAGGTAGCAAGTTGGACAGGAAGAATACAAGGTGATTTTCTCTGTGCCCCATGATTCTTCAGAGAGAGGAATCGGTGGATGTCACTGTAATTGGGCCATGCTTCAGTGGGAGGTTTTTGAGGGAGTCCTTGACCTTCATGGCCACCATGAAAGCTGCAAAGGTGTGAGCACATACAAACTCGAGGTGTCTGTCCTCTGTCGGCCACATGGATGTATGCAGTAGCATTCACATCATTTCAGCTCTGTGGTCTGAAGAAGACAGGAGGCAAATGCCAAGGCATTTGCTAATGTGTGAAGCCCTTGATTTGTGATTCTCTCTCTCTTGCTCTCTCTCACTCTCACACCCTCTCTTACACAAGTACACTCTCATTCTCTCTCTCTCTCTCTCTCTCTCTCTCTCTCTCACACACACACACACACACACACAGACACACACACACATTCACATATACTCACACAGTACACTCACATACACACACATTCTCATGCTCAGGCGAACACATTCACACACTCTTTCTCACACTCATTCACATGCACACACACTCACATACTCTCACACACATATACACATGGGGGGTGGTTCCACGCACTAAAGTGTACATTCACTCCATGCCTAGAAATTTAGTGACCTGTGGACAGCGGCTTTGTAATGAAGGGGACCGTTTCTTCTTTCTTCTTGCTCAGAGCACATTTCTTTTTTAAAATTAGGTTTTTTTTTATTAATTCTCTGATATTCATACAGTGCATCTACATCATGTTCACCCCCAATCATCCTCCTATCTTCTCAGATATACTCCTTACTCCTTTTTCTGTACCTTGGCAGTTTCTTATTGCTATAACGGCTACTAAATGTTGCTGGTGGCATTTTCCTTCTGGTCACATGACAACAAGAGTGTTTAAATCTCTAGCCAAACACCTGCTCAGGGGTACAATGCCCAGGAGCTCAAAGCCTGCTTCCTCTGACCTTATTATCCTGTGATCCTGGAGTTACAACTTTCTTCCTGGTGTGGTTTTCAAATTCACACCTCTGGGCTTGGCGCAGCCTTCCTTGGTCTGAGCCCGCCTCTCTTGCATGGCACTGCTTCTTCATCCCATGTCCCATCGGCCATGTCTGTTATCCAGCTTCCCAGGGCTAGTAGCAGGAGATAGAATCAGTTCTAGATCCCAAGTCTGTGATTCTGATCGGGTACATGATCCTGCCATAGGCAGTCTGTTTTTCTCTCTAGCCCATAATGATGGCTCTTCCTACTACCCCTCTAGATGACAGCTCTCCTGGTCGTTTGATTCCTGCTTAACTTTGGCTCTAGTTCATGACCAGTTAGTGTTGTCATCTGGTCTGGAGGGTTGTTGTGGTATCAGAGGATCTTTATGGCAGTTAGTAATCAATTATTTCTCTGAATTTCTAAACCGCCCTCACCATCTTCCCATCTGGCTTCTTGGGGATCTGCTGTCATTGAAATCTAGTACTTAACACTCAGTGTGGCAGACCTGCACTCTGTAGCTCATTTGGCTGATGGCTAAAGGCTCTGAACACCCATCGTGACGTTTCTCAGTATCATCCACACCCATATACTTGTCTGTAGTGGAAGGCTGCTGACACAAGACTGTGTCTTTTCCTTCTAGAATCTTAATCAGGGATTTTTTGAGCTAAATGAGGGAGCTGTGCACATGACATCCTGGGTCAAAAATGCTTGAGTTCATCCTTCTGATGTCCTGAGGTTTTCAAATCAGGTCCCCCTGTGCCCTTAATGCTCACTGAGCTCTGATCTTGTATAGGGCAGGCACCCCAAGTGGGAGCAGGGATGGGTGTTCAGCTGTGAGGTCGTTCATCAACTTGATGGAATTATAGTCCTGTTTCTAAGACAGCCATTTCTGCAACCTGTGAGGCACCATGACCTGGCACTGGGTGTGCTTTTCAAAGCAGCAGGTGGCAGTTCACTTGAACAACTAAATCTGGTGTAAGCACCCCAGGCTCTCCAGGGGACAAAATAGTTACAACTTCACTCTTGCAACAATACTTGTGATTCATTAGGCATTTGTCAGACTTTTCACTATTTTAATGTATATGGGAGAGAGACAGAAAAGAGTGAAGAAGAGAGGAGAGAGGGGGTGGGGTGGGAATTTATAGCTGAATGCCTCAGTGGGAAGGAGAGCCCTGAGCTGCAAGCTCCCTACTTTTCTCCAGAGGTTGCTATCAGGGTCATAAATCCTCGACCTTGGTAAAGCAGCTTGTCCCTTTAAGGCTATTAAAAGGAACCTAGATGAGCTGCACTCCCAAACCAGCCTTGAGGATTACTCTGCCAGGTGGAAGGTGGCTGCCCATGGGGGAAAAGAGAAATTGCCTCCTACTATATCATTTTGGAGCTGTCCACAGTTAATCCCCAGCCTGCTTAAAGCAGGCGGAATGTGAGATAGCTTCGGTCAATTGGCTGTTGCTTTTTTCTCTAACCCCAGGTTTTCTCCAAGGCGCTGCTTATCCCAGTATGACTGGCGAGGAAGGTGGGGGACTGAGACATAGGCTCAGTGATAAGGAAGTGATCTGGGTAGGTGCCCAGCAGGGGTGGGGCAGATTCAGGGAATGTAAATATTTCCTAACAGAAGCTGAGTCTCAGAGAGGAAAATCAGGTCTGTTCTTGCTCAGCAGAAGGACTATAGCTCAGGGGCAGACGTCACTCTTCAAAGGCTGAAGCTAATTTTTTCCCTGGATTATGGAGATGATTCATAGGTTGGTGATGTGGGCTGTGCGACCCACTTGGGAGGTTGTCCTAGAAGCATCAATCATGTTGGGAACCAAGAGTCCAATCTTGACCACTGGCAATGATCTATTTTAGGTTGACCCTGTCCTCACTGGCTAGAGGCAGAGAGTGTTTGTTATTCAGTCATATCTAGGGACTTACTAAAGAAAGACATGTGTGGTTCTTAAAAGTTAACTTTTGAAACCTGTCCTTGGCATAAAGGATTCTGGGATTGTTTTCTGACAGGTTTGGACCTTCGTTTGGGCAGAGGACTTTAGAGGCCTTATGAGTACTTACCCCGGCCTCCTGCTCTGGTATGAGCTCCCATGACATCTGTCTCTCTCTCAACCCACCATTAGTGTGTGCACTTTCTAAAACAGCACTGTAATGATGTTACTAAAGCCCTTCAGGTTAGCTAAATGAGGGTTAGCTAAAAACCCTCCAGGGCCCAGAGTCATCAGTGTTACATTCTAGGTTCTTAATGTACCCTGCTCCTTATCAATCTCTGCTTCTTTACCCTCATCTTCTCCCATTACTGTTTGCTCTGAACATTCCAGCCAACATAGGAGCACCCTTCTCTGCATGTGAACGCCTTTATCTTTTGTCCTTTTACTCATGCTGGCCTCTCCTCAAACAGATCTAGATCCAGATGCAGGCAGATCTAGATCCAGAGCCAGGCAGATCTAGACCCAGAGCCAGGCAGATCTAGATCCAGATGCAGGCAGATCTAGATCCAGAGCCAGGCAGATCTAGACCCAGAGCCAGGCAGATCTAGATCCAGAGCCAGGCAGATCTAGACCCAGAGCCAGGCAGATCTAGATCCAGAGCCAGGCAGATCTAGATCCAGAGCCAGGCAGATCTAGATCCAGAGCCAGGCAGATCTAGATCTGGATCCAGTTTGTTTACTTTGCTGTTTTCCCAAAGCAATTAAATATATTGATGGAGGACTTATTGGTGCTTCACAAATCACGTTGTATTTTTCTTTTTGTTGTTTACATATTGGCCTTCTCTGTCCAACTTTGTCATTTTTTTCAGCTTCAGCATCTAGAATAACACCTGGCAGAGGTGCTCTAGAGTCACAAACCAGAGAGAGAGAGAGAGAGAGAGAGAGAGAGAGAGAGAGAGAGAGAGAGAGAGAGAGAGAGAGAGAGAGAGAGAGAGAGAGAGAGAGAGAGAGAGAGAGAGAGAGAGAGAGAGAGAGAGAGAGAGAGAGAGAAGAAAGACTGAGCAATGTGAGAAGAGCAGTTAGAATAGAGATATAGGGAACAGGCTGGGAAGGCAACACCATCCCCATCCTGTATAGACTCTCCATCCATCTCCAGACCCTCTGCAGGCACCACGTCTACCATTGTTTCCCTTCTGTTCCGTCAGTTCTTGTTGCTCTCAACTGCTGCAGACTGACATTGACCCCTTGTGACAAGCAGATCAACTCCTAATCTGCTAGAGCCCCAGTTTTTCTGGGATGTTGGCAAGCTCTTGACAGGTCCAGAGGAGAGGAAAGCTGTCAGCCCTCACCCTTGAGCAGCCAGTCAAGGCTCAATTTGCACCTTGTGGTCCCCTGGGGTGGCTATGACTTTGATTGCTTTAGGGCCCTTCAGTAGTTTCTCTTAAGAGATAAGTAGGATAGAGTAGTTGAGAACAAGACTGTTAGCCCTATTCTTGCATCTTCAAAGATCAGCTGTGAAGTAGGGGTGTAGGGAGGAGGGACTGCTGGCATGTAGAGGGAAGGAGGGATGGATAGAGTAGTTTTACATTGCCCATCAAATTTGAGCGCTAATGCCAAGATCAAGTTGGGAGACATTAAAAAGAATACAAGGGATGAGTTAGTGTAAACAGCATCATCAAAAAGGCAGCCGCAGATCCACACAGGGAACAGAGCTGGTGCTTGGTTTGACTCAGTGATAATGAAGAAGGCAGCTAAAGCAAAGAGATCTCCCCGTCTGCCGTGTTTCTATCGCTTAATCAAAGCTGACTCCAACTACTGCAGCTGCAAAAAAATGTTCCCAACCTTCCATTAATTTCCATACAATAACCCTCTAATGGGGAAGCCATTCGGGGGAGGAGCGTAATCAATCTGGCCTAATGACACACCAGAGACCTGGGGAAAATGCAAACTTGGAGCAATTCGTGGCAGGTGCAACCTTGGAAAGCATTACCATTTTTCTAAGTTAATTTGTTCCCTTGATATGTTTGAAATCCATATTTGTACTTTAAAGGTCTAAAATGCAAGATGATTAAAAAATATAACCGGATTTTTGTAAACCGTTCAGCAGCAGCCAGTGATGTATTAGCCGTCTCCCTCCCTCCTCTCTCCGGAGAGCAGGGACCACTTTGCCTTCTGTTTTCCTCTGCTGTCATCTGGCCACTGCTGGCTCTCTGTTTTGTTTACTATTTTTAGGAACACTCTTTACTCTAGCTAGTGGGGTGCTTTTACACTGTGGGAGGAACTAGTTTGTGAATAGAAGGTTCAAGTGGCTCCCACCAATTTCAGGGAAAGAAACAAAGAAGTCCTATTCCCAGACTGTCTACCTATAGAACACAGTGTATTCTTGCCTCTGCCATGTGAAGACAGGTCAAGGGAAATAGAATCAGTTCCTCATCTCTTGGTCTCTATTGGATGTCTTGATTCCTGGTCTACCAGTCCTTCTTGGTCTTGAAGATTCAGGTCTTGACTCCTTAAACTGACCTCCACACATGGACTGGCTCCTTGTTAGGCATTCTTC
Organism: Micromys minutus; assembly: GCF_963924665.1. Classification (NCBI taxonomy): domain Eukaryota; kingdom Metazoa; phylum Chordata; class Mammalia; order Rodentia; family Muridae; genus Micromys; species Micromys minutus. Next base: position 88,794,172 of record NC_137969.1, on the reverse strand, counting down.
CTAGTTTTCTTTCTTCTTAGAACTTGCCCTTGGGGGAGGGGGGGAGCACTCTAATCTACTAAGGCTTATTCTTGCTCACCTACAGACACACCTGGGACAAAATGATCTTGTGGGTTTCTTGTTGAAAGTTGTGTGCATTGGCCCTGTTTATGAAACAAACAGGTGACCTCTTCTGTTCTTCTCTTTTAATCTGGGGGTCACTAAACTGGAAGACCTTCTGTACAAACTCACCCCCCCCCAAGCAATAGCACCTGGGCATTTGTCACGATCAGGGCGTTGGAACTGGCTAAACCTTACTAGTTCTACCCTTCACACATTTTCTACCTTTAAACTAAGGGATACTAAGACAGCTCTGGGAGATGAATTTAGTACCTGTTTAAGATCTGGTGATGTCTTTTCAAGGATCAATCTAGAGCTCTCCTCTGATGCCTAGAATCTGAGGGTATAGTGCTACTCAACTCTGCTACACATTCTGAGATATGTTGCTCCTTAAGAGAAAGGCAGACTCTACAGCCAGAAGGTAGGACAGTTGTTTTTCGAATCACCACTAATTAGCTCTTTGGGGACTATTAATTCCTTGTTTAAAGAGTGGGAAGAGTGCTGATATCTACTTTGGAGACTTGCCTTACTACCCGCATTGACACTGTTTGGAAGCTGTATTGAACCTGTCGAGGGGATGCCCTTTCTACATCTCAGATCCAGGAGGAAAGGTCGGCCAAGGACACCAGTTGCTGCACCCATTGCTGCATTCATGCTAGGGCCATATATCTGATAACAGTGTCCATCTGTTACCTGTGGGAGAGAGCAACTTTTGGTTTTGTCTTCATGACCCCCACCCCCATCATACCCTGCTTCACCATCCTGGGATTTCATGGTGTCTCAAGATACGTCTAGTCAACATTCCTATATGTGTGCATATGTGTGTGTGCGTGCACATGTGTAGGTCTCAGAATCTTCCTGTCATCTGACAGTAATGCCTCCTCTGTTGTCTTCCCCACTCAGGCATTTCCACTGATAGAGCTTCCTTTGCCATATTTTATCTAGTCTCGTTATCAGCTCAGAGGGACTTGGACTTACACATTTATCTTAGGCACCAGCACATTTTATCTTCTTGTTGAATTGCTTAGGTGCTGTTGGCCTCCATGAGTTCAGATAGTTTTGACCACTTTGAATTCAAACACAAAGACTGAAGTATAAACCACGGTCCCAAGAACCGTGTTGAGTTTCTGGGTTTCTCAGTTTGTGTAGAATTCACTTTATTCTAGTAACATGCTGCCTTTCCACTTTTGTGTGATCTGTGTACAGTACTCCAGGTAACAGGAGCTGACATTTATTGTTAAACTTGCCTATTGAATCACTCTGAGGGAGACCATAAATGTCTCAGATGTGATTCCACACCGAGCCTAAGATGGCAATATTATCTATGTGGGCAATGATGATTCTCTTATCCTTTCAAGGCACCTAAGTGCGGGAAAGAGACTGCAACCTTCTTTGGTAAAGTGGGATGACCAGTAAATTCCTGTAAGCACCATAGGGTCATGGAAGCACTATCCCAGACCAGTTGCTGCAATCAGAAACTTTTCCCTAGACAAAGAGCTGAAATAACCTGGCCACATTCCCGGAGTTACTTTTGCTCTTCGGTCTGGGACAGTTGGTGGTACTCGGGTTATTTTCATCCCCAGTTCTCGATGTTTGACCCTAAGCTTTGCCTCTGCAAGGCATTCTACCATTGATTAGATCTTCAGTCCCCATACTCAAACCCTAATGCTACATTTGATGTTTTGTATACCCTACTTGACATGGTTTTAGTTCATATTGCTATAGGAAAGGCACAAGATTGCTTTTATAACCAGTTCTTATCTCTTCAGACAGTGCCACTTAATATATAAATGGAAGGAGATTTGTAGATAGAACTTGTGTGTCCCAGTTTTTTAGTTTGTCCTTCACTGTTTTTCCTTAAGGGGAGTTTATATTCTGTATTTTATTTTGTAGCAGATGCCAGAATCTGATTCAAATATTCAGTCAGAGAAGATTTTGTCCACTCACAACTCTCCATCCTCAACAAGATTCTTTTGATGTATTTTCTGTCTTCATGGGGTCAAAGAATACAGATTTTTCATAGAAGTATCACGTGCTTGACTTAAGAAAACAACATTGTTCCTATTACTCTGGATTTTGACTGTACTTTTATTGTCCCTGGAGGTCTGTATCTAGGGTTTAAATTTAGCAGAAAGGAGGCACAATCTTTCAGAGATGTGGCTAGTGTGTGTGTGTGGGGGGGGTAATTAGGTTTTTGGTGGCAAGTCCCTGAGGAGCTAATAGGACTCTGTCTCTCACAGCCTCTCCCCTTCAGTTCGAAAGGTGACCCTGGATCTTTGTGTACCCACCACCCTCCCCAGAAGCCCAAACCATGTGACTGTCCAATGTCAAATCTGCACATACAATGTGTGAACTAAGCAAGCCTATCTGTATACTCAGTGCGGTTAGTTGCCTTGGGCATGTTTCTATAGCTATGTCAAACTGCATTCAGTCTTCAGTGAGAGCAAATATTCTCTAAACTTATTTATCCAGCAGGTAGATCTGAGACTCCATACATTCATTTTCTTTGCCTTTTATTCCCCAAAAATAGTTTTATTTGAATTTGGTTCAGCAAATGTTTGTTGAGTATCTGCCATTTCCAAAGTACCCAGGATGTGAAGGAATGTGGGGATGAGCACAAATGACCAGTGGTTCTTGCCTTGCTGAACTGTATCCTAGTGGAGTGCACAGACAGTGCATGCAAATTCGTGACCGGCTGAATTCAGTATTTCTGATGGATCCTCTATTGGGATGTCACAGAGAGAGTGAGGGGGCCTGGAAAATGAGTGATTTAGCTTAACTTCAAAATACAGAAGGGGAGAGTCCAAGGAGGAGCAGGCTTGGTGTCAAGCTGTCAGGAGCGCTCACCAAGTGTGAGATGCCTGTGAACTGTACTGGTAGAGGCTTCATGGAGAAGTTAGATGTGGGTGTAAGTCCAGAGTCAAAGTATAGGTTAAGATTGAGAATATACATGTGGGAAGGTGCTAAAAACATTGGAGCTACTTTAGAATTTTATCAGCGTCTGGAACAGTGAAAAATGTTAAAGAAAATAAAATCCGTACTACCCAACATTCAATAACCAGATGGAAGAAGCTAATTCGTCAGAGGGACTTCCAAGTACAAATACAAAGAAAGCTAGACATTCCCTTCTAAGCTCACTGAGGATAGGGGGCACATTTTGTTCACTTCAGATTCCAAAAACCTAGCGTGTGACTGGCCACAGGGGGCTTTACTCAGCAGTGGTAACAACGTGAAGTGAAGGCAACATACATAGTCCAAGAATAAACCAAGGATCTGATGGACGTGACCCCAAGCATGTGAGATGCTAGTACAAAAAATACACCACATTCCCGCAAGACAGACATAGGAGCCATCACAGGAAAGCACGGTGGATCTTCTATGGGAATTTCATGAAAGTCTCTTGGTTATGTCAGGAAGCCATCACTGTGTCTGATCAGGGATAACACCAGAGGAGTGTCCACTGCAGAGGAGAACGGACAGATTCCCAGTAGACAGAGTTGAACAATGAAAGCTGTCAGACTAAGTCCAACACTCCGCCACCTAGCGTGCGTGCTACTGTTTTCTGAGTTTGGCAAATTTTTCCATAGTCCTCAACTAAGAATGCAGGCTCAGCCATGGTTGCCTATTTTAAATGTTGGCTTAAAGAAAAATAGATTTACTGCCTGTAGTGGCTATTCCTGGTTGTCAATTTGACTATATCTAAAAGGAACCACAATCCAGAATTGGGAGGCTCACCTTTGATCCTGATCTTGAGGCATAGAGACTATGAATCTTAGGACACTAAGGCAAGGAGATTTCTGGGCTTAAGGTCATCTGGGACAAAGCAAGACCCAGATCCAGGTGTGGTGTTACACAACTTTAATCTGGGACACACCTTCCATTGGAGACCTACATGAGGACATTGGAAGAAGGAAGGATTGCTCTCTTTGCCTGCTTGCTTTGTGGGACTGAGCATCTGCTAGATCCTTGGACTTCACAGCTGCTGCCGACCATTGTTAGGGAGTTGGACTAAAGACTACAAGTTACCAACAAATTCCTTACTATATAGCGACTACTCATAAATTCTGTGACTCTAGAGAACCCTGACTAATACACTGCCTAACTCAGATATCACCCTCCTCCATGCTCTCAAACAATATGAGGACAATATGTAGATAGCCAACCACAAGCCAAGACAGCTGACATTCTAAACACAGGTGTGGAGATGTGCTGCAGCTATGTGTCAGGATGAAGTGGTTCTGAGCACAGACAAGGCGGGAATCTGCAAGCTGTGGGTTATATGTCAAATGGAGCAATGCTGTCGATTGACCAAATCAGGAGTTACAGAAAAGGCATGGGAGGCACTCAAATATTCCCAGAAGCATTGTATGGAATCCTCCAACACAAAGGCATGAGCACACACATTCAGAGCACTGACCCTGACCTTAATGGATGATAATCGAGCCTTAGAGGCAACTGCCTAGTCATCCTTGCAGGGCCTGCTCTCCTATGTTTGCTTGGGCCACTTTAATCTCTATGTATGTATGTACGTATGTATGTATGTACGTACGTACGTATGTATGTATGTATGTATGTATGTATGTATGTATGTATGTACTATAAAATTACCCCATGTGGGAGGCCTGGGCCCACCTGTGGTGCTTTCAAGCTAATGAGGTTGTTTTGGTCACACAGTTTTGTAGTTCACACTTTGGACTATGGTGACCCATTAACCAGCCTTTTAGTCTACACTGGTCCTGCACTGGATGCAGTAGAATGCTTTTATCACACCAAGGAAGGCCAGAGCCAGCTTCCCATTCTGGGCCTGGAGCTGGACCGTAGACAGAATGAATATATGCCTGAGGAAGGACTTGCTAAGTAGACAGTAAGGAGTAGCTGTATATACTAGCTTCATACCAGGGGGAACTTTCTGACCCTGAAGAGAAGAACTGCAACTCTTTGGTGGCTGTCCTCATTGGCATCTTCATTTTCTCAAAGATGAGAAAATAAATCACTTTCCTAGGAGGATACTTTAAATGTCACATTGCCCGAAGCCAGGGCAATGACTAGATGACTTCTCAAGGTCTTCCCCAACCCAAAGATTCCTATAGCCACTCATCTAGGAGATATCTTCCCAGCCTGTGAGACCTCCAGGACTTTGTTTCTTGCCAAGTGTTCTGGGGTGCACTGATGTTCCTCATTGTGAATCACAACACCTCTCACATACCAGAAGCTTCTATCACCAATCTAAGCAAGTCTCCACTTCTCTTGGCTGTCTAGGTGTTTTCCAGGCACCTCTAAACCGGAAGGTTCTGTACTGGTTACAACTTTGTGTGTGGCGAGCCCTGGAAGAAATGAGGTACTTTATTCTGACCCACAGAGCATCAAATATTGGTGGTGGGTCTCTGCCCCTCTTTGGGGCAAAAGATATACACTTGAAAGCCACCATGGCCTTAGCAACTGGGTGATTTTATATGAGCTATTGAAACCCCTTAAAGTCTGTTGAAAGTTTCTCCTCCTGTAAAGTTCTGAGAATAGTACATTCATCCTGGAAAAAGGCTGATTCATCTGTAGTGCATTTAATCATCACTAGGCATCAGTACAGATGCTCACTGTAGTATGGAAGTTATCATTACCTCAGCCTTTCTGTTTCTAGAAAGAGCAGCCTTGGTAAAGAAGGGTCCTTTCATCTTGGAGAGTCTGGGAGACTTTCCAGTGTGTGGCTTTCCTTATGCTGACGTCTTTTCCAGATCTCTCACCTCTCTTCTCCATGAGTTTTCTACAGCCCTGCTCAATCAGGAGGCCCGAAGGATGCTGTCAGCCATACTGAATTTCCTCTGACCACTCACATCCCACCTGGTGGTCCAGTGTTTAATACAGAATCCCATCTGATTCCCAGCTGTGCTTCCTTCTCCCTGTAGGCACTGAGGCTGCCTTGACACCCACAAACCCCAGAGCGGTACTTCCCCCGAGACAAAGTCACCTTCACACTTTACATCATAGATCAGATTGAACTTCGCACCAGCATTGAGCTGGAAAAGAGACTAAGGTAGCCTACAGTTCCCTTCTCAAAACACAGCATCCCTAATTAAAAAAAAAAAAAAGCCCTTCTAGGCTTCTTTTTTTTCATTTGTTATCCTAATACTCAACCAAAAACGAGGCTCTGCCTTTGATTTTTTCCAGTGGCTGCCAAGCCCAGAATGTCAGGGACGAGCCCCAGGAACTCTTTTCTGTGGAATATGATGGTGGCAGCTCTTGCCACCAGACACAGAGGCGGCCTCACGTGCTCTCAGGTTTCCTTTGTTAATGCCCCAGGACAAGCTGATTAAATAGCCTTAGAGCAGTGAGGTTGGAAGGCTGTTGGGCTGAGCTCAGCTCTGCAGTGCACAGGCTGCGCTGTGTCTCCTTTCCACCTTTCCTGTGCTATCTGACTTAGTTCCCCATCACTGTGAGGATGCAATTCTAATAATGCCCTCATTTATGCAAAGGTGCTAGTAATTTATTATACTGACCCTATCAAGGGCATTTCCATTTTTGTGAAGACCACCTGGAATGCGTTTCATCTCCAGCATGTCACACTAATGAGGGGTTTCAGGCAGAATATTGGTTGATTGAGAAAAGATATTACTTGCTAAGTAGTATCTTCCTGATGTCTCTCAAACCTCACAGCATGTGTAGAAAGACACAGAATATATTGTATTCTAACCTGATTCTAAGCACACACACACACTCTCTCTACACCACAATAATAATACTATATATTATATTGCACATACAATGAACACACTCATGTACCATACCTCCCCATATCTTACACATACCACGCCAACCCCAATATACACACTGCACATACCACATACCATAACACATACCAATACACCATATACATAACACATGCACATAACAACATACACTATATACATACACCACTTACACACATATCATACACATAACACACAAATACACGCACACTACATACATACACACTGCACACATACACTCTACATATATACGCCATACCACACATATACTGCAAATATACATAACATACCATACACATTATACTACACCACTTACACTTCACACACATACACACTGTTACACATACTCCACTCCCAAACCACACATACTGCACATTCACTACACACACACACACACACACACACACACACACACACACACAAAACATGCCATGCCACACACACCACATAGAACCCACAAACACACACCACAATATACACATGACATGCAATTACACATACATTGTGAGTGCCTTCTCTCTCAGTTTGTCACTCAGGGATGTATCACTGAGGCAAAGGAGAGTCTATTAGACAGATTCAGTTCACTGTTCTGAAATTTTTTTTTAAGATTTGTTTATTATATATAAGTACAGTGTAGCTGTCTTCAGACACACCAGAAGAAGATATCAGATCTCATTACAGATGGTTGTGAGTTGCTGGGATTTGAACTCAGGATCTCTGGAAGAGCAGTCAGTGCTCTTAACCACCGAGCCATCTCTCCAGCCCCACTGTTCTGAAATTAAACTGACTTCACATTTGTGTCTTTCTTTCTAGGAACCATGTTTCCTTACCTTACCACTTTGTCTCTATCTCTACTCTCCTCCCCTTCCTTTCTTCTGTCTTTTCCTTCCCATACCTTTCCCTTTTCCTCCCAATTTTTCCCCTTCGCACTCCTCTCTTTCCTTTCTTCCCTTCCTCTTGTTCACTACCCTTGGTCTACTCTGCACTCCTTCCTGATCCTATCCCCAGATGCACCGTACAGAGCCTCTTCCTTGCAGGTTCTTGTATGATTCCTCTTTCTCTGGGCTGTAAACTGAAGCCCAAGCAATCTCACCAGTGAGCAGATCATGGCTGTGGCCCTGGGAGAGTGAGCTGTGGTCCTGGCCTCTTGCTACTGACTATTCTGAGTCTTCCCCTCTCCTTTCCTTTGCTTAGACTTCATGTTCTTTTGTGCTCAGCAGTTTCCTTTGGATTTATAGACTCCTGCCTTGGGAGCTATTCCAGTGGAGAGTAACTGCCTGTATGCCTGAGATGGGAAACTTTGTCTAACCTTATTAAATTACTTAGCTTGTCCTGCTAACGTGAAGATATGATTTGGATTTAGTGGGGCCTGAAGCTAAAACAAGGAGAGGAATATAAAATTACTAGTGAAATATATTATAATATAAATAAGTTTAGGGGCTTAAAAAAGGCCCATGAAAGGAAAGAGCCCTAAAAATTAAGTTTCACCAACTTCGTGATAAATGTATTCATTTTACACCAGGGTCCTCACCACAATACCCTGAGATGTGACATTCTCCCCAAAGTAGGCATCCTTTAACTCTCTGTTAGCTCATGGACGCCAGTGCAGCCGTACTGTCATGTCTGGCCTTGACTTCTGATTTTCTTTCCTGATGCTGGCCTCTCAGACTTTTCTGTCTCTCCCAACCACTTCTTTCCTAGACTGGATGAAATTATTGAACATTGCTTATAGATTGAGATACAGTATTCTATTGTCCTTTCCACATCTCATGCTCCAACCCAGTTTCTACGTATGCTCTGGGATAGAGCTTACTTAGATCAGGCCATCTTGTTAGGACAGGAGTGGGTGTGAACAGTGACATAGCTCGCTTCTATCCTAAGTGTGAGTCTTGTTTCTCGCTCCATCCACATTCTTAATCAAATGACTCCTTTCATCCTGATAGAGAGATAAACACCATCTTTCTCTCGTCACTGAACCTTGAACTTTGCAACCCCGAAGGCCTTGAGAGCCAGACCTACTACTGAGCCAGAAGGCATCAAATCCGACAGCACCAAAGAGCAGAACGATTCTCACTATGAGGTCTTGAAGAAGACTTGAAAGCCAAGTCTACCAACGTGAAGCTGGTCTCTAGGAAACTACTCTGCTAGGATGCTGAGTAAACAGTGGCTAGCCTGGCTTTCCCTTCCAAATGCGTCTTGCTTACTGAAGCCATTCTGAAGCCAGGAAAGATGGTGGGCCACCAACTCAATTGAGAGTCTGAAACAGCATTGGCAGAAAGGAAAATGAGACAGAGAGACAAAGACACAGGCTTTAAGAAAAATTTTCAGAAATGGGACTGTCAAGATGGTTTAGTGTTAGCTGCCAAGCCCAATGACATCCTCCTCCCCAGCACCACAATGGGAAAAGAGAAATGACTCTTGTAAATTGTTCTCTAAAATAAACTTGTGCATACACACACACACACACACACACACACACACACACACACAGGCTTGATAAAGAAGTAAACAAGAATAACTAGAAAATACTGTAACTATGTGATTAAGTCAAGGTGGTCCCTGTTAGGGTCTTGTGGGGGTTCCTCTTTCCTGCCCAACATACCTCTGTCTCATTTTTTTTTTTTTTTTTAGCAAGGAGAGAAAAAGAATAGAGAATGAATTCTGCATCTCAGGTTTGGTTGATTTTTTGGACTACTAAAGAGTCAGAGCAACTCAGAAGGGAAGGCAAACAAATTGAGGCTTCTGCTGTCCTTAGGGGCTTCACTGGGGCACTCCCACCTGTCTCCCAGGCCCAGTGGTGTCTCTACTTGCTTTCTCTCTCAAGCTGCTGATTTAAGATGGTGGCCTTGCTTCTCTCCTGGTGTTTATGACAATGGTGCGATGCAGTTCTCAGTCTGTGAAGTGCTGTAATTCACGGCGCTTACAGCTTCCGGTGGATAAAGCGCCAATACATAAAGTCTGGCTTGGAACTAATCAGACAGGCCCAGTCCTTGCCTCTCAGAGGCTTTTACGACCTGTAGGTTGCCTGAGATGAAGAAGCTCATCTTCGTCCACCAACAGGTACAAAGATCTCTGAGAGGTGATTCAATTTCACAGGCCATAAAGTTATATGCCCACTTCTTCCACTTCTTCTTCGTGTTTATTATGGTGGAGAGCTTCCAAGTTCACCATCTATATTTTGTCAGAGGATGGAAATTGTTTTATCTTGCACGATTCTCCCGCCGTCCTCTCTCCTCCTCTTGGCCTCTCTGGCTTCACATTCTGTCCTCACCCAGAGTCTTTAAATCAGGCTGGCTACAGGCAGCTGAAAGCAATCTCTGAGACACACGCTGGGAGGCATTTGCTGGGAGGCATTCGCGCAGAGATTTGTGGGGAAGGAAGGTCTGAATGGGCAGCCCTGGGGGCCTCGTTCTCATGAGCCCTAACTCTTGGTGGCTTCTCCTTTCTCTTCCCCTACTATGCATTTTTCTTTTCATTAGCAGCAACGTAAGTTGGGATGCCACAGCTGTTGTCTGGGGAGTCTATTGGTAATTGGTAGAGGCTCTGGTAAAGGAGGTTTGTGTGGATGAGAAGATGAAGACGGAGTCTAGAGATGAACATCTGGTAGGTCTGTTGATGAGAGGAGGAAATGAGTAAGACTCACAAAGGGAAACAGAATCCTGGACTGGCAGCTGACACGGCAGAATCTGTTTGGGTTGCTGACCTGAGTTTCATTTTAAACGAATCTTGGCTTAAGAGTTAGACAAGACTTCCAACAACTTCTGAAATGGCTTTAAACATCTTTCTGCCAGGTTTTTGTGTTTATTTATTTTTCTTGCTTTTAAAAGTTTTTTTTTGTTTGTTTTAATGTTTTGAAAAAGCTGCACGTCTAGATAGCAGTGACTTGCAGCTCCCCACTTCTTGTTTCATGTAATAAAACAAAGTTAAAAGGCTTTGAGTATTTTGTTACATAGCGGATACTGTTCCCCCCTACCACTGCCTGTTTGTTTTTTAAAAATATCTCAACATTTCTATTTTATCTACTCTAGACTGAAAGTGGTGAGAATTAGTCTTTCCAGCTTGTGTGAAGTATGAAAACTCAAAAACAATATGTTTAATTGATGTCAGCCACACTATTGCTTTTTAAAAACATTGTCTGAATATCAAGTCATTATTTTTATTTATGTGTGTATATGTATGTGTGTGACATTGGGGATCAAACTAGGTAGGAAATCTCCCGATCACTGAGACATATGTCTAACCCCTCAAGTTAGAAAAAAAAATGTTCAAACATGTTCTATTACAAATGTTTGTGAGTATAGCTTTTTTTTTAAAATTTTTTTTGAGAATTTCATATACAAGTCCCACATTTGCATAATTTTCTTTTATTCTCTCTAACTCCTATACCGGCCCCTCCTTTCTGCTTCTAAAATTCATGGCCTTTTGTTACCTGATTATTACATATATTCACAATCATATTTGTAAAGACTACTTGCTGAGTTCATTTAATGTTGTTCATATGTATATGTGTTTAGAGCTGACTACATGTGATTTGACCAGGGTCTATAGAAAAAACAATTCATCTAAGGCGGGACTGTTTTACTTATTTTTATATTGCTTTCATTAAACACCATGGCCAAGCCAGTTTATAAAAGAAAGTACATCTGGGGCTTACAGTTTCAGAGGCTAGAGGTCATGAATATCATGGTGGGGAGCCCGGCAATAGGCAGGCAGGCATGGTGCTGGGGCAGTTAGCTGACAGGTCGTGTTTTGTGAGACAACCAGGAAGCAGATAGAACTAACTAGGAATGATGTGGGCTTTTGAAACCTCAAAGCCTGCCTAGCGGCACACCCCCATCAACTAGGTTATACCTCCTAGTCCTTCTCAAACAGTTTCTTCACTGGGGAGCCTGTGGGGGCCATTTTTATTCAAATCACCATAGAAACCTTATAAGTTTTCCCCCCCATCCATGTTGGCACAATCTGTAAATGGTATTGCTATTTTTTTAGGCCTTCTTTTGGCAGCCATATTGTTGAGATGCATGGTGCATTTTCCCTGTCATGTACAGAAGACCCTGTCTTGCATCAGACACCCTGGTCCTGTGGCGCTGTTCCAACTCTGCCTTCTCTTTAGCAATGCCCTCCAAGCTTTTGTTGTAGGGTTGTGTTGTTGATATATTATTTGGGGCCATGATTCTTAGGACTACTTACTTCTTCTCTACATTTTGGCCAGTCATGGCTTTCTATGATGGCTTCTGTTTAGTGCAAGAAAAGAGTTTACTTTGCGCGCAGCTACACTTACCAGAGGATATAAGGGTAAATATTTAGAAACCAGGTAGAAATTATATTGGTTCAGAGAAATGTCAGTAGTTGGTTCTTCGGGGCCCCATGGCTTCACTAGCCATGGGTAATGGGTCAATAGGCCTGAATTCCTTCCTTTTAAATGCACCTCTAATCTAATTAGATGGTTGTTTGTTACTCCAATATTAGTACATAGACTATTGTACCTTTAGATCTATCTTGCTATTTTTCTCACTACTGTGATTTGTAGATAGTACATCTGAGTAGGCCTATTGATTGGTTTTTCCCTTGGCAGCTTGTAAAGCTCCATTGATGCTGAGATCTAGTCTTTAGTGAGGGGACTTTCATGTCAGTTCCAGCTCAATCTCTCCAAAGCATACAGCGTCTTAATCAGTAAGGTCTTACCATCACATTCTGGGAGGCGACTGAGGGCAACGGCATAGCCTATGTTATTTTAAGAGTCTCTCGGGCTCCCGGACCACCCTTTTGAAAAGATGATTTCCGTGCTAGGTCCTGGGGACTAATACCATTTTGTACTCCACATTTATATGAAAGTGGTGTTTTGAACATTGACAATTATAAAGTTAAACTATCAGTCAACTCTGAGAAATGTTGAAGGTGATCTGCATCCTGCTGTATCAAGGATTCCACCAAGATTTAACTCTTTATATTAATTAAGTAAGCATATCCATTGTTATAGTATGTAAATTTGCTTTCATTTTAATAAATGATAAAATTATATGAGTATCAAATGATTATTTTAAAATAATCTGTGATTTATTATCTATAAATATTTGGTTTATATGTCTATTCTAGGTACCCACAAATCAAGAAGTATTTTGGGAAGTGGTAAGCAGATGCCCTTTGATCTTTATTTAGCCATGGTGTGTGAAGTTTGGACAATTTCAGCCAAGGAGAAGGGTCCTGAGTGTGAACAGTCAAACCTGATAAACCTGATAGAAGTGGAGAGCAGGAGGCTCCAGCCAACCCATCAGTGAAATGTCAGGACTTAGTACATAGATTCTGAAATCTTAGATCAGAAGCTGTTGAATAAAACCTTGGGCAAGTGTAAAGTAAAGATCTCTAATGTTACAGTGAGAATGTACTAGGAACTTTTTCCCTAAAGAAATGTTCTTCTGTTTATATATACCGGTGGAATAAGGGAATACCTAAACCTCCTACGGTTAGACCCAGTGTTTTAAGTTACTTGAGACCCAGAGTGCTATCCAAGCACCCATAGCAATATAGGAGCACACAGGGACCAAGCAATAAGTAAACACAGGAAGAAAAATAGGCAACTGAGCCAATTTCTTGAGTATCTAAAGTTAGTAAAGTATTAAAATCCTTTATAGTTGGAATAATCTGTTCATGGAGTCTCTGGCCACTGTTGTAAAAATGCAAAGTAGAAGCTTCTGAAACTGCCCCTTTCCCATGGCCAGGGATAATACCACCCTCTAGAGGGGAATGAAAGAGATGAGACATCCCTGGGACCTTCTATCCCAGCTCTATTAATCTATTGTGGAATCTGAAGAAACCAGCCGCATTTCAGGAGACAACTGTAGAACAGAATTCATGTGGTCAAGTCACAGCTCTGACTACAGGTCATGCTGAATACGACCATTGTCTTGGGGTTTATAATGCTGTGGTAAAGAATCATGAAAGGTAACTTGAGGAGGAAAAGGTTTGTTTTATCTTATGAGTTGTGATTCATCATTTACGGAGTCAGGGAAGGGACTTTAGGCAAGAACCTGGAGCCAGGAGCTGATGCAGAGGCTACTGAGGAGTGCTGCCTCCTGGCTTGCTCACAGTGGTTTGCTGAACCTGCTTTCTCATAGCTCTCAGGACAACTGGTTTAGGGGTGGAACAGCCCACTTTGAACTGAGCCAACTCACATGTATCAGTTAAGAAAATGTACCATAGACTTGCCTACGGGCCAGTCTGGTTAGACTATTTCCTCATTTGAGTTTCTGTCTTCCCAAATGACTCTCCCTTGTGTTCAGCTGACATAAAACTATAATACATAGTGGTCCAGCTGCTAATGTGGAAAGTTCCCTTTTCACTCAGAAGGAAAGAGGGACAGAAGCTGTTCATATTGACACCTTGTGAGCAAACCCATTCCTGCCTTATCTCTGGGGTGCATTAACTCTTCTACCTTATTATGGTGTAATCTGAGGGACTTAGATATATCTTGGGGTTTCGCCTTCTAACACACCAGTGATGTACTGATTAGATGGTGTCAGCAAAGCAACCATCATTCTGGTTAATGCATGCCAGGGGATAGGAGATGAACTCCACAAATATAAGACAACTGGCCATGTTATATAGGTTTTAGAAGTCTGATGACCAAAAGCGGATCAGGCAGAAACATACATTTTATTATCTTACACGTCAGTTATAAATAAGAAAACACAATGCTTTGTTAAGTCTTTTAATTTGAGAAAGGATATGTTTCTCACTTAAGCATACTTCTTTTCATGTCCTGAGGGATAAGGAAGGATGTCAACTCTGAATGGAGCTATAGCAGGTAGGGGCTCTAGAAGTAGGTACAAGCTGGGTAAGAACAGTGCTGCCTCTTGAATTTAGTGACCTCATGGCCACAGTGGTGCTGGAGGTTCTCGAAGATGCCTGTTGGAGTTCTTGTCAATCCCTGCAGGGAGAGCCATAATGCAAGTTCTGAGGTCATGCAAGTAGACCCTGACAAACACAAAAGCACATTATATACCCTGTGATTAGAAGTTCCTGAGAGACTATTGGGTCTCAATAGCTATGTAACACTAGTTTGTGGGGTGTCAAATGACAGTATATCCTGAACCTCTCATCACTACTTGAGTTCTACCAGACTCAGTGCATCATTATATTGGGTGGACCTAGCATAAATCATCAATAAGAAAGAATGCTGCAACCAAGATGGAGCCTCAGCTACTGAGAGGACAGCACACTGTGTGAGCAGGACTCTGAGACCCTCATGTGTCAGTTGTGTGCTGACATACCTCCTTCATCCTTGATGCGCCTATTTCTCTTCCAGCTAGGATGCTGCCCAGGGCTCAGTCTCAAAGAGGTGGCAGAAGTGTAAGGTGCCGGGCTCTTCCATCCTGGCACATTTTAAACTAGATGAGTAGAGGGAGGGTAGTGAGTCTCTGCTGAATACTAATTAAAACTATTCTCATCTAATCCTTTCCTCATGAATATTCAGGCTCCTCTTGAATACAAAATATGCTCACCCCTTCCCAACATCCCCCAGTCTCATCAAATTATGAATAGACTCAGATTCTAGAATCTCACCATTTACATCAGGTTGGCTCTGTGTTTCTTGATTTAGAAACTAGTGTATTGAAAATAACAAGTCCACCTCCTTCCACACACCCAGCATTAAATGGTTGAATATGAAGAACAACCAGAATAGATGCTTCTATTTAAGACAGGGCAGAATAAGGGATAGGGAAACAAGTTCTTTTAGCATTCTTCACTGTTGCTCTATCCCTGAGGCTAAGGATAATTCTTAGCAAACCCAAACCTATTTCCTGGGTATGGTATTGAGATTTACTGTGTACACAGCTCTTGGGTTTGTTTCCCTGTTTGGGAAGTCTTTCTATAATCCTAAAACAAAAAATGAAAGGAAAGGAGGGGGGTGGGGAGAGAGAGAGAAGGATGAACATGGTGGCATATACTCTAATCCCATCAGGGGCAGGCAGATCTCTGACTTCTAGGCTAGCCTGGTGTGGTTTGAATATTCTTGACCAGGGAGTGGTGCTATTTGGAGGTGTGGCCTTGTTGGAGTAGGTGTGTCACTGTGGTCATGGGCTTTAAGATCTTTATCCTAGCTGCCTGGAAGTCAGTATTCTGCCAGAAGCCTTCAGATAAAGACCCAGAACTCTCAGCTTCTGCACCATGCCTGCCTGGATGCCACTGTGTTCTCTCTTTGATGACAATGGACTGAAGCTCTGAACCTGTAAGGCAGCCCCAATTAAATGTTGTCCTTAATAAGAGTTGCCTTAGTCATGGTGTCCCTTCACAGCAATAGAAGTCCTAATTAAGATACCTGGTCTGAAAAGGTGAGTTCTTGGGCATCTGGAGCTATAGAGAGACATTGTCTATAAATAAATAAATAAATAAATAAATAAATAAATAATAAACAAACAAATCAACAAGCAAGCAAGCAAGCTGAATTGCTTTTGCCATTTGCTTTCTGCCTGAAAAGTAGAGGTCCTAAGGTCTTCCCAATCTCCCAAAGTCAGACTCTTCCATTGTAGCTTCTAACACTATTGCAATACAGAACCCCTCAGTTCTTTATGAGCTGTTTTCATGTTTGATTTGGTCAAATGCCAGTCCCAATTCAGTTTGTGATACACATTTTATCTTGTCCTACTGCCTCATCTTCACTGCTTTTTTGTGAACACCAGAATCCTGTATTACGTGAGCCTACAGGCTTAGACTTCAGCTATTGTTCTGTGCAAATGCAAATGCCTCATAGAAAACATCTCTATCCATCTGAGAGGTTTCAGTCAGTTGTTATAGAACCACTGAGTCGAGGCAGTGCACTGCCTACCCCTGGACTGTCTTTTCTCCAAAACTGTGTTTTAACGCTTACCTTTTGATTTGACAAGGAAGAGTTTTACTTTCTAGCCTAAAAGTTAGGGAATTTTCAGACCCCATTTTTTTCTCTAATTCTGCTGTGGTCAAGCCTGTCCTTTCTTTGCTTCGTCTCCTCTTTCAACACCTTCAACACATAGTCAGCTAAAGCTGGCTCTTATTGCCACACTTTACCTAAGAATTCCTCTCACAACCCGATGTTTCACTGGGTACCTTTTCTGCTCTCCAGAGTCTCACAAGGGGTGTTTTACTAGACATGAGCCCCCATGCAGCATCAGGTACCATTTTCTCAGCTTCACTGAATAGTTTTCTTGGTCCGGGGCTATGCTATCTATTTTAGGTTTTTGCTAACATAAGCATCCATTTGTATGTAAGCCTACATTTCTCTATCAGTCAGCAACCACTGCAAAATGATCCCCATCCTATGCGTGGCATATCCTAGCACCATTTACGACCTGCCATATGTTGTTTCTGGTCAGTCTGCTTTCCTCCATTTGTCTCCCACAAGTGGACCATGATAGCTGCCTCCTGATCTAGCCAGAGTGGCTTTGTTCCACCTGAAACTTTATTTTGGAACTTGTGAGACATCCAAGGCACTGGCAAACCCCTAGCAAACAGGAACATTGTGCACAAATGTTTTAAGCTCTGTCATATTTGTTGATATCTTATCAGATAAATCAAATCACTTTCCCAGCCAACCACGGGCATGGGAAAGCCTGTGCTCTCAAAGTTAGTGGAGGGGAGTATGTTTTGACTGCCAATCTAAACTACCATACTGTATTATTTGAGGAAGAGTTACAGCACAGCTATGTAGAAATTCGGGTATATTATCTGAGTTTGGTTTTCCAGACAAATAAAAAATATTTAATGACATATGCAGTCCTAACCAAGGATAAGATTTTCAGGGGTGTGTGTGACTATAAAAAGTGTAAGAATTGACCTCAGGGAAACTGCATCTCCATGGTTGATGAAAGTACTGACAGAGGCCAGAAAAAAGGCCTCCAATAAGGCAAGGGCAAAATCAGGAGAGTTCTGGGCTTGGCGAGAAGCACAGAGTGCATTGAACTGTTCTTAGGCAAAGATATAATACCTTTTGTTTTCCCCTCAGACAGGGTTTCTCTGTGTAGCCCTGGCTGTCCTGGAACTGTCTCTGTAGACCAGGCTGGCTTCAGACTCAGAGATCTGCTTGCCCCTGCTTCCTGAGTGCTAGGATTAAGGTGTGAACTATCACTGCTTGGCTATATGCTTTTATTTTTTTTAAATCACATTTTTATTTACATGTTTTGTGCAGGTGTGTGGGTTGTGAGGATAACTGTGAGGTCAAAGGACAACTTTTGGGAGCTGTATCCCTTCCTGGGTTGTGTGAGTTCCAGGGATCAAATTCACCTGTCAGGCTTGGCTGAGACATTGTGTTGATCCCACGCAATGCTATAGTGCCTAGGTGCTAGAAGAATAAATGTGTAGAAATTAATAAGATGAACAGGGAAACTTGAGAATTTGGAAAAAAATTAGCAAACCCTAAGAAAACACAAGGGGCACATGCTAATGGCTGTCTCACAATGAAATGGGCACCAGAATTTACCAGATGGCACTGATAACACACCAAACTTGCTCACTGGAAAAGTCTGATACAGTTGACAGAATTAGGAGAAGGGGGTGTGTTCTGGATAGCTTTTGTTAACTTGATACAAGCTAGACTCATTTGGGAAGGAACCTCAACTGAGAATATGCCCTTTCTTACCAAGGAAACAGCTTGGCTGTGGGCAAGCCTCTAGTGTGTTTCACTATGGAATTTGCTATCCCTGGGCTGGCAGTCCTGAGTGCTATAAGAAAACAGGTTGAGTAAGCCATTAAACAGTGCTTCCTCGTGGCCTCTCCTTGTTCCCGCCCCAGTTTCCTTCAGTGATGGGCTGCGGTGTGGAACTATAAGCAGATGTAAATTGTTTACTCCCCAAGTTGCTTTTGCTCATGGTGTTTTATCTCAACTTCAGAAACCTTAACTAATACAGAGTTCATCTCTTCAAAAGTCAGGCTGGAATCACTGGTATCACCCAGCAGAGATGATGGAGCTTCAGGTGCTGACCATAAAGGATGAAACAGAGAGCTTAATGATCAACTGTAAGTCAACAAACTTGAAAAACAGGTGAGAAGAAAAAAAGCACCCCAAATAAGTTACCAAATCTGAATCAAGAGCTGAGCTGACTAGCCCTGTAGCAGTTGAAAATATTGAACCTATTCTAAATTTTGCTCAAAAAATGAGTTTAATTGTTCTTTGAATGGGAATGTAACAGAATCAAGCTGCTACACTTTTTATAATTCCCAGCTGCAATTGGCGGCCAGCATACATGCTCATAAATATGAAGTGTAAGATATATGCATGTAGAAAATAGTCAAAGAATAAATAAAATATAAATAACGAAAGCATAAAAGAATGTGAGCTGAAATCATGAGTTAAATTTATATACCCTCAACTCTTAAGATGATGTTGATGCTGCAGATACAAGTCAGGACTTTACCAAAGCTTATAGGCTTGTCCTGTACTAAGTGGGAAGGCAAAGACATTAAACCTATAAAACATAAACAAAATGGTAAGTCTAGAGCCCAGTGAAAAATTCACTGAATACTCCAATAGCACAACAGGTATAGCAGAAGTGTCGCCCAACACAAATCTAGATAGAAATTTAGTGCACCCAAGAAGTGAGAAAGAAGTATGGAATATAGAGCAATACGTCTACCAATGACCTGTACAGAAGTAGTAAACCATCTGACCCATGCCAAAGTGGGGTCCCAGAACTAGAGATAGAGAGAATAGTGTGGTGCGACATGTTGAAGGTAGGATACACTGATAACACATTGGTGGAAAAGACCAAGCTAGGACAAATAATTAAGGGTATACTTTGTGCATACACCTGTGGTGTTTGGTTGGAGTTGAACTGCCCTTTTCACTGTCTCTGTGTTAGTTTGGAGTTGGAATGCCCCCCCCCAATTGGCTCTGTGTTTTCAGGTAGTAGTATAAACACAGGGATATTGGGGAGTCTTCAGGAGGGGCCTAGCTGGGTTTGGAGGCCTTATGTATTACATCCCAGCCCAGTTCTGATAATTATTTTTTGCTTCATGACCATTGATGAGACATAACCAGCAGCCTCTCACCGTCATTGCCACAGCCATAAGCCACTCTTGCCCACTATACCTTCTCCACACTATTGGCTGTATATATCCGAAGGGATCAATAAATTTCAGAGAAGTAGTGTCTAAGTAAACAGAGAAGGGTAAGGTTGGAGATGACTATGGAGATGCAGGTATGTGTATTAGAAAATCCAAGCTCTTCAGCTGGGGCCACAAACACATGGGAGCAAGTGTGTGAAGAAAAGTAAGGATATAAGCAGTTCAGCTGGCGAGGTGATGACGAATACATTTCTCTGCCTTGGTGACATCTGCTGACCTTTTACAGTTCATCACCATTCTTTTAGAGGAAATGGGATGTCAAAATTGAGCATGGGGAACAGTTAAACAGAAGCACCCAGAATGTTCCCTTGTCCCCATTTCTAGCCCTGTGCCTTTCCTGTGATCCATTTCTTCACCCTGTGACAAGGTCTTGGGTGTCATCAGGACATAAGAGAGAAAAGCACAGGGCTCTTCCCACTGCAGGCGCTTCTCAGGAGCCAACAGCCAGAACGGCAAAACTCACACTGGAATTGGAGCTTTCAGCCCCTTGGCTCTGAAGATTCCCCTCAGCATTATCAAGGTCTTCCTTAGTGTGCAGGCAGCCTCAGAAGCAAAGGTCTGCAGGATAAATAGGGAGTATGTGTGAAATCATTTATACTATAGGCATGTTTTAAGGTGAAAATGTACAGGTCACCCTGTGAAGGAAACATGGGGTCTTGGTGTGAATGTGATATCCTGGGCAACATTGAGAGGTAAGTGCAGCCAAACTCTGTTAACAGCTGGTTTCTTCACCTTAAGAAGGGTTGGAAATCGACAAGTTCATGTCTTCTTTTGCTCATTATTGTCTGCTGCTCTTTCTTCCATCTTCCCTCTCTGTTTCTCTTACTCTTTCCCTCTCCCTTGCGATCTGTACCCTTCCTGATTCTTGTGTCCTGATAATAATACTATTCAGATTCCAGGGAAAAGATTTAAAAAAATCTCTAGAAAGAAAGAAGAGAAGACTCTTTGACCCCAGACTTCTTTGGACATCTATGAATAGGCATGTGATCCTCAAACAAAAAGATATAGGGCATAGCAAAGGAAGAATTAAATCCCAAGAAAAAGATGGGGACATATCAGAAAGAACCTTGATGCCTAAAAGATCAAGGATCAACAAGCCCGGGAGTTTGAAGGGACTCCTGCTGATGTGTATGATGCTTTTCTACATCTGGGACCAAAGCCTTCTCATGCTTCTCAAGCATAGGACTGTGCTACTGAAGTTCACAAGAAAAGTTAAATGTGAGCCGCCAGCAAGCTGAATATCAATCAGGCAAATAACAGACCCAGGGTGACCGCTGTAGGCTGGTGCCGCACTGACAGACGTGGGCTGCCCAGACAAAGAGAGATTAGTTTATTTCTGGCATTTTAAGGAAGCACTGATAAGCTTGAGTGTACTCAGAGAAGATTAAATAGATGGTTGGAACACTGGGGACAATGGCACAAGATGAATAGCTGCCAGCTGCAATCACGGAAAAGATGGGCCAAGCCACACGAAGGGCCCTGTAGCTGCTTCCTGCATTTCAAGGACTGCAAAGCTCAAAGGCACCAAGACCTGTTCTACACAGCATTAGAGGGTACAGCCAAGACCAAGGTCGAAAAGCTACGAGGAATCAAGTTTCATTCAGTGTAAGAAACCCAACCGTGGCTGAGATTTACATGGTGAGTCACATTTGCTCTCAGGTACGTAATCAGACTTTAAGAAGAGTTTGGTACAACCAGTGGTCCAGTGAGGTGCCAGGTATGCTAAGCAGAGACTGCTGAATTACCTTGGACTAGATGATGCTGAAGATCATTCCCAGCTGAGGATCCTCAGAGGAAAAGAGGAAGACGCTCTGTCTCTGAGAGGAGCTCTCAGTATAAATCCCAGGCTAGCTACAGATCCTTCATTGCTAGCTTTAGCCTGCGGTGACCACAGGTGTTACCACTGTGCCCACACGAGCTGGACGTTTTAATAAGAAGTGACTTCTATTTAGAACACCAACAAAAGCTATCTGGTAGTAAACTTAAGAAAAGGTGCAAAGCATATCCAGAAAGTCACAAAATAGATAAATATAAGTAGCCATTCTCTCAGAAATGACAAGAAAACCAGCTGACCCTCAGAATTATGGAACCCATGTGACATATGCATGACAATTATTGTGCTTTTGTATGTTGGAAGTTTTTTTATAATAAACTAATCTAAAACGGTTAATCCTCACATTAAAAATAAAAGTGTTTGAGGTCTAGCTCTATGATGCTAAAGCCTGTCTAGATCATTACATGAGTTAATTAAAATGATTTGATTAAAAATTTCAACCAGACTTAGTTAAGGTAAATCTCTTTGAAATCCCTAGTTATTAGAAAATTAATTCCACAGGAATATCTTGGGCCCTGGAAGGGACAGCTGTTTTCTCCACCCCACTCAGACCGATGGCTAAGGAGGGCTTCCATTTCCTCTCAACTCCTGAGAACCAGGCAGAGTAAGCTCAGAAGGTGGGAAGGGAGCTGAGTGTGGCTTCGGGTTCCTGGGCCAGTGGTCTGTTCCCACTGTTACCGTGTGTCCTCAGGCTTCTGTCTGTCTTAGGCTCTACCCAGGGGAAAAAGGTAAGCCTGCTGACATAATCTTCAAAGACGAATTCACACTTCACTCCATGCACGACTCACTGAAAATTCCAGACAATTTACTTCATGGAGCTAATGCATTTAATATGAGCTGAGGATATTATCTGCTTCAGAACAAAGCTGACCTTTCACCCAGCCCTGAGCTGTGGCTTCTCACCCTCTAGAGTGGTACACCCTTCATCTTGAGCTTTTCTCATTGTTGTGAGGTAATAGCATAAAAAAAAAAAAAAAAAAAAAAAAAAAAAAAACTTAAAACACAAGAAGTCATCTGGCTCACTTTGGAGGGTTCTCTGTAATGGCAGGGAAGGGAAGAGTCAGCAGCAATTGCTGACTCCTCACAGACTAGATTTTGGTCTGTCCTTACCCTTAAGGCCAGCCCCACAGTGATCTGCTTCCTCCAGAGAAGCTCACCTTAAGTATCCACAGCCTCCCCAAAGCCACTGACTGGACTCTGTTTCAACACATGAGCCTGTTTCAACATTTCACATTCAAACCACGGCAAAATCGCAGCCCTGCTGATTTTTCAGAGCCCTGAGAAGGCTGGGGCTAACTCTATAACAGGCTTCAAACTGGCAGATCAGGAGTCTAGGCCTAAGAACTAGGCAAGTCCGGGCAAACCCAGGCAAGTCAGTTACTAAAAAAAAAGAAAAAGAAAAATAGAAAAACAACTCAGGCTTCAAGCAGCTAGTCAGAAACTGCCTTGCCACCCAATAGCTGCCTGAAACAAGGGCAACGGGTCAGCAGCAGTTTCCAGCCCCCATTCCCCGATAATGGTTCTGGAATGTCCCTAGAGATGGAACAAGACAAAGGCCACCTACACTGGAATTCCCCTAATGTGCTTTAAATTGGGCCTGTGAGCTCACTTGGTTGTCACCGTCTTGGAATGGGAAACCCCAGCATGCTGGATTTTTGCAGAATACAACGCTCTGAGTCTGAGGCGTCATTCTTTGATGAGTCATGGACCCTTACAGTACAAAAAAGAAAAGAATTACAAACTCCAATCGTTGTGTAATGTTGCCTAGTTTACATGTCTATTCCTTATTTAACCCCAAAGAAAGTCATAGCATGGACTATATTTGCTTTTATTATTTCACTCATTTGGGTTTTTTTTTTATTGTGTGTACATGTTCAAATGTGTACAGGTACATGTGTGCAGTCTCAGCCATCCATCAAGCTCTAGTATCAGTCCTCAAGACCCATCCACCTTGCTTTTTGCATTCTCACTAGCCTGGGCTCTCAATTACGGTTAGACTCAGCATCCTCCTGCCTCCGTCTTCCCAGCCGTGCGATGACAAGCATGTGGATAGCTTGTCACATGGGTTCTGGGGATGGCTTATATGGCAAGCGCTCTACATCCTGAGTCATCTCCGTAATCTCACCTTTATTGTTTCTAATGAGCAAAGCGCTGTCGGGGTACTAACTCACGGTAACGATGAGTTTTGATATTCTGTGTCAGTTCTGTAGACTGGGGTGTCAGCACTAGGCACTGTTGATCTTCATCTTCATCGGACCTCTTTCTTGGTTTTGCTACCAAAATTGTGCCCAGTGCCCTTCATCCTTCAATTGATGAGCATACGTTTCTCCTTCACTCCTGGGTTCGGTGCCTCTCTTCTTCCCACTGAGCCAGCCTATTCAGATGTGTACATGCACGTGTCTGTCTCATGTTGTGTTACCCTCAGCGGGCTTGTCTGACTGTTAAGAACATACTGCTCACTTTCTGTCTCTTCCTGATTGCACAGAGTAGGTATATAGGGCAGTGTTTGGGGAAGTACATGAGCTTTTGCTTAATGCAGTTTAAGGACATGCCCTCCCTCTGAACATGTTTTCTTATATTAGGAATCCTATGGTAAGCAGAGGCAGTTCTTGTAATAAGTAGACAGGTTCGTGTCGAGATAAAATAATAGTGTTAATGATAATAAGCAGTGATATAATAATTATGGTGATCTTACAACCCTGAGTTACAAGGTTCTTCCCATTCAGATTATAATGATTTGAATCAGTCTCATTTATTTTTCCAACATGCCTGCAAGCCAAGTGGAAGGTTGTCGGTGTGACGTTAAGAATGGAAACCTGTGAGGGGACTTTGGACCCGAGGTTGTGTTCGAGTGCCAGCTCCAGCATTCGATTGAGCAAGCTGCATAAGTTCTCCGTGCTCTTTACAAAATAGAAGTAACGATGTGACCACACGGGCAAATCCATCAGGGAGAAAGCAAAGTAGGTGGAGTTCTCAGCACAGGGGCTGGTGTGTAGTACGTACATATTATGCTATATAGGTAGCGTTGGTTTAAGTGAGAAGAAGACAACATTGGACCCAAGATGATTAGATAACTCGCTTAGGATAACTAAGAGTGCAGATGATTGCTTCCTGTATGACCTCACTACTTCCATATTATCCCATTCCCAGCTACATACTTCTCTATCCACCATAGACCCTGGAAATGAGGAAGCTGTCTGGGCTTTGTCCCCAGTTCCTGAGAGGTCATCTCTAAACCTCAATGTTTCTGAGAAACAGGAGTGCCTTTGCTACTCATGGTGGTTCTGGGAGGTTCTTTTAGGAGATGACCTCTGATGTAGCCCAAGTAGTTTATATTAAGGGATGGTCCAGGAGTAGGATAGGCCATGCAAGAGAGCAGAGTTAGTGTGAGACTAACCTCTGGGAAAGGCTAGAGGTGCCATCAGACAGTTAGTGGGTTTTTAAGTCACAGCCTGCATAATGAAGCCCTAAAAAGCCCCCAGGACAGAGCAGATTAGCTGACCTTGTTGGTACTGGTTTGCACATCATCACTAATGAATCACACACAGTGCACACATTCCCTGGGGAGAGGACAGAGCTCTGCACTGAGACTCCTCCATTATCTCTCCCTGGGCTATTTCTGGTGGTTTGTGGTTTTTTTTTTTTTTTTTTTTTGGCTTGAAACAACTGTGATGATAAACACTGTCCTTTCCGAGTTCTTTTGCCTGCCCTCACACATTACAGAACCCTGGATATTGTGGTTCTGTTCTGAAGTGGGGAAGGCCAGAGAACTCCAGAATCTTCAGGGGTGTCTAAAGTGAGGGTCATCCAGGAATTATTTTACAGTTAGTCTATGAAATGTGGACTAGCTCCAGCGCTTGGTGTCAGAATCCACCACAGTCCTTGACACAGACCCTCACCAGTGACAACACATTCACCCCCAGAGTTATAGGCGGGGTTTGTTGAGTGTGACATTTGTTGGCTGTTTTGGAAGTAGGTATGCAAAGGGCTCATGATGGTCCTCTAACTAGAAATCACATTGACTTTCTAACACTATGGGGTCATTCATATGTGGCACTATTTGGCCTTTTCCTCACAAAATCTCTCCCCAGTTTCCAGACAAATTAATTCATCATCCAGTCTGAGGTCAGGGTCTGTACCTAGTAGGGTAGTGGGATGGGGGTGGGGTTAGTGGATCCCCTGAGCACAGCTGCAGTGTGGATTCTGGGACTAGGTGCCCTGCTGGGGGAATGTCTTTCTTGCTGGAGTTAAGGAAACTGTAAGTAGCACCCTGTAGTGACTCAGGGCTTCAGACCCACCCAAGTCCATCATCAGTGTTTCACAACTTTCTGAAGACAGCATCTCTCCTTGGCATCTGCTCTTTGCTCTACTGGCTCTAATGTATTTAGATAGATTCATCTGCTGTGAGGCAGAGCCCAAGTTCATTAGAATCATGTGTTCTGCTTCAGAACCTCCCTTAATCTCCCCAGGTGCACTCTGGGCTTTTCCAGTTGTGCTCACTAACCTTGGACATGGGTATTAGGAACAATGCTAATGGTCTTAAATTGCTTTGTAGTCTCTTCTCCTGGATTATACTGGCAGCAAAAGAAAGAAATACCAATTAAGCCCTGAGAGCCATTTTGCAAATGCTCTTTCTCTTAAAGCGACCCCAAATGGAAAAGGTGCAGACAGAGCTGTGGTGTGCCCTGCATGTTGACTTCTTCCTTTCAAAGGGATCTAATCTTCTGGAGTGGGCACTGGGCAATGCTTTGAATACTGTATTAAGGGCCACAAAAAGGCACCTTATGCATTTTGGATAATAGCATGCTGGTGCTTTTCTAATGCTGATCATAAAGGGGCATTTGTTATTCATTACATATGGGGCTTTGGAGAGCTGCGCTTTTCCTTAACCCCTTCTCAGAGCGGACAGCAGACTGCTCCAAAATCTTCCGGTTAGAAATGCCAGACTCAATCTTGGTCATACTGTCTGGATATAGGGATGTTTGGGAAACTATTGGAGAGCAGTGGTAGTAGCCTCCAAGAGAGGAGTCAGCTCGGCACAAAGACAAGGGTAAAAGCCAAATATTCATTAACCTCACAAGCCAAGACATAGAAAGATGCATAATCAAAAGGGGGAAAAATGTAGCTTCCAGGGAAAGTGTGTGGTTATTCTGCAAAGATTTACACAGCATTTGCCGTGCAATCCAGTCATCCCATTTTCAAGTATTTACCTGGGACTCAGCTACCTGTTTTCCACTTTGGCCGTACTCTTAAGAGCATTAATCACAATAGCCGGCATTAGAAGCAATTTACCAGCTGAGTGGGAACCAGCCTACGCTGACAATGGAGAATTGCACAGCCTTTGAAGGCAAGGGACTTTTGCCATACACTACCATGCATGTATTAAGTGAAGAAAGCCATGTGCAGGACAATATTGAGATTTACCTTATAGGTGACAACTGGACAGATTCTTAGATACAGAAAACTGACAGTGGTTGCTATAAAAGAGAGAGGGGGGAGGATAAGGTGTAATTAAGTTTTTTTTTTTTTTTTTTTTACATGCACAGTACAGATAGTGGTGATGATCACAGAACAATATGTTCTTAGTGACACCTAACTGTTGCATTCAGAGTGATACCTTTTATATTTACCTTATCACTACTAAAACCAACATATTGGTGGGAGAAGAGGCCTTTGGTTCAGTGAAGACTTGTTTTAGGTGCTGAGGTGGAGAGGGTGGTTGGGAGAGGGAGCATCTTCATGGTAAGAGGTGAAGGGGGAGGAGGGAGGGGAGAAGGGGAAAAGGGGACAACATTTGACATGTAAATACAGAGACTATCCAATAAAAACAAAAAAGAAAAAAATAAAACCAACACATGAAGGTATACAACACTTGAGGTCCTTCTTACTGTTTGCTCTGGCAGTCCCATAATCTCTCTCTCCTCTCTTTCTGGGGCCACAGCATACCAGGAGGTGATAAACATATCAGCTAAGGGTAAAGTTGGGCTAGAGCAGTAACTGCA
The DNA here is from genome assembly GCF_963924665.1 of Micromys minutus. Taxonomy (NCBI): domain Eukaryota; kingdom Metazoa; phylum Chordata; class Mammalia; order Rodentia; family Muridae; genus Micromys; species Micromys minutus. Next base: position 88,766,402 of record NC_137969.1, on the reverse strand, counting down.
TGCATGCCAGAGGTGCTACAAACACTCTGAGAAGATACCTGCAAAAAGGAGCGTTTGAGCTGCCAGAAGAGTTGCCCAGCTGCAGAACGGCTTTGTGAACAATATCCTTCGGTGTTTTTCCTTCCACATCCTATGAATGGTGCCCTTTGACTCGAATGCTTGCTCATGCACTTGCTATTGCTCTGAAACATAAGCTTAGTGTCATCTTTAGAGCGAAGAAATACCACTTTTACCCTCTTCGTGATCCTTTCTATGGCTTCTCTACTTAAGGATGCTCCATGGGCAGTGCGATCCAAACCACTTCTCTGTCGAACTCATCTAGAATTCAATTCAGTCCTGATACCATCTGCCCAGAGCAACCAACAGAAAGGATCCTTGAGAAGATGAGATCCCAGCCGAATGTCCCTTCTCCACTTGCTAGCTCTAGCTTGTTAGCCACCTTTCTGCAAGATTGACTGAAACCCAAGGTTAGCATTATTTTTCAGAATGACACAGATCTTGGAAAACACCGCGTTTAGCGTTTATGGTTAGTGTCATGTTATAAAGGATAAAGGTGACTGCCAGATGAAGAGATGTGTGGAGCAAGACAAAGAAGGTTCCAAGGTATTACCGTTTTCCCGTTGATCTCACTCTCCCCCATCACGGTGGTGTTCATAAGCTTTGTGCGAGGGCTCACTGAGCAAATGTGACTGGGCCTACACCACTGAACACCTGCCCCTCTGCCTGGCATTGGGAATGGGACCATTAATTTCCAAGTCCAAATTATGTTCTCAGTTGCTCTGAAGTCATGGCGTCAGCCTTCTGATGTCTCAGTGTGGCATCGCCATCTACAATGCTCCTGCACAAGAACCAAGCAACTGAGTTCCAAAATAAATTAAAAAACAAAACCAAAACACAAACAACTTCAGAATGTTTCAGTGCCTATGCAGATGAGGTCCTAGATAGGGCCTGACTAGGGAGGCAAGGGAAGGCAGACAGGACAGATACCTTGCATAGAAAGCTGAGGTCTAGTGGGCTTGGGCACTCTAATGGATGGCACCCATTTTCTCAGCAATAATTATGCACAACGTGAAAGAGTCGGCCTTGGCAGAAGGTGCCAACATCTAAACGTCTAAAAGGAGAAGGCTGCGGTTGTTCATTTTTGCATAAACTGGTCCATCATATGTAAACACATATACTTGCACAGATCAGCATTTGCTCTCAGACCAGAGGATGGCTTTGCCTCAGGGGAAAGGCATTGCTCATACATATCCTCTAGGTCTGAGGTATTGGTTCTTGGCATGGCTGTGCCCACTACAGCAGCACAGTTCACGCAAGGCTTTCTTTGCTGCCTATAAATGTTCTAAGTAAGTTTAGAATTTTGTTCTAGGTTGAGTTCATCACTGTCTTGGCATGCTTGTTCCCTGTTCCTAACCCCTCCCTTGAGGCTAAGTGCATATCATGGCCCATCATGGGTCATTTTGTTAACATAAACTTTGATGTGGTTCGAAGAAGCTTCTTGTACCACTTAGGGAATTTGAGGTGTTTTTGTTTTATTTTGAGCGCTGTGCTATAACTCGGGAAAACAAGAATACTCTTTATGACCTCACAGGAGACACTGATACTATCTTACGTTTTCCAGATAATGCCTGCATGCTGGTCATATGTTTGGCTATAGTCTACCAATATAGATATCATTTTCCCCAGCTGTCAGCAAAGGGTGAGGGAGACAAACCCTGGTGGATCCTTTCAGTGCTGTTTGACTCAGATCCCTGGCTAAAGCACTGTGACTTGCCTGAGGACTTATGGAAGCCAGAGGACAAGGCTAGTCCCTCAGTTCAACCTTTTGAGCCCAAGTTCCTGCAGGGTGGGCCAGGGGATCTCCTGCCCTCTGATTCCTCTTGGAACATAACAGAGATGCTTCATGCGGCGTTCTGACTGCTCTCTTTCCCCGTTTTTTTTTTTTTTTTTTTTTTTTTTTTTGTGGTCAGTGGATTAGCCAAGATTGATTTTTCTGCATGGCTAGGAAAGGCCTTAGGTTAAAAGATAAAAAGGTAAATTCCCTTTAAATGTAATTTAGATTTTTCTGCTGGCGTTAGTTCCGACATCAACTGCAGAATCTTTTTGCTGTTGAAGAAACACCTGGGCCCCGACTCTAGCTGCGGCAACTGGCAAAGCTGGCTTGTAACACAGCTCTGCAGGGTGGTCTAGAAGGATCTGCCATGGGGGTCCACTCTCTCTCTTTACTCTTCCCCTCTCTCCCCCACCCCCAGTTCCTTGTGAGCCTGAAGCTAGACCACACACTTGTTTATTCTGTTCTGTTGTTCTTTCAGTCTCGCTGTATATTTATCTTTTGCAAAGAAAAGGACTCAAGGGAGAATTGCCCCGAGTTACCAGATGGCCAGGAGAGCCGATGGTCGAGCCAGGAAACTGTCACATCACCATTGTCTAGAGGGGTGCTGTTGGCTAAGCAGGCTCTTAATGGACTCAGCCTCATTCCAGCCAGCTTCTCTTAGGCAGCACATAGATCGCTGCACCAAAGTGATGAATGACCCAAGCCGGCCCTGTATGGCTCTTTTCACTGCCACACACAGCACACTAGCGACGCCAGTGCTGTGTATCAGCTGGTGGCCTTATAAATTGCACCCTGGCTGGGGCTGGGCTCTCTCTGGAGGCTGAAGCAGACCAGGAAGGACAATAGCGGGAAGCAGAGCACAGTCAAGCAGAGAACTGGGGAGAGGCAGGCATTACACTTTAAGTCCACAGTATCACACCAGACTCCCAGATTCCTGTGTCCGAACATCCTATCCCCACCTGGTGATGCTGCTTTGGAGGTTGTGAAACCTTTGGAGAGTAGCCGCTATGGTGGGGTCTTTGAGGGTTTTAGCCTGGCCTTTTCACATCCCATTCCTGGTTCCCTGCCTGCTTCCCTGCCAGCTAGGAGCCTTCTGACGCTCCTGCCAGTACACCCTGGACAGTTGTCACCACGCCTTCCTGCCACGATGGGCTGGCATCCCCTGAGCTTGTGAGCCAAAAGAACTTCTTCTGAAGTCACAGCAAGGGGGAAAGAGCACAGCAAGATGGTGATGCCCAGTGAGTAGCAAGAGAGGAACACACTCGGGAAACGACAAGCGTCCTCGACAAAGCTTAGGCCAGATTCTTACACTGCCCTCAAAACATCTGCTTAAAACCTTAAACAACGCGTCTGCAGCCCTAAAACAGGAAAAGCAACATCATGATTTTGTGTTTATGGGGATGTGGGCTCCTGTCCTCTTCCTTCCTCCTTCTTTCCTTCATTTTCTTCTTTCATTTACACTGACGAGATTTAGCGGACATTTGAATGGGTTTTGCACTGTGCTTTGCCCACACTCAGAGGCGAATCCAGAGACGTGGCTTTAAGGTGACCAGCTGTTCCGTTCTCCCTCCCTCACCTCATGAGCTCAGTTTGTGACTGTGGGAAGGGGTTTAACCAGCTCATCAAACACAGCGAAGAAACAAAACCAAACCAGCCTGTTGTCAAGGAATCTGGAGACAGACAGGCCCAGACCAAGCAGGTGAGAACTCAGGGAATTGATTGACACAGGGCGAAGACCTAGTGTAGAACTACCCGGGCATGTGCTGGAAGTGAGGGTATTAAGGGAGTGAGCAGCTCACATCCTTAGTGCACACACCATCTTTCTGTTTGCCGTCCACAGAAGCAGAGTGACCAAGGAGGGTAGGACATCAAAGCAAAGTCTAACTGGATAAGGACAAGAAGGAAAAGAGGGAAGCAGCCTACAGATATCAGATTGACTGGTTTATTTCTGTGCAGCCTTCTTACATGTGAGAGTGAGCAAGCCAGAGTTGAGACTGGGGGATCTTTAGGTTTGAAGTATGGCATGTGTGCACATCCTAGCCTTGAGGAATGGACTGTCAGCTAAATATAGATGCAGCTGGATTTTATCCATTGGCTTCCTATTCTGTTCAAATCCTTAAGTTTGTAGTAAGGGTGGGTGCTGGTTGCCATTGTCAGAATTCCCGAGAGGATGGTGGCAAATGCACACTTTAAAAACAAACACTTTAAAAGGCCCCGTTTACTTACTGTGGTATCCTTAATGGTCTTATTTCTTTTTAGTTTAATTTTGGTGACACTGAGGAAGAGACATCCCCAGCTCTGTTGGTGCATGTAGACTTGAAACAAGTAAGGTTGTATAGGAGAGATGTTGGAAGGAGTACATGTTAGTTTTAATAGATAAAAGGTTAGCAGCTAAGACCATATTGCTCAGGGATATAAAGTGATAGGGGAAAACACACTGTGTTTTGTTTAAATGTTTCTAAGTCCAGGCTTCGGTATCTGTTTCTGCCCTTTTTCTGGATGGAGATCAGTCTGTCTCAATATTATAGTGTCATAAAGTTGAAAATGAATGCCTTGCTAGCCACCTGTTTCCCCCTCCCCCCGCCTATCATGGGGTGGTGCTATGTATGCTCAAGGTGGGTCTGACCCCCTTAGTTAATCATTTCAGAAATACCTTCCAAGATGCACTCAATCCACGGATGATCAAGACTGACCATCACAATTTCACCCCTTGTCAACTTGACACTCAAACACATAAACCACATCACTCCCCGTTGGCGGTCAAAAGTTCCTGTTCATTCTGGGACAAAATGAATTCAGTCCATCTCTGGAGTCTTCAAAGATCAAATGTTGTCCAAATGCTTATCCTAAGTCTCCTTTGAGATTCAAGGTAATTTCTCAAATGTAAGCTACTGTAAATGGGAAACAAGTTAGTCCAGCGTAAACCTTCCCATTCTAAAAGGGTAACAGGGATAGAAAATAGCAAGGCTGGGAGAACAAACCAAGACTCAAACCTAGCAATACTAACAGTGAACCATCTGCTTCCATGCCATGCATCTGGGGCACTGGGTGCTGTCATGTGAGCTCCTCGGAGGTCAGGTGGCCCTACCCTCACAGTCCTTTCCAGTTATAACCCATATGGCCTCTATCTATTCAGTCAGATCTGCAAACTGCCTGCAGCTTTTCTTGGCAGACAGCCCAGTTCCTGACTTAATTCCTGAGTTACTATTACATCTCCAGCGACTCTGTTATACTTCAGACATTGCTCTCTCCAGGGCTGTCTACAGGGTCCTGACCCCAATATTCATTGCCTGGCCTCCAAGGCTTTTTATGACCAGGACCCAGTGGTTCTTTATTATCTATGTCTGCATTTCCTGAGTGCTGTTATGGTCTGTTTCCAGATTCAACTGCAGCCAGGGTACCTTGGGCCTAGGTGTCTCATCACAGGGAACATTTATAAGAGGCCCAGAGGTAGCCGGTACTCTCTTTTAAAAGTAAAGTTTTTGTACCTCTATGATGAATGGAGTCTGGGCAATTGCTGAGGAGCCCTCAAGTCGTCCTTCCTATACTACTCAAGCACTTTGAAACATTCCTGATATCTTTCTTAGCTGTAATTTCCTTGGCCTCAACTTAAGCTCTTCCTTTCTACAAGTTGTACAGACCCCTCTGCTCTGCTTTTGCTCACAGTTCTTGCTGTCAACCTTGCTAAACACAGCTAGCAACAACCATGCTGCAGTCTGAGACATGAGCTCCCTCAAGCCAATCATCCCATTGATCTTAAACCCTGCCCCTGACAAAGTCTCTGGTCACAGGCAAATACAAACAAATGCCCTGCTAGAATATTCATGAGTGCTGCCAGGCCAAGTTCCCATTGTGTCCTCATCTCTACCTGATAATAGTATTTGCATCTTCATCAGGTTCTGATTTGAACTCTCGATAGACTGGCCCATGAAGTCTGGCTACAGCCTTGCAGAGCTTGTCTAGTGCACATTTCCAGACCTTTTCAAATTCCTCTTATAAGCTGATTCTACAGACACCTAGAACACATCATCAGAAAGAATATGTGAGACCTAATTTACTACTACATTTTGAACACAGCCCCCTCCCACATTCCAACCTTATACCTAGTTCTGGAATGTAGGCCCCTACCCTACCCCCAGCTCCCTAGTCCCAGGAAAAAAGACCATCGACAAGGCCTGAGCAGGAGATCACATCCAGCATCCATAGCAACAGCCAATACAGAGAAACCTGTTTTTTTCTGGGGAGGGGGGGGCAGGGGTCAGGTGGCCTAACTGATAAGTGACTCGGAGGTCATGAGGTCATGAGAACTGACCTTTGTGATGTCTTTGCAACCATTCCTTCCTGTTCCTGCCAGAAAAGCAACAACAACAACAAAACCAAAACAAAACAAAACAAAAAAATATTTGAAATACTAACTAATCAGAAACCTACCTGTGTGGAAAATTTTGCTTCTCTCTTTGCTTGAGGCTCTCATTTTGGTTCTGCTGCTTTGGAGATGCTGAGAATCTCTGCTCAAACTCACAAGACCCCTGTGTGCCTTGGATTCTGCTCATTGGTGGTTCTTGGGAGTTTCTGCCATCTGGGCATAACACAATGACCTAGTTTCTCAGTGACAGCTCATACCAACCACAATAACTTTAGGGAGAAAGATTTATTTTGGATTAGAATTTCAGTTTATTATATGGCAGGGAGGGGTGTTAGAGCAGAGTAGTTAATATCATGGTGGCTAGGGTGGGAGTTGGGGAACACTTCCTTTTTATTTTGTCGTCCTCTTTGATTCTATTTGTACCTTCAGACTGTGGGATGGTGCCACCCGTGTGGATGTTTTCTCTCAATTAATTCTCCCTAGGAACACCTTCACAGATACACCCACAAATGTGCTCTGTGTTCAAAGTTAACTATCACACACCCCAGGGAACATATGCAGGTAATTCCAAGTGTCTATCTGTCTGGACCTCATTTGAAATCTTGTTGTCTCTTGAGATGTCAAGAAAGTGCCCAGCATTCCCTGACTCAGATCCTTTGAGGTCAAGAAAGGCTTGGGGTGAGGTTCTATTACAACTGTTTTCTAGACTTACTGTCATGCCAGGGCATAAGATGTGTTTACTGCTCGGGTCTTGGCTAGATGCATACTCTTGGTATGGGGTGTGTCCTCATACCTACTTAGAGAGCAGTCTGAGATTGAACAAGGACCAAATCTTCTTATAAAAATGGGAATCTTATTTTCAGATTTGGAAAGATACTAGTAGGCAAAAAAAAAAAAAAAAAAAAAAAAAACCCAAAAAACAAAATAAGACAACAAAAAACCCAAAACAAACAAACAAACAAACAAACAAAAACCAGATGTCTATCGCAGATGCCAACAGGATTCAAAGTCATACAAATGAACCAAGCATAGCTAGGCACTAGTTTTTGGAATGTGCCAGGAGAGGGTCACATCTATACAAGGAAATACTACTTACATGACAGCAGTTCAGACCCCATTCTACAGGAGAATCTCTTCTGATAAATGGCTCAGGGCCTTGCTGGCTTTGTTGCAGCACTGGAAGACACTGACCCTTTCCAGTCCTTGCCACTGGCACTCTGTTCAAGAAGACAATTCTTTCATAGCCGTGAAAATGTCCGAACTATCTTCTCTGCCCTCACAAGCTTGGGTGACATTCTCACCCACACTACCTGGCTCCTGGCACTCCTAGGTATTCTTCTCTGTGCTCCACCATAGCAACCAGAGGAGATCATTCACATTGGTATCTGGGGAACATGTCCATCAAAACACCCTGCTTTTGTAGAAGAAGACATGAGACCATGCGGCATTAGTGGGTGCCCAGTGCACCAACAAGGACATCTCAAGTAGAAGAAAGGGAAGAATCAAAAAAAAAAAAATCTTTAAAAGGGAGGAGGTAAAAGAACACTCATTCATTACAAGAGCAACCTTTATTAAAAGAGCTCGCAGAGCTAGTGACATCACCCATATGCCCAGCGCTGATGAAGACAACACCAGATGGAGTCTGGGAGACTGAGCAGAGCGGTGTGCTAATTATCAAAGTCTCTCCGTCCCCAGGATAACGGTCCTGGCAGGCCGTGATGACTGCTGCCAGCCGAGAGAAAGAAATTACCCAGGTTGACGCTGCTTCCAAATAATTGATAATTTGCCTAAATGAACAAATCAAGTAAGATTTAACTGTTGGCTGGAATTGCCGCCCAGCAGAGGCAAAGTATCTAATTGCCCCAGCACCTCACATGGCCATCCATGTGTGTTCTCCTCCCCATCCCCCCACCCCCTTCTTTTTCTAAACCAAGTATAATTGTTTAATGGCATTGATGGGGAATAGACTTAGACATTATAAATGACACTGTGACAGGACTGTCAGCCCGTGACAGCCCACTGACAGCCCCTGTGAGAAATTAATCATTTGAGATGCTTCGTGATTTGCTCATGTAATGGTGCAAATAAGATTGTGGTTTCTAATCACACACCATCTTTTACTTAAAGGATCCCTGTCTCTTCCCCGGGAGAATTTGGTTTGTTTTACTTTCAGAGGGGTGGATGCTGATTGGGGTTAAACTTTGGGACTGTTTGGAGCAGGAGCAAGGAGCAAGGAGACATTTTCCCTGGGGAAATTCTCCCTGGAGTGGAGTCTGAATTTAGTTTTCCTCCCTTGATACTTGTTTAAGAAGGTTTTCAAGGGAGGAGACCTAACCTATTGGGACAGATGCTAATGAAGATGGAGGGTTAAGGAAGTAGCACAGGTATTTTTAGCTGGATAATGGGAAGTAAACGGGCCACCCTGTGATATGCTAAGAGATGCCTAACTCATTTGTGCTGGAACTCCCACACTGTCTGCTGGGCAGACATCTGTTAATTGCTTTCTCTTGGACTTCATTTGACATTTGGAGAAATAGAAGGAGACTGCCTAACCATCCCCCCTTCCCAAAAACCCTAAATGGTGTGTCTCTGTGGGGTTTTGGAGCCAGGGAGGAAAGGAGGCCAGGTGAGTTTGAAGCCTGCTCTCTGCAAGGGTATACAGAGCATTGGACATGATGTGCCTAAGGCACTCTGACCTGGTTTGGTGGATGCCTGTGTGGCTCCAGGCAGTCAGAGGCACAGAAGTTTCTCCCAGCTGCATTGTCTGGCTCTACATTTGGTCAGAGCCTGTGTTTAACTCTGCACATGCATGCATACTAACCTTGAAATTAGGGTCTTAAGACACCACAAAGGGAGGAAGTATGTTCAGTGCCAACATGTGCCTCTCTGAAAATGACCTTTTGTAGCACAGTACCACATGCAATGGCAGTTAAGGACAAAACCATAACAGGTTTCCTGTTTTAGAACAAAATAACTTCTGCGCTTTTTGCCGCCATTTGTATTTGCTTGAGAAATAGTTACTGGCACTCAAGAGTCAAGGATGGGAGGTTGTAGTTTCCTTGTTTCTTCTAACCTCTGCTCACCAGCACCAAATTACTTTTAATTACTACTTACCCAAAAGTAGACCTAGGCATGTACTGTGATCAATGGCCACTGGGTGGCAACAAAGGTCCTCTTGGACTGTCAAGTAGAAGAGAATGACGTGGGAAATGGGCCAGCCTTTTGGTGTCCCAAGGACTGTGGGAAGCCTGGAAACACCTTCATAAATGCCATCCGCTGGTGTACTATTTTACCCATGTTTGCAACCATCTTGTGAGTCTCACAGAGTCTAAGGAGTTGATTTCCCAGGGGCACAAACCGATGGAGCTGAGACACAGCCACAGTTGTGACAGATGAGGGATGCTGAGTTCTTAGACACAGCACTGCACCATATGGTGAAGTCTCTGCACTTCTAGTTTGGAAAGTCAAATGTTTAAAGCCGATGCTTATCCTTCCCTGAGATCTGAGGCTTTCTTCATCGCAGATGAAGAAAAAGGGCATGGAAAGAAAAAAAAAAACAATTTTACAAGGTAAATAGAGCCTTCAAGTTGGAGAACTTATGACTATCTAGTCTAGGCTTCTGTCCAGCCTCTCCCAGGAACAGCTCTGAAAGTCGTTATATGGTCCCTGCTGGGCTGTCTCTTGCCTGTTTTCCCACAGTTACCTTCTGTTCCAAGAAGGAATTCAGAGGGAGCAGACTGGGGGTGTGGCTCAGTGGGTTCTTGTCTAGCATGCACAAGGCTGTGCTTAGCCTCTAACAGATCAACAAGAAAACAGAAGAATAATACAAGACCCAAAGAGGGAGAGGATATAAACATCCACAACTCCCATCTTTGAGAAAAATTCTAGAACACTCTATGAGATGCCGGCGTGACTGGGCTATCGGGCCTGCACAATGGGTAAAATGTTCTGTGTGCTTGAGTGAGCCAGATGGCAAATGTCTGGGGCTCATCCATCAATCGAAGGTATGCATAAAACATTAAGAGATAGTCCCTTTCTGTGTTTAGGAGGAACTCCCTGTCAGATCCCTCAGAATCTGGGGTAATTAAATTTTTTTTTTCTTTTTTTACATTCATCGTGAACTACTGATCATCAAACTGCTGGTGTTCAGACTGGAATGGAGACCGTCAAGTCCTAGGCTCTCCAGCGGGCATCAGCCTCTACAGTTCCACAAGTCAGTTCCTTATGTTGGTGTCTTTACCATCCTGTTGATTACATATAGACGTGATTACATACAGAAGTGTACATATTCACACACATACATATACATGCATGCACACACACCTATAGAGAGAAAGGGAGAAAGAAATAAAGGGGAAGAAAGAGAGATACAGACAGACAGACAGAGGATAATGGAGACTATGTTAAGCAGTTCTCAGCTCTATATCTTCATATCTGGTTCTGTAGCTGTACTGAGGTGTGGACATCAGAACAACTGGCTTTTGTGTTGGCTCTGCTCCATCTTTACTATTTGTCTTCTTTGTGAGTCTCAGTGTATCCTTTATTTGTAATGCTAATAATTATAACTAATCACAATGAGGATAATTATGAGCTCCACATGATGCAGACACATTTCTTAACACAGTGTTTAACAATCAGTGAAGTGTCTGTTAGCTTTGTTAGGCAGCCTTTGGTTTCTGTCAATCTGTTATGAACAATGTCAGTGACGTAAGTTATTCTGTCTTTTTCATAAGTGGAAAAATTCTAGACTAGACAAGAGGAATCTGTCTCTCTGTTTCTGTCCGTCTCTGTCTGTCTCTGTCTCTTTCTTCCTCCCTCCTTCTCTCCCTTCCTCCTTGGCTTTCTCCCTTCCTCTTTCCTATTTCCTCTTCCTCTTGATGCTGTAGATTTATGTTAAGGGGATACATGATTGGAAAGGAGAGAAATAGGCGGGAAAAAAGTCGAAAAGCAGAAGTGAAGGCAGAAGGCAGAGAGGGATTGGGGGAGAATCAAGATGGAACTGGAGAAAGAGGACCTAGATCCAGAGAAACTTAATTGGTGATAGGTAGATATGAATATTTTTAAGGGTTTCCTAGGTTCTTTTATCTCATATTGAAAAGCAGTTTGTATCTTTTTCCATTGGATGTAATCTGATTGTGTGGAGGGTTTGTGGATTGAGAATTTAATATATAAACCTGCTTGATAGGCTACCGGCTTTGGAGTCATGTTTGTGCTGGGTGGTGGATTAAAAGAACACACCAGGGTGGTCATATCCACCCTGGACAGAAACAAGAAGGGTGGTTGAGTGAACCACGCCTGAGTTCTTAGAGGCGGCCTGGAGCGCCAAGTGGTGTGGGGACCACATGTGTGTGCTCAGCTCCACACTAGAGCGGCGTCCACAGAGTGAGACCACAGGGGTCGATAGAAGGATAAGCCATCTATTTAATATCTATTGCAACAGGATGTGTGGGGTCAGAATGGTCAATGGCATAAGGGTAATCTGTGGGTACTCTACCAAGGCTTGGGTGCACAGTAAATACTACAGGTCATGGTCATTGAGCTGGGTTGACAGCTGGGAGTTGTGAATAAAATGTCTGGGTAGCTTCTGATGCAAGGCCTCAGGGGAGCTCAGCCAGTGGGGACAGTGGCTATTTCTGGGGTGGCAGTTCTCAGCTCCCTCAGAGATTCAGAGAGGTAGAGTGTAGATTGCAGGAAAAGGTCTCACACATAGGAGGTGACACAGGGGTATCTTGACTCCCTGGTTGGCTTTGTAACCTCCCTTGGTTTTAAAGATTCTTCCTTAGAAGAAAGAGGTCTCTCTGATGGATACAGACATTCTCAGAGAAGTGTCTGCTCCTGCAACAGTCTGTTGGTAGAGACTCAAATATCAAGGTTGAATGGTGCAGCCTGCCAAGTGTCCTTCCTGCCTGAATGCTGACCTTTCTCATTTCTCTCATGCCTAGCGAGGGTTTGTGATGCCTCTGTGGCCTCATCCTGCCAACTCCTCTCAGAACGCAACTGACTCTTTCTTATCCATGCATACAATTCAATATTCAGATAGCTCCAGAATCCACATTTTATTTCTGTTTTATTTTAAGTATTATCACACACTAATTGTACGGTGTCCATACAGCTCCCATCCCACACACTTTTCTACGCTCTCCTATCTCCTATACCTTCCTTGAATCTCCTCCTGGTCCTTAATGATTCTTCTTTCAAGTCTCTCTCTCTCTCTCTCTCTCTCTCTCTCTCTCTCTCTCTCTCTCTCTGTTTTTAAATAAAAATGAAGTCATGTGATCTCTGTCTTTTAGTACCTGGCTGACTTTGTTTAACATAACCTTATGTTCCATTAATTTTCCTGCAGAAGGTAAGAATTTACTCTTTATGGATAAATAATACCTCACTGTGTTCATATGCTACATTTTCTCTATTCAGCAATCTGTTGACCTACACAGAGGTCAGTTCCACCTATTGTAGATAACTTCACAACATGTCTGGCCTGTGGCTGTCTCTTTGGTTTGCTGACTTGATTTCCTCTGTCTTTGCACACAAGTGTTAGATGGCTGGGTCACATGGTAGATATGGTTTGAGGTTTTCAATAGTGGCTGCCCTAATTTACAACCCTCCCACAGGATGTACAAAGGGTTCTTTTATCGGTACCCTTGCTAACATATTTTCTTGGCAGTAGCCATGGAACTCTTGCTTCTTGAAATTGAATCCTTTTGGTTTTAATCCTTTAAATGACTGCCATGTCTATGCTTCTGTCTGAGGTTTGGCTCCTGTGGTTCTAAGGTCCTGATGACACAAGCTGAAGCTCTGTTGGATTTACTGTTGCCCCTAACTTCCAGGTGAGTAAGGCTAACCTTTCTCCATCAGTGTACCCAGGGAAGGCATGCAATAACGCATGACCACTGCCCTACTTCTGGGTCTTTATTCTCTCTCTGTTTCTCTATTCTGTCTGTCTGTCTGTCTGTCTGTCTGACTGTCTGTCTGTTTCTCTCTCTCTCTCTCTCTCTCTCTCTCTCTCTCTCTCTCTCTCTCTCGTAAAATATCTCTGTTAAAGCCCTCCTAGGATTTTTGGTTGTGCCTTTGACAACCCCCCCCCATAAAGTGTACACTTCTTGCTGTCTCCAGCATGCCAGATACAACACCGCTTCTTGAATTCTGAGCTGTGCCCATTTGCCTACCTGCTTGACTGTATGCCTGCCTGCCTGCCTGTCTGCAGTTATGCCATCCCTCTGTCCTGCTTTTTAGGTTTCCTCCAATTCTTTGTTCCTGCATTTAGCAGGCTGTAGTGAATGAGTTTGGCACCTCTCCCCTTTCCTGCTGGCCTTTCCATTTGATGATCATCCCTTAAGTTTCCCATAAAAACTGAAAGTGGATGCCGAGAGCTCACATCCTGAACTGCAAGCACAGAGCTGAGAGAGTGAATGGGAAATGGACAGGCCTTTTTATCCCCAAAGCCTAGGTCCAGCACCATATTTCCTCCAACACAGCCACCTTATACCTCCCGAAACAGCACCAGCCACTGGGGGTTAAGTGTTCAAATACAGGAGCCTATGGGGTACATTCTCATTCCAAACATGCTTTGTACAAATCACTGGCCAATTCTTCATATGGGTCGCTGATGAAGTGTTCCTGATAACATGTAGAAGTTGGTCTAGACTTGTTTAGACTGAAGCTTTTAAGCTTTTGCTCTTGTAGCCTCTTTCACCCAGGAATTTTCTATGCTATCCCAGATGTCTGAAATAGGCTTACAAATCAAACATTGACTGATTTTAAAAATTAATGAAATTTACATTAAAATAATTCTTTGGTATACATATAATGTTATCATTTATCAAACATTAAATTTGCATACTAATGATGGATATAGTTTTTGTTTTTATATAAAGGATTAAATCTTGTCCAAATGGCTGACACTGTAGGCATATCACATTTCCAATGTATTCAGAAATGATTGATAATGTGGTTTTATACTCTTCAATGCTAAGTACTTTGATTTTCATAAAAACATAGCAAAACGTGCCAGAAGTGTGTTTAGGGCTGTTTCAGAAATGTTTGGAAATTATGTTTTAATCCAAAGACAAAATTTAATTACCGAGTTTTTTTTATTTATAAAACTCAAGTCAGCAATTCAAATAGCACAGTTTCAAATCAAATAGTCCAATACACTACAATCCAAAGATAAATTAATTTGATACTTACGTGCTGAAGAATGATGTAGAAAAATATTGAAGTCTTTGTTGTCTGTAATTGAACAATTCTGTTTCTGTAAGTGCAGAAACCTTTTCACGTTCAATAACATCCCTGCAATTCGTAACTGTAGAAGTCACAAGTTCGAGCTAAGGAGCTTTAGACAGTGCTGTCTAGTGCTGAGTGGTGTCGTAGCTTCATGTTGTATGTTCAGAACTCTTCGTGAAAGTGTGGTGAGGTGCAACACAGGCGAAAACCTCCAGAAACTCCTCAGATCCAAACGAATTGGACTTTGAATTAATTTTGGGTTGCTGTGAATACAGCCTTCACGTTTAGTTTCTCTACTCCATAAGGGGTGTTCAGGGCCACAACCCACGGCTTAAGAGTCCACGGTACAAAGCCCTCTGGGATTGCCTCCCCGTGATCATTACATCACTCAGTGCTCAGGTTTAGCTACACTGCCTCGCTAAACTCAGGGGAGGACTCCTCCTTTTGTGTAAGTTGTATTCACTGATCTGACTTCTCAGAATCACCAGTTCATTGTTGCCTCGCTGAGGGGTTTAGAGCAGTTGCTAGGCAGCCCACACAAAGGCATCGTCAGTTGCCAGAGTGCTAAGCGAGGCAGGTGTTGCTTCCAACATACAGAAGAGCGAAGCGAGGCTGCAGAGCTAAAGTGAGTCTAGCCATGACTTCCCATTTGCTGTTTTGTATGTTTGCATTTTGCAGGACTGGAGGTAGAACCCAGGGCTTCACACATGCTAGGCAAGTGTTCCACCACTGCGCCCTCCCACCAGCTCTTGAGTGAGGGCTTGTTAAAGGAGATTAACATGCATTCTCAGCCCAGCTCCTCTTCCCGCACTTTCTCCACTCACCGTGAGTCCCATGGTCGAAGAAGCTGCAGGTCATTTTTCTTCCCACCCTCTAGTATGTCCTAGTTAAACAATAAATCTTAATAAAGCTTGATTGATTATTTGGAAGACAAATTAAGGCTATCGTCTTAACTAGCGGAATATTTTATTTAGGTAGTTCAGCAATAAGAAGAAGATGCTGGCATCCTAGATTAGCTGGTTAAAATATTATTAGAAGTTAATTCATATTTTAGCAGATAATTCCTAATTAATTTGCTGTAGTTATCTTGTTAAATGTCAATTAACTCTCTCCACATCCCTTATAGGTTTCTGCCATTCCTAAAATGTAATTATGCGGATATTGCTCATGTACCTTACTGCTTGTACAATCTCCCAGTTAAATATAAGTCAAAGAGATTTATTTTCCCAGTTCTTAAAAGCATCACTAAATGTTCTAATTAATAATCAATAATCCATTTGCATAATTAATTATGGAAAGAATCCTAGTGGGATGATGCTTGGGGCTAGCTTCTCTTGGGCTGGAACTGCTATCTCTTGCTGCAGTCCTGGCCCAAGTGGAGAGTTTATCTAAGCCTCTCAGATCTCTCCAGGGCATAGAGCAGTTGTGCACTGTTCTATGGGAAGTCCTTATTTATGCAGTTGCTTAACAATATGTAATATAAGTGTCTCTGTGGAGCAGAACCTATTTGTTGAATATGAATTTTCACCGACATAGGCTCCAGTGAACAAAAATAAGTTAGTTCGTTTTCTTAAATGGTGATTTAATTTTCTGCGTCTGAATCCTCATTGTGCTTGGTATAGAAACTTAATCTAGACACTTTCAGACAGTGCAGTATCCTCTAGGCAAATGAGGTTGGAACTCAGTTATACTGTAAATGGATCTTAGGAGGGGCAGCATATGACAAAGGTTCCCACCACAGGGCTCTGGAGAGGCGCTGTCTGTGGCACTGGGACCACCTGTGTTGGTCCTAGGCTGCCATCTTAGCTACAGCAGTAAAAGTCTGATCCTACATAGGGTTCTTTTCACGTAGCTTCATCATCTGGTGTTCAGCCACATTTAATTATGATACCCTTGGTGCCAACCTTGCTCTCTGAAGCTCATGGTTTTTCTTTAGCACACAAATCACCCTTCATTTGCCCCATCTTCATGCTAATGTATCTGTGCTCATTAGTCCTTCCCTGACATTCTTCTTCCTCCTGGTGAGCTTGGATGGGCTTTCTATGACCCTAGAAAGACCAAGGGGCTGTTAGGGGTCTTCACAGTGTCCCCAGCACACCTGGACAGTCACCTTCCTACTTGTTCATGTACTCAGAGGCAAAGGGTTGTGAAGGGCATGTGAGGTCTGAATTTGTACAGGAAACCAGTGAGGCACAGGTCTCAGTCCCAGAAACCAGTAACTCTTCTTTATTTCCTCTGTGAGATTGACTGAGGTGGGGGGAGACATGGCACAAAGTGGGATTCAGATCTCTACCTTTCAGATTCCTCTTCCCCCTCTCCCCCTTCCTTTTCCCTTCCCCTTCCCCCTCATCCTCCCCTCCCCTCCCCTCCCCTCCCCTCCTCTCCCTCCCCTGTTTAAGGAGGCCATAAGGTAATGGTGGTTTCCACAAAGAGAAGTCCCCTCCTATACATTTCCTAGTCTGCCCAGAAACCCCTGCACTGAGTCTCAGAACTGATGGTATCTACTTTTGTTCTTTTGATGTGGGGTTAGAAGCGACCTTGTCAACGTGGAACAAGGAGTGAACAAAAGAGTAAACCAGATATCATCTTAAAGTGCTACTCAGCCACACCATTACCATGTCAGAACCAAGGCAGCAGGACACAGAGTCATGTGACGTCCCAACCCAAACATGCACCACAGAGGCAGGGAGTCACACAAGTTCTGAAGGTTCAGGGAGGTAAGATTCAGCAAGCTTCGAAATCCATACAGGGAGGGTAAATGAACGGGCCACAGTTCCCAGTAAGTCTCCTGTCTATTGGAGTAAAGATGTTTCTATGATTTTTTTTTTTTAATCCTAACTCTCAGGCTCCTCTGAAAGTTTATGTGCTCAGAGCTAAAACCTGAGTGTCCTCATGGCTTCCAAAAATGCAGGAAAAAAATGATTTAACACAAAATCCTGCCATTGTTCATTGAGCTACCAGTTGTGACTGGTGGAAGAAAAATAATTTGATATGGAGAAGAAATTGCAGTATTGAAGCGTATCTAAGCCTTTGTGCTGTTGTCACCTGAGGAGGCCGGGGCAGTTGTACGGAAGAGCACCCAGACTCGTCACCCCTCAGAAAGTGGGTCCTACACTGAGGCTCCTCACAGGGAGAACTGCTGCTTCTCCCATGGGAGGGGTAAAATAGACTCAGAGTTCAGCCATTGCTTCAGCACTGGTTGACTGGACAGAGGCTGGGCACCACTAGGTGGGCCTTCTTGTTCTCACCACATTCTACAGTTTGACCAGGCCTTGAACTTATCCACTTTCTGGGGTTGTGTGTCAACAGGAGCAGTTGCTCTTTCTATTGACATATCTCATAAATATTACTATGTGGCTACCAAATACCCCTCTTTCCCACTATGGTGGCACAGTTAGGCAAGCATGGAGGAGGAGAGGTTTTGAGGCTGTAGTTAGTGACTGACTAGTTAGCATGAGAGGAGAGCACCTCGTTCTCTGGCTGCCTACACATCGTGTGATTTTTCAATAAGGAGTGAAGGGCTGAAGACATGCCCAAACCACATCTTTGTATTTCATATTTCCCAAGACCGACCCATGTGTCTTCATACTGAGACAGAGGTTTGCATAGCGCATGGCCAGGTAGAGAGACGCTCTGAATTGTTCAAACCTGGAAGAGTTATGAACTGTAGCAGAAATAGCCAACTAAGGAATAGCCGAGGCATGCTTCCCCCTTCCTCCCCTGTTGACAATGCTGGGCATGTGCATCTTTAAGCTCACAGGAATGATCACGCATCCCATATATTCTCCTCCTTTGATGGCTCTTATTGGTGTAGCAGCATTACTCAGGCTCGGCTGTCCCACCTCCCAAGCTGATTTCTTTTGCATCTGGGTTTATATGGATGCGTTCGAACAGCTATCCTTCACTCCTGCTGTCGCCTCCTATCCCGCACTTCACATATTATGAACTTATTTAAACAGAAATAACTCTAGCCGGGTGTGTTTCTTTCCCACCTGCTTTTCCCTGCCCCAGTCCAACAATTCTCATTTCACAGCAATGCTGGGATGTCGTCCGTTGCTATCCTTTCTTCTCTTCTAAGCTGCCTCTGTACCTTTCATATTGGAGGGGTTCGGGGGACATAGAACACTGGTGGTTTACATTCAGGATAATGCTTCTTACCCTGGATGTTTCTAGAAGTGTTACATCAATATTTAAGAGCAAAGATCTTACCGACGACTATACTTCATACGTGTAGGATGATTTACTGTTAGATTTAGAAGGTACTTTCATTTTAGGGAGTTTTGGTGGCAGGAGGAAGAGTGTGGCTTGTTATCCAGATTTCTCTAAATGTCTGTACTGAAGCTACACATGGTTTTGACCAGTGTCTGGGTGTCAGCTTCCCTGTTCTTACACCAGCCTTACCCAGATGAACGGTCCAGAGCCTTCTTGTCTGAGGCCAGAGCAAGGTCGGCTGTTAGGTATAAGGAAACATTAGTTCTCAGAAGCATAGGTGGATGTCACACCTCCACAGCAATTTCCCCAAGTCACTGCATCTGTGTTACACATGACATTCTTGCTTAGCACTTACGAACAGATCCCTTTTTTGTCCATAAAGAAGAGATTATCTCACAGAGCACTGGACCCTGAATTTAGAAACACTTGAATGATTAGATGTCTTTTTCAAGGGTTAACGAGTTATATTAAAACTGCCTCCTGTATAAAATACATTACCAAAACACTCACCTATCTGACTAATGCCAAGGTGGACTTGACAGCACACATCATACTGAGATCCTTGCTCTATTTTCTTTCTGCCTTGAGAAATCAAAGTGTTTCCAATTGCCCCCAGTAGAACTGTTTTATTAAACATATGGACACATCTATTTTACAAAAATTGCAGCAACATTTCCCCCTATATTCTGCCCTGTGAGGCTATCTCTTCAGAACCCGTGCTCACATAAAACCACTTCCAGCCTGAGCAGTGACAAGAAGGGAAGGAAAGAGCACTTTTGAAAGTAAAGCTACAGATTTGACATAGGAAGCAGAAATGGGCGGTTCTTATCTGGCTTTTAGCTCACAGGCCCTCGTATTGTTCATCATCTCTATAGGTTGCTTTTCAAGAACAGAAACTTCCAAGCATTAAGCAGTTCTGCCTCCCCCTTGGTAGCATCCTTCTTTTCAGTCAAGTCCATCCTGGGGTTCTAACTAGCTTATTTGGAACTTCTGCTAAGAAATCTCAGCCAGGTTTACTGCTTCCCAACTGCCAATCTCCTTTTGAATCCCAAAGCAACAAAACAGAACAGCAGTACATTTCAAGGGGACTGTCAGTTGAGACCTTCTATTTGAAAACTCTTCCTTAGAAGTCACCATCTAAACCTGCACAGCTGGAGACAACAGAGGATGAAAACAGGTCCAGCTGGAAATATCTCAGGCATCCAATGGTGCTCAAGTTACTCTGCACCTGTGGAGTTAAAGTGACTATCATCCACAGTGGAGGAAAGTGTTCCTCATTGCTCAGAAAACCCACTGCTTGCTTGCTTGAGGTTATAGGTGTGTGCTGGAGCTGGTTCCTAAGATCCTTAAAGTTCAGTCCTTCTGGTCTTAAGAAGCCTTAATTGAATTCAGTACTTAGTTTGGGGCCACAGTGGGTCCCTTTACTGGCATTAAGTTGCTTCCCTATCCCAACCAAAGTTTTCTGAGCTCATCCATTCCTGGATTACTCATTGGTATGCAAGATGGTCTCTCTTCATCTTTAAGCTCTCTTTCATTTGGTGTGTGCTCCATCCCATTTTCTGTTCTCAGCAGGTTCGTGAGAGGATCGACTCTGTGTGGGTTGGATGATTTGGAGATGATGTGTGCTTCCTAGAATACTGTTAAAATTAGAATGACCTCAGTCATTGGATTGGTTCAGTGAGTCAGCCTCAGATGGAACACTGGTCTTTCTTGCATCAAGAGGCAGGCATATTTGGGTTAAGACATCATTCTTCACAGCTCATCTCAACAAAGCCTTTGTAGTCACCAATGCTATTTTTTTGTTTCCAGAGTTTCTCTCTACTCTTCTTCTTTTTGTTGACCTCTGAGGTCTGACTGATTATGCCCACAGTTCATGCTACTTTTCTATGCCTACTTAGTGGCATTCTGACACCAACTTCCAATCCTCTTGGGCAATCCCTCTCACACAGAGAAAGGGTACTGTGGGATGTTTCATACTGATGAAAAGTACTTGGCCATAGGAAGGAACCTATAGGTTCTATTTATGTAATGTTTAATAAAGTAACTCTTGCAGATTCTCAGCATTGTGTGGAAAGTTAGAATTGCTGCCTAAAGTATCTAGGT
This sequence comes from Micromys minutus, assembly GCF_963924665.1. Classification (NCBI taxonomy): domain Eukaryota; kingdom Metazoa; phylum Chordata; class Mammalia; order Rodentia; family Muridae; genus Micromys; species Micromys minutus. The sequence continues at coordinate 88,745,664 of NC_137969.1, read as the reverse complement.
CAAGTACAAAGACCTTCACCCGGTCACTCACTTAGGGCACGTGCTTTTCTATAATTTGAAGGGTAGTGAACACTGCTTTGGTTTTATAGACAGCCTTCAAGTCTGTCATGAGTAGGTTCCTTGTCATTCATTTCTCAAGATGATTTTGAGCCAAGGGGCAAGTCTGCTTGCTTTTGGAGTCAATTTGAGCTTGGAAAGGCAAGGAACCAAGTCCTGTTTGGGGAGTCCAGAGTAGGCTCTCTGTCTTCCGGATACTTGTGTATCCCTTGGTAAGCCATGCAGCAGTTTGAATCTTGTGAAAGTGGGGAGCTAGGAGGAAGTCAGATACTTCGTAAAGCATGTTTCAGGCTCAGGATCTCCAGCTGAGGCTCAGAGTCCCCAAGAATGCCTTAAATGTGTGGCACAGTGTGTGTGTGTGTGTGTGTGTGTGTGTGTGTGTGTGTGTGTGTGTGTGTCTTTTTTTCCCCCTGTCTCTAAGAAAAGTCAGTCTTGGCTCTGTATCCGTGAAAGAGAAATTGTGCACACACGTGTGTGGAGTGACTTGGCAACTTTATTTATTTATTAAATCCCACCAGCATATTACTCATACACGCAGGAGGCATTAATTGAACACCTCTTGGGTTGCAGGCTACAAGAGATGCCCCGTATATAGATGATGAATATGGCGATATGGCAGATAGTGAAAAGTGATGAGCAGAGCTCACGTCCTGACTTATGCTAGACCAGGAACACTTGGCAACCCTATCCCATCCATCAAAACAGGGGAACACAAAAGAAGGGGAAGATATAATACAATGCAACTTTCTCTGACTGGGACTCAAGAAGAGGATTGGAAAAGCAAGGAAAAAGAATACTCCAGCCAGAGCAAGCTGCTCAGCCTATTTAGAAATCAATTTCCATTTTAATAGCATGTGTCTTTTCCATATCAAATGACATGTCTGGCAAACACTAGAAAGCAACACCTTTTGGTGCTTAACTGTCTCAACAGTAGTTGAAGTCATTCTAAAGGAACCACAGCACAAAGCCACTTAGCATCTGGCATTCTGTCACCATCCTGGTGGGGACAGTGGGGAAGAGTCCTTTCAAGTGGTGTGAGCTTTGGCTCCTGCCTTGCTGATGCACAGGGAAATCCATCACCATCTGACCTTAGTGAGCCTGTGTGAGAATGACTTCCCAAGTAAGAGCAGTGCAAATGAGTTATCTTCCATCACCACACAGGCAGGTTTCCCACAGAAATCACAGCAGAGCACAGAGAATAAAAGGCATTTACAAAGCCCAGGTACACGCAGTATTGCAGTGCGCAACTGTCTGGTCTTCTAAAATGTATGTGTGCATATGTGTGAATACACACGTGCATGTGTGTGTCTTTAAAGCTAAGATTTTGTTTTTCTTTTTTACTAGACCTGGAGTTGTGAGCTTGTAGCTTCTGTGGATTTTGGGCTTAATGTTCTTCTCTGATCATCATTTTAAAATTCAAAAAAAAAAAAAGGACATTTATTTTAGTGTGTGTGTGTGTGTGTGTGTGTGTGTGTGTGTGTGTCAGTGCCTGTGTCTGTGTCTGTGTTTGCACCTTCCTCAGTCCTCCTCCACATTGTTTAACTTTTGACTGAGTGAACATTTTACTGACTGAGCTGTCTCCCTAGCCCACCATCATGGAGTTTCTAATTTTCTCTTTGGCTCTATGCTCTGTAAATGATGCTGTAAGAAGCAGAGGGGCTCTTGCAGTGTGGGAAGCCCCGTCCTTAAGTACTGCATGCCCAGAGAGCTCACAGTGGGCCTCAAGTACAGAAGTCTGGTAGCTCCCTGAGGCTAGCATCCTTATTGAAACCTAAAGTGAGTGTGAAGTAAGCTTACACTCAAACGATTACAGTCAGAAGAGGCCACCATCCCCTGTGAAACAGGACGTGTTTCTAATGCAGAAAGAGAACAAGAAAGCTTTATGGACCATGGAGACCAGAAGACCCCGCCTTGTCCTTCCTAACTCATGCTGTGACCCCTGCCAGTCACCAGCATATATGCCTGAGAAGAGCAGAGAGGGGACTTTCTTCAGTCCTTCCTAGACTAGTGAGTGGGTAGAGGGAGTCCATGGGAAGTCTCTGAATCAAGAGGTGGAGTTTAGTTTGTGAAGCATTTCCCCAGTTCTAAAAAAAAAAAAAAAAAGAAACACACATAAGCACACCGGGACCGGAACCAAGTGATTAGGGAGTGGCTGCAGATGAGTTGAACGCTTTTACTTGTACTGACAAGGAGCACGGCAGAGTAGATGGTGGTAGGCACAGTCAGGACAATGATTTAGACATTAGGTTTTTCTCTACGAAGAACGTTAAATAACAAATTTTAAAGATGCCATCTTAAATCACAAGAGTGACCACTGAAAATGGGGTGGTGGCTCCCCCTGCCTTCCTCAAAAACTCCGTGTACGCATTTTCCACCAAACCCCATAGATCACGCAGGCAGTCTTGGCTGGATAATACTTTGGGATCAGTTTTACAAGCCATTTAATGTAGTCTATTATTTATTTATAATTTTCAAAAGGCTTTTGAAAGGAGTAGAGAGGTCATCCGTGACTTCCCATGCATGTCACAGGCTTCTCAGGTTGTCAATGTCCCCACAGCGCCATGCATTCAAACCTACACTGAGACCTCATTGCCATCCGAAGTCCAGTACACATTATACTAATTTTTGTCTCTGTGTGTGCATAGTAAATGGTGTGTGTATGTATGTGAGTCTAAATCTGTGTCAGTATTTGTGTCTGTATGTCTGTGCCTGTGTGAGTCTGTCTGTGTCTCTCTGTGTGTGTCTGTATCAGTGTCTGTATATCTATGTATGTGTGTGTGTATTTGTCTGTCTATGTGTGTCTGTGTGCACGTGCACGTGTGTCTGTGTGTGTCTATATCTTTGTGTGTCTATATCTGTGTGTATTTGTTTGTATGTATCTGTCTATGTGTATCTGTGAGTGTCTGTGTGAGTGTGCATGTGTGTGTCCATGTGTGTCTATGTGTTTGTGTGTCTGTGTGAGTGTGCATGTGTGTGTCCATGTGTGCCTATGTGTTTGTGTGTGTGTGTGTGTGTGTGTGTGTATCTGTGTCTGTATGTGTCTCTCTGTGTGTCTGGGTTTAGGTGTATATGTATGTCTGTCTGTTTATGTGTGTCTGTGTGCATGTGCATGTATAAGTATGTGTGTCTCTATCTCTGTGTATGTTTCTGCGTATGTATCTCTATGTGTATGTACATGTTTTTGGGAGCCAAAGATCATCCTTGAATGTCATTTTCCAGGTACCACTCCTCCCCCATTTTGGACAGTTTTTCACTCGATGGGAATTTGCCAAATAGGCTAGGGTGGTGGCCAGTGAACCCCAGGGCTCCTGTTTCTGCCTCCCCAATACTTGGATTATAGACATGCCACCATGGTCAGACCTTTTTACATGAGTCCTGGGGATTGAACTTGGAGCCTAATGCTTTCAAGGTAAGCACTTTACTGACTGAATCAGGGTTTGGATCCTCTAGGTTTAAATTAATTGATAGAAGCTTCACATTCATTACTATAGATCTTACAAGACAGTCAGTGTTTTACCTACAATCCTCTGTGAGCTATAAGTATGACTTTAAAGACCATTACTAACATCTGCACAACAATGACTTCAGTGGATGAGTGTATTTAACTTATCTACGATAGCTTTGGGGACTAGTTTATAATGTATTTACAATTAATAGTTTATTATGATGAGGTAAAAATCTTATGAAATTGAATTTGTACATGCATACATGGTTATTCCCTGGAGGAAGATGCAGGCAGGATTTCTGAGTCAATGGATTTTGAAGGGTGGGGAGTTATAGCCACAGAAGGCTCCAGGGAAGTCTTGTAGCCTTACACTTTTCTTCTTAATCATCCATCCATCCTTCCAGTTCTTGCTCACACCCACCTGTTCTGTCTCTGCTAACTTCAATGCTGTATTTATTTTGCAAACAACTCCTTCTGTGGACTAGGCAATGTATCAGGGAGGCACTGAGACAAAAGGGCAGGCAAAATAAGACTGAACTTTAGTCAAGTGTCACCCAATCCCACAAGGTCCTGTGCATTTAAGGGAGTGGGCAGAGAAACAGGTCAGGGACTCAAAAGCCCAAAGTTCCAGCCTGATATGGCCTGGGTCATGAGGGTCAAAGCAGAGCCTTCGAACTTGAAGGGCAGTGTGACAAGGCACGGAGACACCAGAAGCGTGCATGAGGGTGAGGTGGAAGAACCACCAGGCCAGAAGTGTCTCTGCTGTCTGTTGTTATCAACAAAGCTTTCTCAAAAGTCTGGTGTGCTTGTTTCATATTGTCCGTGGCGGACTGTGGATTCCAGTAGCAAAACTGAATGGTTGCAAGAGACTTTGAAATAGTTCATGTCACCCCAGAGTTCCCAGGCAGGGACTAAACCACCCACAAAAGAGTACACATGGCGGGGGGCGGGGGGACGACACATGGCTCCAGCCGAATAAGTAGCAGAGAATGGCATTGTCTGGCATCGATAGGAGGAAAGGCCCTTGGTCCTGTGAAGGCTTGTTTCCCTAGTATAGGGGGATGTTAGGTTGTTGAGGTGGGAGTGGGTGGGAGAGGAAGCATCCTCATAGAACCAGGGACAGAGGGAATTCGAGAAGGGGGAGCCAGAAAAGGGAATAACATTTAAAATGTAAATACATAAACTATCCAGTAGAAGAAAGAAAGAAAGAAAGAAAGAAAGAAAGAAAGAAAGAAAGAAAGAAAAAGTTTGTGTAGCCTAAAACACAGGAAACAGTGCTGCCTACTCGGTGGCAAGCTTCTGGCTGTGCAGCCTTCACCTCCAGAGTGATGGGAGTGACTGGGGTTGAAAGGAGTGGCCATCTGCAAGGAAGTGTACTTTGGAATGAACTTTGGGAGGCTCAGAATGCTGAAAACAACCCAGGAAGACTGTTGTGTTTCCTGGTGAACGCTGGTGTGGGCAACGAGACACAGACTACTGAAAAGAAGAGGGTAGAAATTGGTGGGTGAGGAACGGCAGTAGCCCATATCACCTTAGGCTTACATGTAGAGCTGGTGGGAAAGATCCACCAGCTCCCTGCTGGATACTGATGGTTCATTTGCTTTACTCTGAGTTAGCAGTTGATAAAGGCCTCTCAGCTCAAAGCGCTGGTAATAGCCCCCTATCATAATTTGGCCAAAGCACGCTTTGCAGCACACTGAGCTTCTTCTGGGGTTGCATTTGTTGTTGGTGTCTTAACAAAAGAGGGTCTCTCCAGTGCCTGCGATGTGGTAAGCACTTGACTTTCATTAAGGGGATACAAATAGAAGGCAAGCACCGGTGAAGAGCATTAGAGCTGAGCTCCAAACCTCATCTCCTGGAACAAACAACTGAACGAAAACCCTAAATGACCACCTGAACACCTCTGGGACACCTTTGGGTGAGAACTTTGGGCCAGCACAGAAGCATGAGGCCAATGTTCAGAGGCAAAGGGGTCAGCTGCAGCCCAGGAGGGGCTGGGGAAGCCACCAGTAGACTCTCCTGCTTTCACTAAGCAGGGAAATCCGCCTGAGCTCGGTGAGGTGCTGCAGCTGGCTCTGAGTTGTGCCTTGCCACCTGCATGGCAGAGAAGGCACCTCACTCCCACAGCGGAGAGCAAATCCCTCTCTCCTCTGCTTTCTTACACTGTATCTTCAGTTCTTGTCACACACCATTAATATCCAGTATTGCGCATCTCTGTCTACCAGGCATGAACATCGTAAGGATTGTGTCTCTGTTCTCTACATCCTGGGGACCCTAGTACCCAGAACTGTATGTGGTAACAACAGTAATAGTGGTGGGCTACCAGAGGGCCGCGCTGGACAGAAGCCAGTAACTCCTGGCTCCGGTGCTGGCAGGTTGAATGATCCGATGAAAAGTCTCAGGCTACATGCTGGTGAGGACTGGGAGTGAGAAAAGAAATTGAATTTGAATAATTGAATTTTAAGGAGCAGGCATATGCCTCTGCTGTAACCTCCCCACACCAGCCAGCATAGCCCAGATGCAAGTCAAAATGCATTATGTATTTAATGTGTCTCCTGGGGTTGGCAGCTGAGATAATAGAAAGAGAAGGCAGAGATTAGAATCAAAGTAGCAACATCTGAAGACATTTAGTGGCGGTGAAAGGTCAGGGAAGTTCTTAGATATTTAGTTAACCTTGTGCTAAGGAAGAGTGGATATGATTGAGGGGTGTACATATCTGTGTGTGTGTGTTTACATGTATGTGTCTACATGTGTGTGTCTACATGTATGTCTACATGTGAGTGTGTACATGTGTGTCTACATGTATGTGTCTACATGTATGTGTGTCTACATGTATGTGTGTCTACATCTGTGTGTATGTGTGTGTCTACATGTGTGTCATGTACATGTGGGTGTATGAAGTTTAGGCAAAAGACAGGAAGAACACTGCTAGTCCCAGAGCCCCAAAGCAGGCATTTCTTGGGGCTACAGCAGTGGAATGTCAATTCTGGTTATTTATATTGATCTGGAGACTCAGACCTGGGAAGAATAAAGCTTTGTCTGGGAGATTGTGCCATGCTAGTCATCTCTCCTGGAGTCAGGGCCAACAAAAGTGAGGGTTTTGTGGGTGTGAGAGGGAATTATATTAGTAGGAAGGAGAATTGTTTAACACCTGCCTCTGCCAAGCATTGACAGGTAAACACACCCCCAGCTATGAATAAACTTCTTCAGTCAGCGGCATGGAGGGTCAGGTAGACTATAGGGCGTTCTGAACATCTCACAGAGTGGGGGTTCAGAGCCAGATTTAAATAAGTCTCAACCCCCTGATGTTATCTTTTCTTCACCGGTCCCAAGATCTGGAAAGAGATTAAAAATCCATTGAAATATTGTTTTATATAGACTCTTGAATGGTGGGTATACATATGAATATTGGCATGATACGGACACATAGTTAGTGAGGCTGGGCAAGGCCTGGAGAAGCCCCAGTACCTCCTTCACACCAGTGACATCCATACAGGAGGCCTCCAGTTCACTCCTGACGGCCATTGATTTGGGGGGGCTGTGATTTTTCTCATTTTAACTTTTTATTCATTCTTTGTGGATTTAAGATCATGCATGTCAACCCTACTAACCCCTCCATCCCTCCATATTTGCCCTCCACCCTTGAAACCCTCCCAAAGAAAACAAAAGATTAGAAACAAGCAAACAAACAAAAAGTCTGTGGAAGCTGCAGTATATTGCACTGGGTCACACAGTACCTGCCTTTTTGCCCGAACAGCTTTAATGAGTCATTGGTGAGGTTCCAGGCCTCTGGCTTCTGGCACACCATCAATACTGGATCCTCAATGGAATTCATCTCTGATACCCTGTGGTTGCCCTGTGTCATGGAGATCCTGCAGCTTTGGGTCTACAGGGCTGACCTCTCCATGTACTCCAGCAGTTCATAGATGGGGTAGATATTGGGGTGGGCCACCTCAAAGCCTTGGACCTGGGCCTGGGTGGTGGGTGTATCTTTATCTCACCAGACCTTCTATGCCCATGCATCCAGGGCCAGCTCTCCGGCATTGCCCAGGAGAGAGGTGGGGCCAGCAAGAGCCCGGACAGGCTCTTCCATGCCCTCACTGCCAGGTGTGGCCTGCTCTTCTGAGAGCTACAGTAGGTGGGGTGACAGGCAGTGTCAGCTCAGCTCTCCCAAACTGCCCAGGCGAGGGGGGCTGAGCTAGCTCCTCCACCTGCAGCAGGTAGGTTTGGGGGGTGGGAAGTGGGAGTGAGGTGGGGGAGGGGCATTTTCCAAGCTCACACCCCTGGGAAACTGCTCACCTGTGCCCACACCACCAGGACCACACTCTCAAGCGTTATAGCTGGTGAGGGGTGGGGGAAGGGCAGAGTAGTTACCATTTTTAACTTGAAGGCCTTAGCATTGCCTGCAGACCCCAAGCAGAGGTTGAGAATAGGAAGAGGGGGTAAAAGAATCTAAAACCTGTCTACAGGAGGCTGAGGAAGCCATTGTTT